>NW_028301552.1:15000-1215000 GCF_042242905.1 Orbicella faveolata | reverse complement strand
AATATAGCCCTACTTAAATTTAAGACTGAAAGAGTAACCGAGAGCCCGTTACGCGCATCGTAATTTTCATCAACTTCGGCGCCATTTCCCGGAACTTGGAGAATATTTTCCAGTTCCGGGGACTCTAAACTAACTCCTGATTGCCTTCGTTTGCAGTGAAATGGACACAAGAAAACTTTTTGAACGCTCACTTTCGAGCTTGTGGGCCGAAATATAGCCACACTTCACTTTAGGACTGACACAGTAGCCGAGACCACCTTACGCGCATCATGAATTTGATCAGCTTCGGCTCGATTTCCCGGAACTTGGGGGATATTTTCCAGTCCCGAGGACTCTTAAGTAACCCCGGATGGCCTTGGTTTGCATTGAAATGGATACAGCAAAACTTTTTAAACACTCACTTTCGAGCTTCTCGGCTGAAATATAGCTCCACTTTACTTTAAGACTGAAAGAGTAGCCGAGACCGTCTTACGCGCATCGTGATTTTGTCCAACGTCTTCTCGATTTTCCGGAACTTCGGAAATACATTCAACTCCCAGGGACTCTAAACTAACTACTGATAGCCTTGGTTTCCAATGAAATAGACACAGTAATTTTTTTGAGCTTTGAGCTTGTGGGCCGAAATAGAGCCCCACTTCACTTCAAGACTGAAGGAGTAGCCGACACCGCCTTAAGCGCACCGTGATTTTGACCAACTTCGGCTCGATTTGGCGGAACTTGGGGGATATTTTCCAGTCCCGGGGACTCTAAACTAACTCCTGATTGTCTTGGTTTTCAGTGAAATGGACACAGCGAAACTTTTTGAACGCTCACTCTCGAGCTTCTGGACCGAAATATAGCCCCACTTTACTTTAAGACTGAAAGAGTAGCCGAGACCGTCTTGCGCAAATCGTGATTTTCACCAACTTCGGGTCGGTTTCCCGGAACTTGGGGGATATATTCCATTTCCGCGGGCTCTAAACTAATTCCTGATGGCCTTGGTTTTCAGTGAAATGGACAAAGGAAAGCTTTTTGAACACTCGCTTTGTAGCTTCTTGGCCGAAATAGAATCCCACTTCACTTTAAGACAGAAATAGTAGCCGAGACCGCCTCACGCGCATCGTGAGTTAGACCAAGTTGAGCTCGATTTCACGCAACTTTTGGGATATTTTCCAGTCCGGGGAACTCTAAACTAACTCCGGATTGCCTTGGTTTGCACTGAAATACGCACAGCGTAAATTTTTGAACGCCCACTTTGGAGCTTCTGGGCCGAAATATAGCCCCACTTCACTTTAAGAGTGAAAGAGTAGCCGAGATCGCCTTACGCGCATCGTGATTTTGACCATTTTCGGATCGATTTCTCGGAACTTGGCGGATATTTTCCAGTCCCAGGAGCTCTAAACTAACTCCTCATGGCCCTGGTTTGCAGTGAAATGGAGAGAGCAAAACTTTTTGAACGCTCACCTTCGAGCTTCCTGGCCGAAATAAAGCCCCATTTTACTTTAAGACTTAAAGAGTAACCGAGACCACCTTACGCGCATTGTGATTTTGACAAACTTCGGGTGGATCTCCCGGAACTTGGGGAAAATTTTCCAGTCCCTTGGACGCTAAACTAAGTCCTGATGGCCTTGTTTTGCAGTGAAATGGACACAGCAAATTTTTTTGAACGCTTACTTTCGAAATTCTGGGCCGAAATATAGCCCCACTTCACTTTAAGACTGAAAGAGTAGCCGAGACCGCCTTAGACGCATCGTGATTTTGACCAACTTCGGCTTGAGTTGCCAGAACTTAAGGGATATTTTTTAGTCCCGCGGACTCTAAACTAACTCATGATGGCCTTGGTTTTCAGGTAAATTGAGAGAGCAAAACTTTTTGAACGCTCACTTTCGAGCTTCTTGGCCGAAATGTACAGCCACGTCACTTTGAGACTAAAAGAGTAGCCGAGACTGCTTTACGCGCATCGTGATTTTGACAAACTTCGGCTCGATTTCCCGGGACTTGGGGGATATTTTGATGTCCCGGACACTGTAAACAATCTGCTGATTTGGCTTGGTTTGGGGTGAAATGGACACAGCAAAACATTTTGAACTTCTACTTTCGAGCTTCTGGGCCGAAATATAGCCCCAGTTCACTTTAAGAGCCAGTGCCCATAATTATGGACCAAACAACGGCACAAGTCGAAAAATCGATTTTGCTCATTTTTTGCCCATAGATTGGCCCTAGCTAGTAAACAAACGGACCATAGTTAGTTTCTGCTAATGCAGCTTTTTTGGGGAGAAATTTGCGAAAAATGATTTTTTTTCCGATTAGGCTCAAAATCTACTTCCCGTTTTGCTGAATTTTCCGAATATTTGTTTGCTTCGCGCTCCGCAGAACAGCTACTTGAGAATCTTTCAATGGTCTTTACATTCAGCTCAGGTCTTCATGGTATGACTGAGCGAAAAATAAAATAAATCGAGGCTTCGTTTCAGCCTGAAACGAGATCGAACACGAACGGAAAATATTACGATGTGTTTCAAACGAATTATAGCACGAAAATATCGCCATATTTTTCTATGGGCTATAACTTTAAATGCCATAAAAACACTTTATACGGGTTAACTGTACACCCACCTGTTTGAAAATCAAAAAATATCTCTGGGCAAATGGTTTTAAGTCGCCCGCCTTGGCCTGTGCTTCTCATGAATTTTTCCCTGAACCGCCGTGAGAATGTAAACAATTGCGTGACTCTGGCGGTCACCCTGAATACATAATTCGTTTCCAACAAACCGCAGATGGCTATCTTAGAACATTTGCGTGAAAAAAGAAAAACATAATGGACCACTTTTAACTTTTATATTTTGAAAGTCATCGCTTTGGAAATTTCGTTAATTAAAAACGCCAATCAAAAGCAATTTACTCGGAGTTCGGGTGTTACTGCTATGTCGTTTTAGGCTGTCGTTCTTTCTCTGATCATTTTAATTACAAGAACGAGTTCTAGAAAGAAAATCGTTCTAAGTTCATTTGTTAAGCGTAATGAAAAGTTGATATTGTTGGTTTGTAGCCTTACGTGATCTGAAGGAACGCTATAGTGATTAAATTTGCATTTGTTGATTTCGACGGATCGATTTTCGGTTAAACCTTTTTATTTGTGCCAGCACATTTAGTGCTTTTTCTCCTGCTAAAAAGTCGGAAAAAGTAAAGTAAACAAATCCTAAAAGTCATAACTAAGAGGCATCGACAGTGCGAGTGTCTCGGTAAGCTGTTAATTTGAACAATTACTGTGCTGGACGGATTGCTTTCCTGGTTACCCACGTACTATACATAGTTCATTGTGCGCGAATGTTTCTGTTTCAAACAACTGAAATGCTCAGTGCTTTTTCCTTTTTTTTCTTCAGTCTTAAAACTTAAGGTTAAAGTTAGGCTAAACCCTAAACTGTTTTGGCGGCCAACCTATTTTTGGCTAATTGCTTAATCAAATTATATATATATTTCATTGAAATTCGCTCTTCTGTGACCGACTTCCGCGAACAAAACAAGATGGATGTTCGCTGTTCATTTAAGACTACAATCCTGGTCAAAAGTGTTGGGACAGTTACGGCAGATGACTTCACAGGCAGCCTCTCTTAAGACCAAAACCGCGCAAGCCCGCCTACCCCCTCCCCCTGTCAATGTTGATAAAAATCTTGAAGAAAAAAATCCTTGACAATAGCCTCAGAATAGCCTCGTTTCAAGAGTTGTTCACCTCCTAGAACAGTATTCTCGAACTAAAGAGACGATAAGATAGATATTCACGTCTTATTCCAATAATAGCGATTTTTCAGCAATCGCGTTTGGTTCCAACACAACTGTCTAACCACTTTCTATTGTCCCTTTTTCCTTTTTTCCCACATCCAATCTAGTCTTCAGAATAGCTTCATTTTCATGCAACATTGCTAGGGGAGAGGGGGGGGGGGTCAATTGTACTTGCTTCCATTCATCTTTTGTTCTAAAACGTTAAGGACGTAGTTGAAATCGTGGGTTTCAGCGCGCAAAAATGGGAGGTGTTTCAACAACTTATGGCCAGGATTGCAGGTTTACACTAGAGGAAATTGTTCCGGATTCGTGATGAATCCAGAATGTTTTAGTGCCGGATTGATTTTGCCATTTACAAAAAAGTGGACGAAACCGAAATAAAAACCCCCCGGTTTGGTCGTGTCTCCGGAGATTTTGAATCCGGAATTTAAAGTGAGAACTTTGAATCCGAAAACTTTTGAATCCGGAGAGTTTTGTCGTGTGAACGATTTTCTCTCGAATCCAGATATTTTTCCGCCTGTGATCTTTTGAGTTTGCGGTGGGACGAAAATGGCGGATTACATGATCCAGTCGTAGTCGAGTCGTAGGCGCATTGATGGCCATTTGATGGCGGTCGCTGGGTGATTACCTCGTGCTGTTTCAGGTGTAGGTAATCACTTTTATAATGGGTAATGCCATACTCCTCAGAAACCGTGCCCAATTTATACTTTACTGCGCAGATGACGACGATGGCACGATCGAAAACCTCGACGGTTTTCGACCCTAAACCCTAAATAAATACCTGGAGGAACCTGGCATGATGGACAACAGTACCGTGGTCAGCGAGTTGAAAGAAAACTTCAGACTGTCTCAACCTACCCCTAGCCTTATTTTCGGAGGCATTTTGTTTCTCGTTGTCGAGGCAACAAACTGCTTGTTAACCATTCCATCATGAATGTTCCCGGAGTTATCGTCGTGTATAAACGATTAAGAATCCGAATATCCTTTCACTGTAAACCCCTACTAATCCGAATACTCTAAAATTGATGAATTCGGGAACTCCTTTATTGTAAACCTAGTCCTAGATCGACCACTGTAATGTTTATTTGTCTACCAGTGTTTTGATCTGCAAATTTCAGTTAATTGATCAAACAACCAAAGTAGAAAAGATGGATTTTTTTCCCAGTATGATTGAAACTTAAATGCAATTTCTTCCTCGGCTAATTCAATTCAAGAAATTCCGGGTTTTCTAGCTGAGTTTGAGCATATTGTGTAGGTACAAATTTTCTACACAGCTAGAAGAGCTGAGATGCCGTCACGCAGTTAGTAGTCTATAGAAATTATGGTATTTCCACTTGACTTTATTTGTCAGTCAATAAATCATAGAGGATTGGTTAAGTGTATCTCTGAAACTGCTACTGTGTTGTAAGTTATCAGTGAAATCAATAAAATAAACAAGTGTTAAAATCATTTCCTGGAGTACTGTAGTAACGTTCTTTATCATGGATGTCGTGGGTGTCGCAATGCAAATGAAAAAAACATATATATTTATACTAAGTTAAACAAAGAAAACAAAAACAAAAAACAACAAAAAAACATTTTCCATTATTTTATCCACACAAAGTTTCAAAACTTGCTTTCATCGGATTGCTGGAAACGAATATTTTACTCGAGAGTGGCTATCCACGTCACGCAATTGCTTACATTCCAACGGCGGATTTTGGGCAAAATCTATGAGAAACACAGGCCAAGGCGGGCGACTTGAAGCCATTTGCCCAGAGATATTTTTTGATATCCTAACAGGTGGTTGTATATTTAACCCGTAGAAAGTGTTTTTATGGTATTTAAAGTTATAGCCCATAGAAAAATATGGCGATGTTTTTAAGCAATAATTCTCTTGCGACATACTGTAAAATTTTGCGTTTCAGTTTTACCTCTTTTCGGGCTCAAAACTAACTTTGATTTATTTTATTTTTCAATCAGTCATACTACCAAGACCTGAACTGAATATAAAATCCATTGAAAGATTCTCAAGTAGTTGTTCTGCGGAGCGCGAAGCAATCAAATATTCGGAAAATTCAGCAAAACCGGAAGTAGATTTTGAGCCCAGTCGGGTCGGAATCGTCTTTGGCGTATTTCTACCAAAGAAAGCTGTATTAGCAGAAAGTAACTATGGTCCGTTTCTATTCTTACTAGGACCTATCTATGGACAAAATACAAGCGAAATCAATTTTTCGACCTGTGCCATTGATAGGCGATCTAGGTCCTTTTTTATAGGCATTCACTCTTAAGAATCAAAGAGTAGCCGAGACCGCCTTACGCGCATCGTGATTTTGACAAACTTCGGCTCGATTTCCCCGAACTTGGGCGATATTTTCCAGTCCCGAGCAGTCTAAACTAACTCCTGATGGCCTTGGTTTGCAGTGAAATGAACACAGCAAAACTTTTTGAACTTTCACTTTCGAGCTTCTGGGCCGAAATATAGCCCCAGTTCACTTTAAGAATCAAATAGTAGCCGAGACCGCCTTACGCGCATCGTGATTTTGACAAAATTCGGCTCGCTTTCCCCGAACTTGGGCGATATTTTCCAGTCCCGAGCAGTCTAAACTAACTCCTGATGACCTTGGTTTGCAGTGAAATGAACAAGGTTACACTTTTTGAACGCTTATTTTCGAGCTTCTGGGATGAAATATAGCCCCACTTCACTTTAAGACTGAAAGAGTAGGCGAGACCGCCTTACGCGCATCGTGATTTTGAGCAACTTCCACTCGATTTTCTAGAATTTTGACGATATTTTCAAGTCCCGGGGACTCTAAACTAACTCCTGATGGCCTTGGTTTGATGTGAAATGGACGCAGGAAAACTTTTTGAACGCTCAGTTTCGAGCTTCTAGGCCGAAATACAACCGTACTTCACTTTAAGACTGAAATAGTAGCCGAGACCTCCTTACGAGCATCGTGATTTTGACCCAGTTCAGCTCAATGTCCCGCAACTTGGGGGTTATTTTCCAGTCCGGGGGACTTTAAACTAACTCCTGATGGCCTTGGTTTGCAGTTAAATGCACAAAGCGTAACTTTTTAAAGGTTCACTTTCGAGCTTCTTGGCCGAAATATAGCCCAACTTTACTTTAAGACTGAAAGAATAGCCGAGACCGTCTTACGCGCATCGTGATTTTGACCAACTTCCGTTGGATTCCCCGGAACTTCGGGGATATATTCCAGTCCCGGGGACTCTAAACTAACTGCTGATGGCCTTGGTTTGCAGTGAAATGGACACAGCACATTTTTTTGAACGCTCACTTTCGAGCTTCTCGGCCGAAATATAGCCCTACTTCACTTTAAGACTGAAAGAGTAGCCGAGACCGTCTTACGCGCATCGTAATTTTGACCAACTTCGGCTCGATTTGCCAGAAGTTGGCGAATATTTTCAATTCCCGGGGAAGCTAAACTAACTTCCGATGGCCTTAGTTTGCAGTTAAATGGACACGGCAAAACTTTTTGAACGCTCACTTTCGAGCTTATGGCTCGAAATAAAGCCCCACTTGACTTGAAGACTGAAAGAGTAGCCGAGACCGCGTTACGCGCATCGTGATTTTAGGATACTTGGGCTCGATTTCCCGGAAATAGTGGGATATTTTCCAGTCCCGGGGACTCTAAACTAACTCCTGATGGCCTTGGTTTCCAGTGAAATGGACACAGGAACACTTTTTTAACGCGCACTTTCGACTTTGCTGGCCCAAATATAGCCCTACTTCTTTTTAAGACTGAAAGAGTAGGCGGGAGCGCCTTACGCGCATTGTGATTTTGAGGATCTTCGGCTCGATCTGGCGAAACTTGGGAGATATTTTCCAGTCCCAAAGTCTCTAAACTCACTCCTGATTGTCTAAGATGTGAGTGAAATAGACACAAAAATTTTTGAACCCTTACTTTCGAACTTCTGGCGTTAAATCTAAGCCCACTTTACCTTAAGACTGAAAGAGTAGCCGAGACCCCCTTAAGCGCATGGTGATTTTGAGTAACTTCGGGTGGATTTCCCGTAACTTGGAGGATATTTCCAGTTCCTTTGACGCTAAACTAAGTCGTGATGGCCTTGTTTTGCAGTGAAATGGAGACAGCAAAACTTTTTAAAAACTCAGTTTGGAGCTTCTGGGCCGAAATATTGACCCAATTCACTTTAAGACTGAAAGAGTAGCCAAGACCGCCGTACGCGCGTCGTGATTTTGACCAACTTCGGTTAAATTTCCCGGAACTTGGGGGATATTTTCCAGTCCCGGGGACTCTAAACTGACCCCCGACGTCCTTGGTCTGCAGTAAAATGGACACAGGAAAACTTTTTGAACGCTCACTTTTGAGCTTCTGGGCCGAAATATAGCTCCCCTTCACTTTAAGAGTGATAGAGTAACCGAGACCGCCTTACGCCCATCGTAATTTTGACCAACTTCGGATCGATTTCCCGGAATTTGGGGGATATTTTCCAGTCCCGCGGACTCTAAAGTAACTCCTGATGGCCTTGCTCTGGAGTGAAATGGACACAGCACAACTTTTTGAAGGCTCACTTTCGAGCTTCTGGGGGGAAATATTGCCCCAGTTGACTTTAAGAATGAAAGAGTAACCGGGACCGCCTTACGCGCATCGTGATTTTGACCAACTCTGGCTCGATTTCCCGGGAAATGGGGGATATTTTCCGGTACCGGGGACTCTAAAGTAACTCCCGATTTCCTCGGTTTGCAGTGAAATGGACACAGCACAACTTTTTGAACGCTCACTTTTGAGCTTCTGGGCCGAAGCATAGCCCTACTTCACTTTAAGACTGAAAGACTAGCCGAGACCGCCTTACGCGCATCGTGATTTTGGGCTACTTCGGCTCGATTTCCCGGAACTTGGGAGATAACTCCCAGTCCCGGGCACTCTAAACTAACTCCTGATGGCCCTGGTTTTCAGTGAAATGGATACAGCCAAACTTTTTGAACGTTCACTTTCGAGCTTCTGGGCCGAAATATAGCCCCACTTAACTTTAAGACTGAAAGAGTAGCCGGGACCGCCTTACGCGCATGGTAATTTTGTCGAACTTCGGCTTGATTTCCTGGGACTTGGGGGATATTTTCCAGTCCCGGAAGCTCTAAACTAACTCCTGAATGCCTTGGTTTTTAGTGAAATGGACACAGGTAAAAGGAGCGCACGCTCGGTTTCCAGGTTGTAGGCCGAAATATAGCCCCACTTCATTTTAAGACTGAAAGTGTACACGAAACCGCCTTAAGCGCATCGAAATATTTAGCCACTATGGCTCGATATGCCAAAACTTGGGGGATATTTTCCAGTCCCGGGGACTCTACCCTAACTCTTGATGGCCTTAGTTTTCAGTAAAGTGGTGACAGGTAACAGGAGCGCACGCTCGGTGTCGAGTTTCTAGGCCGAAATGTAGCCCCAGTTCATTTTAAGACTGAAAGAGTAAACGAAACTGCCGTACGCCTATCGTAATTTTAAGAAAGTATGGCTCAATTTGCCGAAACTTGGAGGATAGCTTCCAGTCTCGAGGATTCTAAACTATCTCCTGATGGACTTAGTTCTTAGTGAAATGGACACAGGTAAAAGGAGAGCACGCTCGGTGTCGAGCTTGTAGAACTGAAATATAGCCCCACTTCATTTTCGGAGTAAACGAGTAGCCGAGACCGCCTTACGCGCATCGTGATTTTGAGCATCTTTGGCTCGATTTACCGGAATTCGGGCAATATTTTCCAGTCCCGAAGACTCTATGTTAACTCCTGATGCACTTAGTTTTTAGTGATATGTACACAGGCAAAAGGAGCGCACGTTCGGTTTTGAGCTTGTCGGCCGAAATATAGCCCCACTTCATTTTAAGACTGAAAGAGTAGCGGAGACCGCCTTACGCGCATCGTGATTTTGAGCAACTTTGGCTCGATCTGCCAGAATTTGGCAAATATTTTTCATTCCCAAGGACTCTAAACTAACTCCTGATGGCCTAAGATGTCAGTGAAATGGACACAGGTAAAATTAGCGCACGCCCGGTCTCGAGCTTCTAGGTCGAAATATAGCCCCCGTTAATTTTAAGACTGAAAGAGTAGCCGAGACTGCCTTACGCGCATCGTGATTTTGGGCCACTTTTGATCGATTTCCCGCAAGTTGGCGAATAATTTAAAGTCCCTGGGACGCTAAACTAACTCCCGATGACCTTGTTTTGCAGTTTAATGAACACAGCAAAACATTCTGAACGCTCACCTTCGAGCTTCAGTGCCGCAATATAGCCCTACTTAAATTTAAGACTGAAAGAGTAACCGAGAGCCCGTTACGCGGATCGTAATTTTCATCAACTTCGGCGCCATTTCCTGGAACTTGGAGAATATTTTCCAGTTCCGGGGACTCTAAACTAACTCCTGATTGCCTTGGTTTGCAGTCAAATGGACACAGCAAAACTTTTTGAACGCTCACTTTCAAGCTTGTGGGCCTAAATATAGCCACACTTCACTTTAAGACTGAAACAGTAGCCGAGACCGCGTTACGCGCATCGTGATTTTGAGCAAGTTCTGCTCGCTTTCCTGGAACTTGGGGAATATTTTCCAGTCCCGGGGACTCTAAACTAACTCCTGATGGCCATGGTTTGCAGTCAAATTCACACAGCACAAGTTTTTGAACGAACGCTTTCGAGCTTTTAGGCCGAAATATAGTCCCACATCACTTACGACTTAAAGAGTAGCCGAGACCGGCGTGCGCGCATCGTGATTTTGACCAACTTCGGGTCGATATTCCGGAACTTGGGGGATATTTTCCAGTCCCAGGGACTCTAAACTAACTCTTGATGGCCTTGGTTTGCAGTGAAATGGATACAGCAAAACTTTTTGAACGCTCACTTTTGAGCTTCTGGGCCGAAATATAGCCCCACTTCACTTTAAGACTGAAAGAGTAGCCGAGACCGTCTTACGCGCGTCGTGATTTTGACCAACGTCTTCTCGATTTTCCGGAACTTGAGAAATACATTCCACTCCCGGGGACTCTAAACTAACTACTGATAGCCTTGGTTTGCATTGAAATAGACACAGTAATTTTTTTGAGCTTTGAGCTTGTGGGCCGAAATAGAGTCCCACTTCACTTTAAGACTGAAGGAGTAGCCGACACCTCCTTAAGCGCACCGTGATTTTGACCAACTTTGGCTCGATTTGCCGGACCTTGGGGGATATTTTCCAGTCCCGGGGACTCTAATCTAACTCCTGATTGTCTTGGTTTTCAGTGAAATGGACACAGCGAAACTTTTTGAACGCTCACTCTCGAGCTTCTGGACCGAAATATAGCCCCACTTCACTTTAAGACTGAAAGAGTAGCCGAGACCGTCTTGTGCAAATCGTCATTTTGACCAAATTCGGGTCGGTTTCCCGGAACTTGGGGGATATATTCCATTTCCGCGGGCTCAAAACTAACTCCTGATGGCCTTAGTTTTCAGTGAAATGGACAAAGGAAAGCTTTTTGAACACTCGCTTTTTAGCTTCTGGGCCGAAATAGAATCCCACTTCACTTTCAGACTGAAATAGTAGCCGAGACCGCCTCACGCGCATCGTGAGTTAGACCAAGTTCAGCTTGATTTCACGCAACTTTTGAGATATTTTCCAGTCCGGGGGACCCTAAACTAACTCTGGATGGCCTTGGTTTGCACTGAAATGCGCACAGCATAAATTTTTGAACGCCCACTTTGGAGCTTCTGGGCCAAAATATAGCCTCACTTCACTTTACGACTGAAAGAGTAGTCGAGATCGCCTCACGCGCATCGTGATTTTGACTATTTTCGAATCGATTTCTCGGAACTTGGGGGATATTTTCCAGTCCCGGGGACTCTAAACTAACTCCTGATCGCCTTGCTTTGCATTGAAATGGACAGAGCAAAACTTTTTGAACGCTCACTTTCGAGCTTGTGGGCCGAAATATAGCCACACTTTACTTTAAGACTGAAACAGAAGCCGAAACCGCATTTCGCGCATCGTGATTTTGATCAACTTGTGCTCGCTTTCCCGGAACTTGGGGAATATATTCCAGTCCAGGGGACCCTAAACTAAGTCCTGATGGCCTTGTTTTGAAGTGAAACGGACACAGCAAGACTTTTTGAACGTTCACTTTCTAGCTTGTGGGCCGAAATATAGGCACCCTTGACTTTAAGACTGAAACAGTAGCCGAGACCACGTTACCCGCATCATGAATTTTGATCAACTTCGGCTCCAATTCCCGGGACTTGGGGGATATGTTCCAGTCCCGGGGACTCTAAACTAACTCCTGATGGCCTTGGTTTGCAGTGAAATGGACACAGCAAATTTTTTGCAGCGCTCACTTTGGAGCTTCTAGGCGGAAATAGAGCCCCACTTCACTTTAAGACTGAAAGAGTAGCCGAGGCCGCCTTAGGCGCATCGTGATTTTGACCAACTTCGGCTTGAGTTGCCAGAACTTAAAAGATATTTTCCATTCCCGGGGACTCAAAACTAACACATGATGGCCTTGCTTTGCAGTGAAATGGGCACAGCATAACTTTTTGAACGCTCACTTTCGAGCTTCTCGGCCAAAATATACACGTCACGTCACTTTAAGACTAAAAGAGTAGCCGAGACTGCTTTACGCGCATCGTGATTTTCACAAACTTCGGCTCGATTTCCCGGGACTTGGGGGATATTTTGATGTCCCGGAGACTGTAAACTATCTCTTGATGTGGCTTGGTTCGCGGTGAAATGGACACAGCAAAACTTTTTGAACTTTCACTTTCGAGCTTCTGGGCCGAATTATAGCCCGAGTTCACTTTAAGAATAATAGAATAGCCGAGACCGCCTTACGCGCATCGTGATTTTGACCAACTTTGGCTCGATTTCCCAGGAAATGGGGAATATTTTCCGGTACCGGGGAGTCTAAAGTAACTCCTGATTGCCTTGGTTTGCATTGAAATGGAGAGAGCAAAACTTTTTCAACGCTCCCCTTTGGGCTTCTGAACCGAAATATAGCCCCGCTTCAGTTTAAGACTGAAAGAGTAGCCGAGACCGTCTTACGCGCATCGTGATTTTGACCAACTTCGGCTCGATTTCCAGCAACTTCGGGGATATATTCAAGTTCCAAGGACTCTAAACTAACCCCTGATGGCCTTGGTCTGCAGTGAAATGGACACAGCAAATTTTTTTGAACGCTTACTTTCGAAATTCTGGGCCGAAATATAGCCCCACTTCACTTTAAGACTGAAAGAGTAGCCGAGACCGCCTTAGACGCATCGTGATTTTGACCAACTTCGGCTTGAGTTGCCAGAACTTAAGGGTTATATTTTAGTCCCGCGGACTCTAAACTAACTCATGATGGCCTTGGTTTTCAGTTAAATTGAGAGAGCAAAACTTTTTGAACGCTCACTTTCGAGCTTCTTGGCCGAAATATGCAGCAACGTCACTTTAAGACTAAAAGAGTAGCCGAGACTGCTTTACGCGCATCGTGATTTTGACAAACTTCGGCTCGATTTCCCGGGACTTGGGGGATATTTTGATGTCCCGGACACTATAAACAATCTGCTGATGTGGCTTGGTTTTCGGTGAAATGGACACAGCATAACTTTTTGAAGTTTTACTTTCGAGCTTCTAGGCCGAAATATAGCCCCAGTTCACTTTAAGAATCAAAGAGTAGCCGAGACTGCTTTACGCGCATCGTGATTTTGACAAACTTCGGCTCGATTTCCCGGGACTTGGGGGATATTGTGATGTCCTGGACCCTGTAAACAATCTGCTGATGTGGCATAGTTTGCGGTGAAATGGACACAGGAAAACGTTTTGAACTTTCACTTTCGAGCTTGTGGGCCGAAATATAGCCCCAGTTCTCTTTAAGAATCAAAGAGTAGGCGAGACCGCCTTACGCGCATCGTGATTTTGACAAACTTCGGCTCGATTTCCCCGAACTTGGGCGATATTTTCCAGTCCCGAGCAGTCTAAACTAACTCCTGACGGCCTTGGTTTGCAGTGAAATGAACACAGCAAAACTTTTTGAACTTTCAGCTTCTACCTTCTCGGCCGAAACATACCCCCAGTTCACTTTAAGAATCAAAGAGTAGCCGAGACCGCCTTACGCGCATCGTGATTTTGACAAAATTCGGCTCGATTTCCCCGAACTTGGGCGATATTTTCCAGTCCCGAGCAGTCTAAACTAACTCCTGATGGCCTTGGTTTGCAGTGAAATGAACAAGGTAACAGTTTTTGAACGCTTATTTTCGAGCTTCTGGGATGAAATATAACCCCACTTCACTTTAAGACTCAAAGAGTAGGCGAGACCGCCTTACGCGCATCGTGATTTTGAGCAACTTCCACTCGATTTTGTAGAATTTTGGCGATATTTTCAACTCCTGAGGACTCTAAACTAACTGCTGATGGCCTTAGTTTGATGTGAAATGGACAGAAGAAAACTTTTTGAACGCTCAGTTTCGAACTTCTGGGCCGAAATACAACCGTACTTCACTTTAAGACTGAAATAGTAGCCGAGACCTCCTTACGAGCATCGTGATTTTGAACCAGTTCAGCTCGATCTCCCGGAACTTGGGGGATATTTTCCAGTCCGGGGGACTTTAAACTAATTCCTGATGGCCTTGGTTTGCAGTTAAATGCTCAAAGGGTAACTTTTTAAAGGTTCACTTTCGAGCTTCTGGGCCGAAATATAGCCCCACTTTACTTTAAGACTGAAAGAGTAGCCGAGACCGTCTTACGCGCATCGTGGTTTTGACCAACCTCGGCTCGATTTCCCGGAACTTCGGGGATACATTCCAGTCCCGGGGACTCTAAACTAACTGCTGATGGTCTTGGTGTTCAGTGAAATGGACAAAGCACATTTTTTTGAACGCTCACTTTCGAGCTTCTCGGCCGAAATATACCCCTACTTCACTTTAAGACTGAAAGAGTAGCCGAGACCGCCTTACGCGTATCGTAATTTTGACCAACTTCGGCTCGATTTCCCGGAAATAGGGGGATTTTTTCCAGTCCCGGGGACTCTAAAATAACTCCTATTGGCCTTGGTTTCCAGTGAAATGGACACAGGAACACTTTTTGAACGCGCACTTTCGAGCTTGCTGGCCCAAATATAGCCCTACTTCTTTTTAAGACTGAAAGAGTAGGCGGGAGCGCCTTACGCGCATTGTGATTTTGAGGATCTTCGGCTCGAACTGGCGAAACTTAGGAGATATTTTCCAGTCCCAAAGTCTCTAAACTCACTCCTGATTGTCTAAGATGTGAGTGAAAAAGACACAAAAATTGTTGAACCCTTACTTTCGAGCTTCTGGAGTTAAATCTAAGCCCACTTTACCTTAAGACTGAAAGAGTAGCCGAGACCCCCTTAAGCGCATGGTGATTTTGAGTAACTTCGGGTGGATTTCCCGTAACTTGGGGGATATTTCCAGTTCCTTTGACGCTAAACTAAGTCGTGATGGCCTTGTTTTGCAGTGAAATGGAGACAGCAAAACTTTTCAAACACTCAGTTTGGAGCTTCTGGGCCGAAATATTGCCCCATTTCACTTTAAGACTGAAAGAGAAACCGAGACCGCCGTACGCGCGTCGTGATTTTGACCAACTTCGGTTAAATTTCCCGGAACTTGGGGGATATTTTCCAGTCCCGGGGACTCTAAACTGACCCCCGACGTCCTTGGTCTGCAGTAAAATGGACACAGCAAACCTCTTTGAACGCTCACTTTTGAGCTTCTGGGCCGAAATATAGCTCCACTTCACTTTAAGAGTGAAAGAGTAACCGAGACCGCCTTACGCCCATCGTAATTTTGACCAACTTCGGCTAGATTTCCCGGAACTTGGGGGATATTTTCCAGTCCCGCGGACTCTAAAGTAACTCCTGATGGCCTTGCTCTGGAGTGAAATGGACACAGCACAACTTTTTGAACGCTCACTTTCGAGCTTCTGGGGGGAAATATTGCGCCAGTTGACTTTAAGAATGAAAGAGTAACCGGGACCGCCTTACGCGCATCGTGATTTTGACCTACTTTGGCTCGATTTCCCGGGTAATGGGGGATATTTTCCGGTACCAGGGACTCTAAAGTAACTCCTGGTTTCCTCGGTTTGCAGTGAAATGGACACAGCACAACTTTTTGAACGCTCACTTTTGAGCTTCTGGGCCGAAGCATAGCCCTACTTCACTTTAAGACTGAAAGACTAGCCGAGACCGCCTTACGCGCATCGTGATTTTGGGCTACTTCGGCTCGATTTCCCGGAACTTGGGAGATAACTCCCAGTCCCGGCCACTCTAAACTAACTCCTGATGGCCTTGGTTTCCAGTGAAATGGACACAGCCAAACTTTTTGAACGTTCACTTTCGAGCTTCTGGGTCGAAATATAGCCCCACTTCACCTTAAGACTGAAAGGGTAGCCGGGACCGCCTTACGCGCATGGTAATTTTGTCGAACTTCGGCTTGATTTCCTGGGACTTGGGGGATATTTTCCAGTCCCGGAAGCTCTAACCTAACTCCTGAATGCCTTGGTTTTTAGTGAAATGGACACAGGTAAAAGGAGCGCACGCTCGGTTTCCAGGTTGTAGGCCGAAATATAGCCCCACTTTATTTTAAGACTGAAAGTGTACACGAAACCGTCTTAAGCGCATCGAAATTTTTAGCCACTATGGCTCGATATGCCAAAACTTGGGGGATATTTTCCAGTCTCGGGGACTCTACCCTAACTCTTGATGGCCTTAGTTTTCAGTAAAGTGGTCACAGGTAAAAGGAGCGCACGCTCGGTGTTAAGCTTCTAGGCCGAAGTGTAGTCCCAGTTCATTTTAAGACTGAAAGAGTAAACGAAACTGCCGTACGCCTATCGTAATTTTAAGAAAGTATGGCTCAATTTGCCGAAACTTGGAGGATAGCTTCCAGTCTCGAGGATTCTAAACTATCTCCTGATGGACTTAGTTCTTAGTGAAATGGACACAGGTAAAAGGAGAGCACGCTCGGTGTCGAGCTTGTAGAACCGAAATATAGCCCCACTTCATTTTCGGAGTAAACGAGTAGCCGAGACCGCCTTACGCGCATCGTGATTTTGAGCATCTTTGGCTCGATTTGCCGGAATTCGGGCAATATTTTCCAGTCCCGAGGACTCTATGTTAACTCCTGATGAACTTAGTTTTCAGTGATATGTACACAGGCAAAAGGGGGACACGCTCGGTGTTGAGCTTCTCGGCCGAAATATAGCCCCCACTTCATTTTAAGACTGAAAGAGTAGCCGAGACCGCCTTACGCGAATCGTGATTTTGAGCAACTTTGGCTCGATCTGCCAGAATTTGGGAAATATTTTCCAGTCCTATGGACTCTAAACTAACTCCTGATGGCCTAAGGTGTCAGTGAAATGGACAAAGGTAAAATTAGGGCACGCCCGGTCTCGAGCTTCTAGGTCGAAATATAGCCCCCTTTAATTTTAAGACTGAAAGAGTACCCGAGACCGCCTTACGCGCATCGTGAATTTGGGCCACGTTTGCTCGATTTCCCGGAAGTTGGCGAATAATTTAAAGTCCCGGGGACGCTAAACTAACTCCCGATGACCTTGTTTTGCAGTTTAATGAACACAGCAAAACATTCTGAACGCTCACCTTCGAGCATCAGTGCCGCAATATAGCCCTACTTAAATTTAAGACTGAAAGAATAACCGAGAGCCCGTTACGCGCATCGTAATTTTCATCAACTTCGGCGCCATTTCCTGGAACTTGGAGAATATTTTCCAGTTCCGGGGACTCTAAACTAACTCCTGATTGCCTTGGTTTGCAGTCAAATGGACACAGCAAAACTTTTTGAACGCTCACTTTGGAGCTTGTGGGCCTAAATATAGCCACACTTCACTTTAAGACTGAAACAGTAGCCGAGACCGCGTTACGCGCATCGTGATTTTGAGCAAGTTCTGCTCGCTTTCCTGGAACTTGGGGAATATTTTCCAGTCCCGGGGACTCTAAACTAACTCCTGATGGCCATGGTTTGCAGTCAAATTCACACAGCACAAGTTTTTGAAGGAACACTTTCGAGCTTTTAGGCCGAAATATAGTCCCACATTACTGACGACTTAAAGAGTAGCCGAGACCGGCGTGGGCGCATCGTGATTTTGACCAACTTCGGGTCGATATTCCGGAACTTGGGGGATATTTTCCAGTCCCAGGGACTCTCAACTAACTCTTGATGGCCTTGGTTTGCAGTGAAATGGAGACAGCAAAACTTTTTGAACGCTCACCTTCAAGCTTCTGGGCCGAAATATAGCCCACTTTACTTTAATACTGAAAAAGTAGCCGAGATCGCCTTACGCGCATCGTGATTTTGACAAACTTCGGGTGGATTTCCCGGAACTTGGGGGATATTTTCCAGTCCCTTGGACGCTAAACTAGGTGCCGATGACCTTGTTTTGCAGTGAAATGTACACAGCAAAGCTTTTTGAAGGCTCACTTTCGAGGTTGTGGGCCGAAATATAGCCATACTTCACTTTAAGACTGAAACAGTAGCCGAGACCGCCTTACGCGAATCGTGATTTTGAGCAACTTTGGCTCGATCTGCCAGAATTTGGGAAATATTTTCCAGTCCTATGGACTCTAAACTAACTCCTGATGGCCTAAGGTGTCAGTGAAATGGACAAAGGTAAAATTAGCGCACGCCCGGTTTCGAGCTTCTAGGTCGAAATATAGCCCCCTTTAATTTTAAGACTGAAAGAGTACCCGAGACCGCCTTACGCGCATCGTGAATTTGGGCCACGTTTGCTCGATTTCCCGGAAGTTGGCGAATAATTTAAAGTCCCGGGGACGCTAAACTAACTCCCGATGACCTTGTTTTGCAGTTTAATGAACACAGCAAAACATTCTGAACGCTCACCTTCGAGCATCAGTGCCGCAATATAGCCCTACTTAAATTTAAGACTGAAAGAATAACCGAGAGCCCGTTACGCGCATCGTAATTTTCATCAACTTCGGCGCCATTTCCTGGAACTTGGAGAATATTTTCCAGTTCCGGGGACTCTAAACTAACTCCTGATTGCCTTGGTTTGCAGTCAAATGGACACAGCAAAACTTTTTGAACGCTCACTTTGGAGCTTGTGGGCCTAAATATAGCCACACTTCACTTTAAGACTGAAACAGTAGCCGAGACCGCGTTACGCGCATCGTGATTTTGAGCAAGTTCTGCTCGCTTTCCTGGAACTTGGGGAATATTTTCCAGTCCCGGGGACTCTAAACTAACTCCTGATGGCCATGGTTTGCAGTCAAATTCACACAGCACAAGTTTTTGAACGAACGCTTTCGAGCTTTTAGGCCGAAATATAGTCCCACATCACTTACGACTTAAAGAGTAGCCGAGACCGGCGTGCGCGCATCGTGATTTTGACAAACTTCGGGTGGATTTCCCGGAGCTTGGGGGATATTTTCCAGTCCCTTGGACGCTAAACTAGGTGCCGATGGCCTTGTTTTGCAGTGAAATGTACACAGCAAAGCTTTTTGAAGGCTCACTTTCGAGGTTGTGGGCCGAAATATAGCCATACTTCACTTTAAGACTGAAACAGTAGCCGAGACCACGTTTCGCGCAACGTGAATTTGATCAACTTCGGCTCGATTTCCCGGAACTTGTGAAATATTTTCCAGTCTCGGGGAGTCTAAACTAACTCGTTCTGGTCTTGGTTTGCAGTGAAACGGAAACAGAAAAAGTTTTTGAACGCATACTTTCGAGCTTCTGGACCCAAATAGAACCCCACTTCACTTGAAGACTGAAAGAGTAGCCGAGACCGCCTTACGCGCATCGTGATTTTGACAAACTTCGGGTGGATTTCTCGGAGCTTGGGGGATATTTTACAGTCCTTTGGACGATAAACTAGGTGCCGATGGCCTTGTTTTGCAGTGAAATGGACACAGCAAAGCTTTTTGAAGGCTCACTTTCGAGGTTGTGGGCCGAAATATAGCCATACTTCACTTTAAGACTGAAACAGTAGCCGAGACCACGTTTCGCGCATCGTGATTTTGATCAACTTCGGCTCGATTTCCCGGAACTTGCGAAATATTTTGCAGTCCCGGGGACTCTAAACTAACTCGTGCTGGTCTTGGTTTGCAGTGAAACGGAAACAGAAAAAGTTTTTGAACGGATACTTTCGAGCTTCTGGTGCGAAATAGAACCCCACTTCACGTGAAGACTGAAAGAGTAGCCGAGACCGCCTTACGTGCATCGTGATTTTGAGCAACTTCGGCTCGATTTGCCGGAACTAGGGGGATATATTCCAGTTCTGAGGACTCTAAACTACTTCCTGATGGCCTTGGTTTGCAGTAAAATGGACCCAGCGAAACTTTTTGAACGCTCAATTTCGAGCGTCTGGGCCAAAATATAGCCCCCGATTCCTTTGACACTGAAAGAGTAGCCGTGACCGCCTTACGTGCATCGTGATTTTGACGAACTTCGGGTTGATTTCCCGGAACTTGGGGGATATTTTCCAGTCCCGGGAACTCTCAACTAACGCCTGCTTGTCTTGGTTTGCAGTGAAATGGACACAGCGAAAGTTTTTGAACGCTCACTGTCGAGCTTCTGGGCAGAAATAGAGCCCCATTTTACTTTAAGACTGAAAGAGTAGGCGAGACCGTCTTGAGCGAATCGTGATTTTAACCAATTTCGCCTTTATTTCCCGAAACTTGGGGGATATATTCCAGTCAAAGGGACTGTACAGTAACTCCTGATAGCCTTGGTTTTCAGTGAAATGGACAGAGCCCAACTTTGGAGCTTCTGGGCAGAAATATAGCCCCACTTTACTTTAAGACTGAAAGAGTAGATGAGACCGCCTTACGCGCATCGTAATTTTGACGAACTTCGAATGGATTTCCCGGAACTTGGGGGATATTTTGCAGTCCCTTAGACGCTAAACTAAGTCCTGATTTCCTTCTTTTGAAGTAAAATGGACACAACAAAATTTTTTGAACGCTCCCTTTCTAGCTTCTGGGCCAAAATATAGCCCCCCATTACTTTAACACTGAAAGAGTAGCCGAGACCGCCTTACGTGTATCGTGATTTTGACAAACTTTGGGTTGATTTCCCGGAACTTGGGGGATATTCTCCAGTCTCGGGGACTCTAAACTAACTTCTGATGGACTTGGTTTGCACTGAAAGTGACAGAGCAAAACTTTTTAAACACTCACTTTCGAGCTTCTGGGCCGAAATACAGCCCCACTCCACTTTAAGACTGAAAGAGTAGCCGAGACCACCTTACGCACATCGTGATTTTGACCAACTTCGGCTCGATTTACCGGAACTTGGGGGATATTTTCCAGTCCCGAGGACTCTTAAGTAACACCTGATGGCCTTGGTTTGCATGGAAATGGATACAGCAAAACTTTTTGAACGCTCACTTTTGAGCTTCTGGGCTGAAATATAGCCCCACTTCACTTTAAGACTGAAAGAGTAGCCGAGACCGTCTTACGCGCATCGTGATTTTGACCAACGTCTTCTCGATTTTCCGGAACTTGGGAAATACATTCCACTCCCGGGGACTCTAAACTAACTACTGATAGCCTTGGTTTGCAGTGAAATAGACACAGTAATGTTTTTTGAACTTTGAGCTTGTGGGCCGAAATAGAGCCCCACTTCACTTTAAGACTGACGGACTAGCCGACACCGCCTTAAGCGCACCGTGATTTTGACCAACTTCGGCTCGATTTGCCGGACCTTGGGGGATATTTTCCAGTCCCGGGGACTCTAAACTAACTTCTGATTGTCCTGGTTTTCAGTGAAATAGACACAGCGAAACTTTTTGAACGCTCACTCTCGAGCTTCTGGACCGAAATATAGCCCCACTTCACTTTAAGACTGAAAGAGTAGCCGAGACCGTCTTGTGCAAATCGTCATTTTGACCAACTTCGGGTCGGTTTTCCGGAACTTGGGGGATATATTCCATTTCCGCGGGCTCTAAACTAACTCCTGATGGCCTTGGTTTTCAGTGAAATGGACAAAGGAAAGCTTTTTGAACACTCTCTTTGTAGCTTCTGGGCCGAAATAGAATCCCACTTCACTTTCAGACTGAAAGAGTAGCCGAGACCGCCTCACGCGCATCGTGAGTTAGACCAAGTTGAGCTCGATTTCACGCAACTTTTGGGATATTTTCCAGTCCAGATGACTCTAAACTAACTCCGGATGGCCTTGGTTTGCGTTGAAATGCGCAGAGCATAAATTTTTGAACGCCAACTTTGGAGCTTCTGGGCCGAAATATAGCCCCACTTCACTTTAAGACTGGAAGAGTAGCCGAGATCGCCTTACGGGCATCGTGATTTTGACCATTTTCGGATCGATTTCTCGGAACTTGGGGAATATTTTCCAGTCCCGGGGACTCTAAACTAACTCCTGATCGCCTTGCTTTGCATTGAAATGGACAGAGCAAAACTTTTTGAACGCTCACTTTCGAGCTTGTCGGCCGAAATATAGCCACACTTTACTTTATGACTGAAACAGAAGCCGAGACCGCATTTCGCGCATCGTGATTTTGATCAACTTCGGCTCGCTTTCTCGGAATGTGGGGAATATTTTCCAGTCCTGGGGACCCTAAACTAAGTCCTGATGGCCTTGTTTTGAAGTGAAATGGACACAGCAAAACTCTTTGAACGCTCACTTTCTAGCTTGTGGGCCGAAATATAGGCACCCTTGACTTTAAGACTGAAACAGTAGCCGAGACCACGTTAGGCGCATCATGAATTTTGATCAACTTCGGCTCCAATTTCCGGGACTTGGGGGATATGTTCCAGTCCCGGGGACTCTAAACTAACTCCTGATGGCCTTGGTTTGCATTGAATTAGACACAGCACAATTTTTTGAACGCATACTTTCGAGATTCTGGGCCGAAATATAGCCCCACTTCACTTAAGACTGAAAGAGTAGCCGAGACCGCCTTGCTCGCACCGTGAGTTTGACAAACTTCTGGTCGATATTCCGGAACTTGGGGGTTATTTTCCAGTCCCAGCAACTCTAAACTAACTCCTGATGGCCTTGGTTTGCAGTGAAATGGACAGAGCAAAACTTTTTGAACGCTCACCTTCGAGCTTCCTGGCCGAAATAAAGCCCCACTTTACTTTAAGACTTAAAGAGTAACCGAGACAACCTTACGCGCATTGTGATTTTGACAAACTTCGGGTGGATCTCCCGGAACTTGGGGAACATTTTCCAGTCCCTTGGACGCTAAACTATGTCCTGAATGCCTTGTTTTACAGTGAAATGGAGACAGCAAAACTTTTTGAACGCTCACTTTCGAGCTTGTGGGCCGAAATATAGCCACACTTTACTTTAGGACTGAAACAGTAGCCGAGACCGCATTTCGCACATCGTGATTTTGATCAACTTCGGCTCGCTTTCCCGGAACTTGGGGAATATTTTCCAGTCCCGGGGACCCTAAACTAACTTTTGATAGCTTTGGTTTACAGTGAAATGCACACAGCAAAACTTTTTGAACGCTCACTTTCGAGCTTCTGGACAGAAATATAGCCCCACTTGACTTTACGACTGAAAGGGTAGCCGAGACCGCTTTGGGAGCATCGTGATTTTGACCAACTTCAGCTCGATTTACCGGAACTTGAGGAATATTTTCCAGTCCCACGGAGCCTAAACTAACTCGTGATGCCCTTGTTTTTCAGTCAAAGAACACAGCAAAACTTTTTGAAGGCTCACTTTCGGGCTTCTGGGCCGAAATATAGCCCAACTTCACTTTAAGACTGAAACAGTAGCCGATACCGCATTTCGCGCATCGTGATATTGATCAACTTCGGTTCGATTCCCCGGAACTTGGGCAATATTTTTCAGTCCCGGGGACTCTAAACTAACCCCTGATGGCCTTGGTTTGCAGTGAAATGGACACAGCAAAACTTTTTGAACGCTCACTTTCGGGCTTCTGGCCCGAAATTTAGCCCCACTTCACTTTAAGACAGAAAGAGTAGCCGAGACCACTTTAGGGGCATCGTGATTTTGACCAACCTCGGCTCAATTTCCCGGACCTTGGGGCATATTTTCTTGTCCCGGGGACGCTAAACTAACTCCTGATGGCCTTGGTTTGCAGTGAAATGAACACAGCAAAACTTTTTGAACGCTCACTTTCGGGCTTCTCGCCCGAAATATAGCTCCACTTCACTCTAAGACTGAAAGAGTAGCCGACACTACCTTACGCAAATCGTGATTTTGAGCAACTTCGGCTCGATTTCTCGGAAGTTGGGGGATATTTTCCAGTCCCGGGGACTCTAAACTAGCTCCTGATGGCTTTGGTTTGCAGTCAAATAAACACAGAGAAACTTTTTTAACGCTCACTTTCAAGCTCCTGGGCAGGAATAAAGCCTCACTTCACTTTAAGACTGAAACAGTAAGCGAGACCGCCTAACGCGCACCGTGATTTTGACCAACTTCGGCTAAATTTCCCTGAACTTGGGGGGATATTTTCCAGTCCCGAAGACTCTTAAGTAACCCCTGATGGCCTTGGTTTGCATTGAAATGGATACAGCAAAACTTTTTGAAGCTCACTTTTGAGCTTCTGGCCCGAAATATAGCCCCACTTCACTTTAAGACTGAAAGACTAGCCAAGACCGTCTTGCGCGCATCGTGATTTTGACCAACGTCTTCTCGATTTTCCGGAACTTGGGAAATATAATGCAGTCCCGGGGACTCTAAACTAACTCCTGATGGCCTTGGTTTGCAGTGAAATGGACACAGCAAATTTTTTGCAACGCTCACTTTGGAGCTTCTGGGCCGAAATAGAGCCCCACTTCACTTTAAGACTGAAAGAGTAGCCGAGGCCGCCTTAGGCGCATCGTGATTTTGACCTACCTCGGCTTGAGTTGCCAGAACTTAAAAGATATTTTCCACTCCCGGGGACTCTAAAGTAACTCATTATGGCCTTGGTTTTCAGTGAAATTGAGAGAGGAATACTTTTTGAACGCTCACTTTCGAGCTTCTGGACCGAAATATAGCCCTACTTCACTTTAAGACTCAAAGAGTAGCCGAGACCGCCTTACGCGAATCGTTATTTTGACCAACTTCGTCTCGATTTGGCGGAGCTTGGAGGATATTTTCCAGTTCTGGGGACTGTAAACTACTTCCTGAGGGCCTTGCTTTGCAGTGAAATGGGCACAGTATAACTTTTTGAACGCTCACTTTCGAGCTTCTGGGCCAAAATATACAGCCACGTCACTTTAAGACTAACAGAGTAGCCGAGACTGCCTTACGCGCATCGTGATTTTCACAAACTTCGACTCGATTTCCCGGAACTTGGGGGATATTTTGATGTCCCGGAGACTGTAAACTATCTCCTGATGTGGCTTGGTTCGCTGTGAAATGGACACAGCAAAACTTTTTGAACTTTCACTTTCGAGCTTCTGGGCCGAAATATAGTCCGAGTTCACTTTAAGAATGAAAGAATAGCCGAGACCGCCTTACGCTCATCGTGATTTTGACCAACTTTGGCTCGATTTCCCAGGAAATGGGGAATATTTTCCGGTACCGGGGACTCTAAAGTAACTCCTGATTGCCTTGGTTTGCATTGAAATGGAGAGAGCAAAACTTTTTCAACGCTCCCCTTCGGGCTTCTGAGCCGAAATATAGCCCCACTTCAGTTTAAGACTGAAAGAGTAGCCGAGACCGTCTTACGCGCATCGTGAATTTGACCAACTTCGGCTCGATTTCCCGAAACTTCGGGGATATATTCAAGTTCCAAGGACTCTAAACTAACCCCTGATGGCCTTGGTCTGCAGTGAAATGGACACAGCAAATTTTTTGAACGCTTACTTTCGAAATTCTAGGCCGAAATATAGCCCCACTTCACTTTAAGACTGAAAGAGTAGCCGAGACCGCCTTAGACGCATCGTGATTTTGACCAACTTCGCCTTGAGTTGCCAGAACTTAAGGGATATTTTTTAGTCTCGCGGTCTCTAAACTAACTCATGATGGCCTTGGTTTTCAGTTAAATTGAGAAAGCAAAACTTTTTGAACGCTCACTTTGGAGCTTCTGGGCCGAAATATACAGCCACGTCACGTTAAGACTAAAAGAGTAGCCGAAACTACTTTACGCGCATCGTGATTTTGACAAACTTCGGCTCGATTTCCCGGGACTTGGGGGATATTTTGATGTCCCGGACACTGTAAACAATCTGCTGATGTGGCTTGGTTTGCGGTGAAATGGACACAGCAAAACTTTTTGAACTTTCACTTTCGAACTTCTGGGCCGAAATATAGCCCCAGTTCACTTTAAGAATGAAAGAGTAGCCGAGACCGCCTTACGCGCATCGTGAATTTGACAAACTTCGGCTCGATTTCACCGAACTTTGGCGATATTTTCCAGTCCCGAGGAGTCTAAACTAACTCCTGATGGCCTTGGTTTGCAGTGAAATGAACAAGGTAACACTTTTTGAACGCTTATTTTCGAGCTTCTTGGATGAAATATAACCCCACTTCACTTTAAGACTCAAAGAGTAGGCGAGACCGCCTTACGCGCATCGTGATTTTGCGCAACTTCCGCTCGATTTTCTAGAATTTTGGCGATATTTTCAAGTCCTGGGGACTCTAAACTAACTCCTGATGGCCTTGATTTGGTGTGAAATGGACGCAGGAAAACGTTTTGAACGCTCAGTTTCGAGCTTCTTGGCCGAAATACAACCGTACTTCACTTTAAGACTGAAATAGTAGCCGAGACTGTCTTACGCGCATCGTGATTTTGACCAACTTCCGTTCGATTTCCCGAAACTTCAGGGATATATTCCAGTCCGGGGGACTCTAAACTAACTGCTGATGGCCTTGGTTTGCAGTTAAATGGACAAAGCGTAACTTTTTAAAGGTTCACTTTCGAGCTTCTGGGCTGAAATATAGCCCTACTTCACTTTAAGACTGAAAGAGTAACCGAGACCGCCTTACGCGCATGGTGATGTTGACTAACTTCGGGTGGATTTCCCGTAACTTGGGGGATATTTCCAGTTCCTTTGACGCTAAACTAAGTCGTGATGGCCTTGTTTTGCAGTGAAATGAACACAGCAAAACTTTTTAAACACTCGGTTTCGAGCTTCTGGGCCGAAATATTGCCCCAATTAACTTTAAGACTGAAAGAGTAGCCGAGACCGCCGTACGCGCGTCGTGATTTTGACCAACTTCGGTTAAATTTCCCGGAACTTGGGGATATTTTCCTGTCCCGGGGACTCTAAACTGACCCCCGACGTTCTTGGTCTGCACTAAAATGGACACAGCAAAACTCTTTGAACGCTCACTTTTGAGCTTCTGGGCCGAAATATAGCTCCACTTCACTTTAAGAGTGAAAGAGTAGCCGAGACCGCCTTACTCCCATCGTAATTTTGACCAACTTCGGCTAGATTTCCCGGAACTTGGGGGATATTTTCCAGTCCCGCGGACTCTAAAGTAACTCCTGATGGCCTTGCTCTGGAGTGAAATGGACACAGCACAACTTTTTGAACGCTCACTTTCGAGCTTCTTGGGAGAAATATTGCCCCAGTTCACTTTGAGAATGAAACGGTAACCGGGACCGCCTTACGCGCATCGTGATTTTGACCAACTTCGGCTCGATTTACCGGAACTTGGGGGATATTTTCCAGTCCCGAGGACTCTTAAGTAACCCCTGATGGCCTTGGTTTGCATTGAAATGGATACAGCAAAACTTTTTGAACGCTCACTTTTGAGCTTTTGGGTCGAAATATAGCCCCACTTCACTTTCAGACTGAAAGAGTAGCCGAGACCGTCTTGTGCAAATCGTCATTTTGACCAACTTCGGGTCGGTTTCCCGGAACTTTGGGGATATATTACATTTCCGCGGGCTCTAAACTAATTCCTGATCGCCTTGGTTTTCAGTGAAATGGACAAAGGAAAGCTTTTTGAACATTCTCTTTGTAGCTTCTGGTCCGAAATAGAATCCCACTTCACTTTCAGACTGAAATAGTAGCCGAGACCGCCTGACGCGCATCGTGACTTAGATCAAGTTAAGCTCGATTTCAAGCAACTTTTGGGATATTTTCCAGTCCGGATGACTCTAAACTAACTCCGGATGTCCTTGGTTTGCACTGAAATGCGCACAGCATAAATTTTTGAACGCCCACTTTGGAGCTTCTGGGCCGAAATATAGCCCCACTTCACTATAAGACTGAAAGAGTAGCCGAGATCGCCTTACGTGCATCGTGAATTTGACCATTTTCGGATCGATTTCTCGGAACTTGGGGGATATTTTCCAGTCCCGGGGACTCTAAACTAACTCCTGATCGCCTTGCTTTGCATTGAAATGGACAGAGCAAAACTTTTTGAACACTCACTTTCTAGCTTGTGGGCCGAAATATAGCCATACTTTACTTTAAGACTGAAAGCGTAGCCGAGACCGCATTTCGCGCATCGTGACTTTGATCAACTTCGGCTCGCTTTCCCGGAACTTGGGGAATATTTTCCAGTCCCGGTGACCCTAAACTAAGTCCTGATGGCCTTGTTTTGAAGTGAAACGGACACAGTTAAACTTTTTGAACGGTCACTTTCTAGCTTGTGGGCCGAAATATAGGCACACTTGACTTTAAGACTGAAACAGTAGCCGAGACCACGTTACGCGCATCATGAATTTGTTCAACTACGGCTCCAATTCCCGGGACTTGGGGGATATGTTCCAGTCCCGGGGACTCTAAACTAACTCCTGATGGCCTTGGTTTGCATTGAATTAGACACAGCACAATTTTTTGAACGCACACTTTCGAGATTCTGGGCCGAAATATAGCCCCACTTCACTTAAGACTGAAAGAGTAGCCGAGACCGCCTTGCTCGCATCGTGAGTTTGACAAACTTCCGGTCGATATTCCGGAACTTGGGGGATATTTTCCAGTCCCAGCAACTCTAAACTAACTCCTGATGGCCTTGGTTTGCAGTGAAATGGACAGAGCAAAACTTTTTGAACGCTCACCTTCGAGCTTCCTGGCCGAAATAAAGCCCCACTTTACTTTAAGACTTAAAGAGTAACCGAGACAACCTTACGCGCATTGTGATTTTGACAAACTTCGGGTGGATCTCCCGGAACTTGGGGAACATTTTCCAGTTCCTTGCACGCTAAACTAAGTCCTGATGGCCTTGTTTTGCAGTGAAATGGAGACAGCAAAACTTTTTGAACACTCACTTTCGAGCTTGTGGGCCGAAATATAGCCACACTTTACTTTAAGACTGAAACAGTAGCCGAGACCGCATTTCGCGCATCGTGATTTTGATCAACTTCGGCTCGCTTTCCCGGAACTTGGGGAATATTTTCCAGTCCCGGGGACCCTAAACTAACTTTTGATAGCTTTGGTTTGCAGTGAAATGCACACAGCAAAACCTTTTGAACGCTCACTTTCGAGCTTCTAGACAGAGATATAGCCCCACTTGACTTTAAGACTGAAAGAGTAGCCGAGACCGCCTTACGCGCATTGTAATTTTGGGATACTTCGGCTCCATTTCCCGGAAATAGGGGGATTTTTTCCAGTCCCGGGGACTCTAAACTAACTCCTGATGGCCTTTGTTTCCAATGAAATGGACACAGGAACACTTTTTGAACGCGCACTTTCGAGCTTGCTGGCCGAAATATAGCTCTACTTCTTTTTAAGACTGAAAGAGTAGGCGGGAGCGCCTTACGCGCATTGTGATTTTGAGGAGATTCGGCTCGATCTGGCGAAACTTGGGAGATATTTTCCAGTCCCAAAGTCTCTAAACTCACTCCTGATTGTCTAAGATGTGAGTGAAATAGACACAAAAATTTTTGAACCCTTACTTTCGAGCTTCTGGCGTTAAATCTAAGCCCACTTTACCTTAAGACTGAAAGAGTAGCCGAGACCCCCTTAAGCGCATGGTGATTTTGAGTATCTTCGGGTGGATTTCCCGTAACTTGGGGGATATTTCCAGTTCCTTTGATGCTAAACTAAGTCGTGATGGCCTTGTTTTGCAGTGAAATGGACACAGCAAAACTTTTTAAACACTCATTTTCGAGCTTCTAGGCCGAAATATTGCCCCAATTCACTTTAAGACTGAAAGAGTAGCCGAGACCACCGTACGCGCGTCGTGATTTTGACCAACTTCGGTTACATTTCCTGGAACTTGGGGGATATTTTTCAGTCCCGGGGACTCTAAGCTGGCCCCCGACGTCCTTGGTCCGCAGTAAAATGGACACAGCAAAACTTTTTGAACGCTCACTTTTGAGCTTCTGGGCCGAAATATAGCTCCACTTCACTTTAAGAGTGAAAGAGTAGCCGAGACCGCCTTACGCCCATCCTAATTTTGACCAACTTCGGCTCGATTTCCCGGAACTTGGGGGATATTTTCCAGTCCCGCGGACCCTAAAGTAACTCCTGATGGCCTTGCTCTGGAGTGAAATGGACACAGCACAACTTTTTCAACGCTCACTTTCGAGCTTCTGGGGGGAAATATTGCGCCAGTTGACTTTAAGAATGAAAGAGTAACCGGGACCGCCTTACGCGCATCGTGATTTTGACCAACTTTGGCTCGATTTCCCGGGAATTGGGGGATATTTTCCGGTACCGGGGACTCTAAACTAACTCCTGATTTCCTCGGTTTGCAGTGAAATGGACACAGCACAACTTTTTGAACGCTCACTTTTGAGCTTCTGGGCCGAAGCATAGCCCTACTTCACTTTAAGACTGAAAGACTAGCCGAGACCGCCTTACGCGCATCGTGATTTTGGGCTACTTCGGCTCGATTTCCCGGAACTTGGGAGATAATTCCCAGTCCCGGGCACTCTAAACTAACTCCTAATGGCCTTGGTTTTCAGTGAAATGGACAGAGCCAAACTTTTTGAACGTTCACTTTCGAGCTTCTGGGCCGAAATATAGCCCCACTTCACTTTAAGACTGAAATAGTAGCCGGGACCGCCTTACGCGCATGGTAATTTTGTCGAACTTCGGCTTGATTTCCTGGGACTTGGGGGGATATGTTCCAGTGCCGGAAGCTCTAAACCAACTCCTGAATGCCTTGGTTTTTAGTGAAATGGACACAGGTAAAAGGAGCGCACGCCCGGTTTCCAGGTTGTAGGCCGAAATATAGCCCCACTTTATTTCAAGACTGAAAGTGTACACGAAACCGCCTTAAGCGCATCGAAATTTTTAGCCACTATGGCTCGATATGCCAAAACTTGGGGGATATTGTCCAGTCCCGGGGACTCTACCCTAAATCTTGATGGCCTTAGTTTTCAGTAAAATGGTCACAGGTAACAGGAGCGCACGCTCGGTGTCGAGCTTCTAGGCCGAAATGTAGCCCCAGTTCATTTAAAGACTGAAAGAGTAAACGAAACTGCCGTACGCCTATCGTAATTTTAAGAAAGTATGGCTCAATTTGCCGAAAGTTGGAGGATAGCTTCCAGTCTCGAGGATTCTAAACTAACTCCTGATGGACTTAGTTCTTAGTGAAATGGACACAGGTAAAAGGAGAGCACGCTCGGTGTCGAGCTTGTAGAACCGAAATATAGCCCCACTTCATTTTCGGAGTAAACGAGTAGCCGAGACCGCCTTAGGCGCATCGTGATTTTGAGCATCTTTGGCTCGATTTGCCGGAATTCGGGCAATATTTTCCAGTCCCGAGGACTCTATGTTAACTCCTGATGCACTTAGTTTTCAGTGATATGTACACAGGCAAAAGGAGCGCACGCTCGGTGTTGAGCTTCTCGGCCGAAATATAGCCCCATTTCATTTTAAGACTGAAAGAGTAGCCGAGACCGCCTTACGCGCATCGTGATTTTGAGCAACTTTGGCTCGATCTGCCAGAATTTGGGAAATATTTTCCAGTCCCGGGGACTCTAAACTAGCTCGTGCTGGTCTTGCTTTGCAGTGAAACGGAAAGAGAAAAAGTTTTTGAACGCATACTTTCGAGCTTCTGGAACCAAATACAACCCCACTTCACTTGAAGTCTGAAAGAGTAGCCGAGACCGCCTTACGTGCATCGGGATTTTGACCAATTTCGGCTCGATTCGTCGGAACTAAGGGGATATATTCCAGTTCTGAGGACTCTAAACTAATTCCTGATGGCCTTGGTTTGCAGTAAAATGGAGCCAGCAAAACTTTTTGAACGCTCAATTTCGAGCTTCTGGGCCAAAATATAGCCCCCCATTACTTTAACACTTAAAGATTAGCCGAGACCGCCTTACGTGCATTCCGATTTTGACAAACTTCGGGTTGATTTCCCGGAACTTGGGGGATATTTTCCAGTCCCGGGGACTCTCAACTAACTCCTCCTTGTCTTGGTTTGCAGTGAAATGGACACAGCGAAAGTTTTTGAACGCTCACTCTCGAGCTTCTGGGCCGAAATGGAGCCCCATGTTACTTTAAGACTGAAAGAGTAGGCGAGACCGTCTTGAGCGAATCGTGATTTTGACTAATTTCGCGTTTTTTCCCGAAACTTGGGGGATATATTCCAGTCAAAGGGACTCTACAGTAACTCCTGATAGCCTTGGTTTTCAGTGAAATGGACAGAGCCCAACTTTGGAGCTTCTGGGCAGAAATATAGCCCCACTTTACTTTAAAACTGAAAGAGTAGATGAGACCGCCTTACGCGCATCGTAATTTTGACGAACTTCGAATGGATTTCCCGGAACTTGGGGGATATTTTGCAGTCCCTTAGACGCTAAACTAAGTCCTGATGGCCTTGTTTTGAAGTGAAATGGACACAACCAAACTTTTTGAACGCTCACTTTCTAGCTTGTGGGTCGAAATATAGCCACACTTCACTTTAGGACTGACACAGTAGCCGAGACCACGTTACGCGCATCATGAATTTGATCAACTTCGTCTCGATTTCCCGGGACTTGGGGGATATGTTCCAGTCCCGGGGACTCTAAACTAACTTCTGATGGCCTTGGTTTGCACTGAAAGTGACAGAGCAAAACTTTTTAAACACTCACTTTCGAGCTTCTGGGCCGAAATATAGCCCCACTTCACTTTAAGACTGAAAGAGTAGCCGAGACCACCTTACGCACATCGTGATTTTGACCAACTTCGGCTCGATTTACCGGAACTTGGGGGATATTTTCCAGTCCCGAGGACTCATAAGTAACCCCTGATGGCCTAGGTTTGCATTGAAATGGATACAGCAAAACTTTTTGAACGCTCACTTTTGAGCTTCTGGGCCGAAATATAGCCCCACTTCACTTTAAGACTGAAAGAGTAGGCGACACCGCCTTACGCGCATCGTGATTTTGAGCAACTTCCGCTCGATTTTCTAGAATTTTCGCAATATTTTAAAGTCCCGGGGACTCTAAACTAACTCCTGATGGCCTTGGTTTGATGTGAAATGGACGCAGGAAAACTTTTTGAACGCTCAGTTTCGAGCTTCTGGGCCGAAATACAACCGTTCTTCACTTGAAGACTGACATAGTAAGTAGCCGACACCTCCTTACGAGCATCGTGATTTAGACCCAGTTCAGCTCGATTTCCCGGAACTTGGGGGATATTTTCCAGTTCGGGGGACGTTAAACCAACTCGTGATGGCCTTGGTTTGCAGTTAAATGCACAAAGCGCAACTTTTTAAAGGTTCACTTTCGAGCTTCTGGGCCGAAATATAGCCCCACTTTACTTTAAGACTGAAAGAGTAGCCGAGACCGTCTTACGCGGATTGTGATTTTGACCAACTTCCGTTCGATTTCCCGGAACTTCGGGGATATATTCCAGTCTAGGGGACTCTAAACTAACTGCTGATGGCCTTGGTTTGCAGTGAAATGGACACAGCACATTTTTTGAACGCTCACTTTCGAGCTTCTCGGCCGAAATATAGCCCTACTTCACTTTAAGACTGAAAGAGTAGCCGAGACCCCCTTACGCGCATCGTAATTTTGACCAACTTCGGCTCGATTTGCCGGAAGTTGGTGAATAGTTTCAATTCCCGGGGTAGCTAAACTAACTTTCGATGACCTTAGTTTCCAGTTAAATGGACACAGCAAAACTTTTTGAACGCTCACTTTCGAGCCTATGGCTTGAAATATAGCCCTACTTAACTTTAAGAGTAAAAGAGTAGCCGAGACCGCCTTACGCGCATCGTGATTTTGGGATACTTCGGCTCGATTTCCCGGAAATGGGGGGATTTTTTCCAGTCCCGGAGACTCTAAACTAACTCCTGATGGCCTTTGTTTCCAGTGAAATGGACACAGGAACACTTTTTGAACGCGCACTTTCGAGCTTGCTGGCCGAAATATAGCCCTACTTCTTTTTAAGACTGAAAGAGTAGGCGGGAGCGCCTTACGCGCAATGTGATTTTGAGGATCTTCGGCTCGATCTGGCGAAACTTGGGAGATATTTTCCAGTCCCAAAGTCTCTAAACTCACTCCTGATTGTCTAAGATGTGAGTGAAATAGACACAAAAATTTTTGAACCCTTACTTTCGAGCTTCAGGAGTTAAATCTAAGCCCACTTTACCTGAAGACTGAAAGAGTAGCCCAGACCCCCTTAAGCCCATGGTAATTTTGACTAACTTCGGGTGGATTTCCCGTAACTTGGGGCATATTTCCAGTTCCTTTGACGCTAAACTAAGTCGTGATGGCCTTGTTTTGCAGTGAAATGGACACAGCAAAACTTTTTAAACACTCATTTTCGAGCTTCTGGGCCGAAATATTGCCCCAATTCACTTTAAGACTGAAAGAGTAGCCGGGACCGCCGTACGCGCGTCCTGATTGTGGCCAACTTCGGTTAAATTTCCCGGAACTTGGGGGATATTTTTCAGTCGCGGGGACTCTAAACTGACCCCCGACGTCCTTGGTCTGCAGTCAAATGGACACAGCAAAACTTTTTGAACGCTCACTTTTGAGCTTCTGGGCCGAAATATAGCTCCACTTCACTTTAAGAGTGAAAGAGTAGCCGAGACCGCCTTACGCCCATCCTAATTTTGACCAACTTCGGCTCGATTTCCCGGAACTTGGGGGATATTTTCCAGTCCCGCGGACCCTAGAGTAACTCCTGATGGCCTTGCTCTAGAGTGAAATGGACACAGCACAACTTTTTGAACGCTCACTTTCGAGCTTCTGGGGGGAAATATTGCCCCAGTTGACTTTAAGAATGAAAGAGTAACCGGGACCGCCTTACGCGCATCGTGATTTTGACCAACTTTGGCTCGATTTCCCGGGAATTGGGGGATATTTTCCGGTACCGGGGACTCTAAACTAACTCCTGATTTCCTCGGTTTGCAGTGAAATGGACACAGCACAACTTTTTGAACGCTCACTTTTGAGCTTCTGGGCCGAAGCATAGCCCTACTTCACTTTAAGACTGAAAGACTAGCCGAGACCGCCTTACGCGCATCGTGATTTTGAGCTACTTCGGCTCGATTTCCCGGAACTTGGGAGATAACTCCCAGTCCCGGGCACTCTAAACTAACTCCTGATGGCCTTGGTTTTCAGTGAAATGGACACAGCCAAACTTTTTGAACGTTCACTTTCGAGCTTCTGGGCCGAAATATAGCCCCACTTCACTTTAAGACTGAAATAGTAGCCGGGACCGCCTTACGCGCATGGTAATTTTGTCGAACTTCGGCTTGATTTCCTGGGACTTGGTGGATATTTTCCAGTCCCCTAAGCTCTAAACTAACTCCTGAATGCCTTGGTTTTTAGTGAAATGGACACAGGTAAAAGGAGCGCACGCTCGGTTTCCAGGTTGTAGGCCGAAATATAGCCCCACTTTATTTTAAGACTGAAAGTGTACACGAAACCGTCTTAAGCGCATCGAAATTTTTAGCCACTATGGCTCGATATGCCAAAACTTGGGGGATATTGTCCAGTCCCGGGGACTCTACCCTAACTCTTGATGGCCTTAGTTTTCAGTAAAATGGTCACAGGTAACAGGAGCACACGCTCGGTGTCGAGCTTCTGGGCCGAAATGTAGCCCGAGTTCATTTTAAGACTGAAAGAGTAAACGAAACTGCCGTACGCCTATCGTAATTTTAAGAAAGTATGGCTCAATTTGCCGAAAGTTGGAGGATAGCTTCCAGTCTCGAGGATTCTAAACTATCTCGTGGTGGACTTAGCTGTTAGTGAAATGGACACACGTAAAAGGAGAGCACGCTCGGTGTCGAGCTTGTAGAACCGAAATATAGCCCCACTTCATTTTCGGAGTAAACGAGTAGCCGAGACCGCCTTACGCGCATCGTGATTTTGAGCATATTTGGCTCGATTTGCCGGAATTCGGGCAATATTTTCCAGTCCCGAGGACTCTATGTTAACTCCTGATGAACTTAGTTTTCAGTGATATGTACACAGGCAAAAGGAGCGCACGCTCGGTGTTGAGCTTCTCGGCCGAAATATAGCCCCACTTTATTTTAAGACTGAAAGAGTAGCAGAGACGGCCTTACGCACATCGTGATTTTGGGCCACTTTTGCTCGATTTCCCGCAGGTTGGCGGATAATTTAAAGTCCCGGGGACGCTAAACTAACTCCCGATGACCTTGGTTTGCAGTTTAATGAACACAGCAAAACATTCTGAACGCTCACCTTCGAGCTTCAGTGCCGCAATATAGCCCTACTTAAATTTAAGACTGAAAGAATAACCGAGAGCCCGTTACGCGCATCGTAATTTTCATCAACTTCGGCGCCATTTCCTGGAACTTGGAGAATATTTTCCAGTTCCGGGGACTCTAAACTAACTCCTGATTGCCTTGGTTTCCAGTCAAATGGACACAGCAAAACTTTTTGAACCCTCACTTTGGAGCTTGTGGGCCTAAATATAGCCACACTTGACTTTAAGACTGAAACAGTAGCCGAGACCGCGTTACGCGCATCGTGATTTTGAGAAACTTCTGCTCGTTTTCCTGGAACTTGGGGAATATTTTCCAGTCCCGGGAACTCTAAACTAACTGCTGATGGCCATGGTTTGCAGTGAAATTCACACAGCACAAGTTTTTGAAGGAACACTTTCGAGCTTTTAGGCCGAAATGTAGTTCCACATCACTTACGACTTAAAGAGTAGCCGAGACCGGCGTGCGCGCATCGTGATTTTGACCAATTTTGGGTCGATATTCCGGAACTTGGGGGATATTTTCCAGTCCCAGGGACTCTAAACTAACTCTTGATGGCCTTGGTTTGCAGTGAAGTGGAGACAGCAAAACTTTTTCAACGCTCACCTTCAAGCTTCTGGGCCGAAATATAGCCCACTTTACTTTAATACTAAAAAAGTAGCCGAGACCGCCTTACGCGCATCGTGATTTTGACAAACTTCGGGTGGATTTCCCGGAGCTTGGGGGATATTTTCCAGTCCCTTGGACGCTAAACTAGGTGCCGATGGCCTTGTTTTGCAGTGAAATGGACACAGCAAAGCTTTTTGAACCCTCACTTTCGAGGTTGTGGGCCGAAATATAGCCATACTTCACTTTAAGACCGAAACAGTAGCCGAGACCACGTTTCGCGCATCGTGATTTTAATCAACTTCGGCTCGATTTCCCGGAACTTGCGAAATATTTTGCAGTCCCGGGCACTTTAAACTAACTCGTGCTAGTCTTGGTTTGCAGTGAAACGGAAACAGAAAAAAGTTTTTGAACGCATACTTTCGAGCTTCTGGACCGAAATAGAACCCCACTTCACTTGAAGACTGAAAGAGTAGCCGAGACCGCCTTACGTGCATCGTGATTTTGACAAACTTCGGGTTGATTTCCCGGAACTTGGGGGATATTTTCCAGTCCCGGGGACTCTCAACTAACTCCTACTTGTCTTGGTTTGCAGTGAAATGGACACAGCGAAAGTTTTTGAACGCTCACTCTCGAGCTTCTGGGCCGAAATAGAGCCCCATTTTACTTTAAGACTGAAAGAGTAGGCGAGACCGTCTTGAGCGAATCGTGATTTTGAGCAATTTCGCGTTTATTTCCCGAAACTTGGGGGATATATTCCAGTCAAAGGGACTCTACAGTAACTCCTGATGGCCTTGGTTTTCAGTGAAATGGACAGAGCACAACTTTGGAGTTTCTGGGCAGAAATATAGCCCCACTTTACTTTAAGACTGAAAGAGTAGATGAGACCGCCCTACGCGCAGGGTAATTTTGACGAACTTCCAATGGATTTCCCGGAACTTGGGGGATATTTTGCAGTCCCTTGGACGCTATACTAAGTCCTGATGGCCTTGTTTGGAAGTGAAATGGACACAACAAAACTTTTTGAACCTTCACTTTCCAGCTTGTGGGCCGAAATATAGCCACACTTCACTTTAGGACTGACACAGCAGCCGAGACCACGTTACACGCATCATGAATTTGATCAACTTCGGCTGGATTTCCCGGGACTTGGGGGATATTGTCCAGTCCCGGGGACTCTAAACTAGCTACTGATAGCCTTGGTTTGTAGTGAAATACACACAGTAATTTTTTTGAGCTTTGAGCTTGTGAGCCGAAATAGAGCCCCACTTCACTTTAAGACTGAAGGAGTAGCCGACACCGCCTTAAGCGCACCGTGATTTTGATCAACTTCGGCTCGATTTGCCGGACCTTGGGGGATATTTTCCAGTCCCGGGGACTCTAAACTAACTCCTGATTGTCTTGGTTTTCAGTGAAATAGACACAGCGAAACTTTTTGAACGCTCACTCTCGAGCTTCTTGACCGAAATATAGCCCCACTTTACTTTAAGACTGAAAGAGTACCCGAGACCGTCTTGCGCAAATCGTGATTTTCACCAACTTCGGGTCGGTTTTCCGGAACTTGGGGGATATATTCCATTTCTGCGGGCTCTAAACTAACTCCTGAATGCCTTGGTTTTCAGTGAAATGGACAAAGGAAAGCTTTTTGAACACTCTCTTTGTAGCTTCTGGGCCGAAATAGAATCCCACTTCACTTTCAGACTGAAATAGTAGCCGAGACGGCCTCACGCGCATCGTGAGTTAGGCCAAGTTCAGCTCGATTTCACGCAACTTTTGGGATATTTTCCAGTCCGGGGGACTCTAAACTAACTCCGGATGGCCTTGGTTTGCACTGAAATGCGCACAGCATAAATTTTTGAACGCCCACTTTGGAGCTTCTGGGCCGAAATATAGCCCCACTTCACTTTAAGACTGAAAGAGAAGCCGAGATCGCCTTACGCGCATCGTGATTTTGACCATTTTCGGATCGATTTCTCGGAACTTGGGGGATATTTTCCAGTCCCGGGGACTCTAAACTAACTCCTGATCGCCTTGCTTTACATTGAAATGGACAGAGCAAAACTTTTTGAACGCTCACTTTCGAGCTTGTGGGCCGAAATATAGCCACACTTTACTTTAAGACTGAAACAGTAGCCGAGACCGCATTTCGCGCATCGTGATTTTGATCAACTTGGGCTCGCTTTCCCGGAACTTGGGGGATATTTTCCAGTCCCGGGGACTCTAAACTAACTCCTGATGGTCTCGGCTTGCATTGAAATGGACACAGCACAATTTTTTGAACGCACACTTTCTAGCTTGTGGGCCGAAATATAGCCCCACTTCACTTAAGACTGAAAGAGTAGCCAGACCGCCTTGCTCGCATCGTTAGTTTAACAAACTTCCGGTCGATATTCCGGAACTTGAGGGATATTTTCCAGTCCCAGGAACTCTAAACTAACTCCTCATGGCCTTGTTTTGCAGTGATATGGACACAGCAAAACTTTTTGAACGCTCACCTTCGAGCTTGCTGGCCGAAATAAAGCCCCACTTTATTTTAAGACTTAAAGAGTAACCAAGAGCACCTTACGCGCATTGTGATTTTGACAAACTTCGGGTGGATCTCCCGGAACTTGGGGAACATTTTCCAGTCCCTTGCACGCTAAACTAAGTCCTGGTGGCCTTGTTTTGCAGTGAAATGGACACAGTTAAACTTTTTGAACGCTCACCTTCGAGCATGTGGGCCGAAATATAGCCACACTTTACTTTAAGACTGAAACAGTAGCTGAGACCACATTTCGCGCATCGTGATTTTGATCCACTCCGGCCCGCTTTCCCGGAACTTGGCGAATATTTTCCAGTCCCGGGGACTCTAAACTAACTTTTGCTAGCTTTGGTTTGCAGTGAAATGCACACAGCAAAACTTTTTGAACGCTCACTTTTGAGCTTCTGGACAGAAATATAGCCCCACTTCACCTTAAGACTGAAAGGGTAGCCGAGACCACTATGGGAGCATCGTGATTTTGACCAACTTCAGCTCGACTTACCGGAACTTGGGGAATATTTTCCAGTCCCAGGGACGCTAAACTATCTCGTGATGGCCTTGTTTTTCAGTCAAAGAACACAGCAAAACTTTTTGAACGCGCACTTTCGGGCTTCTGGGCCGAAATATAGCCCCACTTCACTTTAAGACTGAAACAGTAGCCGATACCGCATTTCGCGCATCGTGATTTTGATCAACTTCGGTTCGATTCCCCGGAACTTGGGCAATCTTTTTAAGTCCCGCGGACTCTAAACTAATCCCTGATGGCCTTGGTTTCCAGTGAAATGCACAGAGCAAAACTTTTTGAACGCTCACTTTTTGGCTTCTGGCCCGAAATATAGCCCCACTTCACTTTAAGACAGAAAGAGTAGCCGGGACCACTTTAGGGGCATCGTGATTTTGACCAACCTTGGCTCAATTTCCCGGACCTTGGGGCATATTTTCTTGTCCCGGGGACGCTAAACTAACTCCTGATGGCCTTGGTTTGCAGTTAAATGAACACAGCAAAACTTTTTGAACGCTCACTTTCGGGCTTCTCGCCCGAAATATAGCCCCACTTCACTCTAAGGCTGAAAGAGTAGCCGACACTACCTTACGCAAATCGTGATTTTGACCAACTTCGGCTCCATTTCCCGGAAGTTGGGAGATATTTTCCAGTCCCGGGGACTCTAAACTAGCTCTTGATGGCCTTGGTTTGCAGTCAAATAAACACAGGGAAACTTTTTGAACGCTCACTTTCAAGCTCCTGCCCAGGAATAAAGCCTCACTTCACTTTAAGACTGAAACAGTGAGCGAGACCGCCTAACGCGCACCGTGATTTTGACCAACTTCGGCTAAATTTCCCTGAACTTGGGGTGATATTTTCCAGTCTCGAAGACTCTTAAGTAATCCCTGATGGCCTTGTTTGCATTGAAATGGATACAGCAAAACTTTTTGAAGCTCACTTCTGAGCTTCTGGGCCGAAATATAGCCCCACTTTACTTTAAGACTGAAAGACTAGCCAAGATCGTCTTGCGCGCATCGTGATTTTGACCAACGTCTTCTCGATTCTCCGGAACTTGGGAAATATATTGCAGTCCCGGGGACTCTAAACTAACTCCTGATAGCCTTGGTTTGCAGTGAAATGGCCACAGCAAATTTTTTGCAGCACTCACTTTGGAGCTTCTGGGCCGAAATAGAGCCCCACTTCACTTTAAGACTGAAAGAGTAGCCGAGGCCGCCTTAGGCGCATCGTGATTTTGACCAACTTCGGCTTGAGTTGCCAGAACTTAAAAGATATTTTCCACTCCCGGGGACTCGAAACTAACTCATGATGGCCTTGGTTTTTAGTGAAATTGAGACAGGCAAACTTTTTGAACGCTCACTTTCGAGCTTCTGGACCGAAATATAACCCTACTTCACCTTCAGACTCAAAGAGTAGCCGAGACCGCCTTACGCGAATCGTTATTTTGACCAACTTCGTCTCGATTTGGCGGAGCTTGGAGGATATTTTCCAGTTCCGGGGACTGTAAACTACTTCCTTAGGGCCTTGCTTTGCAGTGAAATGGGCACAGCATAACTTTTTGAAGGCTCACTTTCGAGCTTCTGGGCCAAAATATACACGTCACGTCACTTTAAGACTAAAAGAGTAGCCGAGACTGCTTTACGCGCATCGTGATTTTCACAAACCTCGGCTCGATTTCCCGGAACTTGGGGGATATTTTGACGTCCCGGAGGCTGTACACTATCTGCTGATGTGGCTTGGTTCGCGGTGAAATGGACACAGCAAAACTTTTTGAACTTTCACTTTCGAGCTTCTGGGCCGAAATATAGCCCCAGCTCCCTTTGAGAATCAAAGAGTAGCCGACACCGCCTTACGCGCATCGTGATTTTGACTAAATTCGGCTCGATTTCCCCGAACTTGGGCGATATTTTCCAGTCCCGAGCAGTCTAAACTAACTCCTGATGGCCTTGGTTTGCAGTGAAATGAACACAGCAAAACTTTTTGAACTTTCACTTTCTAGCTTCTCGGCCGAAATATAGCCCCAGTTTACTTTAAGAATCAAAGAGTAGCCGAGACCGCCTTACGCGCATCGTGATTTTGACAAACTTCGGCTCGATTTCCCCGAACTTGGGCGATATTTTCCAGTCCCGAGGAGTCTAAACTAACTGCTGATGGCCTTGGTTTGCAGTGAAATGAACAAGGTAACACTTTTTGAACGCTTATTTTCGACCTTCTGGAATGAAATATAGCCCCAGTTCACTTTAAGACTGAAAGAGTAGGTGACACCGCGTTACGCGCATCGTGATTTTGAGCAACTTCCGCTCGATTTTCTAGAAATTTGGCGATATTTCCAGGTCCGGGGGACTCTAAACTAACTCCTGATGGCCTTGGTTTGATGTGAAATGGACGCAGGAAAACTTTTTGAACGCTCAGTTTCGAGCTTCTGGGCCGAAATACAACCGTACTTCACTTTAAGACTGAAATAGTAGCCGAGACCTCCTTACGAGAATCGTGATTTAGACCCAGTTCAGCTCGGTTTCTCGGAACTTGGGGGATATTTTCCATTCCGGGGGACTTTAAACTAACTCCTGATGGCCTTGGTTTGCAGTTAAATGCACAAAGCGTAACTTTTTAAAGGTTCACTTTCGAGCTTCTGGGCCGAAATATAGCCCCACTTTACTTTAAGACTGAAAGAGTAGCCGAGACCGTCTTACGCGCATCGTGATTTTGACCAACTTCCGTTGGATTTCCCGGAACTTCGGGGATATATTCCAGTCCCGGGGACTCTAAACTAACTGCTGATGGCCTTGGTTTGCAGTGAAATGGACACAGCACATTTTTTGAACGCTCACTTTCGAGCTGCTCGGCCGAAATATAGCCCTACTGCACTTTAAGACTGAAAGAGTAGCCGAGACCACCTTACGCGCATCGTAATTTTGACCAACTTCGGCTCGATTTACCGGAAGTTGGCGAATATTTTCAATTCCCGGGGAAGCTAAACTAAGTTCCGATGGCCTTAGTTTGCAGTTAAGTGGACACAGCAAAACTTTTTGAACGCTCACTTTCGAGCTTATGGCTCGAAATATAGCCCCACTTAACTTTAAGACTGAAAGAGTAGCCGAGACCGCCTTACGCGCATTGTGATTTTGAGGATCTTCGGCTCGATCGGGCGAAACTTGGGAGATATTTTCGAGTCCCAAAGGCTCTAAACTCACTCCTGATTGTCTAAGATGTGAGTGAAATGGACGCAAAAATTTTTGAACCCTTACTTTCGAGCTTCTGGAGTTAAATCTAAGCCCAGTTTACCTTAAGACTGAAAGAGTAGCCGAGACCCCCTTAAGCGCATAGTGATTTTGACTAACTTCGGGTGGATTTCCGGGAACTTGGGGGATATTTCCAGTTCCTTTGACGCTAAACTAAGTCGTGATGGCCTTGTTTTGCAGTGAAACGGAGACAGGAAAACTTTTTAAACACTCAGTTTCGAGCTTCTGGGCCGAAATATTGCCCCAATTCACTTTAAGACTGAAAGAGTAGCCGAGACCGCCGTACGCGCATCGTGATTGTGGCCAACTTCGGTTAAATTTCCCGGAACTTGGGGAATATTTTCCAGTCCCGGGGACCCTAACCTGACCCCCGACGTTCTAGGTCTGCAGTAAAATGGATACAGCAAAACTTTTTGAACGCTCACTTTTGAGCTTCTGGGCCGAAATATAGCTCCACTTCACTTTAAGAGTGAAAGAGTAGCCGAGACCGCCTTACGCCCATCGTAATTTTGACCAACTTCGGCTCGATTTCCCGGAACTTGGGGGATATTTTCCAGTCCCGCGAACTCTAAAGTAACTCCTGATGGCCTTGCTCTGGAGTGAAATGGACACAGCACAACTTTTTGAACGCTCACTTTCGAGCTTCTGGTGGGAAATATTGCCCCAGTTCACTTTAAGAATGAAAGAGTTACCGGGACCACCTTACGCGCATCGTGATTTTGACCAACTTTGGCTCGATTTCCCGGGAATTGGGGGATATTTTCCGGTACTGGGGACTCTAAACTAACTCCTGATTTCCTCGGTTTGCAGTGAAATGGACACAGCACAACTTTTTGAACGCTTACTTTTGAGCTTCTGGGCCGAAGCATAGCCCTACTTCACTTTAAGACTGAAAGACTAGCCGAGACCGCCTTACGCGCATCGTAATTTTGGGCTACTTCGGCTCGATTTCCCAGAACTTGGGAGATATTTCCCAGTGCCGGGCACTCTAAACTAATTCCTGATGGCCTTGGTTTTCAGTGAAATGGATACAGCCAAACTTTTTGAACGTTCACTTTCGAGCTTCTGAGCCGAAATATAGCCCCACTTCACTTTAAGACTGAAAGAGTAGCCGGTCCGCCCTACGCGCATGGTAATTTTGTCGAACTTCGGCTTGATTTCCTGGGACTTGGGGGATATTTTCCAGTCCCGGAAGCTCTAAACTAACTCCTGAATGCCTTGGTTTTTAGTCAAATGGACACAGGTAAAAGGAGCGCACGCTCGGTTTCCAGGTTGTAGGCCGAAATATAGCCCCACTTTATTTTAAGACTGAAAGTGTACACGAAACCCCCTTAAGCGCATCGAAAGTTTTAGCCACTATGGCTCGATATGCCAAAACTTGGGGGATATTGTCCAGTCCCGGGGACTCTACCCTAACTCTTGATGGCCTTAGTTTTAAGTGAAATGGTCACAGGTAACAGGAGCGCACGCTCGGTGTCGAGTTTCTAGGCCGAAATGTAGCCCCAGTTCATTTTAAGACTGAAAGAGTAAACGAAACTGCCGTACGCCTATCGTAATTTTAAGAAAGTATGGCTCAATTTGCCGAAACTTGGAGGATAGCTTCCAGTCTCGAGGATTCTAAACTATCTCCTGATGGACTTAGTTCTTAGTGAAATGGACACAGGTAAAAGGAGAGCACGCTCGGTGTCGAGCTTGTAGAACCGAAATATAGCCCCACTTCATTTTCGGAGTAAACGAGTAGCCGAGACCGCCTTAGGCGCATCGTGATTTTGAGCATCTTTGGCTCGATTTGCCGGAATTTGGGAAATATTTTCCAGTCCCAAGGACTCTAAACTAACTCCTGATGGCCTAAGATGTCAGTGAAATGGACACAGGTAAAATTAGTGCACGCCCGGTCTCGAGCTTCTAGGTCGAAATATAGCCCCCCTTAATTTTAAGACTGAAAGAGTAGCCGAGACCGCCTTACGCGCATCGTGATTTTGGGCCACTTTTGATCGATTTCCCGGAAGTTGGCGAATAATTTAAAGTCCCGGGGACGCTAAACTAACTCCCGATGACCTTGGTTTGCAGTTTAATGAACACAGCAAAACATTCTGAACGCTCACCTTTGAGCTTCAGTGCCGCAATATAGCCCTACTTAAATTTAAGACTGAAAGAGTAACCGAGAGCGCCATTTCCTGGAACTTGGAGAATATTTTCCATTTCGGGGACTCTAAACTAACTCCTGATTGCCTTGGTTTGCAGTCAAATGGACACAGCAAAACTTTTTGAACGCTCACTTTCGAGCTTGTGAGCCTAAATATAGCCACACTTCACCTTAAGACTGAAACAGTAGCCGAGACCGCGTTACACGCATCGTGATTTTGAGCAACTTCTGCTCGCTTTCCGGGAACTTGGGGAATCTTTTCCAGTCCCGGGGACTCTAAACTAACTCCTGATGGCCATGGTTTGCAGTGAAATTAACACAGCACAAGTTTTTGAAGGAACACTTTCGAGCTTTTAGGCCGAAATATAGTCCCACATCACTTACGACTTAAAGAGTAGCCGAGACCGGCGTGCGCGCAACGTGATTTTGACCAACTTTAGGTCGATATTCCGGAACTTGGGGGATATTTTCCAGTCCCGCGGACCCTAGAGTAACTCCTGATGGCCTTGGTTTGCAGTGAAATGAACACAGCAAAACTTTTTGAACCCTCATTTTCGGGCCTCTTGCCCGAAATATAGCTCCACTTTACTCTAAGACTGAAAGAGTAGCTGACACTACCTTACGCAAATCGTGATTTTGAGCAACTTCGGCTCGATTTCCCGGAAGTTGGGGGATATTTTCCAGTCCCGGGGACTCTAAACTAGCTCCTAATGGCTTTGGTTTGCAGTCAAATAAACACAGAGAAACTTTTTGAACGCTCACTTTCAAGCTCCTGCCCAGGAATAAAGCCTCACTTCACTTTAAGACTGAAACAGTGAGCGAGACCGCCTAACGCGCACCGTGATTTTCACCAACTTCGGCTAAGTTTCCCTGAACTTGGTGGGATATTTTCCAGTCCCGAAGACTCTTAAGTAACCCCTGATGGCCTTTGTTTGCATTGAAATGGATACAGCAAAACTTTTTGAAGCTCACATTTGAGCTTCTGGGCCGAAATATACCCCCACTTCACTTAAGACTGAAAGACTAGCCAAGACCGTCTATCGCGCATCGTGATTTTGACCAACGTCTTCTCGATTTTCCGGAACTTGGGAAATATATTGCAGTCCCGGGCACTCTAAACTAACTCCTGATGGCCTTGGTTTGCAGTGAAATGGACACAGCAAATTTTTTTGCAGCGCTCACTTTGGAGCTTGTGGGCCGAAATAGAGCCCCACTTCACTTTAAGACTGAAAGAGTAGCCGAGGCCGCCTTAGGCGCATCGTGATTTTGACTAACTTCGGCTTGAGTTGCCAGAACTTAAAAGATATTTTCCACTCCCGGGGACTCTAAACTAACTCATGATGGCCTTGGTTTTCAGTGAAATTGAGAGAGGAAAACTTTTTGAACGCTTACTTTCAAGCTTCTGGACCAAAATATAACCCTACTTCACTTTCAGACTCAAAGAGTAGCCGAGACCGCCTTACGCGAATCGTTATTTTCACCAACATCGTCTCGATTTCGCGGAACTGGGAGGATATTTTCCAGTTCCGGGGACTGTAAACTACTTCCTGAGGGCCTTGCTTTGCAGTGAAATGGGCACAGCATAACTTTTTGAACGCTCACTTTCGAGCTTCTGGGCCAAAATATACACGTCACGTCACCTTAAGACTAAAAGAGTAGCCGAGTCTGCTTTACGGGCATCGTGATTTTCACAAACTTCGGCTCGATTTCCCGGAACTTGGGGGATATTTTGACGTCCCGGAGACTGTAAACTATGTCCTGATGTGGCTTGGTTCGCGGTGAAATGGACACAGCAAAACTTTTTGAACTTTCACTTTCGAGCTTCTGGGCCGAAATATAGCCGGAGTTCACTTTAGGAATGAAAGAATAGCAGAGACCGCCTTACGCGGATCGTGATTTTACCCAACTTTGGCTCGATTTCCCAGGAAATGGGGAAATTTTCCGGTACCGGGCACTCTGAACTAATTCCTGATGGCCTTGGTTTTCAGTGAAATGGACACAGCCAAACTTTTTGAACGTTCACTTTCGAGCTTCTGGGCCGAAATATAGCCCCACTTCACTTTAAGACTGAAAGAGTAGCCGGGACCGCCTTACGCGCATGGTAATTTTGTCGAACTTCGGCTTGATTTCCTGGGACTTACGGGATGCTTTCCAGTCCCGGAAGCTCTAAACTAACTCCTGAATGCCTTGGTTTTTAGTGAAATAGACACAAGTGAAAGTAGTGCACGCTCGGTTTCCAGGTTGTAGGCCGAAATATAGCCCCACTTTATTTTAAGACTGAAAGTGTACACGAAACCGCCTTAAGCGCATCGGAAGTTTTAGCCACTATGGCTCGATATGCCAAAACTTGGGGGATATTGTCCAGTCCCGGGGACTCTACCCTAACTCTTGATGGCCTTAGTTTTCAGTAAAATGGTCACAGGTAACCTGAGCGCACGCTCGGTGTCGAGCTTCTAGGCCGAAATGTAGCCCCAGTTCATTTTAAGACTGAAAGAGTAAACGAAACTGCCGTACGCCTATCGTAATTTTAAGAAAGTATGGCTCAATTTGCCGAAACTTGGAGGATAGCTTCCAGTCTCGAGGATTCTAAACTATCTCCTGATGGACTTAGTTCTTAGTGAAATGGACACAGGTAAAAGGAGAGCACGCTCGGTGTCGAGCTTGTAGAACCGAAATATAGCCCCACTTCATTTTCGGAGTAAACGAGTAGCCGAGACCGCCTTAGGCGCATCGTGATTTTGAGCATCTTTGGCTCGATTTGCCGGAATTTGGGCAATATTTTCCAGTCCCGAGGACTCTATGTTAACTCCTGATGCACTTAGCTTTCAGTGATATGTACACAGGCAAAAGGAGCGCACGCTCGGTGTTGAGCTTCTCGGCCGAAATATAGCCCCACTTCATTTTAAGACTGAAAGAGTAGCCGAGACCGCCTTACGCGCATCGTGATTTTGAGCAACTTTGGCTCGATCTGCCAGAATTTGGGAAATATTTTCCAGTCCCAAGGACTCTAAACTATTTCCTGATGGCCTAAGATGTCAGTGAAATGGACACAGGTAAAATTAGCGCACGCCCGGTCTCGAGCTTCTAGGTCGAAATATAGCCCCCCTTAATTTTAAGACTGAAAGAGTAGCTGAGACCGCCTAACGCGCATCGTGATTTTGGGCCACTTTTGCTCGATTTCCCGGAAGTTGGCGAATAATTTAAAGTCCCGGGGACGCTAAACTAACTCCCAATGACCTTGGTTTGCAGTTTAATGAACACAGCAAAGCATTCTGAACGCTCACCTTCGAGCTTCAGTGCCGCAATATAGCCCTACTTAAATTTAAGACTGAAAGAATAACCGAGAGCCCGTTACGCGCATCGTAATTTTCATCAACTTCGGCGCCATTTCCTGGAACTTGGAGAATATTTTCCAGTTCCGGGGACTCTAAACTAACTCCTGATTGCCTTGGTTTGCAGTGAAATGGACACAGCAAAACTTTTTAAACGCTCACTTTCGAGCTTGTGGGCCTAAATATAGCCACACTTCACTTTAAGACTGAAACAGTAGCCGAGACTGCGTTACGCGCATCGTGATTTTGAGCAACTTCTGCTCGCTTTCCTGGAACTTGGGGCCGAAATTTAGTCCCAAAACTTAGGCCGAAACTTAGGCCGAAATTTAGTCCCACATCACTTACGACTTAAAGAGTAGCCGAGACCGGCGTGCGCGCATCGTGATTTTCACCAACTTCGGGTCGATATTTCGGAACTTGGGGGATATTTTCCAGTACCAGGGACTCTAAACTAACTCTTGATGGCCTTGGTTTGCAGTGAACTGCAGACAGCAAAACTTTTTCAACGCTCACCTTCAAGCTTCTGGGCCGAAATATAGCCCACTTTACTTTAATACTGAAAAAGTAGCCGAGACCGCCTTACGCGCATCGTGATTTTGACAAACTTCGGGTGGATTTCCCGGAGCTTGGGGGATATTTTCCAGTCCCTTGGACGCTAAACTAGGTGCCGATGGCCTTGTTTTGCAGTGAAATGGACACAGCAAAGCTTTTTGAACGCTCACTTTCGAGGTTGTGGGCCGAAATATAGCCATACTTCACTTTAAGACTGAAACAGTAGCCGAGACCACGTTTCGCGCATCGTGATTTTGATCAACTTCGGCTCGATTTCCCGGAACTTGCGAAATATTTTCCAGTCTCGGGGAGTCTAAACTAACTCGTGCTAGTCTTGGTTTGCAGTGAAACGGAAACAGAAAAAGTTTTTGAACGCATACTTTCGAGCTTATGGAGGGAAATAGAACCCCACTTCACTTGAAGACTGAAAGAGTAGCCGAGACCGCTTTACGTGCATCGTGATTTTGAGCAACTTCGGCTCGATTTCCCGCAACTAAGGGGATATATTCCAGTTCTGAGGACTCTAAACTAAATCCTGATGGCCTTGGTTTGCAGTAAAATGGAGCCAACAAAACTTTTTAAACGCTCAATTTCCAGCTTCTGGGCCAAAATATAGCCCCCCATTACTTTAACACTGAAAGAGTAGCCGAGACCGCCTTACGTGCATCGTGATTTTGACAAACTTCGGGTTGATTTCCCGGAACTTGGGGGATATTTTCCATTCCCGGGGACTCTCAACTAGCTCCTGCTTGTCTTGGTTTGCAGTGAAATGGACACAGCGAAAGTTTTTGAACGCTCACTCTCGAGCTTCTGGGCCGAAATAGAGCCCCTTTTTACTTTAAGACTGAAAGAGTAGGCGAGACCGTCTTGACCGAATCGTGATTTTGACCCATTTCGCGTTTATTTCCCCAAACTTGGGGGATATATTCCAGTCAAAGGGACTGTACAGTAACTCCTGATAGCCTTGGTTTTCAGCGAAAGGGACAGAGCACAACTTTGGAGCTTCTGGGCAGAAATATAGCCCCACTTTACTGTAAGACTGAAAGAGTAGATGAGACCGCCTTACGCAGATCTTAATTTTGACGAACTTCGAATAAATTTCCCGAAACTTGGGGGATATTTTGCAGTCCCTTGGACGCTAAACTAAGTCCTGATGGCCTTGTTTTGAAGTAAAATGGACACAACAAAACTTTTTGAAAGCTCACTTTCGAGCTTGTGGGCCGAAATATAGCCACACTTCACTTTAGGACTGACACAGTAGCCGAGACCACGTTACGCGCATCATGATTTTGATCAACTTCGGCTCGATTTCCCGGGACTTGGGGTATATTGTCCAGTCCCGGAAACTCTAAACTAACTTCTGATGGCCTTGGTTTGCACTGAAAGTGACAGAGCAAAACTTTTTAAACACTCACTTTCGAGCTTCTGGGCCGAAATATAGCCCCACTTGACTTTAAGACTGAAAGAGTAGCCGAGACCACCTTACGCACATCGTGATTTTGACAAACTTCGGCTCGATTTACCGGAACTTGGAGGATATTTTCCAGTCCCGAGGACTCATAAGTAACCCCTGATGGCCTTGGTTTGCATTGAAATGGATACAGCAAAACTTTTCGAACGCTCATTTTTGAGCTTCTGGGCCGAAATATAACCCCACTTCACTTTAAGACTGAAAGAGTAGCCGAGACCGTCTTACGCGCATCGTGATTTTGACCAACGTCTTCTCGATTTTCCGGAACTTGGGAAATACTTTCCACTCCTGGGGACTTTAACCTAACTACTGATAGCCTTGGTTTGCAGTGAAATAGACACAGCAATTTTTTTTGAGCTTTGAGCTTGTGGGCCGAAATAGAGCCCCACTTCACTTTAAGACTGACGGAGTAGCCGACACCGCCTTAAGCGCACCGTGATTTTGACCAACTTCGGCTCGATTTGCCGGAACTTGGGGAATATTTTCCAGTCCCGGGGACTCTAAACTAACTCCTGATTGTCCTGGTTTTCAGTGAAATGCACACAGCGAAACTTTTTGAACGCTCACTCTCGAGCTTCTGGACCGAAATATAGCCCCACTTCACTTTAAGACTGAAAGAGTAGCCGAGACCGTCTTGCGCAAATCGTGATTTTGACCAACTTCGCGTCGGTTTCCCGGAACTTGGGGGATATATTCCATTTCCGCGGACTCTAAACTAACTCCTGATGGCCTTGGTTTTCAGTGAAATGGACAAAGGAAAGCTTTTTGAACACTCTCTTTGTAGCTTCTGGGCCGAAATAGAATGCCATTTCCTTTTCAGACTGATATAGTAGCCGAGACCGCCTCACGCGCATCGTGAGGTAAACCAAGTTCAGCACGATTTCACGCAACTTTTGGGATATTTTCCAGTCCGGGGGACTCTAAACTAACTCCGGATGGCCTTGGTTTGCACTGAAATGCGCACAGCATAAATTTTTGAACGCCCACTTTGGAGCTTCTGGGCCGAAATATAGCCCCACTTCACTTTAAGACTGAAAGAGTAGCCGAGATCGCCTTACGCGCATCGTGATTTTGACCATTTTCGGATCGATTTCTCGGAACTTGGGGGATATTTTCCAGTCCCGAGGACTCTAAACTAACTCCTGATGGCCTTGCTTTCCATTGCAATGGAAAAAGGAAAACTTTTTGAACGCTCACTTTCGAGCTTGTGGGCCGAAATATAGCCACACTTTACTTTAAGACTGAAACAGTAGCCGAGACCGCATTTCGCGCATCGTGATTTTGATCAACTTCGGCTCGCTTTCCCGGAACTTGGGCAATATTTTCCCTTCCCAGGAACCCTAAACTAACTTTTGATAGCTTTGGCTTGCAGTGAAATGCACACAGCAAAACTTTTTGAACGCTCACTTTCGAGGTTCTCGACAGAAATATAGCCCCACTTCACTTTAAGACTGAAAGGGTAGCCGAAACCGCTTTCGGAGCATCCTGATTTTGACCAACTTTAGCTCGATATTCCGGAACTTGGGGCATATTATCTTCTCCCGGGGACGCTAAACTAACTGCTGATGGCCTTGGTTTGCAGTGAAATGAACACAGCAAAACTTTTTGAACGCTCACTTTCGGGCTTCTTGCCCGAAATATAGCCCCACTTCACTCTAAGACTGAAAGAGTAGCCGACACGACCTTACGCAAATCGTGATTTTGACCAACTTCGGCTCGATTTCCCGGAAGTTGGGGGATATTTTCCAGTCCCGGGGACTCTAAACTAGCTCCTGATGGCTTTGGTTTGCAGTCAAATAAGCACAGGGAAACTTTTTGAACGCTCACTTTCAAGCTCCTGGGCAGGAATAAAGCCTCACTTCACTTTAAGACTGAAACAGTAAGCGAGACCGCCTAACGCGCACCGTGATTTTCACCAACTTCGGCTAAATTTCCCTGAACTTGGGGGGATATTTTCCAGTCCCGAAGACTCTTAAGTAACCCCTGATGGCCTTGGTTTGCATTGAAATGGATACAGCAAAACTTTTTGAAGCTCACTTTTGAGCTTCTGGGCCGAAATATAGCCCCACTTCACTTTAAGACTGAAAGACTAGCCAAGACCGTCTATCGCGCATCGTGATTTTGACCAACGTCTTCTCGATTTTCCGGAACTTTGGAAATATATTGCAGTCCCGGGGACTCTAAACTTACTCCTGATAGCCTTGGTTTGCAGTGAAATGGACACAGCAATTTTTTTGCAGCGCTCACTTTGGAGCTTGTGGGCCGAAATAGAGCCCCACTTCACTTTAAGCGCCTTAGGCGCATCGTGATTTTGACCAACTTCGGCTTGAGTTGCCAGAACTTAAAAGATATTTTCCACTCCCGGGGACTCTAAACTAACTCATGACGGCCTTGGTTTTCAGTGAAATTGAAAGAGGAAAACTTCTTGAACGCTCACTTTCGAACTTCTGGACCGAAATATAACCCTACTTCACCTTCAGACTCAAAGAGTAGCCGAGACCGCCTTACGCGAATCGTTATTTTGACCAACTTCGTCTCGATTTGGCGGAACTTGGAGGATATTTTCCAGTTCCGGGGACTGTAAACTACTTCCTGAGGGCCTTGCTTTGCAGTGAAATGGGCACAGCATAACTTTTTGAATGCTCACTTTCGAGCTTCTGGCCCAAAATATACAGCCACGTAACTTTAAGACTAAAAGAGTAGCCAAGACTGCTTTACGCGCATCGTGATTTTCACAAACTTCGGCTCGATTTCCCGGAACTTGGGGGATATTTTGATGTCCCGGAGACTGTAAACTATCTCCTGATGTGGCTTGGTTCGCGGTGAAATGGACACAGCAAAACTTTTTGAACTTTCACTTTCGAGCTTCTGGGCCGAAATATAGCCCGACTTCACTTTAAGAATGAAAGAATAGCCGAGACCGCCTTACGCGCATCGTGATTTTGACCAACTTTGGCTCGATTTCCCAGGAAATGGGTAACATTTTCCGGTACCGGCGACTCTAAAGTAACTCCTGATTGCCTTGGTTTGCATTGAAATGGACAGAGGAAAACTTTTTCAACGCTCCCCTTCGGGCTTCTGAGCCGAAATATAGCCCCACTTCAGTTTAAGACTGAAAGAGTAGCCGAGACCGTCTTACGTGCATCGTGATTTTGACCAACTTCGGCTCGATTTCCCGAAACTTCGGTGATATATTCAAGTTCCAAGGACTCTAAACTAACCCCTGATGGCCTTGGTCTGCAGTGAAATGGACACAGCAAATTTTTTTGAACGCTTACTTTCGAAATTCTGGGCCGAAATATAGCCCCACTTCACTTTAAGACTGAAATAGTAACCGAGACCGTCTTAGACGCATCGTGATTTTGACCAACTTCGGATTGAGTTGCCAGCACTTAAGGGATACTTTTTAGTCCCGCGGACTCTAAACTAACTCATGATGGCCTTGGTTTTCAGTTAAATGGAGAGAGCAACACTTTTTGAACGCTAACTTTCGAGCTTCTGGGCCGAAATATACAGCCACGTCACTTTAAGACTAAAAGAGTAGCCGAGACTGCTCTACGCGCATCGTGATGTTGACAAACTTCGGCTCGATTTCCCGCGACTTGGGGGATATTTTGATGTCCCGCACACTGTAAACAATCTGCTGATGTGGCTTGGTTTCCGGTGAAATGGACACAGCAAAACTTTTTGAACTTTCACTTTCGAGCTTCTGGGCCGAAATATAGCCCGAGTTCACTTTAAGAATCAAAGAGTAGCCGAGACCGCCTTACGCGCATCGTGATTTTGACAAACTTCGGCTCGATTTCCCCGAACTTGGGCGATATTTTCCAGTCCCGAGCAGTCTAAACTAACTCCTGATGGCCTTGGTTTGCAGTGAAATGAACACAGCAAAACGTTTTGAACTTTCACTTTCTAGCTTCTCGGCCGAAATATAGCCCCAGTTCACTTTAAGAATCAAAGAGTAGCCGAGACCACCTTACGCACATCGTGATTTTGACAAAATTCGGCTCGATTTCCCCGAACTTGGGCGATGTTTTCCAGTTCCGAGCAGTCTAAACTAACTCCTGATGGCCTTGGTTTGATGTGAAATGGACGCAGGAAAACTTTTTGAACGTTCAGTTTCGAGCTTCTGGGCCGAAATACAACCGTACTTCACTTTAAGACTGAAATAGTAGCCGAGACCTCCTTACGAGAATCGTGATTTTGACCCAGTTCAGCTCGATTTCCCGGAACTTGGGGGATATTTTCCAGTCCGGGGGACTTTAAACTAACTCCTGATGGCCTTGGTTTGCAGTTAAATGCACAAAGCGTAACTTTTTAAAGGCTCACTTTCGAGCTTCTGGGCCGAAATATAGCCCCACCTCACTTTAAGACTGAAATAGTAACCGAGACCGTCTTAGACGCATCGTGATTTTGACCAACTTCGGCTTGAGTTGCCAGCACTTAAGGGATACTTTTTAGTCCCGCGGACTCTAAACTAACTCATGATGGCCTTGGTTTTCAGTTAAATGGAGAGAGCAACACTTTTTGAACGCTAACTTTCGAGCTTCTGGGCCGAAATATACAGCCACGTCACTTTAAGACTAAAAGAGTAGCCGAGACTGCTCTACGCGCATCGTGATGTTGACAAACTTCGGCTCGATTTCCCGCGACTTGGGGGATATTTTGATGTCCCGCACACTGTAAACAATCTGCTGATGTGGCTTGGTTTCCGGTGAAATGGACACAGCAAAACTTTTTGAACTTTCACTTTCGAGCTTCTGGGCCGAAATATAGCCCGAGTTCACTTTAAGAATCAAAGAGTAGCCGAGACCGCCTTACGCGCATCGTGATTTTGACAAACTTCGGCTCGATTTCCCCGAACTTGGGCGATATTTTCCAGTCCCGAGCAGTCTAAACTAACTCCTGATGGCCTTGGTTTGCAGTGAAATGAACACAGCAAAACGTTTTGAACTTTCACTTTCTAGCTTCTCGGCCGAAATATAGCCCCAGTTCACTTTAAGAATCAAAGAGTAGCCGAGACCACCTTACGCACATCGTGATTTTGACAAAATTCGGCTCGATTTCCCCGAACTTGGGCGATGTTTTCCAGTTCCGAGCAGTCTAAACTAACTCCTGATGGCCTTGGTTTGATGTGAAATGGACGCAGGAAAACTTTTTGAACGTTCAGTTTCGAGCTTCTGGGCCGAAATACAACCGTACTTCACTTTAAGACTGAAATAGTAGCCGAGACCTCCTTACGAGAATCGTGATTTTGACCCAGTTCAGCTCGATTTCCCGGAACTTGGGGGATATTTTCCAGTCCGGGGGACTTTAAACTAACTCCTGATGGCCTTGGTTTGCAGTTAAATGCACAAAGCGTAACTTTTTAAAGGCTCACTTTCGAGCTTCTGGGCCGAAATATAGCCCCACCTCACTTTAAGACTGAAATAGTAACCGAGACCGTCTTAGACGCATCGTGATTTTGACCAACTTCGGCTTGAGTTGCCAGCACTTAAGGGATACTTTTTAGTCCCGCGGACTCTAAACTAACTCATGATGGCCTTGGTTTTCAGTTAAATGGAGAGAGCAACACTTTTTGAACGCTAACTTTCGAGCTTCTGGGCCGAAATATACAGCCACGTCACTTTAAGACTAAAAGAGTAGCCGAGACTGCTCTACGCGCATCGTGATGTTGACAAACTTCGGCTCGATTTCCCGCGACTTGGGGGATATTTTGATGTCCCGCACACTGTAAACAATCTGCTGATGTGGCTTGGTTTCCGGTGAAATGGACACAGCAAAACTTTTTGAACTTTCACTTTCGAGCTTCTGGGCCGAAATATAGCCCGAGTTCACTTTAAGAATCAAAGAGTAGCCGAGACCGCCTTACGCGCATCGTGATTTTGACAAACTTCGGCTCGATTTCCCCGAACTTGGGCGATATTTTCCAGTCCCGAGCAGTCTAAACTAACTCCTGATGGCCTTGGTTTGCAGTGAAATGAACACAGCAAAACGTTTTGAACTTTCACTTTCTAGCTTCTCGGCCGAAATATAGCCCCAGTTCACTTTAAGAATCAAAGAGTAGCCGAGACCACCTTACGCACATCGTGATTTTGACAAAATTCGGCTCGATTTCCCCGAACTTGGGCGATGTTTTCCAGTTCCGAGCAGTCTAAACTAACTCCTGATGGCCTTGGTTTGATGTGAAATGGACGCAGGAAAACTTTTTGAACGTTCAGTTTCGAGCTTCTGGGCCGAAATACAACCGTACTTCACTTTAAGACTGAAATAGTAGCCGAGACCTCCTTACGAGAATCGTGATTTTGACCCTTTTCAGCTCGATTTCCCGGAACTTGGGGGATATTTTCCAGTCCGGGGGACTTTAAACTAACTCCTGATGGCCTTGGTTTGCAGTTAAATGCACAAAGCGTAACTTTTTAAAGGCTCACTTTCGAGCTTCTGGGCCGAAATATAGCCCCACTTTACTTTAAGACTGAAAGAGTAGCCGAGACCGTCTTACGCGCATCGTGATTTTGACATACTTCCGTTGGATTTCCCGAAACTTCGGGGATATATTCCAGTCCCGGGGACTCTAAACTAACTGCTGATGGCCTTGATTTGCAGTGACATAGACACAGCACATTTTTTTGAACGCTCACTTTCGAGCTTCTCGGCCGAAATATAGCCCTACTTCACTTTAAGACTGAAAGAGTAGCCGAGACCGCCTTACGCGCATCGTAATTTTGACCAACTTCGGCTCGATTTGCCGGAAGTTGGCGAATATTTTCAATTCCCGGGGAAGTTAAACTAACTTCCGATGGCCTTAGTTTGCAGTTAAGTGTACACAGCAAAACTTTTTGAACGCTCACTTTCGAGCTTATGGCTCGAAATATAGCCCCACTTAACTTTAAGACTGAAAGAGTAACCCAGACCGCCTTACGCGCATCGTGATTTTGGGATACTTCGGCTCGATTTCCCGGAAATAGGGGGATTTTTTCCAGTCCCGGAGACTCTAAACTAACTCCTGATGGCCTTGGTTTCCAGTGAAATGGACACAGGAACACTTTCTGAACGCGCACTTTCGAGCTTGCTGGCCGAAATATAGCCCTACTTCTTTTTAAGACTGAAAGAGTAGGCGGGAGCGCCTTACGCGCATTGTGATTTTGAGGATCTTCGGCTCGATCTGGCGAAACTTGGGAGATATTTTCCAGTCCCAAAGTCTCTAAACTCACTCCTGATTGTCTAAGACGTGAGTGAAATAGACACAAAAATTTTTGAACCCTTACTTTCGAGCTTCTGGAGTTAAATCTAAGCCCACTTTACCTTAAGACTGAAAGAGTAGCCGAGACCCCCTTAAGCGCATGGTGATTTTGAGTAACTTCGGGTGGATTTCCCGTAACTTGGGGCATATTTCCAGTTCCTTTGACGCTAAACTAAGTCGTGATGGCCTTGTTTTGGAGTGAAATGGACACAGCAAAACTTTTTAAACACTGAGTTTCGAGCTTCTGGGCCGAAATATTGCCCCAATTCACTTTAAGACTTAAAGAGTAGCCGAGATCGCCGTACGCGGGTCGTGATTTTGACCAACTTCGGTTAAATTTCCCGGAACTTGGGGGATATTTTCCAGTCCCGGGGACTCTAAACTGACCCCCGACGTCCTTGGTCTGCAGTCAAATGGACACAGCAAAACTTTTTGAACGCTCACTTTTGAGCTTCTGGGCCGAAATATAGCTCCACTTCACTTTAAGAGTGAAAGAGTAGCCGAGACCGCCTCACGCCCATCCTAATTTTGACCAACTTCGGCTCGATTTCCCGGGACTGGGGGGATATTTTCCAGTCCCGCGAACTCTAAAGTAACTCCTGATGGCCTTGCTCTGGAGTGAAATGGACACAGCACGACTTTTTGAACGCTCACTTTCGAGCTTCTGGGGGGAAATATTGCCCCAGTTCACTTTAAGAATGAAAGAGTAACCGGGACCGCCTTACGCGCATCGTGATTTTGACCAACTTTGGCTCGATTTCCCGGGAAACGGGGGATATTTTCCGGTACCGGGGACTCTAAACTAACTCCTGATTTCCTCGGTTTGCAGTGAAATGGACACAGCACAACTTTTTGAACGCTCACTTTTGAGCTTCTGGGCCGAAGCATAGCCCTACTTCACTTTAAGACTGAAAGACTAGCCGAGACCGCCTTACGCTCATCGTGGTTTTGAGCTACTTCGCCTCGATTTCCCAGAACTTGGGAGATATTTCCCAGTCCCGGGCACTCTAAACTAACTCCTGATGGCCTTGGTTTTCAGTGAAACGGACACAGCCAAACTTTTTGAACGTTCACTTTCGAGCTTCTGGGCCGAAATATAGCCCCACTTCACTTTAAGACTGAAAGAGTAGCCGGGACCGCCTTACGCGCATGGTAATTTTGTCGAACTTCGGCTTGATTTCCTGGGACTTGCGGGATGTTTTCCAGTCCCAGAAGCTCTAAACTAACTCCTGAATGCCTTGGTTTTTAGTGAAATAGACACAAGTAAAAGGAGCGCACGCTCGGTTTCCAGGTTGTAGGCCGAAATATAGCCCCACTTTATTTTAAGACTGAAAGTGTACACGAAACCGCCTTAAGCGCATCGAAAGTTTTAGCCACTATGGCTCGATATGCCAAAACTTGGGGGATATTGTCCAGTCCCGGGGACTCTACCCTAACTCTTGATGGCCTTAGTTTTCAGTAAAATGGTCACAGGTAACAGGAGCGCACGCTCGGTGTCGAGCTTCTAGGCCGAAATGTAGCCCCAGTTCATTTTAAGACTGAAAGAGTAAACGAAACTGCCGTACGCCTATCGTAATTTTAAGAAAGTATGGCTCAATTTGCCGAAACTTGGAGGATAGCTTCCAGTCTCGAGGATTCTAAACTATCTCCTGATGGACTTAGTTCTTAGTGAAATGGACACAGGTAAAAGGAGAGCACGCTCGGTGTCGAGCTTGTAGAACCGAAATATAGCCCCACTTCATTTTCGGAGTAAACGAGTAGCCGAGACCGCCTTAGGCGCATCGTGATTTTGAGCATCTTTGGCTCGATTTGCCGCAATTCGGGCAATATTTTCCAGTCCCGAGGACTCTATGTTAACTCCTGATGAACTTAGTTTTCAGTGATATGTACACAGGCAAAGGGAGCGCACGCTCGGTATTGAGCTTCTCGGCCGAAATATAGCCCCACTTCATTTTAAGACTGAAAGAGTAGCCGAGACCGCCTTACGCGCATCGTGATTTTGAGCAACTTTGGCTCGATCTGCCAGAATTTGGGAAATATTTTCCAGTCCCATGGACTCTAAACTATTTCCTGATGGCCTAAGATGTCAGTGAAATGGACACAGGTAAAATTAGCGCACGCCCGGTCTCGAGCTTCTAGGTCGAAATATAGCCCCCCTTAATTTTAAGACTGAAAGAGTAGCCGAGACCGCCTTACGCGCATCGTGATTTTGGGCCACTTTTGCTCGATTTCCCGCAAGTTGGCGAATAATTTAAAGTCCCGGGGACGCTAAACTAACTCCCGATGACCTTGGTTTGCAGTTTAATGAACACAGCAAAACATTCTGAACGCTCACCTTCGAGCTTCAGTGCCGCAATATAGCCCTACTTAAATTTAAGACTGAAAGAATAACCGAGAGCCCGTTACGCGCATCGTAATTTTCATCAACTTCGGCGCCATTTCCTGGAACTTGGAGAATATTTTCCAGTTCCGGGGACTCTAAACTAACTCCTGATTGCCTTGGTTTGCAGTGAAATGGACACAGCAAAACTTTATGAACGCTCACTTTCGAGCTTGTGGGCCTAAATATAGCCACACTTCACTTTAAGACTGAAACAGTAGCCTAGACCACGTTACGCGCATCATGAATTTGATCAACTTCGGCTCGATTTTCCGGGACTTGGGGGATATTCTCCACTCCCGACGACTCTAAACTAACTCCTGATTGCCTTGGTTTGCAGTGAAATGGACACAGCAAAACTTTATGAACGCTCACTTTCGAACTTGTGGGCCTAAATATAGCCACACTTCACTTTAAGACTGAAACAGTAGCCGAGACCGCGTTACGCGCATCGTGATTTTGAGCAACTTCTGCTCGCTTTCCTGGAACTTGGGGAATCTTTTCCAGTCCCAGGGACTCTAAACTAACTCCTGATGGCCATGGTTTGCAGTGAAATTCACACAGCACAAGTTTTTGAAGGAACACTTTCGAGCTTTTAGGCCGAAATATAGTCCCACATCACTTACGACTTAAAGAGTAGCCGAGACCGGCGTGCGCGCATCGTGATTTTCACCAACTTCGGGTCGATATTCCGGAACTTGGGGGATATTTTCCAGTCCCAGGGACTCTAAACTAACTCTTGATGGCCTTGGTTTGCAGTGAAATGGAGACAGCAAAACTTTTTCAACGCTCACCTGCAAGCTTCTGGGCCGAGATATAGCCCACTTTACTTTAATACTGAAAAAGTAGCCGAGACCGCCTTACGCGCATCGTGATTTTGACAAACTTCGGGTGGACTTCCCGGAGCTTGGGGGATATTTTCCAGTCCCTTGGACGCTAAACTAGGTGCCGATGGCCTTGTTTTGCAGTGAAATGGACACAGCAAAGCTTTTTGAACCCTCACTTTCGAGGTTGTGGGCGGAAATATAGCCATACTTCACTTTAAGACTGAAACAGTAGCCGAGACCACGTTTCGCGCATCGTGATTTTGATCAACTTCGGCTCGATTTCCCGGAACTTGCGAAATATTTTCCAGTCCCGGGGACTCTAAAGTAACTCGTGCTAGTCTTGGTTTGCAGTGAAACGGAAACAGAAAAAGTTTTTGAACGCATACTTTCGAGCTTCTGGACCGAAATAGAACCCCACTTCAATTGAAGACTGAAAGAGTAGCCGAGACCGCCTTACGTGCATGGTGATTTTCAGCAACTTCGGCTTGATTTGCCGGAACTAAGGGGATATATTCCAGTTCTGAGGACTCTAAACTAATTCCCGATGGCCTTGGTTTGCAGTAAAATGGAGCCAGCAAAACTTTTTGAACGCTCAATTTCCAGCTTCTGGGCCAAAATATAGCCCCCCATTACTTTAACATTGAAAGAGTAGCCGAGACCGCCTTACGTGCATCGTGATTTTGACAAACTTCGGGTTGATTTCCCGGAACTTGGGGGATATTTTCCAGTCCCGGGGACTCTCAACTAACTCCTGCTTGTCTTGGTTTGCAGTGAAATGGACACAGCAAAAGTTTTTGAACGCTCACTCTCGAGCTTCTGGGCCGAAATAGAGACCCATTTTACTTTAAGACTGAAAGAGTAGGCGAGACCGTCTTGAGCGAATCGTGATTTTGACCAATTTCGCCTTTATTTCACGAAACTTGGGGGATATATTCCAGTCAAAGGGACTCTACAGTAACTCCTGATGGCCTTGGTTCTCAATGAAATAGACAGAGCACAACTTTGGAGCTTCTGGGCAGAAATATAGCCCCACTTTACTTTAAGACTGAAAGAGTAGATGAGACCGCCTTACGCGCATCGTAATTTTGAGGAACTTCCAATGGATTTCCCGGAACTTGGGGGATATTTTGCAGTCCCTTGGACGCTAAACTAAGTCCTGATGACCTTGTTTTGAAGTAAAATGGACACAACAAAACTTTTTGAACGCTCACTTTCGAGCTTGTGGGCCGAAATATAGCCACACTTCACTTTAAGAATGAAAGAGTAGCCGAGACCGTCTTACGCGCATCGTAATTTTGACCAACGTCTTCTCGATTTTCCGGAACTTGGGAAATACATTCCACTCCCGGGGACTCTAAACTAACTACTGATAGCCTTGGTTTGCAGTGAAATAGACACAGTAATTTTTTTTGAGCTTTGAGCTTGTGGGCCGAAATAGAGCCCCACTTCACTTTAAGACTGAAGGAGTAGCCGACACCGCCTTAAGCGCACCGTGATTTTGACCAACTTCGGCTCGATTTGCCGGAACTTGGGGAATATTTTCCAGTCCCGGGGACTCTAAACTAACTCCTGATTGTCTTGGTTTTTAGTGAAATGGACAGAGCGAAACTTTTTGAACGCTCACTCTCGAGCTTCTGGACCGAAATATAGCCCCACTTTACTTTAAGACTGAAAGAGTAGCCGAGACCGTCTTGTGCAAATCGTGATTTTGACCAACTTCGGGTCGGTTTCCCGGAACTTGGGGGATATATTCCATTTCCGCGGGCTGTAAACTAACTCCTGATTGCCTTGGTTTTCAGTGAAATGGACAAAGGAAAGCTTTTTGAACACTCTCTTTGTAGCTTCTGGGCCGAAATAGAATCCCACTTCACTTTCAGACTGAAATAGTAGCCGAGACCGCCTCATGCGCATCGTGAGTTAGACCAAGTTCAGCTCGATTTCACGCAACTTTTGGGATATTTTCCAGTCCGGGGGACTCTAAACTAACTCCGGATGGCCTTGGTTTGCACTGAAATGCGCAGCATAAATTTTTGAACGCCCACTTTGGAGCTTCTGGATCGAAATATAGCCCCACTTCACTTTAAGACTGAAAGAGTAGCCGAGATCGCCTTACGCGCATCGTGATTTTGACCATTTTCGGATCGATTTCTCGGAACTTGGGGGATATTTTCCAGTGCCGGGGACTCTAAACTAACTCCTGATCGCCTTGCTTTGCATTGAAATGGACATAGCAAAACTTTTTGAACGCTCGCTTTCGAGCTTGTGGGCCGAAATATAGCCACACTTGAAGACTGAAACAGTAGCCGAGACCGCATTTCGCGCATCGTGATTTTGATCAACTTCGGCTCGCTTTCTCGGAACTTGGGGAATATTTTCCAGTCCCGGGGACCCTAAACTAAGTCCTGATAGCCTTGTTTTGAAGTGAAATGGACACAGCAAAACTTTTTGAACGCTCACTTTCTAGCTTGTGGGCCGAAATATAGGCACACTTGACTTTAAGACTGAAACAGTAGCCGAGACCGCGTTACGCGCATCATGAATTTGATAAACTTCGGCTCAAATTCCCGGGACTTGGCGGATATGTTCCAGTCCAGGGGACTCTAAACTAACTCCTGATTGCCTTGGTTTGCATTGAAATGGACACAGCACAATTTTTTGAATGCACACTTTCGAGATTCTGGGCCGAAATATAGCGCCACTTCACTTAAGACTGAAAGAGTAGCCGAGACCGCCTTGCTCGCATCGTGAGTTTGACAAACTTCCGGTCGATATTCCGGAACTTGGGGGATATTTTCCAGTCCCAGGAGCTCTAAACTAACTCCTCATGGCCTTGGTTTGCAGTGAAATGGACAGAGCAAAACTTTTTGAACGCTCACCTTCGAGCTTCCTGGCCGAAATAAAGCCCCACTTTACTTTAAGACTTAAAGAGTAACCGAGACCACCTTACGCGCATTGTGATTTTGACAAACTTCGGGTGGATCTCCCGGAACTTGGGAAATACTTTCCAGTCCCTTGGACGCTAAACTAAGTCCTGATGGCCTTGTTTTGCAGTGAAATGGACACAGCAAAACTTTTTGAACGCTCAGTTTCGAGCTTGTGGCCCGAAATATAGCCACACTTCACTTTAAGACTGAAACAGTAGCCGAGACCGCATTTCGCGCATCGTGACTTTGATCAACTTCGGCTCGCTTTCCCGGACCTTGGGGCATATTTTCTTGTCCCGGGGACGCTAAACTAACTCCTGATGGCTTTGGTTTGCAGTGAAATGAACACAGCAAAACTTTTTGATCGCTCACTTTCGGGCTTCTCGCCCGAAATATAGCCCCACTTCACTCTAAGACTGAAAGAGTAGCCGACACTACCTTACGCAAATCGTGATTTTGACCAACTTCGACTCGATTTCCCGGAAGTTAAGGGGATATTTTCCAGTCCCGGGGACTCTAAACTAGCTCCTGATGGCTTTGGTTTGGAGTCAAATAAACACAGCGAAACTTTATGAACGCTCACTTTCAAGCTCCTGGCCAGGAATAAAGCCTCACTTCACTTTAAGACTGAAACAGTAAGCGAGACCGCCTAACGCGCACCGTGATTTTGACCAACTTCGGCTTGAGTTGCCAGAACTTAAAAGATATTTTCCACTCCCGGGGACTCTAAACTAACTCATGATGGCCTTGGTTTTCAGTGAAATTGAGAGAGGAAAACTTTTTGAACGCTTACTTTCGAGCTTCAGGACCAAAATATAACCCTACTTCACTTTAAGACTGAAAGACTAGCCAAGACCGTCTTGCGCGCATCGTGATTTTGACCAACGTCTTCTCGATTTTCCGGAACTTGGGAAATATATTGTAGTCCCGAGGACTCTAAACTACCTCCTGATGGTCTTGGTTTGCAGTGAAATGGACACAGCAAATTTTTCGCAGCGCTCACTTTGGAGCTTCTGGGGCGAAATAGAGCCCCAATTCACTTTGAGACTGAAAGAGTAGCCGAGGCCGCCTTAGGCGCATCGTGATTTTGACCAACTTGGGCTTAAGTTGCCAGAACTTAAAAGATATTTTCCACTCCCGGGGACTCTAAACTAACTCATGATGGCCTTGGTTTTCAGTGAAATTGAGAGAGGAAAACTTTTTGAACGCTTACTTTCGAGCTTCTGGACCAAAATATAACCCTACTTCACTTTAAGACTGAAAGACTAGCCAAGACCGTCTTGCGCGCATCGTGATTTTGACCAACGTCTTCTCGATTTTCCGGAACTTGGGAAATATATTGCAGTCCCGAGGACTCTAAACTACCTCCTGATGGCCTTGGTTTGCAGTGAAATGGACACAGCAAATTTTTTTGAACGCTTACTTTCGAAATTCTGGGCCGAAATATAGCCCCACTTCACTTTAAGACTGAAATAGTAGCCGAGACCGCCTTAGGCGCATCGTGATTTTGACCAACTTGGGCTTGAGTTGCCAGAACTTAAGGGATATTTTTAGTCCCGCGGACTCTAAACTAACTCATGATGGCCTTGGTTTTCAGTTAAATTGAGAGAGCAAAACTTTTTGAACGCTAACTTTCGAGCTTCTGGGCCGAAATATACAGCCACGTCACTTTAAGACTAAAAGAGTAGCCGAGACCGCCTTACGCGCATCGTGATTTTGACAAAATTCGGCTCGATTTCCCCGAACTTGGGCGATATTTTCCAGTCCCGAGCAGTCTAAACTAACTCCTGACGGCCTTGGTTTGCAGTGAAATGAACAAGGTAACACTTTTTGAACGCTTATTTTCGAGCTTCTGGGATGGAATATAGCCCCACTTCACTTTAAGACTGAAAGAGTAGGCGAGACCACCTTACGCGCATCGTGATTTTGAGCAACTTCCGCTCGATTTTCTAGTATTTTGGCGATATTTCAAGTTTCGGGGACTCTAAACTAACTCTTGATGGCCTTGGTTTGATGTGAAATGGACGCAGGAAAACTTTTTGAACGCTCAGTTTCGAGCTTCTGGACCGAAATACAACCGTACCTCACTTTACGACTGAAATAGTAGCCGAGACCTCCTTACGAGCATCGTGATTTTGACCCAGTTCAGGTCGATCTCCCGGAACTTGGGGGATATTTTCCAGTCCGGGGGACTTTAAACTAACTCCTGATGGCCTTGGTTTGCAGTTAAATGCACAAAGCGTAACTTTTTAAAGGTTCACTTTCGAGCTTCTGGGCAGAAATATAGCCCCACTTTACTTTAAGACTGAAAGAGTAGCCGAGACCGTCTTACGCGCATCGTGATTTTGACCAACTTCCGTTGGATTTCCCGGAACTTCGGGGATATATTCCAGTCCCGGGGACTCTAAACTAACTGCTGATGGCCTTGGTTTGCAGTGAAATGGACACAGCACATTTTTTTGAACGCTCACTTTCGAGCTTCTTGGCCGAAATATAGCCCCACTTAACTTTAAGACTGAAAGAGTAACCCAGACCGCCTTACGCGCATCGTGATTTTGGGATACTTCGGCTCGATTCCCCGGATATAGGGTTTTTTTTCCAGTCCCGGAGACTCTAAACTAACTCCTGATGGCCTTGGTTTCCAGTGAAATGGACACAGGAACACTTTTTGAACGCGCACTTTCGAGCTTGCTGGCCGAAATATAGCCCTACTTCTTTTTAAGACTGAAAGAGTAGGCGGGAGCGCCTTACGCGCATTGTGATTTTGAGGATCTTCGGCTCGATCTGGCGAAACTTGGGAGATATTTTCCAGTCCCAAAGTCTCTAAACTCACTCCTGATTGTCTAAGATGTGAGTGAAATAGACACAAAAATTTTTGAACCCTTACTTTCGAGCTTCTGGAGTTAAATCTAAGCCCACTTTACCTTAAGACTGAAAGAGTAGCCGAGACCCCCTTAAGCGCATGGTGATTTTGACTAACTTCGGGTGGATTTCCCGTAACTTGGGGGATATTTCCAGTTCCTTTGACGCTAAACTAAGTCGTGATGGCCTTGTTTTGCAGTGAAATGGACACAGCAAAACTTTTTAAACACTCAGTTTCGAGCTTCTGGGCCGAAATATTGCCCCAATTCACTTTAAGACTGAAAGAGTAGCCGAGACCGCCGTACGCGCGTCATGATTTTGACCAACTTCGGTTAAATTTCCCGGAACTTGGGGGATATTTTCCAGTCCCGGGGTCTCTAAACTAACCCCCGACGTCCTTGGTCTGCAGTCAAATGGATAGAGTAAAACTTTTTGAACGCTCACTTTTGAGCTTCTGGGCCGAAATATAGCTCCACTTCACTTTAAGAGTGAAAGAGTAGCCGAGACCGCCTTACGCCCATCCTAATTTTGACCAACTTCGGCTCGATTTTCCGGGACTTGGGGATATTTTCCAGTCCCGCGAACTCTAAAGTAACTCCTGATGGCCTTGCTCTGGAGTGAAATGGACACAGCATAACTTTTTGAACGCTCACTTTCGAGCTTCTGGGGGGAAATATTGCCCCAATTCACTTTAAGAATGAAAGAGTAACCGGGACCGCCTTACGCGCATCGTGATTTTGACCAACTTTGGCTCGATTTCCCGGGAAATGGGCGATATTTTCCTGTAGCGGGGACTCTAAACTAACTCCTGATTTCCTCGGTTTGCAGTGAAATGGACACAGCACAACTTTTTGAACGCTCACTTTTGAGCTTTTGGGCCGAAGCATAGCCCTACTTCACTTTAAGACTGAAAGACTAGCCGAGACCGCCTTACGCGCATCGTGATTTTGAGCTACTTCGGCTCGATTTCCCAGAACTTGGGAGATATTTCCCAGTCCCGGGCACTCTAAACTAACTCCTGATGGCCTTGGTTTTCAGTGAAACGGACACAGCCAAACTTTTTGAACGTTCACTTTCGAGCTTCTGGGCCGAAATATAGCCCCACTTCACTTTAAGACTGAAAGAGTAGCCGGGACCGCCTTACGCGCATGGTAATTTTGTCGAACTTCGGCTTGATTTCCTGGGACTTGCGGGATGTTTTCCAGTCCCGGAAGCTCTAAACTAACTCCTGAATGCCTTGGTTTTTAGTGAAATAGACACAAGTAAAAGGAGCGCACGCTCGGTTTCCAGGTTGTAGGCCGAAATATAGCCCCACTTTATTTTAAGACTGAAAGTGTACACGAAACCGCCTTAAGCGCATCGAAAGTTTTAGCCACTATGGCTCGATATGCCAAAACTTGGGGGATATTGTCCAGTCCCGGGGACTCTACCCTAACTCTTGATGGCCTTAGTTTTCAATAAAATGGTCACAGGTAACAGGAGCGCACGCTCGGTGTCGAGCTTCTAGGCCGAAATGTAGCCCCAGTTCATTTTAAGACTGAAAGAGTAAACGAAACTGCCGTACGCCTATCGTAATTTTAAGAAAGTATGGCTCAATTTGCCGAAAGTTGGAGGATAGCTTCCAGTCTCGAGGATTCTAAACTATCTCCTGATGGACTTAGTTCTTAGTGAAATGGACACAGGTAAAAGGAGAGCACGCTCGGTGTCGAGCTTGTAGAACCGAAATATAGCCCCACTTCATTTTCGGAGTAAACGAGTAGCCGAGACCGCCTTACGCGCATCGTGATTTTGAGCATCTTTGGCTCGATTTGCCGCAATTCGGGCAATATTTTCCAGTCCCGAGGACTCTATGTTAACTCCTGATGAACTTAGTTTTCAGTGATATGTACACAGGCAAAGGGAGCGCACGCTCGGTGTTGAGCTTCTCGGCCGAAATATAGCCCCACTTCATTTTAAGACTGAAAGAGTAGCCGAGACCGCCTTACGCGCATCGTGATTTTGAGCAACTTTGGCTCGTTCTGCCAGAATTTGGGAAATATTTTCCAGTCCCAAGGACTCTAAACTATTTCCTGATGGCCTAAGATGTCAGTGAAATGGACACAGGTAAAATTAGCGCACGCCCGGTCTCGAGCTTCTAGATCGAAATATAGCCCCCCTTAATTTTAAGACTGAAAGAGTAGCCGAGACCGCCTTACGCGCATCGTGATTTTGGGCCACTTTTGCTCGATTTCCCGCAAGTTGGCGAATAATTTAAAGTCCCGGGGACGCTAAACTAACTCCCGATGACCTTGGTTTGCAGTCTAATGAACACAGCAAAACATTCTTAACGCTCACCTTCGAGCTTCAGTGCCGTAATATAGCTCTACTTAAATTTAAGACTGAAAGAATAACCGAGAGCCCGTTACGCGCATCGTAATTTTCATCAACTGCGGCGCCATTTCCTGGAACTTGGAGAATATTTTCCAGTTCCGGGGACACTAAACTAAATCCTGATTGCCTTGGTTTGCAGTGAAATGGACACAGCAAAACTTTTTGAACGCTCACTTTCGAGCTTGTGGGCCTCAATATAGCCACACTTCACTTTAAGACTGAAACAGTAGTCGACACCGCGTTACGCGCATCGTGATTTTGACCATTTTCGGATCGATTTCTCGGAACTTGGGGGATATTTTCCAGTCCCGGGGACTCTAAACTAACTCCTGATCGCCTTGCTTTGCATTGAAATGGACAGAGGAAAACCTTTTGAACGCTAAGTTTCGAGCTTGTGGGCCGAAATATAGCCACACTTTACTTTAAGACTGAAACAGTAGCCGAGACCGCATTTGGTGCATCGTGATTTTGATCAACTTGAGCTCGCTTTCCCGGAACTTGGGGAATATTTTCCAGTCCCGAGGACCCTAAACTAAGTCCTGATGGCCTTGTTTTGAAGTGAAATGGACACAGCAAAAGTTTTTGAACGTTCACTTTCTAGCTTGTGGGCCAAAATATAGGCACACTTGACTTTAAGACTGAAACAGTAGCCGAGACCACGTTACGCGCATCATGAATTTGATCAACTTCGGCTCGCTTTCCCGGAATTTGGGGAATATTTTCCAGTCCCGGGGACCCTAAACTAAGTCCTGATGGCCTTGTTTTGAAGTGAAATGGACACAGCAAAAGTTTTTGAACGCTCACTTTCTAGCTTGTGGGCCAAAATATAGGCACACTTGACTTTAAGACTGAAACAGTAGCCGAGACCACGTTACGCGCATCATGAATTTGATCAACTTCGGCTCGCTTTCCCGGAATTTGGGGAATATTTTCCAGTCCCGGGGACCCTAAACTAGGTCCTGATGGCCTTGTTTTGAAGTGAAATGGACACAGCAAAAGTTTTTGAACGCTCACTTTCTAGCTTGTGGGCCGAAATATAGGCACACTTGACTTTAAGACTGAAACAGTAGCCGGGACCACGTTACGCGCATCATGAATTTGATCAACTTCGGTTCCAATTCCCGGGACTTGGGGGATATGTTCCAGTCCCGGGGACTCTAAACTAACTCCTGATGGCCTTGGTTTGCATTGAAATGGACACAGGACAATTTTTTGAACGCACACTTTTGAGCTTCTGGGCCGAAATATAGCCCCACTTCTCTTAAGACTGAAAGAGGAACCGAGACCGCCTTGGTCGCAGCGTAAGTTTGACAAACTTCCGGTCGATATTCCAGAACTTGGGGGATATTTTCCAGTCGCAGGAACGCTAAACTAACTCCTCATGGCCTTGGTTTGCAGTGAAATGGACAGAGGAAAACTTTTTGAACGATCACCTTCGAGCTTCCTGGCCGAAATAAAGCCCCACTTTACTTTAAGACTTAAAGAGTAACCGAGACCACGTTACCCTAAACTAACTTTTGATAGCTTTGGTTTGCAGTGAAATGCACACAGCAAAACTTTTTGAACGCTCACTTTCGGGCTTTTGGCCCGAAATATAGCCCCACTTCACTTTAAGACAGAAAGAGTAGCCGAGACCACTTTAGGGGCATCGTGATTTTGACCAACCTCGGCTCAATTTCCCGGACCTTGGGGCATATTTTCTTGTCCCGGGGACACTAAACTAACTCCTGATGGCCTTGGTTTGCAGTGAAATGAACACAGCAAAACTTTTTGAACGCTCACTTTCGGGCTTCTCTCCCAAAATATAGCCCCACTTCACTCTAAGACTGAAAGAGTAGCCGACACTACCTTACGCAAATCGTGATTTTGACCAACTTCGACTCGATTTCCCGGAAGTTAAGGGGATATTTTCCAGTCCCGGGGACTCTAAACTAGCTCCTGATGGCTTTGGTTTGGAGTCAAATAAACACAGCGAAACTTTTTGAACGCTCACTTTCAAGCTCCTGGCCAGGAATAAAGCCTCACTTCACTTTAAGACTGAAACAGTAAGCGAGACCGCCTACCGCGCACCGTGATTTTGACCAACTTCGGCTAAATTTCCCTGAACTTGGGGGGATATTTTCCAGTCCCAAAGACTCTTAAGTAACCCCTGATGGCCTTGGTTTGCATTGAAATGGCTACAGCAAAACTTTTTGAAGCTCACTTTTGAGCTTCTGGGCCGAAATATAGCCCCACTTCACTTTAAGACTGAAAGAGTAGCCGAGGCCACCTTAGGCGCATCGTGATTTTGACCAACGTCTTCTCGATTTTCCGGAACTTGGGAAATATATTACAGTCCCGAGGACTCTAAACTAACTCCTGATGGCCTTGGTTTGCAGTGAAATGGACACAGCAAATTTTTTGCAGCACTCACTTTGGAGCTTCTGGGCCGAAATAGAGCCCCACTTCACTTTAGGACTGAAAGAGTAGCCGAGGCCGCCTTAGGCGCATCGTGATTTTGACCAACTTCGGCTTGAGTTGCCAGAACTTAAAAGATATTTTCCACTCCCGGGGACTCTAAACTAACTCATGATGGCCTTGGTTTTCAGTGAAATTGAGAGAGGAAAAGTTTTTGAACGCTCACTTTCGAGCTTCTGGACCGAAATATAGCCCTACTTCACTTTCAGATTCAAAGAGTAGCCGAGACCGCCTTACGCGCATCGTTATTTTGACAAACTTCGGCTCGATTTCCCCGAACTTGGGCCATATTTTCCAGTCCCGAGGAGTCTAAACTAACTGCTGATGGCCTTGGTTTGCAGTGAAATGAACACAGCAAAACTTTTTGAACTTTCACTTTCTAGCTTCTCGGCCGAAATATAGCCCCAGTTCACTTTAAGAATCAAAGAGTAGCCGAGACCGCCTTACGCGCATCGTGATTTTGACAAACTTCGGCTCGATTTCCCCGAACTTGGGCGATATTTTCCAGTCCCGAGCAGTCTAAACTAACTCCTGATGGCCTTGGTTTGCAGTGAAATGAACAAGGTAACACTTTTTGAACGCTTATTTTCGAGCTTCTGGGATGGAATATAGCCCCACTTCACTTTAAGACTGAAAGAGTAGGCGAGACCACCTTACGCGCATCGTGATTTTGAGCAACTTCCGCTCGATTTTCTAGAATTTTGGCGATATTTCAACTTTCGGGGACTCTAAACTAACTCTTGATGGCCTTGGTTTGATGTGAAATGGACGCAGGAAAACTTTTTGAACGCTCAGTTTCGAGCTTCTGGACCGAAATACAACCGTACTTCACTTTACGACTGAAATAGTAGCCGAGACCTCCTTACGAGCATCGTGATTTTGACCCAGTTCAGCTCGATCTCCCGGAACTTGGGGGATCTTTTCCAGTCCGGGGGACTTTAAACTAACTCCTGATGGCCTTGGTTTGCAGTTAAATGCACAAAGCGTAACTTTTTAAAGGTTCACTTTCGTGCTTCTGGGCCGAAATATAGCCCCACTTTACTTTAAGACTGAAAGAGTAGCCGAGACCGTCTTACGCGCATCGTGATTTTGACCAACTTCCGTTGGATTTCCCGGAACTTCGGGGATATATTCCAGTCCCGGGGACTCTAAACTAACTGCTGATGGCCTTGGTTTGCAGTAAAATGCACATAGCAAATTTTTTTGAACGCTCACTTTCGAGCTTATGGCTCGAAATATAGCCCCACTTAACTTTAAGACTGAAAGAGTAGCCGAGACCGCCTTACGCGCATCGTGATTTTGGGATACTTCGGCTCGATTTCCCGGAAATAGGGGGATATTTTCCATCCCGGGGACTCTAAACTAACTCCTGATGGCCTTGGTTTCCAGTGAAATGGACACAGGAACACTTTTTGAACGCGCACTTTCGAGCTTGCTGGCCGAAATATAGCCCTACTTCTTTTTAAGACTGAAAGAGTAGGCGGGAGCGCCTTACGCGCATTGTGATTTTGAGGATCTTCGGCTCGATCTGGCGAAACTTGGGAGATATTTTCCAGTCCCAAAGTCTCTAAACTCACTCCTGATTGTCTAAGATGTGAGTGAAATAGAGACAAAAATTTTTGAACCCTTACTTTGGAGCTTCTGGAGTTAAATCTAAGCCCATTTTACCTTAAGCCTGAAAGAGTAGCCGAGACCCCCTTAAGCGCATGGTGATTTTGAGTAACTTCGGGTGGATTTCCCGTAACTTGGGGGATATTTCCAGTTCCTTTGACGCTAAACTAACTCCCGATGACCTTGGTTTGCAGTCTAATGAACACAGCAAAACATTCTGAACGCTCACCTTCGAGCTTCAGTGCCGCAATATAGCTCTACCTAAATTTAAGACTGAAAGAATAACCGAAAGCCCGTTACGCGCATCGTAATTTTCATCAACTTCGGTGCCATTTCCTGGAACTTGGAGAATATTTTCCAGTTCCGGGGACACTAAACTAAATCCTGATTGCCTTGGTTTGCAGTCAAATGGACACAGCAAAACTTTTTGAACGCTCACTTTCGAGCTTGTGGGCCTCAATATAGCCACACTTCACTTTAAGACTGAAACAGTAGTCGACACCGCGTTACGCGCATCGTGATTTTGACCATTTTCGGATCGATTTCTCGGAACTTGGGGGATATTTTCCAGTCCCGGGGACTCTAAACTAACTCCTGATCGCCTTGCTTTGCATTGAAATGGACAGAGGAAAACCTTTTGAACGCTAAGTTTCGAGCTTGTGGGCCGAAATATAGCCACACTTTACTTTAAGACTGAAACAGTAGCCGAGACCGCATTTGGTGTATCGTGATTTTGATCAACTTCGGCTCGCTTTCCCGGAACTTGGGGAATATTTTCCAGTCCCGAGGACCCTAAACTAAGTCCTGATGGCCTTGTTTTGAAGTGAAATGGACACAGCAAAAGTTTTTGAACGCTCACTTTCTAGCTTGTGGGCCAAAATATAGGCACACTTGACTTTAAGACTGAAACAGTAGCCGAGACCACGTTACGCGCATCATGAATTTGATCAACTTGGGCTCGCTTTCCCGGAATTTGGGGAATATTTTCCAGTCCCGGGGACCCTAAACTAGGTCCTGATGGCCTTGTTTTGAAGTGAAATGGACACAGCAAAAGTTTTTGAACGCTCACTTTCTAGCTTGTGGGCCGAAATATAGGCACACTTGACTTTAAGACTGAAACAGTAGCCGGGACCACGTTACGCGCATCATGAATTTGATCAACTTCGGTTCCAATTCCCGGGACTTGGGGGATATGTTCCAGTCCCGGGGACTCTAAACTAACTCCTGATGGCCTTGGTTTGCATTGAAATGGACACAGCACAATTTTTTGAACGCACACTTTTGAGCTTCTGGGCCGAAATATAGCCCCACTTCTCTTAAGACTGAAAGAGGAACCGAGACCGCCTTGGTCGCAGCGTAAGTTTGACAAACTTCCGGTCGATATTCCAGAACTTGGGGGATATTTTCCAGTCGCAGGAACCCTAAACTAACTCCTCATGGCCTTGGTTTGCAGTGAAATGGACAGAGGAAAACTTTTTGAACGATCACCTTCGAGCTTCCTGGCCGAAATAAAGCCCCACTTTACTTTAAGACTTAAAGAGTAACCGAGACCACGTTACCCTAAACTAACTTTTGATAGCTTTGGTTTGCAGTGAAATGCACACAGCAAAACTTTTTGAACGCTCACTTTCGAGCTTCTGGACAGAAATATAGCCCCACTTCACTCTAAGACTGAAAGAGTAGCCGACACTACCTTACGCAAATCGTGATTTTGACCAACTTCGACTCGGTTTCCCGGAAGTTGGGGGATATTTTCCAGTCCCGGGGACTCTAAACTAGCTCCTGATGGCTTTGGTTTGGAGTCAAATAAACACAGCGAAACTTTTTGAACGCTCACTTTCAAGCTCCTGGCCAGGAATAAAGCCTCACTTCACTTTAAGACTGAAACAGTAAGCGAGACCGCCTACCGCGCACCGTGATTTTGACCAACTTCGGCTAAATTTCCCTGAACTTGGGGGGATATTTTCCAGTCCCGAAGACTCTTAAGTAACCCCTGATGGCCTTGGTTTGCATCGAAATGGCTACAGCAAAACTTTTTGAAGCTCACTTTTGAGCTTCTGGGCCGAAATATAGCCCCACTTCACTTTAAGACTGAAAGAGTAGCCGAGGCCGCCTTAGGCGCGTCGTGATTTTGACCAACGTCTTCTCGATTTTCCGGAACTTGGGAAATATATTGCAGTCCCTGGGACTCTAAACTAACTCCTGATGGCCTTGGTTTGCAGTGAAATGGACACAGCAAATTTTTTGCAGCACTCACTTTGGAGCTTCTGGGCCGAAATAGAGCCCCACTTCACTTTAAGACTGAAAGAGTAGCCGAGGCCGCCTTAGGCGCATCGTGATTTTGACAAACTTCGGGTGGATTTCGCGGAGCTTGGGGGATATTTTCCAGTCCTTTGGACTAGGTGCCGATGGCCTTGTTTTGCAGTGAAATGGACACAGCAAAGCTTTTTGAAGGCTCACTTTCAAGGTTGTGGGCCGAAATATAGCCATACTTCACTTTAAGACTGAAACAGTAGCCGAGAACACGTTTCGCGCATCGTGATTTTGATCAACTTCGGCTCGATTTCCCGGAACTTGCGAAATATTTTCCAGTCCCGGGGAGTCTAAAGTAACTCGTGCTGGTCTTGGTTTGCAGTGAAACGGAAACAGAAAAAGTTTTTGAACGCCTACTTTCGAGCTTATGGACGGAAATAGAACCCCACTTCACTTGAAGACTAAAAGAGTAGCCGAGGCCGCTTTACGTGCATCGTGATTTTGAGCAACTTCGGCTCGATTTGCCGGAACTAAGGGGATATATTCCAGTTCTGAGGACTCTAAACTAACTCCTGATGGCCTTGGTTTGCAGTAAAATGGCGCCAGCAAAACTTTTTGAACGCTCAATTTCCAGCTTCTGGGCCAAAATATACCCCCCCATTACTTGAACACTGAAAGAGTAGCCGACACCGCCTTACGTGCATCGTGATTTTGACAAACTTCGGGTTGATTTCCCGGAACTTGGGGGATATTTTCCAATCCCGGGGACTCTCAACTAACTCCTGCTTGTCTTGGTTTGCAGTGAAATGGACACAGCGAAAGTTTTTGAACGCTCACTCTCGAGCTTCTGGGCCGAAATAGAGCCCCATTTTACTTTAAGACTGAAAGAGTAGGCGAGACCGTCTTGAGCGAATCGTGATTTTGACGTATTTTGCGTTTATTTCCTGAGACTTGGGGGATATACTCCAGTCAAAGGGACTCTACGGTAACTCCTGATGGCCTTGGTTTTCAGTGAAATGGACAGAGCACAACTTTGGAGCTTCTGGGCAGAATAATAGCCCCACTTTACTTTAAGACTGAAAGAGTAGATGAGACCGCCCCACGCGCATCGTAATTTTGACGAACTTCGAATGGATTTCCCGGAACTTGGGGAATATTTTGCAGTCCCTTGAACGCTAAACTAAGTCCTGATGGCCTTGTTTTGAAGTAAAATGGACACAACAAAACTTTTTGAACGCTCACTTTCGAGCTTGTGGGCCAAAATATAACCACACTTCACTTTAGGACTGACACAGTAGCCGAGACAACGTTACATGCATCATGAATTTGATCAACTTCGGCTCGATTTCCCGGGACTTTGGGGATATTCTCCAGTCCCGGGGACTCTAAACTAACTTCTGATGGCCTTGGTTTGCACTGAAAGTGACAGAGCAAAACTTTCTAAACACTCACTTTCGAGCTTCTGGGCCGAAATATAGCCCCATTTCACTTTAAGACTGAAAGAGTAGCCGAGACAACCTTACGCACATGGTTTGCTGTGAAATAGACACAGTAATTTTTTTTGAGCTGTGAGCTTGTGGGCCGAAATAGAACGCCACTTCACTTTAAGACTGAAGGAGTAGCCGACACCGCCTTAAGCGCACCGTGATTTTGACCAACTTCGCCTCGATTTGCCGGAACTTGGGGGATATTTTCCAGTCCCGCGGACTCTAAACTAACTCCTGATTGTCTTGGTTTTCAGTGAAATGCACACAGCGAAACTTTCTGAACGCTCACTCTCGAGCTTCTGGACCGAAATATAGCCCCACTTTACTTTAAGACTGAAAGAGTAGCCGAGACCGTCTTGCGCAAATCGTGATTTTCACCAACTTCGGGTCGGTTTCCCGGAACTCTGGAGATATATTCCATTTCCGCGGGCTGTAAACTAACTCCTGAATGCCTTGGTTTTCAGTGAAATGGACAAAGGAAAGCTTTTTGAACACTCTCTTTGTAGCTTCTGGGCCGAAATAGAATCCCACTTCACTTTCAGACTGAAATAGTAGCCGAGACCGCCTCACGCGCATCGTGACTTAGACCAAGTTCAGCTCGATTTTACGCAACTTTTGGGATATTTTCCAGCCCGGGAGACTCTAAACTAACTCCGGATGGCCTTGGTTTGCACTGAAATGCGCACAGCATAAATGTTTGAACGCCCACTTTGGAGCTTCTGGGCCGAAATATAGCCCCACTTCACTTTAAGACTGAAAGAGTAGGCGAGATCGCGTTACGCGCATCGTGATTTTGACCATTTTCGGATCGATTTCTCGGAACTTGGGGGATATTTTCCAGTGCCGGGGACTCTAAACTAACTCCTGATCGCCTTACTTTGCATTGAAATGGACAGAGCAAAACTTTTTGAACGCTCACTTTCGAGCTTGTGGGCCGAAATATAGCCACAATTTACTTTAAGACTGAAACAGTAGCCGAGACCGCATTTCGCGCATCGTGATTTTGACATACTTCGGCTCGCTTTCCCAGAACTTGGGGAATATTTTCCAGTCCCGGGGTTCCTAAACTAAGTCCTGATGGCCTTGTTTTGAAGTGAAATGGACACAGCAAAAGTTTTTGAACGCTCACTTTCTAGCTTGTGGGCCGAAATATAGGCACACTTGACTTTAAGACTGAAACAGTAGCCGAGACCACGTTACGCGCATCATGAATTTGATCAACTTCGGCTCAAATTCCCGGGACTTGGCGGATATGTTCCAGTCCCGGGGACTCTAAACTAACTTCTGATGGCCTTGGTTTGCATTGAAATGGACAGAGCACAATTTTTTGAACGCACACTTTCGAGATTCTGGGTCGAAATATAGCCCCACTTCACTTAAGACTGAAAGAGTAGCCGAGACCGCCTTGCTCGCATCGTGAGTTTGACAAACTTCCGGTCGATATTCCGGAACCTGGGGGATATTTTCCAGTCCCATGGGCTCGAAACTAACTCCTCATGGCCTTGGTTTGCAGTGAAATGGACAGAGCAAAACTTTTTGAACGCTCACCTTCGAGCTTCCTGGCCGAAATAAAGCCCCACTTTACTTTAAGACTTAAAGAGTAACCGAGACCACCTTACGCGCATTGTGATTTTGACAAACTTCGGGTGGATCTCCCGGACCTTGGGGAACATTTTCCAGTCCCTTGGACGCTAAACTAAGTCCTGATGGCCTTGTTTTGCAGTGAAATGGACACAGTTAAACTTTTTGAACGCTCACTTTCGAGCTTGTGGGCCGAAATATAGCCACACTTTACTTTAAGACTGAAACAGTAGCGGAGAGCGCATTTCGCGCATCGTGGTTTTGATCAACTTGGGCTCGCTTTCCCGGAACTTGGGGAATATTTTCCTGTCCCGGAAACCCTAAACTAACTTTTGATATCTTTGGTTTGCAGTGAAATGCACACAGCAAAACTTTTTGAACGCTCACTTTCGAGCTTCTGGACAGAAATATAGCCCCACTTCACTTTAAGACTGCAAGGGTAGCCGAGACCGCTTTGGGAGCATCGGGGTTTTGGACCAACCTCAGCTCGATTTACCGGAACTTGGGCGATCTTTTTCAGTCCCGGGGACTCTAAACTGACCCCTGATGGCCTTGGTTTGCAGTGAAATGGACACAGCAAAACTTTTTGAACGCTCACTTTCAGACTTCTGGCCCTAAATATAGCCCCACTTCACTTTAAGACAGAAAGAGTAGCCGAGACCACTTTAGGGGCATCGTGATTTGACCAAACTCGGCTCATTTTCCCGGACCTTGGGGCATATTTTCTTGTAGCGGGGACGCTAAACTAACTCCTGATGGCCTTGGTTTGCAGTGAAATGAACACAGCAAAACTTTTTGAACGCTCACTTTCGGGCTTCTCGCTCCAAATATAGCCCCACCTCACTCTGAGACTGAAAGAGTAGCCGACACTACCTTACGCAAATCGTGATTTTGACCAACTTCGACTCGATTTCCCGGAAGTTGGGGGATATTTTCCAGTCCCGGGGACTCTAAACTAGCTCCTGATGGCTTTGGTTTGCAATCAAAGAAACACAGGGAAACTTTTTGAACCTCACTTTCAAGCTCCTGGCCAGGAATAAAGCCTCACTTCACTTTAAGACTGAAACAGTAAGCGAGACCGCCTAACGCGCACCGTGATTTTGACCAACTTCGGCTAAGTTTGCCTGAACTTGGGGGGATATTTTCCAGTCCCGAAGACTCTTAAGTAACACCTGATGGCCTTCGTTTGCATTGAAATGGATACAGCAAAACTTTTTGAAGCTCACTTTTGAGCTTTTGGGCCGAAATATAGCCCCACTTCACTTTAAGACTGAAAGACTAGCCAAGACCGTCTTGCGCGCATCGTGATTTTGACCAACGTCTTCTCGATTTTCCGGAACTTGGGAAATATATTGCAGTCCCGGGGACTCTAAAGTAACTCCTGATGGCCTTGGTTTGCAGTGAAATGGACACAGCAAATTTTTTGCAGCTCTCACTTTGGAGCTTCTGGGCCGAAATAGAGCCCCACTTCACTTTAAGACTGAAAGAGTAGCCGAGGCCGCCTTAGGCGCATCGTGATTTTGACCAACTTCGGCTTGAGTTGCCAGAACTTAAAAGATATTTTCCACTCCCGGGGACTCCAAACTAACTCATGATGGCCTTGGTTTTCAGTGAAATTGAGGGAAGAAAAGTTTTTCAACGCTCACTTTCGAGCTTCTGGACCGAAATATAACCCTACTTGACTTTCAGACTCAAAGAGTAGCCGAGACCGCCTTACGCGAATCGTTATTTTGACCAACTTCGTCTCGATTTGGCGGAACTTGGAGGATATTTTGCAGTTTCGGGGACTGTAAACTACTTCCTGAGGGCCTTGCTTTGCAGTGAAATGGGTACAGCATAACTTTTTGAACGCTCACTTTCCAGCTTCTGGGCCAAAATATACAGCCACGTCACTTTAAGACTAAAACAGTAGCCGAGACTGCTTTACGCGCATCGTGATTTTCACAAACTTCGGCTCGATTTCCCGGAACTTGGGGGATATTTTGATCTCCCGGAGACTGTAAAATATCTCCTGATGTGGCTTGGATCGCGGTGAAATGGACACAGCAAAACTTTTTGAACTTTCACTTTCGAGCTTTTGGGCCGAAATATAGCCCGAGTTCACTTTAAGAATGAAAGAATAGCCGAGACCGCCTTACGCGCATCGTGATTTTGACCAACTTTGGCTCGATTTCCCAGGAAATGGGGAATATTTTCCGGTACCGGGGACTCTAAAGTAACTCCTGATTGCCTTGGTTTGCATTGAAACGGAGAGAGCAAAACTTTTTCAACGTTCCCCTTCGGGCTTCTGAGCCGAAATATAGCCCCACTTCAGTTTAAGACTGAAAGAGTAGCCGAGACCGTCTTAGGCGCATCGTGATTTTGACCAACTTCGGCTCGATTTCCCGAAACTTCGGTGATATATTCAAGTTCCAAGGACTCTAAACTAACCCCTGATGGCCTTGGTCTGCAGTGAAATGGACACAGCAAATTTTTTTGAACGCTTACTTTCGAAATTCTGGGCCGAAATATAGCCCACTTCACTTTAAGACTGAACTAGTAGCCGAGAGCGTCTTAGACGCATCGTGATTTTGACCAACTTGACCTTGAGTTGCCAGAACTTAAGGGATATTTTTTAGTCCCGCGGACTCTAAACTAACACATGATGGCCTTGGTTTTCAGTTAAATTGAGAGAGCAAAACTTTTTGAACGCTCACTTTCGAGCTTCTGGGCCGAAATATACAGCCACGTCACTTTAAGACTAAAAGAGTAGCCGAGACTGCTTTACGCGCATCGTGATTTTGACAAACTTCGGCTGGATTTCCCGGGACTTGGGGGATATTTTGATGTCCCGGACACTGTAAACAATCTGCTGATGTGGCTTGGATCGCGGTGAAATGGACACAGCAAAACTTTTTGAACTTTCACTTTCGAGCTTCTGGGCCGAAATATAGCCCCAGTCCACTTTAAGAATCAAAGAGTAGCCGAGACCGCCTTACGCGCATCGTAGTTTTGAGAAACTTCGGCTCGATTTCCCCGAACTTGGGCGATATTTTCCAGTCCCGAGCAGTCTAAACTAACTGCTGATGGCCTTGGTTTGCAGTGAAATGAACACAGCAAAACTTTTTGAACTTTCACTTTCTAGCTTCTCGGCCGAAATATAGCCCCAGTTCACTTTAAGAATCAAAGAGTAGCCGAGACCGCCTTACGCGCATCGTGATTTTGACAAAATTCGGCTCGATTTCCCCGAACTTGGGCGATATTTTCCAGTCCCGAGCAGTCTAAACTAACTCCTGATGGCCTTGGTTTGCAGTGAAATGAACAAGGTAACACTCTTTGAACGCTTATTTTCGAGCTTCTGGGATGAAATATAGCCCCACTTCACTTTAAGACTAAAAAAGTAGGCGAGACCGCCTTACGCGCATCGTGATTTTGAGCAACTTCCGCTCGATATCCTAGAATTTTGGCGATATTTTCAAGTCCCGGGGACTCTAAACTAACTCTTGATGGCCTTGGTTTGATGTGAAATGGACGTAGGAAAACTTTTTGAACGCTCAATTTCGAGCTTCTGCGCCGAAATACAACCGTACTTCACTTTAAGACTGAAATAGTAGCCGAGACCTCGTTACGGGCATCGTGATTTTGACCCAGTTCAGGTCGATTTCCCGGAACTTGGGGGATCTTTTCCAGTCCGGGGGACTTTAAACTAACTCCTGATGGCCTTGGTTTGCAGTGAAATGCACAAAGCGTAACTTTTTAAAGGTTCACTTTCGAGCTTCTGGGCCGAAATATAGCCCCACTTTACTTTAAGACTGAAAGAGTAGCCGAGACCGTCTTACGCGCATCGTGATTTTGACCAACTTCCGTTGGATTTCCCGGAACTTCGGGGATATATTCCAGTCCCGGGGACCCTAAACTAACTGCTGATGGCCTTGGTTTGCAGTAAAATGCACATAGCAAATTTTTTTGAACGCTCACTTTCGAGCTTATGGCTCGAAATATAGCCCCACTTAACTTTAAGACTGAAAGAGAAGCCGAGACCGCCTTACGCGCATCGTGATTTTGGGATACTTCGGCTCGATTTCCCGGAAATAGGGGGATATTTTCCATCCCGGGGACTCTAAACTAACTCCTGATGGCCTTGGTTTGATGTGAAATGGACGTAGGAAAAATTTTTGAACGCTCAATTTCGAGCTTCTGCGCCGAAATACAACCGTACTTCACTTTAAGACTGAAATAGTAGCCGAGACCTCCTTACGGACATCGTGATTTTGACCCAGTTCAGCTCGATTTCCCGGAACTTGGGGGATCTTTTCCAGTCCGGGGGACTTTAAACTAACTCCTGATGGCCTTGGTTTGCAGTTAAATGCACAAAGCGTAACTTTTTAAAGGTTCACTTTCGAGCTTCTGGGCCGAAATATAGCCCCACTTTACTTTAAGACTGAAAGAGTAGCCGAGACCGTCTTACGCGCATCGTGATTTTGACCAACTTCCGTTGGATTTCCCGGAACCTCGGGGATATATTCCAGTCCCGGGGACTCTAAACTAACTGCTGATGGCCTTGGTTTGCAGTAAAATGCACATAGCAAATTTTTTTGAACGCTCACTTTCGAGCTTATGGCTCGAAATATAGCCCCACTTAACTTTAAGACTGAAAGAGAAGCCGAGACCGCCTTACGCGCATCGTGATTTTGGGATACTTCGGCTCGATTTCCCGGAAATAGGGGGATATTTTCCATCCCGGGGACTCTAAACTAACTCCTGATGGCCTTGGTTTCCAGTGAAATGGACACAGGAATACTTTTTGAACGCGCACTTTCGAGCTTGCTGGCCCAAATATAGCCCTACTTCTTTTTAAGACTGAAAGAGTAGGCGGGAGCGCCTTACGCGCATTGTGATTTTGAGGATCTTCGGCTCGATCTGGCGAAACTTGGGAGATATTTTCCAGTCCCAAAGTCTCTAATCTCACTCCTGATTGTCTAAGATGTGAGTGAAATAGAGACAAAAATTTTTGAACCCTTACTTTCGAGCTTCTGGAGTTAAATCTAAGCCTACTTTACCTTAAGACTGAAAGAGTAGCCGAGACCCCGTTAAGCGCATGGTGATTTTGAGTAACTTCGGGTGGATTTCCCGTAACTGGGGGGGTATTTCCAGTTCCTTTGACGCTAAACTAAGTCGTGATCGCCTTGTTTTGCAGTGAAATTGACACAGCAAAACTTTTTAAACACTCAGTTTCGAGCTTCTGGGTTGAAATATTGCCCCAATTCACTTTAAGACTGAAAGAGTAGCCGAGACCGCCGTAAGCGCGTCGTGATTTTGACCAACTTCAGTTAAATTTCCCGGAACTTGGGGGATATTTTCCAGTCGCGGGGACTCTAAACTGAACCCCGAGGTCCTTTGTTTGCAGTAAAATGGACGCAGCAAAACTTTTTGAACGCTCACTTTTGAGCTTCTGGGCCAAAATACTGCCCCAGTTCACTTTAAGAATGAAAGAGTAACCGGAACCGCCTTACGCGCATCGTGATTTTGACCAACTTTGCCTCGATTACCCGGGAAATGGGGGATATTTTCCGGTACCGGGGACTCTAAACTAACTCCTGATTTCCTCGCTTTGCAGTGAAATGGACACAGCACAACTTTTTGAACGCTCACTTTTGAGCTTTTCGGCCGAAGTATAGCCCTACTTCACTTTAAGACTGAAAGACTAGCCGAAACCGGCTTACGCGTATCGTGATTTTGGGCTACTTCGGCTCGATTTCATGGAACTTGGGAGATAATTCCCAGTCCCGGGCACACTGAACTAATTCCTGATGGCCTTGGTTTTCTGTGAAATGAACACGGCCGAACTTTTTGAACGTTCACTTTCGAGCTTCTGCGCCGAAATATAGCCCCACCTTACTTTAAGACTGAAAGAGAAGCCGGGACCGCTTTCCGCGCATGGTAATTTTGTCGAACTTCGGCTTGATTTCCTGGGACTTGGGGGATATTTTGCAGTCCCGGAAGCTATAAACTAACTCCTGAATGCCTTAGCTTTTAGTGAAATTGACACAGGTAAAAGGAGCGCACGCTCGGTTTCCAGGTTGTAGGCCGAAATATAGCCCCACTTTATTTTAAGACTGAAAGTGTACACGAAACCGCCTTAAGCGCATCGAAAGTTTTAGCCACTATGGCTCGATATGCCAAAACTTGAGGGGATATTTTCCAGTCCCGGGGACTCTACCGTAACTCTTGATGGCCTTAGTTTTCAGTAAAATGGTCACAGGTAACATGAGCGCACGCTCGGTGTCGAGCTTCTAGGCCGAAATGTATCCCCAGTTCATTTAAAGACTGAAAGAGTAAACGAAACTGCCGTACGCCTATCGTAATTTTAAGAAAGTATGGCTCAATTTGCCGAAACTTGGAGGATAGCTTCCAGTCTCGAGGATTCTAAACTATCTCCTGATGGACTTAGTTCTTAGTGAAATGGACACAGGTAAAAGGAGAGCACGCTCGGTGTCGAGCTTGTAGAACCGAAATATAGCCCCACTTCATTTTCGGAGTAAACGAGTAGCCGAGACCGCCTTACGCGCATCGTGATTTTGAGCATCTTTGGCTCGACTTGCCGCAATTCGGGCAATATTTTCCAGTCCCGAGGACTCTATGTTAACTCCTGATGAACTTAGTTTTCAGTGATATGTACACAGGCAAAAGGAGCGCACGCTCGGTGTTGAGCTTCTCGGCCGAAATAAAGCCCCACTTCATTTTAAGACTGAAAGAGTAGCCGAGACCGCCTTACGCGCATCGTGATTTCGGGCCACTTTTGCTCGATTTCCCGCAAGTTGGCGAATAATTTAAAGTCCCGGGGACGCTAAACTAACTCCCGATGACCTTGCTTTGCAGTTTAATGAACACAGCAAAACATTCTGGCCGAATTCTGACCTTCCTGGCCGAAATAAAGCCCCACTTTACTTTAAGACCTAAAGAGTAACCGAGACCACCTTACGTGCATTGTGATTTTGACAAACTTCGGGTGGATCTCCCGGAACTTGGGGAACATTTTCCAGTCCCTTGGACGCTAAACTAAGTCCTGATGGCCTTCTTTTGCATTGAAATGGACAGAGCAAAACTTTTTGAACGCTCACTTTCGAGCGTGTGGGCCGAAATATAGCCACACTTTACTTTAAGACTGAAACAGTAGCCGAGACCGCATTTCGCGCATCGTGATTTTGATCAACTTCGGCTCGCTTTCCCAACACTTGGGGAATATTTTCCAGTCCCGGGGTTCCTAAACTAAGTCCTGATGGCCTTGTTTTGAAGTGAAATGGACACAGCAAAAGTTTTTGAACGCTCACTTTCTAGCTTGTGGGCCGAAATATAGGCACACTTGACTTTAAGACTGAAACAGTAGCCGAGACCGCGTTACGCGCATCATGAATTTGATCAACTTCGGCTTCAATTCCCGGGACTTGGGGGATATGTTCCAGTCCCGGGCACTCTAAACTAACTCCTGATGGCCTTGGTTTGCATTGAAATGGACACAGCACAAATTTTTGAACGCACACTTTCGAGATTCTGGGCCGAAATATAGCCCCACTTCGCTTAAGACTGAAAGAGTAGCCGAGACCGCCTTGCTCGCATCGTGAGTTTGACAAACTTCCGGTCGATATTCCGGAACCTGGGGGATATTTTCCAGTCCCAGGAGCTCTAAACTAACTCCTCATGGCCTTGGTTTGCAGTGAAATGGACAGAGCAAAACTTTTTGAACGCTCACCTTCGAGCTTCCTGGCCGAAATAAAGCCCGACTTTAATTTAAGACTTAAAGAGTAACCGAGACCAGCTTACGCGCATTGTGCTTTTGACAAACTTCGGGTGGATCTCCCGGAACTTGGGGAACATTTTGCAGTCCCTTGGACGCTAAACTAAGTCCTGATGGCCTTGTTTTGCAGTGAAATGGACACAGTTAAACTTTTTGAACGCTCACTTTCGAGCTTGTGGGCCGAAATATAGCCACACTTTACTTTAAGACTGAAACAGTAGCCGAGACCGCATTTCGCGCATCGTGATTTTAATCAACTTGGGCTCGCTTTACCGGAACTTGGGGAATATTTTCCAGTCCCGGGGACCCTAAACTAACTTTTGATAGCTTTGGTTTGCAGTGAAATGCACACAGCAAAACTTTTTGAACGCTCACTTTCGAGCTTCTGGACAGAAATATAGCCCCACTTCACTTTAAGACGGAAAGGGTAGTCGAGACCGCTTTGGGAGCATCGTGATTTTGACCAACTTCAGCTCGATTTACCGGAACTTGGGGAATATTTTCCAGTGCCAGAGACGCTAAACTAACTCGTGATGGCGTTGTTTTTCAGTCAAAGAACACAGCAAAACTTTTTGAAGGCTCACTTTCGGGCTTCTGGGCCGAAATAAAGCCCCACTTAACTTTAAGACTGAAAGGGTAGCCGAGACCGCTTTGGGAGCATCGTGATTTTGACCAACTTCAGCTCGATTTACCGGAACTTGGGGAATATTTTCCAGTGCCAGGCACGCTAAACTAACTCGTGATGGCCTTGTTTTTCAGTCAAAAAACACAGCAAAACTTTTTGAAGGCTCACTTTCAGGCTTCTGGGCCGAAATATAGCCCCACTTCACTTTAAGACTGAAACAGTAGCCGATACCGCATTTCGCGCATCGTGATTTTGATCAACTTCGGCTCGATTCCCCGGAACTTGGGCAATATTTTTCAGTCCCAGGGACTCTAAACTAACCCCTGATGGCCTTGGTTTGCAGTGAAATGGACACAGCAAAACTTTTTGAACGCTCACTTTCGGGCTTCTGGCCCGAAATATAGCCCCACTTCACTTTAAGACAGAAAGAGTAGCCGAGACCACTTTAGGGGCATCGTGATTTTGACCAACCTCGGCTCAATTTCCCGGACCTTGGGGCACATTTTCTTGTCCCGGGGACCCTAAACTAACTCCTGATGGCCTTGGTTTACAGTGAAATGAAAACAGCAAAACTTTTTGATCGCTCACTTTCGGGTTTCTCGCCCGAAATATAGCAGCACTTCACTCTAAGACTGAAAGAGTAGCCGACACTACCTTACGCAAGTCGTGATTTTGACCAACTTAGGCTCGATTTCCCGGAAGTTGGGGGATATTTTTACAGTCCCGGGGACTCTAAACTAGCTCCTGATGGCTTTGGTTTGCAGTCCAATAAACACAGGGAAACTTTGTGAACGCTCACTTTCAAGCTCCTGGCCAGGAATAAAGCCTCACTTCACTTTAAGACTGAAACAGTAAGCGAGACCGCCTAACGCGCACCGTGATTTTGACCAACTTCGGCTAAGTTTCCCTGAACTTGGGAGAATATTTTCCAGTCCCGAAGACTCTTAAGTAACCCCTGATGACCTTTGTTTGCATTGAAATGGCCACAGCAAAACTTTTTGAAGCTCACTTTTGAGCTTCTGGGCCGAAATATAGCCCCACTTCACTTTAAGACTGAAAGACTAGCCAAGACCGTCTATCGCGCATCGTGATTTTGACCAACGTCTTCTCGATTTTCCGGAACTTGGGAAATATATTGCAGTGCCGGGGACTCTAAACCAACTCCTGATGGCCTTGGTTTGCAGTGAAATGGACACAGCAAATTTTTTGCAGCTCTCACTTTGGAGCTTCTGGGCCGAAATAGAGCCCCACTTCACTTTAAGACTGAAAGAGTAGCCGAGGCCGCCTTAGGCGCATCGTGATTTTGACCAACTTCGGCTTGAGTTGCCAGAACTTAAAAGATATTTTCCACTCCCGGGGACTCCAAACTAACTCATGATGGCCTTGGTTTTCAGTGAAATTGAGAGAGGAAAAGTTTTTGAACGCTCACTTTCGAGCTTCTGGACCGAAATATAGCCCGACTTCACTTTCAGACTCAAAGAGTAGCCGAGACCGCCTTACGCGAATCGTTATTTTGACCAACTTCGTCTCGATTTGGCGGAACTTGGAGGATATTTTCCAGTTCCGGGGACTGTAAACTACTTCCTGAGGACCTTGCTTTGCAGTGAAATGGGCACAGCATAACTTTTTGAACGCTCACTTTCCAGCTTCTGGGCCAAAATATACAGCCACGTCACTTTAAGACTAAAAGAGTAGCCGAGACTGCTTTACGCGCATCGTGATTTTCACAAACTTCGGCTCGATTTCCCGGAACTTGGGGGATATTTTGATGTCCCGGAGACTGTAAACTATCTCCTGATGTGCCTTGGATCGCGGTGAAATGGACACAGCAAAACTTTTTAAACTTTCACTTTCGAGCTTCTGGGCCGAAATATAGCCCGAGTTCTCTTTAAGAATGAAAGAATAGCCGAGACCGCCTTACGCGCATCGATATTTTGACCAACTTTGGCTCGATTTCCCAGGAAATGGGGAATATTTTCCGGTACCGGGGACTCTAAAGTAACTCCTGATTGCCTTGGTTTGCATTGAAACGGAGAGAGCAAAACTTTTTCAACGCTCCCCTTCGAGCTTCTGAGCCGAAATATAACCCCACTTCACTTTAAGACTGAAAGAGTACCCGAGACCGTCTTACGCGCATCGTGATTTTGACCAACTTCGGCTCGATTTCCCGTAACTTCGGGGATATATTCAAGTTCCAAGGACTCTAAACTAACCCCTGATGGCCTTGGTCTGCAGGGAAATGAACACAGCAAATTTTTTTGAACGCTTACTTTCGAAATTCTGGGCCGAAATATAGCCCCACTTCACTTTAAGAGTGAACTAGTAGCCGAGAGCGTCTTAGACGCATCGTGATTTTGACCAACTTCGGCTTGAGTTGCCAGAACTTAAGGGATATTTTTTAGTCCCGCGGACTCTAAACTAACTCATGATGGCCTTGGTTTTCAGTTAAATTGAGAGAGCGAAACTTTTTGAACGCTCACTTTCGAGCTTCTGGGCCGAAATATACAGCCACGTCACTTTAAGACTAAAAGAGTAGCCGAGACTGCTTTACGCGCATCGTGATTTTGACAAACTTCGGCTCGATTTCCCGGGACTTGGGGGATATTTTGATGTCCCGGACACTGTAAACAATCTGCTGATGTGCCTTGGTTTGCGGTGAAATAGACACAGCATAACTTTCTGAAGTTTCACTTTCGAGCTTCTGGGCCGAAATATAGCCCCAGTTCACTTTAAGAATCAAAGAGTAGCCGAGACCGCCTTACGCGCATCGTGATTTTGACGAAATTCGGCTCGATTTCCCCGAACTTGGGCGATATTTTCCAGTCCCGAGCAGTCTAAACTAACTCCTGAGAGCCTTGGTTTGCAATGAAATGAACAAGGTAATACTTTTTGAACGCTTATTTTCGAGCTTCTGGGATGAAATATAGCCCCACTTCACTTTAAGACTAAAAGAGTAGGCGAGACCGCCTTACGCGCATCGTGATTTTGAGGAACTTCCGCTCGATTTTCTAGAATTTTGGCGATATTTTCAAGTCCCGGGGACTCTAAACTAACTCCTGATGGGCTTGGTTTGATGTGAAATGAACGCAGGAAAACTTTTTGAACGCTCAGTTTCGAGCTTCTGGGCCGAAATAGAACCGTACTTCACTTTAAGACTGAAATAGTAGCCGAGACCTCCTTACGAGCATCGTGTTTTTGACCCAGTTCAGCTCGATCTCCCGGAACTTGGGGGATATTTTCCAGTCCGGGGGACTTTAAACTAACTCCTGATGGCCTTGATTTGCAGTTAAATGCACAAAGCGTAACTTTTTAAAGGTTCCCTTTCGAGCTTCTGAGCCGAAATATAGCCTTACTTTACTTTAAGCCTGAAAGAGTAGCCGAGACCGTCTTACGGGCATCGTGATTTTGACCAACTTCCGTTGGATTTCCCGGAACTTCGGGGACATATTCCAGTCCCGGGGACTCTAAACTAACTGCTGATGGCCTTGGTTTGCAGTGAAATGGACACAACACATTTTTTTCAACGCTCACTTTCCAGCTTCTCGGCCGAAATATAGCCCTATTTCACTTTAAGTCTGAAAGAGTAGCCGAGACCGCCTTACGCGCATCGTAATTTTGACCAACTTCGGCTCGATTTGCCGGAAGTTGGCGAATATTTTCAATTCCCGGGGAACCTAAAGTAACTTCCGATGGCCTTAGTTTGCAGTTAAGTGGACACAGCAAAACTTTTTGAACGCTCGCTTTCGAGCTTATGGCTCGAAATATAGCCCCACTTAGCTTTAAGACTGAAAGAGTAGCCGAGACCGCCTTACGCGCGTCGTGATTTTGGGATACTTCGGCTCGATTTCCCAGAAATAGGGCGATATTTTCCAGTCCCGGGGACTCTAAACTAACTCCTGATGGCCTTGGTTTCCAGTGAAATGGACACAGGAACACTTTTTGAACGCGCACTTTCGAGCTTGCTGGCCGAAATATAGCCCTACTTCTTTTTAAGACTGAAAGAGTAGGCGGGAGCGCCTTACGCGCATTGTGATATTGAGGATTTTCGGCTCGATCTGGCGAAACTTGGGAGATATTTTCCAGTCCCAAACTCACTCCTGATTGTCTAAGATGTGAGTGAAATAGACACAAAAATTTTTCAACCCTTACTTTCGAGCTTCTGGAGTTAAATCTAAGCCCACTTTACCTTAAGACTGAAAGAGTAGCCGAGACCCCCTTAAGCGCATGGTGATTTTGAGTAACTTCGGGCGGATTTCCCGTAACTTGGGGGATATTTCCAGTTCCTTTGATGCTAAATTAAGTCGTGATGGCCTTGTTTTGCAGTGAAATGGACACAGCAAAACTTTTTAGACACTCAGTTTCGAGCTTCTGGGCCGAAATATTGCCCCAATTCACTTCAAGACTGAAAGAGTAGCCGAGGCCGCCGTACGCGCGTCGTGATTTTGACCAACTTCGGTTAAATTTCCCGGAACTTGGGGGATATTTTCCAGTCCCAGGGACTCTAAACTGATCCCCGAGGTCCTTGGTCTGCAGTAAAATGGACACAGCACAACTTTTTGAACGCTCACTTTTGAGCTTCTGGGCCGAAGCATAGCCCTACTTCACTTTAAGACTGAAAGACTAGCCGAAACCGCCTTACGCGCATCGTGATTTTGGGCTACTTCGGCTCGATTTCCCGGAACTTGGGAGATAATTCCCAGTCCCGGGCACTCTAAACTAATTCCTGATGACCTTGGTTTTCAGTGAAACGGACACAGCCAAACTTTTTGAACGTTCACTTTCGAGCTTCTGGGCCGAAATATAGCCCCACTTCACTTTAAGACTGAAAGAGTAGCCGGGACCGCCTTACGCGCATGGTAATTTTGTCGAACTTCGGCTTGATTTCCTGGCACTTGGGGGATATTTTCCAGTCCCGGAAGCTCTAAACTAACTCCTAAATGCCTTGGTTTTTAGCGAAATGGACATAGGTAAAAGGAGCGCACGCTCGGTTTCCAGGTTGTAGGCCGAAATATAGCCCCACTTTATTTTAAGACTGAAAGTGTACACGAAACCGCCTTAAGCGCATCGAAATTTTTAGCCACTATGGCTCGATATGCCAAAACTTGGGGGATATTTTCCAGTCCCGGGGACTCTACCCTAACTCTTGATGGCCTTAGTTTTAAGTTAAATGGTCAAGGGTAACAGGAGCGCACGCTCGGTGTCGAGCTTCTAGGCCGAAATGTAGCCCCAGTTCATTTTAAGACTGAAAGACTAAACGAAACTGCCGTACGCCTATCGTAATTGTAAGAAAGTATGGCGCAATTTGCCGCAACTTGGAGGATAGCTTCCAGTCTCGAGGATTCTAAACTATCTCCTGATGGACTTAGTTCTTAGTGAAATGGACACAGGTAAAAGGAGAGCACGCTCGGTGTCGAGCTTGTAGAACCTAAATAAAGCCCCACTTCATTTTCGGAGTAAACGAGTAGCCGAGACCGCCTTACCCGCGTCGTGATTTTGAGCATCTTTGGCTCGATTTGCCAGAATTCGGGGAATATTTTCCAGTCCCGAGGACTCTATGTTAACTCCTGATGAACTTAGTTTTCAGTGATATGTACACAGGCAAAAGGAGCGCACGCTCGGTGTTGAGCTTCTCGACCGAAATATAGCCCCACTTCATATTAACACTGAAAGAGTAGCCGAGACCGCCTTACGCGCATCGTGATTTTGAGCAACTTTGGCTCGATCTGCCAGAATTTGGGAAATATTTTCCAGTGCCAAGGACTCTAAACTAACTCCTGATGGCCTAAGATGTCAGTGAAATGGACACAGGTAAAATTAGTGCACGCCCGGTCTCGAGCTTCTAGGTCGAAATATAGCCCCCCTTAATTTTAAGACTGAAAGAGTAGCCGAGACCGCCTCACGCGCATCGTGATTTTGGGCCACTTTTGCTCGATTTCCTGGAAGTTGGCGAATAATTTAAAGTCCCGGGGACGCTAAACTAACTCCCGATGACCTTGGTTTGCAGTTTAATGAACACAGCAAAACATTCTGAACGCTCACCTTCGAGCTTCAGTGCCGCAATATAGCCCTACTTAAATTTAAGACTGAAAGAATAACCGAGAGCCCGTTACGCGCATCGTAATTTTCATCAACTTCGGCGCCATTTCCTGGATTTTGGAGAATATTTTCCAGTTCCGGGGACTCTAAACTAACTCCTGATTGCCTTGGTTTGCAGTGAAATGGACCCAGCAAAACTTTTTGAACGCTCACTTTCGAGCTTGTGGGCCTAAATATAGCCACACTTAACTTTAAGACTGAAACAGTAGCCGAGACCGCGTTACGCGCATCGTGATTTTGAGCAACTTCTGCTCGCTTTCCTGGAACTTGGGGCCGAAATTTAGTTCCAAAACTTAGGCCGAAACTTAGGCCGAAATTTAGTCCCACATCACTTACGACTTAAAGAGTAGCCGAGACCGGCGTGCGCGCATCATGATTTTCACCAACTTCGGGTCGATATTCCGGAACTTGGGGGATATTTTCCAGTCCCAGGGACTCTAAGCTAACTCTTGATGGCCTTGGTTTGCAGTGAAATGGAGACAGCAAAACTTTTTGAACGCTCACCTTCAAGCTTCTGGGCCGAAATATAGCCCACTTTACTTTAATACTGAAAAAGTAGCCGAGACCGCCTTACGCGCATCGTGATTTTGACAAACTTTGAATGGATTTCCCGGAGCTTGGGGGATATTTTGCAGTCCCTTGGACGCTAAACTATGTCCTGATGGCCTTGTTTTGAAGTAAAATGGACACAACAAAACTTTTTGAACGCTCACTTTCTAGCTTGTGGGCCGAAATATAGCCACACTTCACTTTAGGACTGACACAGTAGCCGAGACCACGTTACGCGTATCATGAATTTGATCAACTTCGGCTCGATTTCCCGGGACTTGGCGGATATTCTCCAGTCCCGGGGACTCTAAACTAACTTCTGATGGCCTTGGTTTGCACTGAAAGTCACAGAGCAAAACTTTTTAAACACTCACTTTCGAGCTTCTGGGCCGAAATATAGCCCCACTTCACTTTAAGACTGAAAGAGTAGCCGAGATCACCTTACGCACATCGTGATTTTGACCAACTTCGGCTCGATTTACCGGAACTTGGGGGATATTTTCCAGTCCCGAGGACTCTTAAGTAACCCCTGATGGCCCTGGTTTGCATATAAATGGATACAGCAAAACTTTTCGAACGCTCATTTTTGAGCTTCTGGGCCAAAATATAGCCCCACTTCACTTTAAGACTGAAAGAGTAGCCGAGACCGTCTTACGCGCATCATGATTTTGACCAACGTCTTCTCGATTTTCCGGAACTTGGGAAATACATTCCACTCCCGGGGACTTTAAACTAACTACTGATAGCCTTGGTTTGCAGTGAAATAGACACAGTAATTTTTTTTGAGCTTTGAGCTTGTGGGCCGAAATAGAGCGCCACTTTACTTTAAGACTGAAGGAGTAGCCGACACCGCCTTCAGCGCACCGTTATTTTGACCAACTTCGGCTCGATTTGCCGGAACTTGGGGGATATTTTCCAGTCTCGGGGACTCTAAACTAACTCCTGATTGTCCTGGTTTTCAGTGAAATGGACACAGCTAAACTTTTTGAACGCTCACTCTCGAGCTTCTGGACCGAAATATAGCCCCACTTTACTTTAAGACTGAAAGAGTAGCATAGACCGTCTTGCGCAAATCGTGATTTTGACCATTTTCGGGTCGGTTTCCCGGAACTTGGGAGATATTTTCCAGTCCCAAGGACTCTAAACTAACTCCTGATGGCCTTGCTTTGCATTGCAATGGACAGAGCAAAACTTTTTGAACGCTCACTTTCGAGCTTGTGGGCCGAAATATACCCACACTTTACTTTAAGACTGAAACAGTAGCGGAGACCGCATTTCGCGCATCGTGATTTTGATCAACTTCGGCTCGATTTCCCGGAACTTGGGGAACATTTTCCCGTCCCCGGAGCCCTAAACTAACTTTTGATAGCTTTGGTTTGCAGTGAAATGCACACAGCAAAACTTTTTGAACGCTCACTTTCGAGCTTCGGGACAGAAATATACCCCCACTTCACTTTAAGACTGAAAGGTTAGCCGAGACCGCTTTGGGAGCATCGTGATTTTGACCAACTTCAGCTCGATATTCCGGAACTTGGGGTATATTTTCTTGTCCCGGGGACCCTAAACTAACTCCTGATTGCCTTGGTTTGCAGTGAAATGAACACAGCAAAACTTTTTGAACGCTCACTTTCGGGCTTCTCGCCCGAAATATAGCCCCACTTCACTCTAAGACTCAAAGAGTAGCCGACACTACCTTACGCAAATCGTGATTTTGACCAACTTCGGCTCGATTTCCCGGAAGTTGGGGGATATTTTCCAGTCCCGGGGACTCTAAACTAGCTCCTGATGGCTTTTGTTTGCAGTCAAATAAACACAGGGAAACTTTTTGAACGCTCACTTTCAAGCTCCTGGCCAGGAATAAAGCCTCATTTCACTTTAAGACTGAAACAGTAAGGGAGACCGCCTAACGCGCACCGTGATTTTGACCAACTTCGGCTAAATTTCCCTGAACTTGGGGAGATATTTTCCAGTCCCGAAGACTCTTAACTAACCCCTGATGGCCTTCGTTTGCATTGAAATGGATACAGCAAAACTTTTTGAACGCTCACTTTTGAGCTTCTGGGCCGAAATATAGCCCCACTTCACTTTAAGACTGAAAGACTAGCCAAGACCGTCTTGCGCGCATCGTGATTTTGACCAACGTCTTCTTGATTTTCCGGAACTTGGGAAATATATTGCAGTCCCGGGGACTCTAAACTAACTCCTGATAGCCTTGGTTTGCAGTGAAATGGACACAGCAAATTTTTTGCAGCGCTCACTTTGGAGCTTCTGGGCCGAAATAGAGCCCCACTTCACCTTAAGACTGAAAGAGTAGCCGAGGCCGCCTTAGGCGCATCGTGATTTTGACCAACTTCGGCTTGAGTTGCCAGAACTTAAAAGATATTTTCCACTCCCGGGGACTCTAAACTAACTCATGATGGCCTTGGTTTTCAGTGAAATTGAGAGAGGAACACTTTTTGAACGCTCACTTTCGAGCTTCTGGACCGAAATATAACCCTACTTCACCTTCAGACTAAAAGAGTAGCCGAGACCGCCTTACGCGAATCGTTATTTTGACCAACTTCGTCTCGATTTGGCGGAACTTGGAGGATATTTTCCAATTCTGGGGACTGTAAACTACTTCCTGAGGGCCTTGCTTTGCAGTGAAATGGGCACAGCATAACTTTTTGAACGCTCACTTTCGAGCTTCTGGGCCAAAATATACAGCCACGTCACTTTAAGACTAAAAGAGTAGCCGAGACTGCTTTACGCGCATCGTGATTTTCACAAACTTCGGCTCGATTTCCCCGAACTTGGGGGATATTTTCATGTCCCGGAGACTGTAAACTATCTCCTTATGTGGCTTGGTTCGCGTTGATATGGACACAGCAAAACCTTTTGAACTTTCACTTTCGAGCTTCTGGGCCGAAATATAGCCCGAGTTCACTTTAAAAATGAAAGAATAGCCGAGACCGCCTTACGCGCATCGTGATTTTGACCAACTTTGGCTCGATTTCCCAGGAAATGGGGAATATTTTCCGGTACCGGGGACTCTAAAGTAACTCCTGATTGCCTTGGTTTGCATTGAAATGGAGAGAGGAAAACTTTTTCAACGCTCCCCTTCGGGCTTCTGAGCCGAAATATAGCCCCACTTCAGTTTAAGACTGAAAGAGTAGCCGAGACCGTCTTACGCGTATCGTGATTTAGACCAACTTCGGCTCGATTTCCGGTAACTTCGGGGATATATTCAAGTTACAAGGACTCTAAACTAACCCCTGATGGCCTTGGTCTGCAGTGAAATGAACACAGCAAATTTTTTTGAACGCTTACTTTCGAGCTTCTGGGCCGAAATATAGCCCCAGTTCACTTTAAGAATCAAAGAGTAGTCAAGATCGCCTTACGCGCATCGTGATTTTGACAAAATTCGGCTCGATTTCCCCGAACTTGGGCGATATTTTCCAGTCCCGAGCAGTCTAAACTAACACCCGATGGCCTTGGTTTGCAGTGAAATGAACACAGCAAAACGTTTTGAACTTTCAACTTCTAGCTTCTCGGCCGAAATATAGCCCGAGTTCACTTTAAGAATCAAAGAGTAGCCGAGACCGCCTTACGCGCATCGTGATTTTGACAAAATTCGGCTCGATTTCCCCGAACTTGGGCGATATTTTCCAGTCCCGAGCAGTCTAAACTAACTCCTGATGGCCTTGGTTTGCAGTGAAATGAACAAGGTAACACTTTTTGAACGCTTATTTTCGAGCTTCTGGGATGAAATATAGCCCCACTTCACTTTAAGACTGAAAGAGTAGGCGAGACCACCTTACGCGCATCGTGATTTTGAGCAACTTCCGCTCGATTTTCTAGAATTTTGGCGATATTTTCAAGTCCCGGGGACTCTAAACTAACTCCTGATGGCCTTGGTTTGATGTGAAATGGACGCAGGAAAACTTTTTGAACGCTCAGTTTCGAGCTTCTGGGCCGAAATACAACCGTACTTCACTTTAAGACTGAAATAGTAGCCGAGACCTCCTTATGAGCATCGTGATTTTGACCCAGTTCAGCTCGATTTCCCGGAACTTGGGATATATTTTCCAGTCCGGGGTACTTTAAACTAACTCCTGATGGCCTTGGTTTGCAGTTAAATGGACAAAGCGTAACTTTTTAAAGGTTCACTTTCGAGCTTCTGGGCCGAAATATAGCCCCACTTTACTTTAAGACTGAAAGAGTAGCCGAGACCGTCTTACGCGCATCGTGATTTTGACCAACTTCCGTTGGATTTCCCGGAACTTCGGGGATATATTCCAGTCCCGGGGACTCTAAACTAACTGCTGATGGCCTTGGTTTGCAGTGAAATGGACACAGCACATTTTTTTGAACGCTCACTTTCGAGCGTCTCGGCCGAAATATAGCCATACTTCATTTTAAGACTGAAAGAGTAGCCGAGACCGCCTCACGCGCATCGTAATTTTGACCAACTTCGGCTCGATTTGCCGGAAGTTGGCGAATATTTTCAATTCCCGGAAAAACTGAACTAACTTCCGATGGCCTTAGTTTGCAGTTAAGTGGACACAGCAAAACTTTTTGAACGCTCGCTTTCGAGCTTATGGCTCGAAATATAGCCCCACTTAACTTTAAGACTGAAAGAGTAGCCGAGACCGCGATACGCGCATCGTGATTTTGGGATACTTCGGCTCGATTTCCCGGAAATAGCCTTGGTTTCCAGTGAAATGGACACAGGAACACTTTTTGAACGCGCACTTTCGAGCTTGCTGGCCCAGATATAGCCCTACTTTTTTTTAAGACTGAAAGAGTAGGCGGGAGCGCCTTACGCGCATTGTGATATTGAGGATCTTCGGCTCGATCTGGCGAAACTTGGGAGATATTTTCCAGTCCCAAAGTCTTTAATCTCACTCCTGATTGTCTAAGATGTGAGTGAAATAGACACAAAAATTTTTGAACCCTTACTTTCGAGCTTCTGAAGTTAAATCTAAGCCCACTTTACCTTAAGACTGAAAGAGTAGCCGAGACCCCCTTAAGCGCATCGTGATTTTGACTAACTTCGGGTGGATTTCCCGTAACTTGGGGGATATTTCCAGTTCCTTTGACGCTAAACTAAGTCGTAATGGCCTTGTTTTGCAGTGAAATGGACACCGCAAAACTTTTTAAACACTCAGTTTCGAGCTTCTGGCCCGAAATATTGCCCCAATTCACTTTAAGACTGAACGAGTAGCCGAGACCGCAGTACGCGCGTCGTGATTTTCACCAACTTCGGTTAAATTTCCCGGAAGTTGGGGGATATTTTCCAGTCCCGGGGACTCTAAACTGACCCCCGACGTCATTGGCGTGCAGTCAAATGGATACAGCAAAACTTTTTGAACGCTTACTTTTGAGCTTCTGGGCCGAAATATAGCTCCACTTCACTTTAAGAGTGAAAGAGTAGCCGAGACCGCCTTACGCCCATCGTAATTTTGACCAACTTCGGCTGGATTTCCCAGAACATGGGGGATATTTTCCAGTCCCGAGGACTCTATGTTAACTCCTGATGAACTTAGTTTTCAGTGATATGTACACAGGCAAAGGGAGCGCACGCTCGGTGTTGAGCTTCTCGGCCGAAATATAGCCCCACTTCATTTTAAGACTGAAAGAGTAGCCGAGACCGCCTAACGCGCATCGTGAGTTTGAGCAACTTTGGCTCGATCTGCCAGAATTTGGGAAATATTTTCCAGTCCCAAGGACTCTAAACTATTTCCTGATGGCCTAAGATGTCAGTGAAATGGACACAGGTAAAATTAGCGCACGCCCGGTCTCGAGCTTCTAGGTCGAAATATAGCCCCCCTTAATTTTAAGACTGAAAGAGTAGCCGAGACCGCCTTACGCGCATCGTGATTTTGGGCAACTTTTGCTCGATTTCCCGCAAGTTGGCGAATAATTTAAAGTCCCGGGGACGCTAAACTAACTCCCGATGACCGTGGTTTGCAGTTTAATGAACACAGCAAAACATTCTGAACCCTCACCTTCGAGCTTCAGTGCCGCAATATAGCCCTACTTAAATTTAAGACTGAAAGAATAACCGAGAGCCCGTTACGCGCATCGTAATTTTCATCAACTTCGGCGCCATTTCCTGGAACTTGGAGAATATTTTCCAGTTCCGGGGACTCTAAACTAACTCCTGATTGCCTTCCTTTGCAGTGAAATGGACACAGCAAAACTTTTTGAACGCTCACTTTGGAGCTTGTGGGCCTAAATATAGCCACACTTGACTTTAAGACTGAAACAGTAGCCGAGACCGCGTTACGCGCATCGTGACTTTGAGCAACTTCTGCTCGCTTTCCTGGAACTTGGGGACTATTTTCCAGTCCCGGGGACTCTAAAGTAACTCCTGATGGCCATGGTTTGCAGTGAAATTCACACAGCACAAGTTTTTGAACGAACACTTTCGAGCTTTTAGGCCGAAATATAGTTCCACATTACTTACGACTTAAAGAGTAGCCGAGACCGGCGTGCGCGCATCGTGATTTTCACCAACTTCGGGTCGATATTCCGGAACTTGAGGGATATTTTCTAGTCCCAGGGACTCTAAACTAACTCTTGATGGCCTTGGTTTGCAGTGAAATGGAGACAGCAAAACTTTTTCAACGCTCACCTTCAAGCTTCTGGGCCGAAATATAGCCCACTTTACTTTAATACTGAAAAAGTAGCCGAGACCGCCTTACGCGCATCGTGATTTTGACAAACTTCGGGTGGATTTCCCGGAGCTTGGGGGATATTTTCCAGTCCCTTGGACGCTAAACTAGGTGCCGATGGCCTTGTTTTGCAGTGAAATGGACACAGCAAAGCTCTTTGAAGGCTCACTTTCGAGGTTGTGGGCCGAAATATAGCCATAGTTCACTTTAAGACTGAAACAGTATTCGAGAACACGTTTCGCGCATCGTGATTTTGATCAACTTCGGCTCGATTTCCCGGAACTTGCGAAATATTTTCCAGTCCCGGGGACTCTGAACTAACTCGTGCTGGTCTTGGTTTGCAGTGAAACGGAAACAGAAAAAGGTTTTGAACGCCTACTTTCGAGCTTCTGGACCGAAATAGAACCCCACTTCACTTGAAGACTGAAAGAGTAGCCGAGGCCGCCTTACGTGCATCGTGATTTTGAGCAACTTCGGCTCGATTTGCCGGAACTAAGGGGATATATTCCAGTTCTGAGGACTCTAAACTAATTCCCGATGGCCTTGGTTTGCAGTAAAATGGACCCATCAAAACTGTTTGAACACTCAATTTCGAGCTTCTGGGCCAAAATATAGCCCCCCCATTACTTTAACAGTGAAAGAGTAGCCGAGACCGCTTACGTGCATCGTGATTTTGACCAATTTCGCCTTTATTTCCCGAGACTTGGGGGATATATTCCAGTCAAAAGGACTCTACAGTAACTCCTGATGGCCTTGGTTCTCAGTGAAATAGACAGAGCACAACTTTGGAGCTTCTGGGCAGAAATATAGCCCGACTTTACTTTAAGACTGAAAGAGTAGATAAGACCGCTTTACGCGCATCGTAATTTTGACGAACTTCGAATGGATTTCCCGGAACTTGGGGGATATTTTGCAGTCCCTTGGACGCTAAACTAAGTCCTGATGACCTTGTTTTGAAGTAAAATGGACACAACAAAACTTTTTGAACGCTCACTTTCGAGCTTGTGGGCCGAAATATAGCCACACTTCACTTTAGGACTGACACACTAGCCGAGACCACGTTACGCGCATCATGAATTTGATCAACTTCGGCTCGATTTCCCGGGACTTGGGGGATATTCTCCAGTCCCGGGGACTCTAAACTAACTTCTGATGGCCTTGGTTTGCACTGAAAGTGACAGAGCAAAGCTGTTTAAACACTCACTTTCGAGCTTCTAGGCCGAAATATTGCCCCACTTCACTTTAAGACTGAAAGAGTAGCCGAGACCACCTTACGCACATCGTGATTTTGACCAACTTCGGCTCGATTTACCGGAACTTGGGGGATATTTTCCAGTCCCGAGGACTCTTAAGTAACCCCTGATGGCCTTGGTTTGCATTGAAATGGATACAGCAAAACTTTTTAAACGCTCACTTTTGAGCTTCTTGGCCGAAATATAGCCCCACTTCACTTTAAGACTGAAAGAGTAGCCGAGACCGTCTTACGCGCATCATGATTTTGACCAACGTCTTCTCGATTTTCCGGAACTTGGGAAATACATTCCACTACCGGGGACTCTAAATTAACTACTGATAGCCTTGGTTTGCAGTGAAATAGACACAGTATTTTTTTTTGAGCTTTGAGCTTGTGAGCCGAAATAGAGCCCCACTTCACTTTAAGACTGAAGGAGTAGCCGACACCGCCTTAAGCGCACCGTGATTTTGACCAACTTCGGCTCGATTTGCCGGAACTTGGGGAATATTTTCCAGTCCCGGGGACTCTAAACTAACTCCTGATTGTCTTGGTTTTTAGTGAAATGGACACAGCGAAACTTTTTGAACGCTCACTCTCGAGCTTCTGGACCGAAATATAGCCCCACTTTACTTCAAGACTGAAAGAGTAGCCGAGACCGTCTTGCGGAAATCGTGATTTTCACCAACTTCGGGTCGGTTTCCCGGAGCTTGGGGGATATATTGCATTTCCGCGGGCTCTAAACTAACTCCTGATGCCCTTGGTTTTCAGTGAAATGGACAAAGGAAAGGTTTTTGAACAATCTCTTTGTAGCTTCTGGGCCGAAATAGAATCCCACTTCACTTTCAGGCTGAAATAGTAGCCGAGACCGCCTCACGCGCATCGTGAGTTAGACCAAGTTCAGCTCGATTTCACGCAACTTTTGGGATATTTTCCAGTCCGGGGGACTCTAAACTAACTCCGGATGGCCTTGGTTTGCACTGAAATGCGTCCAGCATAAATTTTTGAAAGCCCACTTTGGAGCTTCTGGGCCGAAATAGCGCCCCACTTCACTTTAAGACTGAAAGAGTAGCCGAGATCGCCTTACGCGCATCGCGATTTTGACCATTTTCCAAACGATTTCTCGGAACTTGGGCAATATTTTCCAGTCCCGGGGACTCTAAACTAACTCCTGATCGCCTTGCTTTGCATTGAAATGGACAGAGCAAAACTTTTTGAACGCTCACTTTCGAGCTTGTGGGCCGAAATATAGCCACACTTTACTTTAAGACTGAAACAGTAGCCGAGACCGCATTTCGCGCATCGTGATTTTGATCAACTTCGGCTCGCTTTCCCAGAACTTGGGGAATATTTTCCAGTCCCGGGGACCCTAAACTAAGTCCTGATGGCCTTGTTTTGAAGTGAAATGGACACAGCAAAACTTTTTGAACGCTCACTTTCTAGCTTGTGGGCCAAAATATAGGCACACTTGACTTTAAGACTGAAACAGTAGCCGAGACCACGTTACGCGCATCATGAATTTGATCAACTTCGGCTCAAATTTCCGGGACTTGGGGGATATTGTCCAGTCCCGGGGACTCTAAACTAACTCCTGATGGCCTTGGTTTTCATTGAAATGGACACAGCACAATTTTTTGAATGCACACTTTCGAGATTCTGGGCCGAAATATAGCCCCACTTCACTTAAGACTGAAAGAGTAGCCGAGACCGCCTTGCTCGCATCGTGAGTTTGACAAACTTCCGGTCGATATTCCGGAACTTGGGGGATATTTTCCAGTCCCAGGAGCTCTAAACTAACGCCTCATGGCCTTGGTTTGCAGTGAAATGGACAGAGCAAAACTTTTTGAACGCTCACCTTCGAGCTTCCTGGCCGAAATAAAGCCCCACTTTACTTTAAGACTTAAAGAGTAACCGAGACCACCTTACGCGCATTGTGATTTTGACAAACTTCGGGTGGATCTCCCGGAACTTGGGGAACATTTTCCAGTCCCTTGGACGCTAAACTAAGTCCTGATGGCCTTGCTTTGCAGTGAAATGGACACAGCAAAGCTTTTTGAACGCTCACTATCGAGCTTGTGGGCCGAAATATAGCCACACTTTATTTTAAGACTGAAACAGTAGCCGAGACCGCATTTCGCGCATCGTGATTTTGATCAACTTCGGCTTGCTTTCCCGGAACTTGGGGAATATTTTCCAGTCCCGGGGACCCTAAACTAACTTTTGATAGCTTTGGTTTGCAGTGAAATGCACACAGCAGAACTTTTTGAACGCTCACTTTCGAGCTTCTGGACAGAAATATAGCCCCACTTGACTTTAAGACTGAAAGGGTAGCCGAGACCGCTTTGGGAGCATCGTGATTTTGACCAACTTCAGCTCGATTTACCGGAACTTGGGGAATATTTTCCAGTGCCAGAGACGCTAAACTAACTCGTGATGGCCTTGTTTTTAAGTCAAAGAACACAGCAAAACTTTTTGAAGGCTCACTTTCGGGCTTCTGGGCCGAAATATAGCCCCACTTCACTTTAAGACTGAAACAGTAGCCGAGACCGCAGTTCGCGCATCGTGATATTGATCAACTTCGGTTCGATTCCCGGGAACTTGGGGAATATTTTCCAGCCCCGGGGACCCTAAACCAACTTTTGATAGCTTTGGTTTGCAGTGAAATGCACACAGCAAAACTTTTTGAACGCTCATTTTCGGGCTTCTGGCCCGAAATAAAGCCCCACTTCACTTTAAGACAGAAAGAGTAGCCGAGACCACTTTAGGGGCATCGTGATTTTGACCAACCTCGGCTCAATTTCCCGGACCTTGGGGCATATTTTCTTGTCCCGGGGACGCTAAACTAACTCCTGATGGCCTTGGTTTGCAGTGAAATGAACACAGCAAAACTTTTTGAACGCTCACTTTCGGGCTTCTGGCCCGAAATATAGCCCCACTTCACTCTAAGACTTAAAGAGTAGCCGACACTACCTTACGCAAATCGTGATTTTGACCAACTTCGACTCGATTTCCCGGAAGTTGAGCGGATATTTTCCAGTCTCGGGGACTCTAAACTAGCTCCTGATGGCTTTGCTTTGCAGTCAAATAAACACAGCGAAACTTTTTGAACGCTCACTTTCAAGCTCCTGGCCAGGAATAAAGCCTCACTTCACCTTAAGACTGAAACAGTAAGCGAGACCGCCTAACGCGCACCGTGATTTTGACCAACTTCGGCTAAATTTCCCTGAACTTGGGGGGATATTTTCCAGTCCCGAAGACTCTTAAGTAACCCCTGATGGCCTTCGTTTGCATTGAAATGGATACAGCAAAACTTTTTGAAGCTCACTTTTGAGCTTCTGGGCCAAAATATAGCCCCACTTCACTTTAAGACTGAAAGACTAGCCAAGACCGTCTTGCGCGCATCGTGATTTTGACCAACGTCTTCTCGATTTTCCGGAACTTGGGAAATATATTGCAGTGCCGGGGACTCTAAACTAACTCCTGATAGCCTTGGTTTGCAGTGAAATGGACACAGCAAATTTTTTGCAGCGCTCACTTTGGAGCTTCTGGGCCGAAATAGAGCCCCACTTCACTTTGAGACTGAAAGAGTAGCCGAGGCCGCCTTAGGCGCATCGTGATTTTGAGCAACTTCGGCTTGAGTTGCCAGAACTTAAAAGATATTTTCCACTCCCGGGGACTCTAAACTAACTCATGATGGCCTTGGTTTTCAGTGAAATTGAGAGAGGAAAAGTTTTTGAACGCTCACTTTCGAGCTTCTGGACCGAAATAGAGCCCTACTTCACCTTCAGACTCAAAGAGTAGCCGAGACCGCCTTACGCGAATCGTTATTTTGACCAACTTCGGCTCGATTTCCCGGAACTTGGGGAATATTTTCCAGTCCCTTGGACGCTAAACTAGGTGCCGATGGCCTTGTTTTGCAGTGAAATGGACACAGCAAAGCTTTTTGAAGGCTCACTTTCGAGGTTGTGGGCCGAAATATAGCCATACTTCACTTTAAGACTGAAACAGTAGCCGAGAACACGTTTCGCGCATCGTGATTTTGATCAACTTCGGCTCGATTTCCCGGAACTTGGGGAATATTTTCCAGTCCCGGGGACTCTAAACTAACTCGTGCTGGTCTTGGTTTGCAGTGAAACGGAAACAGAAAAAGTTTTTGAACGCATACTTTCGAGCTTCTGACCGAAATAGAACCCCACTTCACTTGAAGACTGAAAGAGTAGCCGAGACCGCCTTACGTGCATCGTGATTTTGAGCAACTTCGGCTCGATTTGCCGGAACTAAGGGGATATATTCCAGTTCTGAGGACTCTAAACTAATTCCTGATGGCCTTGGTTTGCAGTAAAATGGACACAGCAAAACCTTTTGAACGCTCAATTTCGAGCTTCTGGGCCAAAATATAGTCCCCCATTACTTTAACAGTGAAAGAGTAGCCGAGACCGCCTTACGTGCATCGTGATTTTGACAAACTTCGGGTTGATTTCCCGGAACTTGGGGGATATTTTCTAGTCCCGGGGACTCTCAACTAACGCCTGCTTGTCTTGGTTTGCAGTGAAATGGACACAGCGAAAGTTTTTGAACGCTCACTCTCGAGCTTCTGGGCCGAAATAGAGCCCCATTTTACTTTAAGACTGAAAGAGTAGGCGAGACCGTCTTGAGCGAATCGTGATTTTGACATATTTTGCGTTTATTTCCAGAGACTTGGGGGATATACTCCAGTCAAAGAGACTCTACAGTAACTCCTGATGGCCGTCGTTTTCAGTGAAATGGACACAGCACAACTTTGGAGCTTCTAGGCAGAAATATAGCCCCACTTTACTTTAAGACTGAAACAGTAGATGAGACCGCCTTACGCGCATCGTAATTTTGACGAACTTCGAATGGATTTCCCGGAACTTGGGGGATATTTTGCAGTCCCTTGGACGCTAAACTAAGTCCTGATGGCCTTGTTTTGAAGTCAAATGGACACAACAAAACTTTTTGAACGCTCACTTTCTAGCTTGTGGGCCGAAATATAGCCACACTTCACTTTAGGACTGACACAGTAGCCGAGACCACGTTACGCGCATCATGAATTTGATCAACTTCGGCTGGATTTCCCGGGACTTGGCGGATATTATCCAGTCCCGGGGACTCTAAACTAACTTCTGATGGCCTTGGTTTGCACTGAAAGTCACAGAGGAAAACTTTTTAAACACTCACTTTCGAGCTTCTGGGCCGAAATACAGCCCCATTTCACTTTAAGACTGAAAGAGTAGCCGAGACCACCTTACGCACATCGTGATTTTGACCAACTTCGGCTCGATTTACCGGAACTTGGGGGATATTTTCCAGTCCCGAGGACTCTTAAGTAACCCCTGATGGCCTTGGTTTGCATTGAAATGGATACAGGAAACTTTTTTGAACGCTCACTTTCTAGCTTGTGGGCCGAAATATAAGCACACGTGACTTTAAGACTGAAACAGTAGCCGAGACCACGTTACGCGCATCATGAATTTGATCAACTTCGGCTCGCTTTCCCGGAACTTGGGGAATATTTTCCAGTCCCGGGGACCCTAAACTAAGTCCTGATGCCTTGTTTTGAAGTGAAATGGACACAGCAAAACTTTTTGAACGCTCACTTTGTAGCTTGTGGGCCGAAATATAGGCACACTTGACTTTAAGACTGAAACAGTAGCCGAGACCGCGTTACGCGCATCATGAATTTGATCAACTTCGGCTCCAATTCCCCGGACTTGGGGGATATTGTCCAGTCCCGGGGACTCTAAACTAACTCCTGATGGCCTTGGTTTGCATTGAAATGGATACAGGAAACTTTTTTGAACGCTCATTTTTGAGCTTCTTGGCCGAAATATAGCCCCACTTCACTTTAAGACTGAAAGTGTAGCCGAGACCGTCTTGCGCAAATCGTGATTTTGACCAACCTCGGGATATATTCCATTTCCGCGGTCTCTAAAGTAACTCCTGATGGCCTTGGTTTTTAGTGAAATGGACAAAGGAAAGCTTTTTGAACACTCTCTTTGTAGCTTCTGGGCCGAAATAGAAACCCACTTCACTTTCAGACTGAAATAGTAGCCGAGACCGCCTCACGCGCATCGTGAGTTAGACCAAGTTCAGCTCGATTTCACGCAACTTTTGGGATATTTTCCAGTCCGGGGTACTCTAAACTAACTTCGGATGGCCTTGGTTTGCACTGAAATGCGCACAGCATAAATTTTTTAACGCCCACTTTGGAGCTTCTGGGCCGAAATATAGCCCCACTTCACTTTAAGACTGAAAGAGTAGCCAAGATCGCCTTACGCGCATCGTGATTTTGACCATTTTCGGATCGATTTCTCCGAAATTGTGGGATATTTTCCAGTCCCGAGGACTTTAAACTAACTCCTGATCGCCTTGCTTTGCATTGAAATGGACAGAGCAAAACTTTTTGAACGCTCACTTTCGAGCTTGTGGGCCGAAATATAGCCACACTTTACTTTAAGACTGAAACAGTAGCCGAGACCGCATTTCGCGCATCGTGATTTTGATCAACTTCCGCTCGCTTTCCCAGAACTTGGGGAATATTTTCCAGTCCCGGGGACCCTAAACTATGTCCTGATGGCCTTGTTTTGAAGTGAAATGGACACAGCAAAACTTTTTGAACGCTCACTTTCGAGCTTGTGGGCCGAAATATAGCCACACTTCACTTTAGGACTGACACACTAGCCGAGACCACGTTACGCGCATCATGAATTTGATCAACTTCGGCTCGATTTCCCGGGACTTGGGGGATATTCTCCAGTCCCGGGGACTCTAAACTAACTTCTGATGGCCTTGGTTTGCACTGAAAGTGACAGAGCAAAGCTGTTTAAACACTCACTTTCGAGCTTCTAGGCCGAAATATTGCCCCACTTCACTTTAAGACTGAAAGAGTAGCCGAGACCACCTTACGCACATCGTGATTTTGACCAACTTCGGCTCGATTTACCGGAACTTGGGGGATATTTTCCAGTCCCGAGGACTCTTAAGTAACCCCTGATGGCCTTGGTTTGCATTGAAATGGATACAGCAAAACTTTTTAAACGCTCACTTTTGAGCTTCTTGGCCGAAATATAGCCCCACTTCACTTTAAGACTGAAAGAGTAGCCGAGACCGTCTTACGCGCATCATGATTTTGACCAACGTCTTCTCGATTTTCCGGAACTTGGGAAATACATTCCACTACCGGGGACTCTAAATTAACTACTGATAGCCTTGGTTTGCAGTGAAATAGACACAGTATTTTTTTTTGAGCTTTGAGCTTGTGAGCCGAAATAGAGCCCCACTTCACTTTAAGACTGAAGGAGTAGCCGACACCGCCTTAAGCGCACCGTGATTTTGACCAACTTCGGCTCGATTTGCCGGAACTTGGGGAATATTTTCCAGTCCCGAGGACTCTAAACTAACTCCTGATTGTCTTGGTTTTTAGTGAAATGGACACAGCGAAACTTTTTGAACGCTCACTCTCGAGCTTCTTGACCGAAATATAGCCCCACTTTACTTTAAGACTGAAAGAGTAGCCGAGACCGTCTTGCGCAAATCGTGATTTTCACCAACTTCGGGTCGGTTTCCCGGAGCTTGGGGGATATATTGCATTTCCGCGGGCTCTAAACTAACTCCTGATGCCCTTGGTTTTCAGTGAAATGGACAAAGGAAAGGTTTTTGAACAATCTCTTTGTAGCTTCTGGGCCGAAATAGAATCCCACTTCACTTTCAGGCTGAAATAGTAGCCGAGACCGCCTCACGCGCATCGTGAGTTAGACCAAGTTCAGCTCGATTTCACGCAACTTTTGGGATATTTTCCAGTCCGGGGGACTCTAAACTAACTCCGGATGGCCTTGGTTTGCACTGAAATGCATCCAGCATAAATTTTTGAACGCCCACTTTGGAGCTTCTGGGCCGAAATAGCGCCCCACTTCACTTTAAGACTGAAAGAGTAGCCGAGATCGCCTTACGCGCATCGCGATTTTGACCATTTTCGAAACGATTTCTCGGAACTTGGGCAATATTTTCCAGTCCCGGGGACTCTAAACTAATTCCTGATCGCCTTGCTTTGCATTGAAATGGACAGAGCAAAACTTTTTGAACGCTCACTTTCGAGCTTGTGGGCCGAAATATAGCCACACTTTACTTTAAGACTGAAACAGTAGACGAAACCGCATTTCGCGCATCGTGATTTTGATCAACTTCCGCTGGCTTTCCCAGAACTTGGGGAATATTTTCCAGTCCCGGGGACCCTAAACTAAGTCCTGATGGCCTTGTTTTGAAGTGAAATGGACACAGCAAAACTTTTTCAACGCTCACTTTCTAGCTTGTGGGCCGAAATATAGGCACACGTGACTTTAAGACTGAAACAGTAGCCGAGACCACGTTACGCGCATCATGAATTTGATCAACTTCGGCTCGCTTTCCCGGAACTTGGGGAATATTTTCCAGTCCCGGGGACCCTAAACTAAGTCCTGATGGCCTTATTTTGAAGTGAAATGGACACAGCAAAACTTTTTGAACGCTCACTTTGTAGCTTGTGGGCCAAAATATAGGCACACTTGACTTTAAGACTGAAACAGTAGCCGAGACCACGTTACGCGCATCATGAATTTGATCAACTTCGGCTCAAATTTCCGGGACTTGGGGGATATTGTCCAGTCCCGGGGACTCTAAACTAACTCCTGATGGCCTTGGTTTTCATTGAAATGGACACAGCACAATTTTTTGAACGCACACTTTCGAGATTCTGGGCCGAAATATAGCCCCACTTCACTTAAGACTGAAAGAGTAGCCGAGACCGCCTTGCTCGCATCGTGAGTTTGACAAACTTCCGGTCGATATTCCGGAACTTGGGGGATATTTTCCAGTCCCAGGAGCTCTAAACTAACTCCTCATGGCCTTGGTTTGCAGTGAAATGGACAGAGCAAAACTTTTTGAACGCTCACCTTCGAGCTTCCTGGCCGAAATAAAGCCCCACTTTACTTTAAGACTTAAAGAGTAACCGAGACCACCTTACGCGCATTGTGATTTTGACAAACTTCGGGTGGATCTCCCGGAACTTGGGGAACATTTTCCAGTCCCTTGGACGCTAAACTAAGTCCTGATGGCCTTGCTTTGCAGTGAAATGGACACAGCAAAGCTTTTTGAACGCTCACTATCGAGCTTGTGGGCCGAAATATAGCCACACTTTATTTTAAGACTGAAACAGTAGCCGAGACCGCATTTCGCGCATCGTGATTTTGATCAACTTCGGCTCGCTTTCCCGGAACTTGGGGAATATTTTCCAGTCCCGGGGACCCTAAACTAACTTTTGATAGCTTTGGTTTGCAGTGAAATGCACACAGCAAAACTTTTTGAACGCTCACTTTCGAGCTTCTGGACAGAAATATAGCCCCACTTGACTTTAAGACTGAAAGGGTAGCCGAGACCGCTTTGGGAGCATCGTGATTTTGACCAACTTCAGCTCGATTTACCGGAACTTGGGGAATATTTTCCAGTGCCAGAGACGCTAAACTAACTCGTGATGGCCTTGTTTTTAAGTCAAAGAACACAGCAAAACTTTTTGAAGGCTCACTTTCGGGCTTCTGGGCCGAAATATAGCCCCACTTCACTTTAAGACTGAAACAGTAGCCGAGACCGCAGTTCGCGCATCGTGATATTGATCAACTTCGGTTCGATTCCCGGGAACTTGGGGAATATTTTCCAGCCCCGGGGACCCTAAACCAACTTTTGATAGCTTTGGTTTGCAGTGAAATGCACACAGCAAAACTTTTTGAACGCTCATTTTCGGGCTTCTGGCCCGAAATAAAGCCCCACTTCACTTTAAGACAGAAAGAGTAGCCGAGACCACTTTAGGGGCATCGTGATTTTGACCAACCTCGGCTCAATTTCCCGGACCTTGGGGCATATTTTCTTGTCCCGGGGACGCTAAACTAACTCCTGATGGCCTTGGTTTGCAGTGAAATGAACACAGCAAAACTTTTTGAACGCTCACTTTCGGGCTTCTGGCCCGAAATATAGCCCCACTTCACTCTAAGACTTAAAGAGTAGCCGACACTACCTTACGGAAATCGTGATTTTGACCAACTTCGACTCGATTTCCCGGAAGTTGAGCGCATATTTTCCAGTCTCGGGGACTCTAAACTAGCTCCTGATGGCTTTGGTTTGCAGTGAAATAAATACAGGGAAACTTTTTGAACGCTCACTTTCAAGCTCCTGGGCAGGAATAAAGCCTCACTTCACTTTAAGACTGAAACAGTAAGCAAGACCGCCTAACGCGCACCGTGATTTTGACCAACTTCGGCTAAATTTCCCTGAACTGGGGGGGGGGGTTATATTTTCCAGTCCCGAGGACTCTTAAGTAACCCTTGATGGCCTTCGTTTGCATTGAAATGGCTACAGCAAAACTTTTTGAAGCTCACTTTTGAGCTTCTGGGCCGAAATATAGCCCCACTCCACTTTAAGACTGAAAGACTAGCCAAGACCGTCTTGCGCGCATCGTGATTTTGACCAACGTCTTCTCTATTTTCCGGAACTTGAGAAATATATTGCAGTCGCGAGGACTCTAAACTAACTCCTGATGGCCTTGGTTTGCAGTGAAATGGACACAGCAAATTTTTTGCAGCGCTCACTTTGGAGCTTCTGGGCCGAAATAGAGCCCCACTTCACTTTAAGACTGAAAGAGTAGCCGAGGCCGCCTTAGGCGCATCGTGATTTTGACCAACTTCGGCTTGAGTTGCCAGAACTTAAAAGATATTTTCCACTCCCGGGGACTCTAAACTAACTCATGATGGCCTTGGTTTTCAGTGAAATTGAGAGAGGAAAACTTTTTGAACGCTCACTTTCGAGCTTCTGGTGCGAAATATAGCCCTGCTTCACTTTCAGACTCAAAGAGTAGCCGAGACCGCCTTACGCGAAACGTTATTTTCACCAACTTCGTCTCGATTTGGCGGAACCTGGAGGATATTTTCCAGTTCCGGGGACTGTAAACTACTTCCTGAGGACCTTGCTTTGCAGTGAAATGGGCACAGCATAACTTTTTGAACGCTCACTTTCGAGCTTCTGGGCCAAAATATACAGCCACGTCACTTTAAGACTAAAAGAGTAGCCGAGACTGCTTTACGCGCATCGTGATTTTCAAAAACTTCGGCTCGATTTCCCGGAACTTGGGGGATATTTTGATGTCCCGGAGACTGTTAACTATCTCCTGATGTAGCTTGGTTCGCGGTGAAATGGACACAGGAAAACTTTTTGAACTTTCACTTTCGAGCTTCTGGGCCGAAATATAGCCCGAGTTAACTTTAAGAATGAAAGAATAGCCGAGACCGCCTTACGCGCATCGTGATTTTGACCAACTTTGGCTCGACTTCCCAAGAAATGGGGAATATTTTCCGGTACCGGGGACTCTAAAGTAACTCCTGATTCCCTTGGTTTGCATTGAAACGGAGAGAGCAAAACTTTTTCAACGCTCCCCTTCGGGCTTCTGAGCCGAAATATAGCCCCAATTCAGTTTAAGACTGAAAGAGTAGCCGAGACCGTCTTACGCGCATCGTGATTTTGACCAACTTCGGCTCGATTTCCCGTAACTTCGGGGATATATTCAAGTTCCAAGGACTCTAAACTAACTCCTGAAGGCCTTGGTCTGCAGTGAAATGGACACAGCAAATTTTTTTGAACGCTTACTTTCGAAATTCTGGGCCGAAATATAGCCCCGGTTCACTTTAAGACTGAAATAGTAGCCGAGACCATCTTAGACGCATCGTGATTTTGACCAACTTCGGCTTGAGTTGCCAGAACTTAAGGGATATTTTTTAGTCCCGCGGACTCTAAACTAACTCATGATGGCCTTGGTTTTCAGTTAAATTGACACAGTAAAACTTTTTGGACTTTCACTTTCGAGCTTCTGGGCCGAAATATAGCCCCAGTTTACTTTAAGAATCAAAGAGTAGCCGAGACCGCCTTACGCGCATCGTGATTTTGACAAAATTCGGCTCGGTTTCCCCGAACTTGGGCGATATTTTCCAGTCCCGAGCAGTCTAAACTAACTCCTGATGGCCTTGGTTTGCAGTGATATGAACAAGGTAACACTTTTTGAACGGTTATATTCGAGCTCTTGGGATGAAATATAGCCCCACTTCACTTTAAGACTGAAAGAGTAGGCGACACCCCCTTACGCGCATCGTGATTTTGAGGAACTTCCGCTCGATTTTCTAGAATTTTGGCGATATTTTCAAGTCTCGGGCACTCTAAACTAACTCCTGATGGCCTTAGTTTGATGTGAAATGGACAAAGGAAAACTTTTTAAACGCTCAGTTTCGAGCTTCTGGGCCGAAATACAACCGTACTTCACTTTAAGACTGCAATAGTAAGTAGCCGAGACCTCCTTACGAGCATCGTGATTTTGACCCAGTTCAGCTCGATCTCCCAAAACTTGGGGGATATTTTCCCGTCCGGGGGACCTTAAACTAACTCCTGATGGCCTTGGTTTGCAGTTAAATGCACAAAGCGTAACTTTTCAAAGGTTCACTTTCGAGCTTCTGGGCCGAAATATAGCCCCACTTTACCTTAAGACTGAAAGAGTAGGCGAGACCGTCTTACCCGCATCGTGATTTTGACCAACTGCCGTTCGATGTCTCAGAACTTCGGGGATATATCCAGTCCCGGGTACTCTAAACTAACTTCTGATGGCCTTGGTTTGCAGTGAAATGGACACAGCACATTTTTTTGAACGCTCACTTTCGAGCTTCTCGGCCGAAATATGGCCCTACTTTACTTTAAGACTGAAAGAGTAGCCGAGACCGCCTTACGCGCATCGTAATTTTGACCAACTTTGGCTCGATTTGCCGGAAGTTGCCGAATATTTTCGATTCCCGGGGAAGCTAAACTAACTTCCGATGGCCTTAGTTTGCAGTTAAATGGAGACAGCAGAACTTTTTGAACGCTCACTTTCGAGCTTATGGCTCGAAATATAGTCCCACTTAGCTTTAAGACTGAAAGAGTAGCCGAGACCGCCTTACGCGCATCGTGATTTTGGGATACTTCGGCTCGATTTCCCGGAAATAGGGGGATATTTTCCAGTCCCGGGGACTCTAAACTAACTCCTGATGGCCTTGGTTTCCAGTGAAATGGACACAGGAACACTTTTTGAACGCGCACTTTCGAGCTTGCTGGCCGAAATATAGCCCTACTTCTTTTTAAGACTAAAAGAGTAGGCGGGAGCGCCTTACGCGCATTGTGATTTTGAGGATCTTCGGCTCGATCTGGCGAAACTTGGGAGATATTTTCCAGTCCCAAAGTCTCTAAACTCACTCCTGATTGTCTAAGATGTGAGTGAAATAGACACAAAAATTTTTGAACCCTTACTTTCGAGCTTCTGGAGTTAAATCTAAGCCCACTTTACCTTAAGACTGAAAGAGTAGCCGAGCACCCCTTAAGCGCATGGTGATTTTGACTAACTTCGGGTGGATTTCCCGTAACTTGGGGGATATTTCCAGTTCCTTTGACGCTAAACTAAGTCGTGATGGCCTTGTTTTGCAGTGAAATGGACACAGCAAAACTTTTTAAACACTGAGTTTCGAGCTTCTGGGCCGAAATATTGCCCTAATTCACTTTAAGACTGAAAGAGTAGCCGAGACCGCCGTACGCGCGTCGTAATTTTGACCAACTTCTGTTAAATTTCTTGGAACTTGGTGGATATTTTCCAGTCCCGGGGACTCTAAACTGACCCCCAACGTCCTTCGTCTGCAGTAAAATGGACACAGCAAAACTTTTTGAAGGCTCACTTTTGAGCTTCTGGGCCGAAAGACAGCACCACTTCACTCTAAGAGTGAAAGAGTAGCCGAGACCGCCTTACGCCCATCGTAATTTTCACCAAGTTCGGCTGGATTTCCCAGAACTTGGGGGATATTTTGCAGTCCCACGGACTCTAAACTAACTCCTGATGGCCTTGCTCTGGAGTGAAATTGACACAGCACAACTTTTTGAAGGCTCACTTTCGAGCTTCTGGGGGGAAATATTGCCCCAGTTGACTTTAAGAATGAAAGAGTAACCGGGACCGCCTTACGCGCATCGTGATTTTGACCAACTTTGGCTCGATTTCCCGGGAAATGGGGGATATTTTCCGGTACCGGGGACTCTAAACTAACTCATGATTTCCTCGGTTTGCAGTGAAATGGACTCAGCCAAACTTTTTGAACGTTCACTTTCGAGCTTCTGAGCCGAACCATAGCCCCACTTCACTTTAAGACTGAAAGAGTAGCCGAGACCGCCTTACGCGCATGGTAATTTTGTCGAACTTCGGCTTCATTTCCTTGGATTTGGGGGATATTTTCCAGTCCCGGAAGCTCTAAACTAACTCCTGAATGCCTTGGCTTTTAGTGAAATGGACACAGGTAAAAGGAGCGCACGCTCGGTTTCCAGGTTGTAGGCCGAAATATAGCCCCACTTTATTTGAAGACTGAAAGTGTACACGAAACCGCCTTAAGCGCATCGAAAGTTTTAGCCACTATGGCTCGATATGCCAAAACTTGGGGGATATTTTCCAGTCCCGGGGACTCTACCCTAACTCTTGATGGCCTTAGTTTTCAGTAAAAAGGTCACAGGTAACAGGAGCGCACGCTCGGTGTCGAGCTTCTAGGCCGAAATGTAACCCCAGTTCATTTTAAGACTGAAAGAGTAAACGAAACTGCCGTACGCCTATCGTAATTTTAAGAAAGTATGGCTCAATTTGCCGAAACTTGGAGGATAGCTTCCAGTCTCGAGGATTCTAAACTATCTCCTGATGGACTTAGTTCTTAGTGAAATGGACACAGGTAAAAGGAGAGCACGCTCGGTGTCGAGCTTGTAGAACCGAAATATAGCCCCACTTCATTTTCGGAGTAAACGAGTAGCCGAGACCGCCTTACGCGCATCGTGATTTTGAGCATCTTGGCTCGATTTGCCGGAATTCGGGGAATATTTTCCAGTCCCGAGGACTCTATTTTAACTCCTGATGAACTTAGTTTTCAGTGATATGTACACAGGCAAAAGGAGCGCACGCTCGGTGTTGAGCTTCTCGGCCGAAATATAGCCCCACTTCATTTTAAGACTGAAAGAGTAGCCGAGACCGCCTTACGCACATCGTGATTTTGGGCAACTTTGGCTCGATCTGCCAGAATTTAGGAAATATTTTCCAGTGCCAAGGACTCTAAACTAACTCCTGATGGCCTAAGATGTCAGCGAAATGGACACAGGTAAAATAAGCGCACGCCCGGTCTCGAGCTTCTAGGTCGAAATATAGCCCCCGTTAATTTTAAGACTGAAAGAGTAGCCGAGACCGCCTTACGCGCATCGTGATTTTGGGCCACTTTTGCTCGATTTCCCGGAAGTTGGCGAATAATTTAAAGTCCCGGGGACGCTAAACTAACTCCCGGTGACCTTGGTTTGCAGTTTAATGAACACAGCAAAACAGTCTGGACGCTCACCTTCGAGCTTCAGTGCCGCATTATAGCCCTACTTAAATTTAACACTGAAAGAATAACAGAGAGCCCGTTACGCGCATCGTAATTTTCATCAACTTCGGCGCCATTTCCTGGAACTTGGAGAATATTTTCCAGTTCCGGGGACTCTAAACTAACTCCTGATTGCCTTGGTTTGCAGTCAAATGGACACAGCAAAACTTTTTGAACGTTCACTTTGGAGCTTGTGGGCCTAAATATAGCCACACTTCACTTTAAGACTGAAACAGTAGCCGAGACCGGGTTACGCGCATCGTGACTTTGAGCAACTTCTGCTCGCTTTCCTGGAACTTGGGGAATATTTTCCAGTCCCGGGGACTCTAAACTAACTGCTGATGGCCATGGTTTGCAGTGAAATTCACACAGCACAAGTTTTTGAACGAACACTTTCGAGCTTTTAGGCCGAAATATAGTCCCACATCACTTACGACTTAAAGAGTAGCCGAGACCGGCGTGGGCGCATCGTGATTTTGACCAACTTCGGGTCGATATTCCGGAACTTGGGGGATATTTTCCAGTCCCAGGGACTCTAAACTAACTCTTGATGGCCTTGGTTTGCAGTGAAATGGAGACAGCAAAACTTTTTGAACGCTCACCTTCAAGCTTCTGGGCCGAAATATAGCCCACTTTACTTTAATACTGAAAAAGTAGCCGAGACCGCCTCACGCGCATCGTGATTTTGACAAACTTCGGGTGGATTTCGCGGAGCTTGGGGGATATTTTCCAGTCCTTTGGACGCTAAACTAGGTGCCGATGGCCTTGTTTTGCAGTGAAATGGACACAGCAAAGCTTTTTGAAGGCTCACTTTCGAGGTTGTGGGCTGAAATATAGCCATACTTCACTTTAAGACTGAAACAGTAGCCGAGACCATGTTTCGCGCATCGTGATTTTGATCAACTTCGGCTCGATTTCCCGGAACTTGGGGAATATTTTGCAGTCCCGGGGACTCTAAACTAACTCGTGCTGGTCTTGGTTTGCAGTGAAACGGAAACAGAAAAAGTTTTTGAACGCACCCTTCCGAGCTTATGGACGGAAATAGAACCCCACTTCACTTGAAGACTAAAAGAGTAGCCGAGACCGCTCTACGTGCATGGTGATTTTGAGCAACTTCGGCTCGATTTGCCGGAACTAAGGGGATATATTCCAGTTCTGAGGACTCTAAACTAATTCCTGATGGCCTTGGTTTGCAGTAAAATGGAGCCAGCAAAACTTTTTGAACGCTCAATTTCCAGCTTCTGGGCCAAAATATAGCCCCCCATTACTTTAACAGTGAAAGAGTAGCCGACACCGCCTTACGTGCATCGTGATTTTGACAAACTTCGGGTTGATTTCCCGGAACTTGGGGGATATTTTCCAGTCCCGGGGACTCTCAACTAACTCCTGCTTGTCTTGGTTTGCAGTGAAATGGACACAGCGAAAGTTTTTGAACGCTCACTCTCGAGCTTCTGGGCCGAAATAGAGCCCCATTTTACTTTAAGACTGAAAGAGTAGGCGAGACCGTCTTGAGCGAATCGTGATTTTGACCAATTTTGCGTTTATTTCCCGAAACTTGGGGGATATATTCCAGTCAAAGGGACTCTACAGTAACTCCTGATGGCCTTGGCGTTCAGTGAAATGGACAGAGCACAACTTTGGAGCTTCTGGGCAGAAATATAGCCCCACTTTACTTTAAGACTGAAAGAGTAGATGAGACCGCCTTACGCGCATCGTAATTTTGACGAACTTCGAATGGATTTCCCGGAACTTGGGGGATATTTTGCAGTCCCTTGGACGCTAAACTAAGTCCTGATGGCCTTGTTTTGAAGTCAAATGGACACAACAAAACTTTTTGAACGCTCACTTTCGAGCTTGTGGGCCGAAATATAGCCACACTTCACTTTAGGACTGACACAGTAGCCGAGACCACGTTACGCGCATCATGAATTTGATCATCTTTGGCTCGATTTCCCGGGACTTGGGGGATATTGTCCAGTCCCGGGGACTCTAAACTAACTTCTGATGGCGTTGGTTTGCACTGAAAGTGACAGAGCAAAACTTTCTAAACACTCACTTTCGAGCTTCTGGGCCGAAATATAGCTCCATTTCACTTTAAGAGCCAGTGCCCATAATTATGGACCAAACAACGGCACAAGTCGAAAAATCGATTTTGCTCATTTTTTGCCCATAGATTGGTCCTAGCTAGTAAACAAACGGACCATAGTTAGTTTCTGCTAATGCAGCTTTTTTGGGGAGAAATTTGCGAAAAACGATTTTTTTCCGATTAGGCCAAAATCTACTTCCGGTTTTGCTGAATTTTCCGAATATTTGATTGCTTCGCGCTCCGCAGAACAGCTACTTGAGAATCTTTCAATGGTCTTTACATTCAGCTCAGGTCTTCATGGTATGACTGAGCGAAAAATAAAATAAATCGAGGCTTCGTTTCAGCCTGAAACGAGATCGAACACAAACGGAAAATATTACGATGTGTTTCAAACGAATTATAGCACTAAAATATCGCCATATTTTTCTATGGGCTATAACTTTAAATGCCATGAAAACACTTTATACGGGTTAACTGTACACCCACCTGTTTGAAAATCAAAAAATATCTCTGGGCAAATGGTTTTAAGTCGCCCGCCTTGGCCTGTGCTTCTCATGAATTTTTCCCTGAACCGCCGTGAGAATGTAAACAATTGCGTGACTCTGGCGGTCACCCTGAATACATAATTCGTTTCCAACAAACCGCAGATGGCTATCTTAGAACATTTGGGTGAAAAAAGAAAAACATAATGGACCACTTTTAACTTTTATATTTTGAAAGTCATCGCTTTGGAAATTTCGTTAATTAAAAACGCCAATTAAAAGCAATTTACTCGGAGTTCGGGTGTTACTGCTATGTCGTTTTAGGCTGTCGTTCTTTCTCTGATCATTTTAATTACAAGAACGAGTTCTAGAAAGAAAATCGTTCTAAGTTCATTTGTTAAGCGTAATGAAAAGTTGATATTGTTGGTTTGTAGCCTTACGTGATCTGAAGGAACGCTACAGTGATTAAATTTGCATTTGTTGATTTCGACGGATCGATTTTCGGTTAAACCTTTTTATTTGTGCCAGCACATTTAGTGCTTTTTCTCCTGCTAAAAAGTCGGAAAAAGTAAAGTAAACAAATCCTAAAAGTCATAACTAAGAGGCATCGACAGTGCGAGTGTCTCGGTAAGCTGTTAATTTGAACAATTACTGTGCTGGACGGATTGCTTTCCTGGTTACCCACGTACTATACATAGTTCATTGTGCGCGAATGTTTCTGTTTCAAACAACTGAAATGCTCAGTGCTTTTTCCTTTTTTTCTTCAGTCTTAAAACTTAAGGTTAAAGTTAGGCTAAACCCTAAACTGTTTTGGCGGCCAACCTATTTTTGGCTAATTGCTTAATCAAATTATATATATATTTCATTGAAATTCGCTCCTCTGTGACCGACTTCCGCGAACAAAACAAGATGGATGTTCGCTGTTCATTTAAGACTACAATCCTGGTCAAAAGTGTTGGGACAGTTACGGCAGATGACTTCACAGGCAGCCTCTCTTAAGACCAAAACCGCGCAAGCCCGCCTACCCCCTCCCCCTGTCAATGTTGATAAAAATCTTGAAGAAAAAAAATCCTTGACAATATCCTCAGAATAGCCTCGTTTCAAGAGTTGTTCGCGTCCTAGGACAGTATTCTCGAACAAAAGAGACGATAAGATAGATATTCAAGTCTTATTCCAACAATAGCGATTTTTCAGCAATCGCGTTTGGTTCAAACACAACTGTCTAACCACTTTCTATTGTCCCTTTTTCCTTTTTTCCCCACATCCAATCTAGTCTTCAGAATAGCTTCATTTTCATGCAACATTGCTAGGGGAGAGGGGGGGGGGGGTCAATTGTACTTGCTTCCATTCATCTTTTGTTCTAAAACGTTAAGGACGTAGTTGAAATCGTGGGTTTCAGCGCGCAAAAATGGGAGGTGTCCCAACAACTTATGGCCAGGATTGCAGGTTTACATTAGAGGAAATTGTTCCGGATTCGTGATGAATCCAGAATGTTTTAGTGCCGGATTGATTTTGCCATTTACACAAAAGTGGACGAAACCGAAATAAAACCCCCCGGTTTGGTCGTGTCTCCGGAGATTTTGAATCCGGAATTTAAAGTGGGAACTTTGAATCCGAAAACTTTTGAATCCTGAGAGTTTTGTCGTGTGAACGATTTTCTCTCGAATCCAGATATTTTTCCGCCTGTGATCTTTTGAGTTTGCGGTGGAACGAAAATGGCGGATTACATGATCCAGTCGTAATCGAGTCGTAGGCGCATTGATGGCCATTTGATGGCGGTCGCTGGGTGATTACCTCGTGCTGTTTCAGGTGTAGGTAATCACTTTTATAATGGGTAATGCCATACTCCTCAGAAACCGTGCCCAATTTATACTTTACTGCGCAGATGACGACGATGGCATGATCGAAAACCTCGACGGTTTTCCACCCTAAACCCTAAGTAAATACCTGGAGGAACCTGGCATGATGGACAACAGTACCGTGGTCAGCGAGTTGAAAGAAAACTTCAGACTGTCTCAACCTACCCCTAGCCTTATTTTCGGAGGCATTTTGTTTCTCGTTGTCGAGGCAACAAACTGCTTGTTAACCATTCCATCATGAATGTTCCCGAAGTTATCGTCGTGTATAAACGATTAAGAATCCGAATATCCTTTCGCTGTAAACCCCTACTAATCCGAATACTCTAAAATTGATGAATTCGGGAACTCCTTTATTGTAAACCTAGTCCTAGATCGACCACTGTAATGTTTGTTTGTCTACCAGTGTTTTGATCTGCAAATTTCAGTTAATTGATCAAACAACCAAAGTAGAAAAGATGGATTTTTTTCCCAGTATGATTGAAACTTAAACGCAATTTCTTCCTCGGCTAATTCAATTCAAGAAATTCCGGGTTTTCTAGCTGAGTTTGAGCATATTGTGTAGGTACAAATTTCCTACACAGCTAGAAGAGCTGAGATGCCGTCACGCAGTTAGTAGTCTATAGAAATTATGGTATTTCCACTTGACTTTATTTGTCAGTCAATGATTCAGTTGTCATAAATCATAGAGGATTGGTTAAGTGTATCTCTGAAACTGCTACTGTGTTGTAAGTTATCAGTGAAATCAATAAAATAAACAAGTGTTAAAATCATTTCCCGGAGTACTGTAGTAACGTTCTTTATCATGGATGTCGTGGGTGTCGCAATGCAAATGAAAAAACATATATATTTATACTAAGTTAAACAAAGAAAACAAAAACAAAGAACAACAAAAAAAACATTTTCCATTATTTTATCCACACAACGTTTCAAAAATTGCTTCCATCGGATTGCTGGAAACGAATATTTTACTCGAGAGTGGCTATCCGCGTCACGCAATTGCTTACATTCCAACGGCGGATTTTGGGCAAAATCTATAAGAAACACAGGCCAAGGCGGGCGACTTGAAACCATTTGCCCAGAGATATTTTTTGATATCCTAACAGGTGGGTGTATATTTAACCCGTAGAAAGTGTTTTTATGGTATTTAAAGTTATAGCCCATAGAAAAATATGGCGATGTTTTTAAGCAATAATTCTCTTGCGACATACTGTAAAATTTTGCGTTTCAGTTTTACCCCTTTTCGGGCTCAAAACTAACTTTGATTTATTTTATTTTTCGCTCAGTCATACTACCAAGACCTGAACTGAATATAAAATCCATTGAAAGATTCTCAAGTAGTTGTTCTGCGGAGCGCGAAGCAATCAAATATTCGGAAAATTCAGCAAAACCGGAAGTAGATTTTGAGCCCAGTCGGGTCGAAATCGTTTTTGGTGTATTTCTACAAAAGAAAGCTGTATTAGCAGAAACTAACTATGGTCCGTTTCTATTCTTACTAGGACCTACCTATGGACAAAATACAAGCGAAATCAATTTTTCGACCTGTGCCATTGAGAGGCGATTTAGGTCCATTTTTATAGCCATTCACTCTTAAGACTGAAAGAGTAGCCGAGACCACCTTACGCACATGGTTTGCAGTGAAATAGACACAGTAATTTTTTTGAGCTTTGAGCTTGTGGGCCGAAATAGAACGCCACTTCACTTTAAGACTGAAGGAGTAGCCGACACCGCCTTAAGCGCACCGTAATTTTGACCAACTTCGGCTCGATTTGCCGGAGCTTGGGGATATTTTGCAGTCCCGGGGACTCTAAACTAACTCCTGATTGTCTTGGTTTTCAGTGAAATGGACACAGCGAAACTTTTTGAACGCTCACTCTCGAGCTTCTGGACCGAAATATAGCCCAACTTTACTTTAAGACTGAAAGAGTAGCCGAGACCGTCTTGCGCAAATCGTGATTTTGACCAACTTCGGGTCGGTTTCCCGGAACTTGGGGGATATATTCCATTTCCGCGGGCTCTAAACTACCTCCTGATGGCCTTGGTTTTCAGTGAAATGGACAAAGGAAAGCTTTTTGAACACTCTCTTTGTAGCTTCTGGGCCGAAATAGAATCCCACTTCACGTTCAGACTGACATAGTAGCCGAGACCGCCTCACGCGCATCCTGAGTTAGACCAAGTTCAGCTCGATTTCACGCACCTTTTGGGATATTTTCCAGTCCGGGGGACTCTAAACTAACTCCGGATGGCCTTGGTCAGCACTGAAATGCGCACAGCATAAATTTTTGAACGCCCACTTTGGAGCTTCTGGATCGAAATATAGCCCCACTTCACTTTAAGACTGAAAGAGTAGCCGAGATCGCCTTACGCGCATCGTGATTTTGACCATTTTCGGATCGATCTCTCGGAACTTGGGCGATATTTTCCAGTCCCGGGGACTCTAAACTAACTCCTGATCGCCTTGCTTTGCATTGAAATGGACAGAGCAAAACTTTTTGAACCCTCACTTTCGAGCTTGTGAGCCGAAATACAGCCACACTTTACTTTAAGACTGAAACAGTAGCCGAGACCGCATTTCGCGCATCGTGAGTTTGATCAACTTCCGCTCGCTTTCCCAGAACTTGGGGAATATTTTCCAGTCCCGGGGACCCTAAACTAAGTCCTGATAGCCTTGTTTTGAAGTGAAATGGACACAGCAAAACTTTTTGAACGCTCACTTTCTAGCTTGTGGGCCGAAATATAGGCACACGACTTTAAGACTGAAACAGTAGCCGAAACCACGTTACGCGCATCATGAATTTGATCAACTTCGGCTCAAATTTCCGGGACTTGGGGGATATGTTCCAGTCCCGGGGACTCTAAACTAACTCCTGATGGCCTTGGTTTGCATTGAAATGGACACAGCACAATTTTTTGAACGCACACTTTCGAGATTCTGGGCCGAAATATAGCCCCACTTCACTTAAGACTGAAAGAGTAGCCGAGACCGCCTTGCTCGCATCGTGAGTTTGACAAACTTCCGGTCGATATTCCGGAACTTGGGGGATATTTTCCAGTCCCAGGAGCTCTAAACTAACTCCTGATGGCCTTGGTTTGCAGTGAAATGGACAGAGCAAAACTTTTTGAACGCTCACCTTCGAGCTTCCTGGCCGAAATAAAGCCCCACTTTACTTTAAGACTTAAAGAGTAACCGAGAGCACCTTACGCGCATTGTGATTTTGACAAACTTCGGGTGGATCTCCCGGAACTTGGGGAACATTTTCCAGTCCCTTGGACGCTAAACTAAGTCCTGATGGCCTTGTTTTGCAGTGAAATGGACACAGCAAAACTTTTTGAACGCTCACTTTCGAGCTTGTGGGCCCAAATATAGCCACACTTTATTTTAAGACTGAAACAGTAGCGGAGACCGAATTTCGCGCATCGTGATTTTGATCAACTTCGGCTCGGTTTCCCGGAACTTGGGAAATATTTTCCAGTCCCGGGGACCCTAAACTAACTTTTGATAGCTTTGGTTTGCAGTGAAATGCACACAGCAAAACTTTTTGAACTCTCACTTTCGAGTTTCTGGACAGAAATATAGCCCCACTTGACTTTAACACTGAAAGGGTAGCCGAGACCGCTTTGGGAGCATCGTGATTTTGACCAACTTCAGCTCGATTTACCGGAACTTGGGGAATATTTTCCAGTGCCAGAGACGCTAAACTAACTCGTGATGGCCTTGTTTTTCAGTCAAAGAACACAGCAAAACTTTTTGAAGGCTCACTTTCGGGCTTCTGGGCCGAAATATAGCCCCAATTCACTTTAAGACTGAAACAGTAGCCGATACCGCATTTCGCGCATCGTGATTTTGATCAACTTCGGTTCGATTCCCCGGAACTTGGGCAATCTTTTTCAGTCCCGTGGACTCTAAACTTAGCCCTGATGGCCTTGGTTTGCAGTGAAATTGACACAGCAAAACTTTTTGAACGCTCACTTTCGGGCTTCTGGCCAGAAATATAGCCCCACTTCACTTTAAGACAGAAAGAGTAGCCGACACTACTTTAGGGGCATCGTGATTTTGACCAACCTCGGCTCAATTTCCCGGACCTTGGGGCATACTTTCTTGTCCCGGGGACGCTAAACTAACTCCTGATGGCCTTGGTTTGCAGTGAAATGAACACAGCAAAACTTTTTGAACGCTCACTTTCGGGCTTCTCGAGCGAAATATAGCCCCACTTCACTTTAAGACAGAAAGTGTAGCCGAGACCACTTTAGGGGCATCGTGATTTTGACCAACCTCGGCTCAATTTCCCGGACCTTGGGGCATACTTTCTTGTCCCGGGGACGCTAAACTAACTCCTGATGGCCTTGGTTTGCAGTGAAATGAACACAGCAAAACTTTTTGAACGCTCACTTTCGGGCTTCTCGCCCGAAATATAGCCCCACTTCACTTTAAGACAGAAAGAGTAGCCGACACCACTTTAGGGGCATCGTGGTTTTGCCCAACCTCGGCTCAATTTCCCGGACCTTGGGGCATATTTTCTTGTCCGGGGACGCTAAACTAACTCCTGATGGCCTTGGTTTGCAGTGAAATGAACACAGCAAAACTTTTTGAACGCTCACTTTCGGGCTTCTCGCCCGAAATATAGCCCCACTTCACTTTAAGACAGAAAGAGTAGCCGACACCACTTTAGGGGCATCGTGGTTTTGCCCAACCTCGGCTCAATTTCCCGGACCTTGGGGCATATTTTCTTGTCCGGGGACGCTAAACTAACTCCTGATGGCCTTGGTTTGCAGTGAAATGAACACAGCAAAACTTTTTGAACGCTCACTTTCGGGCTTCTCGCCCGAAATATAGCCCCACTTCACTTTAAGACAGAAAGAGTAGCCGACACCACTTTAGGGGCATCGTGGTTTTGCCCAACCTCGGCTCAATTTCCCGGACCTTGGGGCATATTTTCTTGTCCCGGGGACGCTAAACTAACTCCTGATGGCCTTGGTTTGCAGTGAAATGAACACAGCAAAACTTTTTGAACACTCACTTTCGGGCTTCTCGCCCGAAATATAGCCCCACTTCACTCTAAGACTGAAAGAGTAGCCGACACTACCTTACGCAAATCGTGATTTTGACCAACTTCGACTCGATTTCCCGGAAGTTGGGGGATATTTTCCAGGCCCGGGGACTCTAAACTAGCTCCTGATGGCTTTGCATTGCAGTAAAATAAACACAGGCAAACTTTTTGAACGCTCACTTTCAAGCTCCTGGCCAGGAATAAAGCCTCACTTCACTTTAAGACTGAAACAGTAAGCGAGACCGCCTAACGCGCACCGTGATTTTGACCAACTTCGGCTAAATTTACCTGAACTTGGGGGGATATTTTCCAGTCCCGAAGACTCTTAAGTAACCCCTGATGGCCTTCGTTTGCATTGAAATGGATACAGCAAAACTTTTTGAAGCTCACTTTTGAGCTTCTGGGCCGAAATATAGCCCCACTTCACTTTAAGACTGAAAGACTAGCCAAGACCGTCTTGCGCGCATCGTGATTTTGACCAACGTCTTCTCGATTTTCCGGAACTTGGGAAATATATTGCAGTCCCGGGGACTGTACACTAACTCCTGATGGCCTTGGTTTGCAGTGAAATGGACACAGCAAATTTTTTGCAGCGCTCACTTTGGAGCTTCTGGGCCGAAATAGAGCCCCACTTCACTTTAAGACTGAAAGAGTAGCCGAGACCGCCTTAGGCGCATCGTGATTTTAACCAACTTCCGCTTGATTTGCCAGAACTTAAAAGATATTTTCCACTCCCGGGGACTCTAAACTAACTCATGATGGCCTTGGTTTTCAGTGAAATTGAGAGAGGAAAACTTTTTGAACGCTCACTTTCGAGCTTCTGGACCGAAATATAGCCCTACTTCACTTTCAGACTCAAAGAGTAGCCGAGACCGCCTTACGCGAATCGTTATTTTCACCAACTTCGTCTCGATTTGGCGGAACTTGGAGGATATTTTCCAGTTCCGGGGACTGTAAACTACTTCCTGAGGGCCTTGCTTTGCAGTGAAATGGGCACAGCATAACTTTTTGAACGCTCACTTTCGAGCTTCTGGGCCAAAATATACAGCCACGTCACTTTAAGACTAAAAGAGTAGCCGAGACTGCTTTACGCGCATCGTGATTTTCACAAACTTCGGCTGGATTTCCCGGAACTTGGGGGATATTTTGATGTCCCGGAGACTGTAAACTATCTCCTGACTTGGCTTGGTTCGCGGTGAAATGGACACAGCAAAACTTTTTGAACTTTCACTTTCGAGCTTCTGGGCGAAATATAGCTCGAGAATAGCCGAGATCGCCTTACGCGCATCGTAATTTTGACCAACTTTGGCTCGATTTCCCAAGAAATGGGGAATATTTTCCGGTACCGGGGACTCTAAAGTAACTCCTGATTGCCTTGGTTTGCATTGAAATGGAGAGAGCAAAACTTTTTCAACGCTCCCTTTCGGGCTTCTGAGCCGAAATATAGCCCCACTTCAGTTTAAGACTGAAAGAGTAGCCGAGACCGTCTTACGCGCATCGCGATTTTGACCAACTTCGGCTGGATTTCCCAAAACTTCGGGGATATATTCAAGTTCCAAGGACTCTAAACTAACCCGTGATGGCCTTGGTCTGCAGTGAAATGGACACAGCAAATTTTTTTGAACGCTTACTTTCGAAATTCTGGGCCGAAATATAGCCCCACTTCACTTTAAGACTGAAATAGTAGCCGAGACCGCCTTAGACGCATCGTGATTTTGACCAACTTCGGCATGAGTTGCCAGAACTTAAGGGATATTTTTTAGTCCCGCGGACTCTAAACTAACTCATGATGGCCTTGGTTTTCAGTTAAATCGAGAGAGCAAAACTTTTTGAACGCTCACTTTCGAGCTTCTGGGTCGAAATATACAGCCACGTCACTTTAAGACTAAAAGAGTAGCCGAGACTGTTTTACGCGCATCGTGATTTTGACAAAATTCGGCTCGATTTCCCGGGACTTGGGGGATATTTTGATGTCCCGGACACTGTAAACAATCTGCTGATGTGGCTCGGTTTGCGGTGAAATGGACACAGCAAAACTTTTTGAACTTTCACTTTCGAGCTTCTGGGCCGAAATATAGCCCCAGTTCACTTTAAGAATCAAAGAGTAGCCGAGACCGCCTTACGCGCATCGTGATTTTGACAAAATTCGGCTCGATTTCCCCGAACTTGGGCGATATTTTCCATTCCCGAGCAGTCTAAACTAACTCCTGATGGCCTTGGTTTGCAGTGAAATGAACACAGCAAAACTTTTTGAACTTTCACTTTCTAGCTTCTCGGCCGAAATATAGCCCCAGTTCACTTTAAGAATCAAAGAGTAGCCGAGACCGCCTTACGCGCATCGTGATTTTTACAAAATTCGGCTCGATTTCCCCGAACTTGGCCGATATTTTCCAGTCCCAAGCAGTCTAAACTAACTCCTGATGGGTTTGGTTTGCAGTGAAATGAACAAGGTAACACTTTTTGAACGCTTATTTTCGAGCTTCTGGGATGAAATATAGCCCCACTTCACTTTAAGACTGAAAGAGTAGGCGAGACCGCCTTACCCGCATCGAGATTTTAAGCAACTTGCGCTCGATTTTCTAGCATTTTGGCGATATTTTCAAGTCCCGGGGACTCTAAACTAACTCTTGATGGCCTTGGTTTGATGTGAAACGGACGCAGGGAAACTTTTTGAACGCTCAGCTTCGAGCTTCTGGGCCGAAATACAACCGTGCTTCACCTTAAGACTCAAATAGTAGCCGAGACCTCCTGACGAACATCGTGATTTTGACCCAGTTCAGCTCGATTTCCCGGAACTTGGGGGATATTTTCCAGTCCGGGGGACTTTAAACTAACTCCTGATGGCCTTGGTTTGCAGTTAAATGCACAAAGCGTAACTTTTTAAAGGTTCACTGTCGAGCTTCTGGGCCGAAATATAGCCCCACTTTACTTTAAGACTGAAAGAGTAGCCGAGACAGTCTTACGCGCATCGTGATTTTGACAAACTTCCGTTGGATTTCCCGGAACTTCGGCAATATATTCCAGTCCCGGGGACTATAAACTAACTGCTGATGGCCTTGGTTTGCAGTGAAATGGTTACAGCGCATTTTTTTTGAACGCTCACTTTCGAGCTTTTCGGCCGAAATATAGCCCTACTTCACTTTAAGACTGAAAGAGTAGCCGAGACCGCCTTACGCGCATCGTAATTTTGCCCAACTTCGGCTCGATTTCCCGGAAGTTGGCGAATATTTTCAATTCACCGGGGAAGCTAAACTAACTTCCGATGGCCTTAGTTTGCAGTTAAATAGACACAGCAAAAGTTTTTCAACGCTCACTTTCGAGCTTATGGCTCGAAATATTGCCCCACTTAACTTTAAGACTGAAAGAGTAGCCGAGACCGCCTTACGCGCATCGTGATTTTGAGATACCTCGGTTCGATTTCCCGGAAATAGGGGGATATTTTCCAGTCCCGGGGACTCTAAACTGACCCCCGAGGTCCTTGGTCTGCAGTAAAATGGACACAGCAAAACTTTTTGAGCGCTCACTTTTGAGCTTCTGGGCCGAAATATAGCTCCACTTCACTTTAAGAGTGAAAGAGTAGCCGAGACCGCCTTACTCCCATCGTAATTTTGACCAACTTCGGCTCGATTTCCCGGAACTTGGGGGATATTTTCCAGTCCCGCGGACTCTAAAGTAACTCCTCATGGCCTTGCTCTGGAGTGAAATGGACACAGCACAACTTTTTGAACGCTCACTTTCGAGCTTCTGGGGGGAAATATTGCCCCAGTTGACTTTAAGAATGAAAGAGTAACCGGGACCGCCTTACACGCATCGTGATTTTGACCAACTTTGGCTCGATTTCCCGGGAAATAGGGGATATTTTCCGGTACCAGGGACTCTAAAGTAACTCCTGATTTCCTCTCTTTGCAGTGAAATGGACACAGCACAACTTTTTGAACGTTCACTTTTGAGCTTCTGGGCCGAAGCATAGCCCTACTTCACTTTAAGACTGAAAGACTAGCCGAGACCGCGTTACGCGCATCGTGATTTTGGGCTACTTCGGCTCGATTTCGCGGAACATGGGAGATATTTGCCAGTCCCGGGGAGTCCAAACTAATTCCTGATGGCCTTGGTTTTCAGTGAAATGGACACAGCCAAACTGTTTGAACGTTCACTTTCGAGCTTCTGGGCCGAAATATAGCCCCACTTCACTTTAAGACTGAAACAGTAGCCGAGACCGCATTTCGCGCATCGTGATTTTGATCAACTTCGGCTCGCTTTCCCGGAACTTGGGGAATATTTTCCAGTCCCGGGTACCCTAAACTAACGTTTGATAGCTTTGGTTTGCAGTGAAATGCACACAACAAAACTTTTTGAACGCTCACTTTCGAGCTTCTGGACAGAAATATAGCCCCACTTCACTTTAAGACTGAAAGGGTAGCCGAGACCGCTTTGGGAGCATCGTGATTTTCACCAACTTCAGCTCGATTTACCGGAACTTGGGGAATATTTTCCAGTCCCAGGGACACTAAACTAACTTGTGATGGCCTTGTTTTTCAGTCAAAGAACACAGCAAAACTTTTTGAAGGCTCACTTTCGGGCTTCTGGGCCGAAATATAGCCCCAGTTCACTTTAAGACTGAAACACTAGCCGATACCGCATTTCGCGCATCGTGATTTTGATCAACTTTGGTTCGATTCCCCGGAACTTGGGCAATATTTTTGAGTCCCGGGGACTCTAAACTAACCCCTGATGGCCTTGGTTTGCAGTGAAATGGACACAGCAAAACTTTTTGAACGCTCACTTTCGGGCTTCTGGTCCGAAGTATAGCCCCACTTCACTTTAAAACAGAAAGACTAGCCGAGACCACTTTAGGGGCATCGTGATTTTGACCAACCTCGGCTCAATTTCCCGGACCTTGGGGCATATTTTCTTGTCCCGGGGACGCTAAACTAACTCCTGATGGCCTTGATTTGCAGTGAAATGAAGAAGGTAACAGTTTTTGAACGCTCACTTTCGGGCTTCTCGCCCGAAATATAGCCCCACCTCACTCTAAGACTGAAAGAGTAGCCGACACTAGCTTACGCAAATCGTGATTTTGACCAACTTTGGCTCGATTTCCCGGAAGTTGGAGGATATTTTCCAGTCCCGGGGACTCTAAACTAGCTCCTGATGGCTTTGGTTTGCAGTCAAATAAACACAGGGAAACTTTTTGAACGCTCACTTTCAAGCTAATCGGCAGGAATAAAGCCTCACTTCACTTTAACACAAACAGTAAGCGAGACCGCCTAACGCGCACCGTGATTTTGACCAACTTCGGCTAAATTTCCCTGAACTTGGGGAGATATTTTCCAGTCCCGAAGACTCTTAAGTAACCGCTGATGGCCTTGGTTTGCATTGAAATGGATACAGCAAAACTTTTTGAACGCTCACTTTTGAGCTTCTGGGCCGAAATATAGCCCCACTTCACTTTAAGACTGAAAGACTAGCCAAGACCGTCTTGCGCGCATCGTGATTTTGACCAACGTCTTCTCGATTTTCCGGAACTTGGGAAATATATTGCAGTCCCGGGGACTCTAAACTAACTCCTGATGGCCTTGGTTTGCAGTGAAATGGACACAGCAAATTTTTTGCAGCGCTCACTTTGGAGCTTCTGGGCCGAAATAGAGCCCCACTTCACTTTAAGACTGAAAGAGTAGCCGAGGGCGCCTTAGGCGCATCGTGATTTTGACCGACTTCGGCTTGAGTTGCCAGAACTTAAAAGATATTTTCCACTCCCGGGGACTCTAAACTAACTCATGATGGCCTTGGTTTTCAGTGAAATTGAGAGAGGAAAACTTTTTGAACGCTCACTTTCGAGCTTCTGGACCGAAATATAGCCCTACTTCACTTTGAGACTGCAAGAGTAGCCGAGACCGCCTTACGCGAATCGTTATTTTGACCAACTTCGTCTCGATTTCGCGGAACTTGGAGGATATTTTCCAGTTCCGAGGACTGTAATATACTTCCTGAGGGCCTTGCTTTGCAGTGAAATGGGCACAGCATAACTTTTTGAAGGCTCACTTTCGAGCTTCTGGGCCAAAATATACAGCCACGTCACTTTAAGACTAAAAGAGTAGTCGAGACTGCTTTACGCGCATCGTGATTTTCATAAACTTCGCTGGATTTCCCGGAACTTGGGGGATATTTTGATGTCCCGGAGACTGTAAACTATCTGCTGATGTGGCTTGGTTCGCGGTGAAATGGACACAGCAGAACTTTTTGAACTTTCACTTTCGAGCTTCTGGGCCGAAATATAGCCCGAGTTCACTTTAAGAATGAAAGAATAGCCGAGACCGCCTTACGCGCATCGTGATTTTGACCAACTTTGGCTCGATTTCCCAGGAAATGGGGAATATTTTCCGGTACTGGGGACTCTAAACTAACTCCTGATTGCCTTGGTTTGCATTGAAATGGAGAGAGCAAAACTTTTTCAACGCTCCCCTTCGGGCTTCTGAGCCGAAATATAGCCCCACTTCAGTTTAAGACTGAAAGAGTAGCCGAGACCGTCTTACGCGCATCGTGATCTTGACCAACTGCGGTTGGATTTCCCGAAACTTCGGGGATATATTCAAGTTCCAAGGACTCTAAACTAACCCCTGATGGCCTTGGTCTGCAGTGAAATGGACACAGCAAATTTTTTTGAACGCTTACTTTCGAAATTCTGGGCCGAAATATAGCCCCACTTCACTTTAAGACTGAAATAGTAGCCGAGACCGCCTTAGACGCATCGTGATTTTGACCAACTTCGGCATGAGTTGCCAGAACTTAAGGGATATTTTTTAGTCCCGCGGACTCTAAACTAACTCACGATGGCCTTGGTTTTAAGTTAAATTGAGAGAGCAAAACTTTTTGAACGCTCACTTTCGAGCTTCTGGGCCGAAATATACAGCCACGTCACTTTAAGACTAAAAGAGTAGCCGAGACTGCTTTACGCGCATCGTGATTTTGACAAACTTCGGCTGGATTTCCCGGGACTTGGGGGATATTTTGATGTCCCGGACACTGTAAACAATCTGCTGATGTAGCTTGGTTAGCGGTGAAATGGACACAGCAAAACTTTTTGAACTTTCACTTTCGAGCTTCTGGGCCGACATATAGCCCCAGTTCACTTTCCGAATCAAAGAGTAGCCGAGACCGCCTTACGCGCATCGTGATTTTGACAAAATTCGGCTCGATTTCCCCGAACTTGGCCGATATTTTCCAGTCCCGAGGAGTCTAAACTAACTCCTGATGGCCTTGGTTTGCAGTGAAATGAACACAGCAAAACTTTTTGAACTTTCACTTTCTAGCTTCTCGGCCGAAATATAGCCCCAGTTCACTTTAAGAATCAAAGAGTAGCCGAGACCGCCTTACGCGCATCGTGATTTTGACAAAATTCGGCTCGATTTCCCCGAACTTGGGCGATATTTTCCAGTCCCGAGGAGTCTAAACTAACTCCTGATGGCCTTGGTTTGCAGTGAAATGAACACAGCAAAACTTTTTGAACTTTCACTTTCTAGCTTCTCGGCCGAAATATAGCCCCAGTTCACTCTAAGAATCAAAGAGTAGCCGAAACCGCCTTACCCGCATCGTGATTTTGACAAAATTCGGCTCGATTTCCCCGAACTTGGCCGATATTTTCCAGTCCCGAGGAGTCTAAACTAACTCCTGATGGCCTTGGTTTGCAGTGAAATGAACACAGCAAAACTTTTTGAACTTTCACTTTCTAGCTTCTCCGCCGAAATATAGCCCCAGTTCACTTTAAGAATCAAAGAGTAGCCGAGACCGCCTTACGCGCATCGTGATTTTGACAAAATTCGGCTCGATTTCCCCGAACTTGGGCGATATTTTCCAGTCCCGAGGAGTCTAAACTAACTCCTGATGGCCTTGGTTTGCAGTGAAATGAACAAGGTACCACTTTTTGAACGCTTATTTTCGAGCTTCTGGGATGAAATATAGCCCTACTTCACTTTAAGACTGAAAGAGTAGCCGAGACCGCCTTACGTGCATCGTAATTTTGACCAACTTCGGCTCGATTTCCCGGAAGTTGGCGAATATTTTCAATTCCCGGGGAAGCTAAACTAACTTCCGATGGCCTTAGTTTGCAGTTAGATGGACACAGCAAAAGTTTTTGAACGCTCACTTTCGAGCTTATGGCTCGAAATATAGCCCCACTTAACTTTAAGACTGAAAGAGTAGCCGAGACCGCCTTACGCGCATCGTGATGTTGGGATACTTCGGCTCGATTTCCGGGAAATAGGGGGATATTTTCCAGTCCCGGGGACTCTAAACTAACTCCTGATGGCCTTGGTTTCCAGTGAAATGGACACAGGAACACTTTTTGAACGCGCACTTTCGAGCTTGCTGGCCCAAATATAGCCCTACTTCTTTTTAAAACTGAAAGAGTACGTGGGAGCGCCTTACGCGCATTGTGATTTTGAGGATCTTCGGCTCGATCTGGCGAAACTTGGGAGATATTTTCCAGTCCCAAAGTCTCTAAACTCACTCCTGATTGTCTTAGATGTGATTGAAATAGACACAAAAATTTTTGAACCCTTACTTTCGAGCTTCTGGAGTTAAATCTAAGCCCACTTTACCTTAAGACTGAAAGAGTAGCCGAGACCCCCTTAAGCGCATGGTGATTTTGAGTAACTTCGGGTGGATTTCCCGTAACTTGGGGGATATTTCCAGTTCCTTTGAGGCTAAACTAAGTCGCGATGGCCTTGTTTTGCAGTGAAATGGACACAGCAAAACTTTTTAAACACTCAGTTTCGAGCTTCTGGAGCGAAATATTGCCCCAATTCACTTTAAGACTGAAAGAGTAGCCAAGACCGCCGTACGCGCGTCCTGATTTTGACCAACTTCGGTTAAATTTCTCGGAACTTGGGGGATGTTTTCCAGTCCCGGGGACTCTAAACTGACCCCCGACGTCCTTGGTCTGCATTAAAATGGACACAGCAAAACTTTTTGAACGCTCACTTTTGAGCTTCTGGGCCGAAATATAGCTCCACTTCACTTTAAGAGTGAAAGAGTAGCCGAGACCGCCTTACGCCCATCGTAAATTTGACCAACTTTGGCTCGATTTCTCGGAACTTGGGGGGTATTTTCCAGTCCCTTGGACGCTAAACTAAGTGCTGATGGCCTTGTTTTGAAGTAAAATGGACACAACAAAACTTTTTGAACGCTCACTTTTTAGCTTGTGGGCCGAAATATAGCCACACTTCACTTCAGGACTGACACAGTAGCCGAGACCACGTTACGCGCATCATGAATTTGATCAACTTCGGCTCGATTTCCCGGGACTTGGGGGATATTGTCCAGTCCCGGGGACTCTAAACTAACTTCTGATGGCCTTGGTTTGCACTGAAAGTGACAGAGCAAACTTTTTAAACACTCACTTTCGAGCTTCTGGGCCGAAATATAGCCCCACTTCACTTTAAGACTGAAAGAGTAGCCGAGACCACCTTACGCACATCGTGATTTTGACCAACTTCGGCTGGAATTACTGGAACTTGGGGGATATTTTCCAGTCTCGAGGACTCTTAAGTAACCCCTGATGGCCTGGGTTTGCATTGAAATGGATACAGCAAAACTTTTTGAACGCTCACTTTTGAGCTTCTGGGCCAAAATATAGCCCCACTTCACTTGAAGACTGAAAGAGTAGCCGAGACCGTCTTACGCGCATCGTGATTTTGACCAACGTCTTCTCGATTTTCCGGAACTTGGGAAATACATTCCACTCCCGGGGACTCTAAACTAACTACTGATAGCCTTGGTTTGCAGTGAAATAGACACTAATTTTTTTTGAGCTTAGAGCTTGTGGGCCGAAATAGAGCCCCACTTCACTTTAAGACTGAAGGAGTAGCCGACACCGCCTTAAGCGCACCGTGATTTTGACCAACTTCGGCTCGATTTGCCGGAACTTGGGGGATATTTTGCAGTCCCGGGGACTCTAAACTAACTCCTGATTGTCTTGGTTTTCAGTGAAATGGACACAGCGAAACTTTTTGAACGCTCACTCTCGAACTTCTGGACCGAAATATAGCCCAACTTTACTTTAAGACTGAAAGAGTAGCCGAGACCGTCTTGCGCAAATCGTGATTTTGACCAACTTCGGGTCGGGTTCACAGAACTTGGGAGATATATTCCATTTCCGCGGGCTCTAAACTAACTCCTGATGGCCTTGGTTTTCAGTGAAATGGACAAAGGAAAGCTTTTTGAACACTCTCTTTGTAGCTTCTGGGCCGAAATAGAATCCCACTTCACTTTCAGACTGAAATAGTAGCCGAGACCGCCTCACGCGCATCGTGAGTTAGACCAAGTTCAGCTCGATATCACGGAACTTTTGAAGTATTTTCCAGTCCGGGGGACTCTAAACTAACTCCGGATGGCCTTAATTTGCACTGAAATGCGCACAGCATAAATTTTTGAACGCCCACTTTGGAGCTTCTGGGCCGAAATATAGCCCCACTTCACTTTAAGACTGAAAGAGAAGCCGAGATCGCCTTACGCGCATCGTGATTTTGACCATTTTCGGATCGATTTCTCGGAACTTGGGGAAGATTTTCCAGTCCCGGGGACTCTAAACTAACTCCTGATCGCCTTGCTTTGCATTGAAGTGGACAGAGGAGAACTTTTTGAACGCTCACTTTCAAGCTTGTGGGCCGAAATATAGCCACACTTTACTTTAAGACTGAAACAGTAGCCGAGACCGCATTTCACGCATCGTGATTTTCATCAACTTGGGCTCGCTTTCCCGGAACTTGGGGAATATTTTCCAGTCCCGGGGACCCTAAACTAAGTCCTGATGGCCTTGTTTTGAAGTGAAATGGACACAGCAAAACTTTTTGAACGCTCACTTTCGAGATTCTGGGCCGAAATATAGGCACACTTGACTTTAAGACTGAAACAGTAGCCGACACCACGTTACGCGCATCATGAATTTGATCAACTTCGGCTCCGATTCCCGGGACTTGGGGGATATGTTCCAGTCCCGGGGACTCTAAACTATTTCCTGATGGCCTTGGTTTGCATTGAAATGGACACAGCACAATTTTTTGAACGCACACTTTCGAGATTCTGGGCCGAAGTATAGCCCCACTTCACTTAAGCCTGAAAGAGTAGCCGAGACCGCCTTGCTCGCATCGTGAGTTTGACAAACTTCCGGTCGATATTCCGGAACTTGGGGGATATTTTCCAGTCCCAGGAACTCTAAACTAACTCCTCATGGCCTTGGTTTGCAGTCAAATAGACAGAGCAAAACTTTTTGAACGCTCACCTTCGAGCTTCCTGGCCGAAGTAAAGCCCTACTTTACTTTAAGACTTAAAGAGTAACCGAGACCACCTTACGCGCATTTTGATTTTGACAAACTTCGGGTGGATCTCCCGGAACTTGGGGAACATTTTCCAGTCCCTTGGACGCTAAACTAAGTCCTGATGGCCTTGTTTTGCAGTGAAATGGACACAGCAAAGCTTTTTGAACGCTCACTTTCGAGCTTGTGGGCCGAAATATAGCCACACTTTACTTTAAGACTGAAACAGTAGCCGACACCGCATTTCGCGCATCGTGATTTTGATCAACTTGGGCTCGCTTTCCCGGAACTTGGGGAATATTTTCCAGTCTCGGGGACCCTAAACTAACTTTTGATAGCTTTGGTTTGCAGTGAAGTGCACACAGCAAAACTTTTTGAACGCTCACTTTCGAGCTTCTGGACAGAAATATAGCCCCACCTCACTTTAAGACTGAAAAGGTAGCCGAGACCGCTTTGGGAGCATCGTGATTTTGACCAACTTCAGCTCGATTTACCGGAACTTGGGGAATATTTTCCAGTTCCAGGGACGCTAAACTAACTCCTGATGGCCTTGTTTTTCAGTCAAAGAACATAGCAAAACTTTTTGAAGGCTCACTTTCGGGCTTCTGGGCCGAAATATAGCCCCACTTCACTTTAAGACTGAACCAGTAGCCGATACCGCATTTCGCGCATCGTGATTTTGATCAACTTCGGTTCGATTCCCCGGAACTTGGGCAATATTTTTCAGTCCCGAGGACTCTAAACTAACCCCTGATGGCCTTGGTTTGCAGTGAAATGGACACAGCAAAACTTTTTGAACGCTCACTTTCGGGCTTCTGGCCCGAAATATAGCCCCACTTCACTTTAAGACAGAAAGAGTAGCCGAGACCACTTTAGGGGCATCGTGATTTTGACCAACCTCGGCTCGATTTCCCGGACCTTGGGGCATATTTTCTTGTCCCGGGGACGCTAAACTAACTCCTGATGGCCTTGGTTTGCAGTGAAATGAAGAAGGTAACAGTTTTTGAACGCTTATTTTCGAGCTTCTTGGATGAAATATAGCCCCACTTCACTTTAAGGTATCAGTAAGGGGAAAATTTGCAATTTTGCATAATTTTACTTTTATAAGCGGTTGGATAAATCTTAGAGTAATCTTTAAGATAAAAAAAAAATCCACGAAAAAATCTTATATCTGCCGCTAGTTATTGCGCGAGAAAGATTGTTTTGGATATTAATTACTTAATTGAGAGTTGACAACTTCTGTCAAATGAATTAATTGTCGAGGCAAGAAGTCACATGAGATCAAGATCAGGCTGAGTTTAAACGCGATTCGCGCGCCATAATCAGTGCCGGATGTCTTGCCCGAAAATCTTGCCCGTTTTCATCGGCTAATGGAAGGCGAAAGAAGGCGAAAAACACTTTCAACAAAGAGTGGGCCGCTAAATTAGCGGAAAGCGGCAAAGGGTTCGTTTTACAATCAAGAAAAATTGCTGGATGAACGCGACAACGATCGCGATCACGAAGCCAGCGAGCAAGACGAAATGAGCGCAAGCCGCGCTAAAATACTGTTGCAAGAAACTGTCCAAGCAGAGGAGATTGACGAAGAGAAGTAGACGAAATTGAAAGGCAGATCGATTGTACAAAATTAGAATCAGCAGTGCAACATTTCTTTTTTCTTACCCAGCTATTGTCATTTCTTCCAGTATCTTTTTCTTTGCATCAACATCAGTCGATGTGATCCCGTTTACGACGTCCTCTCCAGCGTTTCCCTTTGTGCGCTTGCATTTTCTCGGGAACCTTCTACGGGCCTTTGCCATGTTAACAACCGATACGTAAAATTTTGAATGCTAATATAGTAAACCAAAAGATAATTTCACGATTACTAACTTTGGAATTCTGACTTCACACATGAAAAAGCGGTTTATTCACTGGTGAATAATTTACCGCGCGCCGTCGCGGAAATTTGTACCTGTTCCATGTTAACTGTCACAGTCCTATTGTTGTACAGAAAGTTGATTCCTCTGCGGTGTCTCCCTGGGTGTGATAATCTCATAACACTTGGATGCCGCCGAATTTTATTTTTTCTCTGTTTCTCGAAAATAAAAAATAGGCGAGTTGTACGTGCATTTCGAGTTCCAGGTCGGCAGCCCCTGGACCAAATTGGCTGAAATTCAAGGAGAATGTTGTCAGAACGATCGCCGACAAAACCGTGTCTGCGAATTCTGATTACGCTTTTCATTAAAAAGTTATGCCTTTTTTTCGCGGGCAGTCCTATTTTTTTCCCTTCTCTAACTTTATCCTCTTGTAAAATAATAACAAACGCATGTGCCAAAAATCTGAGACACGGTTTTTGAGGTCAATGTGTGAAGAAACGGATGCCATGTTAATCGTTTTCTCCGACCTAAATTTAGCGGGAGTATACCTTGATTTATGGGTTCGTGAAGCTTTGTAAATATATTCACATTTTCGAAACACGGTAAATTTTTACCGTTTTAAACAGGTCAGGTCATAATCTGTAGTTACTAAGCTTCCAGTAAATATACGGCTTATATGGGTTTTTGTTAAAGCCATGAACGCTAGAGGGGACCGCGCACGGATGGTCAAATGGGTTATACTGATACCTTAAGACTAAAACAGTAGGCGAGACCGCCTTACGCGCATCGTGATTTTGAGCAACTTCCGCTCGATTTTCTAGAATTTTGGCGATATTTTCAAGTCCCGGGGACTCCAAACTAACTCCTGATGGCCTTGGTTTGATGTGAAATGGACGCAGGAAAACTTTTTGAACGCTCAGTTTCGAGCTTCTGGGCCGAAATACAACCGTACTTCACTTTAAGACTGAAATAGTAGCCGAGACCTCCTTACGAGCATCGTGATTTTGACCCAGTTCAGCTCGATCTCCCGGAACTTGGGGGATATTTTCCCGTCTGGGCGACTTTAAACTAACTCCTGATGGCCTTGGTTTGCAGTTAAATGCACAAAGCGTAACTTTTTAAAGGTTCACTTTCGAGCTTCGGGGCCGAAATATAGCCCCACTTTACTTTAAGACTGAAAGAGTAGCCGAGACCGTCTTACGCGCATCGTGATTTTGACAAACTTCCGTTGGATTTCCCGGAACTTCGGGGATATATTCCAGTCCCGGGGACTCTAAACTAACTGCTGATGGCCTTGGTTTGCAGTGAAATGGACACAGCACATTTTTTTTGAACGCTCACTTTCGAGCTTCTCGGCCGAAATATAGCCCTACTTCACTTTAAGACTGAAAGAGTAGCCGAGACCGCCTTACGCGCATCGCAATTTTGACCAACTTCGGCTCGATTTCCCGGAAGTTGGCGAATATTTTCAATTCCCGGGGAAGCTAAACTACCTTCCGATGGCCTTAGTTTGTAGTTAAATGGACACAGCACAACTTTTTGAACGCTCACTTTCGAGCTTATGGCTCGAAATATAGCCCCACTTAACTTTAAGACTAAAAGAGTAGCCGAGACCGCCTTACGCGTATCTTGATTTTGGGATACTTCGGCTCGATTTCCCGGAAATAGGGAGATATTTTCCAGTCCCAAAGTCTCTAAACTCACTCCTGATTGTCTAAGATGTGAGTGAAATAGACACAAAAATTTTTGAACCCTTGCTTTCGAGCTTCTGGAGTTAAATCTAAGCCCACTTTACCTTAAGACTGAAAGAGTAGCCGAGACCCCATTAAGCGCATCGTGATTTTGACTAACTTCGGGTGGATTTCCCGTAACTTGGGGGATATTTCCAGTTCCTTTGACGCTAAGCTAAGTCGTGATGGCCTTGTTTTGCAGTGAAATGGACACAGCAAAACTTTTTAAACACTCAGTTTCGAGCTTCTGGAGCGAAATATTGCCCCAATTCACTTTAAGACTGAAAGAGTAGCCGAGACCGCCGTACGCGCGTCGTGATTTTGACCAACTTCGGTTAAAATTCCCGGAACTTGGGGGATATTTTCCAGTCCCAGGGACTCTAAACTGACCCCCGACGTCCTTGGTCTGCAGTAAAATGGACACAGGAAAACTTTTTGAACGCTCACCTTTGAGCTTCTGGGCCGAAATACAGCTCCACTTCACTTTAAGAGTGAAAGAGTAGCCGAGACCGCCTTACGCGCATCGTGATGTTGGGATACTTCGGCTCGATTTCCCGGAAATAGGGGGATATTTTCCAGTCCCGGGGACTCTAAACTAACTGCTGATGGCCTTGGTTTCCAGTGAAATGGACACAGGAACACTTTTTGAACGCGCACTTTCGAGCTTGCTGGCCGAAATATAGCCCTACTTCTTTTTGAGACTGAAAGAGTAGGCGGGAGCGCCTTACGCGCATTGTGATTTTGAGGATCTTCGGCTCGATCTGGCGAAACTTGGGAGATATTTTCCAGTTCCAAAGTCTCTAAACTCACTCCTGATTGTCTAAGATGTGAGTGAAATAGACACAAAAATTTTTGAACCCTTACTTTCGAGCTTCTGGAGTTAAATCTAAGCCCACTTTACCGTAAGACTGAAAGAGTAGCCGAGACCCCCTTAAGCGCATCGTGATTTTGACTAACTTCGGGTGGATTTCCCGTAACTTGGGGGATATTTCCAGTTCCTTTGAGGCTAAACTAACTCGTGATGGCCTTGTTTTGCAGTGAAATGGACACAGCAAAACTTTTTAAACACTCAGTTTCGAGCTTCTGGGCCGAAATATTGCCCCAATTCACTTTAAGACTGAAAGAGTAGCCGAGACCGCCGTACGCGCGTTGAGATTTTGACCAACTTCGGTTAAATTTCCCGGAACTTGGGGGATATTTTTCAGTCCCGGGGACTCTAAACTGACTTCCGACGTCCTTGGTCTGCAGTAAAATGGACACAGCAAAACCTTTTGAACGCTCACTTTTGAGCTTCTGGGCCGAAAGACAGCTCCACTTCACTTTAAGAGTGAAAGAGTAGCCGAGACCGCTTTACGCGCATCGTAATCTTGAGCAACTTCGGCTCGATTTCCCGGAACTTGGGGGATATTTTCCAGTCACGCGGACTCTAAAGTAACTCCTGATGGCCTTGCTCTGGAGTGAAATGGACACAGCACAACTTTTTGAACGCTGACTTTCGAGCTTCTGGGGGGAAATATTGCCCCAGTTCACTTTAAGAATGAAAGAGTAACCGGGACCGCCTTACGCACATCGTGATTTTGACCAACTTTGGCTCGATTTCCCGGGAAATGGGGGATATTTTCCGGTACTGGGGAGTCTAAACTAACTCCTGATTTCCTCGCTTTGCAGTGAAATGGACACAGCACAACTTTTTGAACGCTCACTTTTGAGCTTCTGGGCCGAAGGATAGTCCTACTTCACTTTAAGACTGAAAGACTAGCCGAGACCGCCTTACGCGCATAGTGACTCTGGGCTATTTCGGCTCGGTTTCCCGGACCTTGGGAGATAATTGCCAGTCCCGGGCACTCTAAACTAATTCCTGATGGCCTTGGTTTTCAGTGAAATGGACACGGCCAAACTTTTTGAACGTTCACTTTCGAGCTTCTGGGCCGAAATATAGCCCCACTTCACTTTAAGACTGAAAGAATAGCCGGGACCGCCTTACGCGCATGGTAATTTTGTCGAACTTCGGCTTGATTTCCTGGGACTTGGGGGATATTTTCCAGTCCCGGAAGCTCTAACCTAACTCCTGAATGCCTTGGTTTTTAGTGAAATGGACACAGGTAAAAGGAGCGCACGCTCGGTTTCCAGGTTGTAGGCCGAAACATAGACCCACTTTATTTTAAGACTGAAAGTGTACACGAAACCGCCTTAAGCGCATCGAAATTTTTAGCCACTATGGCTCGATATGCCAAAACTTGGGGGATATTGTCCAGTCCCGGGGACTCTACCCTAACTTCTGATGGCCTTAGTTTTCAGTAAAATGGTCACAGGTAACAGGAGCGCACGCTCGGTGTCGAGCTTCTAGGCCGAAATGTAGCCCCAGTTCATTTTAAGACTGAAAGAGTAAACGAAACTGCCGTACGCCTATCGTAATTTTAAGAAAGTATGGCTCAATTTGCCGAAACTTGGAGGATAGCTTCCAGTCTCGAGGATTCTAAACTATCTCCTGGTGGACTTAGTTCTTAGTGAAATGGACACAGGTAAAAGGAGAGCACGCTCGGTGTCGAGCTTGTAGAACCGAAATAAAGCCCCACTTCATTTTCGGAGTAAACGAGTAGCCGAGACCGCCTTACCCGCGTCGTGATTTTGAGCATCTTTGGCTCGATTTGCCGGAATTCGGGGAATATTTTCCAGTCCCGAGGACTCTATGTTAACTCCTGATGAACTAAGTTTTCAGTGATATGTACACAGTTAAAAGGAGCGCACGCTCGGTGTTGAGCTTCTCGGCCGAAATATAGCCCCACTTCATTTTAAGACTGAAAGACTAGCCGAGACCGGCTTACGCGCATCGTGAGTTTGAGCAACTTTGGCTCGATCTGCCAGAATTTGGGAAATATTTTCCAGTCCCAAGGACTGTAAACTAACTCCTGATGGCCTAAGATGTCAGTGAAATGGACACAGGTAAAATTAGCGCACGCCCGGTCTCGAGCTTCTAGGTCGAAATATAGCCCCCCTTAATTTTAAGACTGAAAGAGTAGCCGAGACCGCCTTACGCGCATCGTGATTTTGGGCCACTTTTGCTCGATTTCCCGCAAGTTGGCGAATAATTTAAAGTCCCGGGGACGCTAAACTAACTCCCGATGACCTTGGTTTGCAGTTTAATGAACACAGCAAAACAGTCTGAACGCTCACCTTCGAGCTTCAGTGCCGCAATATAGCCCTACTTAAATTTAAGACTGAAAGAATAACCGAGAGCCCGTTACGTGCATCGTAATTTTCATCAACTTCGGCGCCATTTCCTAGAACTTGGAGAATATTTTAAAGTTCCGGGGACTCTAAACTAACTCCTGATTGCCTTGGTTTGCAGTGAAATGGACACAGCAAAACTTTTTGAACGCTCACTTTGGAGCTTGTGGGGCTAAATATAGCCACACTTCACTTTAAGACTGAAACAGTAGCCGAGACCGCGTTACGCGCATCGTGATTTTGAGCAACTTCAGCTGGCTTTCCTGGAACTTGGGGAATATTTTCCAGTCCCGGGGACTCTAAACTAACTCCTGATGGCCATGGTTTGGAGTGACATTCACACATCACAAGTTTTTGAACGAACGCTTTCGAGCTTTTAGGCCGAAATATAGTCACACATCACTTACGACTTAAAGAGTAGCCGAGACCGGCGTGCGCGCATCGTGATTTTGACCAACTTCGGGTCGATATTCCGGAACTTGGGGGATATTTTCCAGTCCCAGGGACTCTAAACTAACTCTTGATGGCCTTGGTTTGCAGTGAAATGGAGACAGCAAAACTTTTTGAACGCTCACCTTCAAGCTTCTGGGCCGAAATATAGCCCACTTTACTTTAATACTGAAAAAGTAGCCGAGACCGTCTTACGCGCATCGTGATTTTGACCAACGTCTTCTCGATGTTCCGGAACTTGGGACACACATTCCCCTCCCGAGGACTCTAAACTAACTACTGATAGCCTTGGTTTGCAGTGAAATAGACACAGTAATTTCTTTTTGAGCTTTGAGCTTGTGGGCCGAAATAGAGCCCCATTTCACTTTAGGACTGAAGGAGTAGCCGACACCGCCTTAAGCGCACTGTGATTTTGACCAACTTCGGCTCGATTTGCCGGAACTTGGGGGATATTTTCCAGTCCACGGGACTCTAAACTAACTCCGGATGGCCTTGGTTTGCACTGAAATGCGCACAGCATAAATTTTTGAACGCCCACTTTGGTGCTTCTGGGCCGAAATATAGCCCCACTTCACTTTAACACTGAAACAGTAGCCGAGATCGCCGTACGCGCATCGTGATTTTGACCATTTTCGGATCGATTTCTCGGAACTTGGGGGATATTTTCCAGTCCCGGGAACTCTAAACTAACTCCTGATTTCCTTGCTTTGCATTGAAGTGGACAGAGCAAAACTTTTTGAACGCTCACTTTCGAGCTTGTGCGCCCAAATATAGCCACACTTTACTTTAAGACTGAAACAGTAGCCGAGACCGTATTTCGCGCATCGTGATTTTGATCAGCTTCGGCTCGCTTTCCCGGAGCTTGAGGAATATTTTCCAGTCCCGGGGACCCTAAACTAAGTCCTGATGGCCTCGTTTTAACGTGAAATGGAAACAGCAAAACTCTTTGAACGCTCACTTTCTAGCTTGTGGGCCGAAATATACGCACACTTGACTTTAAGACTGAAACAGTAGCCGAGACCGCGTTACGCGCATCATGAATTTGATCAACTTCGGCTCCGATTCCCGGGACTTGGGGGATATATTCCAGTCCCGGGGACTCTAAACTAACTCCTGATGGCCTTGGTTTGCATTGAAATGGACACAGCAGAATTTTTTGAACGCACACTTTTGAGATTCTGGGCCGAAATATAGCCCCACTTCACTTAAGACTGAAAGATTAGCCGAGACCGCCTTGCTCGCATCGTGAGTTTGACAAACTTCCGGTCGATATTCCGGAACTTGGGGGATATTTTCCAGTCCCAGGAGCTCTAAACTAACTCCTCATGGCCTTGGTTTGCAGTGAAATGGACAGAGCAAAACTTTTTGAACGCTCACCTTCGAGCTTCCTGGCCGAAATAAAGCCCCACTTTACTTTAAGCCTAAAAGAGTAACCGAGACCACCTTACGCGCATTCTGATTTTGACAAACTTCGGGTGGATCTCCCGGAACTTGAGGAACATTTTCCAGTCGCTTGGACGCGAAACTAACTCCTGATGGCCTTGTTTTGCAGTGAAATGGACACAGCAAAGCTTTTTGAACGCTCACTTTCGAGCTTGTGGGCCGAAATATAGCCACATTTTACTTCAAGACTGAAACAGTAGCCGAGACCGCATTTCGCGCATCGTGATTTTGATCAACTTGGGCTCGCTTTCCCGGAACTTGGGAAATATTTTCCAGTCCCGGGGACCCTAAACTAACTTTTGATAGCTTTGGTTTGCAGTGAAATGCACACAGCAAACCTTTTTGAACGCTCACTTTCGAGTTTCTGGACAGAAATATAGCCCCACTTGACTTTAAGACTGAAAGGGTAGCCGAGACCACTTTTGGAGCATCGCGATTTTGACAAACTTCAGCTCGATTTACCGGAACTTGGGGAATATTTTCCAGTCCCAGGGACGCTAAACTAACTCCTGATGACCTTGTTTTTCAGTCAAAGAACACAGCAAAACTTTTTGAAGGCTCACTTTCGGGCTTCTGGGCCGAAATATAGCCCCACTTCACTTTAAGACTGAAAGAGTAGCCGATACCGCATTTCGCGCATCGTGATTTTGATCAACTTCGGTTCGATTCCCCGGAACTTGGGCAATATTTTTTGGTCCCGGGGACTCTAAACGAACCCCTGATGGCCTTGGTTTGCAGTGAAATGGACACAGCAAAACTTTTTGAACGCTCACTTTCGGGCTTCTGGCCCGAAATATAGCCCCACTTCACTTTAAGACAGAAAGAGTAGCCGAGACCACTTTAGGGGCATCGTGATTTTGACCAACCTCGGCTCAATTTCCCGGACCTTGGGGCATATTTTCTTGTCCCGGGGACGCTAAACTAACTCCTGATGGCCTTGATTTGCAGTGAAATGAAGACAGCAAAACTTTTTGAACGCTCACTTTCGGGCTTCTCTCCCGAAATATAGCCCCATTTGACTCTAAGACTGACAGAGTAGCCGACACTACCTTACGCAAATCGTGATTTTGACCAACTTCGTCTCGATTTCGCGGAACTTGGAGCATATTTTCCAGTTCCGGGGACTGTAAACTACTTCCTGAGGGCCTTGCTTTGCAGTGAAATGGGCACAGCATAACTTTTTGAACGCTCACTTTCGAGCTTCTGGGCCAAAATATACAGCCGCGTCACTTTAAGACTAAAAGAGTAGCCGAGACTGCTTTACGCGCATCGTGATTTTCACAAACTTCGGCTCGATTTCTCGGAACTTGGGGGATATTTTGATGTCCCGGAAACTGTAAACTACCTCCTGATGTGGCTTGGTTCGCGGTGAAATGGACACAGTAAAACTTTTTGAACTTTCACTTTCGAGCTTCTCGGCCGAAATATAGCCCGAGTTCACTTAAAGAATGAAAGAATAGCCGAGACCGCCTTACGCGCATCGTGATTTTGACCAACTTTGTCTCGATTGCCCAGGAAATGAGGAATATTTTCCGGTACCGGGGACTCTAAAGTAACTCCTGATTGCCTTGGTTTGCATTGAAATGGAGAGAGCAAAACTTTTTCAACGCTCCCGTTCGGGCTTCTGAGCCGAACTATAGCCCCACTTCAGTTTAAGACTGAAAGAGTAGCCGATACCGTCTTACGCGCATCGCGATTTTGACCAACTTCGGCTGGATATCCCAAAACTTGGGGGATATATTCAAGTTCCAAGGACTCTAAACTAACCCCTGATGGCCTTGGTCTGCAGTGAAATGGACACAGCAAATTTTTTTGAACGCTTACTTTCAAAATTCTGGGCCGAAATATAGCCCCACTTCACTTTAAGACTGAAATAGTAGCCAAGACCACCTTAGACGCATCGTGATTTTGACCAACTTTGGCTTGAGTTGCAGGAACTTAAGGGATATTTTTGTAGTCCCGCGGACTCTAAACTAACTCATGATGGCCTTGGTTTTCAGTTAAATTGAGAGAGCACAACTTTTTGAACGCTCACTTTCGAGCTTCTGGGCCGAAATATAGCCCCAGTTCACTTTAAGAATCAAAAAGTAGCCGAGACCGCCTTACGCGCATCGTGATTTTGACAAAATTCGGCTCGATTTCCCCGAGCTTGGGCGATATTTTCCAGTCCCGAGGAGTCTAAACTAACTCCTGAAGGCCTTGGTTTGCAGTGAAATGAACACAGCAAAACTTTTTGAACTTTCACTTTCTAGCTTCTTGGCCGAAATATAGCCCCAGTTCACTTTAAGAATCAAAGAGTAGCCGAGACCGCCTTACGCGCATCGTGATTTTGACAAAATTCGGCTCGATTTCCCCGAACTTGGCCGATATTTTCCAGTCCCGAGCAGTCTAAACTAACTCCTGATGGTCTTGGTTTGCAGTGAAATGAACAAGGTAACACTTTTTGAACGCTTATTTTCGAGCTTCTGGGAAGAAATATAGCCCCACTTCACTTTAAGACTGAAAGAGTAGCCGGCACCGCCTTACGCGCATGGTAATTTTGTCGAACTTCGGCTTGATTTCCTGGGACTTGGGGGATATTTTCCAGTCCCGGAAGCTCTAAACTAACTCCTGAATGCCTTGGTTTTTAGTGAAATGGACACAGGTAAAAGGAGCGCACGCTCGGTTTCCAGGTTGCAGGCCGAAATATAGCCCCACTTTATTTTAAGACTGAAAGTGTACACGAAACCGCCTTAAGCGCATCGAAATTTTTAGCCACTATGGCTTGATATGCCAAAACTAGGGGGATATTTTCCAGTCCCGGGGACTCTACCCTAACTCTTGATGGCCTTAGTTTTCAGTAAAATGGTCACAGGTAACAGGAGCGCACGCTCGGTGTCGAGCTTCTAGGCCGAAATGTAGCCCCAGTTCATTTTAAGACTGAAAGAGTAAACGAAACTGCCGTACGCCTATCGTAATTTTAAGAAAGTATGGCTCAATTTGCCGAAACTTGGAGGATAGCTTCCAGTCTCGAGGATTCTAAACTATCTCCTGATGGACTTAGTTCTTAGTGAAATGGACACAGGTAAAAGTAGAGCACGCTCGGTGTCGAGCTTGTAGAACCGAAATATAGCCCCACTTCATTTTCGGAGTAAACAAGTAGCCGAGACCGCCTTAGGCGCATCGTGATTTTGAGCATCTTTGGCTCGATTTGCCGGAATTCGGGGAGTATTTTCCAGTCCCGAGGACTCTATGTTAACTCCTGATGAACTTAGTTTTCAGTGATATGTACACAGGCAAAAGGAGCGCACGCTCGGTGTTGAGCTTCTCGGCCGAAATATAGCCCCACTTCATTTTAAGACTGAAAGAGTAGCCGAGACCGCCTTTCGCGCATCGTGATTTTGGGCCACTTTTGCTCGATTTCCCGCAAGTTGGCGAATAATTTAAAGTCCCGGGGACGCTAAACTAACTCCCGATGACCTTGGTTTGAAGTTTAATGAACACAGCAAAACATTCTGAACGCTCACCTTCGAGCTTCAGTGCCGCAACATAGACCTACTTAAATTTAAGACTGAAAGAATAACCGAGAGCCCGTTACGCGCATCGTAATTTTCATCAACTTCGGCGCCATTTCTTGGAACTTGGAGAATATTTTCCAGTCCCTTGGACGCTAAACTAAGTCCTGATGGCCTTGTTTTGCAGTGAAATGGACACAGCAAAACCTTTTTGAACGCTCACTTTCGAGCTTGTGGGCCGAAATATAGCCACACTTTACTTTAAGACTGAAACAGTAGCCGACACCGCATTTCGCGCATCGTGATTTTGATCAACCTCGGTCGCTTTCCCGGAACTTGGGGAATATTTTCCAGTCCCGGGGACCCTAAACTAACTTTTGATAGCTTTGGTTTGCAGTGAAATGCACACAGCAAAACTTTTTGAACGCTCACTTTCGAGCTTGTGGACAGAAATATACCCAACTTCACTTTAAGACTGAAAGAGTAGCCGAGACCGCTTTGGGAGCATCGTGATTTTGACAAACTTCACCTCGATTTACCGGAACTTGGGGAATATTTTCCAGTCCCAGGGACGCTAAACTAACTCGTGATGGCCTTGTTGTTCGGTCAAAGAACAGAGCAAAACTTTTTGACGGCTCACTTTCGGGCTTCTGGGCCGAAATGTAGCCCCACTTCACTTTAAGACTGAAACAGTAGTCCAGATCGCATTTCGCGCATCGTGATTTTGATCAACTTCGGTTCGATTCCCCGGAAATTGGGCAATATTTTTCAGTCCCAGGGACTCTAAACTAAGCCCTGATGGCCTTGTTTTGCAGTGAAATGGACACAGCAAAACTTTTTGAACGCTCACTTTCTAGCTTTTGGGCCGAAATATAGCCCCACTTCACTTTAAGACAGAAAGAGTAACCGAGACCACTTTAGGGGCATCGTGATTTTGACCAACCTCGGCTCAATTTCCCGGACCTTGGGGCATATTTTCTTGTCCCAGGGACACTAAACTAACTCCTGATGGCCTTGGTTTGCAGTGAAATGAACACAGCAAAACTTTTTGAACGCTCACTTTCGGGCTTCTGGCCCGAAATATAGCCCCACTTCACTCTAAGACTTAAAGAGTAGCCGACACTACCTTACGCAAATCGTGATTTTGACCAACTTCGACTCGATTTCCCGGAAGTTGAGCGGATATTTTCCAGTCTCGGGGACTCTAAACTAGCTCCTGATGGCTTTGCTTTGCAGTCAAATAAACACAGCGAAACTTTTTGAACGCTCACTTTCAAGCTCCTGGGCAGGAATAAAGCCTCACTTCACTTTAAGACTGAACAGTAAGCGAGAGCGCCTAAAGCGCACCGTGATTTTGACCAACTTCGGCTAAATTTCCCTGAACTTGGGGAGATATTTTCCAATCCCGAAGACTCTTAAGTAAACCCTTCGTTTGCATTGAAATGGATACAGGAAAACCTTTCGAAGCTCACTTTTGAGCTTCTGGGCCGAAATATAGCCCCACTTCACTTTAAGACTGAAAGACTAGCCAAGACCGTCTTGCGCGTATCGTGATTTTGAGCAACGTCTTCTCGATTTTCCGGAACTTGGGAAATATATTGCAGTAACGGGGACTCTAAACTAACTCCTGATGGCCTTGGTTTGCAGTGAGATGGACACAGCGAAACTTTCTCAACGCTCACTCTCGAGCTTCTGGACCGAAATATAGCCCCACTTTACTTTAACACAGAAAGAGTAGCCGAGACCGTCTTGCGCAAATCGTGATTTTCACCAACTTCGGGTCGGTTTCCCGGAACTTCGAGGATATATTCCATTTCCGCGGACTCTAAACTAACTCCTGATGGCCTTGGTTTTCAGTGAAATGGACAAAGGAAAGCTTTTTGAACACTTTCTTTGTAGCTTCTGGGCCGAAATAGAATCCCACTTCACTATCAGACTGAAATAGTAGCCGAGACCGCCTCACGCGCATCGTGAGTTAGACCAAGTTCAGCTCGATTTCACGACACTTTTGGGATATTTTCCAGTCCGGGGGACTCTAAACTAACTCCGGATGGCCTTGGTTTGCACTGAAATGCGCACAGCATAAATTTTTGAACGCCCACTTTGGAGCTTCTCGGCCGAAATATAGCCCCACTTCACTTTAAGACTGAAAGAGTAGCCGAGATCGCCTTACGCGCATCGTGATTTTGACCATTTTCGGATCGATTTCTCGGAACTTGCGGGATATTTTCCAGTCCCGCGGACTCTAAACTAACTCCTGATCGCCTTGTTTGCATTGAAATGGACAGAGCAAAACTTTTTGAACCCTCACTTTCGAGCTTGTGGGCTGAAATATAGCCACACTTTACTTTAAGACTGAAACAGTAGCCGAGACCGCATTTCAAGCATCGTGATCTTGAGCAACTTCGGCTCGCTTTCCCTGAACTTGGGGGGATATTTTCCAGTCCGGAAGACTCTTAAGTAACCCCTAATGGCCTTCGTTTGCATTGAAATGGATACCGCAAAACTTTTTGAAGCTCACTTTTGAGCTTCTGGACCGAAATATAGCCCCACTTCACTTTAAGACTGAAAGACTAGCCAAGACCGTCTTGCGCGCATCGTGATTTTGAGCAACGTCTTCTGGATTTTCCGGAACTTGCGAAATATATTGCAGTCCCGGGGACTCTAAACTAACTCATGATGGCCTTGGGTTTCAGTGAAATTGAGAGAGGAAAACTTTTTGAACGCTCACTTTCGAGCTTCTGGACCGAAATATAGCCCTACTTCACTTTCAGACTGAAACAGTAGCCGAGACCGCCTTACGCGAATCGTTATTTTGACCAACTTCGTCTCGATTTCGCGGAACTTGGAGGATTATTTCCAGTTCGGGGGACTGTAAACTACTTCCTGAGGGCCTTGCTTTGCAGTGAAATGGGCACAGCATAACTTTTTGAACGCTCACTTTCGAGCTTCTGGGCCGAAATATACAGCCACGTCACTTTAAGACTAAAAGAGTAGCCGAGACTGCTTTACGCGCATCGTGATTTTGACAAACTTCGGCTGGATTTCCCGGGACTTGGGGGATATTTTGATGTCCCGGACACTGTAAACAATCTGCTGATGTGGCTTGGTTTGCGGTGAAATGGACACAGCAAAACTTTTTGAACTTTCACTTTCGAGCTTCTGGGCCGAAATATAGCCCCAGTTTACTTTAAGAATCAAAGAGTAGCCGAGACCGCCTTACGCGCATCGTGATTTTGACAAAATTCGGCTCGATTTCCCCGAACTTGGCCGATATTTTCCAGTATCGAGTAGTCTAAACTAACTCCTGATGGCCTTGGTTTGCAGTGAAATGAACAAGGTAACAGTTTTTGAACGCTTATTTTCGAGCTTCTGGTATGAAATATAGCCCCACTTCACTTTAAGACTGAAAGAGTAGGCGAGACCGCCTTACGCGCATCGTGATTTTGAGCAACTTCCGCTCGATTTTCTAGAATTTTGGCGATATTTTCAAGTCCCGGGGACTCTAAACTAACTCCTGATGGCCTTGGTTTGATGTGAAACGGACGCAGGAAAACTTTTTGAACGCTCAGTTTCGAGCTTCTGGGTCGAAATACAACCGTACTTCACTTTAAGACTAAAATAGTAGCCGAGACCTCCTTACGAGCATCGTGATTTTGACCTAGTTCAGCTCGATTTCCCGGAACTTGGGGGATATTTTCCAGTCCGGGGGACTTTAAACTAACTCCTGCTGGCCTTGGTTTGCAGTTAAATGCACAAAGCGTAACTTTTTAAAGGTTGACTTTCGAGCTTCTGGGCCGAAATATAGCCCCACTTTACTTTAAGACTGAAAGAGTAGCCGAGACCGTCTTACGCGCATCGTGATTTTGACAAACTTCCGTTGGATTTCCCGGAGCTTCGAGGATATATTCCAGTCCCGGGGACTATCAACTAACTGCTGATTGCCTTGGTTTGATGTCAAATGGACACAGCACATTTCTTTGAACGCTCACTTTCGAGCTTCTCGGCCGAAATATACCCCCACTTAACTTTAAGACTGAAAGAGTAGCCGAGACCGCCTTACGCGCATCGTGATTTTGGGATACTTCGGCTCGATTTCCCGAAAATAGGGGGATATTTTCCAGTCCTGGGGACTCTAAACTAACTCCTGATGGCCTTGGTTTCCAGTGAAATGGACACAGGAACACTTTTTGAACGCGCACTTTCGAGCTTGCTGGCCGAAATATAGCCCTACTTCTTTTTAAGACTGAAAGAGTAGGCGGGAGCGCCTTACGCGCATTGTGATTTTGAGGATCTTCGGCTCGATCTGGCGAAACTTGAGAGATATTTTCCAGTCGCAAAATCTCTAAACTCACTCCTGATTGTGTAAGATGTGATTGAAATAGACACAAAAATTTTTGAACCCTTACTTTCGAACTTCTGGAGTTAAATCTAAGCCCACTTTACCTTAAGACTGAAAGAGTAGCCGAGACCCCCTTAAGCGCATGGTGATTTTGACTAACTTCGGGTGGATTTCCCGTAACTTGGGGGATATTTCCAGTTCCTTTGACGCTAAACTAAGTCGTGATGGCCTTGTTTCGCAGTGAAATGGACGCAGCAAAACTTTTTAAACACTCAGTTTCGAGCTTCTGGGCCGAAATATTGCCCCAATTCACTTTAAGACTGAAAGAGTAGCCGAGACCGCCGTACGCGCGTCCTGATTTTGACCAACTTCGGTTAAATTTCCCGGAACTTGAGGGATATTTTCCAGTCCCAGGGATTCTAAACTGACCCCCGACGTCCTTGGTCTGCAGTAAAATGGACACAGCAAAACTTTTTGAAGGCTCACTTTTGAGCTTCTGGGTCGAAATATAGCTCCACTTCACTTTAAGAGTGCAAGAGTAGCCGAGACCGCCTTACGCCCATCGTAATTTTGACCAACTTCGGCTCGATTTCCCGGAACATGGGGGATATTTTCCAGTCCCGCGGACTCTAAAGTAACTCCTGGTGGCCTTCCTCTGGGGTGAAATGGACACAGCACAACTTTTTGAACGCTCACTTTCGAGCTTCTGGGGGGAAATATTGCCCCAGTTCACTTTAAGAATAAAAGAGTAACCGGGACCGCCTTACGCGCATAGTGATTTTGACCAACTTTGGCTCGATTTCCCGGGAAATGGGCGATATTTTCGGGTACCGAGGACTCTAAATAAACTCCTGACTTCCTCGGTTTGCAGTGACATGGACACAGCACAACTTTTTGAACGCTCACTTTTGAGCTTCTGCGCCGAAGCATAGCCCTACTTCACTTTAAGACTGAAAGACTAGCCGAGACCGCTTTACGCGCATCGTGATTTTGGGCTATTTTGGCTCGATTTCCCGGAACTTGTGAGGTAATTGCCAGTCCCGGGCACTCTAAACTAATTCGTGATGGCCTTGGTTTTCAGTGAAATGGACACAGCCAAACTTTTTGAACGTTCACTTTCGAGCTTCTGGGCCGAAATATAGCCCCACTTCACTTTAAGACTGAAAGAGTAGCCGGCACCGCCCTACGCGCATGGTAATTTTGTCGAACTTCGGCTTGATTTCCTGGGACTTGGGGGATATTTTTCAGTCCCGGAAGCTCTAAACTAACTCCTGAATGCCTTGGTTTTTAGTCAAATGGACACAGGTAAAAGGAGCGCACGCTCGGTTTCCAGGTTGCAGGCCGAAATATAGCCCCACTTTATTTTAAGACTGAAAGTGTACACGAAACCGCCTTAAGCGCATCGAAATTTTTAGCCACTATGGGTCGGTATGCCAAAACTTGGGGGATATTTTCCAGTCCCGGGGACTCTACCCTAACTCTCGATGGCCTTAGTTTTCAGTAAAATGTTCACAAGTAACAGGAGCGCACGCTCTGTGTCAACCTACTAGGCCAAAATGTAGCCCCAGTTCATTTTAAGACTGAAAGAGTAAACGAAACTGCCGTACGCCTATCGTAATTTTAAGAAAGTATGGCTCAATTTGCCGAAACTTGGAGGATAGCTTCCAGTCTCGAGGATTCTAAACTATCTCCTGATGGACTTAGTTCTTAGTGAAATGGACACAGGTAAAAGGAGAGCACGCTCGGTGTCGAGCTTGTAGAACCGAAATATAGCCCCACTTCATTCTCTATGTTAACTCCTGATGAACTTAGTTTTCAGTGATATGTACACAGGCAAAAGGAGCGCACGCTCGGTGTTGAGCTTCTCGGCCGCAATATAGCCCCACTTCATTTTAAGACTGAAAGAGTAGTCGAGACCGCCTTTCGCGCATCGTGATTTTGAGCAACTTTGGCTCGATCTGCCAGAATTTGGGAAATATTTTCCAGTCCCAAGGACTCTAAACTAACTCCTGATGGCCTAAGATGTCAGTGAAATGGACACAGGTAAAATTAGCGCACGCCCGGTCTCGAGCTTCTAGGTCGAAATATAGCCCCCCTTAATTTTAAGACTGAAAGAGTAGCCGAGACCGCCTTACGCGCATCGTGATTTTGGGCCACTTTTGCTCGATTTCCCGGAAGTTGGCGAATAATTTAAAGTCCCGGGGACGCTAAGCTAACTCCCGATGATCTTGGTTTGCAGTTTAATGAACACAGCAAAACATTCTGAACGCTCACCTTCGAGCTTCAGTGCCGCAATATAGCCCTAGTTAAATTTAACCCTGAAAGAATAACCGAGAGCCCGTTACGCGCATCGTAATTTTCATCAGCTGCGGCGCCATTTCCTGAAGCTTGGAGAATATTTTCCAGTACCGGGGACTCTAAACTAACTCCAGATTGCCTTGGTTTGCAGTGAAATGGACACAGCAAAACTTTTTGAACGCTCACTTTCGAGCTTGTGGGCCTAAATATAGCCACACTTCACTTTAAGACTGAAACAGTAGCCGAGACCGCGTTACGCGCATCGTGATTTTGAGCAACTTCTGCTCGCTTTCCCAGAACTTGGGGAATATTTTCCAGTCCCGGGGACTCTAAACTAACTCCTGATGGCCATGGTTTGCAGTGAAATTCACACAGCACAAGTTTTTGAACGAACACTTTCGAGCTTTTAGGACAAAATATAGTCCCAGATCACTTACGACTTAAAGAGTAGCCGAGACCGGCGTGCGCGCATCGTGATTTTGACCAACTTCGGGTCAATATTCCGGAACTTGGGAGATATTTTCCAGGCCCAGGGACTCTAAACTAACTCTTGATGGCCTTGGTTTGCAGTGAAATGGAGACAGCAAAACTTTTTGAACGTTCACCTTCAAGCCTCTGGGCCGAAATATAGTCCACTTTACTTTAATACTGAAAAAGTAGCCGAGACCGCCTTACGCGCATGGTCATTTTGAGAAACCTCGGGTGGATTTGCCAGAACTTCGGGGATATTTTCCAGTCCCTTGGACGCTAAACTAGGTGCCGATGGCCTTGTTTTGCAGTGAAATGGATACAGCAAAGCTTTTTGAACGCTCACTTTCGAGCTTGTGGGCCGAAATATAGCCATACTTCACTTTAAGACTGCAACAGTAGCCGAGACCAAGTTTCGCGCATCGTGATTTTGATCAACTTGGGCTCGATTTCCCGGAACTTGCGAAATATTTTGCAGTCCCGGGGACTCTAAACTAACTCGTGCTCGTCTTGGTTTGCAGTGAAACGGAAACAGAAAAAGTTTTTGAACGCATACTTTCGAGCTTCTGGACCGAAATAGAACCCCACTTCACTTGAAGACTGAAAGAGTAGCCGAGACCGCCTTACGTGCATCGTGATTTTGAGCAAATTCGGCTGGATTTGCCGGAACTAAGGAGATAAATTCCAGTTCTGAGGACTCTAAACTAATTCCTGATGGCCTTGGTTTGCAGTAAAATGGAGCCAGCAAAACTTTTTGAACGCTCACTTTCGAGCTTGTGGGCCGAAATATAGCCACACTTTACTTTAAGACTGAAACAGTAGCCGAGACCGCATTTCGCGCATCGTGATTTTGATCAACTTCGGTTCGATTCCCCGGAACTTGGGCAATATTTTTCAGTCCTGCCGACCCTAAACTAACCCCTGATGGCCTTGGTTTGCAGTGAAATGGACACAGCAAAACTTTTTGAACGCTCACTTTCGGGCTTCTGGCCCGAAATACAGCCCCACTTCACTTTAAGACTGAAAGAGTAGGCGAGACCGTCTTGAGCGAATCGTGATTTTGAGCAATTTCGCGTTTATTTCCCGAAACTTGGGGGATATATTCCAGTCAAAGGGACTCTACAGTAACTCCTGATGGCCTTGGTTTTTAGTGAAATGGACAGAGCACAACTTTGGAGCTTCTGAGCAGAAATATAGCCCCACTTTAATTTAAGACTGAAAAAGTAGATGAGACCGCCTTACGCGCATCGTAATTTTGACGAACTTCGAATGGATTTCCCGGAACTTGGGGGATATTTTGCAGTCCCTTTGACGCTAAACTATGTCCTGATGGCCTTGTTTTGAAGTCAAATGGACACAACAAAACTTTTTCAACGCTCACTTTCTAGCTTGTGGGCCGAGATATAGCCACACTTCACTTTAGGACTGACACAGTAGCCGAGACCACGTTACGCGCATCATGAATTTGATCAACTTCGGCTCGATTTCCCGGGATTTGGGGGATATTCTCCAGTCCCGGGGACTGTAAACTAACTTCTGATAGCCTTGGTTTGCACTGAAAGTGACAGAGCAAAACGTTTTAAACACTCACTTTCGAGTTTCTGGGCCGAAATATAGCCCCACTTCACTTTAAGACTAAAAGAGTAGCCGAGACCACCTTACGCACATCGTGATTTTGACCAACTTCGGCTCGATTTACCGCAAATTGGGGGATATTTTCCAGTCTCGAAGACTCTTAAGTAACCCCTGATGGCCTTGGTTTGCATTGAAATGGATACAGCAAAACTTTTTGAACGCTCACTTTTGAGCTTCTGGGCCGAAATATAGCCCCACTTCACTTTAAGACTGAAAGAGTAGCCGAGACCGTCTTACGCGCATCGTGATTTTGACCAACGGTTCTCGATTTTCCGGAACTTGGGAAAAACATTCCTCTCTCGGGGACTCTAAACTAACTACTGATAGCCTTGGTTTGCAGTGAAATAGACACAGTAATTTTTTTTGAGCTTTGAGCTTGTGGGCCGAAATAGAGCCCCACTTCACTTTAAGACTGAAGGAGTAGCCGACACCGCCTTAAGCGCACCGTGATTTTGACCAACTTCGGCTCGATTTGCCGGAACTTGGGGGATATTTTCCAGTCCTGGGGACTCTAAACTAACTTCTGATGGCCTTGCTTTGTACTGAAAGTGACAGAGCAAAACTTTTTAAACACTCACTTTAGAGCTTCTGGGCCGAAATATAGGCCCACTTCACTTTAAGACTGAAAGAGTAGCCGAGACCACCTTACGCACATCGTGATTTTGACCAACTTCGGCTCGATTTACTGCAAATTGGGGGATGTTTTCCAGTCCCTAGGACTCTTAAGTAACCCCTGATATGCCTTGGTTTGCATTGAAATGGATACAGCAAAACTTTTTGAACGCTCACTTTTGAGCTTCTGGGCCGAAATATAGCCCCACTTCACTTTAAGACTGAAAGAGTAGCCGAGATCGTCTTACGCGCATCGTGATTTTGACCAACGGCTTCTCGATTTTCCGGACCTTGGTAAATACATTCCACTCCCGAGGACTCTAAACTAACTACTGATAGCCTTGGTTTGCAGTGAAATAGACACAGTAATTTTTTTGAGCTTTGAGCTTGTGGGCCGAAATAGAGCCCCACTTCACTTTAAGACTGAAGGAGTAGCCGACACCGCCTTAAGCGCACCGTGATTTTGACCAACTTGGGCTCGATTTGCGGGAACTCTGGGGATATTTTCCAGTTTCGGGGACTGTAAACTAACTCCTAATTGCCTTGGTTTTCAGTGAAATGGACACAACGAAACTTTTTGAACGCTCACTCTCGAGCTTCTGGAGCGAAATATAGCCCCACTTTACTTTAAGACTGAAAGAGTAGCCGAGACCGTGTTGCGCAAATCGTGATTTTGATCAACTTCGGGGCGGTTTCCCGGAACTTGGGGGATATATTCCATTTGCGCTGGCTCTAAACTAACTCCTGATGGCCTTGGTTTTCAGTGAAATGGACAAAGGAAAGCTTTCTGAACACTCGCTTTGTAGGTTCTGGGCCGAAATAGAATCCCACTTAACTTTCAGACTGAAATAGTAGCCGAGACCGCCTCACGCGCATCGTGAGTTACACCAAGTTCAGCTCGACATCACGCAACATTTGGGATATTTTCCAGTCCGGGGGACTCTAAACTAACTCCGGATGGCCTTGGTTTGCACTGAAATGCGCACAGCATAAATTTTTGAACGCCCACTTTGGAGCTTCTGGGCCGAAATATAGCCCCACTTCACGTTAAGACTGAAAGAGTAGCCGAGATCGCCTTACGCGCATCGGGATTTTGACCATTTTCGGATCGATTTCTCGGAACTTGGGAGATATTTTCCAGTCCCGGGGACTCTAAACTAACTCCTGATCGCCTTGCTTTGCATTGAAATGGACAGAGCAAAACTTTTTGAACGCTCACTTTCGAGCTTGTGGGCCGAAATATACCCGCACTTTACTTTAAGACTGAAACAGTAGCCGAGACCGCATTTCGCGCATCGTGATTTTCATCAACTTCGGCTCGTTTTTTTGGAACTTGGGGAATATTTTCCAGTCCCGGGGACCCTAAACTAAGTCCTGATGGCCTTGTTTTAAAGTGAAATGGACACAGCAAAACTTTTTGAACGCTCACTTTCTAGCTTGTGGGCCGGAATATAGGCACACTTGACTTTAAGACTGAAACAGTAGCCGAGACCACGTTACGCGCATCATGAATTTAATCAACTTCGGCTCCGATTCCCGCGACTTGGGGGATATGTTCCAGTCCTGAGGACTCTAAACTAACTCCTGATGTCCTTGGTTTGCATTGAAATGGACACAGCACAATTTTTTGAACACACACTTTCGAGATTCTGGGCCGAAATATAGCCCCACTTCACTTAAGACTGAAAGAGTAGCCGAGACCGCCTTGCTCGCATCGTGAGTTTGACAAACTTCCGGTCGATATTCCGGAACTTGGGGGATATTTTCCAGTCCCAGGAGCTCTAAACTAACTCCTCATGGCCTTGGTTTGCAGTGAAATGGACAGAGCAAAACTTTTTGAACGCTCACCTTCGAGCTTCCTGGCCGAAATAAAGCCCCACTTTACTTTAAGACTTAAAGAGTAACCGAGAGCACCTTACGCGCATTGTGATTTTGACAAACTTCGGGCGGATCTCCCGGAACTTGGGGAACATTTTCCAGTCCCTTGGACGCTAAACTAAGTCCTGATGGCCTTGTTTTGCAGTGAAATGGACACAGCAAAGCTTTTTGAACGCTCACTTTCGAGCTTGTGGGCCGAAATATAGCCACACTTTACTTTAAGACTGAAACAGTAGCCGACACCGCATTTCGCGCATCGTGATTTTGATCAACTTCGGCTCGCTTTCCCGGAACTTGGGGAATATTTTCCAGTCCCGGGGACCCTAAACTAACTTTTGATAGCTTTGGTTTGCAGTGAAATGCACACAGGAAAACTTTTTGAACGCTCACATTCCAGCTTCTGGACAGAAATATAGAGCCATTTTACTTTAAGATTGAACGGGTAGCCGAGACCGCTTTGGGAGCATAGTGATTTTGACCACTTTCAGCTCGATTTACCGGAACTTGGGAATATTTTCCAGTCCCAAGGACGCTAAACTAACTCGTGATGGCCTTGTTGTTCAGTCAAAGAACACAGCAAAACTTTTTGAAGGCTCACTTTCGGGCTTCTGGGCCGAAATATAGCCCCACTTCACTCTAAGACTGAAAGAGTAGCCGACACTACCTTACGCAGATCGTGATTTTTACCAACTTCGGCTCGATTTCCCGGACCTTGGGGCATATTTTCCAGTCCCGGGGACTCTAAAAAAGTCCTGATGGCTTTGGTTTGCAGTCAAATAAACACAGGGAAACTTTTTGAACGCTCACTTTCAAGCTCCTGGGCAGGAATAAAGCCTCACTTCACTTTAAGACTGAAACAGTAAGCGAGACCACCTAACGCGCACCGTGATTTTGACCAACTTCGGCTAAATTTCCCTAAACTTGGGGGGATATTTTCCAGTCCCGAAGACTCTTAAGGAACCCCTGATGGCCTTCGTTTGCATTGAAATGGATACAGCAAAACATTTTGAACGCTCACTTTTGAGCTTCTGGGCCGAAATATAGCCCCACTTCACTTTAAGACTGAAAGACTAGCCAAGACCGTCTTGCGCGCATCGTGATTTTGAGCAACGTCTTCTCGATTTTTCGGAACTTGGGAAATATATTGCAGTCCCGGGGACTCTAAACTTACTCCTGATGGCCTTGGTTTGCAGTGAAATGGACACAGCACATTTTTTGCAGCCCTCACTTTGGAGCTTCTGGGCCGAAATAGAGCCCCACTTCACTTTAAGACTGAAAGAGTAGCCGAGGGTGCCTTAGGCGCATCGTGATTTTGACCGACTTCGGCTTGAGTTGCCAGAACTTAAAAGATATTTTCCAGTCCCGGGGACTCTAAACTAACTCATGATGGCCTTGGTTTTCAGTGAAATTGAGAGAGGTAAACTTTTTGAACGCTCACTTTCGAGCTTCTGGACCGAAATATAGCCCTACTTCACTTTCAGACTGAATGAGTAGCCGAGACCGCCTTACGCGAATGGTTATTTTGACCAACTTCGTCTCGATTTGGCGGAACTTGGAGGATATTTTCCAGTTCCGGGAACTGTAAACTACTTCTTGAGGGCCTTGCTTTGCAGTGAAATGGGCACAGCATAACTTTTTGAAGGCTCACTTTCGAGCTTCTGGGCCAAAATATACAGCCGCGTCACTTTAAGACTAAAAGAGTAGCCGAGACTGCTTTACGCGCATCGTGATTTTCATAAACTTCGGCTCGATTTCCCGGAACTCAGGGGATATTTTGATGTCCCGGAGACTGTAAACTATCTCCTGATGTGGCTTGGTTGGCGGTGAAATGGACAGAGCAAAACTTTTCGAAGTTTCACTTTCGAGCTTCTGGACCGAAATATAGCCCGAGTTCACTTTAAGAATGAAAGAATAGGAGAGACCGCCTTACGTGCATCGTGTTTTTGACCAACCTTGGCTCGATTTCCCAGGAAATGGGGAATATTTTCCGGTACCGGGGACTCTAAAGTAACACCTGATTGCCTTGGTTTGCATTGAAATGGAGAGAGCTAAACTTTTTCAACGCTCCCCTTCGGGCTTCTGAGCCGAAATATAGCCCCACTTCACTTTAAGACTGAAAGAGTAGCCGAGACCGTCTTACGCGCATCGTGATTTTGACCAACTTCGGCTCGATTTCCCGAAACTTCGGTGATATATTCAAGTTCCAAGGACTCTAAACTAACCCCTGATGGCCTTGGTCTGCAGTGAAATGGACACAGCAAATTTTTTTGAACGCTTACTTTCGAAATTCTGGGCCGAAATATAGCCCCACTTCACTTTAAGACAAATAGTAGCCGAGACCGCCTTAGACGCATCGTGATTTTGACCAACTTCGGCTTGAGTTGCCAGAACTTAAGGTATATTTTTTAGTCCCGTGGACTCTAAACTAACTCATGATGGCCTTGGTTTTCAGTTAAATTGAGAGAGCAAAACTTTTTGAACGCTAACTTTCGAGCTTCTGGGCCGAAATATACAGCCACGTCACTTTAAGACTAAAAGAATAGCCGAGACTACTTTAACGCGCATCGTGATTTTGACAAACTTCGGCTGGATTTCCCGGGACTTGGGGGATATTTTGATGTCCCGGACACTGTAAACAATCTGCTGATGTGGCTTGGTTTGCGGTGAAATGGACACAGCAAAACTTTTTGAACTTTCACTTTCGAGCTTCTGGGCCGAAATATAGCCCCAGTTCACTTTAAGAATCAAAGAGTAGCCGAGACCGCCTTACGCGCATCGTGATTTTCACAAAATTGGGCTCGATTTCCCAGAACTTGGCCGATATTTTCCAGTCCCGAGGAGTCTAAACTAACTCCTGATGGCCTTGGTTTGCAGTGAAATGAACACAGCAAAACTTTTTGAACTTTCACTTTCTAGCTTCTCGGTCGAAATATAGCCCCAGTTCACTTTACGACTCAAAGAGTAGCCGAGACCGCCTTACGCTCATCGTGATTTTGACAAAATTCGGCTCGATTTCCCCGAACTTGGGCGATATTTTCCAGTCCCGAGCAGTCTAAACTAACTCCTGATGGCCTTGGTTTGCAGTGAAATGAACAAGGTAACACTTTTTGAACGCTCAGTTTCGAGCTTCTGGGCCGAAATACAACCGTACTTCACTTTAAGACTGAAATAGTAGCCAAGACCTCCTTACGAGCATCGTGATTTTGACCCAGTTCAGCTCGATTTCCCGGAACTTGGGGGATATTTTCCAGTCCGGGGGACTTTAAACTAACTCCTGATGGCCTTGATTTGCAGTTAAATGCACAAAGCGTAACTTTTTAAAGGTTCACTTTCGAGCTTCTGGGCCGAAATATAGCCCCACTTTACTTTAAGACTGAAAGAGTAGCCGAGACCGTCTTACGCGCATCGTAATTTTGACCAACTTCCGTTGGATTTCCCGGAACTTCGGGAATATATTCCATTACCGGGGACTCTAAACTAACTGCTGAAGGTCTTGGTTTGCAGTGAAATGGACACAGCACATTTTTTTGAACGCTCACTTTCGAGCTTCTCGGCCGAAATATAGCCCTACTTCACTTTAAGACTGAAAGAGTAGCCGAGACCGCCTTACGCGCATCGTAATTTTGACCAACTGCGGCTCGATTTCCCGGAAGTTGGCGAATATTTTCAATTCCCGAGGAAGCTAAACTAACTTCCGATGGCCTTAGTTTGCAGTTAAATGGACACAGCAAAACCTTTTGAGCGCTTACTTTCGAGTTTATGGCTCGAAATATAGCCCCACTTAACTTTAAGACTGAAAGAGTAGCCGAGACCGCCTTACGCGCATCGTGATTTTGGGATACTTCGGCTCGATTTCCCGGAAATAGGGGGATATTTTCCAGTCCCGGGGACTGTAAACTAACTGCTGATGGCCTTGGTTTCCAGTGAAATGGACACAGGAACACTTTTTGAACGCGCACTTTCGAGCTTGCTGGCCGAAATATAGCCCTGCTTCTTTTTAAGACTGAAAGAGTAGGCGGGAGCGCCGTACGCGCATTGTGATTTTGAGGATCTTCGGCTCGATCTGGCGAAACTTGGGAGATATTTTCCAGTCCCAAAGTCTCTAAACTCACTCCTGATTGTCTAAGATGTGAGTGAAATAGACGAAAAAATTTTTGAACCCTTTTTTTCGAGCTTCTGGAATTAAATCTAAGCCCACTTTACCTTAAGACTGAAAGAGTAGCCGAGACCCCCTTAAGCGCATGGTGATTTTGGCTAACTTCGGGTGGATTTCCCGTAACTTGGGGGATATTTCCAGTTCCTTTGCCGCTAAACTAAGTCGTGATGGCCTTGTTTTGAAGTGAAATGGACACAGCAAAACTTTTTAAACACTCAGTTTCGAGCTTCTGGGCCGAAATATTGCCCCAATTCACTTTAAGACTGAAAGAGTAGCCGAGAGCGCCGTACGCGCGTCGTGATTTTGACCAACTTCGGTTAAATTTCCCGGAACTTGGGGGATATTTTCCAGTCCCGGGGACTCTAAACTGATCCCCGACGTCCTTGGTCTGCAGTAAAATGGACACAGCAAAACTTTTTGAAGGCTCACTTTATAGCTTCTGGGCCGAAATAGAGTTCCACTTCACTTTAAGAGTGAAAGAGTAGCCGAGACCGCCTTACGCCCATCGTAATTTTGACCAACTTCGGCTCGATTTCCCGGAACTTGGGGGATATTTTCCAGTCGCGTGGACTCTAAAGTAACTCCTGGTGGCCTTGCTCTGGGGTGAAATGGACACAGCACAACTTTTTGAACGCTGACTTTCGAGCTTCTGGGGGGAAATATTGCCCCAGTTCACTTTAAGAATGAAAGAGTAACCGGGACCGCCTTACGCGCATCGTGATTTTGACCAACTTCGGCTCGATTTCCCGGAACTTGGGAGATAATTGCCTGTCCCGGGCACTCTAAACTAATTCCTGATGGCCTTGGTTTTCAGTGAAATGGACACAGCCAAACTTTTTGAACGTTCACTCTCCAGCTTCTGGGCCGAAAGATAGTCCCACTTCACTTTAAGACTGAAAGAGTAGCCGGCACCGCCTTACGCGCATGGTAATTTTGTCGAACTTCGGCTTGGTTTCCTGGGACTTGGGGGATATTTTCCAGTCCCGGAAGCTCTAAACTAACTCCTGAATGCCTTGGTTTTTAGTGAAATGGACACAGGTAAAAGGAGCGCACGTTCGGTTTCCAGGTTGTAGGCCGAAATATAGCCCCACTTTATTTTAAGACTGAAAGTGTACACGAAACCGCCTTAAGCGCATCGAAATTTTTAGCCACTATGGCTCGATATGCCAAGACTTGGGGGATATTTTCCAGTCCTAGGGACTCTACCCTAACTCTTGATGGCCTTAGTTTTCAGTAAAAAGGTCACAGGTAACAGGAGCGCACGCTCGGTGTCGAGCTTCTAGGCCGAAATGTAGCCCCAGTTCATTTTAAGACTGAAAGAGTAAACGAAACTGCCGTACGCCTATCGTAATTTTAAGAAAGAATGGCTCAATTTGCCGAAACTTGGAGGATAGCTTCCAGTCTCGAGGATTCTAAACTATCTCCTGATGGACTTAGTTCTTAGTGAAATGGACACAGGTAAAAGGAGAGCACGCTCGGTGTCGAGCTTGTAGAACCGAAATATAGCCCCACTTCATTTTCGGAGTAAACGAGTAGCCGAGACCGCCTTAGGCGCATCGTGATTTTGAGCATCTTTGGCTCGATTTGCCGGAATTCGGGGAATATTTTCCAGTCCCGAGGACTCTATGTTAACGCCTGATGAACTTAGTTTTCAGTGATATGTACACAGGCAAAAGGAGCGCACGCTCCGTGTTGAGCTTCTCGGCCGAAATATAGCCCCACTTCATTTTAACACTGAAAGAGTAACCGAGACCGCCTTACGCGCATCGTGATTTTGAGGAACTTTGGCTCGATCTGCCAGAATTTGGGAAATATTTTCCAGTCCCAAGGACTCTAAACTAACACCTGATGGCCTAAGATGTCAGTGAAATGGACACAGGTAAAATTAGCGCACGCCCGGTCTCGAGCTTCTAGGTCGAAATATAGCCCCCCTTAATTTTAAGACTGCAATAGTAGCCGAGACCGCCTTACGCGCATCGTGATTTTGGGCCACTTTTGCTCGATTTCCCGGAAGTTGGCGAATAACTTGAAGTCCCGGGGACGCTAAACTAACTCCCGATGACCTTGGTTTGCAGTTTAATGAACACAGCAAAACATTCTGAACGCTCACCTTCGAGCTTCAGTGCCGCAATATAGCCCTACTTAAATTTAAGACTGAAAGAATAACCGAGAGCCCGTTACGCGCATCGTGATTTTCATCAACTTCGGCGCCATTTCCTGGAACTTGGAGAATATTTTCCAGTTCCGGGGACTCTGAACTAACTCCTGATTGCCTTGGTTTGCAGTCAAATGGACACAGCAAAACTTTTTGAACGCTCACTTTCGAGCTTGTGGGCCTAAATATACCCGCACTTCACTTTAAGACTGAAACAATAGCCGAGACCGCGTTACGCGCATCGTGATTTTGAGCAACTTCTGCTCACTTTCCTGGAACTTGGGGAATATTTTCGAGTCCCGGGGACTCTAAACTAACTCCTGATGGCCATGGTTTGCAGTGAAATTCATCCAGGACAAGTTTTTGAACGAACACTTTCGAGCTTTTAGGCCGAAATATAGTCCCACATCACTTACGACTTAAAGAGTAGCCGAGACCGGCGTGCGCGCATCGTGATTTTGACCAACTTCGGGTCGATACTCCGGAATTTGGGGGATATTTTCCAGTCCCAGGGACTCTAAACTAACTCTTGATGGCCTTGGTTTGCAGTGAAATGGAGACAGCAAAACTTTTTGAACGCTCACCTTCAAGCTTCTTGGCCGAAATATAGCCCACTTTACTTTAATACTGAAAAAGTAGCCGAGACCGCCTTACGCGCAAAGTGATTTTGACAAACCTCGGGTGGATTTGCCAGAACTTCGGGGATATTTTCCAGTCCCTTGGACGCTAAACTAGGTGCCGATGGCCTTGTTTTGCAGTGAAATGGACACAGCAAAGCTTTTTGAACGCTCACTTTCGAGCTTGTGGGCCGAAATATAGCCATACTTCACTTTAAGACTGCAACAGTAGCCGAGACCAAGTTTCGCGCATCGTGATTTTGATCAACTTCGGCTCGATTTCCCGGAACTTGCGAAATATTTTCCAGTCCCCGTGACTCTAAACTAACTCGTGCTGGTCTTGGTTTGCAGTGAAACGGAAACAGAAAAAGTTTTTGAACGCATACTTTCGAGCTTCTGGACCGAAATAGAACCCCACTTCACTTGAAGACTGAAAGAGTTGCCGAGACCGCCTTACGTGCATCGTGATTTTGAGCAACTTCGGCTCTATTTGCCGGAACTAAGGGGATATATTCCAGTTCTGAGGACTCTAAACTAATTCCTGATGGCCTTGGTTTGCAGTAAAATGGAGCCAGCAAAACGTTTTGAACGCTCAATTTCGAGCTTCTGGGCCAAAATATAGCCCCCCATTACTTTAACACTGAAAGAGTAGCCGAGACCGCTTTACGTGTATGGTGATTTTGACAAACTTCGGGTTGATTTTCCGGAACTTGGGGGATATTTTCCAGTCCCGGGGACTCTCAACTAACTCCTGCTTGTCGTGGTTTGCAGTGAAATGGACACAGCGAAAGTTTTTGAACGCTCACTCTCGAGCTTCTGGGCCGAAATAGAGCCCCATTTTACTTTAAGACTGAAAGAGTAGGCGAGACCGTCTTGAGCGAATCGTGATTCTGAGCAATTTCGCGTTTATTTCCCGAAACTTGGGGGATATATTCCAGTCAAAGGGACTCTACAGTAACTCCTGATGGCCTTGGTTTTCAGTGAAATGGACAGAGCACAACTTTGGAGCTTCTGGGCAGAAATATAGCCCCATTTTACTTTAAGACTGAAAGAGTAGATGAGACCGCCTAACGCGCATCGTAATTTTGACGAACTTCGAATGGATTTCCCGGAACTTGGGGGATATTTTGTAGTCCCTTTGACGCTAAACTAAGTCCTGATGGCCTTGTTTTGAAGTCAAATGGACACAACAAAACTTTTTGAACGCTCACTTTCTAGCTTGTGGGCCGAAATATAGGCACACTTGACTTTAAGACTGAAACAGTAGCCGAAACCACGTTACGCGCATCATGAATTTGATCAACTTCGGCTCCGATTCCCGCGACTTGGGGGATATGTTCCAGTCCCGGGGACTCTAAACTAACTCCTGATGGGCTTGGTTTGCATTGAAATGGACACAGCACAATTTTTTGAACGCACACTTTCGAGATTCTGGGCCGAAATATAGTCCCACTTCACTTAACACTGAAAGAGTAGCCGAGACCGCCTTGCTCGCATCGTTTGACAAACTTCCGGTCGATATTCCGGAACTTGGGGGATATTTTCCAGTCCCAGGAGCTCTAAACTAACTCCTCATGCCCTTGGTTTGCAGTGAAATGGACAGAGCAAAACTTTTTGAACGCTCACCTTCGAGCTTCCTAGCCGAAATAAAGCCCCACTTCACTTTAAGACTGAAAGAGTAGCCGAGACCGCTTTGGGAGCATCGTAATTTTGACCAACTTCAGCTCAATTTACCGGAACTTGGGGAATATTTTCCAGTCGCAGGGACGCTAAACTAACTCGTGATGCCCTTGTTTTTCAGTCAAAGAACACAGCAAAACTTTTTGAACGCTCACCTTCGAGCTTCCTGGCCGAAATAAAGCCCTACTTTACTTTAAGACTTAAAGAGTAACCGAGACCACCTTACGCGCATTGTTATTTTGACAAATTTCGGGTGGATCTACCGGAACTTGGGGAACATTTTCCAGTCCCTTGGACGCGAAACTAACTCCTGATGGCCCTGTTTTGCAGTGAAACGGACACAGCAAAACCTTTTTGAACGCTCACTTTCGAGCTTGTGGGCCGAAATATAGCCACACTTTACTTTAAGACTGAAACACTAGCCGAGACCGCACTTCGCGCATCGGGATTTTGATCAACTTCGGCTGGCTTTCCCGGAACTTGGGGAATATTTTCCAGTCCCCGGGACTTTAAACTAACTTTTGATAGCTTTGGTTTGCAGTGAAATGCACACAGCAAAACTTTTTGAACGCTCACTTTCGAGCTTCTGGACAGAAATATAGCCCCACTTCACTTTAAGACTGAAAGGGTAGCCGAGACCGCTTTGGGAGCATCGTGATTTTCACCAACTTCAGCTCGATTTACCGGAAATTGGGGAATATTTTCCAGTCCCAGGGACGCTAAACTAACTCGTGATGGCCTTGTTTTTCAGTCAAAGAACACAGCAAAACTTTTTGAAGGCTCACTTTCGGGCTTCTGGGCCGAAATATAGCCCCACTTCACTTTAAGACTGAAAGAGTAGCCGATACCGCATTTCGCGCATCGTGATTTTGCTCAACTTCGGTTCGATTCCCCGGAACTTTGGCAATATTTTTTGGTCCCGGGGACTCTAAACTAACCCCTGATGGCCTTGGTTTGCAGTGAAATGGACACAGCAAAACTTTTTGAACGCTCACTTTCGGGCTTCTGGCCAGAAATATAGCCCCACTTCACTTTAAGACAGAAAGAGTAGCCGAGACCACTTTAGGGGCATCGTGATTTTGACCAACCTCGGCTCAATTTCGCGGACCTTGGGGCATATTTTCTTGTCCCGGGGACGCTAAACTAACTCCTGATGGCCTTGGTTTGCAGTGAAATGAACACAGCAAAACTTTTCGAACGCTCACTTTCGGGCTTCTCGCCCGAAATATAGCCCCACTTCACTCTAAGACTGAAAGAGTAGCCGACACTACCTTACGCAAATCGTAATTTTGACCAACTTCCGCTCGATTTACCGGAACTTGGGGAATATTTTCCAGTCCCAGGGACGCGAAACTAACTCGTGTAGCGTTGTTTTTCAGTCAAAGAACACAGCAAAACTTTTTGAACGTTGACTTTCGGGCTTCTTGGCCGAAATATAGCCCCACTTCACTTTAAGACTGAAAGAGTAGCCGATACCGCATTTCGCGCATCGTGATTTTGATCAACTTCGGTTCGATTCCCCGGAACTTGGGCAATATTTTTCAGTCCCGCGGACTCTAAACTAACCCCTGATGGCCTTGGTTTGCAGTGAAATGGACACAGCAAAACTTTTTGAACGCTCACTTTCGGGCTTCTTGCCCGAAATATAGCCCCACTTCACTTTAAGACAGAAAGAGTAGCCGAGACCACTTTAGGGGCATCGTGATTTTGACCAACCTCGGCTCAATTTCCCGGACCTTGGGGCATATTTTCTTGTCCCGGGGACGCTAAACTAACTCCTCATGACCTTGGTTTTAAGTGAAATGAAGACAGCAAAATTTTTTGAACGCTCACTTTCGGGCTTCTCGCCCGAAATATAGCCCCACTTCACTCTAAGACTGAAAGAGTAGCCGACACTACTTTACGCAAATCGTAATTTTGACCAACTTCCGCTCGATTTACCGGAACTTGGGGGATATTTTCCAGTCCCAGGGACTCTAAACTAGCTCCTGATGGCTTTGGTTTGCAGTCAAATAAACACAGGGAAACTTTTTTAACGCTCACTTTCAAGCTCCTGGAAAGGAATAAAGCCTCACTTCACTTTAAGACTGAAACAGTAAGCGAGACCGCCTAACGCGCACCGTGATTTTGACCAACTTCGGCTAAATTTCCCTGAACTTGGGGGGATATTTTCCAGTCCCGAAGACTCTTAAGTAACCCCTGATGGCCTTCGTTTGCATTGAAATGGATACAGCAAAACTTTTTGAACGCTCACTTTTGAGCTTCTGGACCGAAATATAGCCCCACTTCACTTAATGACTGAAAGACTAGCCAAGACCGTCTTGCGCGCATCGTGATTTTGAGCAACGTCTTCTCGATTTTCCGCAACTTGGGAAATATATTGCAGTCCCGGGGACTCTAAACTAACTCCTGATGGCCTTGGTTTGCAGTGAAATGGACAAAGCAAATTTTTTGCAGCCCTCACTTTGGAGCTTCTGGGCCGAAATAGAGCCCCACTTCACTTTAAGACTGAAAGGGTAGCCGAGGCCGCCTTAGGCGCATCGTGATTTTGTCCAACTTCGGCTTGAGTTGCCAGAACTTAAAAGATATTTTCCAGTCCCAGGGACTCTAAACTAACTCATGATGGCCTTGGTTTTCAGTGAAATTGAGAGAGGAAAACTTTTTGAACGCTCACTTTCGAGCTTCTGGACCGAAATATAGCCCTACTTCACTTTCAGACTCAAAGAGTAGCCGAGACGGCCTTACGCGAATCGTTATTTTGACCAACTTCGTCTCGATCTCGCGGAACTTGGAGGATATTTTCCAGTTCCGGGGACTGTAAACTACTTCCTGAGGGCCTTGCTTTGCAGTGAAATGGGCACAGCATAACTTTTTGAACGCTCACTTTCGAGCTTCTGGGCCAAAATATACAGCCACGTCACTTTAAGACTGAACAAGTAGCCGAGACTGCTTTACGCGCATCGTGATTTTCACAAACTTCGGCTCGATTTCCCGGAACTTGGGGGATATTTTGATGTCCCGGAGACTGTAAACTATATCCTGATGTGGCTTGGTTCGCGGTGAAATGGACACAGCAAAACTTTTTGAACTTTCACTTTCGAGCTTCTGGGCCGAAATATAGCCCGAGTTCACTTTAAGAATGAAAGAATAGCCGAGACCGCCTTACGCGCATCGTGATTTTGACCAACTTTGGCTCGATTTCCCAGGAAATGGGGAATATTTTCTGGTACTGGGGACTCTAGAGTAACTCCTGATTGCCTTGGTTTGCATTGAAATGGAGAGAGCAAAACTTTTTCAACGCTCCCTTTCGGGCTTCTGAGCCGAAATATAGCCCCACTTCAGTTTAAGACTGAAAGAGTAGCCGAGACCGTCTTACGCGCATCGTGATTTTGACCAACTTCGGCTCGATTTCCCGAAACTTCGGGGATATATTCAAGTTCCAAGGACTCTAAACTAACCCCTGATGGCCTTGGTCTGCAGTGAAATGGACACAGCAATTTTTTTTGAACGCTTACTTTCGAAATTCTGGGCCGAAATATAGCCCCACTTCACTTTAAGACTGAAATAGTAGCCGAGACCGCCTTAGACGCATCGTGATTTTGACCAACTTCGGCTTGAGTTGCCAGAACTTAAGGTATATTTTTTAGTCCCGTGGACTCTAAACTAACTCATGATGGCCTTGGTTTTCAGTTAAATTGAGAGAGCAAAACTTTTTGAACGCTAACTTTCGAGCTTCTGGGCCGAAATATACAGCCACGTCACTTTAAGACTAAAAGAGTAGCCGAGACTACTTTAACGCGCATCGTGATTTTGACAAACTTCGGCTCGATTTCCCGGGACTTGGGGGATATTTTGATGTCCCGGACACTGTAAACAATCTGCTGATGTGGCTTGGTTTGCGGTGAAATGGACACAGCAAAACTTTTTGAACTTTCACTTTCGAGCTTCTGGGCCGAAATATAGCCCCAGTTCACTTTAAGAATCAAAGAGTAGCCGAGACCGCCTTACGCGCATCGTGATTTTGACAAAATTCGGCTCGATTTCCCCGAACATGGGCAATATTTTCCAGTCCCGCGGAGTCTAAACTAACTCCTGATGGCCTTGGTTTGCAGTGAAATGAACACAGCAAAACTCTTTGAACTTTCACTTCCTAGCTTCTCGGCCGAAATATAGCCCCAGTTCACTTTAAGAATCAAAGAGTAGCCGAAACCGCCTTACCCGCGTCGTGATTTTGACAAAATTCGGCTCGATTTCCCCGAACTTGGCCGATATTTTCCAGTCCCGAGGAGTCTAAACTAACTCCTGATGGCCTTGGTTTGCAGTGAAATGAACACAGCAAAACTTTTTGAACTTTCACTTTCTAGCTTCTCGGCCGAAATATAGCCCCAGTTCACTTTAAGAATCAAAGAGTAGCCGAAACCGCCTTACCCGCATCGTGATTTTGATAAAATTCGGCTCGATTTCCCCGAACTTGGCCGATATTTTCCAGTCCCGAGGAGTCTAAACTAACTCCTGATGGCCTTGGTTTGCAGTGAAATGAACACAGCAAAACTTTTTGAACTTTCACTTTCTAGCTTCTCGGCCGAAATATAGCCCCAGTTCACTTTAAGAATCAAAGAGTAGCCGAGACCTCCTTACGCGCATCATGATTTTCACAAAATTTGGCTCGATTTCCCCGAACTTGGGCGATATTTTCCAGTCCCGAGCAGTCTAAACTAACTCCTGATGGCCTTGGTTTGCAGTGAAATGAACAAGGTCACACTTTTTGAACGCTTATTTTCGAGCTTCTGGGAAGAAATATAGCCCTACTTCACTTTAAGACTGAAAGAGTAGGCGAGACCGCCTTACGCGCATCGTGATTTTGAGCAACTTCCGCTCGATTTTCTAGAATTTTGGCGATATTTTCAAGTCCCGGGGACTCTAAACTAACTCCTGATTGCCTTGCTTTGATGTGAAATGGACGCAGGAAAACTTTTTGAACGCTCAGTTTCGAGCTTCTCGGCCGAAATACAACCGTACTTCACTTTAAGACTGAAATAGTAGCCGAGACCTCCTTACGAGCATCGTGATTTTGACCCAGTTCAGCTCGATTTCCCGGAACTTGGAGGATATATTCCAGTCCGGGGGACTTGAAACTAACTCCTGATGGCCTTGGTTTGCAGTTAAATGCACAAAGCGTAACTTTTTAAAGGTTCACTTTCGAGCTTCTGGGCCGAAATATAGCCCCACTTTACTTTAAGACTGAAAGAGTAGCCGAGACCGTCTTACGCGCATCGTGATTTTGACCAATTCCGTTCGATTTCACGGAACTTCGGTGAGATATTCCAGTCCGGGGGACTCTAAACTAACTGCTGATGGCCTTGGTTTGCAGTGAAATGGACACAGCACATTTCTTTGAACGCTCACTTTCGAGCTTCTCGGCCGAAATATAGCCCCACTTCACTTTAAGACTGAAAGAGTAGCCGAGACCGCCTTACGCGCATGGTAACTTTATCGAACTTCGGCTTGATTTCCTGGGACTTGGGGGATATTTTCTAGTCCCGGAAGCTCTAAACTAACTCCTGAATGCCTTGGTTTTTAGTGAAATGGACACAGGTAAAAGGAGCGCACGTTCGGTTTCCAGGTTGTAGGCCGAAATATAGTCCCACTTTATTTTAAGACTGAAAGTGTACACGAAACCGCCTTAAGCCCATCGAAAGTTTTAGCCACTATGGCTCGATATGCCAAGACTTGGGGGATATTTTCCAGTCCCAGGGACTCTACCCTAACTCTTGATGGCCTTAGTTTTCAGTAAAAAGGTCACAGGTAACAGGAGCGCACGCTCGGTGTCGAGCTTCTAGGCCGAAATGTAGCCCCAGTTCATTTTAAGACTGAAAGAGTAAACGAAACTGCCGTACGCCTATCGTAATTTTAAGAAAGTATGGCTCAATTTGCCGAAACTTGGAGGATAGCTTCCAGTCTCGAGGATTCTAAACTATCTCCTGGTGGACTTAGTTCTTAGTGAAATGGACACAGGTAAAAGGAGAGCACGCTCGGTGTCGAGCTTGTAGAACCGAAATATAGCCCCACTTCATTTTCGGAGTAAACGAGTAGCCGAGACCGCCTTACTAGCATCTTGATTTTGAGCATCTTTGGCTCGATTTGCCGGAATTCGGGGAATATTTTCCAGTCCCGAGGACTCTATGTTAACTCCTGATGAACTAAGTTTTCAGTGATATGTACACAGTTAAAAGGAGCGCACGCTCGGTGTTGAGCTTCTCGGCCGAAATATAGCCCCACTTCATTTTAAGACTGAAAGAGTAAACGAAACTGCCGTACGCCTATCGTAATTTTAAGAAAGTATGGCTCAATTTGCCGAAACTTGGAGGATAGCTTCCAGTCTCGAGGATTCTAAACTATATCCTGGTGGACTTAGTTCTTAGTGAAATGGACACAGGTAAAAGGAGAACACGCTCGGTGTCGAGCTTGTAGAACCGAAATATAGCCCCACTTCATTTTCGGAGTAAACGATTAGTCGAGACCGCCTTAGGCGCATCGTGATTTTGAGCATCTTTGGCTCGATTTGCCAGAATTCGGGGAATATTTTCCAGTCCCGAGGACTCTATGTTAACTCCTGATGAACTTAGTTTTCAGTGATATGTACACAGGCAAAAGGAGCGCACGCTCGGTGTGGAGCTTCTCGGCCGAAATATAGCCCCACTTCATTTTAAGACTGAAAGAGTAGCCGAGACCGCCTTACGCGAATCGTGATTTTGAGAAACTTTGGCTCGATCTGCCAGAATTTGGGAAATATTTTCCAGTCCCAAGCACTCTAAACTAACTCCTCATGGCCTAAGATGTCAGTGAAATGGACACAGGGAAAATTAGCGCACGCCCGGTGTCGAGCTTTTAGGTCGAAATATAGCCCCCCTTAATTTTAAGACTGAAAGAGTAGCCGAGACCGCCTTACGCGCATCGTGATTTTGGGCCACTTTTGCTCGATTTCCCGCAAGTTGGCGAATAATTTAAAGTCCCGGGGACGCTAAACTAACTCCCGATGACCTTGGTTTGCAGTTTAATGAACACAGCAAAACATTCTGAACGCTCACCTTCGAGCTTCAGTGCCGCAATATAGCCCTAGTTAAATTTAACCCTGAAAGAATAACCGAGAGCCCGTTACGCGCATCGTAATTTTCATCAACTTCGGCGCCATTTCCTGGAGCTTGGAGAATATTTTCCAGTTCCGGGGACTCTAAACTAACTCCTGATTGCCTTGGTTTGCAGTGAAATGGACACAGCAAAACTTTTTGAACGCTCACTTTCGAGCTTGTGGGCCTAAGTATAGCCACACTTCACTTTAAGACTGAAACAGTAGCCGAGACCGCGTTACGCGCATCGTGATTTTGAGCAACTTCTGCTCGCTTTCCTGGAACTTGGGGAATATTTTCGAGTCACGCGGACTCTAAACTAACTCCTGATGGCAATGGTTTGCAGTGAAATTTACACAGCACAGGTTTTTGAACGAACACTTTCGAGCTTTTAGGCCGAAATATAGTCCCACATCACTTACGACTCACAGAGTAGCCGAGAGCGGCGTGCGCGCATCGTGATTTTGACCAACTTCGGGTCGATATTCCGGAACTTGGGGGATATTTTCCAGTCCCAGGGACTCTAAACTAACTCTTGATGGCCTTGGTTTGCAGTGAAATGGAGACAGCAAAACTTTTTGAACGCTCACCTTCAAGCTTCTGGGCCGAAATATAATCCGCTTTACTTTAATACTGAAAAAGTAGCCGAGACCGCCTTACGCGCATCGTGATTTGGACCAACGTCTTCTCGATTTCCCGGAACTTGGGGGATATTTTCCAGACCCTTGGACGCTAAACTAGGAACCGATGGCCTTGTTTTGCAGTGAAATGGACACAGCAAAGCTTTTTGAACGCTCACTTTTGAGCTTCTGGGCCGAAATATAGCCCCACTTCACTTTAAGACTGAAAGAGTAGCCGAGACCGTCTTAGGCGCATCGTGATTTTGACCAACGGCTTCTCGATTTTCCGGACGTTGAGAAATACATTCCACTCCCGTGGACTCTAAACAAACTACTGATAGCCTTGGTTTGCAATGAAATAGACACAGTAATTTTTTTTGAGCTTTGAGCTTGTGGGCCGAAATAGAGCCCCACTTCACTTTAAGACTGAAGGAGTAGCCGACACCGCCTTAAGCGCACCGTGATTTTGACCAACTTGGGCTCGATTTGCCGGCACTTGGGGGATATTTTTCAGTCCCGGTGACTCTAAACTAGCTCCTGATTGCCTTGGTTTTCAGTGAAATGGACACAGCGAAACTTTTTGAACACTCACTCACGAGCTTCTGGACCGAAATATAGCCCCACTTTACTTAAAGACTGAAAGAGTAGCCGAGACCGTCTTGCGCAAATCGTGATTTTGACCAACTTCGGGTCGGTTTCCCGGAACTTTCCGCGGGCTCTAAACTAACTCCTGATGGCCTTGGTTTCCAGTGAAATGGACAAAGGAAAGCTTTTTGAACACTCTCTTTGTAGCTTCTGGGCCGAAATAGAATCCCACTTCACTTTCAGACTGAAATACTAGCCGAGACCGCCTCACGCGCATCGTAAGTTAGACCAAGTTCAGCTCGATTTCACGTAACTTTTGGGATATTTTCCAGTCCGGGGGACTCTAAACTAACTTCTGATGGCCTTGCTTTGCACTGAAAGTGACAGAGCAAATTTTTTTAAACACTCACTTTTGAGCTTCTGGGCCGAAATATAGCCCCACTTCACTTTAAGACTGAAAGAGTAGCCGAGACCGCATTTCGCGCATCGTGATTTTGATCAACTTCGGCTCGCTTTCCCGGAACTTGGGGAATATTTTCCAGTCCCGGGGACCCTAAACTAACTTTTGATAGCTTTGGTTTGCAGTGAAATGCACACAGCAAAATTTTTTGAACGCTCACTTTCGAGCTTCTGGACAGAAATATAGCCCCATTTCAGTTTAAGACGGAAAGGGTAGCCGAGACCGCTTTGGGAGCATCGTGATTTTGACCAACTTCAGCTCGATTTACCGGAACTTGGGGAATATTTTCCAGTCCCAGGGACGCTAAACTAACTCGTGATGGCCTTGTGTTTCAGTCAAAGAACACAGCAAAACTTTTTGAAGGCTCACTTTCGGGCTTCTTGGCCGAAATATAGCCACACTACACTTTAAGACTGAAAGAGTAGCCGATACCGCATTTCGCGCATCGTGATTTTGATCAACTTCGGTTCGATTCCCCGGAACTTGGGCAATATTTTTCAGTCCCGGGGACTCTAAACTAACCCCTGATGGCCTTGATTTGCAGTGAAATGGAGACGGCAAAACTTTTTGAACGCTCACTTTCGGGCTTCTCGCCCGAAATATAGCCCCACTTCACTTTAAGACAGAAAGAGTAGCCGAGAGCACTTTAGGGGCATCGTGATTTTGACCAACCTCGGCTCAATTTCGCGGACCTTGGGGCATATTTTCTTGTCCCGGGGACGCTAAACTAAGTCCTGATGGCCTTGGTTTGCAGTGAAATGAACACAGCAAAACTTTTTGAACGCTCACTTTCGGGCTTCTCGCCCGAAATATAGCCCCACTTCACTCTAAGACTGAAAGAGTAGCCGACACTACCTTACGCAAATCGTGATTTTGACCAACTTCGGCTCGATTTCCCGTAAGTTGGGGGATATTTCCAGTCCCAGGGACTCTAAACTAGCTCCTGATGGCTTTGGTTTGCAGTCAAATAAACACAGGGAAACTTTTTGAACGCTCACTTTCAAGCTCCTGGGCAGGAATAAAGCCTCACCTCACTTTAAGACTGAAACAGTAAGCGAGACCGCCTAACGCGCACCGTGATTTTGACCAACTTCGGCTAAATTTCCCTGAACTTGGGGGGATATATTCCAGTCCCGAAGACTCTTAAGTAACCCCTGATGGCCTTCGTTTGCATTGAAATGGATACAGCAAAACTTTTTGAACGCTCACGTTTGAGGTTCTGGGCCGAAATATAGCCCCACTTCACTTTAAGACTGAAAGACTAGCCAAGACCGTCTTGCGCGCATCGTGATTTTGACCAACGTCTTCTCGATTTTCCGCAACTTGGGAAATATATTGCAGTCCCGGGCACTCTAAACTAACTCCTGATGGCCTTGGTTTGCAGTGAAATGGACACAGCAAATTTTTTGCAGCGCTCACTTTGGAGCTTCTGGGCCGAAATAGAGCCCCACCTCACTTTAAGACTGAAGGGGTAGCCAAGGCCGCCTTAGGCGCATCGTGATTTTGACAAACTTCGGCTGCATTTCCCGGAACTTGGGGGATATTTTCCAGACCCTTGGACGCTAAACTAGGTGCCGATGGCCTTGTTTTCCAGTGAAATGGACACAGCAAAGCTGTTTGAACGCTCACTTTCGAGCTTGTGGGCCGAAATATAGCCATACTTCACTTTAAGACTCAAACAGTAGCCGAGACCACGTTTCGCGCAATGTGATTTTGATCAACTTGCGCTCGATTTCCCGGAACTTGCGAAATATTTTGCAGTCCCGGGGACTCTAAACTAACTCGTGCTCGTCTTGGTTTGCAGTGAAACGGAAACAGAAAAAGTTTTTGAACGCATACTTTCGAGCTTCTGGACCGAAATAGAACCCCACTTCACTTGAAGACTGAAAGAGTAGCCGAGACCGCCTTGCGTGCATCGTGATTTTGAGCAACTTCGGCTGGATTTGCCGGAACTAAGGGGATATATTCCAGTTCTGAGGACTCTAAACTAATTCCTGATGGCCTTGGTTTGCAGTAAAATGTACCCAGCAAAACTTTTTGAACGCTCAATTTCGAGTTTCTGGGCCAAAATATAGCCCCCCCATTACTTTAACACTGAAAGAGTAGCCGAGACCGCCTTACGTGCATCGTGATTTTGACAAACTTCGGGTTGATTTACCGGAACTTGGGGGATATTTTCCAGTCTCGAAGACTCTTAAGTAACCCCTGATGGCCTTGGTTTGCATTGAAATGGATACAGGAAAACTTTTTGAACGCTCACTTTTGAGCTTCTGGGCCGAAATATAGCCCCACTTCACTTTAAGACTGAAAGAGTAGCCGAGACCGTCTTACGCGCATCGTGATTTTGACCAACGTCTTCTCGATTTTCCGGAACTTGGGGAATACTTTCCACTCCCGGGGACTCTAAACTAACTACTGATAGCCTTGGTTTGCAGTGAAATAGACACAGTAATTTTTTTTGAGCTTTGAGCTTGTGGGCCTAAATAGAGCCCCACTTCACTTTAAGACTGAAGGAGTAGCCGACACCGCCTTAAGCGCACCGTGATTTTGACCAACTTGGGCTCGATTTTCCGGTACTTGGGGGATATTTTTCAGTCCCGGGGACTCTAAACTAACTTCTGATGGCCTTGCTTTGCACTGAAAGTGACAGAGCAAATGTTTTTAAACACTCACTTTTGAGCTTCTGGGCCGAAATATAGCCCCACTTCACTTTAAGACTGAAAGAGTAGCCGAGACCACCTTACGCACATCGTGATTTTGACCAACTTCGGCTGGATTTACCGGAACTTGGGGGATATTTTCCAGTCCCGAGGACTCTTAAGTAACCCCTGATGGCCTTGGTTTGCATTGAAATGGATACAGCAAAACTTTTTGAACGCTCACTTTTGAGCTTCTGGGCCGAAATATAGCCCCACTTCACTTTAAGACTGAAAGAGTAGCCGAGACCGTCTTACGCGCATCGTGATTTTGACCAACGTCTTCTCGATTTTCCGGAACTTGGGAAATACATTCCACTCCCGGGGACTCTAAACTAACTACTGATAGCCTTGGTGAAATAGACACAGTAATTTTTTTTCAGCTTTGAGCTTGTGGGCCGAAATAAAGCCCCACTTCACTTTAAGACTGAAGGAGTAGCCGACACCGCCTTAAGCGCACCGTGATTTTCACCAACTTCGGCTCGATTTGCTCGAACTTGGGGGATATTTTCCAGTCTCGGGGACTCTAAACTAACTCCTGATTGTCTTGGTTTTCAGTGAAATGGAAACAGCGAAACTTTTTGAACGCTCACTCTCGAGCTTCTGGACCGAAATATAGCCCCACTTTACTTTATGACTGAAAGAGTAGCCGAGACCGTCTTGCGCAAATCGTGATTTTGACCAACTTCAGGTCGATTTCCCGGAACTTTGGGGTTATATTCCATTTCCGCGGGCTCTAAGCTAACTCCTGGTGGCCTTGGTTTTCAGTGAAATGGACAAAGGAAAGCTTTTTGAACACTCTCTTTGTAGCTTCTGGGCCGAAATAGAATCCCACTTCACTTTCAGACTGAAATAGTAGCCGAGGCCGCCTCACGCGCATCGTGAGTTAGACCAAGTTCAGCTCGATTTCACGCAACTTTTGGGATACTTTCCAGTCTGGGAGACTCTAAACTAACTACGGATGGCCTTGGTTTGCCCTGAAATGCGCACAGCATAAATTTTTGAACGCCCACTTTGGAGCTTCTGGGCCGAAATATAGCCCCACTTCACTTTAAGACTGAAAGAGTAGCCGAGATCGCCTTACGCGCATCGTGATTTTGACCATTTTCGGATCCATTTCTCGGAACGTAGGGGATATTTTCCAGTCTCGGGGACTCTAAACTAACTCCTGATCGCCTTGCTTTGCATTGAAATGGACACAACAAAACTTTTTGAACGCTCACTTTCTAGCTTGTGGGCCGAAATATAGCCACACTTTACTTTAAGACTGAAACAGTAGCCGAGACCGCATTTCGCGCATCGTGATTTTGATCAACTTCGGCTCGCTTTCCCGGAACTTGGGGAATATTTTCCAGTCCCGGGGACCCTAAACTAAGTCCTGATAGCCTTGTTTTGAAGTGAAATGGACACAGCAAAACTTTTTGAACGCTCACTTTCTAGGTTGTGGGCCGAAATATAGGCACACTTGACTTTAAGACTGAAACAGTAGCCGAGACCACGTTACGCGCATCATGAATTTTATCAACTTCGGCTCCAATTCCCGGGACTTGGGGGATATGTTCCAGTCCCGGGGACTCTAAACTAACTCCTGATGGCCTTGGTTTGCATTGAAATGGACACAGCACAACTTTTTGAACGCACACTTTCGAGATTCTGGGCCGAAATATAGCCCCACTTCACTTAAGACTGAAAGAGTAGCCGAGACCGCCTTGCTCGCATCGTGAGTTTGACAAACTTCCGGTCGATATTCCGGAACTTGGGGATATTTTCCAGTCCCAGGAGCTCTAAACTAACTCGTCATGGCCTTGGTTTGCAGTGAAATGGACAGAGCAAAACTTTTTGAACGCTCACCTTCGAGCTTCCTGGCCGAAATAAAGCCCCACTTTACTTTAAGACTTAAAGAGTAACCGAGAGCACCTTACGCGCATTGTGATTTTGACAAACCTCGGGTGGATCTCCCGGAACTTGGGGAACATTTTCCAGTCCCTTGGACGCTAAACTAAGTCCTGATGGCCTTGTTTTGCAGTGAAATGGACACAGCAAAACTTTTTGAACGCTCACTTTCGAGCTTGTGGGCCGAAATATAGCCACACTTTACTTTAAGACTGAAACAGTAGACGAGACCGCATTTCGCGCATCATGATTTTGATCAACTTCGGCTCGCTTTCCCGGAACTTAGGGAATATTTTCCAGTCCCGGGGATCCTAAACTAACTTTTGATAGCTTTGGTTTGCAGTGAAATGCACACAGCAAAACTTTTTGAACGCTCACTTTCGAGCTTCTGGAAAGAAATATAGCCCCACTTCACTTTAAGACTGAAAGGGTAGCCGAGACCACTTTGGGAGCATCGTGATTTTGACCAACTTCAGCTCGATTTACCGGAACTTGGGGAATATTTTCCAGTCCCAGGGACGCTAAACTAACTCGTGATGGCCTTGTTTTTCAGTCAAAGAACACAGCAAAACATTTTGAAGGCTCACTTTCGGGCTTCTGGCCCGAAATATAGCCCCACTTCACTCTAAGACTGAAAGAGTAGCCGACACTACCTTACGCAAATCGTGATTTTGACCAACTTCGGCTCGATTTCCCGGAAGTTGGGGGATATTTTCCAGTCCCGGCGACTCTAAACTAGCTCCTGATGGCTTTGGTTTGCAGTCAAATAAACACAGGCAAACTTTTTGAACGCTCACTTTCAAGCTCCTGGGCAGGAATAAAGCCTCACTTCACTTATAAACTAAAACAGTAAGCGAGACCGCCTAACGCGCACCATGATTTTGACCAACTTCGACTAAATTTCCCTGAACTTGGGGGGATATATTCCAGTCCCGAAGACTCTTAAGTAACCCCTGATGGCCTTCGTTTGCATTGAAATGGATACAGCAAAACTTTTTGAAGCTCACTTTTGAGCTTCTGGCCCGAAATATAGCCCCACTTCACTTAAAGACTGAAAGACTAGCCAAGACCGTCTTGCGCGCATCGTGATTTTGACCAACGTCTTCTCGATTTTGCAGAACTTGGGAAATATAATGCTAACTCATGATGGCCTTGGTTTTCAGTTAAATTGAGAGAGCACAACTTTTTGAACGCTCACTTTCGAGCTTTTGGGCCGAAATATACAGCCACGTCACTTTAAGACTAAAAGAGTAGCCGAGACTGCTTTACGCGCATCGTGATTTTGACAAACTTCGGCTCGATTTCCCAGGATTTGGGGGATATTTTGATGTCCCGGACAGTGTAAACAATCTGCTGATGTGGCTTGGTTTGCAGTGAAATGGACACAGCAAAACTTTTTGAACTTTCACTTTCGAGCTTCTGGGCCGAAATATAGCCCCAGTTCACTTTAAGAATCAAAGAGTAGCCGAGACCGCCTTACGCGCATCGTGATTTTGGGATACTTCGGCTCGATTTCCCGGAAATAGGGGCATATTTTCCAGTCCCAGGGACTCTAAACTAATTGCCGATGGCCTTGGTTTCCAGTGAAATGGACACAGGCACACTTTTTGAACGCGCACTTTCGAGCTTGCTGGCCGAAACAAGCCCTACTCCTTTTTAAGACTGAAAGAGTAGGCGGGAGCGCCTTACGCGCATTGTGATTTTGAGGATCTTCGGCTCGATATGGCGAAACTTGGGAGATATTTTCCAGTCCCAAAGTCTCTAAACTCACTCCTGATTGTCTAAGATGTGAGTGAAATAGACACAAAAATTTTTGAATCCTTTCTTTCGAGCTTCTGGAGTTAAATCTAAGCCCACTTTACCTTAAGACTGAAAGAGTAGCCGAGACCCCCTTAAGCGCATGGTGATTTTGACTAACTTCGGGTGGATTTCCCGTAACTTGGGAGATATTTCCAGTTCCTTTGACGCTAAACTAAGTCGTGATGGCCTTGTTTTGCAGTGAAATGGACACAGCAAAACTTTTTAAACACTGAGTTTCGAGCTTCTGGGCCGAAATATTGCCCCAATTCACTTTAAGACTGAAAGAGTAGCCGAGACGGCCCTACGCCCGTCGTGATTTTGACCAACTTCGGTTAACTTACCCGGAACTTTGCGGAAATTTTCCAGTCCCGGGGACTCTAAAGTAACTCCTGATAGCCTTGCTCTGGAGTCAAATGGACACAGCACAACTTTTTGAACGCTCACTTTCGAGCTTCTGGGGGGAAATATTGCCCCAGTTAATTTTAAGAATGAAAGAGTAACCGGGACCGCCTTACGCGCATTGTGATTTTGACCAACTTTGGCTCGATTTCCTGGGAAATGGGGGATATTTTCCGGTACCGGGGACTCTAAACTAACTCCTGACTTTCTCGGTTTGCAGTGAAATGGACACAGCACAACTTTTTGAACGGTCACTTTTGAGCTTTTGGTCCGAAGCATAGCCCTACTTCAGTTTAAGACTGAAAGACTAGCCGAGACCGCCTTACGCGCATCGTGATTTTGGGCTACTTCGGCTCGATTTCCCGGAACTTGGGAGATAATTGCCAGTCCCGGGCACTCTAAACTAATTCCTGATGGCCTTGGTTTTCAGTGAAATGGACACAGCCAAACTTTTTGAACGTTCACTTTCGAGCTTCTGGGCCGAAATATAACCCCACTTCACTTTAACACTGAAAGAGTAGCCGGGACCGCCTTACGCGCATGGTAATTTTGTCGAACTTCGGCTTGATTTCCTGGGACTTGGGGGATATTTTTCAGTCCCGGAAGCTCTAAACTAACTCCTGAATGCCTTGGTTTTTAGTGAAATGGACACAGGTAAAAGGAGCGCACGCTCGGTTTCCAGGTTGTAGGCCGAAATATAGCCCCACTTTATTTTAAGACTGAAAGTGTACACGAAACCGCCTTAAGCCCATTGAAATTTTTAGCCACTATGGCTCGATATGCCAAAACTTGGGGGATATTTTCCAGTCCCGGGGACTCTACCCTAACTCTTGATGGCCTTAGTTTTCAGTAAAATGGTCACAGGTAACAGGAGCGCACGCTCGGTGTCGAGCTTCTAGGCCGAAATGTAGCCCCAGTTCAATTTAAGACTGAAAGAGTAAACGAAACTGCCGTACGCCTATCGTAATTTTAAGAAAGTATGGTTCAATTTGCCGAAACTTGGAGGATAGCTTCCAGTCTCGAGGATTCTAAACTATCTCCTGATGGACTTAGTTCTTAGTGAAACGGACACAGGTAAAAGGAGACCACGCTCGGTGTTGAGCTTGTAGAACCGAAATATAGCCCCACTTCATTTTCGGAGTAAACGAGTAGCCGAGATCGCATTACGCGCATCGTGATTTTGAGCATCTTTGTCTCGATTTGCTGGAATTCGGGGAATATTTTCCAGTCCCGAGGACTCTATGTTAACTCCTGATGAACTTAGTTTTCAGTGATATGTACACAGGCGAAAGGAGCGCACGCTCGGTGTTGAGCTCCTCGGCCGAAATATAGCCCACTTCATTTTAAGACTGAAAGAGTAGCCAAGACCGCCTTACGCGCATCGTGATTTTGAGCAACTTTGGCTCGATCTGCCAGAATTTCGGAAATATTTTCCAGTCCCAAGGACTCTAAACTAACTCCTGATGGCCTAAGATGTCAGTGAAATGGACACAGGGAAAATTAGCGCACGCCCGGTGTCGAGCTTTTAGGTCGAAATATAGCCCCCCTTAATTTTAAGACTGAAAGAGTAGCCGAGACCGCCTTACGCGCATCGTGATTTTGGGCCACTTTTGCTCGATTTCCCGGAAGTTGGCGAATAATTTAAAGTCCCGGGGACGCTAAACTAACTCCCGATGACCTTGGTTTGCAGTTTAATGAACACAGCAAAACATTCTGAACGCTCACCTTCGAGCTTCAGTGCCGCAATATAGCCCTACTTAAATTTAAGACTGAAAGAATAACCGAGAGCCCGTTACGCGCATCGTAATTTTCATCAACTTCGGCGCCATTTCCTGGAGCTTGGAGAATATTTTCCAGTTCCGGCGACTCTAAACTAACTCCTGATTGCCTTGGTTTGCAGTGAAATGGACACAGCAAAACTTTTTGAACGCTCACCTTCGAGCTTGTGGGCCTAAATATAGCCACACTTGACTTTAAGACTGAAATAGTAGCCGAGACCGCGTTACGCGCATCGTGATTTTGAGAAACTTCTGCTCGCTTTCCCGGAAGTTGGGGAATATTTTCCAGTCCCGGGGACTCTAAACTAACTCCTGATGGCCATGGTTTTCAGTGAAATTCAAACAGCACAAGTTTTTGAACGAACACTTTCGAGCTTTTAGGACAAAATATAGTCCCACATCACTTACGACTCACAAAGTAGCCGAGGCCGGCGTGCGCGCATCGTGATTTTGACCAACGTCGGGTCGATATTCCGGAACTTGGGGGATATTTTCCAGTCCCAGGGACTCTAAACTAACTCTTGATGGCCTTGGTTTGCAGTGAAATGGAGACAGCAAAACTTTTTGAACGCTCACCTTCAAGTTTCTGGGCCGAAATATAGCCCACTTTACTTTAGTTTTGAAAAAGTAGCCGAGACCGCCTTACGCGCATCGTGATTTTGACAAACCTCGGGTGGATTTCACGGAACTTGGGGAATATTTTCCAGTCCCTTGGACGCTAAACTAGGTGCCGATGGCCTTGTTTTGCAGTGAAATGGACACAGCAAAGCTTTTTGAACGCTCACTTTCGAGCTTGTGGGCCGAAATATAGCCATACTTCACTTTAAGACTCAAACAGTAGCCGAGACCACGTTTCGCGCATCGTGATTTTGATCAACTTCGGCTCGATTTCCCGGAACTTGCGAAATATTTTCCAGTCCCGGGGACTCTGAACTAACTCGTGCTGGTCTTGGTTTGCAGTGAAACGGAAACAGAAAAAGTTTTTGAACGCATACTTTCGAGCTTCTGGACCGAAATAGAACCCCACTTCACTTGAAGACTGAAAGAGTAGCCGAGACCACCTTACGTGCATCGTGATTTTGAGCAACTTCGGCTCGATTTGCAGGAACTAAGGGGATATATTCCAGTTCTGAGGACTCTAAACTAATTCCTGATGGCCTTGGTTTGCAGTAAAATGGACCCAGCAAAACGTTTTGAACGCTCAATGTCGAGCTTCTGGGCCAAAATATAGCGCCCCATTACTTTAACACTGAAAGAGTAGCCGAGACCGCCTTACGTGCATCGTGATTTTGACAAACTTCGGGTTGATTTCCCGGAACTTGGGGCATATTTTCCAGTCCCGGGGACTCTCAACTAACTCCTGCTTGTCTTGGTTTGCAGTGAAATGGACACAGCGAAAGTTTTTGAACGCTCACTCTCGAGCTTCTGGGCCGAAATACAGCCCCATTTTACTTTAAGACTGAAAGAGTAGGCGAGACCGTCTTGAGGGAATCGTGATTTTGAGCAATTTCGCGTTTATTTCCCGAAACTTGGGGCATATATTCCAGTCAAAGGGACTCTACAGTAACTCCTGATGGCCTTGGTTTTCAGTGAAATGGACAGAGCACAACTTTGGAGATTCTGGGCAGAGATATAGCCCCACTTTACTTTAACACTGAAAGAGTAGATGAGACCGCCTTACGCGCATCGTAATTTTGGCGAACTTCCAATGGATTTCCCGGAACTTGGGGGATATTTTGCAGTCCCTTGGACGCTAAACTAAGTCCTGATGGCCTTGTTTTGAAGTCAAATGGACACAACAAAACTTTTTGAACGCTCACTTTCTAGCTTGTTGGCCGAAATATAGCCACACTTGACTTTAGGACTCACACGGTAGCCGAGACCACGTTACGCGCATAATGAATTTGATCAACTTCGGCTCGATTTCCCGGGACTTGGGGGATATTCTCCAGTCCCACGGACTCTAAACTAACTTCTGATGGCCTTGGTTTGCACTGAAAGTGACAGAGCAAAACTTTTTAAACACTCACTTTCGAGCTTCTGGGCCGAAATATAGCCCCACTTCACTTTAAGACTGAAAGAGTAGCCAAGACCACCTTACGCACATCGTGATTTTGACCAACTTTGGCTGGATTTACCGAAACTTGGGGGATATTTTCCAGTCCCTAGGTTTCTTAACTAACCCCTGATGGCCTTGGTTTGCATTGAAATGGATACAGCAAAACTTTTTGAACGCTCACTTTTGAGCTTCTGGACCGAAATATAGCCCCACTTCACTTTAAGACTGAAAGAGTAGCCGAGACCGTCTTACGCGCATCGTGATTTTCACAAACTTCGGCTCGATTTCCCGGAACTTGGGGGATATTTTGATGTCCCGGAGACTGTAAACTATCTCCTGATGTGGCTTGGTTCGCGGTGAAATGGACACAGCAAAACTTTTTGAACTTTCACTTTCGAGCTTCTGGGCCGAAATATAGCCCGAGTTCACTTTAAGAATGAAAGAATAGCCGAGACCGCCTTACGCGCATCGTGATTTTGACCAACTTTGGCTCGATTTCCCAGGAAATGGGGAATATTTTCCGGTATCGGGGACTCTAAAGTAACTCCTGATTGCCTTGGTTTGCATTGAAATGGAGAGAGCAAAACTTTTTCAACGCTCCCCTTCGGGCTTCTGAGCCGAAATATAGCCCCACTTCACTTTAAGACTGAAAGAGTACCCGAGACCGTCTTACGCGCATCGTGATTTTGACCAACTTTGGGTGGATTTCCCGAAACGTTGGGGATATATTCAAGTTCCAAGGACTCTAAACTAACCCCTGATGGCCTTGGTCTGCAGTGAAATGGACACAGCAAATTTTTTTGAACGCTTACTTTCGAAATTCTGGGCCGAAATATAGCCCCACTTCACTTTAAGACTGAAATAGTAGCCGAGACCGCCTTAGACGCATCGTGATTTTGACCAACTTCGGCTTGAGTTGCCAGAACTTAAGGGATATTTTTTCGTCCCGCGGACTCTAAACTAACTCATTATGGCCTTGGTTTTCAGTTCAATTGAGAGAGCAAAATTTTTTGAACGCTCACTTTCGAGCTTCTGGGCCGAAATATAGCCCCAGTTCACTTTAAGAATCAAAGAGTAGCCGAGACCGCCTTACGCGCATCGTGATTTTGACAAAATTCTGCTCGATTTCCCGGAACTAGGCCGATATTTTCCAGTCCCGAGCAGTCTAAACTACCTCCTGATGGCCTTGGTTTGCAGTGAAATGAAGAAGGTAACAGTTTTTGAACGCTTATTTTCGAGCTTCTGGGATGAAATATAGCCCCACTTCACTTTAAGACTGAAAGAGTAGCCTAGACCGTGTTACGCGCATCGTGATTTTGACCAACGTCTTCTCGATTTTCCGGAACTTGGGAAATACATTCCACTGCCGGGAACTCTAAACTAACTACTGATAGCCTTGGTTTGCAGTGAAATAGACACAGTAATTTTTTTTGAGCTTTGAGCTTGTGGGCCGAAATAGAGCCCCACTTCACTTTAAGACTGAAGGAGTAGCCGACCCGGCCTTAGGCGCACCGTGATTTTGACCAACTTTGATCGATTTGCCGGAACTTGGGGGATATTTTCCAGTCCCGGGGACTCTAAACTAACTCGTGATTGTCTTGGTTTTCAGTGAAATGGACACAGCGAAACTTTTTGAACGTTCACTCTCGAGCTTCTGGACCGAAATATAGCCCCACTTTACTTTAAGACTGAAAGAGTAGCCGAGACCGTCCTGCGCAAAACGTGATTTTGATCAACTTCGGCTCGCTTTCCCGGAACTTGGGGAATATTTTCCAGTCCCGGGGACCCTAAACTAAGTCCTGATGGCCTTGTTTTGAAGTGAAATGGACACAGCAAAACTTTTTGAAGCTCACTTTCTAGCTTGTGGGCCGAAATATAGGCACACTTGACTTTAAGACTGCAACAGTAGCCGACACCACGTTACGCGCATCATGAATTTGATCAACTTCGGCTCCAATTCCCGGAACTTGGGGGATATGTTCCAGTCCCGGGGACTCTAAAATAACTCCTGATGGGCTTGGTTTGCATTGAAATGGACACAGCACAATTTTTTGAACACACACTTTCGAGATTCTGGGCCGAAATATAGCCCCACTTCACTTAAGACTGAAAGAGTAGCCGAGACCGCCTTGCTCGCATCGTGAGTTTGACAAACTTTCGGTCGATATTCCGGAACTTGGGGGATATTTTCCAGTCCCAGGAACTCTAAACTAACTCCACATGGCCTTCGTTTGCAGTGAAATGGACAGAGCAAAACTTTTTGAACGCTCACCTTCGAGCTTCCTGGCCGAAATAAAGCCCCACTTTACTTTAAGACTTAAAGAGTAACCGAGACCACTTTACGCGCATTGTGATTTTGACAAACCTCGGGCGGATCTCCCGGAACTTGGGGAACATTTTCCAGTCCCTTGGACGCTAAACTAACTCCTGATGGCCTTGGTTTGCAGTGAAATGCACACAGCAAAACTTTTTGAACGCTCACTTTCGAGCTTCTGGACAGAAATATAGCCCCACTTCACTTTAAGACTGAAAGGGTAGCCGAGAACGCTTTGGGAGCATCGTGATTTCGACCAACTTCAGCTGGATTTACCGGAACTTGGGGAACTTGGGCAATATTTTTCAGTCCCGGGGACTCTAAACTAACCCGTGATGGCGTTGGTTTGCAGTGAAATGGACACAGCAAAACTTTTTGAACGCTCCCTTTCGGGCTTCTGGCCCGAAATATAGCCCCACTTCACTTTAAGACAGAAAGAGTAGCCGAGACCACTTTAGGGGCATCGTGATCTTGACCAACCTCGGCTCAATTTCCCGGACCTTGGGGCATATTTTCTTGGCCCGGGGTCGCTAAACTAACTCCTGATGGCCTTGGTTTGCGGTGAATTGAACACAGGAAAACTTTTTGAACTTTCACTTTCTAGCTTCTCGGCCGAAATATAGCCCCAGTTCACTTTAAGAATCAAAGAGTAGCCGAGACCGTCGTACGCGCATTGTGATTTTGACAAAATTCGGCTCGATTTCCCCGCACTTGGGCGATATTTTCCAGGCCCGAGCAGTCTAAACTAACTCCTGATGGCCTTGGTTTGCAGTGAAATGAACAAGGTAACTGTTTTTGAACGCTTATTTTCGAGTTTCTGGGACGAAATATAGCCCCACTTCACTTTAAGACTGAAAGAGTAGGCGAGACCGCCTTACGCGCATCATGATTTTGAGGAACTTCCGCTCGATTTTCTAGAACTTTGGCGATATTTTCAAGTCCGGGAGACTCTAAAGTAACCCCTGATGGCCTTGGTTTGATGTGAAATGGACGCATGAAAACGTTTTTAACGCTCAGTTTCGAGCTTCTGGGCCGAAACACAACCGTACTTCACTTTAAGACTGAAATAGTAGCCGAGTCCTCCCTAGGAGGATGGTGATTTTGACCAACCTCAGCTCGATTTCCCGGAACTTGGCCAATATTTTCCAGTCCGGGGGACTTTAAACTAACTGCTGATGGCCTTGGTTTGCAGTTAAATGCACAAAGCGTAACTTTTTAAAGGTTCACTTTCGAGCTTCTGGGCCGAAATATAGCCCCACTTTACTTTAAGACTGAAAGAGTAGCCGAGACCGTCTTACGCGCATCGTGATTTTGACCAACTTCCGTTGGATTTCCCCGAACTTCGGGGATATATTCCAGTCCCGGGCACTCTAAACTAACTGCTGATGGTCTTGGTTTCCAGTGAAATGGACACAGCACATTTCTTTGAACGCTCACTTTCGAGCTTCTCGTCCGAAATATAGCCCTACTTCACTTTAAGACTGAAAGAGTAGCCGAGACCGCCTTACGCGCATCGTAATTTGGACCAACTTCGGCTCGATTTCCCGGAAGTTGGCGAATATTTTCAATTCCCAGGGCACCTAAACTAACTTCCGATGGCCTTAGTTTGCAGTTAAATGGACACAGCAAAACTTTTTGAACGCTCACTTTCGAGCTTATTGCTCGAAGTATAGCCCCACTTAACTTTAAGACTGAGAGAGTAGCCGAGACCGCCTTACGCGCATCGTGATTGTGGGATACTTCGGCTCGATTTCCCGGAAATAGGGAAATATTTTCCAGTCCTGGGGATTCTAAACTAACTCCTCATGGACTTGGTTTTCAGTGAAATGGACACAGGAACACTTTTTGAACGCACACTTTCGAGCTTGCTGGCCGAAATATAGCCCTACTCCTTTTTAAGACTGAAAGAGTAGGCGGGAGCGCCTTACGCCCATTGTGATTTTGAGGATCTTCGGCTCGATCTGGCGAAACTTGGGAGATATTTTCCAGTCCCAAAGTCTCTAAACTCACTCCTGATTGTCTAAGATGTGAGTGAAATAGACACAAAAATTTTTGAACCCTTACTTTCGAGCTTCTGGAGTTAAATCTAAGCCCACTTTACCTTAAGACTGAAAGAGTAGCCGAGACCCCCTTAAGCGCATGGTGATTTTGACTAACTTCGGGTGGATTTCCCGTAACTTGGGGGATATTTCCAGTTTCTTTGACGCTAAACTAAGTCGTGATGGCCTGTGAAATGGACACAGGAAAACTTTTTAAACACTGAGTTTCGAGCTTCTGGGCCGAAATATTGCCCCAATTCACTTTAAGACTGAGAGAGTAGCCGAGACCGCCCTACGCGCGTCCTGATTTGACCAACTTCGGTTAAATTTCCCGGAATTTGGGGGATATTTTCCAGTCCCGGGGACTCTAAACTGAGCCCCGACATCCTTGGTCTGCAGTAAAATGGACACAGCAGAACTATTTGAACGCTCACTTTGAGCTTCTGAGCCGAAATATAGCTCCACTTCACTTTAAGAGTGAAAGACTAGCCGAGACCGCCTTACGCCCATCGTAATTTTGACCAACTTCGGCTCGATTTCCCGGAACTTGGGGGATATTTTCCAGTCCCGCGGACTCTAAAGTAACTCCTGATGGCCTTGCTCTGGAGTGAAATGGACACAGCACAACTTTTTGAACGCTCACTTTCGAGCTTCTGGGGCGAAATATTGCCCCAGTTGACTTTAAGAATGAAAGAGTAACCGGGACCGCCTTACGCGCATCGTGATTTTGACCAACTTTGACTCGATTTCCCGGGGAATGGGGGATATTTTCCGGTACCGCGGACTCTAAACTAACTCCTGATATCCTTGGTTTGCAGTGAAAGGGACACAGCACAACTTTTTGAACGCTCACTTTTGAGCTTCTGGGCCGAAGCATAGCCCTACTTCACTTTAAGACTGAAAGACTAGCCGAGACCGCCTTACGCGCATCGTGATTTTGGGCTACTTGGGCTCGATTTCCCGGAACTTGGGAGATAATTCCCAGTCCCGGGCACTCTAAACTAATTCCTGATGGCCTTGGTTTTCAGTGAAATGGACACAGCCAAACTTTTTGAACGTTCACTTTCGAGCTTCCTGGCCGAAATATAGCCCCACTTCACTTTAAGACTGAAAGAGTAGCCGACACCGCCTTACGCGCATGGTAATTTTGTCGAACTTCGGCTTGATTTCCTGGGACTTGGGGGATATTTTTCAGTCCCGGAATCTCTAAACTAACTCCTGAATGCCTTGGTTTTTAGTGAAATGGACACAGGTAAAAGGAGCGCACGCTCGGTTTCCTGGTTGTAGGCCGAAATATAGCCCCACTTTATTTTAAGACTGAAAGTGTACACGAAACCGCCTTAAGCGCAACGAAATTTTTAGCCACTATGGCTCGATATGCCAAAACTTGGGGGATATTTTCCAGTCCCGGGGACTCTACCCTAACTCTTGATGGCCTTAGTTTTCAGTAAAATGGTCACAGGTAACAGGAGCGCACGCTCGGTGTCGAGCTTCTAGGCCGAAATGTAGCCCCAGTTCATTTTAAGACTGAAAGAGTAAACGAAACTGCCGTACGCCTATCGTAATTTTAAGAAAGTATGGCTCAATTTGCCGAAACTTGGAGGATAGCTTCCAGTCTCGAGGATTCTAAACTATCTCCTGATGGACTTAGTACTTAGTGAAACGGACACAGGTAAAAGGAGAGCACGCTCGGTGTCGAGCTTGTAGAACCGAAATATAGCCCCACTTCATTTTCGGAGTAAACGAGTAGCCGAGACCGCCTTAGGCGCATCGTGATTTTGAGCATCTTTGGCTCGATTTGTCAGAATTCCGGGAATATTTTCCAGTCCCGAGGACTCTATGTTAACTGCTGATGAACTTAGTTTTCAGTGATACGTACACAGGCAAAAGGAGCGCACGCTCGGTGTTGAGCTTGTCGGCCGAAATATAGCCCCACTTCATTTTAAGACTGAAAGAGTAGCCGAGACCGCCTTACGCGCATCGTTATTTTGAGGAACTTTGGCTCGCTCTGCCAGAATTTGGGAAATATTTTCCAGTCCCAAGGACTCTAAACTAACTCCTGATGGCCTAAGATGTCAGTGAAATGGACACAGGTAAAATTAGCGCACGTCCGGTCTCGAGCTTCTAGGTCGAAATATAGCCCCCCTTAATTTTAAGACTGAAAGAGTAGCCGAGACCGCCTTACGCGCATCGTGATTTTGGGCCACTTTTGCTCGATTTCCCGCAAGTTGGTGAATAATTTAAAGTCCCGGGGACACTAAACTAACTCCTGATGACCTTGGTTTGCAGTTTAATGAACACAGCAAAACATTCTGAACGCTCACCTTCGAGCTTCAGTGCCGCAATATAGCCCTACTTAAATTTAAGACTGAAAGAATAACCGAGAGCCCGTTACGCGCATCGTAACTTTCATCAACATCGGCGCCATTTCCTGGAACTTGGAGAATATTTTCCAGTTCCGGGGACTCTAAACTAACTCCTGATTGCCTTGGTTTGCAGTGAAATGGACACAGCAAAACTTTTTGAACGCTCACTTTCGAGCTTGTGGGCCGAAATATAGCCACACTTTACTTTAAGACTGAAACAGTAGCCGAGACCGCATTTCGCGCATCGTGATTTTGATCAACTTGGGCTCGCTTTCCCGGAACTTGGGGAATGTTTTCCAGTCCCGGGGACCCTAAACTAAGTCCTGATGGCCTTGTTTTGCAGTGAAATGGACACAGCAAAACTTTTTGAACGCTCACTTTCGAGCTTGTGGGCCGAAATATAGCCACACTTTACTTTAAGACTGAAACAGTAGCCGAGACCGCATTTCGCGCATCGTGATTTTGATCAACTTGGGCTCGCTTTCCCGGAACTTGGGGAATATATTCCAGTCCCGGGGACCCTAAACTAACTTTTGATAGCTTTGGTTTGCAGTGAAATGCACACAGCAAAACTTTTTGAACGCTCACTTTCGAGCTTCTGGACAGAAATATAGCCCCACTTCACTTTAAGACTGAAAGGGTATTCGAGACCGCTTTGGGAGCATCGTGATTTTGACCAACTTCAGCTCGATTTACCGGAACTTGGGGAATATTTTCCAGTCCCAGGGACGCTAAACTAACTCGTGATGGCCTCGTTTTTCAGTCAAAGAACACAGCAAAACTTTCTGAAGGCTCACTTTCGGGCTTCTGGGCCGAAATATAGCCCCACTTCACTTTAAGACTGAAAGAGTAGCCGATACCGCATTTCGCGCATCGTGATTTTGATTAACTTCGGTTCGATTCCCCGGAACTTGGGCAATATTTTTCAGTCCCGGGGACTCTAAACTAACCCCTGATGGCGTTTGTTTGCAGTGAAATGGACACAGCAAAACTTTTTGAACGCTCACTTTCGGCCGAAATATAGCCCCACTTCACTTTAAGACTGAAAGACTAGCCAAGACCGTCTTGCGCGCATCGTGATTTTGGGCAACGTCTTCTCGATTTTCCGCAACTTGGGAAATATATTGCAGTCCCGGAGACCCTAAACTAACTCCTGATGGCCTTGGTTTGCAGTGAAATGGACGCAGCAAATTTTTTTCCAGCGCTCACTTTGGAGCTTCTGGGCCGAAATAGAGCCCCACTTCACTTTAAGACTGAAAGAGTAGCCGAGGCCGCCCTAGGCGCATCGTGATTTTGACCAACTTCGGCTTGAGTTGCCAGAACTTAAAAGATATTTTCCACTCCCGGGGACCCTAAACTAACTCACTTTTGAGCTTTTGGGCCGAGATATAGTCCAACTTCACTTTAAGACTGAAAGACTAGCCAAGACCGTCTTGCGCGCATCGTGATTTTGACCAACGTCATCTCGATTTTCCGGAACTGGGGAAATATATTGCAGTCCCGGAGACTCTAAACTAACTCCTGATGGCCTTGGTTTGCAGTGAAATGGACACAGCAAATGTTTTGCAGCGCTCATGTTGGAGCTTCTGGGCCGAAATAGAGCCCCACTTCACTTTAAGACTTAAAGAGTAGCCGAGGCCGCCTTAGGCGCATCGTGATTTTGACCAACTTCGGCTTGAGTTGGCAGAACTTAAAAGATATTTTCCAGTCCCGGGGACTCTAAACTAACTCATGATGGCCTTGGTTTTCAGTGAAATTGAGAGAGCAAAACTTTTTGAACGCTCACTTTCGAGCTTCTGGACCGAAATATAGCCCTACTTCACTTTCAGACTCAAAGAGTAGCCGAGACCGCCTTACGCGAATCGTTATTTTGACCAACTTCGTCTCGATTTCGCGGAACTTGGAGGATATTTTCCAGTTCCGGGGACTGTAAACTACCTCCTGAGGGCCTTGCTTTGCAGTGAAATGGGCACAGCATAACTTTTTGAAGGCTCACTTTCGAGCTTCTGGGCCAAAATATACAGCCACGTCACTTTAAGACTAAAAGAGTAGCCGAGACTGCTTTACGCGCATCGTGATTTTGACAAACTTCGGCTCGATTTCCCCGAACTTAGGGGATATTTTCACGTCCCGGAGACTGTAAACTATCTCCTGATGTGGCTTGGTTTGCGGTGAAATGGACACAGCAAAACTTTTTGAACTTTCACTTTCGAGCTTCTGGGCCGAAATATAGCCTCGGTTCACTTTAAGAATCAAAGAGTAGCCGAGACCGCCTTACGCGCATCGTGATTTTGACAAAATTCGGCTCGATTTCCCCGAACTTGGCCGATATTTTCCAGTCCCGAGCAGTCTAAACTACCTCCTGATGGCCTTGGTTTGCAGTGAAATGAACAAGGTAACAGTTTTTGAACGCTTATTTTCGAGCTTCTGGGATGAAATATAGCCCCACTTCACTTTAAGACTGAAAGAGTAGGCGAGACCACCTTACGCGCATCGTGATTTTGAGCAACTTCCGCTCGATTTTCTAGAATTTTGGCGATATTTTTAAGTCCCGGGGACTCTAAACTAACTGCTGATGGCCTTGGTTTGATGTGAAATGGACGCAGAAAAACTTTTTGAACGCTTAGTTTCGAGCTTCTGGGCCGAAATACAACCGTACTTCACTTTAAGACTGAAATAGAAGCCGAGACCTCCTTATGAGCATCGTGATTTTGACCCAGATGGCTGATGGCCTTGGTTTGCAGTTAAATGCACAAAGCGTAACTTTTTAAAGGTTCACTTTCGAGCTTCTGGGCCGAAATATAGGCCCACTTTACTTTAAGACTGAAAGAGTAGCCGAGACCGTCTTACGCGCATCGTGATTTTGACCAACTTCCGTTGGATTTCCCGGAACTTCGGGGATCTATTCCAGTCCCGGGCACTCTAAACTAACTGCTGATAGCCTTGGTTTGCAGTGAAATGGACACAGCACATTTCTTTGAACGCTCACTTTCGAGCTTCTCGGCCGAAGTATAGCCCTACTTCACTTTAAGACTGAAAGAGCAGCCGAGACCGCCTTACGGGCATCGTAATTTTGACCAACTTCGGCTCTATTTCCCGGAAGTTGGCGATTATTTTCAATTCCCGGGGAAGCTAAACTAACTTCCGATGCCCTTAGTTTGCAGTTAAATGGACACAGCAAACCTTTTTGAACGCTCACTTTCGAGCTTATTGCTCGAAATATAGCCCCACTTAACTTTAAGACTGAAAGAGTAGCCGAGACCGCCTTACGCGCATCGTGATTTTGGGATACTTCGGCTCGATTTCCCGGAAATAGGGAAATATTTTCCAGTCCCGGGGACTCCAAACTAACTCCTGATGGCCTTGGTTTCCAGTGAAATGGACACAGGAACACCTTTGGAACACGCACTTTCGAGCTTGCTGGCCGAAATATAGCCCTAATTCTTTTTAAGACTGAAAGAGTAGCCGGGAGCGCCTTACACGCATTGTGATTTTGAGGATCTTCGGCTCGATCTGGCGAAACTTGGGAGATATTTTCCAGTCCCAAAGTCTTTAAACTCACTCCTGATTGTCTAAGATGTGAGTGAAATAGACACAAAAATTTTTCAACCCTTACTTTCGAGCTTCTGGAGTTAAATCTAAGCCCACTTTACCTTAAGACTGAAAGAGTAGCCGAGACCCCCTTAAGCGCATCGTGATTTTGACTAACTTCGGGTGGATTTCCCGTAACTTGGGGGATATTTCCAGTTCCTTTGACGCTAAGCTAAGTCGTGATGGCCTTGTTTTGCAGTAAAATGGACACAGCAAAACTTTTTAAACACTGAGTTTCGAGCTTCTGGGCCGAAATATTGCCCCAATTCACTTTAAGAGTGAAAGAGTAGACGAGACCGCCTTACGCCCATCGTAATTGTGACCAACTTCGGCTCGATTTCCCGGAACTTGGGGGATATTTTCCAGTCCCGCGGACTCTAAAGTAACTCCTGATCGCCTTGCTCTGGAGTGAAATGGACGCAGCACAACTTTTTGAACGCTCACTTTCGAGCTTCTGGGGGGAAATATTGCCCCAGTTCACTTTAAGAATGAAAGAGTAACCGGGACCGCCTTACGCGCATCGTGATTTTGACCAACTTTGGCTCGATTTCCCGGGAAATGGGGGATATTTTCCGGTACCAGCGACTCTAAAGTAACTCCTGATTTCCTCGGTTTGCAGTGAAATGGACACAGCACAACTTTTTGAACGCTCACTTTTGAGCTTCTGGGCCGAAGCATAGCCCTACTTCACTTTAAGACTGAAAGACTAGCCGAGACCGCCTTACGCGCATCGTGATTTTGGGCTACTTTGGCTCGATTTCCCGGAACTTGGGAGATAATTGCCAGTCCAGGGCACTCTAAACTAATTCCTGATGGCCTTGGTTTTCAGTGAAATGGACACAGCCAAACTTTTTGAACGTTCACTTTCGAGCTTCTGGGCCGAAATATAGCCCCTTTTCACTTTAAGACTGAAAGAGTAGCCGGGACCGCCTTACGCGCATGGTAATTTTGTCGAACTTCGGCTTGATTTCCTGGGACTTGGGAAATATTTTTCAGTCCCGGAAGCTCTAAACTAACTCCTGAATGCCTTGGTTTTTAGTGAAATGGACACAGGTAAAAGGAGCGCACGCTCGGTTTCCAGGTTGTAGGCCGAAATATAGCCCCACTTTATTTTAAGACTGAAAGTGTACACGAAACCGCCTTAAGCGTATCGAAATTTTTAGCCACTCTGGCTCGATATGCCAAAACTTGGGGGATATTTTCCAGTCCCAAGGACTCTAAACTAACTCCTGATGGCCTAAGATGTCAGTGAAATGGACACAGGTAAAATTAGCGCACGTCCGGTCTCGAGCTTCTAGGTCGAAATATAGCCCCCCTTAATTTTAAGACTGAAAGAGTAGCCGAGACCGCCTTACGCGCATCGTGATTTTGGGCCACTTTTGCTCGATTTCCCGCAAGTTGGCGAATAATTTAAAGTCCCGGGGACGCTAAACTAACTCCCGATGACCTTGGTTTGCAGTTTAATGAACACAGCAAAACATTCTGAACGCTCACCTTCGAGCTTCAGTGCCGCAATATAGCCCTACTTAAATTTAAGACTGAAAGAATAACCGAGAGCCCGTTACGCGCATCGTAATTTTCATCTACTTCGGCGCCATTTCCTGGAGCTTGGAGAATATTTTCCAGTTCCGGGGACTCTAAACTAACGCCTGATTGCCTTGGTTTGCAGTGACATGGACACAGGAAAGCTTTTTGAACCCTCACTTTCGAGCTTGTGGGCCTAAATATAGCCACACTTGACTTTAAGACTGAAACAGTAGCCGAGACCGCGTTACGCGCATCGTGATTTTGAGCAACTTCGGCTCGATTTCCCGGAACTTGGGGAATATTTTCCAGTCCCGGGGACTCTAAACTAACTCGTGCTAGTCTTGGTTTGCAGTGAAACGGAAACAGAAAGAGTTTTTGAACGCATACTTTCGAGCTACTGCACCGAAATAGAACCCCACTTCACTTGAAGACTGAAAGAGTAGCCGAGACCGCCTTACGTGCATCGTGATTTTGAGCAACTTCGGCTCGATTTGCCGGAACTAAGGGGATATATTCCAGTTCTGAGGACTCTAAACTAACTCCTGATGGCCTTGGTTTGCAGTAAAATGTACCCAGCAAAAGTTTTTGAACGCTGAATGTCGAGCTTCTGGGCCAAAATATAGCCCCCCATTACTTTAACACTGAAAGAGTAGCCGAGACCGACTTACGTGCATCGTGATTTTGACAAACTTCGGGTTGATTTCCCGGAACTTGGGGCATATTTTGCAGTCCCGGGGACTCTCAACTAACTCCTGCTTGTCTTGGCTTGCAGTGAAATGGACACAGCGAAAGTTTTTGAACGCTCACTCTCGAGCTTCTGGGACGAAATAGAGCCCCATTTTACTTTAAGACGGAAAGAGTAGGCGAGACCGTCTTGAGCGAATCGTGATTTTGAGCAATTTCGCGTTTATTTCCCGAAACTTGGGACATATATTCCAGTCAAAGGGACTCTACAGTAACTGCTGATGGCCTTGGTTTTCAGTGAAATGGACAGAGCACAACTTTGGAGCTTCTGGGCAGAAATATAGCCCCACTTTACTTTAAGACTGAAAGAGTAGATGAGACCGACTTACGCGCATCGTAATTTTGACGAACTTCCAATGGATTTCCCGGAACTTGGGGGATATTTTGCAGTCCCTTGGACGCTAAACTAAGTCCTGATGGCCTTGTTTTGCAGTGAAATGGACACAACAAAACTTTTTGAACGCTCACTTTCTAGCTTGTGGGCCGAAATATAGCCACACTTGACTTTAGGAGGGACACAGTAGCCGAGACCACGTTACGCGCATCATGAATTTGATCAACTTCGGCTGGATTTCCCGGGACTTGGGGGATATTCTCCAGTCCCGGGGACTCTAAACTAACTTCTGATGGCCATGGTTTGCATTGAAGTGGATAGAGAAATACTTTTTGAACGCTCACTTTTGAGCTTCTGGGCCGAAATATAGCCCCACTTCACTTTAAGACTGAAAGAGTAGCCGAGACCGTCTTACGCGCATCGTGATTTTGACCAACGTCTTCTCGATTTTCCGGAACTTGGGAAATACATTCCACTCCCGGGGACTCTAAACTAACTACTGATAGCCTTGGTTTGCAGTGAAAGAGACACAGTAATTTTTTTGGAGCTTTGAGCTTGTGGGCCGAAATAGAGCCCCACTTCACTTTAATACTGAAGGAGTAACCGACACCGCCTTAAGCACACCGTGATTTTGACCAACTTCGGCTCGATTTGCCGGAACTTGGGGGATATTTTCCAGTCCCGGGGACTCTAAACTAACTCCTGATTGTCTTGGTTTTCAGTGAAATGGACACAGCGAAACTTTTTGAACGCTCACTCTCGAGCTTCTGGACCGAAATATAGCCCCACTTTACTTTAAGACTGAAAGAGTAGCCGAGACCGTCTTGCGCAAATCGTGATTTTGACCAACTTCGGGTCGGTTTCCCGAAACTTGCGGAATATATTCCATTTCCACGGGCTCTAAACTAACTCCTGATGGCCTTGGTTTTCGGTGAAATAGACAAAGGAAAGCTTTTTCAACACTCTCTTTGTAGCTTCTGGGCCGAAATAGAATCCCACTTCACTTTCAGACTGAAATAGTAGCCGAGACCGCCTCACCCGCATCGTGAGTTAGACCAAGTTCAGCTCGATTTCACGCAACTTTTGGGATATTTTCCAGTCCGAGGGACTCTAAACTAACTCCGGATGGCCTTGGTTTGCACTGAAATGCGCACAGCATAAATTTTTGAGCGCCCACTTTGGAGCTTCTGGGCCGAAATATAGCCCCACTTCACTTTAAGACTGAAAGAGTAGCCGAGAACGCCTTACGCGCATCGTGATTTTGACCATTTTCGGATCGATTTCTCGGAACTTGGGGGATATTTTCCAGTCCCGGGGACTCTAAACTAACTCCTGATCGCCTTGCTTTGCATTGAAATGGACACAGCAAAACTTTTTCAACGCTCACTTTCGAGCTTGTGGGCCGAAATATAGCCACACTTTACTTTAAGACTGAAACAGTAGCCGAGACCGCATTTCGCGCATCGTGAATTTGATCAACTTCGGCTGGATTTCCCGGGACTTAGGGGATATGTTCCAGTCCCGGGGACTCTAAACTAGCTCGTGATGGCTTTGGTTTGCAGTCAAATAAACACAGGGAAACTTTTTGAACGCTCACTTTCAAGCTCCTGGGCAGGAAAAAAGCCTCACTTCACTTTAAGACTGAAACAGTAAGCGAGACCGCCTAACGCGAACCGTGATTTTGACCAACTTCGGCTAAACTTCCCTAAACTCGGGAGGAAATTTTCCAGTCCCAAAGACTGTTAATTAACCCCTGATGGGCTTCGTTTGCATTGAAATGGATACAGCAAACCTTTTTGAAGCTCACTTTTGAGCTTCTGGCCCGAAATATAGCCCCACTTCACTTTAAGACTGAAAGACTAGCCAAGACCGTCTTGCGCGCATCGTGATTTTGACCAACGTCTTCTCGATTTTCCGCAACTTGGGAAATATATTGCAGTCCCGGGGACTCTAAACTAACTCCGGATGGCCTTGGTTTGCAGTGAAATGAACACAGCAAATTTTCTGCAGCGCTCACTTTGGAGCTTCTGGGCCGAAATATAGCCCCACTTCACTTTAAGACTGAAAGAGTAGCCGAGGCCGCCCTAGGCGCATCGTGATTTTGACCAACTTCGGCTTGAGTTGCCAGAACTTAAAAGATATTTTCCAGTCCCAGGGACTCTAAACTAACTCATGATGGCCTTGGTTTTCACTGAAATTGAGAGAGCAAAACTTTTTGAACGCTCACTTTCGAGCTTCTGGACCGAAATATAGCCCTACTTCACTTTCAGACTCAAAGAGTAGCCGAGACCGCCTTACGCGAATCGTTATTTTGACCAACTTCGTCTCGATTTCGCGGAACTTGGAGGATATTTTCCAGTTCCGGGGACTGTAAACTACCTCCTGAGGGCCTTGCTTTGCAGTGAAATGGGCACAGCATAACTTTTTGAAGGCTCACTTTCGAGCTTCTGGGCCAAAATATACAGCCACGTCACTTTAAGACTAAAAGAGTAGCCGAGACTGCTTTACGCGCATCGTGATTTTTACAAACTTCGGCTCGATTTCCCGGAACTTGGGGGATATTTTCATGTCCCGGAGACTGTAAACTATCTCCTGATGTGGCTTGGTTTGCGGTGAAATGGACACAGCAAAACTTTTTGAACTTTCACTTTCGAGCTTCTGGGCCGAAATATAGCCCGAGTTCACTTTAAGAATGAAAGAATAGCCGAGACCGCCTTACGCGCATCGTGATTTTTACCAACTTCGGCTCGATTTCCCGGAACTTGGGGGATATTTTCATGTCCCGGAGACTGTAAACTATCTCCTGATGTGGCTTGGTTTGCGGTGAAATGGACACAGCAAAAGTTTTTGAACTTTCACTTTCGAGCTTCTGGGCCGAAATATAGCCCCAGCTCACTTTAAGAATCAAAGAGTAGCCGAGACCGCCTTACGCGCATCGTGATTTTGACAAACTTCGGCTCGATTTCCCCGAACTTGGGCGATATTTTCCAGTCCTAAGGAGTCTAAACTAACTCCTGATGGCCTTGGTTTGCAGTGAAATGAACACAGCAAAACTTTTTGAACTTTCACTTTCTAGCTTCTCGCCCGAAATATAGCCTCGGTTCACTTTAAGAATCAAAGAGTAGCCGAGACCGCCTTACGCGCATCGTGATTTTGACAAAATTCGGCTCGATTTCCCCGAACTTGGGCGATATTTTCCAGTCCCGAGCAGTCTAAACTAACTCCTGATGGCCTTGGTTTGCAGTGAAATGAACAAGGTAACAGTTTTTGAACGCTTATTTTCGAGCTTCTGGGATGAAATATAGCCCCACTTCACTTTAAGACTGAAAGAGTAGGCGAGACCGCCTTACGCGCATCGTGATTTTGAGCAACTTCCGCTCGATTTTCTAGAATTTTGGCGATATTTTCAAGTCCCGGATACTCTAAAGTAACTCCCGATGGCCTTGGTTTGATGTGAAATGGACGCAGGGAAACTTTTTGAACGCTCAGTTTCGAGCTTCTGGGCCGAAATACAACCGTACTTTACTCTAGGACTGAAATAGTAGCCGAGACCTCCTTACGAGCATCGTGATTTTGACCCAGTTCAGCTCGATTTCCCGGAACTTGGGGGATATTTTCCAGTCCGGGGGACTTTAAACTAACTCCTGATGGCCTTGGTTTGCAGTTAAATGCACAAAGCGTAACTTTTTATAGGTTTACTTTCGAGCTTCTGGGCCGAAATATAGCCCCACTTTACTTTAAGACTGAAAGAGTAGCCGAGACCGTCTTACGCGATTTTGACCAACTTCCGTTGGATTTCCCGAAACTTCGGGGATATATTCCAGTCCCGGGCACTCTAAACTAACTGCTGATGGCCTTGGTTTGCAGTGAAATGGACACAGCACATTTCTTTGAACGCTCACTTTCGAGCTTCTCGGCCGAAATATAGCCCTACTTCACTTTAAGACTGAAAGAGTAGCCGAGACCGCCTTACGCGCATCGTAGTTTTGACCAACTTCGGCTCAATTTCCCGGAAGTTGGCGAATATTTTCAATTCCCAGGGAAGCTAAAATAACTTCCGATGGCCTTAGTTTGCAGTTAAATGGACACAGCAAAACTTGTTGAACGCTCACTTTCGAGCTTATTGCTGGAAATATAAACCCACTTAACTTTAAGACTGAAAGAGTAGCCGAGACCGCCTTACGCGCATTGTGATTTTGAGCAACTTTGGCTCGATCTGCCAGAATTTGGGAAATATTTTCCAGTCCTAAGGACTCTAAACTAACTCCTGATGGCCTAAGATGTCAGTGAAATGGACACAGGTAAAATTAGCGCACGCCCAGACTCGAGCTTCTAGGTCGAAATATAGCCCCCCATAATTTTAAGACTGAAAGAGTAGCCGAGACCGCCTTACGTGCATCGTGATTTTGGGCCACTTTTGCTCGATTTCCCGCAAGTTGGCGAATAATTTAAAGTCCCGGGGACGCTAAACTAACTCCCGATGACCTTGGTTTGCAGTTTAATGAACACAGCAAAACATTCTGAACGCTCACCTTCGAGCTTCAGTGCCGCAATATAGCCCTACTTAAATTTAAGACTGAAAGAATAACCGAGAGCCCGTTACGCGCATCGTAATTTTCATCAACTTCGGCGCCATTTCCTGGAACTTGGAGAATATTTTCCAGTTCCGGGGACTCTAAACTAACTCCTGATTGCCTTGGTTTGCAGTGAAATGGACACAGCAAAACTTTTTGAACGCTCACTTTCGAGCTTGTGGGCCTAAATATAGCCACACTTCACTTTAAGACTGAAACAGTAGCCGAGACCGCGTTACGCGCATCGTGATTTTGAGCAACTTCTGCTCGCTTTCCTGGAACTCGGGGAATATTTTCGAGTCCCGGGGACTCTAAACTAACTCCTGATGGCCATGGTTTGCAGTGAAATTCACACAGCACAAGTTTTTGAACGAACACTTTCGAGCTTTTAGGCCAAAATATAGTCCCACATCACTTACGACTTAAAGAGTAGCCGAGACCGGCGTGCGCGCATCGTGATTTTGACCAACGTCGGGTCGATATTCCGGAACTTGGGGGATATTTTCCAGTCCCAGGGACTCTAAACTAACTCTTGATGGCCTTGGTTTGCAGTGAAATGGAGAGAGCAAAACTTTTTGAACGCTCACCTTCAAGTTTCTGGGCCGAAATATAGCCCACTTTACTTTAGTTTTGAAAAAGTAGCCGAGACCGCCTTACGCGCATCGTGATTTTGACAAACTTCGGGTGGATTTCCCGGAGCTTGGGGGATATTTTCCAGTCCCTTGGACGCTAAACTAGGTGCCGATGACCTTGCTTTGCAGTGAAATGGACAGAGCAAAGCTTTTTCAACGTTTACTTTCGAGCTTGTGGGCCGAAATATAGCCATACTTCACTTTAAGACTCAAACAGTAGCCGAGACCACGTTTCGCGCATCGTGATTTTGATCAACTTCCGCTCGATTTCCCGGAACTTGCGAAATATTTTCCAGTCCCGGGGACTCTAAACTAACTCGTGCTCGTCTTGGTTTTGCAGTGAAACGGAAACAGAAAAAGTTTTTGAACGCATACTTTCGAGCTTCTGGACCGAAATAGAACCCCACTTCACTTGAAGAATGAAAGAGTAGCCGAGACCGCCTTACCTGCATGGTGATTTTGAGCAACTTCGGCTCGATTTGCCGGAACTAAGGGGATATATTCCAGTTCTGAGGACTCTAAACTAATTCCTGATGGCCTTGGTTTGCAGTAAAATAGACCCAGCAAAACTTTTTGAACGCTGAATGTCGAGCTTCTGGGCCAAAATATAGCCCCCCATTACTTTAACACTGAAAGAGTAGCCGAGACCGCCTTACGTGCATCGTGATTTTGACAAACTTCGGGTTGATTTCCCGGAACTTGGGGGATATTTTGTAGTCCCGGAGACTCTCAACTAACTCCTGCTTGTCTGGGTTTGCAGTGAAATGGACACAGCGAAAGTTTTTGAACGCTCACTCTCGAGCTTCTGGGCCGAAATACATTCCCATTTTACTTTAAGACTGAAAGAGTAGGCGAGACCGTCTTGAGCGAATCGTGATTTTGAGCAATTTCGCGTTTATTTCCCGAAACTTGGGGGATATATTCCAGTCAAAGGGACTCTACAGTAACTGCTGATGGCCTTGGTTTTCAGTGAAATGGACAGAGCACAACTTTGGAGATTCTGGGCCGAAATATAGCCCCACTTTACTTTAAGACTGAAAGAGTAGATGAGACCGCCTTACGCGCATCGTAATTTTGACGAACTTCCAATGGATTTCCCGGAACTTGGGGGATATTTTGCAGTCCCTTGGACGCTAAACTAAGTCCTGATGGCCTTGTTTTGAAGTCAAATGGACAAAACAAAACTTTTTTAACGCTCACTTTCTAGCTTGTGGGCCGAAATATAGCCACACTTGACTTTAGGACTGACACAGTAGCCGAGACCACGTTACGCGCATCATGAATTTGATCAACTTCGGCTGGATTTCCCGGGACTTGGGGGATATCCTCCAGTCCCGGGGACTCTAAACTAACTTCTGATGGCCTTGGTTTGCACTGAAAGTGACAGAGCAAAACTTTTTAAACATTCACTTTCGAGCTTCTTGGCCGAAATATAGCCCCACTTCACTTTAAGACTGAAAGAGTAGCCGAGACCACCTTACGCACATCGTGATTTTGACCAACTTCGGCTGGATTTACCGGAACTTGGGGGATATTTTGCAGTCCCTAGGACTCTTAAGTAACCCCTGATGGCCTTGGTTTGCATTGAAATGGACACAGCAAAACTTTTTGAACGCATTATAGCCCCACTTCACTTTAAGACTGAAAGAGTAGCCGAGATCGCCTTACGCGCATCGTGATTTTGAGCATTTTCGGATCGATTTCTCGGAACTTGGGGGATATTTTCCAGTCCCGGGGACTCTAAACTAGCTCCTGATCGCCTTGCTTTGCATTGAAATGGACAGAGCAAAACTTTTTGAACGCTCACTTTCGAGCTTGTGGGCCGAAATATAGCCACACTTTACTTTAAGACTGAAAGAGTATCCGAGACCGTCTTAAGCACATCGTTATTTTGACCAACGTCTTCTCGATTTTCCGGAACTTGGGAAATACATTCCACTCGCGGGGACTCTAAACTAACTACTGATAGCCTTGGTTTGCAGTGAAATAGACACAGCAAAACTTTTTGAACGCTCACTTTTGAGCTTCTGGGCCGAAATATAGGCACACTTGACTTTAAGACTGAAACACTAGCCGAGACCACGTTACGCGCATCATGAATTTGATCAACTTCTGCTCGCTTTCCCGGAACTTGGGGAATATTTTCCAGTCCCGGGGACCCTAAACTAACTTTTGATAGCCTTGGTTTGCAGTGAAATGCACACAGCAAAACTTTTTGAACGCTCACTTTCGAGCTTCTGGACAGAAATATAGCCCCACTTCACTTTAAGACTGAAAGGGTAGTCGGGACCGCTTTGGGAGCATCGTGATTTTGACCAACTTCAGCTCGATTTACCGGAACTTAGGGAATATTTTCCAGTCCCAGGGACGCTAAACTAACTCGTGATGGCCTCGTTTTTCAGTCAAAGAACAAAGCAAAACTTTTTGAAGGCTCACTTTCGGGCTTCTGGGCCGAAATATAGCCCCACTTCACTTTAAGACTGAAAGAGTAGCCGATACTGCATTTCGCATCGTGATTTTGATCAACTTCGCCTCGATTCCCGGAACTTGGGCAATATTTTTCAGTCCCGGGGACTCTAAACTAACCCGTGATGGCCTTGGTTTGCAGTGAAATGGACACAGCAAAACTTTTTGAACGCTCACTTTCGGGCTTCTGGCCCGAAATATAGCCCCACTTCACTTTAAGACAGAAAGAGTAGCCGAGACCACTTTAGGGGCATCGTGATCTTGACCAACCTCGGCTGAATTTCCCGGACCTTGGGGCATATTTTCTTGTCCCGGGGACGCTAAACTAACTCCTGATGGCCTTGGTTTTCAGTGAAATGAAGACAGCAAAACTTTTTGAACGCTCACTTTCGGACTTCTCGCCCGAAATATAGCCCCACTTCACTCTAAGACTGAAAGAGTAGCCGACACTACCTTACGCAAATCGTGATTTTGACCAACTTCGGCTCGATTTCCCGGAGGTTGGGGGATATTTTCCAGTCCCGGGGACTCTAAACTAGCTCCTGATGGCTTTGGTTTGCAGTCAAATAAATACAGGGAAACTTTTTGAACGCTCACTTTCAAGCTCCTGGGCATGAATAAAGCCTCACTTCACTTTAAGACTGAAACAGTAAGCGAGACCGCCTAACGCGCACCGTGATTTTGACCAACTTCGGCTAAACTTCCCTGAACTTGGGGGATATTTTCCAGTCCCGAAGACTCTTAAGTAACCCCTGATGGCCTTCGTTTGCATTGAAATGGATACAGCAAAACTTTTTGAAGCTCACTTTTGAGCTTCTGGGCCGAATTATAGCCCCACTTCACTTTAAGACTGAAAGACTAGCCAAGACCGTCTTGCACGCATCGTGATTTTGGGCAACGTCTTCTCGATTTTCCGGAACTTGGGAAATATATCGCAGTCCCGAGGACTCTAAACTAACTCCTGATGGCCTTGGTTTGCAGTGAAATGGACACAGCAAATGTTTTGCAGCGCTCACTTTGGAGCTTCTGGCCGAAATAGAGCCCCACTTCACTTTAAGACTGAAAGAGTAGCCGAGGCCGCCTTAGGCGCATCGTGATTTTGACCAACTTCGGCTTGAGTTGCCAGAACTTAAAAGATATTTTCCACTCTCGGGGACCCTAAACTAACTCAATTTTCAGCTTCTGGGCCGAAATATAGTCCCACTTCATTTTAAGACTGAAAGACTAGCCAAGACCGTCTTGCGCGCATCGTGATTTTGACCAACGTCTTCTCGATTTTCCGCAACTTGGGAAATATATCGCAGTCCCGAGGACTCTAAACTAACTCCTGATGGCCTTGGTTTGCAGTGAAATGGACACAGCAAATGTTTTGCAGCGCTCACTTTGGAGCTTCTGGCCGAAATAGAGCCCCACTTCACTTTAAGACTGAAAGAGTAGCCGAGGCCGCCTTAGGCGCATCGTGATTTTGACCAACTTCGGCTTGAGTTGCCAGAACTTAAAAGATATTTTCCACTCCCGGGGACCCTAAACTAACTCACTTTTCAGCTTCTGGGCCGAATTATAGTACCACTTCATTTTAAGACTGAAAGACTAGCCAAGACCGTCTTGCGCGCATCGTGATTTTGACCAACGTCTTCTCGATTTTCCGCAACTTGGGAAATATATTGCAGTCCCGGGGACTCTAAACTAACTCCTGATGGCCTTGGTTTTCAGTGAAACGGACACAGCAAATGTTTTGCAGCGCTCACTTTGGAGCTTCTGGGCCGAAATATAGCCCCACTTCACTTTAAGACTGAAAGAGTAGCCGAGGCCGCCTTAGGCGCATCGTGATTTTGACCAACTTCGGCTTGAGTTGGCAGAACTTAAAAGATATTTTCCACTCCCGGGGACTCTAAACTAACTCATGATGGCCTTGGTTTTCAGTGAAATTGAGAGAGCAAAACTTTTTGAACGCTCACTTTCGAGCTTCTGGACCGAAATATAGCCCTACTTCACTTTCAGACTCAAAGAGTAGCCGAGACCGCCTTACGCGAATCGTTATTTTGACCAACTTCGTCTCGATTTCGCGGAGCTTGGAGGATATTTTCCAGTTCCGGGGACTGTAAACTACTTCCTGAGGGCCTTGCTTTGCAGTGAAATGGGCACAGCATACCTTTTTGAACGCTCACTTTCGAGCTTCTGGGCCAAAATATACAGCCACGTCACTTTAAGACTAAAAGAGTAGCCGAGACTGCTTTACGCGCATCGTGATTTTGACAAACTTCGGCTCGATTTTTCGGAACTTGGGGGATATTTTGATCTCCCGGAGACTGTAAACTATCTCCTGATGTGGTTTGGTTCGCGGTGAAATGGACAAAGCAAAACTTTTTGAACTTTCACTTTCCAGCTTTTGGGCCGAAATATAGCCCCAGTTCACTTTAAGAATCAAAGAGTAGCCGAGACCGCCTTACGCGCATCGTGATTTTGACAAAATTCGGCTCGATTTCCCCGAACTTGGCCGATATTGTCCAGTCCCGAGCAGTCTAAACTAACTCCTGATGGCCTTGGTTTGCAGTGAAATGAACAAGGTAACAGTTTTTGAACGCTTATTTTCCAGCTTCTGGGATGAAATATAGCCCGACTTCACTTTAAGACTGAAAGAGTAGGCGAGACCGCCTTACGCGCATCGTGATTTTGAGCAACTTCCGCTCGATTTTCTAGAATTTTGGCGATATTTTTAAGTCCCGGGGACTCTAAAGTAACTCCTGATGGCCTTGGTTTGATGTGAAATGGACGCAGGAAAACTTTTTGAACGCTCAGTTTCGAGCTTCTGGGCCGAAATACAACCGTACTTCACTTTAAGACTGAAATAGAAGCCGAGACCTCCTTACGAGCATCGTGATTTTGACCCAGTTCAGTTCGATTTCCCGGAACTTGGGGGATATTTTCCAGTCCGGGGGACTTTAAAGTAACTCCTGATGGCCTTGGTTTGGAGTTAAATGCACAAAGCGTAACTTTTTAAAGGTTCACTTTCGAGCTTCTGGGCCGAAATATAGCCCCACTTTACTTTAAGACTGAAAGAGTAGCCGAGACCGTCTTACGCCCATCGTGATTTTGACCAACTTCCGTTGGATTTCCCGGAACTTCGGGGATATATTCCAGTCCCGCGGACTCTAAGCTAACTTCTGATGGCCTTGGTTTGCAGTGAAATGGACACAGCACATTTTTTTGAAGGCTCACTTTCGAGCTTCTCGGCCGAAATATAGCCCTACTTCACTTTAAGACTGAAAGAGTAGCCGAGACTGCCTTACGCGCATCGTAATTTTGACCAACTTCGGCTCGATTTCCCGGAAGTTGGCGATTATTTTCAATTCCCGGGGAAGCTAAACTAACTTCCGATGGCCTTAGTTTGCAGTTAAATGAACACAGCAAAACTTTTTGAATCCTCACTTTCGAGCTTATTGCTCGAAATATAGCCCCACTTAACTTTAAGACTGAAAGAGTAGCCGAGACCGCCTTACGCGCATCGTGATTTTGGGATACTTCGGCTTGATTTCCCGGAAATAGGGAAATATTTTCCAGTCCCGGGGACTCTAAACTAACTCCTGATGGCCTTGGTTTCCAGTGAAATGGACACAGGAACACTTTTTGAACGCGCACGTTCGAGCTTGCTGGCCGAAATATAGCCCTACTTCTTTTTAAGACTGAAAGAGTAGGCGGGAGCGCCTTACGCGCATTGTGATTTTGAGGATCTTCGGCTCGATCTGGCGAAACTTGGGAGATATTTTCCAGTCCCAAAGTCTCTAAACTCACTCCTGATTGTCTAAGATGTGAGTGAAATAGACACAAAAATTTTCAACCCTTACTTTCGAGCTTCTGGAGTTAAATCTAAGCCCACTTTACCGTAAGACTGAAAGAGTAGCCGAGACCCCCTTAAGCGCATGGTGATTTTGACTAACTTCGGGTGGATTTCCCGTAACTTGGGGATATTTCCAGTTCCTTTGACGCTAAACTAAGTCGTGATGGCCTTGTTTTGCAGTGAAATGGACACAGCAAAACTTTTTAAACACTCAGTTTCGAGCTTCTGGGACGAAATATTGCCCCAATTCACTTTAACAGTGAAAGAGTAGCCGAGACCGCTTTACGCCCCTCTTAATTTTGACCAACTTCGGCTCGATTTCCCGGAACTTGGGGGATATTTTCCAGTCCCGCGGACTCTAAAGTAACTCCTGATGGCCTTGCTCTGGAGTGAAATGGACACAGCACAACTTTTTGAACGCTCACTTTCGACCTTCTGGGGGGAAATAATTCCCCAGTTCACCTTAAGAATGAAAGAGTAACCGGGACCGCCTAACGCGCATCGTGATTTTGACCAACTTTGGCTCGATTTCCCGGGAAATGGGGGATATTTTCCGGTACCGGGGACTCTAAACTAACTCCTAATTTCCTCGGTTTGCAGTGAAATGGGCACAGCACAACTTTTTGAACGCTCACTTTTGAGCTTCTGGGCCGAAGCATAGCCCTACTTCACTTTAAGACTGAAAGACTAGCCGAGACCGCCTTACGCGCATCGTGATTTTGGGCTCCTTCGGCTCGATTTCCCGGAACTTGGGAGATAATTGCCAGTCCCGGGCACTCTAAACTAATTCCTGATGGCCTTGGTTTTCAGTGAAATGGACACAGCCAAACTTTTTTGAACGTTCACTTTCGAGCTTCTGGGCCGAAATATAGCCCCACTTCACTTTAACACTGAAAGAGTAGCCGGGACCGCCTTACGCGCATGGTAATTTTGTCGAACTTCGGCTTGATTTCCTGCGACTTGGGGAATATTTTCCAGTGCCGGAAACTCTAAACTAACTGCTAAATGCCTTGGTTTTTAGTGAAATGGACACAGGTAAAAGGAGCGCACGCTCGGTTTCCAGGTTGTAGGCCGAAATATAGCCCCACTTTATTTTAAGACTGAAAGTGTACACGAACCCGCCTTAAGCGCATCGAAATTTTTAGCCACTATGCCTCGATATGCCAAAACTTGGGGGATATTTTACAGTCCCAAGGACTCTAAACTAACTCCTGATGGCCTAAGATGTCAGTGAAATGGACACAGGTAAAATTAGCGCACGCCCGGTCTCGAGCTTCTAGGTCGAAATATAGCCCCCCTTAATTTTAAGACTGAAAGAGTAGCCGAGACAGCCTTACGCGAATCGTGATTTTGGGCCACTTTTGCTCGATTTCCCGGAAGTTGGCGAATAATTTAAAGTCCCAGGAACGCTAAACTAACTCCCGATGACCTTGGTTTGCAGTTTAATGAAAGCAGCAAAACATTCTGAACGCTCACCTTCGAGCTTCAGTGCCGCAATATAGCCCTACCTAAATTTAAGACGTAAAGAATAACCGAGAGCCCGTTATCCGCATCGTAATTTTCATCAACTTCGGCGCCATTTCCTGGAACTTGGAGAATATTTTCCAGTTCCGGGGACTCTAAACTAACTCCTGCTTGCCTTGGTTTGCAGTGAAATGGACACAGCAAAGCTTTTTGAACGCTCACTTTCGAGCTTGTGGGCCTAAATATAGCCACACTTCACTTTAAGACTGAAACAGTAGCCGAGACCACGTTTCGCGCATCGTGATTTTGAGCAACTTCGGCTCGATTTCCCGGAACTTGGGGAATATTTTCCAGTCCCGGGGACTCTAAACTAACTCGTGCTAGTCTTGGTTTGCAGTGAAACGGAAACAGAAAAAGTTTTTGAACGCATACTTTCGAGCTTCTGGACCGAAATAGAACCCCACTTCACGTGAAGACTGAAAGAGTAGCCGAGACCGCCTTACGTGCATCGTGATTTTGAGCAACTTCGGCTCGATTTGCAGGAACTAAGGGGATATATTCCAGTTCTGAGGACTCTAAACTGATTCCTGGTGGCCTTGGTTTGCAGTAAAATAGACCCAGCAAAACTTTTTGAACGCTCAATGTCGAGCTTCTTGGCCAAAATATAGCCCCCCATTACTTTAACACTGAAAGAGTAGCCGAGACCGCCTTACGTGCATCGTGATTTTGACAAACTTCGGGTTGATTTCCCGGAATTTGGGGGATATTTTCCAGTCCCGGGGACTCTCAACTAACTCCTGCTTGTCTTGGTTTGCAGTGAAATGGACACAGCGAAAGTTTTTGAACGCTCACTCTCGAGCTTCTGGGCCGAAATACAGCCCCATTTTACTTTAAGACTGAAAGAGTAGGCGAGACCGTCTTGAGCGAATCGTGATTTTGAGCAATTTCGCGTTTATTTCCCGAAACTTGGTGGATATATTCCAGTCAAAGGGACTCTACAGTAACTCCTGATGGCCTTGGTTTTCAGTGAAATGGACAGAGCACAACTTAGGAGCTTATGGGCAGAAATATAGCCCCACTTTACTTTAAGACTGAAAGAGTAGATGAGACCGACTTACGCGCATCGTAATTTTGACGCACTTCAAATGGATTTCCCGCAACTTGGGTCATATTTTGCAGTCCCTTGGACGCTAAACTAAGTCCTGATGGCCTTGTTTTGAAGTCAAGTGGACACAACAAAACTTTTTGAACCCTTACTTTCGAGGTTGTGGGCCGAAATATAGCCACACTTCACTTTAGGACTGACACAGTAGCCGAGACCACGTTACGCGCATCATGAATTTGATCAACTTCGGCTGGATTTCCCGGGACTTGGGGCATATTTTCCAGTCCCGGGGACTCTAAACTAACTTCTGATGGCCTTGGTTTGCACTGAAAGTGACAGGGCAAAATTTTTTAAACAGTCACTTTCGAGCTTCTGGGCCGAAATATAGCCCCAGTTCACTTTAAGACGGAAAGAGTAGCCGAGACCACCTTACGCACATCGTGATTTTGACCAACTTCGGCTGGATTTACCGGAACTTGGGGGATATTTTCCACTAACGAGGACTCTTAACTAACCCTTGATGGCCTTGGTTTGCATTGACGTGGATACAGAATACTTTTTGAACGCTCACTTTTGAGCTTGTGGGCCGAAATAGAGCCCCACTTCACTTTAAGACTGAAAGAGTAGCCGAGACCGTCTTACGCGCATCGTAATTTTGACCAACGTCTTCTCGATTTTCCGGAACTTGGGAAATACATTCCACTGCCGGGGACTCTAAACTAACTACTGATAGCCTTGGTTTGCAGTGAAATAGACACAGTAATTTTTTTTGAGCTTTGAGCTTGTGGGCCGAAATAGAGCCCCACTTCACTTTAAGACTGAAGGAGTAACCGACACCGCCTTAAGCGCACCGTGATTTTGACCAACTTCGGCTCGATTTGCCGGAACTTGGGGGATATTTTCCAGTCCCGGGGACTCTAAACTAACTCCTGATTGTCTTGGTTTTCAGTGAAATGGACACAGCGAAACTTTTTGAACGCTCACTCTCGAGCTTCTGGACCGAAATATAGCCCCACTTTACTTTAAGACTGAAAGAGTAGCCGAGACCGTCTTGCACAAATCGTGATTTTGACCAACTTCGGGTCGGTTTCCCGAAACTTGCGGAATATATTCCATTTCCGCGGGCTCTAAACTAACTCCTGATGGCCTTGGTTTTCAGTGAGATGGACAAAGGAAAGCTTTTTGAACACTCTCTTTGTAGCTTCTGGGCCGAAATAGAATCCCACTTCACTTTAAGACTAAAATAGTAGCCGAGACCGCCTCACGCGCATCGTGAGTTAGACCAAATTCAGCTCGATTTCACGCAACTTTTGGGATATGTTCCAGTCCGGGGGACTCTAAACTAACTCCGGATGGCCTTGGTTTGCACTGAAATGCGCACAGCATAAATTTTAAAACGCCCACTTTGGAGCTTCTGGGCCGAAATATAGCCCCACTTCACTTTAAGACTGAAAGAGTAGCCGAGATCGCCTTACGCGCATCGTGATTTTGACCATTTTCGGATCGATTTCTCGGAAGTTGGGGGATATTTTCCAGTCCCGGGGACTCTAAACTAACTCCTGATCGCCTTGCTTTGCATTGAAATGGACAGAGCAAAACTTTTTGAACGCTCACTTTCGAGCTTGTGGGCCGAAATATAGCCACACTTTACTTTAAGACTGAAACAGTAGCCGACACCACGTTACGCGCATCATCAATATGATCAACTTCGGCTGGATTTCCCGGGATTTGGGGGATATGTTCCAGTCCCGGGGACTCTAAACTAACTCCTGATGGCCTTGGTTTGCATTGAAATACACACAGCACAATTTTTTGAACGCACACTTTCGAGATTCTGGGCCGAAATATAGCCCCACTTCACTTACGACTGAAAGAGTAGCCGAGACCGCCTTGCTCGCATCGTGCGTTTGAGAAACTTCCCGTCGATATTCGGGAACTTGGGGGATATTTTCCAGTCCCAGGAACTCTAAACTAACTCCTCATGGCCTTGGTTTGCAGTGAAATGGACAGAGCAAAACTTTTTGAACGCTCACCTTCGAGCTTCCTGGCCGAAATAAAGCTCCACTTTACTTTAAGACTTAAAGAGTAACCGAGACCACCTTACGCGCATTGTGATTTTGACAAACTTCGGATAGATCTCCCGGAACTTGGGGAACATTTTCCAGTCCCTTGGACGCTAAACTAAGTCCTGATGGCCTTGTTTTGCAGTGAAATGGACACAGCAAAACTTTTTGAACGCTCACTTTCGAGCTTGTGGGCCGAAATATAGCCACACTTTACTTTAAGACTGAAACAGTAGCCGAGACCGAATTTCGCGCATCGTGATTTTGATCAACTTGAGCTCGCTTTCCCGGAACTTGGGGAATATTTTCCAGTCCCGGGGACCCTAAACTAACTTTTGATAGCTTTGGTTTGCAGTGAAATGCACACAGCAAAACTTTTTGAACGCTCACTTTCGAGCTTCTGGACAGAAATATAGCCCCACTTCACTTTAAGACTGAAAGGGTAGCCGAGACCGCTTTCGGAGCATCGTGTTTTTGACCAACTTCAGCTCGACTTACCGGAACTTGGGGAATATTTTCCAGTCCCAGGGACGCTAAACTAACTCGTGATGGCCTTGTGTTTAAGTCAAATAACACAGCAAAACTTTTTGAAGGCTCACTTTCGGGCTTCTGGGCCGAAATATAGCCCCACTTCACTTTAAGACTGAAAGAGTAGCCGATACCGCATTTCGCGCATCGTGATTTTGATCAACTTCGGTTGGATTCCCCGGAACTTGGGCAATATTTTTCAGTCCCGGGGACTCTAAACTAACTCCTGATGGCGTTGGTTTGCAGTGAAATGGACACAGCAAAACTTTTTGAACGCTCACTTTCGGGCTTCTCGCCCGAAATATAGACTCACTTCACTCTAAGACTGAAAGAGTAGCCGACAGTACCTTACGCAAATCGTGATCTTGACGAACTTCGGCTCGATTTTCCGGAAGCTGGGGGATATTTTCCAGTCCCGGGGACTCTAAACTAGCTCGTGATGGCTTTGGTTTGCAGTCAAATAAACACAAGGAAGCTTTTTGAACGCTCACTTTCAAGCTCCTGGGCAGGAATAAAGCCTCACTTCACTTTAAGACTGAAACAGTAAGCGAGACCGCCTAACGCGCAGCGTGATTTTGACCAACTTCGGCTAAACTTCCCTGAACTTGGGGGGATATTTTCCAGTCCCGAAGACTCTTAATTAACCCCTGATGGCCTTCGTTTGCATTGAAATGGATACAGCAAAACTTTTTGAAGCTCACTTTTGAGCTTCTGGCCCGAAATATAGCCCCACTTCACTTTAAGACTGAAAGACCAGCCAAGACCGTATTGCGCGCATCCTGATTTTGACCAACGTCTTCTCGATTTTCCGCAACTTGGGAAATATATTGCAGTCCCGGGGACTCTAAACTAACTCCTGATGGCCTTGGTTTGCAGTGAAATCTACACAGCAAATTTTCTGCAGCGCTCACTTTGGAGCTTCTGGGCCGAAATAGAGCCCTACTTCACTTTAAGACTGAAAGAGTAGCCGAGGCCGCCCTAGGCGCATCGTGATTTTGACCAACTTCGGCTTGAGTTGCCAGAACTTAAAAGATATTTTCCACTCCCGGGGACTCTAAACTAACTCATGATGGCCTTGGTTTTCAGTGAAATTGAGAGAGCAAAACTTTTTGAACGCTCACTTTCGAGCTTCTGGACCGAAATATAGCCCTACTTCACTTTCAGACTCAAAGAGTAGCCGAGACCGCCTTACGCGAATTGTTATTTTGACCAACTTCGTCTCGATTTGGCGGAACTTGGAGGATATTTTCCAGTTCCGGGGACTGTAAACTACTTCCTGAGGGCCTTGCTTTGCAGTGAAATGGGCACAGCATAACTTTTTGAAGGCTCACTTTCGAGCTTCTGGGCCAAAATATACACCCACGTCACTTTAAGACTAAAAGAGTAGCCGAGACTGCTTTACGCGCATCGTGATTTTTACAAACTTCGGCTCGATTACCCGGAACTTGGGGGATATTTTCATGTCCCGGAGACTGTAAACTATCTCCTGATGTGGCTTGGTTTGCGGTGAAATGGACACAGCAAAACTTTTTGAACTTTCACTTTCGAGCTTCTGGGCCGAAATATAGCCCGAGTTCACTTTAAGAATGAAAGAATAGCCGAGACCGCCTTACGCGCATTGTGATTTTTACCAACTTTGGCTAGATTTTCCAGGAAATGGGGAATATTTTCCGGTACCGGGGACTCTAAAGTAACTCCTGCTTGCTTTGTTTTGCGTTGAAATGGAGAGAGCAAAACTTTTTCAACGCTCCCCTTCGGGCTTCTGAGCCGAAATATAGCCCCACTTCAGTTTAAGACTGAAAGAGTAGCCGAGACCGTCTTACGCGCATCGTGATTTTGACCAACTTCGGCTGGACTTCCCGAAACTTCGGGGATATATTCAAGTTCCAAGGACTCTAAACTAACCCCTACTGGCCTTGGTCTGCAGTGAAATGGACACAGCAAATTTTTTTGAACGCTTACTTTCGAAATTCTGGGCCGAAATATAGCCCCACTTCACTTTAAGACTGAAATAGTAGCCGAGACCGCCTTAGACGCATCGTGATTTTGACCAACTTCGGCTTGAGTTGCCAGAACTTAAGGGATATTTTTTAGTCCCGCGGACTCTAAGCTAACTCATGATAGCCTTGGTTTTCAGTTCAATTGAGAGAGCAAAACATTTTGAACGCTCACTTTGGAGCTTCTGGGCCGAAATATACAGCCACGTCACTTTAAGACTAAAAGAGTAGCCGAGACTGCTTTACGCGCATCGTGATTTTGACAAACTTCGGCTCGATTTCCAGGGACTTGGGGGATATTTTGATGTCCCGGACACTGTAAACAATCTGCTGATGTGGCTTGGTTTGCGGTGAAATGGACACAGCAAAACTTTTTGAACTTTCACTTTCGAGCTTCTGGGCCGAAATATAGCCCCAGTTCACTTTAAGAATCAAAGAGTAGCCGAGACCGCCTTACGCGCATCGTGATTTTGACAAACTTCGGCTCGATTTCCCCGAACTTGGGCGATATTTTCCAGTCCTAAGGAGTCTAAACTAACTCCTGATGGCCTTGGTTTGCAGTGAAATGAACACAGCAAAACTTTTTGAACTTTCACTTTCTAGCTTCTCGCCCGAAATATAGCCTCGGTTCACTTTAAGAATCAAAGAGTAGCCGAGACCGCCTTACGCGCATCGTGATTTTGACAAAATTCGGCTCGATTTCCCCGAACTTGGGCGATATTTTCCAGTCCCGAGCAGTCTAAACTAACTCCTGATGGCCTTGGTTTGCAGTGAAATGAACAAGGTAACAGTTTTTGAACGCTTATTTTCGAGCTTCTGGGATGAAATATAGCCCCACTTCACTTTAAGACTGAAAGAGTAGGCGAGACCGCCTTACGCGCATCGTGATTTTGAGCAACTTCCGCTCGATTTTCTAGAATTTTGGCGATATTTTCAAGTCCCGGATACTCTAAAGTAACTCCTGATGGCCTTGGTTTGATGTGAAATGGACGCAGGAAAACTTTTTGAACGCTCAGTTTCGAGCTTCTGGGCCGAAATACAACCGTACTTCACTTTAAGACTGAAATAGTAGCCGAGACCTTCTTACGAGCATCGTGATTTTGACCCAGTTCAGCTCGATTTCCCGGAACTTGGGGGATATTTTCCAGTCCGGGGGACTTTAAACTAACTCCTGATGGCCTTGGTTTGTAGTTAAATGCACAAAGCGTAAGTTTTTAAACGTTCACTTTCGAGCTTCTGGGCCGAAATATAGCCCCACTTTACTTTAAGACTGAAAGAGTAGCCGAGACCGTCTTACGCGCATCGTGATTTTGACCAACTTCCGTTGGATTTCCCGGAACTTCGGGGATATATTCCAGTCCCGGGGACTCTAAACTAACTGCTGATGGCCTTGGTTTGCAGTGAGATGGACACAGCACATTTTTTTGAACTCTCACTTTCGAGCTTCTCGGCCGAAATATAGCCCTACTTCACTTTAAGACTGAAAGAGTAGCCGAGACTGCCTTACGCGCATCGTAATTTTGACCAACTTCGGCTCGATTTCCCGGAAGTTGGCGAATATTTTCAACTCCCGGGGAAGCTAAACTAACTTCCGATGGCCTTAGTTTGCAGTTAAATGGACACAGCAAAACTTTTTGAACGCTCACTTTCGAGCTTATGGCTCGAAATATAGCCCCACCTAATTTTAAGAGTGAAAGAGTAGCCGAGACCGCCTTACGCCCATCGTAATTTTGACCAACTTCGGCTCGATTTCCCGGAACTTGGGGGATATTTTCCAGTCCCAGGGACTCTAAACTGAGCCCCGACGTCGTTGGTCTGCAGTAAAATGGACACAGCAAAACTTTTTGAACGCTCACTTTTGAGCTTCTGGGCCGAAATATAGCTCCACTTCACTTTAAGAGTGAAAGAGTAGCCGAGACCGCCTTACGCCCACCGTAATTTTGACCAACTTCGGCTCGATTTCCCGGAACTTGGGGGATATTTTCCAGTCCCGCGGACTCTAAAGTAACTCCTGATGGCCTTGCTCTGGAGTGAAATGGACACAGCACAACTTTTTGAACGCTCACTTTCGAGCTTCTGGGGGGAAATATTGCCTCAGTTGACTTTAAGAATGAAAGAGTAACCGGGACCGCCGTACGCGCATCGTGATTTTGATCAACTTTGGCTCGGTTTCCCGGGGAATGGGGGATATTTTCTGGTACCGGGGACTCTAAACTAACTCCTGATTTCCTCGGTTTGCAGTGAAATGGACACAGCACAACTTTTTGAACGCTCACTTTTGAGCTTCTGGGCCGAAGCATAGCCCTACTTCACCTTAAGACTGAAAGACCAGCCGAGACCGCCTTACGCGCATCGTGATTTTGGGCTACTTCGGCTCGATTTCCCGGAACTTGGGAGATAATTGCCAGTCCCGGGCACTCTAAACTAATTCCTGATGGCCTTGGTTTTATGTGAAATGGACACAGCCAAACTTTTTGAACGTTTACTTTCGAGCTTCTGGGCCGAAATATAGCCCCACTTCACTTTAAGACTGAAAGAGTAGCCGGGACCGCCTTACGCGCATGGTAATTTTGTCGAACTTCGGCTTGATTTCCTGGGACTTGGGGGATATTTTCCAGTCCCGGAAGCTCTAAACTAACTCCTGAATGCCTTGGTTTTTAGTGAAATGGACACAGGTAAAAGGAGCGCACGCTCGGTTTCCAGGTTGTAGGCCGAAATATAGCCCCACTTTATTTTAAGACTGAAAGTGTACACGAAACCGCCTTAAGCGCATCGAAATTTTTAGCCACTATGGCTCGATATGCCAAAACTTGGGGGATATTTTCCAGTCCCGGGGACTCTACCCTAACTCTTGATGGCCTTAGTTTTCAGTAAAATGGTCACAGGTAACAGGAGCGCACGCTCGGTGTCGAGCTTCTAGGCCGAAATGTAGCCCCAGTTCATTTTAAGACTGAAAGAGTAAACGAAACTGCCGTACGCCTATCGTAATTTTAAGAAAGTATGGCTCAATTTGCCGAAACTTGGAGGATAGCTTCCAGTCTCGAGGATTCTAAACTATCTCCTGATGGACATAGTTCTTAGTGAAACGGACACAGGTAAAAGGAGAGCACGCTCGGTGTCGAGCTTGTAGAACCGAAATATAGCCCCACTTCATTTTCGGAGTAAACGAGTAGCCGAGACCGCCTTAGGCGCATCGTGATTTTGAGCATCTTTGGCTCGATTTGCCGGAATTCGGGGAATATTTTCCAGTCCCGAGGACTCTATGTTAACTCCTGATGAACTTAGTTTTCAGTGATATGTACACAGGCAAAAGGAGCGCACGCTCGGTGTTGAGCTTGTCGGCCGAAATATAGCCCCACTTCATTTTAAGACTGAAAGAGTAGCCGAGACCGCCTTACGCGCATCGTTATTTTGAGCAACTTTGGCTCGATCTGCCAGAATTTGGGAAATATTTTCCAGTCCCAAGGACTCGAAACTAACTCCTGATGGCCTAAGATGTCAGTGAAATGGACACAGGTAAAATTAGCGCACGCCCGGTCTCGAGCTTCTAGGTCGAAATATAGCCCCCCTTAATTTTAAGACTGAAAGAGTAGCCGAGACAGCCTTACGCGCATCGTGATTTTGGGCCACTTTTGCTAAATTTCCCGCAAGTTGGCGAATAATTTAAAGTCCCGGGGACGCTAAACTAACTCCCGATGACCTTGGTTTGCAGTTTAATGAACACAGCAAAACATTCTGAACGCTCACCTTCGAGCTTCAGTGCCGCAATATAGCCCTACTTAAATTTAAGACTGAAAGAATAACCGAGAACCCGTTACGCGCATCGTAATTTTCATCAACTTCGGCGCCATTTCCTGGAACTTGGAGAATATTTTCCAGTTCCGGGGACTCTAAACTAACTCCTGCTTGCCTTGGTTTCCAGTGAAATGGACACAGGAAAACTTTTTGAACGCTCACTTTCGAGCTTGTGGGCCGAAATATAGCCACACTTCACTTTAAGACTGAAACAGTAGCCGAGACTGCGTTACGCGCATCGTGATTTTGAGCACCTTCTACGCGCTTTCCTGAAACTTGGGGAATATTTTCCAGTCCCGGGGACTCTAAACGAACTCCTGATGGCCATGATTTGCAGTGAAATTCACACAGCACAAGTTTTTGAACGAACACTTTCGAGCTTTTAGGCCAAAATATAGTCCCACATCACTTACGACTTAAAGAGTAGCCGAGACCGCCATGCGCGCATCGTGATTTTGACCAACGTCGGGTCGATATTCCGGAACTTGGGGGATATTTTTCAGTCCCAGGGCCTCTAAACTAACGCTTGATGGCCTTGGTTTGCAGTGAAATGGAGACAGCAAAACTTTTTGAACGCTCACCTTCAAGCCTCTGGGCCGAAATATAGCCCACTTTACTTTAATACAGAAAAAGTAGCCGAGACCGCCTTACGCGGATCGTGATTTTGACAAACCTCGGGTGGATTTCCCGGAACTTGGGGGATATTTTCCAGTCCCTTGGACGCTAAACTAGGTGCCGATGGCCTTGTTTTGCAGTGAAATGGACACAGCAAAGCTTTTTGAACGCTCACTTTCGACATTCTGGGCCGAAATATAGCCATACTTCACTTTAAGACTCAAACAGTAGCCGAGACCACGTTTCGCGCATCGTGATTTTGGTCAACTTCGGCTCGATTTCCCGGAACTTGCGAAATATTTTGCAGTCCCGGGGACTCTAAACTAACTCGTGCTGGTCTTGGTTTGCAGTGAAACGGAAACAGAAAAAGTTTTTGAACGCATACTTTCGAGCTTCTGGACCGAAATAGAACCCCACTTCACTTGAAGACTGAAAGAGTAGCCGAGACCGCCTTACGTGCATCGTGATTTTGACAAACTTCGGGTTGATTTCTCGGAACTTGGGGGATATTTTCTAGTCCCAGGGACTCTCAACTAACTCCTGCTTGTCTTGGTTTGAAGGGAAATGGACACAGCGAAAGTTTTTGAACGCTCACTCTCGAGCTTCTGGGCCGAAATACAGCCCCATTTTACTTTAAGACTGAAAGAGTAGGCGAGACCGTCTTGAGCGAATCGTGGTTTTGAGCAATTTCGCGTTTATTTCCCGAAACGTGGGGGATATATTCCAGTCAAAGGGACTGTACAGTAACTCCTGATGGCCTTGGTTTTCAGTGAAATGGACAGAGCACAACTTAGGAGCTTCTGGACAGAAATATAGCCCCACTTTACTTTAAGACTGAAAGAGTAGATGAGACCGCCTTACGCGCATCGTAATTTTGACGAACTTCCAATGGATTTCCCGGAACTTGGGGGATATTTTGCAGTCCCTTGGACGCTAAACTAAGTCCTGATGGCCTTGTTTTGAAGTCAAATGGACACAACAAAACTTTTTGAACGCTCACTTTCTAGCTTGTTGGCCGAAATATAGCCACACTTGACTTTAGGACTGACACAGTAGCCGAGACCACGTTACGCGCATCATGAATTTGATCAACTTCGGCTGGATTTCCCGGGACTTGGGGGATATCCTCCAGTCCCGGGGACTCTAAACTAACTTCTGATGGCCTTGGTTTGCACTGAAAGTGACAGAGCAAAACTTTTTAAACATTCACTTTCGAGCCTCTGGGCCGAAATATAGCCCCCGTTCACTTTAAGACTGAAAGAGTAGCCGAGACCACCTTACGCACATCGTGATTTTGACCAACTTTGGCTGGATTTACCGGAACTTGGGGGATATTTTCCAGTCCCTAGGACTCTTAAGTCACCCCTGATGGCCTTGGTTTGCATTGAAATGGACACAGCAAAACTTTTTGAACGCTCACTTTTGAGCTTCTGGGCCGAAATATAGCCCCACTTCACTTTAAGACTGAAAGAGTAGCCGAGACCGTCTTACGCGCATCGTGATTTTGACCACCGTCTTCTCGATTTTCCGGAACTTGGGAAATACATTCCACTCCCGGGGACTCTAAACTAACTACTGATAGCCTTGGTTTGCAGTGAAATAGACACAGTAATTTTTTTTGAGCTTTGAGCTTGTGGGCCGAAATAGAGCCCCACTTTACTTTAAGACTGAAGGAGTAGTCGAGACCGCCTTAAGCGCACCGTGATTTTGACCAACTTCGGCTCGATTTGCCGGAACTTGGGGGATATTTTCCAGTCCCGGGGACTCTAAACTAACTCCTGATTGTCTTGGTTTTCAGTGAAATGGACAGAGCGAAACTTTTTGAACGCTCACTCTCGAGCTTCTGGACCGAAATATAGCCCCACTTTACTTTAAGACTGAAAGAGTAGCCGAGACCGTCTTGCGCAAATCGTGATTTTGACCAACTTCGGGTCGGTTTCCCGAAACTTGAGGAATATATTCCATTTCCGCGGGCTCTAAACTAACTCCTAATGGCCTTGGTTTTCAGTGAAATGGACAAAGGAAAGCTTTTTGAACACTCTCTTTGTAGCTTCTGGGCCGAAATAGAATCCCACTTTACTTTCAGACTGAAATAGTAGCCGAGACCGCCTCACGCGCATCGTGAGTTAGACCAAGTTCAGCTCGATTCCACGCAACTTTTGGGATATTTTCCAGTCCGGGGGACTCTAACTAACACCGGATGGCCTTGGTTTTCACGGAAATGCGCACAACATAAATTTTTGAACGCCCACTTTGGAGCTTCTGGGCCGAAATATAGCCCCACTTCACTTTAAGACTGAAAGAGTAGCCGAGATCGCCTTACGCGCATCGTGATTTTGACCATTTTCGGATCGATTTCTCGGAACGTAGGGGATATTTTCCAGTCTCGGGGACTCTAAACTAACTCCTGATCGCCTTGCTTTGCATTGAAATGGACACAACAAAACTTTTTGAACGCTCACTTTCTAGCTTGTGGGCCGAAATATAGCCACACTTTACTTTAAGACTGAAACAGTAGCCGAGATCTCCTTACGCGCATCGTGATTTTAACCATTTTCGGATCGATTACTCGGAACTTGGGGGATATTTTCCAGTCCCGGGGACTCTAAACTAACTCCTGATCGTCTCCCTTTGCATTGAAATGGACAGAGCAGAACTTTTTGAAAGCTCACTTTCTAGCTTGTGGGCCGAAATATAGGCACACTTGACTTTAAGACTGAAACAGTAGCCGAGACCACGTTACGCGCATCATGAATTTGATCAACTTCGGCTCCAATTCCCGGGACTTGGGGGATATGTTCCAGTCCCGGGGACGCTAAACTAACTCCTGATGGCCTTGGTTTGGATTGAAATGGACACAGCACAATTTTTGGAACGCACACTTTCGAGATTCTGGGCCGAAATATAGCCCCACTTCACTTAAGACTGAAAGAGTAGCCGAGACCGCCCTGCTCGCATCGTGAGTTTGAGAAACTTCCGGTCGATATTCCGGAACTTGGGGGATATTTTCCAGTCCCAAGAGCTCTAAACTAATTCCTCATGGCGTTGGTTTGCAGTGAAATGGACAGAGCAAAACTTTTTGAACGCTCACCTTCGAGCTTCCTGGCCGAAATAAAGTCCCACTTTACTTTAAGACTTAAAGAGTAACCGAGACCTCCTTACGCGCATTGTGATTTTGACAAACCTCGGGTGGATCTCCCGGAACTTGGGGAACATTTTCCAGTCCCTTGGACGCTAAACTAAGTCCTGATGGCCTTGTTTTGCAGTGAAATGGACACAGCAAAACTTTTTGAACGCTCACTTTCGAGCTTGTGGGCCGAAATATAGCCACACTTTACTTTAAGACTGAAACAGTAGCCGAGACCGCATTTCGCGCATCGTGATTTTGATCAACTTGGGCTCGCTTTCCCGGAACTTGGGGAATATTTTCCAGTCCCGGGGACCCTAAACTAACTTTTGATAGCTTTGGTTTGCAGTGAAATGCACACAGCAAAACTTTTTGAACGCTCACTTTCGAGCTTCTGGACAGAAATATAGCCCCACTTCACTTTAAGACTGAAAGGGTAGCCGAGACCGCTTTGGGAGCATCGTGATTTTGACCAACTTCAGCTCGATTTACCGGAACTTGGGGAATATTTTCCAGTCGCAGGGACGCTAAACTAACTGGTGATGGCCTTGTTTTTCAGTCAGAGAACACAGAAAAATTTTTTTGAAGGCTCACTTTCGGGCTTCTGGGCCGAAATATAGCCCCACTTCACTTTAAGACAGAAAGACTAGCCGAGACCACTTTAGGGGCATCGTGATTTTGACCAACCTCGGCTCAATTTCCCGGACCTTGGGGCATATTTTCTTGTCCCGGGGACGCTAAACTAACTCCTGATGGCCTTGGTTTGCAGTGAAATGAACACATCAAAACTTTTTGAACTTTCACTTTGTAGCTTCTCGGCCGAAATATAGCCCCAGTTCACTTTAAGAATCAAAGAGTAGCCGAGACCGCCTTACGCGCATCGTGATTTTGGGATACTTCGGCTCGATTTCCCGGAAATAGGGGGATATTTTCCAGTCCCGGGGACTCTAAACTAACTCCTGATGGCTTTGGTTTCCAGTGAAATGGACACAGGAACACTTTTTGAACGCACACTTTCGAGTTTTCTGGCCGAAATATAGCCCTACTTCTTTTTAAGACTGAAAGAGTAGGTGGGAGCGCCTTACGCGCATTGTGATTTTGAGGATCTTCGGCTCGATCTGGCGAAACTTGGGAGATATTTTCCAGTCCCAAAGTCTCTAAACTCACTCCTGATTGTCTAAGATGTGAGTGAAATAGACACAAAAATTTTTCAACCCTTACTTTCGAGCTTCTGGAGTTAAATCTAAGCCCACTTTACCTTAAGACTGAAAGAGTAGCCGAGACCCCCTTAAGCGCATGGTGATTTTGACTAACTTCGGGTGGATTTCCCGTAACTTGGGGGATATTTCCAGTTCCTTTGACGCTAAACTGAGCCCCGACGTCCTTGTTTTGCAGTGAAATGGACACAGCAAAACTTTTTAAACACTCACTTTGAGCTTCTCAGCCGAAATATAGCTCCACTTCACTTTAAGAGTGAAAGACTAGCCGAGACCGCCTTACGCCCATCGTAATTTTGACCAACTTCGGCTCGATTTCCCGGAACTTGGGAGATAATTGCCAGTCCCGGGCACTCTAAACTAATTCCTGATGGCCTTGGTTTTCAGTGAAATGGACACAGCCAAACTTTTTGAACGTTCACTTTCGAGCTTCTGGGCCGAAATATAGCCCCACTTCACTTTAAGACTGAAAGAGTAGCCGGCACCGCCTTACGTGCATGGTAATTTTGTCGAACTTCGGCTTGATTTCCTGGGACTTGGGGGATATTTTTCAGTCCCGGAAGCTCTAAACTAACTCCTGAATGCCTTGGTTTTTAGTGAAATGGACACAGGTAAAAGGAGCGCACGCTCGGTTTCCAGGTTGTAGGCCGATATATAGCCCCACTTTATTTTAAGACTGAAAGTGAACACGAAACCGCCTTAAGCGCATCGAAATTTTTAGCCACTATGGCTCGATATGCCAAAACTTGGGGGATATTTTCCAGTCCCGGGGACTCTACCCTAACTCTTGATGGCCTTAGTTTTCAGTAAAATGGTCACAGGTAACAGGAGCGCACGCTCGGTGTCGAGCTTCTAGGCCGAAATGTAGCCCCAGTTCATTTTAAGACTGAAAGAGTAAACGAAACTGCCGTACGCCTATCGTAATTTTAAGAAAGTATGGCTCAATTTGCCGAAACTTGGAGGATAGCTTCCAGTCTCGAGGATTCTGAACTATCTCCTGATGGACTTAGTTCTTAGTGAAATGGACACAGGTAAAAGGAGAGCACGCTCGGTGTCGAGCTTGTAGAACCGAAATATAGCCCCACTTCATTTTCGGAGTAAACGAGTAGCCGAGACCGCCTTAGGCGCATCGTGATTTTGAGCATCTTTGGCTCGATTTGCCGGAATTCGGGGAATATTTTCCAGTCCCGAGGACTCTATGTTAACTCCTGATGAACTTAGTTTTCAGTGATATGTACACAGGCAAAAGGAGCGCACGCTCGGTGTTGAGCTTGTCGGCCGAAATATAGCCCCACTTCATTTTAAGACTGAAAGAGTAGCCGAGACCGCCTTACGCGCATCGTGATTTTGAGCAACTTTGGCTCGATCTGCCAGAATTTGGGAAATATTTTCCAGTCCTAAGGACTCTAAACTAACTCCTGATGGCCTAAGATGTCAGTGAAATGGACACAGGTAAAATTAGCCCACGTCCGGTCTCGACCTTCTAAGTCGAAATATAGCCCCCCCTTAATTTTAAGACTGAAAGAGTAGCCGAGACCGCCTTACGCGCATCGTGATTTTGGGCCACTTTTGCTCGATTTCCCGGAAGTTGGCGAATAATTTAAAGTCCCGGGGACGCTAAACTAACTCCCGATGACCTTGGTTTGCAGTTTAATGAACACAGCAAAACATTCTGAACGCTCACCTTCGAGCTTCAGTGCCGCAATATAGCCCTACTTAAATTTAAGACTGAAAGAATAACCGAGAGCCCGTTACGCGCATCGTAATTTTCATCAACTTCGGCGCCATTTCCTGGAGCTTGGGGAATATTTTCCAGTTCCAGGGACTCTAAACTAACTCCTGATTGCCTTGGTTTGCAGTGAAATGGACACAGCAAAACTTTTTGAACGCTCACTTTCGAGCTTGTGGGCCTAAATATAGCCACACTTCACTTTAAGACTGAAACAGTAGCCGAGACCGCGTTACGCGCATCGTGATTTTGAGCAACTTTTGCTCGCTTTCCTGGAACTTGGGGAATATTTTCCAGTCCCGGGGACTCTCAACTAACTGCTGATGGCCATGGTTTGCAGTGAAATTCACACAGCACAAGTTTTTGAACGAACACTTTCGAGCTCTTAGGCCAAAATATAGTCCCACATCACTTACGACTTAAAGAGTAGCCGAGACCGGCGTGCGCGCATCGTGATTTTGACCAACTTCGGGTCGATATTCCGGAACTTGGGGGATATTTTCCAGTCCCAAGGACTCTAAACTAGCTCTTGATGGCCTTGATTTGCAGTGAAATGGAGACAGCAAAACTTTCTGAACGCTCACCTTCAAGCTTCTGGGCCGAAATATAGCCCACTTTACTTTAATACTGAAAAAGTAGTCCCACATAACTTACGACTTAAAGAGTAGCTGAGACCGCCTTACGCGCATCGTGATTTTGACGAACTTCGGGTGGATTTCCCGGAGGTTGGGGGATATTTTCCAGTCCCTTGGACGCTAAACTAGGTGCCGATGGCCTTGTTTTGCAGTGAAATGGACACAGCAAAACTTTTTGAACGCTCACTTTCGAGCTTGTGGGCCGAAATATAGCCATACTTCAGTTTAAGACTCAAACAGTAGCCGAGACTACGTTTCGCGCATCGTGATTTTGATCAACTTCGGCTCGATTTCCCGGAACTTGCGAAACATTTTCCAGTCCCGGGGACTCTAAACTAACTCGTGCTGGTCTTGGTTTGCAGTGAAACGGAAACAGAAAAAGTTTTTGAACGCATACTTTCGAGCTTCTGGACCGAAATAGAACCCCACTTCACTTGAAGACTGAAAGAGTAGCCGAGACCGCCTTACGTGCATCGTAATTTTGAGCAACTTCGGCTCGATTTGCCGGAACTAAGGGGATATATTCCAGTTCTGAGGACTCTAAACTAACTCCTGATGACCTTGGTTAGCAGTAAAATGGACCCAGCAAAAGTTTTTGAACGCTCAATGTCGAGCTTCTGGGCCAAAATATAGCCCCTCATTACTTTAACACTGAAAAAGTAGCCGAGACCGGCTTACATGTATCGTGATTTTGACAAACTTCGGGTTGATTTCCCGGAACTTGGGGGATATTTTCCAGTCCCGGGGACTCTCAACTAACTCCTGCTTGTCTTGGTTTGCAGTGAAATTGACACAGCGAAAGTTTTTGAACGTTCACTCTCGAGCTTCTAGGCCGAAATACAGCCCCATTTTACTTTAAGACTGAAAGAGTAGGCGAGACCGTCTTGAGCGAATCGTGATTTTGAGCAATTTCGCGTTTATTTCCCGAAACTTGGGGGATATATTCCAGTCAAAGGGACTCTACAGTCACTCCTGATGGCCTTGGTTTTCAGTGAAATGGACAGAGCACAACTTTGGAGCTTCTGGGCAGAAATATAGCCCCACTTTACTTTAAGACTGAAAGAGTAGATGAGACCGCCTTAAGCGCATCGTGATTTAGACGAACTTCTAATGGATTTCCCGGAGCTTGGGGGATATTTTGCAGTCCCTTGGACGCTAAACTAGGTGCCGATGGCCTTGTTTTGCAGTGAAATGGACACAGCAAAGCTTTTTGAACGCTCACTTTCGAGCTTGTGGGCCGAAATATAGCCATACTTCACTTTAAGACTCAAACAGTAGCCGAGAACAAGTTTCGCGCATCGTGATTTTGATCAACTTCGGCTCGATTTCCCGGAACTTGTGAAATATTTTGCAGTCGCGGGGACTCTAAACTAACACGTGCTGGTCTTGGTTTGCAGTGAAACGGAAACAGAAAAAGTTTTTGAACGCATACTTTCGAGCTTCTGGACCGAAATAGAACCCCACTTCACTTGAAGACTGAAAGAGTAGCCGAGACCGCCTTACGTGCATGGTGATTTTGAGGAACTTCGGCTGGATTTGCCGGAACTAAGGGGATATATTCCAGTTCTGAGGACTCTAAACTAATTCCTGATGGCCTTGGTTTGCAGTAAAATAGACCCAGCAAAACTTTTTGAACGTTCACTTTCGGGCTTCTCGCGCGAAATATAGCCCCACTTCACTGTAAGACTGAAAGAGTAGCCGACACTACCTTACGCAAATCGTGATATTGACCAACTTCGGCTCGATTTCCCGGAAGTTGGGGGATATTTTCCAGTCCCTGGGACTCTAAACTAGCTTCTGATGGCTTTGGTTTGCAGTCAAATAAACACACGGAAACTTTTTGAACGCTTACTTTCAAGCTCCTGGGCAGGAATAAAGCCTCACTTCACTTTAAGACTGAAACAGTAAGCGAGACAGCCTAACGCGCACCGTGATTTTGACCAACTTCGGCTAAATTTCCCTGAACTTGGGGGGATATTTTCCAGTCCCAAAGACTCTTAAGTAACCCCTGATGGCCTTCGTTTGCATTGAAATGGATACAGCAAAACTTTTTGAAGCTCACTTTTGAGCTTCTGGGCCGAAATATAGCCCCACTTCACTTTAAGACTGAAAGACTAGCCAAGACCGTCTTGTGCGCATTGTGATTTTGACCAACGTCTTCTCGATTTTCCGGAACTTGGGAAATATATTGCAGTCCCGGGGACTCTAAACTAACTCCTGATGGCCTTGGTTTGCAGTGAAATGTACACAGCAAATGTTTTGCAGCGCTCACTTTGGAGCTTCTGGGCCGAAATAGAGCCCCACTTCACTTTAAGACTGAAAGAGTAGCCGAGGCCGCCTTAGGCGCATCGTGATTTTGACCAACTTCGGCTTGAGTTGCCAGATTTTAAAAGATATTTTCCACTCCCGGGGACTCTAAACTAACTCATGATGGTCTTGGTTTTCAGTGAAATTGAGAGAGCAAAACTTTTTGAACGCTCACTTTCGAGCTTCTGGACCGAAATATAGCCCTACTTCACTTTCAGACTCAAAGAGTAGCCGAGACCGCCTTACGCGAATCGTTATTTTGACCAACTTCGTCTCGATTTCGCGGAACTTGGAGGATATTTTCCAGTTCCGGGGACTGTAAACTACTTCCTGAGGGCCTTGCTTTGCAGTGAAATGGGCACAGCATAACTTTTTGAAGGCTCACTTTCGAGCTTCTGGGCCAAAATATACAGCCACGTCACTTTAAGACTAAAAGAGTAGCCGAGACTGCTTTACACGCATCGTGATTTTGACAAACTTCGGCTCGATTTCCCGGAACTTGGGGGATATTTTGATGTCCCGGAGACTGTAAAGTATCTCCTGATGTGGCTTGGTTCGCGGTGAAATGGACGCAGCAAAACTTTTTGAACTTTCATTTTCGAGCTTCTGGGCCGAAATATAGTTCGAGTTGAAAATACAGTAAAGAATAGCCGAGACCGCCTTACGTGCATAGTGATTTTGACCAACTTTGGCTCTATTTCCCAGGAAATGGGGAATATTTACCGGTACCGGGGACTCTAAAGTAACTCCTGATTGCCTTGGTTTGCATTGAAATGGAGAGAGCAAAACTTTTTCAACGCTCCCCTTCGGGCTTCTGAGCCGAAATATAGCCCCACTTCAGTTTAAGACTGAAAGAGTAGCCGAGACCGTCTTACGCGCATCGTGATTTTGACCAACTTCGGCTGGATTTCCCGAAACTTCGGGGATATATTCAAGTTCCAAGGACTCTAAACTAACCGCTGATGGCCTTGGTCTGCAGTGAAATGGACACAGCCAATTTTTTTGAACGCATACTTTCGAAATTCTGGGCCGAAATATAGCCCCACTTCACTTTAAGACTGAAATAGTAGCCGAGACCGCCTTAGACGCAACGTGATTTTGACCAACTTCGGCTTGAGTTGCCACAACTTAAGGGATATTTTTTCGTCCCGCGAACTCTAAACTAACTCATGATGGCCTTGGTTTTCAGTTAAATTGAGAGAGCAAAACTGTTTCAACGCTCACTTTCGAGCTTCTGGGCCGAAATATACAGCCACGTCACTTTAAGACTAAAAGAGTAGCCGAGACTGCCTTACGCGCATAGTGATTTTCACAAACTCCGGCTGGATTTCGCGGGACTTGGGGGATATTTTGATGTCCCGGACACTGTAAACAATCTGCTGATGTGGCTTGGTTTGCGGTGAAATGGACACAGCAAAACTTTTTGAACTTTCACTTTCTAGCTTCTGGACCGAAATATAGCCCCAGTTCACTTTAAGAATGAAAGAGTAGCCGAGACCACTTTAGGGGCATCGTGATTTTGACCAACCTCGGCTCGATTTCCCGGACCTTGGGGCATATTTTCTTGTCCCAGGGACGCTAAACTAACTCCTGATGGCCTTGGTTTGCAGTGAAATGAACACAGCAAAACTTTTTGAACTTTCACTTTCTAGCTTCTGGGCCGAAATATAGCCCCAGTTCACTTTAAGAATCAAAGAGTAGCCGAGACCGCCTTACGCGCATCGTGATTTTGACAAAATTCGGCTCGATTTCCCCGAACTTGGGCGATATTTTCCAGTCCCGAGGAGTCTAAAGTAACTCCCGATGGCCTTGGTTTGCAGTGAAATGAACACAGCAAAACTTTTTGAACTTTCACTTTCTAGCTTCTCGGCCGAAATATAGCCCCAGTTCACTTTAAGAATCAAAGAGTAGGTGAGACCGCCTTACGCGCATCGTGATTTTGACAAAATTCGGCTCGATTTCCCCGAACTTGGCCGATATTTTCCAGTCCCCAGCAGTCTAAACTAACTCCTGATGGCCTTGGTTTGCAGTGAAATGAACAAGGTAACACTTTTTCAACGCTTATTTTCGAGCTTCTGGGATGAAATATAGCCTCACTTCACTTTAAGACTGAAAGAGTAGGCGAGACCGCCTTACGCGCATCGTGATTTTGAGCAACTTCCGCTCGATTTTCTAGAATTTTGGCGATATTTTCAAGTTCCTGGGACTCTAAACTAACTCCTGATGGCCTTGGTTTGCTGTGAAATGGACGCAGGAAAACTTTTTGAACGCTCAGTTTCGAGCTTCTGGGCCGAAATACAACCGTACTTCACTTTAAGACTGAAATAGTAGCCGAGACCTCCTTACGAGCATCGTGATTTTGACCCAGTTAAGCTCGATTTCCCGGAACTTGGGGGATATTTTCCAGTCCGGGGGACTTTAAACTAACTCCTGATGGCCTTGGTTTGCAGTTAAATGCACAAAGCGTAACCTTTTAAAGGTTCACTTTCGAGCTTCTGGGCCGAAATATAGCCCCACTTTACTTTAAGACTGAAACAGTAGCCGAGACCGCCTTACGCGCATCGTGATTTTGACCAACTTCCGTTGGAATTCCCGGAACTTCATGGATATATTGCAGTCCCGCGGACTCTAAACTAACTGCTGATGGCCTTGGTTTGCAGTGAAATGGACACAGCACTTTTCGTTGAACGCTCACTTTCGAGCTTCTCGGCCGAAATATAGCCCTACTTCACTTTAAGACTGAAAGAGTAGCCGAGACCGCCTTACGTCATCGTAATTTGGACCAACTTCGGCTCGATTTCCCGGAAGTTGGCGAATATTTTCAATTCCCAGGGAAGCTAAACTAACTTCCGACGGCCTTAGTTTGCAGTTAAATGGACACATCAAAACTTTTTGAACGCTCACTTTCGAGCTTATTGCTCGAAATATAGCCCGACTTAACTTTAAGACTGAAAGAGTAGCCGAGACCGCCTTACGCGCATCGTGATTTTGGGATACTTCGGCTCGATTTCCCGGAAATAGGGGCATATTTTCCAGTCCCGGGGACTCTAAACTAACTCGTGATGGCCTTGATTTCCAGTGAAATGGACACAGGAACAATTTTTGAACGTGCACTTTCGAGCTTCCTGGCCGAAATATAGCCCTACTTCTTTTTGAGACTGAAAGAGTAGGCGGGAGCGCCTTACGCGCATTGTGATTTTGAGGATCTTCGGCTCGATCTGGCGAAACTTGGGAGATATTTTCCAGTCCCAAAGTCTCTAAACTCACTCCTGATTGTCTAAGATGTGAGTGAAATAGACACAAAAATTTTTCAACCCTTACTTTCGAGCTTCTGGAGTTAAATCTAAGCCCACTTTACCTTAAGACTGAAAGAGTAGCCGAGACCCCCTTAAGCGCATGGTGATTTTGACTAACTTCGAGTGGATTTCCCGTAACTTGGGGGATATTTCCAGTTCCTTTGACGCTAAACTAAGTCGTGATGGCCTTGTTTTGCAGTGAAATGGACACAGCAAAACTTTTTAAACACTGAGTTTCGAGCTTCTGGGCCGAAATATTGCCCCAATTAACTTTAAGACTGAAAGAGTAGCCGAGACCGCCGTACGCGCGTCGTGATTTTGACCAACTTCGGTTAAATTTCCCGGAACTTGGGGGATATTTTCCAGTCCCAGGGACTCTAAACTGAGCCCCGACGTCGTTGGTCTGCAGTAAAATGGACACAGCAAAACTTTTTGAACGCTCACTTTTGAGCTTCTGGGCCGAAATATAGCTCCACTTCACTTTAAGAGTGAAAGAGTAGCCGAGACCGCCTTACGCCCACCGTAATTTTGACCAACTTCGGCTCGATTTCCCGGAACTTGGGGGATATTTTCCAGTCCCGCGGACTCTAAAGTAACTCCTGATGGCCTTGCTCTGGAGTGAAATGGACACAGCACAACTTTTTGAAAGTTGACATTCGAGCTTCTGGAGCGAAAATTGCCCCAGTTCACTTTAAGAATGAAAGAGTAACCGGGACCGCCGTACGCGCATCGTGATTTTGACCAACTTTGGTTCGATTTCCCGGGAAATGGTGGATATTTTTCGGTACCGGGGACTCTAAACTAACTCCTGATTTCCTCGGTTTGAAGTGAAATGGACACAGCACAACTTTTTGAACGCTCACGTTTGAGCTTCTAGGCCGAAGCATAGCCCTACTTCACCTAAAGACTGAAAGACTAGCCGAGACCGCCTTACGCGCATCGTGATTTTGGGCTCCTTCGGCTCGATTTCCAGAACTTGGGAGATAATTGCCAATCCCGGGCACTCTAAACTAATTCCTGATGGCCTTGGTTTTCAGTGAAATGGACACAGCCAAACTTTTTGAACGTTCACTTTCGAGCTTCTGGGCCGAAATATAGCCCCACTTCACTTTAAGACTGAAAGAGTAGCCGGCACCGCCTTACGCGCATGGTAATTTTGTCGAACTTCGGCTTGATTTCCTGGGACTTGGGGGATATTTTCCAGTCCCGGAAGCTCTAAACTAACTCCTGAATGCCTTGGTTTTTAGTGAAATGGACACAGGTAAAAGGAGCGCACGCTCGGTTTCCAGGTTGTAGGCCGAAATATAGCCCCACTTTATTTTAAGACTGAAAGTGTACACGAAACCGCCTTAAGCGCATCGAAATTTTTAGCCACTATGGCTCGATATGCCAAAACTTGGGGGATATTTTCCAGTCCCGGGGACTCTACCCTAACTCTTGATGGCCTTAGTTTTCAGTAAAATGGTCACAGGTAACAGGAGCGCACGCTCGGTGTCGAGCTTCTAGGCCGAAATGTAGCCCCAGTTCATTTTAAGACTGAAAGAGTAAACGAAACTGCCGTACGCCTATCGTAATTTTAAGAAAGTATGGCTCAATTTGCCGAAACTTGGAGGATAGCTTCCGGTCTCGAGGATTCTAAACTATCTCCTGATGGACTTAGTTCTTAGTGAAATGGACACAGGTAAAAGGAGAGCACGCTCGGTGTCGAGCTTGTAGAACCGAAATATAGCCCCACTTCATTTTCGGAGTAAACGAGTAGCCGAGACCGCCTTAGGCGCATCGTGATTTTGAGCATCTTTGGCTCGATTTGCCGGAATTCGGGGAGTATTTTCCAGTCCCAAGGACTCTATGTTAACTCCTGATGAACTTAGTTTTCAGTGATATGTACACAGGCAAAAGGAGCGCACGCTAGGTGTTGAGCTTGTCGGCCGAAATATAGCCCCACTTCATTTTAAGACTGAAAGAGTAGCCGAGACCGCCTTACGCGCATCGTGATTTTGAGCAACTTTGGCTCGATCTGCCAGAATTTGGGAAATTTTTTCCAGTCCCAAGGACTCTAAACTAACTCCTGATGGCCTAAGATGTCAGTGAAATGGACACAGGTAAAATTAGCCCACGTCCGGTCTCGACCTTCTAAGTCGAAATATAGCCCCCCTTAATTTTAAGACTGAAAGAGTAGCCGAGACCGCCTTACGCGCATCGTGATTTTGGGCCACTTTTGCTCGATTTCCCGGAAGTTGGCGAATAATTTAAAGTCCCGGGGACGCTAAACTAACTCCCGATGACCTTGGTTTGCAATTTAATGAACACAGCAAAACATTCTGAACGCTCACCTTCGAGCTTCAGTGCCGCAATATAGCCCTACTTAAATTTAAGACTGAAAGAATAACCGAGAGCCCGTTACGCGCATCGTGATTTTCATCAACTACGGCGCCATTTCCTGGAGCTTGGAGAATATTTTCCAGTTCCGGGGACTCTAAACTAACTCCTGATTGCCTTGGTTTGCAGTGAAATGGACACAGCAAAACTTTTTGAACGCTCACTTTCGAGCTTGTGGGCCTAAATATAGCCACACTTCACTTTAAGACTGAAACAGTAGCCGAGACCGCGTTACGCGCATCGTGATTTTGAGCAACTTCTGCTCGCTTTCCTGGAACTTGGGGAATATTTTCCAGTCCCGGGGACTGTAAACTAACTGCTGATGGCCATGGTTTGCAGTGAAATTCACACAGCACAAGTTTTTGAACGAACACTTTCGAGCTTTTAGGCCAAAATATAGTCCCACATCACTTACGACTTAAAGAGTAGCCGAGACCGGCGTGCGCGCATCGTGATTTTGACCAACTTCGGGTCGATATTCCGGAACTTGGGGGATATTTTTTAGTCCCAGAGACTCTAACCTAACTCTTGATAGCCTTGGTTTGGAGTTAAATGGAGACAGCAAAACTTTTTGAACGCTCACCTTCAAGCTTCTGGGCCGAAATATAGCCCACTTTACTTTAATACTGAAAAAGTAGCCGAGACCGCCTTACGCGCATGGTCATTTTGACAAACTTCGGGTGGATTTCCCGGAGCTTGGGGGATATTTTCCAGTCCCTTGGACGCTAAACTAGGTGCCGATGGCCTTGTTTTGCAGTGAAATGGACACAGCAAAGCTTTTTGAACGCTCACTTTCGAGCTTGTGGGCCGAAATATAGCCATACTTCACTTTAAGACTGAAACTGTAGCCGAGACCACGTTTCGCGCATCGTGATTTTGATCAACTTCGGCTCGATTTCCCGGAACTTGCGAAATATTTTGCAGTCCCGGGGACTCTGAACTAACTCGTGCTGGTCTTGGTTTGCAGTGAAACGGAAACAGAAAAAGTTTTTGAACGCATACTTTCGAGCTTCTGGACCGAAATAGAACCCCACTTCACTTGAAGACTGAAAGAGTAGCCGAGACCGCCTTACGTGCATGGTGATTTTGAGCAACTTCGGCTGGATTTGCCGGAACTAAGGGGATATATTCCAGTTCTGAGGACTCTAAACTAATTCCTGATGGCCTTGGTTTGCAGTAAAATAGACCCAGCAAAACTTTTTGAACGCTCAATGTCGAGCTTCTTGGCCAAAATATAGCCCCCCATTACTTTAACATTGAAAGAGTAGCCGAGACCGCCTTACGTGCATCGTGATTTTGACAAACTTCGGGTTGATTTCCCGGAACTTGGGGCATATCTTCCAGTCCCGGGGACTCTCAACTAACTCCTGCTTGTCTTGGTTTGCAGTGAAATTGACACAGCGAAAGGTTTTGAACGCTCACTCTCGAGCTTCTGGGTCGAAATACAGCCCCATTTTACTTTAAGACTGAAAGAGTAGGCGAGACCGTCTTGAGCGAATCGTGGTTTTGAGCAATTTCGCGTTTATTTCCCGAAACGTGGGGGATATATTCCAGTCAAAGGGACTCTACAGTCACTCCTGATGGCCTTGGTTTTCAGTGAAATGGACAGAGCACAACTTAGGAGCTTCTGGGCAGAAATATAGCCCCAATTTACTTTAAGACTGAAAGAGTAGATGAGACCGCCTTACGCGCATCGTAATTTTGACGAACTTCCAATGGATTTCCCGGAACTTGGGGGATATTTTGCAGTCCCTTTGACGCTAAATTAATCCTGATGGCCTTGTTTTGAAGTCAAATGGACACAACAAAACTTTTTGAACGCTCACTTTCGAGCTTGTGGGCCGAAATATAGCCACACTTCACTTTAGGACTGACACAGTAGCCGAGACCACGTTACGCGCATCATGAATTTGATCAACTTCGGCTGGATTTCCCGGGACTTGGGGGATATTTTCCAGTCCCGGGGACTCTAAACTAACTTCTGATGGCCTTGGTTTGCACTGAAAGTGACAGAGCAAAACTTTTTAAACATTCACTTTCGAGCTTCTGGGCCGAAATATAGCCCCACTTCACTTTAAGACTGAAAGAGTAGCCGAGACCGTCTTACGCGCATCGTGATTTTGACCACCGTCCTCTCGATTTTCCGAAACTTGAGAAATACATTCCACTCCCGGGGACTCTAAACTAACTACTGATAGCCTTGGTTTGCAGTGAAATAGACACAGTAATTTTTTTTGAGCTTTGAGCTTGTGGGCCGAAATAGAGCCCCACTTCACTTTAAGACTGAAGGAGTAGTCGAGACCGCCTTAAGCGCACCGTGATTTTGACCAACTTCGGCTCGATTTGCCGGGACTTGGGGGATATTTTCCAGTCCCGGGGACTCTAAACTAACTCCTGATTGTCTTGGTTTTCAGTGAAATGGACACAGCGAAACTTTTTGAACGCTCACTCTCGAGCTTCTGGACCGAAATATAGCCTTACTTTAAGACTGAAAGAGTAGCCGAGACCGTCTTGCGCAAATCGTGATTTTGACCAACTTCGGGCCGGTTTCCCGAAACTTGAGGGATATATTCCATTTCCGCGGGCTCTAAACTAACTCCTGATGGCCTTGGTTTTCAGTGAAATGGACAAAGGAAAGCTTTTTGAACACTCTCTTTGTAGCTTCTGGGCCGAAATAGAATCCCACTTTACTTTCAGACTGAAATAGTAGCCGAGACCGCCTCACGCGCATCGTGAGTTAGACCAAGTTCAGCTCGATTTCACGCAACTTTGGGGATATTTTCCAGTCCGGGGGACTCTAGCTAACTCCGGATGGCCTTGGTTTTCACGGAAATGCGCACAACATAAATTTTTGAACGCCCACTTTGGAGCTTCTGGGCCGAAATATAGCCCCACTTCACTTTAAGACTGAAAGAGTAGCCGAGATCGCCTTACGCGCATCGTGATTTTAACCATTTTCGGATCGATTACTCGGAACTTGGGGGATATTTTCCAGTCCCGGGGACTCTAAACTAACTCCTGATCGTCTTCCTTTGCATTGAAATGGACAGAGCAGAACTTTTTGAACGCTCACTTTCGAGCTTGTGGGTCGAAATATAGCCACACTTTACTTTAAGACTGAAACAGTAGCCAAGACCGCATTTCGCGCATCGTGATTTTCATCAACTTCGGCTCGCTTTCCCGGAACTTGGGGAATGTTTTCCAGTCCCGGGGACCCTAAACTAAGTCCTGATGGCCTTGTTTTGAAGTGAAATGGACACAGGAAAACTTTTTGAACGCTCACTTTCTAGCTTGTGGGCCGAAATATAGGCACACTTGACTTTCAGACTGAAACAGTTACGTTACGCGCATCATGAATTTGATCAACTTCGGCTCCAATTCCCGGGACTTGGGGGATATGTTCCAGTCCCGGGGACTCTAAACTAACTCCTGATGGCCTTGGTTTGCATTGAAATGGACACAGCAAAATTTTTTGAACGCACACTTTCGAGCTTCTGGGCCGAAATATAGCCCCACTTCACTTAAGACTGAAAGACTAGCCGAGACCGCCCTGCTCGCATCGTGAGTTTGAGAAACTTCCGGTCGATATTCCGGAACTTGGGGGGTATTTTCCAGTCCCAGGAACTCTAAACTAACTCCTCATGGCCTTGGTTTGCAGTGAAATGGACAGAGCAAAACTTTTTGAACGCTCACCTTCGAGCTTCCTGGCCGAAATAAAGCCCCACTTTACTTTAAGACTTAAAGAGTAACCGAGACCACCTTACGCGCATTGTGATTTTGACAAACTTCGGGTGGATCTCCCGGAACTTGGGGAACATTTTCCAGTCCCTTGGATGCTAAACTAAGTCCTGCTGGCCTTGTTTTGCAGTGAAATGGACACAGCAAAGCTTTTTGAACGCTTACTTTCGAGCTTGTGGGCCGAAATATAGCCACACTTTACTTTAAGACTGAAACAGTAGCCGAGACCGCATTTCGCTCATCGTGATTTTGATCAACTTGGGCTCGCTTTCCCGGAACTTGGGGAATATTTTCCAGTCCCGAGGACCCTAAACTAACTTTTGATAGCTTTGGTTTGCAGTGAAATGCACACAGCAAAACTTTTTGAACGCTCACTTTCGAGCTTCTGGACAGAAATATAGCCCCACTTCACTTTAAGACTGAAAGGGTAGCCGAGACCGCTTTGGGAGCATCGTGATTTTGACCAACTTCAGCTCGATTTACCGGAACTTGGGGAATATTTTCCAGTCGCAGGGACGCTAAACTAACTGGTGATGGCCTTGTTTTTCAGTCAGAGAACACAGAAAAATTTTTTTGAAGGCTCACTTTCGGGCTTCTGGGCCGAAATATAGCCCCACTTCACTTTAAGACTGAAAGAGTAGCCAATACCGCATTTCGCGCACCGTGATTTTGATCAACTTCGGTTGGATTCCCCGGAACTTGGGCAATATTTTCCAGTCCCGGGGACTCTAAACTAACCCGTGATGGCCTTGGTTTGGAAATGGACACAGCAAAACTTTTCGAACGCTCACTTTAGGGCTTCTGGCCCGAAATATAGCCCCACTTCACTTTAAGACAGAAAGAGTAGCCGAGACCACTTTAGGGGCATCGTGATTATGACCAACCTCGGCTCAATTTCCCGGACCTTGGGGCATATTTTCTTGTCCCGGGGACGCTAAACTAACTCCTGATGGCCTTGGTTTGCAGTGAAATGAACACAGCAAAACTTTTTGAACTTTCACTTTCTAGCTTCTCGGCCGAAATATAGCCCCAGTTCACTTTAAGAATCAAAGAGTAGCCGAGACCGCCTTACGCGCATCGTGATTTTGACAAAATTCGGCTCGATTTCCCCGAACTTGGGCGATATTTTCCAGTCCCAAGCAGTCTAAACTAACTCCTGATGGCCTTGGTTTGCAGTGAAATGAAAGAGATTACACTTTTTGAACGCTTATTTTCGAGCTTCTGGGATGAAATATAGCCCCACTTCACTTTAAGACTGAAAGAGTAGGCGAGACCGCCTTACGCGCATCATGATTTTGAGGAACTTCCGCTCGATTTTCTAGAATTTTGGCGATATTTAAGTCCCGGATACTCTAAAGTAACTCCTGATGGCCTTGGTTTGATGTGAAATGGACGCAGGAAAACTTTTTGAACGTTCAGTTTCGAGCTTCTGGGCCGAAATACAACCGTACTTCACTTTAAGACTGAAATAGTAGCCGAGGCCTCCCTAAGAGCATCGTGATTTTGACTCAGTTCAGCTCGATTTCCCGGAACTTGGGGGATATTTTCCAGTCCGGGGGACTTTAAACTAACTCCTGATGGCCTTGGTTTGCAGTTAAATGCACAAAGCGTAACTTTTTAAAGGTTCACTTTCGAGCTTCTGGGCCGAAATATAGTCCCACTTTACTTTAAGACTGAAAGAGTAGCCGAGACCGTCTTACGCGCACCGTGATTTTGACCAACTTCCGTTGGAATTCCCGGAACTTCGGGGATATATTCCAGTCCCGGGGACTCGAAACTAACTGCTGATGGCCTTGGTTTGCAGTGAAATGGACACAGCACATTTTTTTGAACGCTCACTTTCGAGCTTCTCGGCCGAAATATAGCCCTACTTCACTTTAAGACTGAAAGAGTAGCCGAGACCGCCTTACGCGCATCGTAATTTGGACCAACTTCGGCTCGATTTCCCGGAAGTTGGCGAATATTTTCAATTCCCAGGGAAGCTAAACTAACTTCCGATGGCCTTAGTTTGCAGTTAAATGGACACAGCAAAACTTTTTGAACGCTCACTTTCGAGCTTATTGCTCGAAATATAGCCCGACTTAACTTTAAGACTGAAAGAGTAGCCGAGACCGCCTTACGCGCATCGTAATTTTGGAATACTTCGGCTCGATTTCCCGGAAATAGGGATATATTTTCCAGTCCCGGGGACTCTAAACTAACTCCTGATGGCCTTGATTTCCAGTGAAATGGACACAGGAACACTTTTTGAACGCACACTTTCGAGCTTGCTGGCCGAAATATAGCGCCCTACGCGCATTGTGATTTTGAGGATCTTCGGCTCGATCTGGCGAAACTTGGGAGATATTTTCCAGTCCCAAAGTCTCTAAACTCACTCCTGATTGTCTAAGATGTGAGTGAAATAGACACAAAAACTTTTCAACCCTTACTTTCGAGCTTCTGGAGTTAAATCTAAGCCCACTTTACCTTAAGACTGAAAGAGTAGCCGAGACCCCCTTAAGCGCATGGTGATTTTGACTAACTTCGAGTGGATTTCCCGTAACTTGGGGGATATTTCCAGTTCCTTTGACGCTAAACTAAGTCGTGATGGCCTTGTTTTGCAGTGAAATGGACACAGCAAAACTTTTTAAACACTCAGTTTCGAGCTTCTGGGCCGAAATATTGCCCCAATTCACTTTAAGACTGAAAGAGTAGCCGAGACTGCCGTACGCGCGTCGTGATTTGACCAACTTCGGTTAAATTTCCCGGAACTTGGGGGATATTTTCCAGTCCCAGGGACTCTAAACTGAGCCCCGACGTCGTTGGTCTGCAGTAAAATGGACACAGCAAAACTTTTTGAACGCTCACTTTGAACTTCTGAGCCGAAATATAGCTCCACTTCACTTTAAGAGTGAAAGAGTAGCTGAGACCGCCTTACGCCCATCGTAATTTTGACCAACTTCGGCTCGATTTCCCGGAACTTGGGGGATATTTTCCAGTCCCGCGGACTCTAAAGTAACTCCTGATGGCCTTGCTCTGGAGTGAAATGGACACAGCACAACTTTTTGAACGCTCACTTTCGAGCTTCTGGGGCGAAATAATGCCCCAGTTCACTTTAAGAATGAAAGAGTAACCGGGACCGCCTTATGCGCATCGTGATTTTGACCAACTTTGGCTCGATTTCCCGGGAAATGGCGGATATTTTCCGGTACCGGGGACTCTAAACTAACTCCTGATTTCCTCGGTTTGCAGTGAAATGGACGCAGCCAAACTTTTTGAACGTTCACTTTCGAGCTTCTGGGCCGAAATATAGCCCTACTTCACTTTAAGACTAAAAGAGTAGCCGGCACCGCCTTACGCGCATGGTAGTTTTGTCGAACTTCGGCTTGATTTCCTGGGACTTGGGGGATATTTTCCAGTCCCGGAAGCTATAAACTAACTCCTGAATGCCTTGGTTTTTAGTGAAATGGACACAGGTAAAAGGAGCGCAAGCTCGGTTTCCAGATTGTAGCCCGAAATATAGCCCCACTTTATTTTAAGACTGAAAGTGTACACGAAACCGCCTTAAGCGCATCGAAATTTTTAGCCACTATGGCTCGATATATCAAAACTTTGGGGATATTTTCCAGTCCCGGGGACTCTACCCTAACTCTTGATGGCCTTAGTTTTCAGTAAAATGGTCACAGGTAACAGGAGCGCACGCTCGGTGTCAAGCTTCTACGCCGAAATGTAGCCCCAGTTCATTTTAAGACTGAAAGAGTAAACGAAACTGCCGTACGCCTATCGTAATTTTAAGAAAGTATGGCTCAATTTGCCGAAACTTGGAGGATAGCTTCCAGTCTCGAGGATTCTAAACTATCTCCTGATGGACTTAGTTCTTAGTGAAATGGACACAGGTAAAAGGAGAGCACGCTCGGTGTCGAGTTTGTAGAACCGAAATATAGCCCCACTTCATTTTCGGAGTAAACGAGTAGCCGAGACCACCTTAGGCGCATCGTGATTTTGAGCATCTTTGGCTCGATTTGCCGGAATTCGGGGAATATTTTCCAGTCCCGAGGACTCTATGTTAACTCCTGATGAACTTAGTTTTCAGTGATATGTACGCAGGCGAAAGGAGCGCACGCTCGGTGTTGAGCTCCTCGGCCGAAATATAGCCCCACTTCATTTTAAGACTGAAAGAGTAGCCGAGACCGCCTTACGCGCATCGTGATTTTGAGCAACTTTGGCTCGATCTGCCAGAATTTCGGAAATATTTTCCAGTCCCAACAACTCTAAACTAACTCCTGATGGCCTAGGATGTCAGTGAAATGGACACAGGTAAAATTAGCGCACGTCCGGTCTCGAGCTTCTAGGTCGAAATATAGCCCCCCTTAATTTTAAGACTGAAAGAGTAGCCGAGACTGCCTTACGCGCATCGTGATTTTGGGCCACTTTTGCTCGATTTCCCGCAAGTTGGCGAATAATTTAAAGTCCCGGGGACGCTAAACTAAGTCCCGATGACCTTGGTTTGCAGTTCAATGAACACAGCAAAACATTCTGAACGCTCACCTTCGAGCTTCAGTGCCGCAATATAGCCCTACTTAAATTTAAGACTGAAAGAATAACCGAGAGCCCGTTACGCGCATCGTGATTTTCATCAACTTCGGCGCCATTTCCTGGAACTTGGAGAAAATTTTCCAGTTCCGGGGACTCTAAACTAACTCCTGATTGCCTTGGTTTGCAGTGAAATGGACACAGCAAAAACTTTTTGAACGCTCACTTTGGAGCTTGTGGGCCTAAATATAGCCACACTTCACTTTAAGACTGAAACAGTAGCCGAGACCGCGTTACGCGCATCGTGATTTTGAGCAACTTCTGCTCGCTTTCCATGAACTTGGGGAATATTTTCGAGTCCCGGCGACTCTAAACTAACTCCTGATGACCATGGTTTGCAGTGAAATTCACACAGCACAAGTTTTTGAACGAACACTTTCGAGCTCTTAGGCCAAAATATAGTCCCACATCACTTACGCTTAAAGAGTAGCCGAGACCGGCGTGCGCGCATCGTGATTTTGACCAACTTCGGGTCGATATTCCGGAACTTGGGGGATATTTTGCAGTCCCAGGGACTCTAAACTAACTCTTGATGGCCTTGGTTTGCAGTGAAATGGAGACAGCAAAACTTTTTGAACGCTCACCTTCAAGCTTCTGGGCCGAAATATAGCCCACTTTACTTTAATACTGAAAAAGTAGCCGAGACCGCCTTACGCGCATCGTGATTTTGACAAACTTCGGGTGGATTTCACGGTACTTGGGGGATATTTTCCAGTCCCTTGGACGCTAAACTAGGTGCCGATGGCCTTGTTTTGCAGTGAAATGGACACAGCAAAGCTTTTATAACGCTCACTTTCGAGCTTGTGGGCCGAAATATAGCCATACTTCACTTTAAGACTCAAACAGTAGCCGAGACCACGTTTCGCGCATCGTGATTTTGATCAACTTCGGCTCGATTTCCCGGAACTTGCGAAATATTTTGCAGTCCCGGGGACTCTGAACTAACTCGTGCTGGTCTTGGTTTGCAGTGAAACGGAAACAGAAAAAGTTTTTGAACGCATACTTTCGAGCTTCTGGACCGAAATAGAACCCCACTTCACTTGAAGACTGAAAGAGTAGCCGAGACCGCCTTACGTGCATCGTGATTTTGAGCAACTTCGGCTCGATTTGCCGAGACTAAGGGGATATATTCCAGTTCTGAGGACTCTAAACTAATTCCTGATGGCCTTGGTTTGCAGTAAAATAGACACAGCAAAACGTTTTGAACGCTCAATGTCGAACTTCTGGGCCAAAATATAGCCCCCCATTACTTTAACACTGAAAGAGTAGCCGAGACCGCCTTACGTGCATCGTGATTTTGACAAACTTTGGGTTGATTTCCCGGAACTTGGGGGATATTTTGCAGTCCCGGGGACTCTAAACTAACTCGTGCTGGTCTTGGTTTGCAGTGAAACGGAAACAGAAAAAGTTTTTGAACGCATACTTTCGAGCTTCTGGACCGAAATAGAACCCCACTTCACTTGAAGACTGAAAGAGTAGCCGAGACCGCCTTACGTGCATGGTGATTTTGAGCAACTTCGGCTCGATTTGCCGGAACTAAGGAGATATATTCCAGTTCTGAGGACTCTAAACTAATTCCTGATGGCCTTGGTTTGCAGTAAAATAGACCCAGCAAAACTTTTTGAACGCTCAATGTCGAGCTTCTGGGCCAAAATATAGCCACCCATTACTTTAACACTGAAAGAGTAGCCGAGACCGCCTTACGTGCATCGTGATTTTGACAAACTTTGGGTTGATTTCCCGGAACTTGGGGGATATTTTGCAGTCCCGGGGACTCTCAACTAACTCCTGCTTGTCTTGGTTTGCAGTGAAATGGACACAGCGAAAGTTTTTGAACGCTCACTCTCGAGCTTCTGGGCCGAAATACAGCCCCATTTTACTTTAAGACTGAAAGAGTAGGCGAGACCGTCTTGAGCGAATCGTGGTTTTGAGCAATTTCGCGTTTATTTCCCGAAACTTGGGGGATATATTCCAGTCAAAGGGACTCTACAGTAACTCCTGATGGCCTTGGTTTTCAGTGAAATGGACAGAGCACAACTTTGGAGCTTCTTGGCAGAAATATAGCCCCACTTTACTTTAAGACTAAAAGAGTAGATGACACCGCCTTACGCGCATCGTAATTTTGGCGAACTTCCAATGGATTTCCCGGAACTTGGGGGATATTTTGCAGTCCCTTGGACGCTAAACTAAGTCCTGATGGCCTTGTTTTGAAGGCAAATGGACACAACAAAACTTTTTGAACGCTCACTTTCTAGCTTGTGGGCCGAAATATAGCCACACTTGACTTTAGGACTGACACAGTAGCCGAGACCACGTTACGCGCATCATGAATTTGATCAACTTCGGCTGGATTTCCCTGGACTTGGGGGATATCCTCCAGTTCCGGGGACTGGAAACTAACTTCGGATGGCCTTGGTTTGCACTGAAAGTGACAGAGCAAAACTTTTTAAACACTCACTTTCGAGCTTCTGGGCCGAAATATAGCCCCACTTCACTTCAAGACTGAAAGAGTAGCCGGGACCACCTTACGGACGTCGTGATTTTGACCAACTTCGGCTGGATTTACCGGAACTTGGGGGATATTTTCCAGTAACGAAGACTCTTAACTAACCCCTGATGGCCTTGGTCTGCATTGAAATGGATACAGCAAAACTTTTTGAACGCTCACTTTTGAGCTTCTGGGCCGAAATATAGCCCCACTTCACTTTAAGACTGAAAGAGTAGCCGAGACCGTCTTACGCGCATCGTGATTTTGACCACCGTCTTCTCGATTTTCCGAAACTTCGCAAATACATTCCACTCCCGGGGACTCTAAACTAACTACTGATAGCCTTGGTTAGCAGTGAAATAGACACAGTAATTTTTTTTGAGCTTTGAGCTTGTGGGCCGAAATAGAGCCCCACTTCACTTTAAGACTGAAGGAGTAGGCGACACCGCCTTAAGCGCACCGTGATTTTGACCAACTTCGGCTCGATTTGCCGGAACTTGGGGGATATTTTCCAGTCTCGGGGACTCTAAACTAACTCCTGATTGTCTTGGTTTTCAGTGAAATGGTCACAGCGAAACTTTTTGAACGCTCATTCTCGAGCTTCTGGACCGAAATATCGCCCCACTTTACTTTAAGACTGAAAGAGTAGCCGAGACCGTCTTGCGCAAAATCGTGATTTTGACCGACTTCGAATCGGTTTCCCGGAGCTTGGGGGATATATTCCATTTCCGCGGGTTCTAAACTAACTCCTGATGGCCTTGGTTTTCAGTGAAATGGAAAAAGGAAAGCTTTTTGAGCACTCGCTTTGTAGCTTCTGGGCCGAAATAGAATCCCACTTCACGTTCAGACTGAAATAGTAGCCGAGACCGCCTCACGCGCATCGTGAGTTAGACCAAGTTCAGCTCGATTTCACGCAACTTTTGGGATATTTTCCAGTCCGGCGGACTCTAAACTAACTCCGGATGGCCTTGGTTTGCACTGAAATGCGCACAGCATAAATTTCTGAACGCCCACTTTGGAGCTTCTGGGCCGAAATATAGCCCCACTTCACTTTAAGACTGAAAGAGTAGCCGAGATCGCCTTACGCGCATCGTGATTTTGACCATTTTCGGATCAATTTCTCGGAACTTGGGGATATTTTCTAGTCCCGGGGACTCTAAACTAACTCCTGATCGCCTTGCTTTGCATTGAAATAGACAGAGCAAAACCTTTTGAACGCTCACTTTCGAGCTTGTGGGCCGAAATATAGGCACACTTGACTTTAAGACTGAAACAGTAGCTGACACCACGTTACGCGCATCATGAATTTGATCAACTTCGGCTCCAATTCCCGGGACTTGGGGGATATGTTCCAGTCCCGGGGAGTCTAAACTAACTCCTGATGGCCTTGGTTTGCATTGAAATGGACACAGCACAATTTTTTGAACGCACACTTTCGAGATTCTGGGCGAAATATAGCCCCACTTCGCTTAAGACTGAAAGAGTAGCCGAGACCGCCTTGCTCGCATCGTGAGTTTGACAAACTTCCGGTCGATATTCCCGAACTTGGGGGATATCTTCCAGTCCTAGGAACTCTAAACTAAGTCCTCATGGCCTTGGTTTGCAGTGAAATGGACAGAGCAAAACTTTTTGAACGCTCACCTTCGAGCTTCCTGGCCGAAATAAAGCCCCACCTTACTTTAAGACTTAAAGAGTAACCGAGACCACCTTACGCGCATTGTGATTTTGACAAACTTCGGGTGGATCTCCCGGAACTTGGGAAACATTTTCCAGTCCCTTGGACGCTAAACTAAGTCCTGAAGGCCTTGTTTTCCAGTGAAATGGACACACCAAAACTTTTTGAACGCTCACTTTCGAGCTTGTGGGCCGAAATATAGCCACACTTGACTTTAAGACTGAAAAAGTAGCCGATACCGCATTTCGCGCATCGTGATTTTGATCAACTTCGCCTCGATTCCCGGAACTTGGGCAATATTTTTCAGTCCCGGGGACTCTAAACTAACCTCTGATGGCCTTGGTTTGCAGTGAAATGGACACAGCAAAACTTTTTGAACGCTCACTTTCGGGCTTCTGGCCCGAAATATAGCCCCACTTCACTTTAAGACTGAAAGAGTAGCCGAGACCACTTTAGGGGCATCGTGATTTTGACCAACCTCGGCTCAATTTCCCGGACCTTGGGGCATATTTTCTTGTCCCGGGGACGCTAAACTAACTCCTGATGGCCTTGGTTTGCAGTGAAATGAAGACAGCAAAACTTTTTGAAGGCTCACTTTCGGGCTTGTGGGCCGAAATATAGCCCCACTGCACTCTAAGACTGACAGAGTAGCCGACACTACCTTACGCAAATCGTGATTTTGACCAACTTCGGCTAGATTTCCCGGAAGTTGGGGGATATTTTCCAGTCCCGGGGACTCTAAACTAGCTCGTGATGGCTTTGGTTTGCAGTGAAATAAACATAGGGAAAGTTTTTGAACGCTCACTTTCAAGCTCCTGGGAAGGAATAAGGCCTCACTTCACTTTAAGACTGAAACAGTAAGCGAGACCGCCTAACGCGCACCGTGATTTTGACCAACTTCGGCTAAATTTCCCTGAACTTGGGGGGATATTTTCCAGTCCCGAAGACTCTTGAGTAATCCCTGATGGCCTTCGTTTGCATTGAAATGGATACAGCAAAACTTTTTGAAGCTCACTTTTGAGCTTCTGGGCCGAAATATAGCCCCACTACACTTTAAGACTGAAAGACTAGCCAAGACCGTCTTGCGCGCATCGTGATTTTGACCGACGTCTTCTGGAGTTTCCGGAACTTGGGAAATATATTGTAGTCGCGGGGACTCTAAACTAACTCCTGATGGCCTTGGTTTGCAGTCAAATGTACACAGCAAATGTTTTGCAGCGCTCACTTTGGAGCTTCTGGGCCGAAATAGAGCCCCACTTCACTTTAAGACTGAAATAGTAGCCGAGACTGCCTTAGACGCATCGTGATTTTGACCAACTTTGGCTTGAGTTGCCAGAACTTAATGGATATTTTTTAGTGCCGCGGAGTCTAAACTAACTCATGATGGCCTTGGTTTGCAGTTAAATTGAGAGAGCAAAACTTTTTGAACGCTCACTTTCGAGCTTCTGGGCCGAAATATACAGCCACGTCACTTTAAGACTAAAAGAGCAGCCGAGACCGGCTTACGCGAATCGTGATTTTGACAAAATTCGGCTCGATTTCCCCGAACTTGGGCGATATTTTCCAGTCCCGAGCAGTCTAAACTAATTCCTGATGGCCTTGGTTTGCAGTGAAATGAACAAGGTAACAGTTTTTGAACGCTTATTTTCGAGCTTCTGGGATGAAATATATCCCCACTTCACTTTAAGACTAAAAGAGTAGGCGAGACCGCCTTACGCGAATCGAGATTTTAAGCAACTTCCGCTTGATTTTCTAGAATTTTGGCGATATTTTCAAGTCCCTGGGACTCTAAACTAATCCCTGATGGCCTTGGTTTGATGTGAAATGGACGCAGGAAAACTTTTTGAACGCTCAGTTTCGAGCTTCTGGGCCGAAATACAACCGTACTTCACTTTAAGACTGAAATAGAAGCCGAGACCTCCTTACGAGCATCGTGATTTTGACCCAGTTCAGCTCGATTTCCCGGAACTTGGGGGATATTTTCCAGTCCGGGGGACTTTAAACTAACTCCTGATGGCCTTGGTTTGCAGTTAAATGCGCAAAGCGTAACTTTTTAAAGGTTCACTTTCGAGCTTCTGGGCCGAAATATAGCCCCACTTAACTTTAAGACTGAAAGAGTAGCCGAGACCGTCTTACGCGCATCGTGATTTTGACCAACTTCCGTTGGATTTCCCGGAACTTCGCGGATATATTCCAGTCCCGGGGACTCTAAACTAACTGCTGATGGCCTTGGTTTGCAGTGAAATGGACACAGCACATTTTTTTGAACGCTCACTTTCGAGCTTCTCGGCCGAAATATAGCCCTACTTCACTTTAAGACTGAAAGGGTAGCCGAGACCGCCTTACGCGCATCGTGATTTTGGGATACTTCGGCTCAATTTCCCGGAAGTTGGCGAATATTTTCAATTCTCGGGGAAGATAAACTAACTTCCGATGGCCTTAGTTTGCAGTTAAATGGACACACCAAACCTTTTTGAACGCTCACTTTCGAGCTTATTGCTCGAAATATAGCCCCACTTAACTTTAAGACTGAAAGAGTAGCCGAGACCGCCTTACGCGCATCGTGATTTTGCGATACTTCGGCTCGATTTCCCGGAAATAGGGGCATATTTTCTACTACGGGAGACTCTAAACTAACTCCTGATGACTTTGGTTTCCAGTGAAATGGACACAGGAACACTTTTTGAACGCGCACTTTCGAGCTTGCTTGCCGAAATATAGCCCTACTTCTTTTTAAGACTGAAAGGGTAGGCGGGAGCGCCTTACGCGCATTGTGATTTTGAGGATCTTCGGCTCGATCTGGCGAAACTTGGGAGATAGTTTCCAGTCCCAAAGTCTCTAAACTCACTCCTGATTGTCTAAGATGTGAGTGAAATAGACACAAAAATTTTTGAACCCTTACTTTCGAGCTTCTGGAGTTAAATCTAAGCCCACTTTACCTTAAGACTGAAAGAGTAGCCGAGACCCCCTTAAGCGCATCGTGATTTTGACTAACTTCGGGTGGATTTCCCGTAACTTGGGGGATATTTCCAGTTCCTTTGACGCTAAACTAAGTCGTGATGGCCTTGTTTTGCAGTGAAATGCACACAGCAAAACGTTTTAAACACTCGGTTTCGACCTTCTGGGCCGAAATATTGCCCCTATTCACTTTAAGAATGAAAGAGTAGCCGAGACCGCCCTACGCGCGTCGTGATTTTGACCAACTTCGGTTAAATTTCCCGGAACTTGGGGGATATTTTCCAGTCCCGGGGACTCTAAACTCAGCCCCGACGTCCTTGGTCTGCAGTAAAATGGACACAGCAAAACTTTTTGAACCCTCACTTTTGAGCTTCTGGGCCGAAATATAGCCCCACTTAACTTTAAGACTGAAAGAGTAGCCGAGACTGCCTTACGCCCATCGTAATTTTGACCAACTTCGGCTCGATTTCCCGGAACTTGGGGGATATTTTCCAGTCCCGCGGACTCTAAAGTAACTCCTGATGGCCTTGCTCTGGAGTGAAATGGACACAGCACAACTTTTTGAAGGCTCACTTTCGAGCTTCTGGGGCGAAATATTGCCCCAGTTGACTTTAAGAATGAAAGAGTAGCCGGGACCGCCTTACGCGCATCGTGATTTTGACCGACTTTGGCTCGATTTCCCGGGAAATGCCGGATATTTTCCGGTACCGAGGACTCTAAACTAACTCCTGATTTCCTCAGTTTGCAGTGAAATGGAGCCAGCACAACTTTTTGAACGCTCACTTTTGAGCTTCTGGGCCGAAGCATAGCCCTACTTCACTTTAAGACTGAAAGACTAGCCGAGACCGCCTTACGCGCATCGTGATTTTGGGCTACTTGGGCTCGATTTCCCGGAACTTGGGAGATAATTGCCAGTCCCGGGCACTCTAAACTAATTCCTGATGGCCTTGGTTTTCAGTGAAATGGACACAGCCAAACTTTTTGAACGTTCACTTTCAAGCTTCTGGGCCGAAATATAACCCCACTTCACTTTAACACTGAAAGAGTAGCCGACACCGCCTTACGCGCATGGTAATTTTGTCGAACTTCGGCTTGATTTCCTGGGACTTGGGGGATATTTTTCAGTCCCGGAATCTCTAAACTAACTCCTGAATGCCTTGGTTTTTAGTGAAATGGACACAGGTAAAAGGAGCGCACGCTCGGTTTCCAGGTTGTAGGCCGAAATATAGCCCCACCTTATTTTAAGACTGAAAGTGTACACGAAACCGCCTTAAGCGCATCGAAATTTTTAGCCACTATGGCTCGATATGCCAAAACTTGGGGGATATTTTCCAGTCCCGGGGACTCTACCCTAACTCTTGATGGCCTTAGTTTTCAGTAAAATAGTCACAGGTAACAGGAGCGCACGCTCGGTGTCGAGCTTCTAGGCCGAAATGTAGCCCCAGTTCATTTTAAGACTGAAAGAGTAAACGAAACTGCCGTACGCCTATCGTAATTTTAAGAAAGTATGGCTCAATTTGCCGAAACTTGGAGGATAGCTTCCAGTCTCGAGGATTCTAAACTATCTCCTGATGGACTTAGTTCTGAGTGAAATGGACACAGGTAAAAGGAGAGCACGCTCGGTGTCGAGCTTGTAGAACCGAAATATAGCCCCACTTCATTTTCGGAGTAAACGAGTAGCCGAGACCGCCTTAGGCGCATCGTGATTTTGAGCATCTTTGGCTCGATTTACCGGAATTCGGGGAATATTTTTCCGTCCCGAGGACTCTATGTTAACTCCTGATGAACTTAGTTTTCAGTGATATGTACACAGGCAAAAGGAGCGCACGCTCGGTGTTGAGCTTGTCGGCCGAAGTATAGCCCCACTTCATTTTAAGACTGAAAGAGTAGCCGAGACCGCCTTACGCGCATCGTTATTTTGAGCAACTTTGGCTCGATCTGCCAGAATTTGGGAAATATTTTCCAGTCCCAAGGACTCTAAACTAACTCCTGATGGTCTAGAATGTCAGTGAAATGGACACAGGTAAAATTAGCGCACGTCCGGTCTCGAGCTTCTAGGTCGAAATATAGCCCCCCTTAATTTTAGGACTGAAAGAGTAGCCGAGACCGCCTTACGCGCATCGTGATTTTGGGCCACTTTTGCTCGATTTCCCGCAAGTTGGCGAATAATTTAAAGTCCCGGGGACGCTAAACTAACTCCTGATGACCTTGGTTTGCAGTTTAATGAACACAGCAAAACATTCTGAACGCTCACCTTCGAGCTTCAGTGCCGCAATATAGGCCTACTTAAATTTAAGACTGAAAGAATAACCGAGAGCCCGTTACGCGCATCGTAATTTTCATCAACTTCGGCGCCATTTCCTAGAACTTGGAGAATATTTTCAGTTCTGGGGACTCTAAACTAACTCCTGATTGCCTTGGTTTGCAGTGAAATGGACACAGCAAAGCTTTTTGAACGCTCACTTTCGAGCTTGTGGGCCTAAATATAGCCACACTTCACTTTAAGACTGAAACAGTAGCCGAGACCGCGTTACGCGCATCGTGATTTTGAGCAACTTCTGCTCGCTTTTCTGGAACTTGGGGAATATTTTCCAGTCCCGGGGACTCTAAACTAACTGCTGATGGCCATGGTTTGCAGTGAAATTCACACAGCACAAGTTTTTGAACGAACACTTTCGAGCTTTTAGGCCGCAATCTAGTCCCACATCACTTACGACTTAAAGAGTAGCCGAGACCGGCGTGCGCGCATCGTGATTTTGACCAACTTCGGGTCGATATTCCGGAACTTGGGGGATATTTTGCAGTCCCAGGGACTCTAAACTAACTCTTGATGGCCTTGGTTTGCAGTGAAATGGAGACAGCAAAACTTTTTGAACGCTCACCTTCAAGCTTCTGGGCCGAAATATAGCCCACTTTACTTTAATACTGAAAAAGTAGCCGAGACCGCCTTACGCGCATCGTGATTTTGACAAACTTCAGGTGGATTTCCCGGAACCTGGGGGATATTTTCCAGTCCCTTGGACGCTAAACTAGGTGCCGATGGCCTTGTTTTGCAGTGAAATGGACACAGCAAAGCTTTTTGAACGTTAACTTTCGAGGTTGTGGGCCGAAATATAGCCATACTTCACTTTAAGACTCATACAGTGGCCGAGACCACGTTTCGCGCATCGTGATTTTGATCAACTTCGGCTTGATTTCCCGGAACTTGCGAAATATTTTGCAGTCCCGGGGACTCTAAACTAACTCGTGCTGGTCTTGGTTTGCAGTGAAACGGAAACAGAAAGAGTTTTTGAACGCATACTTTCGAGCTTCTGGACCGAAATAGAACCCCACTTCACTTGAAGACTGAAAGAGTAGCCGAGGCCGCCTTACGTGCATCGTGATTTTGAGCAACTTCGGCTCGATTTGCCGGAACTAAGGAGATATATTCCAGTTCTGAGGACTCTAAACTAATTCCTGATGGCCTTGGTTTGCAGTAAAATAGACCCAGCAAAACTTTTTGAACGCTCAATGTCGAGCTTCTGGGCCAAAATATAGCCACCCATTACTTTAACACTGAAAGAGTAGCCGAGACCGCCTTACGTGCATCGTGATTTTGACAAACTTCGGGTTGATTTCCCGGAACTTGGGGGATATTTTCCAGTCCCGGGGACTCCCAACTAACTCCTGCTTGTCTTGGTTTGCAGTGAAATGGACACAGCGAAAGTTTTTGAACGCTCACTCTCGAGCTTCTGGGCCGAAATACAGCCCCATTTTACTTTAAGACTGAAAGAGTAGGCGAGACCGTCTTGAGCGAATCGTGATTTTGAGCAATTTCGCGTTTATTTCCCAAAACTTGGGGCATATATTCCAGTCAAAGGGACTCTACAGAACTGCTGATGGCCTTGGTTTTCAGTGAAATGGACAGAGCACAACTTTGGAGCTTCTTGGCAGAAATATAGCCCCACTTTACTTTAAGACTGAAAGAGTAGATGAGACCGCCTTACGCGCATCGTAATTTTGGCGAACTTCCAATGGATTTCCCGGAACTTGGGGGATATTTTGCAGTCCCTTGGACGCTAAACTAAGTCCTGATGGCCTTGTTTTGCAGTGAAATGGACACAACAAAACTTTTTGAACGCTCACTTTCTAGCTTGTGGGCCGAAATATAGCCACACTTCACTTTAGGACTGACACAGTAGCCGAGACCACGTTACGCGCATCATGAATTTGATCAACTTCGGCTGGATTTCCCGGGACTTGGGGGACATTCTCCAGTCCCCGGAACTCTAAACTAACTTCTGATGGCCTTGGTTTGCACTGAAAGTGAGAGAGCAAAACTTTTTAAACATTCACTTTCGAGCTTCTGGGCCGAAATATAGCCCCACTTCACTTTAAGACTGAAAGAGTAGCCGAGACCACCTTACGCACATCGTGATTTTGACCAACTTCGGCTGGATTTACCGGAACTTTGGGGATATTTTCCAGTCCCTAGGACTCTTAAGTAACCCCTGATGGCCTTGGTTTGCATTGAAATGGATACAGCAAAACTTTTTGAATGCTCACTTTTGAGCTTCTGGGCCGAAAGAAAGCCCCACTTCACTTTAAGACTGAAAGAGTAGCCGAGACCGTCTTACGCGCATCGTGATTTTGACCAACGTCTTCTCGATTTTCCGGAACTTGGGAAATACATTCCACTCCCGGGGACTCTAAACTAACTACTGATAGCCTTGGTTTGCAGTGAAATAGACACAGTAATTTTTTTTGAGCTTTGAGCTTGTGGGCCTAAATAGAGCCCCACTTCACTTTAAGACTGAAAAAGTAGCCGATACCGCATTTCGCGCATCGTGATTTTGATCAACTTCGGTTCGAATCCGCGGAACTTGGCAATATTTTTCAGTCCCGGGGACTCTAAACTAACCCGTGATGGCCTTGGTTTGCAGGGAAATGGACACAGCAAAACTTTTTGAACGCTCCCTTTCGGGCTTCTGGCCCGAAATATAGCCCCACTTCACTTTAAGACAGAAAGAGTAGCCGAGACTACTTTATGGGCATCGTGATCTTGACCAACCTCGGCTCAATTTCCCGGACCTTGGGGGATATTTTCTTGGCCCGGGGTCGCTAAACTAACTCCTGATGGCCTTGGTTTGCGGTGAAATGAACACAGGAAAACTTTTTGAACTTTCACTTTCTAGCTTCTCGGCCGAAATATAGCCCCAGTTCACTTTAAGAATCAAAGAGTAGCCGAGACCGTCGTACGCGCATTGTGATTTTGACAAAATTCGGCTCGATTTCCCCGCACTTGGGCGATATTTTCCAGGCCCGAGCAGTCTAAACTAACTCCTGATGGCCTTGGTTTGCAGTGAAATGAACAAGGTAACACTTTTTGAACGCTTATTTTCGAGCTTCTGGGATGAAATATAGCCCCACTTCACTTTAAGACTGAAAGAGTAGGCGAGACCGCCTTACGCGCATCATGATTTTGAGCAACTTCCGCTCGATTTTCTAGAATTTTGGCGATATTTTCAAGTCCCGGGGACTCTAAAGTAACCCCTGATGGCCTTGGTTTGATGTGAAATGGACGCATGAAAACGTTTTTAACGCTCAGTTTCGAGCTTCTGGGCCGAAATACAACCGTGCTTCACCTTAAGACTGAAATAGTAGCCGAGTCCTCCCTAGGAGCATCGTGATTTTGACCCAGTTCAACTCGATTTCCCGGAACTTGGGGGATATTTTCCAGTCCGGGGGACTTTAAACTAACTCCTGATGGCCTTGGTTTGCAGTTAAATGCACAAAGCGTAACTTTTTAAAGGTTCACTTTCGAGCTTCTGGGCCGAAATATAGCCCCACTTTACTTTAAGACTGAAAGAGTAGCCGAGATCGTCTTACGCGCATCGTGATTTTGACCAACTTCCGTTGGATATCCCGGAACTTCGGGGATATATTCCAGTCCCGGGCACTCTAAACTAACTGCTGATGGTCTTGGTTTCCAGTGAAATGGACATAGCACATTTCTTTGAACGCTCACTTTCGAGCTTCTCGTCCGAAATATAGCCCTACTTCACTTTAAGACTGAAAGAGTAGCCGAGAGCGCCTTACGCGCATCGTAATTTGGACCAACTTCGGCTCGATTTCCCGGAAGTTGGCGAATATTTTCAATTCCCAGGGAACCTAAACTAACTTCCGATGGCCTTAGTTTGCAGTTAAATGGACACGGCAAAACTTTTTGAACGCTCACTTTCGAGCTTATGGCTCGAAATAAAGCCCCACTTAACCTTAAGACTGAAAGAGTAGCCGAGACCGCCTTACGCGCATCGTGATTTTGGGATACTTCGGCTCGATTTCCCGGAAATAGGGGGATATTTTCCAGTCCCGGGGACTCTAAACTAACTCCTGATGGCCTTGGTTTCCAGTGAAATGGACACAGGCATACTTTTTGAACGCGCACTTTCGAGCTTGCTGGCCGCAATATAGCCCTACTTCTTTTTAAGACTGAAAGAGTAGGCGGGAGCGCCTTACGCGCATTGTGATTTTGAGGATCTTCGGCTCGATCTGGCGAAACTTGGGAGATATTTTCCAGTCCCAAAGTCTCTAAACTCACTCCTGATTGTCTAAGATGTGAGTGAAATAGACACAAAAATTTTTGAACCCTTACTTTCGAGCTTCTGGAGTTAAATCTAAGCCCACTTCACCTTAAGACTGAAAGAGTAGCCGAGACCCCCTTAAGCGCATGGTGATTTTGACTAACTTCGGGTGGATTTCCAGTAACTTGGGGGATATTTCCAGTTTCTTTGACGCTAAGCTAAGTCGTGATGGCCTTGTTTTGCAGTGAAATGGAGACAGCAAAACTTTTTAAACACTCAGTTTCGAGATTCTGGGCCGAAATATTGCCCCAATTAACTTTAAGACTGAGAGAGTAGCCGAGACCGCCCTACGCGCGTCCTGATTTGACCAACTTCGGTTAAATTTCCCGGAACTTGGGGGATATTTTCCAGTCCCGGGGACTCTAAACTGAGCCCCGAATTCCTTGGTCTGCAGTAAAATGGACACAGCAAAACTTTTTGAACGCTCACTTTGAGCTTCGGAGCCGAAATATAGCTCCACTTCACTTTAAGAGTGAAAGAGTAGCCGAGACCGCCTTACGCCCATCGTAATTTTGACCAACTTCGGCTCGATTTCCCGGAACTTGGGGGATATTTTCCAGTCCCGCGGACTCTAAAGTAACTCCTGATGGCCTTGCTCTGGAGTGAAATGGACACAGCACAACTTTTTGAAGGCTCACTTTCGAGCTTCTGGGGCGAAATATTGCCCCAGTTGACTTTAAGAATGAAAGAGTAGCCGGGACCGCCTTACGCGCATCGTGATTTTGAGCAACTTTGGCTCGATTTCCCGGGGAATGGGGGATATTTTCCGGTACCGGGGACTCTAAACTAACTCCTGATATCCTTGGTTTGCAGTGAAAGGGACACAGCACAACTTTTTGAACGCTCACTTTTGAGCTTCTGGGCCGAAGCATAGCCCTACTTCACTTTAAGACTGAAAGACTAGCCGAGACCGCCTTACGCGCATCGTGATTTTGGGCTACTTGGGCTCGATTTCCCGGAACTTGGGAGATAATTGCCAGTCCCGGGCACTCTAAAGTAATTCCTGATGGCCTTGGTTTTCAGTGAAATGGACACAGCCAAACTTTTTGAACGTTCACTTTCGAGCTTCTGGGCCGAAATATAGCCCCACTTCACTTTAAGACTGAAAGAGTAGCCGACACCGCCTTACGCGCATGGTAATTTTGTCGAACTTCGGCTTGATTTCCTGGGACTTGGGGGATATTTTTCAGTCCCGGAAGCTCTAAACTAACTCCTGAATGCCTTGGTTTTTAGTGAAATGGACACAGGTAAAAGGAGCGCACGCTCGGTTTCCAGGTTGTAGGCCGAAATATAGCCCCACTTTATTTTAAGACTGAAAGTGTACACAAAACCGCCTTAAGCGCAACGAAATTTTTAGCCACTATGGCTCGATATGCCAAAACTTGGGGGATATTTTCCAGTCCCGGGGACTCTACCCTAACTCTTGATGGCCTTAGTTTTCAGTAAAATGGTCACAGGTAACAGGCGCGCACGCTCGGTGTCGAGCTTCTAGGCCGAAATGTAGCCCCAGTTCATTTTAAGACTGAAAGAGTAAACGAAACTGCCGTACGCCTATCGTAATTTTAAGAAAGTATGGCTCAATTTGCCGAGACTTGGAGGATAGCTTCCAGTCTCGAGGATTCTAAACTATATCCTGATGGACTTAGTTCTTAGTGAAACGGACACAGGTAAAAGGAGAGCACGCTCGGTGTCGAGCTTGTAGAACCGAAATATAGCCCCACTTCATTTTCGGAGTAAACGAGTAGCCGAGACCGCCTTAGGCGCATCGTGATTTTGAGCATCTTTGGCTCGATTTGCCAGAATTCCGGGAATATTTTCCAGTCCCGAGGACTCCAATTTAACTGCTGATGAACTTAGTTTTCAGTGATATGTACACAGGCAAAAGGAGCGCACGCTCGGTGTTGAGCTTGTCGGCCGAAATATAGCCCCACTTCATTTTAAGACTGAAAGAGTAGCCGAGACCGCCTTACGCGCATCGTGATTTTGAGCAACTTTGGCTCGATCTGCCAGAATTTGGGAAATATTTTCCAGTCCCAAGGACTCTAAACTAACTCCTGATGGCCTAAGATGTCAGTGAAATGGACACCGGTAAGATTAGCGCACGCCCGGTCTCGAGCTTCTAGGTCGAAATATAGCCCCCCTTAATTTTAGGACTGAAAGAGTAGCCGAGACCGCCTTACGCGCATCGTGATTTTGGGCCACTTTTGCTCGATTTCCCGCAAGTTGGCGAATAATTTAAAGTCCCGGGGACGCTACACTAACTCCCGATGACCTTGGTTTGCAGTTTAATGAACACAGCAAAACATTCTGAACGCTCACCTTCGAGCTTCAGTGCCGCAATATAGCCCTACTTAAATTTAAGACTGAAAGAATAACCGAGAGCCCGTTACGCGCATCGTAACTTTCATCAACTTCGGCGCCATTTCCTGGAACTTGGAGAATATTTTCCAGTTCCGGGGACTATAAACTAACTCCTGATTGCCTTGGTTTGCAGTGAAATGGACACAGCAAAACTTTTTGAACCCTCACTTTCGAGCTTGTGGGCCGAAATATAGCCACACTTTACTTTAAGACTGAAACAGTAGCCGAGACCGCATTTTGCGCATCGTGATTTTGATCAACTTGGGCTCGCTTTCCCGGAACTTGGGGAATATTTTCCAGTCCCGGGGACCCTAAACTATCTTTTGATAGCTTTGGTTTGCAGTGAAATGCACACAGCAAAACTTTTTGAACGCTCACTTTCGAGCTTCTGGACAGAAATATAGCCCCACTTCACTTTAAGACTGAAAGGGTATTCGAGACCGCTTTGGGAGCATCGTGGTTTTGACCAACTTCAGCTCGATTTACGGGAACTTGGGGAATATTTTCCAGTCCCAGGGACGCTAAACTAACTCGTGATGGCCTCGTTTTTCAGTCAAAGAACACAGCAAAACTTTCTGAAGGCTCACTTTCGGGCTTCTGGGCCGAAATATAGCCCCACTTCACTTTAAGACTGAAAGAGTAGCCGATACCGCATTTCGCGCATCGTGATTTTGATTAACTTCGGTTCGATTCCCCGGAACTTGGGCAATATTTTTCAGTCCCGGGGACTCTAAACTAACCCCTGATGGCGTTGGTTTGCAGTGAAATGGACACAGGAAAACTTTTTGAACGCTCACCTTCGGGCTTCTGGCCCGAAATATAGCCCAACTTCACTTTAAGACAAAAAGAGTAGCCGAGACCACTTTAGGGGCATCGTGATCTTGACCAACCTCGGCTCAATTTCCCGGACCTTGGGGCATATTTTCTTGTCCCGGGGACGCTAAACTAACTCCTGATGGCCTTGGTTTGCAGTGAAATGAACACAGCAAAACTTTTTGAACGCTCACTTTCGGGCTTCTCGCCCGAAATATAGCCCCACTTCACTCTAAGACTGAAAGAGTAGCCGACACTACCTTACGCAAATCGTGATTTTGACCAACTTCGGCTCGATTTCCCGGAAGTTGAGGGATATTTTCCAGTCCCGGGGACTCTAAACTAGCTCCTGATGACTTTGGTTTGCAGTCAAATAAACACAGGGAAACTTTTTGAACGCTCACTTTCAAGCTCCTGGCCAGGAATAAAGCCTCACTTCACTTTAAGACTGAAACAGTAAGCGAGACCGCCTAACGCGCACCGTGATTTTGACCAACTTCGGCTAAACTTCCCTGAACTTGGGGGATATTTTCCAGTCCCGAAGACTCTTAAGTAACCCCTGATGGCCTTCGTTTGCATTGAAATGGATACAGCAAAACTTTTTGAAGCTCACTTTTGAGCTTCTGGGCCGAAATATAGCCCCACTTCACTTTAAGACTGAAAGACTAGCCAAGACCGTCTTGCGCGCATCGTGATTTTGGGCAACGTCTTCTCGATTTTCCGCAACTTGGGAAATATATTGCAGTCCCGGAGACTCTAAACTAACTCCTGATGGCCTTGGTTTGCAGTGAAATGGACGCAGCAAATTTTTTTGCAGCGCTCACTTTGGAGCTTCTGGCCGAAATAGAGCCCCACTTCACTTTAAGACTGAAAGAGTAGCCGAGGCCGCCCTAGGCGCATCGTGATTTTGACCAACTTCGGCTTGAGTTGCCAGAACTTAAAAGATATTTTCCACTCCCGGGGACCCTAAACTAACTCACTTTTGAGCTTTTGGGCCGAGATATAGTCCAACTTCACTTTAAGACTGAAAGACTAGCCAAGACCGTCTTGCGCGCATCGTGATTTTGACCAACGTCTTCTCGATTTTCCGGAACTGGGGAAATATATTGCAGTCCCGGGGACTCTAAACTAACTCCTGATAGCCTTGGTTTGCAGTAAAATGAACACAGCAAATGTTTTGCGGCGCTCACGTTGGAGCTTCTGGGCCGAAATAGAGCCCCACTTCACTTTAAGACTTAAAGAGTAGCCGAGGCCGCCTTAGGCGCATCGTGATTTTGACCAACTTCGGCTTGAGTTGCCAGAACTTAAAAGATATTTTCCAGTCCCGGGGACTCTAAACTAACTCATGATGGCCTTGGTTTTCAGTGAAATTGAGAGAGCAAAACTTTTTGAACGCTCACTTTCGAGCTTCTGGACCGAAATATAGCCCTACTTCACTTTCAGACTCAAAGAGTAGCCGAGACCGCCTTACGCGAATCGTTATTTTGACCAACTTCGTCTCGATTTGGCGGAACTTGGAGGATATTTTCCAGTTCCGGGGACTGTAAACTACTTCCTGAGGGCCTTGCTTTGCAGTGAAATGGGCACAGCATAACTTTTTGAACGCTCACTTTCGAGCTTCTGGGCCAAAATATACAGCCACGTCACTTTAAGACTAAAAGAGTAGCCGAGACTGCTTTACGCGCATCGTGATTTTGACAAACTTCGGCTCGATTTCCCGGAACTTGGGGGATATTTTCACGTCCCGGAGACTGTAAACTATCTCCTGATGTGGCTTGGTTTGCGGTGAAATGGACACAGCAAAACTTTTTGAACTTTCACTTTCGAGCTTCTGGGCCGAAATATAGCCCCAGTTCACTTTAAGAATCAAAGAGTAGCCGAGACCGCCTTACGCGCATCGTGATTTTGACAAAATTCGGCTCGATTTCCCCGAACTTGGCCGATATTTTCCAGTCCCGAGCAGTCTAAACTAACTCCTGATGGCCTTGGTTTGCAGTGAAATGAACAAGGTAACAGTTTTTGAACGCTTATTTTCGAGTTTCTGGGATGAAATATAGCCCCACTTCACTTTAAGACTGAAAGAGTAGGCGAGACCACCTTACGCGCATCGTGATTTTGAGCAACTTCCGCTCGATTTTCTAGAATTTTGGCGATATTTTTAAGTCCCGGGGACTCTAAACTAACTGCTGATGGCCTTGGTTTGATGTGAAATGGACGCAGAAAAACTTTTTGAACGCTTAGTTTCGAGCTTCTGGGCCGAAATACAACCTGTCACTTTAAGACTGAAATAGAAGCCGAGACCTCCTTATGAGCATCGTGATTTTGACCCAGTTCAACTCGATTTCCCGGAACTTGGGGGATATTTTCCAGTCCGGGGGACTTTAAACTAACTCCTGATGGCCTTGGTTTGCAGTTAAATGCACAAAGCGTAACTTTTTAAAGGTTCACTTTCGAGCTTCTGGGCCGAAATATAGCCCCACTTTACTTTAAGACTGAAAGAGTAGCCGAGACCGTCTTACGCGCATCGTGATTTTGACCAACTTCCGTTGGATTTCCCGGAACTTCGGGGATCTATTCCAGTCCCGGGCACTCTAAACTAACTGCTGATAGCCTTGGTTTGCAGTGAAATGGACACAGCACATTTCTTTCAACGCTCACTTTCGAGATTCTCGGCCGAAGTATAGCCCTACTTCACTTTAAGACTGAAAGAGCAGCCGAGACCGCCTTACGGGCATCGTAACTTTGACCAACTTCGGCTCTATTTCCCGGAAGTTGGCGATTATTTTCAATTCCCGGGGAAGCTAAACTAACTTCCGATGCCCTTAGTTTGCAGTTAAATGGACACAGCAAACCTTTTTGAACGCTCACTTTCGAGCTTATTGCTCGAAATATAGCCCCACTTAACTTTAAGACTGAAAGAGTAGCCGAGACCGCCTTACGCGCATCGTGATTTTGCGATACTTCGGCTCGATTTCCCGGAAATAGGGAAATATTTTCCAGTCCCGGGGACTCCAAACTAACTCCTGATGGCCTTGGTTTCCAGTGAAATGGACACAGGAACACTTTTGGAACACGCACTTTCGAGCTTGCTGGCCGAAATATAGCCCTAATTCTTTTTAAGACTGAAAGAGTAGGCGGGAGCGCCTTACACGCATTGTGATTTTGAGGATCTTCGGCTCGATCTGGCGAAACTTGGGAGATATTTTCCAGTCCCGAAGTCTCTAAACTCACTCCTGATTGTCTAAGATGTGAGTGAAATAGACACAAAAATTTTTGAACCCTTACTTTCGAGGTTCTGGAGTTAAATCTAAGCCCACTTTACCTTAAGACTGAAAGAGTAGCCGAGACCCCCTTAAGCGCATGGTGATTTTGAGTAACTTCGGGTGGATTTCCCGTAACTTGGGGGATATTTCCAGTTCCTTTGACGCTAAGCTAAGTCGTGATGGCCTTGTTTTGCAGTGAAATGGACACAGCAAAACTTTTTAAACACTGAGTTTCGAGCTTCTGGGCCGAAATATTGCCCCAATTCACTTTAAGAGTGAAAGAGTAGCCGACACCGCCTTACGCCCATCGTAATTGTGACCAACTTCGGCTCGATTTCCCGGAACTTGGGGGATATTTTCCAGTCCCGCGGACTCTAAAGTAACTCCTGATCGCCTTGCTCTGGAGTGAAATGGACGCAGCACAACTTTTTGAACGCTCACTTTCGAGCTTCTGGGGGGAAATATTGCCCCAGTTCACTTTAAGAATGAAAGAGTAGCCGGGACCGCCTTACGCGCATCGTGATTTTGACCAACTTTGGCTCGATTTCCCGGGAATTGGGGGATATTTTCCAGTCCCGCGGACTCTAAAGTAACTCCTGATCGCCTTGCTCTGGAGTGAAATGGACACAGCAGAACTTTTTGAACGCTCACTTTTGAGCTTCTGGGCCGAAGCATAGCCCTACTTCACTTTAAGACTGAAAGACTAGCCGAGACCGCGTTACGCGCATCGTGATTTTGGGCTACTTGGGCTCGATTTCCCGGAACTTGGGAGATAATTGCCAGTCCAGGGCACTCTAAACTAATTCCTGATGGCCTTGGTTTTCAGTGAAATGGACACAGCCAAACTTTTTGAACGTTCACTTTTGAGCTTCTGGGCCGAAATATAGCCCCTTTTCACTTTAAGACTGAAAGAGTAGCCGGGACCGCCTTACGCGCATGGTAATTTTGTCGAACTTCGGCTTGATTTCCTGGGACTTGGGAAATATTTTTCAGTCCCGGAAGCTCTAAACTAACTCCTGAATGCCTTGGTTTTTAGTGAAATGGACACAGGTAAAAGGAGCGCACGCTCAGTTTCCAGGTTGTAGGCCGAAATATAGCCCCACTTTATTTTAAGACTGAAACTGTACACGAAACCGCCTTAAGCGTATCGAAATTTTTAGCCACTCTGGCTCGATATGCCAAAACTTGGGGGATATTTTCCAGTCCCAAGGACTCTAAACTAACTCCTGATGGCCTAAGATGTCAGTGAAATGGACACAGGTGAAATTAGCGCACGTCCGGTCTCGACCTTCTAAGTCGAAATATAGCCCCCCTTAATTTTAAGACTGAAAGAGTAGCCGAGACCGCCTTACGCGCATCGTGATTTTGGGCCACTTTTGCTCGATTTCCCGCAAGTTGGCGAATAATTTAAAGCCCCGGGGACGCTAAACTAACTCCCGATGACCTTGGTTTGCAGTTTAATGAACACAGCAAAACATTCTGAACGCTCACCTTCGAGCTTCAGTGCCGCAATATAGCCCTACTTAAATTTAAGACTGAAAGAATAACCGAGAGCCCGTTACGCGCATCGTAATTTTCATCAACTTCGGCGCCATTTCCTGGAGCTTGGAGAATATTTTCCAGTTCCGGGGACTCTAAACTAACACCTGATTGCCTTGGTTTGCAGTGACATGGACACAGGAAAGCTTTTTGAACCCTCACTTTCGAGCTTGTGGGCCTAAATATAGCCACACTTCACTTTAAGACTGAAACAGTAGCCGAGACCGCGTTACGCGCATCGTGATTTTAAGCAACTTCTGCTCGCTTTCCTGGAACTTGGGGAATATTTTCCAGTCCCGGGGACTTTAAACTAACTCCTGATGACCATGGTTTGCAGTGAAATTCACACAGCACAAGTTTTTGAACGAACACTTTCGAGCTTTTAGGCCAAAATATAGTCCCACATAACTTACGACTTAATGAGTAGCCGAGACCGGCGTGCGCGCATCGTGATTTTGACCAACTTTGGGTCGATATTCCGGAACTTGGGGATTATTTTCCAGTCCCAGGGACTCTAAACTAACTCTCTATGGCCTTGGTTTGCAGTGAAATGGAGACAGCAAAACCTTTTTGAAAGCTCACCTTCAAGCTTCTGGGCCGAAATATAGCCCAGTTTACTTTAATACTGAAAAAGTAGCCGAGACCGCCTTACGCGCATCGTGATTTTGACAAACTTCGGGTGGATTTCCCGGAGCTTGGGGGATATTTTCCAGTCCCTTGGACGCTAAACTAGGTGCCGATGGCCTTGTTTTGCAGTGAAATGGACACAGGAAAGCTTTTTGAACGCTCACTTTCGAGCTTGTGGGCCGAAATATAGCCATACTTCACTTTAAGACTCAAACAGTAGCCGAGACCACGTTTCGCGCATCGTGATTTTCATCAATTTCGGCTCGATTTCCCGGAACTTGGGAAATATTTTGCAGTCCCGGGGACTCTAAACTAACTCGTGCTGGTCTTGGTTTGCAGTGAAACGGAAACAGAAAAAGTTTTTGAACGCATACTTTCGAGCTTCTGGACCGAAATAGAACCGCACTTTACTTGAAGACTGAAAGAGTAGCCGAGACCGCCTTACGTGCATGGTGATTTTGAGCAACTTCGGCTCGATTTGCCGGAACTAAGGGGATATATTCCAGTTCTGAGGACTCTAAACTAATTCCTGATGGCCTTGGTTTGCAGTAAAATAGACCCAGCAAAACTTTTTGAACGCTCAATGTCGAGCTTCTGCGCCAAAATATAGCCCCCCATTACTATAACATTGAAAAAGTAGCCGAGACCGCCTTACGTGCATTGTGAGTTTGACAAGCTTCGGGTTGATTTCCCGGAACTTGGGGCACATTTTTCAGTCTCGGGGACTCTCAACTAACTCCTGCTTGTATTGGTTTTCAGTGAAATGGACACAGCGAAACTTTTTGAACCCTCACTCTCGAGCTTCTGGGCCGAAATACAGCCCCATTTTACTTTAAGACTGAAAGAGTAGGCGAGACCGTCTTGAGCGAATCGTGATATTGAGCAATTTCGCGTTTATTTCCCGAAACTTGGGGGATATATTCCAGTCAAAAGGACTCTACAGTAACTCCTGATGGCCTTGGTTTTCAGTGAAATGGACAAAGGAAAGCTTTTTGAACACTCTCTTTGTAGCTTCTGGGCCGAAATAGAATCCCACTTCACTTTCAGACTGAAATAGTAGCCGAGACTACCTCACGCGCATCGTGAGTTAGACCAAATTCAGTTCGATTTCACGCAACTTTTGGGATATTTTCCAGTCCGAGGGACTCTAAACTAACTCCGGATGGCCTTGGTTAGCACTGAAATGCGCACAGCATAAATTTTTGAGCGCCCACTTTGGAGCTTCTGGGCCGAAATATAGCCCCACTTCACTTTAAGACTGAAACAGTAGCCGACACCGCATTTCGCGCATCGTGATTTTGATCAACTTCGGCTCGCTTTCCCGGAACTTAGGGAATATTTTCCAGGCCCGGGGACCCTAAACTAAGTCCTGATGGCCTTGTTTTGAAGTGAAATGCACACAGCAAAACTTTTTGAACGCTCACTTTCTAGCTTGTGGGCCGAAATATAGGCACACTTGACTTTAAGACTGAAACAGTAGCCGAGACCACGTTACGCGCATCATGAATTTGATCAACTTCGGCTGGATTTCCCGGGACTTAGGGGATATGTTCCAGTCCCGGGGACTCTAAACTAACTCCTGATGGCCTTGGTTTGCATTGAAATGGACACAGCAAAATTTTTTGAACGCACACTTTCGAGATTCTGGGCCGAAATATAGCCCCACTTCACTTAAGACTGAAAGAGTAGCCGAGACCGCCTTGCTCGCTTCGTGCGTTTGACAAACTTCCGGTCGATATTCCGGAAGTTGGGGGATATTTTCAAGTCCTAGGAACTCTAAACTAACTCCTCATGGCCATGGTTTGCAGTGAAATGGACAGAGGAAAACTTTTTGAACGTTCACTTTCGAGCTTCTGGGCCGAAATATAGCCCCACTTCACTTTAAGACTGAAAGAGTAGCCGGGACTGCCTTACGCGCATGCTAATTTTCGCGAATTTCGGCTTGATTTCCTGGGACTTGGGGGATATTTTCCAGTCGCGGAAGTTCTAAACTCACTCCTGAATGCCTTGGTTTTTAGTGAAATGGACACAGGTAAAAGGAGGGCACGCTCGGTTTCCAGGTTGTAGGCCGAAATATAGCCCCACTTTATTTTAAGACTGAAACTGTACACGAAACCGCCTTAAGCGCATCGAAATTTTTAGCCACTATACCTCGATATGCCAAAACTTGGTGGATAGTTTCCAGTCCCGGGCACTCTACCCTAACTCTTGATGGCCTTAGTTTTCAGTAAAATGGTCACAGGTAACAGGAGCGCACGCTCGGTGTCGAGCTTCCAGGCCGAAATGTAGCCCCAGTTCATTTTAAGACTGAAAGAGTAAACCAAACTGCCGTACACCTATCGTAATTTTAAGAAAGTATGGCTCAATTTGCCGAAACTTGGAGGATAGCTTCCAGTCTCGAGGATTCTAAACTATCTCCTGATGGACTTAGTTCTTAGTGAAATGGACACAGGTAAAAGGAGCGCACGCTCGGTGTCGAGCTTGTAGAACCGAAATATAGCCCCACTTCATTTTCGGAGTAAACGAGTAGCCGAGACCGCCTTACGCGCATCGTGATTTTGAGCATCTTTGGCTCGATTTGCCGGAATTCGGGCAATATTTTCCAGTCCCCAGGACTCTATGTTAACTCATGATGAACTTAGTTTTCAGTGATATGTACACAGGCAAAAGGAGCGCACGCTCGGTGTTGAGCTTCTCGGCCGAAATATAGCCCCACTTCATTTTAAGACTGAAAGAGTAGCCGAGACCGCCTTACGCGCATCGTGATTTTGAGCAACTTTGGCTCGATCTGCCAGAATTTGGGAAATATTTTCCAGTCCCAAGGACTCTAAACTAACTCCTGATGGCCTAAGATGTCAGTGAAATGGACACAGGTAAAATTAGCGCACGCCCGGTCTCGAGCTTCTAGGTCGAAATATAGCCCCCCTTAATTTTAGGACTGAAAGAGTAGCCGAGACCGCCTTACGCGCATCGTGATTTTGGGCCACTTTTGCTCGATTTCCCGCAAGTTGGCGAATAATTTAAAGTCCCGGGGACGCTAAACTAACTCCCGATGACCTTGGTTTGTAGTTTAATGAACAAAGCAAAACATTCTGAACGCTCACCTTCGAGCTTCAGTGCCGCAATATAGCCCTACTTAAATTTAAGACTAAAAGAATAATCGAGAGCCCGTTACGCGCATCGTAATTTTCATCAACTTCGGCGCCATTTCCTGGAGCTTGGAGAATATTTTCCAGTTCCGGGGACTCAAAACTAACTCTTGATTGCCTTGGTTTGCAGTCAAATGGACACAGCAAAACTTTTTGAACGCTCACTTTCGAACTTGTGGGCCTAAATATAGCCACACTTCACTTTAAGACTGAAGCAGTAGCCGAGACCGCGTTACCCGCATCGTGATTTTGAGCGACTTCTGCTCGCTTTCCTGGAACTTGGGGAATATTTTCCAGTCCCGGGGACTCTAAACTAACTCCTGATGGCCATGGTTTGCAGTGAAATTCACACAGCACAAGTTTTTGAACGAACAGTTTCCAGCTTTTAGGCCGAAATATAGTCCCACATCACTTACGACTTAAAGAGTAGCCGAGACCAGCGTGCGCGCATCGTGATTTTGACCAACTTCGGGTCGATATTCCGGAACTTGGGGGATATTTTCCAGTCCCAGGGACTCTAAACTAACTCTTGATGGCCTTGGTTTGCAGTGAAATGGAGACAGGAAAACGTTTTGAACGCTCACCTTCAACCTTCTGGGCCCAAATATAGCCCACTTTACTTTAATACTGAAAAAGTAGCCGAGACCGCCTTACGCGCATCGTGATTTTGACAAACTTCGGGTGGATTTACCGGAACTTGGGGGATATTTTCCAGTCCCTTGGACGCTAAACTAGGTGCCGATGGCCTTGTTTTGCAGTGAAATGGACCCAGCAAAGCTTTTTGAAGGCTCACTTTCGAGGTTGTGGGCCAAAATATAGCCATTCTTCACTTTAAGACTGAAACAGTAGCCGAGACCACGTTTCGCGCATCGTGATTTTGATCAACTTCGGCTCGATTTCCCGGAACTTGCGAAATATTTTGCAGTCCCGGGGACTCTAAAGTAACTCGTGCTGGTCGTGGTTTGCAGTGAAACGGAAAGAGAAAAAGTTTTTGAACGCATACTTTCGAGCTTCTGGACCGAAATATAGCCCCACTTGACTTGAAGACTGAAAGAGTAGCCGAGACCGCCTTACGTGCATCGTGATTTTGAGCAACTTCGGCTCGATTTGCCGGAACTAAGGGGATATATTCCAGTTCTGAGGACTCTAAACTACTTTCTGATGGCCTTGGTTTGCAGTAAAATGGAGCCAGCAAAACTTTTTGAACGCTCAATTTCCAGCTTCTGGGCCAAAATATAGCCCCCCATTACTTTAACATTGAAAGAGTAGCCGAGACCGCCTTACGTGCATCGTGATTTTGGCAAATTTCGGGTTGATTTCCCGGAACTTGGGGGATATTTTCCAGTCCCGGGGACTCTCAACTAACCCCTGCTTGTCTTGGTTTGCAGTGAAATGGACACAGCGAAAGTTTTTGAACCCTCACTCTCGAGCTTCTGGGCCGAAATAGAGCCCCATTTTACTTTAAGACTGAAAGAGTAGGCGAGACCGCCTTGAGCGAATCGTGATTTTGACCAATTTCGCGTTTATTTCCCGAAACTTGGGGGATATATTCCAGTCAAAGGGACCCTACAGTAACTTCTGATGGCCTTGGTTTTCATTGAAATGGACAGAGCACAACTTTGGAGCTTCTGGGCAGAAATATAGCCCCACTTTACTTTAAGACTGAAAGAGTAGATGAGACCGCCTTACGCGCATCGTAATTTTGACGAACTTCGAATGGATTTCCCGGAACTTGGGGGATACTTTGCAGTCCTTTGGACGCTAAACTAAGTCCTGATGGCCTTGTTTTGAAGTAAAATGGACACAACAAAACTTTTTGAACGCTCACTTTCTAGCTTGTGGGCCGAAATATAGCCACACTTCACTTTAGGTTTGACACAGTAGCCGAGACCACGTTACGCGCATCATGAATTTGATCAACTTCGGCTCGATTTCCCGGGACTTGGGGGATATTCTCCAGTCCCGGGGACTCTAAACCAACTTCTGATGGCCTTGGTTTGCACTTAAAGTGACAGAGCAAAACTTTTTAAACACTCACTTTCGAGGTTCTGGGCCGAAATATAGCCCCACTTCACTTTAAGACTGAAAGAGTAGCCGAGACCACCTTACGCACATCGTGATTTTGACCAACTTCGGCTGGATTTACCGGAACTTGGGGGATATTTTCCAGTCCCGAGGACTCTTAAGTAACCCTGATGGCCTTGGTTTGCATTGAAATGGATACAGGAAAACTTTTTGAACGCTCACTTTTGAGTTTCGGGGCCGAAATATAGCCCCACTTCACTTTAAGACTGAAAGAGTAGTTGAGACCGTCTTACGCGCATCGTGATTTTGACCAACGTCTTCTCGATTTTCCGGAACTTGGGAAATATATTCCATTTCCGCGGGCTCTAAACTAACTCCTGATGGCGTTGTTTTTCAGTGAAATGGACAAAGGAAAGCTTTTTGAACACTCACTTTGTAGCTTCTGGGCCAAAATAGAATCCCACTTCACTTTCAGACTGAAATGGTAGCCGAGACCGCCTCACGCGCATCGTGAGTTAGACCAAGTTCAGCTCGATTTCACGCAACTTTTGGGATATTGTGCAGTCCGGGGGACTCTAAACTAACTCCGGATAGCCTTGGTTTGCACTGAAATGCGCACAGGATAAATTTTTGAACGCCCACTTTGGAGCTTCTGGGCAGAAATATAGCCCCACTTCACGTTAAGACTGAAAGAGTAGCCGAGATCGCCTTACGCCCATCGTGATTTTGATCAACTTCGGCTCGCTTTCCCGGAACTTGGGGAATATTTTCCAGTCCCGGGGACACTAAACTAAGTCCTGATGGCCTTGTTTTGAAGTGAAACGTACACAGCAAAACTTTTTGAACGCTCACTTTCGAGCTTGTGGGCCGAAATATACGCACACTTGACTTTAAGACTGAAACAGTAGCCGAGACCACGTTACGCGCATCATGAATTTGATCAACTTCGGCTCCAATTCCCGGGACTTGGGGGATATGTTCCAGTCCCGGGGTCTCTAAACTAACTCCTGATGGCCTTGGTTTGCATTGAAATAGACACACCACAATTTTTTGAACGCACACTTTCGAGATTCTGGGCCGAAATATAGCCCCACTTCACTTAAGACTGAAAGAGTAGCAAGACCACCTTGCTCGCATCGTGAGTTTGACAAACTTCCGGTCGATATTCCGGAACTTGGGGGATATTTTCCAGTCCCAGCAACTCTAAACTAACTCCTCATGGCCTTGGTTTGCAGTGAAATGGACAGAGCAAAACTTTTTGAACGCTCACCTTCGAGCTTCCTGGCCGAAATAAAGCCCCAGTTCACTTTAAGACTTAAAGAGTAACCGAGACCACCTTACGCGCATTGCGATTTTGAAAAACTTCGGGTGGATCTCCCGGAACTTGGGGAATATTTTCCAGTCTCGGAGACCCTAAACTACCTTTTGATAGCTTTGGTTTGCAGTGAAATGCACACAGCAAAAGTTTTTGAACGCTCACTTTCGAGCTTCTGGACAGAAATATAGCCCCACTTCACTTTAAGACTGAAAGGGTAGCCGAGACCGCTTTGGGAGCATCGTGATTTTGACCAACTTCAGCTCGATTTACCGGAACCTGGGGAATATTTTCCAGTGCCAGGGACGGTAAACTAACTCGTGATGGCCTTGTTTTTCAGTCAAAGAACACAGCAAAACTTTTTGAACGCTCACTTTCGGGCTTCTGGGCGGAAATATAGCCCCACTTCACTTTAAGACTGAAACAGTAGCCGATACCCCATTTCACGCATCGTGATTTTGATCAACTTCCGTTCGATTCCCCGGAACTTGGGCAATATTTTTCAGTCCCGGGGACTCTAAACTAACCCCTGATGGCCTTGGTTTGAAGTGAAATGGACACAGCAAAACTTTTTGAACGCGCACTTTCGGGCTTCTGGCCCGAAATATAGCCCCACTTCACTTTAAGACAGAAAGAGTAGCCGAGACCACTTTAGGGGCATCGTGATTTTGACCAACCTCGGCTCAATTTCCCGGACCTTGGGGCATATTTTCTTGTCCCGGGGACGCTAAACTAACTCCTGATGGCCTTGGTTTGCAGTGAAATGAACACAGCAAGACTTTTTGAACGCTCACTTTCGGGCTTCTCGCCCGAGATATAGTCCCACTTCACTCTAAGACTGAAAGAGTAGCCGACACTACCTTACGCAAATCGTGATTTTGACCAACTTCGGCTCGATTTCCCGAAAGTTGGGGGATATTTTCCAGTCCCGGGGACTCTAAACTAGCTCCTGATGGCTTTGGTTTGCAGTCAAATAAACACAGGGAAACTCAAAGAGTAGCCGAGACCGCCTTACGCGAATCGTTATTTTGACCAACTTCGTCTCGATTTGGCGGAACTTGGAGGATATTTTCCAGTTCTGGGGACTGTAAACTACTTCCTGAGGGCCTTGCTTTGCAGTGAAATGGGCACAGCATAACTTTTTGAACGCTCACTTTCGAGCTTATGGGCCAAAATATACAGCCACGTCACTTTAAGACTAAAAGAGTAGCCGAGACTGTCTTACGCGCATCGTGATTTTCACAAACTTCGGCTCGATTTCCCGGAACTTGGGGGATATTTTGATGTCCCGGAGACTTTAAACTATCTCCTGATGTGGCTTGGTTCGCGGTGAAATGGACACAGGAAAACTTTTTGAACTTTCACTTTCGAGCTTCTGGGCCGAAATATAGCCCGAGTTCACTTTAAGAATGAAAGAATAGCCGAGACCGCCTTACGCGCATCGTGATTTTGACAAAATTCGGCTCGATTTCCCCGAACTTGGGCGATATTTTCCAGTCCCGAGGAGTCTAAACTAACTTCTGATGGCCTTGGTTTGCAGTGAAATGAACAAGGTAAATCTTTTTTGAACGCTTATTTTCGAGCTTCTGGGATGAAATATAACCCCACTTCACTTTAAGGCTGAAAGAGTAGGCGAGATTGCCTTACGCGCATCGTGATTTTGAGCAACTTCCGCTCGATTTTCTAGAATTTTGGCGATATTTTCAAGTCCCGGGGACTCTAAACTAACTCCTGATGGCCTTGGTTTGATGTGAAATGGACGCAGAAAAACTTTTTGAACGCTCAGTTTCGAGCTTCTGGGCCGAAATACAACCGTACTCCACTTTAAGACTGAAATAGTAGCCGAGACCTCCTTACGAGCATCGTGATTTTGACCCAGTTCAGCTCGATTTCCCGGAACTTGAAGGATATTTTCCAGTCCGGGGGACTTTAAACTAACTCCTGATGGCCTTGGTTTGCAGTTAAATGCACAAAGCGTAACTTTTTAAAGGTTCACTTTCAAGCTTCTGGGCCGAAATATAGCCCCACTTTACTTTAAGACTGAAAGAGTAGCCGAGACCGTCTTAGGCGCATCGTGATTTTGTCCAACTTCCGTTGGATTTCCCGGAACTTCGGGGATATATTCCAGTCCCGCGGACTCTAAACTAACTGCTCATGGCCTTGGTTTGCAGTGAAATGGACACAGCACATTTTTTTGAACGCTCACTTTCGAGCTTCTCGGCCGAAATATAGCCCTACTTCACTTTAAGACTGAAAGAGTAGTCGAGACCGCCTTACGCGCATCGTAATTGTGGCCAACTTCGGCTCCATTTGCCGGAAGTTGGCGAATATTTTCAATTCCCGGGGAACGCTGACTTTCGAGCTTCTCGGCCGACATATAGGCCCACTTTACTTAAAGACTGAAAGAGTAGCCGAGACCGTCTTACGCGCATCGTGATTTTGACCAACTTCCGTTCGATTTCCCGGAACTTCGGGGATATTTTCCAGTCCCGGGGACTCTAAACTAACTCCTGAGAGCCATGGTTTGCAGTGAAATTCACACAGCACAAGTTTTTGAACGGACACTTTCCAGCTTTTAGGCCGAAATATAGTCCCACATCACTTACGACTTAAAGAGTAGCCGAGACCAGCGTGCGCGCATCGTGGTTTTGACCAACTTCGGGTCGATATTCCGGAACTTGGGGGATATTTTCCAGTCCCAGGGACTCTAAACTAACTCTTGATGGCCTTGGTTTGCAGTGAAATGGAGACAGCAAAACTTTTTCAACGCTCACCTTCAAGCTTCTGGGCCGAAATATAGCCCACTTTAGTTTAATACTGAAAAAGTAGCCGAGACCGCCTTACGCGCATCGTGATTTTGACAACATTCGGGTGGATTTCTCCGAACTTGGGGGATATTTTCCAGTCCCTTGGACGCTAAACTAGGTGCCGATGGCCTTGCTTTGCAGTGAAATGGACACAGCAAAGCTTTTTGAAGGCTCACTTTCGAGGTTGTGGGCCGAAATATAGCCATACTTCACTTTAAGACTGAAACAGTAGCCGAGACCACGTTTCGCGCATCGTGATTTTGATCAACTTCGGCTCGATTTCCCGGAACTTGCGAAATATTTTCCAGTCCCGGGGACTCTAAACTAACTCGTGTTGGTCTTGGTTTGCAGTGAAACGGAAACAGAAAAAGTTTTTGAACGCATACTTTCGAGCTTCTGGACCGAAATAGAACCCCACTTCACTTGAAGACTGAAAGAGTAGCCGAGACCGCCTTACGTGCATCGTGATTTTGAGCAACTTCGGCTCGATTTGCCGGAACTAAGGGGATATATTCCAGTTCTGAGGACTCTAAACTAATTCCTGATGGCCTTGGTTTGCAGTAAAATGGAGGCAGCAAAACTTTTTGAACGCTCAATTTCCAGCTTCTGGGCCAAAATATAGCCCCCCATTACTTTAACACTGAAAGAGTAGCCGAGTCCGCCTTACGTGCATCGTGATTTTGACAAACTTCGGGTTGATTTCCCGGAACTTGGGGGATATTTTCCAGTCCCGGGGACTCTCAACTAACTCCTGCTTGTCTTGGTTTGCAGTGAAATGGACACAGCGAAAGTTTTTGAACCCCCACTCTCGAGTTTCTGGGCCGAAATAGAGCCCCAGTTTACTTTAAGACTAAAAGAGTAGGCGAGACCGTCTTTAGCGAATCGTGATTTTGAGCAATTTCGCGTTTATTTCCCGAAACTTCGGGGATATATTCCAGTCAAAGGGACTGTACAGTAACTCCTGATAGCCTTGGTTTTCAGTGAAATGGACAGAGCACAACTTTGGAGCTTCTGGGCCGAAATATAGCCCCACTTTACTTTAAGACTGAAAGAGTAGTTGAGACCGCCTTACGCGCATCATAATTTTGACGAACTTCCAATGGATTTCCCGGAACTTGGGGGATATTTTGCAGTCCCTTGGACGCTAAACTAAGTCCTGATGGCCTTGTTTTGAAGTAAAATGGACACAACAAAACTTTTTGAACGCTCACTTTCGAGCTTGTGGGCCGAAATATAGCCACACTTCACTTTAGGACTGACACAGTAGCCGAGACCACGTTACGAGCATCATGAATTTGATCAACTTCGGCTCGATTTCCCGGGACTTGGGGGATACTCTCCAGTCCCGGGGACTCTAAACTAACTTCTCATGGCCTTGGTTTGCACTGAAAGTGACAGAGCAAAACATTTTAAACACTCACTTTCGAGCTTCTGGGCCGAAATATAGCCCCACTTCACTTTAAGACTGAAAGAGTAGCCGAGACCACCTTACGCACATCGTAATTTTGACCAACTTCGGCTCGATTTACCGGAACTTGGGGGATATTTTCCAGTGCCGAGGACTCTTAAGTAGCCCCTGATGGCCTTGGTTTGCATTGAAATAGATACAGCAAAACTTTGTGAACGCTGACTTTTGAGCTTCTGGGCCGAAATATAGCCCCACTTCACTTTAAGACTGAAAGAGTAGCCTTGGTTTGCACTGAAATGCGCACAGCATAAATTTTTGAACGCCCACTTGTGAGCTTCTGGGCCGAAATATAGCCCCACTTCACTTTAAGACTGAAAGAGTAGCCGAGATCGCCTCACGCGCATCGTGATTTTGACCATTTTCGAATCGATTTCTCGGAACTTGGGGAATATTTTCCAGTCCCGGGGACTCTAAACTAACTCCTGATCGCCTTGCTTTGCATTGAAATGGACACAGCAAAACTTTTTGAACGCTCACTTTCGAGCTTGTGGGCCGAAATATAGCCACACTTCACTTTAAGACTGAAACAGTAGCCGAGACCGCATTTCGCGTATCGTGATTTTGATCAACATTGGCTCGCTTTCCCGGAACTTGGGGAATATTTTCCAGTCCAGGGGACCCTAAACTAAGTCCTGATGGCCTTGTTTTGAAGTTAAATGGACACAGCAAAACTTTTTGAACGTTCACTTTCTAGCTTGTGGGCCGAAATATAGGCACACTTGAGTTTAAGACTGAAACAGTAGCCGAGACCACGTTACGCCCATCATGAATTTGATCAACTTCGGCTCCCATTCCCGGGACTTGGGGGATATGTTCAAGTCCCGGGGACTCTAAACTAACTCCTGATGGCATTGGTTTGCATTGAAATGGACACAGCACAATTTTTTGAACGCACACTTTTGAGATTCTGGGCAGAAATATAGCCCCACTTCACTTAAGACTGAAAGAGTACCCGAGACCGCCTTGCTCATATCGTGAGTTTGACAAACTTCCGGTCGATATTCCGGAACTTGGGGGATATTTTCCAGTCCCAGCAGCTCTAAACTAACTCCTCATGGCCTTGGTTTGCAGTGAAATGGACAGAGCAAAACTTTTTGAACATTCACCTTCGAGCTTCCTGGCCGAAATAAAGCCCCACTTTACTTTAAGACTTAAAGAGTAACCGAGACCACCTTACGCGCATTGTGATTTTGACAAACTTCGAGTGGATCTCCCGGAACTTGGGGGACATTTTCCAGGCCCTTGCATGCTAAACTAAGTCCTGATGGCCTTGTTTTGCAGTAAAATGGACACAGCAAAACTTTTTAAACGCTCATTTCGAGCTTCTGGACAGAAATATAGCCCCACTTGACTTTACGACTGAAAGGGTAGCCGAGACCGTTTTGGGAGCATCGTGATTTTGACCAACTTCAGCTCGATTTACCGGAACTTGCGGAATATTTTCCAGTCCCAGGGACGCTAAACTAACTCGTGATGGCCTTGTTTTTCAGTCAAAGATCACAGCAAAACTTTTTGAACGCTCACTTTCGGGCTTCTGGGCCGAAATATAGCCCCACTTCACTTTAAGACTGAAACAGTAGCCGATACCGCATTTCGCGCATCGTGATTTTGATCAACTTCGGTTCGATTCCCCGGAACTTGGGCAATATTTTTCAGTCCCAGGGACTCTAAACTAACCCCTGATGGCCTTCGTTTGCAGTGAAATGGACACAGCAAAACTTTTTGAACGCTCACTTTCGGGCTTCTGGCCCGAAATATAGCCCCACTTCACTTTAAGACAGAAAGAGTAGCCGAGACCACTTTAGGGGCATCGTGATTTTGACCAACCTCGGCTCAATTTCCCGGACCTTGGGGCATATTTTCTTGTCCCGGGGATGCTAAACTAACTCCTGATGGCCTTGGTTTGCAGTGAAATGAACACAGCAAAACTTTTTGAACGCTCACTTTCGGGCTTCTCGCCCGAAATATAGCCCCACTTCACTCTAAGACTGAAGGAGTAGCCGACACTACCTTACGCAAATCGTGATTTTGACCAACTTCGGCTCGATTTCCCGGAAGTTGGGGGATATTTTCCAGTCCCGGGGACTCTAAACTAGCTCCTGATGGCTTTGGTTTGCGGTCAAGTAAACACAGGGAAACTTTTTGAACGCTCACTTTCAAGCTCCTGGCCAGGAATAAAGCCTCACTTCACTTTAAGACTGAAACAGTAAGCGAGACCGCCTAACACGCACCGTGATTTTGACCAACTTCGGCTAAATTTCCCTGAACTTGGGGGGATATTTTCCAGTCCCGAAGACTCTTAAGTAACCCCTGATGAACTTCGTTTGCATTGGAATGGATACAGCAAAACTTTTTGAAGCTGACTTTTGAGCTTCTGGGCCGAAATATAGCCCCACTTCACTTTAAGACTGAAAGACTAGCCAAGACCGTATTGCGCGCATCGTGATTTTGACCAACGTCTTCTCGATTTTCCGGAACTTGGGAAATATATTGCAGTCCTGGGGACTCCAAACTAACTCCTGATGGCCTTGGTTTGCAGTGAAATGGACACAGCAAATTTTTTCCAGCGCTCTCTTTGGAGGTTCTGGGCCGAAAGAGAGCCCCACTTCACTGTAAGACTGAAAGAGTAGCCGAGGCCGCCTTAGGCGCATCGTGATTTTGACCAACTTCGGCTTGAGTTGCCAGAACTTAAAAGATATTTTCCACTCCCGGGGACTCTAAACTAACTCATGATGGCCTTGGTTTTCAGTGAAATTGAGAGAGGAAAACTTTTTGAACGCTCACTTTCGAGCTTCTGGACCGAAATATAGCCCTACTTCACTTTCAGACTCAAAGAGTAGCCGAGACCGCCTGACGCGAATCGTTATTTTGACCAACTTCGTCTCGATTTGGCGGAACTTGGAGGATATTTTCCAGTTCCGGGGACTGTAAACTACTTCCTGAGGGCCTTGCTTTGCAGTGAAATGGGCACAGCATAACTTTTTGAAGGCTCACTTTCGAGCTTCTGGGCCAAAATATACAGCCACATCACTTTAAGACTAAAAGAGTAGCCGAGACTGCTTTACGCGCATCGTGATTTTCACAAACTTCGGCTCGATTTCCCGGGACTTGGGGGATATTTTGATGTCCCGGAGACTGTAAACTATCTCCTGATGTGGCTTGGTTTGCGGTGAAATGGACACAGCAAAACTTTTTGAACTTTCACTTTCGAGCTTCTGGGCCGAAATATAGCCCGAGTTCACTTTAAGAATGAAAGAATAGCCGAGACCGCCCTACGTGCATCGTGATTTTGACCAACTTTGGCTCGATTTCCCAGGAAATGGGGAATATTTTCCGGTACCGGGGACTCTAAAGTAACTCCTGATTGCCTTGGTTTGCATTGAAATGGAGAGAGCAAAACTTTTTCAACGCTCCCTTTTGGGCTTCTGAGCCGAAATATAGCCCCACTTCAGGTTAAGACTGAAAGAGTAGCCGAGACCGTCTTACGCGCATCGTGATTTTGACAAACTTCGGCTTGATTTCCCGAAACTTCGGGGATATATTTAAGTTCCAAGGACTCTAAACTAACCCCTGATGGCCTTGGTCTGCAGTGAAATGGACACAGCAAATTTTTTTGAACGCTTACTTTCGAAATTCTGGGCCGAAATATAGCCCCACTTTACTTTAAGACTGAAAGAGTAGCCGAGACCGCCTTAGACGCATCGTGATTTTGACCAACTTCGGCTTGAGTTGCCAGAACTTAAGAGATATTTTTTAGTCCCGCGGACTCCAAACTAACTCATGATGGCCTTGGTTGTCAGTTAAGTTGAGAGAGATAAACTTTTTGTACTTTCACTTTCTAGCTTCTCGGCCGAAATATAGCCCCAGTTCACTTTAAGAATGAAAGAGTAGCCGAGACCGCCTTACGCGCATCATGGTTTTCACAAAATTCGGCTCGATTTCCCCGAACTTGGACGATATTTTCCAGTCCCGAGTAGTCTAAACTAACTCCTGATGGCCTTGGTTTGCAGTGAAATGAACAAGGTAACACTTTTTGAACGCTTATTTTCGAGCTTCTGGGATGAAATATAGCCCCACTTCACTTTAAGACCGAAGGAATAGGCGAGACCGTCTTACGCGCATCGTGATTTTGAGCAACTTCCGCTCGATTTTCTAGAATTTTGGCGATATTTTCAAGTCCCGGGGACTCTAAACTAACTCCTGATGGTCTAGGATTGATGTGAAATGGACGCAGGAAAACTTTTTGAACGCTCAGTTTCGAGCTTCTGGGCCGAAATACAACCGTACTTCACTTTAAGACTGAAATAGTAGCCGAGACCTCCTTACGAGCATCGTGATTTTGACCCAGTTCAGCTCGATTTCCCGGAACTTGGGGGATATTTTCCAGTCCGGGGGACTTTAAACTAACTCCTGATTGCCTTGGTTTGCAGTTAAATGCACAAAGCGTAACTTTTAAAAGGTTGACTTTCGAGCTTCCGGGCCGAAATATAGCCCTACTTTACTTTAAGACTGAAAGAGTAGCCGAGACCGTCTTAGGCGCATCGTGATTTTGACCAACTTCCGTTGGATTTCCCGGAACTTCGGGGATATATTCCAGTCCCGGGGACTCTAAACTAACTGCTGATGGCCTTGGTTTGCAGTGAGATGGACACAGCACATTTTTTTGAACGCTCACTTTCGAGCTTCTCGGCCGAAATATAGCCCTACTTCACTTTAAGACTGAAAGAGTAGCCGAGACCGCCTTACGCGCATCGTAATTTTGACCAACTTCGGCTCGATTTGCCAGAAGTTGGCGAATATTTTCAATTCCCGGGGAAGCTAAACTAACTTCCGATGGCCTTAGTTTGCAGTTAAATGGACACGGCAAAACTTTTTGAACGCTCACTTTCGAGCTTATGGCTCGAAATAAAGCCCCACTTAACCTTAAGACTGAAAGAGTAGCCGAGACCGCCTTACGCGCATCGTGATTTTGGGATACTTCGGCTCGATTTCCCGGAAATAGGGGGATATTTTCCAGTCCCGGGGACTCTAAACTAACTCCTGATGGCCTTGGTTTCCAGTGAAATGGACACAGGCATACTTTTTGAACGCGCACTTTCGAGCTTGCTGGCCGCAATATAGCCCTACTTCTTTTTAAGACTGAAAGAGTAGGCGGGAGCGCCTTACGCGCATTGTGATTTTGAGGATCTTCGGCTCGATCTGGCGAAACTTGGGAGATATTTTCCAGTCCCAAAGTCTCTAAACTCACTCCTGATTGTCTAAGATGTGAGTGAAATAGACACAAAAATTTTTGAACCCTTACTTTCGAGCTTCTGGCGTTAAATCTAAGCCTACTTTACCTTAAGACTGAAAGAGTAGCCGAGACCCCCTTAAGCGCATGGTGATTTTGAGTAACTTCGGGTGGATTTCCCGTAACTTGGGGGATATTTCCAGTTCCTTTGACGCTAAACTAAGTCGTGATGGCCTTGTTTTGCAGTGAAATGGAGACAGCAAAACTTTTTAAACACTCAGTTTGGAGCTTCTGGGCCGAAATATTGCCCCAATTCACATTAAGACTGAAAGAGTAGCCAAGACCGCCGTACGCGCGTCGTGATTTTGACCAACTTCGGTTAAATTTCCCGGAACTTGGGGGATATTTTCCAGTCCCGGGCACTCTAAACTAACTCGCGACGTCCTTGGTCTCCAGTAAAATGGACACAGGAAAACTTTTTGATAACTCACTTTTGAGCTTCTGGGCCGAAATATAGCTCCACTTCACTTTAAGAGTGAAAGAGTAGCCGAGACCACCTTACGCACATCGTGATTTTGATCAACTACGGCTCGATTTACCGGAACTTGGGGGATATTTTCCAGTCCCGAGGACTCTTAAGTAACCCCGGATGGCCTTGGTTTGCATTGAAATGGATACAGCAAAACTTTTTGAACGCTCACTTTTGAGCTTCTGGGCCGAAATATAGCCCCACTTCACTTTAAGACTGAAAGAGTAGCCGAGACCGTCTTACGCGCATCGTGATTTTGTCCAACGTCTTCTCGATTTTCCGGAACTTCGGAAATACATTCAACTCCCAGGGACTCTAAACTAACTACTGATAGCCTTGGTTTGCAATGAAATAGACACAGTAATTTTTTTGAGCTTTGAGCTTGTGGGCCGAAATAGAGCCCCACTTCACTTCAAGACTGAAGGAGTAGCCGACACCGCCTTAAGCGCACCGTGATTTTGACCAACTTCGGCTCGATTTGCCGGAACTTGGGGGATATTTTCCAGTCCCGGGGACTCTAAACTAACTCCTGATTGTCTTGGTTTTCAGTGAAATGGACACAGCGAAACTTTTTGAACGCTCACTCTCGAGCTTCTGGACCGAAATATCGCCCCACTTTACTTTAAGACTGAAAGAGTAGCCGAGACCGTCTTGCGCAAATCGTGATTTTCACCAACTTCGGGTCGGTTTCCCGGAACTTGGGGGATATATTCCATTTCCGCGGGCTCTAAACTAATTCCTGATGGCCTTGGTTTTCAGTGAAATGGACAAAGGAAAGCTTTTTGAACACTCGCTTTGTAGCTTCTTGGCCGAAATAGAATCCCACTTCACTTTAAGACAAAAATAGTAGCCGAGACCGCCTCACGCGCATCGTGAGTTAGACCAAGTTGAGCTCGATTTCACGCAACTTTTGGGATATTTTCCAGTCCGGGGAACTCTAAACTAACTCCGGATTGCCTTGGTTTGCACTGAAATACGCACAGCGTAAATTTTTGAACGCCCACTTTGGAGCTTCTGGGCCGAAATATAGCCCCACTTCACTTTAAGACTTAAAGAGTAGCCGAGACCGCCTTAGACGCATCGTGATTTTGACCAACTTCGGCTTGAGTTGCCAGAACTTAAGGGATATTTTTTAGTCCCGCGGACTCTAAACTAACTCATGATGGCCTTGGTTTTCAGGTAAATTGAGAGAGCAAAACTTTTTGAACGCTCACTTTCGAGCTTCTTGGCCGAAATCTACAGCCACGTCACTTTGAGACTAAAAGAGTAGCCGAGACTGCTTTACGCGCATCGTGATTTTGACAAACTTCGGCTCGATTTCCCGGGACTTGCGGGATATTTTGATGTCCCGGACACTGTAAACAATCTGCTGATTTGGCTTGGTTTGGGGTGAAATGGACACAGCAAAACATTTTGAACTTCTACTTTCGAGCTTCTGGGCCGAAATATAGCCCCAGTTCACTTTAAGAGCCAGTGCCCATAATTATGGACCAAACAACGGCACAAGTCGAAAAATCGATTTTGCTCATTTTTTGCCCATAGATTGGCCCTAGCTAGTAAACAAACGGACCATAGTTAGTTTCTGCTAATGCAGCTTTTTTGGGGAGAAATTTGCGAAAAATGATTTTTTTTTCCGATTAGGCTCAAAATCTACTTCCCGTTTTGCTGAATTTTCCGAATATTTGTTTGCTTCGCGCTCCGCAGAACAGCTACTTGAGAATCTTTCAATGGTCTTTACATTCAGCTCAGGTCTTCATGGTATGACTGAGCGAAAAATAAAATAAATCGAGGCTTCGTTTCAGCCTGAAACGAGATCGAACACAAACGGAAAATATTACGATGTGTTTCAAACGAATTATAGCACTAAAATATCGCCATATTTTTCTATGGGCTATAACTTTAAATGCCATAAAAACACTTTATACGGGTTAACTGTACACCCACCTGTTTGAAAATCAAAAAATATCTCTGGGCAAATGGTTTTAAGTCGCCCGCCTTGGCCTGTGCTTCTCATGAATTTTTCCCTGAACCGCCGTGAGAATGTAAACAATTGCGTGACTCTGGCGGTCACCCTGAATACATAATTCGTTTCCAACAAACCGCAGATGGCTATCTTAGAACATTTGCGTGAAAAAAGAAAAACATAATGGACCACTTTTAACTTTTATATTTTGAAAGTCATCGCTTTGGAAATTTCGTTAATTAAAAACGCCAATCAAAAGCAATTTACTCGGAGTTCGGGTGTTACTGCTATGTCGTTTTAGGCTGTCGTTCTTTCTCTGATCATTTTAATTACAAGAACGAGTTCTAGAAAGAAAATCGTTCTAAGTTCATTTGTTAAGCGTAATGAAAAGTTGATATTGTTGGTTTGTAGCCTTACGTGATCTGAAGGAACGCTATAGTGATTAAATTTGCATTTGTTGATTTCGACGGATCGATTTTCGGTTAAACCTTTTTATTTGTGCCAGCACATTTAGTGCTTTTTCTCCTGCTAAAAAGTCGGAAAAAGTAAAGTAAACAAATCCTAAAAGTCATAACTAAGAGGCATCGACAGTGCGAGTGTCTCGGTAAGCTGTTAATTTGAACAATTACTGTGCTGGACGGATTGCTTTCCTGGTTACCCACGTACTATACATAGTTCATTGTGCGCGAATGTTTCTGTTTCAAACAACTGAAATGCTCAGTGCTTTTTCCTTTTTTTCTTCAGTCTTAAAACTTAAGGTTAAAGTTAGGCTAAACCCTAAACTGTTTTGGCGGCCAACCTATTTTTGGCTAATTGCTTAATCAAATTATATATATATTTCATTGAAATTCGCTCCTCTGTGACCGACTTCCGCGAACAAAACAAGATGGATGTTCGCTGTTCATTTAAGACTACAATCCTGGTCAAAAGTGTTGGGACAGTTACGGCAGATGACTTCACAGGCAGCCTCTCTTAAGACCAAAACCGCGCAAGCCCGCCTACCCCCTCCCCCTGTCAATGTTGATAAAAATCTTGAAGAAAAAAATCCTTGACAATAGCCTCAGAATAGCCTCGTTTCAAGAGTTGTTCACCTCCTAGAACAGTATTCTCGAACTAAAGAGACGATAAGATAGATATTCACGTCTTATTCCAATAATAGCGATTTTTCAGCAATCGCGTTTGGTTCCAACACAACTGTCTAACCACTTTCTATTGTCCCTTTTTCCTTTTTTCCCACATCCAATCTAGTCTTCAAAATAGCTTCATTTTCATGCAACATTGCTAGGGGAGAGGGGGGGGGGGTCAATTGTACTTGCTTCCATTCATCTTTTGTTCTAAAACGTTAAGGACGTAGTTGAAATCGTGGGTTTCAGCGCGCAAAAATGGGAGGTGTTTCAACAACTTATGGCCAGGATTGCAGGTTTACATTAGAGGAAATTGTTCCGGATTCGTGATGAATCCAGAATGTTTTAGTGCCGGATTGATTTTGCCATTTACAAAAAAGTGGACGAAACCGAAATAAAAACCCCCCGGTTTGGTCGTGTCTCCGGAGATTTTGAATCCGGAATTTAAAGTGAGAACTTTGAATCCGAAAACTTTTGAATCCGGAGAGTTTTGTCGTGTGAACGATTTTCTCTCGAATCCAGATATTTTTCCGCCTGTGATCTTTTGAGTTTGCGGTGGGACGAAAATGGCGGATTACATGATCCAGTCGTAGTCGAGTCGTAGGCGCATTGATGGCCATTTGATGGCGGTCGCTGGGTGATTACCTCGTGCTGTTTCAGGTGTAGGTAATCACTTTTATAATGGGTAATGCCATACTCCTCAGAAACCGTGCCCAATTTATACTTTACTGCGCAGATGACGACGATGGCACGATCGAAAACCTCGACGGTTTTCGACCCTAAACCCTAAGTAAATACCTGGAGGAACCTGGCATGATGGACAACAGTACCGTGGTCAGCGAGTTGAAAGAAAACTTCAGACTGTCTCAACCTACCCCTAGCCTTATTTTCGGAGGCATTTTGTTTCTCGTTGTCGAGGCAACAAACTGCTTGTTAACCATGCCATCATGAATGTTCCCGGAGTTATCGTCGTGTATAAACGATTAAGAATCCGAATATCCTTTCACTGTAAACCCCTACTAATCCGAATACTCTAAAATTGATGAATTCGGGAACTCCTTTATTGTAAACCTAGTCCTAGATCGACCACTGTAATGTTTATTTGTCTACCAGTGTTTTGATCTGCAAATTTCAGTTAATTGATCAAACAACCAAAGTAGAAAAGATGGATTTTTTTCCCAGTATGATTGAAACTTAAACGCAATTTCTTCCTCGGCTAATTCAATTCAAGAAATTCCGGGTTTTCTAGCTGAGTTTGAGCATATTGTGTAGGTACAAATTTTCTACACAGCTAGAAGAGCTGAGATGCCGTCACGCAGTTAGTAGTCTATAGAAATTATGGTATTTCCACTTGACTTTATTTGTCAGTCAATAAATCATAGAGGATTGGTTAAGTGTATCTCTGAAACTGCTACTGTGTTGTAAGTTATCAGTGAAATCAATAAAATAAACAAGTGTTAAAATCATTTCCTGGAGTACTGTAGTAACGTTCTTTATCATGGATGTCGTGGGTGTCGCAATGCAAATGAAAAAAACATATATATTTATACTAAGTTAAACAAAGAAAACAAAAACAAAAAACAACAAAAAAACATTTTCCATTATTTTATCCACACAAAGTTTCAAAACTTGCTTTCATCGGATTGCTGGAAACGAATATTTTACTCGAGAGTGGCTATCCGCGTCACGCAATTGCTTACATTCCAACGGCGGATTTTGGGCAAAATCTATGAGAAACACAGGCCAAGGCGGGCGACTTGAAGCCATTTGCCCAGAGATATTTTTTGATATCCTAACAGGTGGTTGTATATTTAACCCGTAGAAAGTGTTTTTATGGTATTTAAAGTTATAGCCCATAGAAAAATATGGCGATGTTTTTAAGCAATAATTCTCTTGCGACATACTGTAAAATTTTGCGTTTCAGTTTTACCTCTTTTCGGGCTCAAAACTAACTTTGATTTATTTTATTTTTCGCTCAGTCATACTACCAAGACCTGAACTGAATATAAAATCCATTGAAAGATTCTCAAGTAGTTGTTCTGCGGAGCGCGAAGCAATCAAATATTCGGAAAATTCAGCAAAACCGGAAGTAGATTTTGAGCCCAGTCGGGTCGGAATCGTCTTTGGCGTATTTCTACCAAAGAAAGCTGTATTAGCAGAAAGTAACTATGGTCCGTTTCTATTCTTACTAGGACCTATCTATGGACAAAATACAAGCGAAATCAATTTTTCGACCTGTGCCATTGATAGGCGATCTAGGTCCTTTTTTATAGGCATTCACTCTTAAGAATCAAAGAGTAGCCGAGACCGCCTTACGCGCATCGTGATTTTGACAAACTTCGGCTCGATTTCCCCGAACTTGGGCGATATTTTCCAGTCCCGAGCAGTCTAAACTAACTCCTGATGGCCTTGGTTTGCAGTGAAATGAACACAGCAAAACGTTTTGAACTTTCACTTTCTAGCTTCTCGGCCGAAATATAGCCCCAGTTCACTTTAAGAATCAAATAGTAGCCGAGACCGCCTTACGCGCATCGTGATTTTGACAAAATTCGGCTCGCTTTCCCCGAACTTGGGCGATATTTTCCAGTCCCGAGCAGTCTAAACTAACTCCTGATGACCTTGGTTTGCAGTGAAATGAACAAGGTTACACTTTTTGAACGCTTATTTTCGAGCTTCTTGGATGAAATATAGCCCCACTTCACTTTAAGACTGAAAGAGTAGGCGAGACCGCCTTACGCGCATCGTGATTTTGAGCAACTTCCACTCGATTTTCTAGAATTTTGGCGATATTTTCAAGTCCCGGGGACTCTAAACTAACTCCTGATGGCCTTGGTTTGATGTGAAATGGACGCAGGAAAACTTTTTGAACGCTCAGTTTCGAGCTTCTGGGCCGAAATACAACCGTACTTCACTTTAAGACTGAAATAGTAGCCGAGACCTCCTTACGAGCATCGTGATTTTGACCCAGTTCAGCTCAATGTCCCGCAACTTGGGGGTTATTTTCCAGTCCGGGGGACTTTAAACTAACTCCTGATGGCCTTGGTTTGCAGTTAAATGCACAAAGCGTAACTTTTTAAAGGTTCACTTTCGAGCTTCTTGGCCGAAATATAGCCCCACTTTACTTTAAGACTGAAAGAGTAGCCGAGACCGTCTTACGCGCATCGTGATTTTGACCAACTTCCGTTGGATTTCCCGGAACTTCGGGGATATATTCCAGTCCCGGGGACTCTAAACTAACTGCTGATGGCCTTGGTTTGCAGTGAAATGGACACAGCACATTTTTTTGAACGCTCACTTTCGAGCTTCTCGGCCGAAATATAGCCCTACTTCACTTTAAGACTGAAAGAGTAGCCGAGACCGTCTTACGCGCATCGTAATTTTGACCAACTTCGGCTCGATTTGCCAGAAGTTGGCGAATATTTTCAATTCCCGGGGAAGCTAAACTAACTTCCGATGGCCTTAGTTTGCAGTTAAATGGACACAGCAAAACTTTTTGAACGCTCACTTTCGAGCTTATCGCTCGAAATAAAGCCCCACTTAACTTTAAGACTGAAAGAGTAGCCGAGACCGTGTTACGCGCATCGTGATTTTAGGATACTTCGGCTCGATTTCCCGGAAATAGTGGGATATTTTCCAGTCCCGGGGACTCTAAACTAACTCCTGATGGCCTTGGTTTCCAGTGAAATGGACACAGGAACACTTTTTTAACGCGCGCTTTCGAGTTTGCTGGCCCAAATATAGCCCTACTTCTTTTTAAGACTGAAAGAGTAGGCGGGAGCGCCTTACGCGCATTGTGATTTTGAGGATCTTCGGCTCGATCTGGCGAAGCTTGGGAGATATTTTCCAGTCCCAAAGTCTCTAAACTCACTCCTGATTGTCTAAGATGTGAGTGAAATAGACACAAAAATTTTTGAACCCTTACTTTCGAGCTTCTGGCGTTAAATTTAAGCCCACTTTACCTTAAGACTGAAAGAGTAGCCGAGACCCCCTTAAGCGCATGGTGATTTTGACTAACTTCGGGTGGATTTCCCGTAACTTGGAGGATATTTCCAGTTCCTTTGACGCTAAACTAAGTCGTGATGGCCTTGTTTTGCAGTGAAATGGAGACAGCAAAACTTTTTAAAAACTCAGTTTGCAGCTTCTGGGCCGAAATATTGCCCCAATTCACTTTAAGACTGAAAGAGTAGCCGAGACCGCCGTACGCGCGTCGTGATTTTGACCAACTTCGGTTAAATTTCCCGGAACTTGGGGGATATTTTCCAGTCCCGGGGACTCTAAACTGACCCCCGACGTCCTTGGTCTGCAGTAAAATGGACACAGCAAAACTTTTTGAACGCTCACTTTTGAGCTTCTGGGCCGAAATATAGCTCCACTTCACTTTAAGAGTGATAGAGTAACCGAGACCGCCTTACGCCCATCGTAATTTTGACCAACTTCGGATCGATTTCCCGGAATTTGGGGGATATTTTCCAGTCTCGCGGACTCTAAAGTAACTCCTGATGGCCTTGCTCTGGAGTTAAATGGACACAGCACAACTTTTTGAACGCTCACTTTCGAGCTTCTGGGGGGAAATATTGCCCCAGTTGACTTTAAGAATGAAAGAGTAACCGGGACCGCCTTACGCGCATCGTGATTTTGACCAACTCTGGCTCGATTTCCCGGGAAATGGGGGATATTTTCCGGTACCGGGGACTCTAAAGTAACTCCTGATTTCCTCGGTTTGCAGTGAAATGGACACAGCACAACTTTTTGAACGCTCACTTTTGAGCTTCTGGGCCGAAGCATAGCCCTACTTCACTTTAAGACTGAAAGACTAGCCGAGACCGCCTTACGCGCATCGTGATTTTGGGCTACTTCGGCTCGATTTCCCGGAACTTGGGAGATAACTCCCAGTCCCGGGCACTCTAAACTAACTCCTGATGGCCCTGGTTTTCAGTGAAATGGATACAGCCAAACTTTTTGAACGTTCACTTTCGAGCTTCTGGGCCGAAATATAGCCCCACTTAACTTTAAGACTGAAAGAGTAGCCGGGACCGCCTTACGCGCATGGTAATTTTGTCGAACTTCGGCTTGATTTCCTGGGACTTGGGGGATATTTTCCAGTCCCGGAAGCTCTAAACTAACTCCTGAATGCCTTGGTTTTTAGTGAAATGGACACAGGTAAAAGGAGCGCACGCTCGGTTTCCAGGTTGTAGGCCGAAATATAGCCCCACTTTATTTTAAGACTGAAAGTGTACACGAAACCGCCTTAAGCGCATCGAAATATTTAGCCACTATGGCTCGATATGCCAAAACTTGGGGGATATTTTCCAGTCCCGGGGACTCTACCCTAACTCTTGATGGCCTTAGTTTTCAGTAAAATGGTCACAGGTAACAGGAGCGCACGCTCGGTGTCGAGTTTCTAGGCCGAAATGTAGCCCCAGTTCATTTTAAGACTGAAAGAGTAAACGAAACTGCCGTACGCCTATCGTAATTTTAAGAAAGTATGGCTCAATTTGCCGAAACTTGGAGGATAGCTTCCAGTCTCGAGGATTCTAAATTATCTCCTGATGGACTTAGTTCTTAGTGAAATGGACACAGGTAAAAGGAGAGCACCCTCGGTGTCGAGCTTGTAGAACCGAAATATAGCCCTACTTCATTTTCGGAGTAAACGAGTAGCCGAGACCGCCTTACGCGCATCGTGATTTTGAGCATCTTTGGCTCGATTTACCGGAATTCGGGCAATATTTTCCAGTCCCGAAGACTCTATGTTAACTCCTGATGCACTTAGTTTTTAGTGATATGTACACAGGCAAAAGGAGCGCACGTTCGGTTTTGAGCTTCTCGGCCGAAATATAGCCCCACTTCATTTTAAGACTGAAAGAGTAGCCGAGACCGCCTTACGCGCATCGTGATTTTGAGCAACTTTGGCTCGATCTGCCAGAATTTGGCAAATATTTTTCATTCCCAAGGACTCTAAACTAACTCCTGATGGCCTAAGATGTCAGTGAAATGGACACAGGTAAAATTAGTGCACGGCCGGTCTCGAGCTTCTAGGTCGAAATATAGCCCCCGTTAATTTTAAGACTGAAAGAATAGCCGAGACTGCCTTACGCGCATCGTGATTTTGGGCCACTTTTGATCGATTTCCCGGAAGTTGGCGAATAATTTAAAGTCCCGGGGACGCTAAACTAACTCCCGATGACCTTGTTTTGCAGTTTAATGAACACAGCAAAACATTCTGAACGCTCACCTTCGAGCTTCAGTGCCGCAATATAGCCCTACTTAAATTTAAGACTGAAAGAGTAACCGAGAGCCCGTTACGCGGATCGTAATTTTCATCAACTTCGGCGCCATTTCCTGGAACTTGGAGAATATTTTCCAGTTCCGGGGACTCTAAACTAACTCCTGATTGCCTTGGTTTGCAGTCAAATGGACACAGCAAAACTTTTTGAAGGCTCACTTTCAAGCTTGTGGGCCTAAATATAGCCACACTTCACTTTAAGACTGAAACAGTAGACGAGACCGCGTTACGCGCATCGTGATTTTGAGCAACTTCTGCTCGCTTTCCTGGAACTTGGGGAATATTTTCCAGTCCCGGGGACTCTAAACTAACTCCTGATGGCCATGGTTTGCAGTCAAATTCACACAGCACAAGTTTTTGAACGAACGCTTTCGAGCTTTTAGGCCGAAATATAGTCCCACATTACTTACGACTTAAAGAGTAGCCGAGACTGGCGTGCGCGCATCGTGATTTTGACCAACTTCGGGTCGATATTCCGGAACTTGGGGGATATTTTCCAGTCCCAGGGACTCTAAACTAACTCTTGATGGCCTTGGTTTGCAGTGAAATGGATACAGCAAAACTTTTTGAACGCTCACTTTTGAGCTTCTGGGCCGAAATATAGCCCCACTTCACTTTAAGACTGAAAGAGTAGCCGAGACCGTCTTACGCGCGTCGTGATTTTGACCAACGTCTTCTCGATTTTCCGGAACTTGAGAAATACATTCCACTCCCGGGGACTCTAAACTAACTACTGATAGCCTTGGTTTGCATTGAAATAGACACAGTAATTTTTTTGAGCTTTGAGCTTGTGGGCCGAAATAGAGTCCCACTTCACTTTAAGACTGAAGGAGTAGCCGACACCTCCTTAAGCGCACCGTGATTTTGACCAACTTCGGCTCGATTTGCCGGACCTTGGGGGATATTTTCCAGTCCCGGGGAATCTAATCTAACTCCTGATTGTCTTGGTTTTCAGTGAAATGGACACAGCGAAACTTTTTGAACGCTCACTCTCGAGCTTCTGGACCGAAATATAGCCCCACTTCACTTTAAGACTGAAAGAGTAGCCGAGACCGTCTTGTGCAAATCGTCATTCTGACCAAATTCGGGTCGGTTTCCCGGAACTTGGGGGATATATTCCATTTCCGCGGGCTCAAAACTAACTCCTGATGGCCTTAGTTTTCAGTGAAATGGACAAAGGAAAGCTTTTTGAACACTCGCTTTGTAGCTTCTGGGCCGAAATAGAATCCCACTTCACTTTCAGACTGAAATAGTAGCCGAGACCGCCTCACGCGCATCGTGAGTTAGACCAAGTTCAGCTTGATTTCACGCAACTTTTGAGATATTTTCCAGTCCGGGGGACCCTAAACTAACTCTGGATGGCCTTGGTTTGCACTGAAATGCGCACAGCATAAATTTTTGAACGCCCACTTTGGAGCTTCTGGGCCAAAATATAGCCTCACTTCACTTTACGACTGAAAGAGTAGTCGAGATCGCCTCACGCGCATCGTGATTTTGACTATTTTCGGATCGATTTCTCGGAACTTGGGGGATATTTTCCAGTCCCGGGGACTCTAAACTAACTCCTGATCGCCTTGCTTTGCATTGAAATGGACAGAGCAAAACTTTTTGAACGCTCACTTTCGAGCTTGTGGGCCGAAATATAGCCACACTTTACTTTAAGACTGAAACAGAAGCCGAGACCGCATTTCGCGCATCGTGATTTTGATCAACTTGTGCTCGCTTTCCCGGAACTTGGGGAATATTTTCCAGTCCAGGGGACCCTAAACTAAGTCCTGATGGCCTTGTTTTGAAGTGAAACGGACACAGCAAGACTTTTTGAACGTTCACTTTCTAGCTTGTGGGCCGAAATATAGGCACCCTTGACTTTAAGACTGAAACAGTAGCCGAGACCACGTTACCCGCATCATGAATTTTGATCAACTTCGGCTCCAATTCCCGGGACTTGGGGGATATGTTCCAGTCCCGGGGACTCTAAACTAACTCCTGATGGGCTTGGTTTGCATTGAAATGGACACAGCACAATTTTTTGAACGCATACTTTCGAGATTCTGGGCCGAAATATGGCCCCACTTCACTTAAGACTGAAAGAGTAGCCGAGACCGCCTTGCTCGCATCGTGAGTTTGACAAACTTCCGGTCGATATTCCGGAACTTGGGGGATATTTTCCAGTCCCAGCAACTCTAAAGTAACTCCTCATGGCCTTGGTTTGCAGTGAAATGGACAGAGCAAAACTTTTTGAACGCTCACCTTCGAGCTTCCTGGCCGAAATAAAGCCCCACTTTACTTTAAGACTTAAAGAGTAACCGAGACAACCTTACGCGCATTGTGATTTTGACAAACTTCGGGTGGATCTCCCGGAACTTGGGGAACATTTTCCAGTCCCTTGGACGCTAAACGAAGTCCTGATGGCCTTGTTTTGCATTGAAATGGACACAGCAAAACTTTTTGAACGTTCAGTTTCGAGCTTGTGGGCCGAAATATAGCCACACTTTACTTTAAGACTGAAACAGTAGCCGAGACCGCATTTCGCGCATCGTGATTTTGATCAACTTCGGCTCGCTTTCCCGGAACTTGGGGAATATTTTCCAGTCCCGGGGACCCTAAACTAACTTTTGATAGCTTTGGTTTGCAGTGAAATGCACACAGCAAAACTTTTTGAACGCTCACTTTCGAGCTTCTGGAGAGAAATATAGCCCTACTTCACTTTAAGACTGAAAGGGTAGCCGACACCGTTTTGGGAGCATCGTTATTTTGACCAACTTCAGCTCGATTTACCGGAACTTGGGGAATATTTTCCAGTCCCAGGGACGCTAAACTAACTCGTGATGGCGTTGTGTTTCAGTCAAACAACACAGCAAAACTTTTTGAAGCCTCACTTTCGGGCTTCTGGGCCGAAATATAGCCCCACTTCACTTTAAGACTGAAACAGTACCCAATACCGCATTTCGCGCATCGCGATTTTGATCAACTTCGGTTCGATTCCCCGGAACTTGGGCAATATTTTTCAGTCCCGGGGACTCTAAACTAACCCCTGATGGCCTTGGTTTGCAGTGAAATGGACACAGCAAATTTTTTGCAGCGCTCACTTTGGAGCTTCTAGGCGGAAATAGAGCCCCACTTCACTTTAAGACTGAAAGAGTAGCCGAGGCCGCCTTAGGCGCATCGTGATTTTGACCAACTTCGGCTTGAGTTGCCAGAACTTAAAAGATATTTTCCATTCCCGGGGACTCTAAACTAACTCATGATGGCCTTGCTTTGCAGTGAAATGGGCACAGCATAACTTTTTGAACGCTCACTTTCGAGCTTCTGGGCCAAAATATACACGTCACGTCACTTTAAGACTAAAAGAGTAGCCGAGACTGCTTTACGCGCATCGTGATTTTCACAAACTTCGGCTCGATTTCCCGGGACTTGGGGGATATTTTGATGTCCCGGAGACTGTAAACTATCTCTTGATGTGGCTTGGTTCGCGGTGAAATGGACACAGCAAAACTTTTTGAACTTTCACTTTCGAGCTTCTGGGCCGAAATATAGCCCGAGTTCACTTTAAGAATAATAGAATAGCCGAGACCGCCTTACGCGCATCGTGATTTTGACCAACTTTGGCTCGATTTCCCAGGAAATGGGGAATATTTTCCGGTACCGGGGACTCTAAAGTAACTCCTGATTGCCTTGGTTTGCATTGAAATGGAGAGAGCAAAACTTTTTCAACGCTCCCCTTTGGGCTTCTGAACCGAAATATAGCCCCGCTTCAGTTTAAGACTGAAAGAGTAGCCGAGACCGTCTTACGCGCATCGTGATTTTGACCAACTTCGGCTCGATTTCCAGCAACTTCGGGGATATATTCAAGTTCCAAGGACTCTAAACTAACCCCTGATGGCCTTGGTCTGCAGTGAAATGGACACAGCAAATTTTTTTGAACGCTTACTTTCGAAATTCTGGGCCGAAATATAGCCCCACTTCACTTTAAGACTGAAAGAGTAGCCGAGACCGCCTTAGACGCATCGTGATTTTGACCAACTTCGGCTTGAGTTGCCAGAACTTAAGGGTTATATTTTAGTCCCGCGGACTCTAAACTAACTCATGATGGCCTTGGTTTTCAGTTAAATTGAGAGAGCAAAACTTTTTGAACGCTCACTTTCGAGCTTCTTGGCCGAAATATGCAGCCACGTCACTTTAAGACTAAAAGAGTAGCCGAGACTGCTTTACGCGCATCGTGATTTTGACAAACTTCGGCTCGATTTCCCGGGACTTGGGGGATATTTTGATGTCCCGGACACTATAAACAATCTGCTGATGTGGCTTGGTTTTCGGTGAAATGGACACAGCATAACTTTTTGAAGTTTTACTTTCGAGCTTCTGGGCCGAAATATAGCCCCAGTTCACTTTAAGAATCAAAGAGTAGCCGAGACTGCTTTACGCGCATCGTGATTTTGACAAACTTCGGCTCGATTTCCCGGGACTTGGGGGATATTGTGATGTCCTGGACCCTGTAAACAATCTGCTGATGTGGCATAGTTTGCGGTGAAATGGACACAGGAAAACGTTTTGAACTTTCACTTTCGAGCTTGTGGGCCGAAATATAGCCCCAGTTCTCTTTAAGAATCAAAGAGTAGGCGAGACCGCCTTACGCGCATCGTGATTTTGACAAACTTCGGCTCGATTTCCCCGAACTTGGGCGATATTTTCCAGTCCCGAGCAGTCTAAACTAACTCCTGATGGCCTTGGTTTGCAGTGAAATGAACAAGGTAACAGTTTTTGAACGCTTAATTTCGAGCTTCTGGGATGAAAGATAACCCCACTTCACTTTAAGACTCAAAGAGTAGGCGAGACCGCCTTACGCGCATCGTGATTTTGAGCAACTTCCACTCGATTTTCTAGAATTTTGGCGATATTTTCAACTCCTGAGGACTCTAAACTAACTCCTGATGGCCTTAGTTTGATTTGAAATGGACAGAAGAAAACTTTTTGAACGCTCAGTTTCGAACTTCTGGGCCGAAATACAACCGTACTTCACTTTAAGACTGAAATAGTAGCCGAGACCTCCTTACGAGCATCGTGATTTTGAACCAGTTCAGCTCGATCTCCCGGAACTTGGGGGATATTTTCCAGTCCGCGGGACTTTAAACTAATTCCTGATGGCCTTGGTTTGCAGTTAAATGCTCAAAGGGTAACTTTTTAAAGGTTCACTTTCGAGCTTCTGGGCCGAAATATAGCCCCACTTTACTTTAAGACTGAAAGAGTAGCCGAGACCGTCTTACGCGCATCGTGGTTTTGACCAACCTCGGCTCGATTTCCCGGAACTTCGGGGATACATTCCAGTCCCGGGGACTCTAAACTAACTGCTGATGGTCTTGGTGTTCAGTGAAATGGACAAAGCACATTTTTTTGAACGCTCACTTTCGAGCTTCTCGGCCGAAATATACCCCTACTTCACTTTAAGACTGAAAGAGTAGCCGAGACCGCCTTACGCGTATCGTAATTTTGACCAACTTCGGCTCGATTTCCCGGAAATAGGGGGATTTTTTCCAGTCCCGGGGACTCTAAAATAACTCCTATTGGCCTTGGTTTCCAGTGAAATGGACACAGGAACACTTTTTGAACGCGCACTTTCGAGCTTGCTGGCCCAAATATAGCCCTACTTCTTTTTAAGACTGAAAGAGTAGGCGGGAGCGCCTTACGCGCATTGTGATTTTGAGGATCTTCGGCTCGAACTGGCGAAACTTGGGAGATATTTTCCAGTCCCAAAGTCTCTAAACTCACTCCTGATTGTCTAAGATGTGAGTGAAATAGACACAAAAATTTTTGAACCCTTACTTTCGAGCTTCTGGAGTTAAATCTAAGCCCACTTTACCTTAAGACTGAAAGAGTAGCCGAGACCCCCTTAAGCGCATGGTGATTTTGAGTAACTTCGGGTGGATTTCCCGTAACTTGGGGGATATTTCCAGTTCCTTTGACGCTAAACTAAGTCGTGATGGCCTTGTTTTGCAGTGAAATGGAGACAGCAAAACTTTTCAAACACTCAGTTTGGAGCTTCTGGGCCGAAATATTGCCCCATTTCACTTTAAGACTGAAAGAGTAACCGAGACCGCCGTACGCGCGTCGTGATTTTGACCAACTTCGGTTACATTTCCTGGAACTTGGGGGATATTTTCCAGTCCCGGGGACTCTAAACTGACCCCCGACGTCCTTGGTCTGCAGTAAAATGGACACAGCAAACTCTTTGAACGCTCACTTTTGAGCTTCTGGGCCGAAATATAGCTCCACTTCACTTTAAGAGTGAAAGAGTAACCGAGACCGCCTTACGCCCATCGTAATTTTGATCAACTTCGGCTAGATTTCCCGGAACTTGGGGGATATTTTCCAGTCCCGCGGACTCTAAAGTAACTCCTGATGGCCTTGCTCTGGAGTGAAATGGACACAGCACAACTTTTTGAACGCTCACTTTCGAGCTTCTGGGGGGAAATATTGCGCCAGTTGACTTTAAGAATGAAAGAGTAACCGGGACCGCCTTACGCGCATCGTGATTTTGACCAACTTTGGCTCGATTTCCCGGGTAATGGGGGATATTTTCCGGTACCAGGGACTCTAAAGTAACTCCTGATTTCCTCGGTTTGCAGTGAAATGGACACAGCACAACTTTTTGAATGCTCACTTTTGAGCTTCTGGGCCGAAGCATAGCCCTACTTCACTTTAAGACTGAAAGACTAGCCGAGACCGCCTTACGCGCATCGTGATTTTGGGCTACTTCGGCTCGATTTCCCGGAACTTGGGAGATAATTGCCAGTCCCGGGCACTCTAAACTAACTCCTGATCGCCTTGGTTTCCAGTGAAATGGACACAGCCAAACTTTTTGAACGTTCACTTTCGAGCTTCTGGGTCGAAATATAGCCCCACTTCACCTTAAGACTGAAAGGGTAGCCGGGACCGCCTTACGCGCATGGTAATTTTGTCTAACTTCGGCTTGATTTCCTGGGAGTTGGGGGATATTTTCCAGTCCCGGAAGCTCTAACCTAACTCCTGAATGCCTTGGTTTTTAGTGAAATGGACACAGGTAAAAGGAGCGCACGCTCGGTTTCCAGGTTGTAGGCCGAAATATAGCCCCACTTTATTTTAAGACTGAAAGTGTACACGAAACCGTCTTAAGCGCATCGAAATTTTTAGCCACTATGGCTCGATATGCCAAAACTTGGGGGATATTTTCCAGTCCCGGGGACTCTACCCTAACTCTTGATGGCCTTAGTTTTCAGTAAAGTAGTCACAGGTAAAAGGAGCGCACGCTCGGTGTTAAGCTTCTAGGCCGAAGTGTAGTCCCAGTTCATTTTAAGACTGAAAGAGTAAACGAAACTGCCGTACGCCTATCGTAATTTTAAGAAAGTATGGCTCAATTTGCCGAAAGTTGGAGGATAGCTTCCAGTCTCGAGGATTCTAAACTATCTCCTGATGGACTTAGTTCTTAGTGAAATGGACACAGGTAAAAGGAGAGCACGCTCGGTGTCGAGCTTGTAGAACCGAAATATAGCCCCACTTCATTTTCGGAGTAAACGAGTAGCCGAGACCGCCTTACGCGCATCGTGATTTTGAGCATCTTTGGCTCGATTTGCCGGAATTCGGGCAATATTTTCCAGTCCCGAGGACTCTATGTTAACTCCTGATGAACTTAGTTTTCAGTGATATGTACACAGGCAAAAGGGGGACACGCTCGGTGTTGAGCTTCTCGGCCGAAATATAGCCCCCACTTCATTTTAAGACTGAAAGAGTAGCCGAGACCGCCTTACGCGAATCGTGATTTTGAGCAACTTTGGCTCGATCTGCCAGAATTTGGGAAATATTTTCCAGTCCTATGGACTCTAAACTAACTCCTGATGGCCTAAGGTGTCAGTGAAATGGACAAAGGTAAAATTAGCGCACGCCCGGTCTCGAGCTTCTAGGTCGAAATATAGCCCCCTTTAATTTTAAGACTGAAAGAGTACCCGAGACCGCCTTACGCGCATCGTGAATTTGGGCCACGTTTGCTCGATTTCCCGGAAGTTGGCGAATAATTTAAAGTCCCGGGGACGCTAAACTAACTCCCGATGACCTTGTTTTGCAGTTTAATGAACACAGCAAAACATTCTGAACGCTCACCTTCGAGCATCAGTGCCGCAATATAGCCCTACTTAAATTTAAGACTGAAAGAATAACCGAGAGCCCGTTACGCGCATCGTAATTTTCATCAACTTCGGCGCCATTTCCTGGAACTTGGAGAATATTTTCCAGTTCCGGGGACTCTAAACTAACTCCTGATTGCCTTGGTTTGCAGTCAAATGGACACAGCAAAACTTTTTGAACGCTCACTTTGGAGCTTGTGGGCCTAAATATAGCCACACTTCACTTTAAGACTGAAACAGTAGCCGAGACCGCGTTACGCGCATCGTGATTTTGAGCAAGTTCTGCTCGCTTTCCTGGAACTTGGGGAATATTTTCCAGTCCCGGGGACTCTAAACTAACTCCTGATGACCATGGTTTGCAGTCAAATTCACACAGCACAAGTTTTTGAAGGAACACTTTCGAGCTTTTAGGCCGAAATATAGTCCCACATCACTGACGACTTAAAGAGTAGCCGAGACCGGCGTGGGCGCATCGTGATTTTGACCAACTTCGGGTCGATATTCCGGAACTTGGGGGATATTTTCCAGTCCCAGGGACTCTAAACTAACTCTTGATGGCCTTGGTTTGCAGTGAAATGGAGACAGCAAAACTTTTTGAACGCTCACCTTCAAGCTTCTGGGCCGAAATATAGCCCACTTTACTTTAATACTGAAAAAGTAGCCGAGATCGCCTTACGCGCACCGTGATTTTGACGAACTTCGAATGGATATCCCGGAACTTGGGGGATATTTTCCAGTCCCTTGGACGCTAAACTAGGTGCCGATGACCTTCTTTTGCAGTGAAATGTACACAGCAAAGCTTTTTGAAGGCTCACTTTCGAGGTTGTGGGCCTAAATATAGCCACACTTCACTTTAAGACTGAAACAGTAGCCGAGACCGCGTTACGCGCATCGTGATTTTGAGCAAGTTCTGCTCGCGTTCCTGGAACTTGGGGAATATTTTCCAGTCCCGGGGACTCTAAACTAACTCCTGATGGCCATGGTTTGCAGTCAAATTCACACAGCACAAGTTTTTGAACGAACACTTTCGAGCTTTTAGGCCGAAATATAGTCCCACATCACTGACGACTTAAAGAGTAGCCGAGACCGGCGTGCGCGCATCGTGATTTTGACAAACTTCGGGTGGATTTCCCGGAGCTTGGGGGATATTTTCCAGTCCCTTGGACGCTAAACTAGGTGCCGATGGCCTTGTTTTGCAGTGAAATGTACACAGCAAAGCTTTTTGAAGGCTCACTTTCGAGGTTGTGGGCCGAAATATACCATACTTCACTTTAAGACTGAAACAATAGCCGAGACCACGTTTCGCGCAACGTGATTTTGATCAACTTCGGCTCGATTTCCCGGAACTTGTGAAATATTTTCCAGTCTCGGGGAGTCTAAACTAACTCGTTCTGGTCTTGGTTTGCAGTGAAACGGAAACAGAAAAAGTTTTTGAACGCATACTTTCGAGCTTCTGGACCCAAATAGAACCCCACTTCACTTGAAGACTGAAAGAGTAGCCGAGACCGCCTTACGCGCATCGTGATTTTGACAAACTTCAGGTGGATTTCTCGGAGCTTGGGGGATATTTTACAGTCCTTTGGACGATAAACTAGGTGCCGATGGCCTTGTTTTGCAGTGAAATGGACACAGCAAAGCTTTATGAAGGCTCACTTTCGAGGTTGTGGGCCGAAATATAGCCATACTTCACTTTAAGACTGAAACAGTAGCCGAGACCACGTTTCGCGCATCGTGATTTTGATCAACTTCGGCTCGATTTCCCGGAACTTGCGAAAAATTTTTCAGTCCCGGGGACTCTAAACTAACTCGTGCTGGTCTTGGTTTGCAGTGAAACGGAAACAGAAAAAGTTTTTGAACGGATACTTTCGAGCTTCTGGTGCGAAATAGAACCCCACTTCACGTGAAGACTGAAAGAGTAGCCGAGACCGCCTTACGTGCATCGTGATTTTGAGCAACTTCGGCTCGATTTGCCGGAACTAGGGGGATATATTCTAGTTCTGAGGACTCTAAACTACTTCCTGATGGCCTTGGTTTGCAGTAAAATGGACCCAGCGAAACTTTTTGAACGCTCAATTTCGAGCGTCTGGGCCAAAATATAGCCCCCGATTCCTTTAACACTGAAAGAGTAGCCGTGACCGCCTTACGTGCATCGTGATTTTGACGAACTTCGGGTTGATTTCCCGGAACTTGGGGGATATTTTCCAGTCCCGGGAACTCTCAACTAACGCCTGCTTGTCTTGGTTTGCAGTGAAATGGACACAGCGAAAGTTTTTGAACGCTCACTCTCGAGCTTCTGGGCAGAAATAGAGCCCCATTTTACTTTAAGACTGAAAGAGTAGGCGAGACCGTCTTGAGCGAATCGTGATTTTGACCAATTTCGCCTTTATTTCCCGAAACTTGGGGGATATATTCCAGTCAAAGGGACTGTACAGTAACTCCTGATAGCCTTGGTTTTCAGTGAAATGGACAGAGCCCAACTTTGGAGCTTCTGGGCAGAAATATAGCCCCACTTTACTTTAAGACTGAAAGAGTAGATGAGACCGCCTTACGCGCATCGTAATTTTGAGGAACTTCGAATGGATTTCCCGGAACTTGGGGGATATTTTGCAGTCCCTTAGACGCTAAACTAAGTCCTGATTGCCTTCTTTTGAAGTAAAATGGACACAACAAAATTTTTTGAACGCTCCCTTTCTAGCTTCTGGGCCAAAATATAGCCCCCCATTACTTTAACACTGAAAGAGTACCGAGACCGCCTTACGTGTATCGTGATTTTGACAAACTTTGGGTTGATTTCCCGGAACTTGGGGGATATTCTTTAGTCCCGGGGACTCTAAACTAACTTCTGATGGACTTGGTTTGCACTGAAAGTGACAGAGCAAAACTTTTTAAACACTCACTTTCGAGCTTCTGGGCCGAAATACAGCCCCACTCCACTTTAAGACTGAAAGAGTAGCCGAGACCACCTTACGCACATCGTGATTTTGACCAACTTCGGCTCGATTTACCGGAACTTGGGGGATATTTTCCAGTCCCGAGGACTCTTAAGTAACACCTGATGGCCTTGGTTTGCATGGAAATGGATACAGCAAAACTTTTTGAACGCTCACTTTTGAGCTTCTGGGCTGAAATATAGCCCCACTTCACTTTAAGACTGAAAGAGTAGCCGAGACCGTCTTACGCGCATCGTGATTTTGACCAACGTCTTCTCGATTTTCCGGAACTTGGGAAATACATTCCACTCCCGGGGACTCTAAACTAACTACTGATAGCCTTGGTTTGCAGTGAAATAGACACAGTAATGTTTTTTGAGCTTTGAGCTTGTGGGCCGAAATAGAGCCCCACTTCACTTTAAGACTGACGGAGTAGCCGACACCGCCTTAAGCGCACCGTGATTTTGACCAACTTCGGCTCGATTTGCCGGACCTTGGGGGATATTTTCCAGTCCCGGGGACTCTAAACTAACTTCTGATTGTCCTGGTTTTCAGTGAAATAGACACAGCGAAACTTTTTGAACGCTCACTCTCGAGCTTCTGGACCGAAATATAGCCCCACTTCACTTTAAGACTGAAAGAGTAGCCGAGACCGTCTTGTGCAAATCGTCATTTTGACCAACTTCGGGTCGGTTTTCCGGAACTTGGGGGATATATTCCATTTCCGCGGGCTCCAAACTAACTCCTGATGGCCTTGGTTTTCAGTGAAATGGACAAAGGAAAGCTTTTTGAACACTCTCTTTGTAGCTTCTGGGCCGAAATAGAATCCCACTTCACTTTCAGACTGAAAGAGTAGCCGAGACCGCCTCACGCGCATCGTGAGTTAGACCAAGTTGAGCTCGATTTCACGCAACTTTTGGGATATTTTCCAGTCCAGATGACTCTAAACTAACTCCGGATGGCCTTGGTTTGCGTTGAAATGCGCAGAGCATAAATTTTTGAACGCCAACTTTGGAGCTTCTGGGCCGAAATATAGCCCCACTTCACTTTAAGACTGAAAGAGTAGCCGAGATCGCCTTACGGGCATCGTGATTTTGACCAATTTCGGATCGATTTCTCGGAACTTGGGCAATATTTTCCAGTCCCGCGGACTCTAAACTAACTCCTGATCGCCTTGCTTTGCATTGAAATGGACAGAGCAAAACTTTTTGAACGCTCACTTTCGAGCTTGTCGGCCGAAATATAGCCACACTTTACTTTAAGACTGAAACAGAAGCCGAGACCGCATTTCGCGCATCGTGATTTTGATCAACTTCGGCTCGCTTTCTCGGAATTTGGGGAATATTTTCCAGTCGTGGGGACCCTAAACTAAGTCCTGATGGCCTTGTTTTGAAGTGAAATGGACACAGCAAAACTCTTTGAACGCTCACTTTCTAGCTTGTGGGCCGAAATATAGGCACCCTTGACTTTAAGACTGAAACAGTAGCCGAGACCACGTTACGTGCATCATGAATTTTGATCAACTTCGGCTCCAATTTCCGGGACTTGGGGGATATGTTCCAGTCCCGGGGACTCTAAACTAACTCCTGATGGCCTTGGTTTGCATTGAATTAGACACGGCACAATTTTTTGAACGCATACTTTCGAGATTCTGGGCCGAAATATAGCCCCACTTCACTTAAGACTGAAAGAGTAGCCGAGACCGCCTTGCTCGCACCGTGAGTTTGACAAACTTCTGGTCGATATTCCGGAACTTGGGGGTTATTTTCCAGTCCCAGCAACTCTAAACTAACTCCTGATGGCCTTGGTTTGCAGTGAAATGGACCGAGCAAAACTTTTTGAACGCTCACCTTCGAGCTTCCTGGCCGAAATAAAGCCCCACTTTACTTTAAGACTTAAAGAGTAACCGAGACAACCTTACGCGCATTGTGATTTTGACAAACTTCGGGTGGATCTCCCGGAACTTGGGGAACATTTTCCAGTCCCTTGGACGCTAAACTATGTCCTGAATGCCTTGTTTTACAGTGAAATGGAGACAGCAAAACTTTTTGAACGCTCACTTTCGAGCTTGTGGGCCGAAATATAGCCACACTTTACTTTAAGACTGAAACAGTAGCCGAGACCGCATTTCGCACATCGTGATTTTGATCAACTTCGGCTCGCTTTCCCGGAACTTGGGGAATATTTTCCAGTCCCGGGGACCCTAAACTAACTTTTGATAGCTTTGGTTTACAGTGAAATGCACACAGCAAAACTTTTTGAACGCTCACTTTCGAGCTTCTGGACAGAAATATAGCCCCACTTGACTTTACGACTGAAAGGGTAGCCGAGACCGCTTTGGGAGCATCGTGATTTTGACCAACTTCAGCTCGATTTACCGGAACTTGAGGAATATTTTCCAGTCCCACGGAGCCTAAGCTAACTCGTGATGCCCTTGTTTTTCAGTCAAAGAACACAGCAAAACTTTTTGAAGGCTCACTTTCGGGCTTCTGGGCCGAAATATAGCCCAACTTCACTTTAAGACTGAAACAGTAGCCGATACCGCATTTCGCGCATCGTGATATTGATCAACTTCGGTTCGATTCCCCGGAACTTGGGCAATATTTTTCAGTCCCGGGGACTCTAAACTAACCCCTGATGGCCTTGGTTTGCAGTGAAATGGACAGAGCAAAACTTTTTGAACGCTCACTTTCGGGCTTCTGGCCCGAAATTTAGCCCCACTTCACTTTAAGACAGAAAGAGTAGCCGATACCACTTTAGGGGCATCGTGATTTTGACCAACCTCGGCTCAATTTCCCGGACCTTGGGGCATATTTTCTTGTCCCGGGGACGCTAAACTAACTCCTGATGGCCTTGGTTTCCAGTGAAATGGACACAGCCAAACTTTTTGAACGCTCACTTTCGGGCTTCTCGCCCGAAATATAGCTCCACTTCACTCTAAGACTCAAAGAGTAGCCGACACTACCTTACGCAAATCGTGATTTTGAGCAACTTCGGCTCGATTTCTCGGAAGTTGGGGGATATTTTCCAGTCCCGGGGACTCTAAACTAGCTCCTGATGGCTTTGGTTTGCAGTCAAATAAACACAAGGACACTTTTTTAACGCTCACTTTCAAGCTCCTGGACAGGAATAAAGCCTCACTTCACTTTAAGACTGAAACAGTAAGCGAGACCGCCTAACGCGCACCGTGATTTTGACCAATTTCGGCTAAATTTCCCTGAACTTGGGGGGATATTTTCCAGTCCCGAAGACTCTTAAGTAACCCCTGATGGCCTTGGTTTGCATTGAAATGGATACAGCAAAACTTTTTGAAGCTCACTTTTGAGCTTCTGGGCCGAAATATAGCCCCACTTCACTTTAACACTGAAAGACTAGCCAAGACCGTCTTGCGCGCATCGTGATTTTGACCAACGTCTTCTCGATTTTCCGGAACTTGGGAAATATAATGCAGTCCCGGGGACTCTAAACTAACTCCTGATGGCCTTGGTTTGCAGTGAAATGGACACAGCAAATTTTTTGCAACGCTCACTTTGGAGCTTCTGGGCCGAAATAGAGCCCCACTTCACTTTAAGACTGAAAGAGTAGCCGAGGCCGCCTTAGGCGCATCGTGATTTTGACCTACCTCGGCTTGAGTTGCCAGAACTTAAAAGATATTTTCCACTCCCGGGGACTCTAAAGTAACTCATTATGGCCTTGGTTTTCAGTGAAATTGAGAGAGGAATACTTTTTGAACGCTCACTTTCGAGCTTCTGGACCGAAATATAGCCCTACTTCACTTTAAGACTCAAAGAGTAGCCGAGACCGCCTTACGCGAATCGTTATTTTGACCAACTTCGTCTCGATTTGGCGGAGCTTGGAGGATATTTTCCAGTTCTGGGGACTGTAAACTACTTCCTGAGGGCCTTGCTTTGCAGTGAAATGGGCACAGCATAACTTTTTGAACGCTCACTTTCGAGCTTCTGGGCCAAAATATACAGCCACGTCACTTTAAGACTAACAGAGTAGCCGAGACTGCCTTACGCGCATCGTGATTTTCACAAACTTCGGCTCGATTTCCCGGAACTTGGGGGATATTTTGATGTCCCGGAGACTGTAAACTATGTCCTGATGTGGCTTGGTTCGCTGTGAAATGGACACAGCAAAACTTTTTGAACTTTCACTTTCGAGCTTCTGGGCCGAAATATAGTCCGAGTTCACTTTAAGAATGAAAGAATAGCCGAGACCGCCTTACGCTCATCGTGATTTTGACCAACTTTGGCTCGATTTCCCAGGAAATGGGGAATATTTTCCGGTACCGGGGACTCTAAAGTAACTCCTGATTGCCTTGGTTTGCATTGAAATGGAGAGAGCAAAACTTTTTCAACGCTCCCCTTCGGGCTTCTGAGCCGAAATATAGCCCCACTTCAGTTTAAGACTGAAAGAGTAGCCGAGACCGTCTTACGCGCATCGTGAATTTGACCAACTTCGGCTCGATTTCCCGAAACTTCGGGGATATATTCAAGTTCCAAGGACTCTAAACTAACCCCTGATGGCCTTGGTCTGCAGTGAAATGGACACAGCAAATTTTTTGAACGCTTACTTTCGAAATTCTGGGCCGAAATATAGCCCCACTTCACTTTAAGACTGAAAGAGTAGCCGAGACCGCCTTAGACGCATCGTGATTTTGACCAACTTCGCCTTGAGTTGCCAGAACTTAAGGGATATTTTCTAGTCTCGCGGTCTCTAAACTAACTCATGATGGCCTTGGTTTTCAGTTAAATTGAGAAAGCAAAACTTTTTGAACGCTCACTTTCGAGCTTCTGGGCCGAAATATACAGCCACGTCACGTTAAGACTAAAAGAGTAGCCGAGACTGCTTTACGCGCATCGTGATTTTGACAAACTTCGGCTCGATTTCCCGGGACTTGGGGGATATTTTGATGTCCCGGACACTGTAAACAATCTGCTGATGTGGCTTGGTTTGCGGTGAAATGGACACAGCAAAACTTTTTGAACTTTCACTTTCGAACTTCTGGGCCGAAATATAGCCCCAGTTCACTTTAAGAATGAAAGAGTAGCCGAGACCGCCTTACGCGCATCGTGAATTTGACAAACTTCGGCTCGATTTCACCGAACTTTGGCGATATTTTCCAGTCCCGAGGAGTCTAAATTAACTCCTGATGGCCTTGGTTTGCAGTGAAATGAACAAGGTAACACTTTTTGAACGCTTATTTTCGAGCTTCTGGGATGAAATATAACCCCACTTCACTTTAAGACTCAAAGAGTAGGCGAGACCGCCTTACGCGCATCGTGATTTTGCGCAACTTCCGCTCGATTTTCTAGAATTTTGGCGATATTTTCAAGTCCTGGGGACTCTAAACTAACTCCTGATGGCCTTGATTTGGTGTGAAATGGACGCAGGAAAACGTTTTGAACGCTCAGTTTCGAGCTTCTTGGCCGAAATACAACCGTACTTCACTTTAAGACTGAAATAGTAGCCGAGACTGTCTTACGCGCATCGTGATTTTGACCAACTTCCGTTCGATTTCCCGAAACTTCAGGGATATATTCCAGTCCGGGGGACTCTAAACTAACTGCTGATGGCCTTGGTTTGCAGTTAAATGGACAAAGCGTAACTTTTTAAAGGTTCACTTTCGAGCTTCTGGGCTGAAATATAGCCCTACTTCACCTTAAGACTGAAAGAGTAACCGAGACCGCCTTACGCGCATGGTGATTTTGACTAACTTCGGGTGGATTTCCCGTAACTTGGGGGATATTTCCAGTTCCTTTGACGCTAAACTAAGTCGTGATGGCCTTGTTTTGCAGTGAAATGAACACAGCAAAACTTTTTAAACACTCGGTTTCGAGCTTCTGGGCCGAAATATTGCCCCAATTAACTTTAAGACTGAAAGAGTAGCCGAGACCGCCGTACGCGCGTCGTGATTTTGACCAACTTCGGTTAAATTTCCCGGAACTTGGGGATATTTTCCTGTCCCGGGGACTCTAAACTGACCCCCGACGTCCTTGGTCTGCACTAAAATGGACACAGCAAAACTCTTTGAACGCTCACTTTTGAGCTTCTGGGCCGAAATATAGCTCCACTTCACTTTAAGAGTGAAAGAGTAGCCGAGACCGCCTTACTCCCATCGTAATTTTGACCAACTTCGGCTAGATTTCCCGGAACTTGGGGGATATTTTCCAGTCCCGCGGACTCTAAAGTAACTCCTGATGGCCTTGCTCTGGAGTGAAATGGACACAGCACAACTTTTTGAACGCTCACTTTCGAGCTTCTTGGGAGAAATATTGCCCCAGTTCACTTTGAGAATGAAACGGTAACCGGGACCGCCTTACGCGCATCGTGATTTTGACCAACTTCGGCTCGATTTACCGGAACTTGGGGGATATTTTCCAGTCCCGAGGACTCTTAAGTAACCCCTGATGGCCTTGGTTTGCATTGAAATGGATACAGCAAAACTTTTTGAACGCTCACTTTTGAGCTTTTGGGTCGAAATATAGCCCCACTTCACTTTAAGACTGAAAGAGTAGCCGAGACCGTCTTGTGCAAATCGTCATTTTGACCAACTTCGGGTCGGTTTCCCGGAACTTTGGGGATATATTCCATTTCCGCGGGCTCTAAACTAATTCCTGATCGCCTTGGTTTTCAGTGAAATGGACAAAGGAAAGCTTTTTGAACACTCTCTTTGTAGCTTCTGGTCCGAAATAGAATCCCACTTCACTTTCAGACTGAAATAGTAGCCGAGACCGCCTGACGCGCATCGTGACTTAGATCAAGTTAAGCTCGATTTCAAGCAACTTTTGGGATATTTTCCAGTCCGGATGACTCTAAACTAACTCCGGATGTCCTTGGTTTTCACTGAAATGCGCACAGCATAAATTTTTGAACGCCCACTTTGGAGCTTCTGGGCCGAAATATAGCCCCACTTCACTATAAGACTGAAAGAGTAGCCGAGATCGCCTTACGTGCATCGTGAATTTGACCATTTTCGGATCGATTTCTCGGAACTTGGGGGATATTTTCCAGTCCCGGGGACTCTAAACTAACTCCTGATCGCCTTGCTTTGCATTGAAATGGACAGAGCAAAACTTTTTGAACACTCACTTTCGAGCTTGTGGGCCGAAATATAGCCACACTTTACTTTAAGACTGAAAGCGTAGCCGAGACCGCATTTCGCGCATCGTGACTTTGATCAACTTCGGCTCGCTTTCCCGGAACTTGGGGAATATTTTCCAGTCCCGGTGACCCTAAACTAAGTCCTGATGGCCTTGTTTTGAAGTGAAACGGACACAGTTAAACTTTTTGAACGGTCACTTTCTAGCTTGTGGGCCGAAATATAGGCACACTTGACTTTAAGACTGAAACAGTAGCCGAGACCACGTTACGCGCATCATGAATTTGTTCAACTACGGCTCCAATTCCCGGGACTTGGGGGATATGTTCCAGTCCCGGGGACTCTAAACTAACTCCTGATGGCCTTGGTTTGCATTGAATTAGACACAGCACAATTTTTTGAACGCATACTTTCGAGATTCTGGGCCGAAATATAGCCCCACTTCACTTAAGACTGAAAGAGTAGCCGAGACCGCCTTGCTCGCAGCGTAAGTTTGACAAACTTCCGGTCGATATTCCGGAACTTGGGGGATATTTTCCAGTCCCAGCAACTCTAAACTAACTCCTGATGGCCTTGGTTTGCAGTGAAATGGACAGAGCAAAACTTTTTGAACGCTCACCTTCGAGCTTCCTGGCCGAAATAAAGCCCCACTTTACTTTAAGACTTAAAGAGTAACCGAGACAACCTTACGCGCATTGTGATTTTGACAAACTTCGGGTGGATCTCCCGGAACTTGGGGAACATTTTCCAGTTCCTTGCACGCTAAACTAAGTCCTGATGGCCTTGTTTTGCAGTGAAATGGAGACAGCAAAACTTTTTGAACGCTCACTTTCGAGCTTGTGGGCCGAAATATAGCCACACTTTACTTTAAGACTGAAACAGTAGCCGAGACCGCATTTCGCGCATCGTGATTTTGATCAACTTCGGCTCGCTTTCCCGGAACTTGGGGAATATTTTCCAGTCCCGGGGACCCTAAACTAACTTTTGATAGCTTTGGTTTGCAGTGAAATGGACACAGCAAAACCTTTTGAACGCTCACTTTCGAGCTTCTAGACAGAGATATAGCCCCACTTGACTTTAAGACTGAAAGAGTAGCCGAGACCGCCTTACGCGCATTGTAATTTTGGGATACTTCGGCTCCATTTCCCGGAAATAGGGGGATATTTTCCAGTCCCGGGGACTCTAAACTGACTCCTGATGGCCTTTGTTTCCAGTGAAATGGACACAGGAACACTTTTTGAACGCGCACTTTCGAGCTTGCTGGCCGAAATATAGCTCTACTTCTTTTTAAGACTGAAAGAGTAGGCGGGAGCGCCTTACGCGCATTGTGATTTTGAGGATCTTCGGCTCGATCTGGCGAAACTTGGGAGATATTTTCCAGTCCCAAAGTCTCTAAACTCACTCCTGATTGTCTAAGATGTGAGTGAAATAGACACAAAAATTTTTGAACCCTTACTTTCGAGCTTCAGGAGTTAAATCTAAGCCCACTTTACCTTAAGACTGAAAGAGTAGCCGAGACCCCCTTAAGCGCATGGTGATTTTGAGTAACTTCGGGTGGATTTCCCGTAACTTGGGGGATATTTCCAGTTCCTTTGACGCTAAACTAAGTCGTGATGGCCTTGTTTTGCAGTGAAATGGACACAGCAAAACTTTTTAAACACTCATTTTCGAGCTTCTAGGCCGAAATATTGCCCCAATTCACTTTAAGACTGAAAGAGTAGCCGAGACCACCGTACGCGCGTCGTGATTTTGACCAACTTCGGTTACATTTCCTGGAACTTGGGGGATATTTTCCAGTCCCGGGGACTCTAAGCTGGCCCCCGACGTCCTTGGTCCGCAGTAAAATGGACACAGCAAAACTTTTTGAACGCTCACTTTTGAGCTTCTGGGCCGAAATATAGCTCCACTTCACTTTAAGAGTGAAAGAGTAGCCGAGACCGCCTTACGCCCATCCTAATTTTGACCAACTTCGGCTCGATTTCCCGGAACTTGGGGGATATTTTCCAGTCCCGCGGACCCTAAAGTAACTCCTGATGGCCTTGCTCTGGAGTGAAATGGACACAGCACAACTTTTTGAACGCTTACTTTCGAGCTTCTGGGGGGAAATATTGCGCCAGTTGACTTTAAGAATGAAAGAGTAACCGGGACCGCCTTACGCGCATCGTGATTTTGACCAACTTTGGCTCGATTTCCCGGAACTTGGGAGATAATTCCCAGTCCCGGGCACTCTAAACTAACTCCTGATGGCCTTGGTTTTCAGTGAAATGGACAGAGCCAAACTTTTTGAACGTTCACTTTCGAGCTTCTGGGCCGAAATATAGCCCCACTTCACTTTAAGACTGAAATAGTAGCCGGGACCGCCTTACGCGCATGGTAATTTTGTCGAACTTCGGCTTGATTTCCTGGGACTTGGGGGATATGTTCCAGTGCCGGAAGCTCTAAACTAACTCCTGAATGCCTTGGTTTTTAGTGAAATGGACACAGGTAAAAGGAGCGCACGCCCGGTTTCCAGGTTGTAGGCCGAAATATAGCCCCACTTTATTTCAAGACTGAAAGTGTACACGAAACCGCCTTAAGCGCATCGGAAGTTTTAGCCACTATGGCTCGATATGCCAAAACTTGGGGGATATTGTCCAGTCCCGGGGACTCTACCCTAACTCTTGATGGCCTTAGTTTTCAGTAAAATGGTCACAGGTAACAGGAGCGCACGCTCGGTGTCGAGCTTCTAGGCCGAAATGTAGCCCCAGTTCATTTTAAGACTGAAAGAGTAAACGAAACTGCCGTACGCCTATCGTAATTTTAAGAAAGTATGGCTCAATTTGCCGAAAGTTGGAGGATAGCTTCCAGTCTCGAGGATTCTAAACTAACTCCTGATGGACTTAGTTCTTAGTGAAATGGACACAGGTAAAAGGAGAGCACGCTCGGTGTCGAGCTTGTAGAACCGAAATATAGTCCCACTTCATTTTCGGAGTAAACGAGTAGCCGAGACCGCCTTACGCGCATCGTGATTTTGAGCATCTTTGGCTCGATTTGCCGGAATTCGGGGAATATTTTCCAGTCCCGAGGACTCTATGTTAACTCCTGATGAACTTAGTTTTCAGTGATATGTACACAGGCAAAGGGAGCGCACGCTCGGTGTTGAGCTTCTCGGCCGAAATATAGCCCCACTTCATTTTAAGACTGAAAGAGTAGCCGAGACCGCCTTACGCGCATCGTGATTTTGAGCAACTTTGGCTCGATCTGCCAGAATTTGGGAAATATTTTCCAGTCCCGGGGACTCTAAACTAGCTCGTGCTGGTCTTGGTTTGCAGTGAAACGGAAAGAGAAAAAGTTTTTGAACGCATACTTTCGAGCTTCTGGACCCAAATACAACCCCACTTCACTTGAAGACTGAAAGAGTAGCCGAGACCGCCTTACGTGCATCGGGATTTTGACGAATTTCGGCTCGATTCGTCGGAACTAAGGGGATATATTCCAGTTCTGAGGACTCTAAACTAATTCCTGATGGCCTTGGTTTGCAGTAAAATGGAGCCAGCAAAACTTTTTGAACGCTCAATTTCGAGCTTCTGGGCCAAAATATAGCCCCCCATTACTTTAACACTTAAAGAGTAGCCGAGACCGCCTTACGTGCATTCCGATTTTGACAAACATCGGGTTGATTTCCCGGAACTTGGGGGATATTTTCCAGTCCCGGGGACTCTCAACTAACTCCTCCTTGTCTTGGTTTGCAGTGAAATGGACACAGCGAAAGTTTTTGAACGCTCACTCTCGAGCTTCTGGGCCGAAATGGAGCCCCATATTACTTTAAGACTGAAAGAGTAGGCGAGACCGTCTTGAGCGAATCGTGATTTTGACTAATTTCGCGTTTATTTCCCGAAACTTGGGGGATATATTCCAGTCAAAGGGACTCTACAGTAACTCCTGATAGCCTTGGTTTTCAGTGAAATGGACAGAGCCCAACTTTGGAGCTTCTGGGCAGAAATATAGCCCCACTTTACTTTAAAACTGAAAGAGTAGATGAGACCGCCTTACGCGCATCGTAATTTTGACGAACTTCGAATGGATTTCCCGAAACTTGGGGGATATTTTGCAGTCTCCTGGACGCTAAACTAAGTCCTGATGGCCTTGTTTTGAAGTGAAATGGACACAACAAAACTTTTTGAACGCTCACTTTCTAGCTTGTGGGTCGAAATATAGCCACACTTCACTTTAGGACTGACACAGTAGCCGAGACCACGTTACGCGCATCATGAATTTGATCAACTTCGTCTCGATTTCCCGGGACTTGGGGGATATGTTCCAGTCCTGGGGACTCTAAACTAACTTCTGATGGCCTTGGTTTGCACTGAAAGTGACAGAGCAAAACTTTTTAAACACTCACTTTCGAGCTTCTGGGCCGAAATATAGCCCCACTTCACTTTAAGACTGAAAGAGTAGCCGAGACCACCTTACGCACATCGTGATTTTGACCAACTTCGGCTCGATTTACCGGAACTTGGGGGATATTTTCCAGTCCCGAGGACTCATAAGTAACCCCTGATGGCCTAGGTTTGCATTGAAATGGATACAGCAAAACGTTTTGAACGCTCACTTTCGAGCTTTTGGGGGGAAATATTGCCCCAGTTCACTTTAAGAATGAAAGAGTAACCGGGACCGCCTTACGCGCATCGTGATTTTGACCAACTTTGGCTCGATTTCCCGGGAATTGGGGGATATTTTCCGGTACCGGGGACTCTAAACTAACTCCTGATTTCCTCGGTTTGCAGTGAAATGGACACAGCACAACTTTTTGAACGCTCACTTTTGAGCTTCTGGGCCGAAGCATAGCCCTACTTCACTTTAAGACTGAAAGACTAGCCGAGACCGCCTTACGCGCATCGTGATTTTGAGCTACTTCGGCTCGATTTCCCGGAACTTGGGAGATAATTGCCAGTCCCGGGCACTCTAAACTAACTCCTGATGGCCTTGGTTTTCAGTGAAATGGACACAGCCAAACTTTTTGAACGTTCACTTTCGAGCTTCTGGGCCGAAATATAGCCCCACTTCACTTTAAGACTGAAATAGTAGCCGGGACCGCCTTACGCGCATGGTAATTTTGTCGAACTTCGGCTTGATTTCCTGGGACTTGGTGGATATTTTCCAGTCCCCTAAGCTCTAAACTAACTCCTGAATGCCTTGGTTTTTAGTGAAATGGACACAGGTAAAAGGAGCGCACGCTCGGTTTCCAGGTTGTAGGCCGAAATATAGCCCCACTTTATTTTAAGACTGAAAGTGTACACGAAACCGCCTTAAGCGCATCGAAATTTTTAGCCACTATGGCTCGATATGCCAAAACTTGGGGGATATTGTCCAGTCCCGGGGACTCTACCCTAACTCTTGATGGCCTTAGTTTTCAGTAAAATGGTCACAGGTAACAGGAGCACACGCTCGGTGTCGAGCTTCTGGGCCGAAATGTAGCCCCAGTTCATTTTAAGACTGAAAGAGTAAACGAAACTGCCGTACGCCTATCGTAATTTTAAGAAAGTATGGCTCAATTTGCCGAAAGTTGGAGGATAGCTTCCAGTCTCGCGGATTCTAAACTATCTCCTGGTGGACTTAGCTGTTAGTGAAATGGACACACGTAAAAGGAGAGCACGCTCGGTGTCGAGCTTGTAGAACCGAAATATAGCCCCACTTCATTTTCGGAGTAAACGAGTAGCCGAGACCGCCTTACGCGCATCGTGATTTTGAGCATCTTTGGCTCGATTTCGCGGAATTCGGGCAATATTTTCCAGTCCCGAGGACTCTATGTTAACTCCTGATGAACTTAGTTTTCAGTGATATGTACACAGGCAAAAGGAGCGCACGCTCGGTGTTGAGCTTCTCGGCCGAAATATAGCCCCACTTTATTTTAAGACTGAAAGAGTAGCAGAGACCGCCTTACGCACATCGTGATTTTGGGCCACTTTTGCTCGATTTCCCGCAGGTTGGCGGATAATTTAAAGTCCCGGGGACGCTAAACTAACTCCCGATGACCTTGGTTTGCAGTTTAATGAACACAGCAAAACATTCTGAACGCTCACCTTCGAGCTTCAGTGCCGCAATATAGCCCTACTTAAATTTAAGACTGAAAGAATAACCGAGAGCCCGTTACGCGCATCGTAATTTTCATCAACTTCGGCGCCATTTCCTGGAACTTGGAGAATATTTTCCAGTTCCGGGGACTCTAAACTAACTCCTGATTGCCTTGGTTTGCAGTCAAATGGACACAGCAAAACTTTTTGAACCCTCACTTTGGAGCTTTTGGGCCTAAATATAGCCACACTTCACTTTAAGACTGAAACAGTAGCCGAGACCGCGTTACGCGCATCGTGATTTTGAGAAACTTCTGCTCGTTTTCCTGGAACTTGGGGAATATTTTCCAGTCCCGGGAACTCTAAACTAACTCCTGATGGCCATGGTTTGCAGTGAAATTCACACAGCACAAGTTTTTGAACGAACACTTTCGAGCTTTTAGGCCCAAATGTAGTTCCACATCACTTACGACTTAAAGAGTAGCCGAGACCGGCGTGCGCGCATCGTGATTTTGACCAATTTTGGGTCGATATTCCGGAACTTGGGGGATATTTTCCAGTCCCAGGGACTCTAAACTAACTCTTGATGGCCTTGGTTTGCAGTGAAGTGGAGACAGCAAAACTTTTTCAACGCTCACCTTCAAGCTTCTGGGCCGAAATATAGCCCACTTTACTTTAATACTAAAAAAGTAGCCGAGACCGCCTTACGCGCATCGTGATTTTGACAAACTTCGGGTGGATTTCCCGGAGCTTGGGGGATATTTTCCAGTCTCTTGGACGCTAAACTAGGTGCCGATGGCCTTGTTTTGCAGTGAAATGGACACAGCAAAGCTTTTTGAACCCTCACTTTCGAGGTTGTGGGCCGAAATATAGCCATACTTCACTTTAAGACCGAAACAGTAGCCGAGACCACGTTTCGCGCATCGTGATTTTGATCAACTTCGGCTCGATTTCCCGGAACTTGCGAAATATTTTCCAGTCTCGGGGAGTCTAAACTAACTCGTGCTGGTCTTGGTTTGCAGTGAAACGGAAACAGAAAAAGTTTTTGAACGCATACTTTCGAGCTTCTGGACCCAAATACAACCCCACTTCACTTGAAGACTGAAAGAGTAGCCGAGACCGCCTTACGTGCATCGTGATTTTGAGCAATTTCGGCTCGATTTGCCGGAACTAAAGGGATATATTCCAGTTCTGAGGACTCTAAACTACTTCCTGATGGCCTTGGTTTGCAGTAAAATGGAGCCAGCAAAACTTTTTAAACGCTCAATTTCGAGCTTCTGGGCCAAAATATAGCCCCCCATTACTTTAACACTTAAAGAGTAGCCGAGACCGCCTTACGTGCATTCCGATTTTGACAAACATCGGGTTGATTTCCCGGAACTTGGGGGATATTTTCCAGTCCCGGGGACTCTCAACTAACTCCTACTTGTCTTGGTTTGCAGTGAAATGGACACAGCGAAAGTTTTTGAACGCTCACTCTCGAGCTTCTGGGCCGAAATAGAGCCCCATTTTACTTTAAGACTGAAAGAGTAGGCGAGACCGTCTTGAGCGAATCGTGATTTTGAGCAATTTCGCGTTTATTTCCCGAAACTTGGGGGATATATTCCAGTCAAAGGGACTCTACAGTAACTCCTGATGGCCTTGGTTTTCAGTGAAATGGACAGAGCACAACTTTGGAGCTTCTGGGCAGAAATATAGCCCCACTTTACTTTAAGACTGAAAGAGTAGATGAGACCGCCCTACGCGCAGGGTAATTTTGACGAACTTCCAATGGATTTCCCGGAACTTGGGGGATATTTTGCAGTCCCTTGGACGCTATACTAAGTCCTGATTGCCTTGTTTTGAAGTGAAATGGACACAACAAAACTTTTTGAACCTTCACTTTCCAGCTTGTGGGCCGAAATATAGCCACACTTCACTTTAGGACTGACACAGCAGCCGAGACCACGTTACACGCATCATGAATTTGATCAACTTCGGCTGGATTTCCCGGGACTTGGGGGATATTGTCCAGTCCCGGGGACTCTAAACTAACTTCTGATGGCCTTGGTTTGCACTGAAAGTGACAGAGCAAAACATTTTAAACACTCACTTTCGAGCTTCTGGGCCGAAATATAGCCCCACTTCACTTTAAGACTGAAAGAGTAGCCGAGACCACCTTACGCACATCGTGATTTTGACCAACTTCGGCTCGATTTACCGGAACTTGGGAATATTTTCCAGTCCCGAGGACTCTTAAGTAACCCCTGATGGCCTAGGTTTGCATTGAAATGGATACAGCAAAACTTTTTAAACGCTCACTTTTGAGCTTCTGGGCCGAAATATAGCCCCACTTTACTTTAAGAATGAAAGAGTAGCCGAGACCGTCTTACGCGCATCGAGATTTTGACCAACGGCTTCTCGGTTTTCCGGAACTTGGGAAATACATTCCACTACCGGGGACTCTAAACTAGCTACTGATAGCCTTGGTTTGTAGTGAAATACACACAGTAATTTTTTTTGAGCTTTGAGCTTGTGAGCCGAAATAGAGCCCCACTTTACTTTAAGACTGAAGGAGTAGCCGACACCGCCTTAAGCGCACCGTGATTTTGATCAACTTCAGCTCGATTTGCCGGAACTTTGGGGATATTTTCCAGTCCCGGGGACTCTAAACTAACTCCTGATTGTCTTGGTTTTCAGTGAAATAGACACAGCGAAACTTTTTGAACGCTCACTCTCGAGCTTCTTGACCGAAATATAGCCCCACTTTACTTTAAGACTGAAAGAGTACCCGAGACCGTCTTGCGCAAATCGTGATTTTCACCAACTTCGGGTCGGTTTCCCGGAACTTGGGGGATATATTCCATTTCTGCGGGCTCTAAACTAACTCCTGAATGCCTTGGTTTTCAGTGAAATGGACAAAGGAAAGCTTTTTGAACACTCTCTTTGTAGCTTCTGGGCCGAAATAGAATCCCACTTCACTTTCAGACTGAAATAGTAGCCGAGACCGCCTCACGCGCATCGTGAGTTAGGCCAAGTTCAGCTCGATTTCACGCAACTTTTGGGATATTTTCCAGTCCGGGGGACTCTAAACTAACTCCGGATGGCCTTGGTTTGCACTGAAATGCGCACAGCATAAATTTTTGAACGCCCACTTTGGAGCTTCTGGGCCGAGATATAGCCCCACTTCACTTTAAGACTGAAAGAGAAGCCGAGATCGCCTTACGCGCATCGTGATTTTGACCATTTTCGGATCGATTTCTCGGAACTTGGGGGATATTTTCCAGTCCCGGGGACTCTAAACTAACTCCTGATCGCCTTGCTTTGCATTGAAATGGACAGAGCAAAACTTTTTGAACGCTCACTTTCGAGCTTGTGGGCCGAAATATAGCCACACTTTACTTTAAGACTGAAACAGTAGCCGAGACCGCATTTCGCGCATCGTGATTTTGATCAACTTGGGCTCGCTGTCCCGGAACTTGGGGGATATTTTCCAGTCCCGGGGACTCTAAACTAACTCCTGATGGTCTCGGCTTGCATTGAAATGGACACAGCACAATTTTTTGAACGCACACTTTCCAGATTCTAGGCCGAAATATAGCCCCACTTCACTTAAGACTGAAAGAGTAGCCAGACCGCCTTGCTCGCATCGTTAGTTTAACAAACTTCCGGTCGATATTCCGGAACTTGAGGGATATTTTCCAGTCCCAGGAACTCTAAACTAACTCCTCATGGCCTTGTTTTGCAGTGATATGGACACAGCAAAACTTTTTGAACGCTCACCTTCGAGCTTGCTGGCCGAAATAAAGCCCCACTTTACTTTAAGACTTAAAGAGTAACCAAGAGCACCTTACGCGCATTGTGATTTTGACAAACTTCGGGTGGATCTCCCGGAACTTGGGGAACATTTTCCAGTCCCTTGCACGCTAAACTAAGTCCTGATGGCCTTGTTTTGCAGTGAAATGGACACAGTTAAACTTTTTGAACGCTCACCTTCGAGCATGTGGGCCGAAATATAGCCACACTTTACTTTAAGACTGAAACAGTAGCCGAGACCACATTTCGCGCATCGTGATTTTGATCCACTCCGGCCCGCTTTCCCGGAACTTGGGGAATATTTTCCAGTCCCGGGGACCCTAAACTAACTTTTGCTAGCTTTGGTTTACAGTGAAATGCACACAGCAAAACTTTTTGAACGCTCACTTTTGAGCTTCTGGACAGAAATATAGCCCCACTTCACTTTAAGACTGAAAGGGTAGCCGAGACCACTTTGGGAGCATCGTGATTTTGACCAACTTCAGCTCGACTTACCGGAACTTGGGGAATATTTTCCAGTCCCAGGGACGCTAAACTATCTCGTGATGGCCTTGTTTTTCAGTCAAAGAACACAGCAAAACTTTTTGAACGCGCACTTTCGGGCTTCTGGGCCGAAATATAGCCCCACTTCACTTTAAGACTGAAACAGTAGCCGATACCGCATTTCGCGCATCGTGATTTTGATCAACTTCGGTTCGATTCCCCGGAACTTGGGCAATCTTTTTAAGTCCCGCGGACTCTAAACTAATCCCTGATGGCCTTGGTTTCCAGTGAAATGAACACAGCAAAACTTTTTGAACGCTCACTTTTTGGCTTCTGGCCCGAAATATAGCCCCACTTCACTTTAAGACAGAAAGAGTAGCCGGGACCACTTTAGGGGCATCGTGATTTTGACCAACCTTGGCTCAATTTCCCGGACCTTGGGGCATATTTTCTTGTCCCGGGGACTCTAAACTAGCTCTTGATGGCCTTGGTTTGCAGTCAAATAAACACAGGGAAACTTTTTGAACGCTCACTTTCAAGCTCCTGGCCAGCAATAAAACCTCACTTCACTTTAAGACTGAAAAAGTAAGCGAGACCGCCTAACGCGCACCGTGATTTTGACCAACTTCGGTTAAATTTCCCTGAACTTGGGGTGATATTTTCCAGTCTCGAAGACTCTTAAGTAATCCCTGATGGCCTTGTTTGCATTGAAATGGATACAGCAAAACTTTTTGAAGCTCACTTTTGAGCTTCTGGGCCGAAATATAGCCCCACTTTACTTTAAGACTGAAAGACTAGCCAAGACCGTCTTGCGCGCATCGTGATTTTGACCAACGTCTTCTCGATTCTCCGGAACTTGGGAAATATATTGCAGTCCCGGGGACTCTAAACTAACTCCTGATAGCCTTGGTTTGCAGTGAAATGGACACAGCAAATTTTTTGCAGCACTCACTTTGGCGCTTGTGGGCCGAAATAGAGCCCCACTTCACTTTAAGACTGAAAGAGTAGCCGAGGCCGCCTTAGGCGCATCGTGATTTTGACCAACTTCGGCTTGAGTTGCCAGAACTTAAAAGATATTTTCCACTCCCGGGGACTCGAAACTAACTCATGATGGCCTTGGTTTTTAGTGAAATTGAGACAGACAAACTTTTTGAACGCTCACTTTCGAGCTTCTGGACCGAAATATAACCCTACTTCACCTTCAGACTCAAAGAGTAGCCGAGACCGCCTTACGCGAATCGTTATTTTGACCAACTTCGTCTCGATTTGGCGGAGCTTGGAGGATATTTTCCAGTTCCGGGGACCGTAAACTACTTCCTTAGGGCCTTGCTTTGCAGTGAAATGGGCACAGCATAACTTTTTGAAGGCTGACTTTCGAGCTTCTGGGCCAAAATATACACGTCACGTCACTTTAAGACTAAAAGAGTAGCCGAGACTGCTTTACGCGCATCGTGATTTTCACAAACCTCGGCTCGATTTCCCGGAACTTGGGGGATATTTTGACGTCCCGGAGGCTGTACACTATCTGCTGATGTGGCTTGGTTCGCGGTGAAATGGACATAGCAAAACTTTTTGAACTTTCACTTTCGAGCTTCTGGGCCGAAATATAGCCCCAGCTCCCTTTGAGAATCAAAGAGTAGCCGACACCGCCTTACGCGCATCGTGATTTTGACTAAATTCGGCTCGCTTTCCCCGAACTTGGGCGATATTTTCCAGTCCCGAGCAGTCTAAACTAACTCCTGATGGCCTTGGTTTGCAGTGAAATGAACACAGCAAAACTTTTTGAACTTTCACTTTCTAGCTTCTCGGCCGAAATATAGCCCCAGTTCACTTTAAGAATCAAAGAGTAGCCGAGACCGCCTTACGCGCATCGTGATTTTGACAAACTTCGGCTCGATTTCCCCGAACTTGGGCGATATTTTCCAGTCCCGAGGAGTCTAAACTAACTGCTGATGGCCTTGGTTTGCAGTGAAATGAACAAGGTAACACTTTTTGAACGCTTATTTTCGACCTTCTGGAATGAAATATAGCCCCAGTTCACTTTAAGACTGAAAGAGTAGGTGACACCGCGTTACGCGCATCGTGATTTTGAGCAACTTCCGCTCGATTTTCTAGAAATTTGGCGATATTTCCAGGTCCGGGGGACTCTAAACTAACTCCTGATGGCCTTGGTTTGATGTGAAATGGACGCAGGAAAACATTTTGAACGCTGTTTCGAGCTTCTGGGCCGAAATACAACCGTACTTCACTTTAAGACTGAAATAGTAGCCGAGACCTCCTTACGAGAATCGTGATTTAGACCCTGTTCAGCTCGATTTCTCGGAACTTGGGGGATATTTTCCATTCCGGGGGACTTTAAACTAACTCCTGATGGCCTTGGTTTGCAGTTAAATGCACAAAGCGTAACTTTTTAAAGGTTCACTTTCGAGCTTCTGGGCCGAAATATAGCCCCACTTTACTTTAAGACTGAAAGAGTAGCCGAGACCGTCTTACGCGCATCGTGATTTTGACCAACTTCCGTTGGATTTCCCGGAACTTCGGGGATATATTCCAGTCCCGGGGACTCTAAACTAACTGCTGATGGCCTTGGTTTGCAGTGAAATGGACACAGCACATTTTTTGAACGCTCACTTTCGAGCTGCTCGGCCGAAATATAGCCCTACTGCACTTTAAGACTGAAAGAGTAGCCGAGACCACCTTACGCGCATCGTAATTTTGACCAACTTCGGCTCGATTTCCCCGAACTTGGGCGATGTTTTCCAGTTCCGAGCAGTCTAAATTAACTCCTGATGGCCTTGGTTTGATGTGAAATGGACGCAGGAAAACTTTTTGAACGTTCAGTTTCGAGCTTCTGGGCCGAAATACAACCGTACTTCACTTTAAGACTGAAATAGTAGCCGAGACCTCCTTACGAGAATCGTGATTTTGACCCAGTTCAGCTCGATTTCCCGGAACTTGGGGGATATTTTCCAGTCCGGGGGACTTTAAACTAACTCCTGATGGCCTTGGTTTGCAGTTAAATGCACAAAGCGTAACTTTTTAAAGGCTCACTTTCGAGCTTCTGGGCCGAAATATAGCCCCACTTTACTTTAAGACTGAAAGAGTAGCCGAGACCGTCTTACGCGCATCGTGATTTTGACATACTTCCGTTGGATTTCCCGAAACTTCGGGGATATATTCCAGTCCCGGGGACTCTAAACTAACTGCTGATGGCCTTGATTTGCAGTGACATAGACACAGCACATTTTTTTGAACGCTCACTTTCGAGCTTCTCGGCCGAAATATAGCCCTACTTCACTTTAAGACTGAAAGAGTAGCCGAGACCGCCTTACGCGCATCGTAATTTTGACCAACTTCGGCTCGATTTGCCGGAAGTTGTCGAATATTTTCAATTCCCGGGGAAGTTAAACTAACTTCCGATGGCCTTAGTTTGCAGTTAAGTGGACACAGCAAAACTTTTTGAACGCTCACTTTCGAGCTTATGGCTCGAAATATAGCCCCACTTAACTTTAAGACTGAAAGAGTAACCCAGACCGCCTTACGCGCATCGTGATTTTGGGATACTTCGGCTCGATTTCCCGGAAATAGTGGGATTTTTTCCAGTCCCGGAGACTCTAAACTAACTCCTGATGGCCTTGGTTTCCACTGAAATGGACACAGGAACACTTTCTGAAAGCGCACTTTCGAGCTTGCTGGCCGAAATATAGCCCTACTTCTTTTTAAGACTGAAAGAGTAGGCGGGAGCGCCTTACGCGCATTGTGATTTTGAGGATCTTCGGCTCGATCTGGCGAAACTTGGGAGATATTTTCCAGTCCCAAAGTCTCTAAACTCACTCCTGATTGTCTAAGATGTGAGTGAAATAGACACAAAAATTTTTGAACCCTTACTTTCGAGCTTCTGGAGTTAAATCTAAGCCCACTTTACCTTAAGACTGAAAGAGTAGCCGAGACCCCCTTAAGCCCATGGTGATTTTGAGTAACTTCGGGTGGATTTCCCGTAACTTGGGGCATATTTCCAGTTCCTTTGACGCTAAACTAAGTCGTGATGGCCTTGTTTTGCAGTGAAATGGACACAGCAAAACTTTTTAAACACTCAGTTTCGAGCTTCTGGGCCGAAATATTGCCCCAATTCACTTTAAGACTTAAAGAGTAGCCGAGATCGCCGTACGCGGGTCGTGATTTTGACCAACTTCGGTTAAATTTCCCGGAACTTGGGGGATATTTTCCAGTCCCGGGGACTCTAAACTGACCCCCGACGTCCTTGGTCTGCAGTAAAATGCACACAGCAAAACTTTTTGAACGCTCACTTTTGAGCTTCTGGGCCGAAATATAGCTCCACTTCACTTTAAGAGTGAAAGAGTAGGCGAGACCGCCTCACGCCCATCCTAATTTTGACCAACTTCGGCTCGATTTCCCGGGACTGGGGGGATATTTTCCAGTCCCGCGAACTCTAAAGTAACTCCTGATGGCCTTGCTCTGGAGTGAAATGGACACAGCACGACTTTTTGAACGCTCACTTTCGAGCTTCTGGGGGGAAATTTTGCCCCAGTTCACTTTAAGAATGAAAGAGTAACCGGGACCGCCTTACGCGCATCGTGATTTTGACCAACTTTGGCTCGATTTCCCGGGAAACGGGGGATATTTTCCGGTACCGGGGACTCTAAACTAACTCCTGATTTCCTCGGTTTGCAGTGAAATGGACACAGCACAACTTTTTGAACGCTCACTTTTGAGCTTCTGGGCCGAAGCATAGCCCTACTTCACTTTAAGACTGAAAGACTAGCTGAGACCGCCTTACGCTCATCGTGGTTTTGAGCTACTTCGCCTCGATTTCCCAGAACTTGGGAGATATTTCCCAGTCCCGGGCACTCTAAACTAACTCCTGATGGCCTTGGTTTTCAGTGAAACGGACACAGCCAAACTTTTTGAACGTTCACTTTCGAGCTTCTGGGCCGAAATATAGCCCCACTTCACTTTAAGACTGAAAGAGTAGCCGGGACCGCCTTACGCGCATGGTAATTTTGTCGAACTTCGGCTTGATTTCCTGGGACTTGCGGGATGTTTTCCAGTCCCGGAAGCTCTAAACTAACTCCTGAATGCCTTGGTTTTTAGTGAAATAGACACAAGTAAAAGGAGCGCACGCTCGGTTTCCAGGTTGTAGGCCGAAATATAGCCCCACATACCCTAACTCTTGATGGCCTTAGTTTTCAGTAAAATGGTCACAGGTAACAGGAGCGCACGCTCGGTGTCGAGCTTCTAGGCCGAAATGTAGCCCCAGTTCATTTTAAGACTGAAAGAGTAAACGAAACTGCCGTACGCCTATCGTAATTTTAAGAAAGTATGGCTCAATTTGCCGAAAGTTGGAGGATAGCTTCCAGTCTCGAGGATTCTAAACTATCTCCTGATGGACTTAGTTCTTAGTGAAATGGACACAGGTAAAAGGAGAGCACGCTCGGTGTCGAGCTTGTAGAACCGAAATATAGCCCCACTTCATTTTCGGAGTAAACGAGTAGCCGAGACCGCCTTACGCGCATCGTGATTTTGAGCATCTTTGGCTCGATTTCGCGGAATTCGGGGAATATTTTCCAGTCCCGAGGACTCTATGTTAACTCCTGATGAACTTAGTTTTCAGTGATATGTACACAGGCAAAGGGAGCGCACGCTCGGTGTTGAGCTTCTCGGCCGAAATATAGCCCCACTTCATTTTAAGACTGAAAGAGTAGCCGAGACCGCCTTACGCGCATCGTGATTTTGAGCAACTTTGGCTCGATCTGCCAGAATTTGCGAAATATTTTCCAGTCCCATGGACTCTAAACTATTTCCTGATGGCCTAAGATGTCAGTGAAATGGACACAGGTAAAATTTTCGCACGCCCGGTCTCGAGCTTCTAGGTCGAAATATAGCCCCCCTTAATTTTAAGACTGAAAGAGTAGCCGAGACCGCCTAACGCGCATCGTGATTTTGGGCCACTTTTGCTCGATTTCCCGCAAGTTGGCGAATAATTTAAAGTCCCGGGGACGCTAAACTAACTCCCGATGACCTTGGTTTGCAGTCTAATGAACACAGCAAAACATTCTGAACGCTCACCTTCGAGCTTCAGTGCCGCAATATAGCCCTACTTAAATTTAAGACTGAAAGAATAACCAAGAGCCCGTTACGCGCATCGTAATTTTCATCAACTTCGGCGCCATTTCCTGGAACTTGGAGAATATTTTCCAGTTCCGGGGACTCTAAACTAACTCCTGATTGCCTTGGTTTGCAGTCAAATGGACACAGCAAAACTTTATGAACGCTCACTTTCGAGCTTGTGGGCCTAAATATAGCCACACTTCACTTTAAGACTGAAACAGTAGCCTAGACCACGTTACGCGCATCATGAATTTGATCAACTTCGGCTCGATTTTCCGGGACTTGGGGGATATTCTCCACTCCCGACGACTCTAAACTAACTCCTGATTGCCTTGGTTTGCAGTGAAATGGACACAGCAAAACTTTATGAACGCTCACTTTCGAACTTGTGGGCCTAAATATAGCCACACTTCACTTTAAGACTGAAACAGTAGCCGAGACCGCGTTACGCGCATCGTGATTTTGAGCAACTTCTGCTCGCTTTCCTGGAACTTGGGGAATCTTTTCCAGTCCCAGGGACTCTAAACTAACTCCTGATGGCCATGGTTTGCAGTGAAATTCACACAGCACAAGTTTTTGAAGGAACACTTTCGAGCTTTTAGGCCGAAATATAGTCCCACATCACTTACGACTTAAAGAGTAGCCGAGACCGGCGTGCGCGCATCGTGATTTTCACCAACTTCGGGTCGATATTCCGGAACTTGGGGGATATTTTCCAGTCCCAGGGACTCTAAACTAACTCTTGATGGCCTTGGTTTGCAGTGAAATGGAGACAGCAAAACTTTTTCAACGCTCACCTGCAAGCTTCTGGGCCGAAATATAGCTCACTTTACTTTAATACTGAAAAAGTAGCCGAGACCGCCTTACGCGCATCGTGATTTTGACAAACTTCGGGTGGACTTCCCGGAGCTTGGGGGATATTTTCCAGTCCCTTGGACGCTAAACTAGGTGCCGATGGCCTTGTTTTGCAGTGAAATGGACACAGCAAAGCTTTTTGAACCCTCACTTTCGAGGTTGTGGGCGGAAATATAGCCATTCTTCACTTTAAGACTGAAACAGTAGCCGAGACCACGTTTCGCGCATCGTGATTTTGATCAACTTCGGCTCGATTTCCCGGAACTTGCGAAATATTTTCCAGTCCCGGGGACTCTAAAGTAACTCGTGCTAGTCTTGGTTTGCAGTGAAACGGAAACAGAAAAAGTTTTTGAACGCATACTTTCGAGCTTCTGGACCGAAATAGAACCCCACTTCAATTGAAGACTGAAAGAGTAGCCGAGACCGCCTTACGTGCATGGTGATTTTGAGCAACTTCGGCTTGATTTGCCGGAACTAAGGGGATATATTCCAGTTCTGAGGACTCTAAACTAATTCCTGATGGCCTTGGTTTGCAGTAAAATGGAGCCAGCAAAACTTTTTGAACGCTCAATTTCCAGCTTCTGGGCCAAAATATAGCCCCCCATTACTTTAACATTGAAAGAGTAGCCGAGACCGCCTTACGTGCATCGTGATTTTGACAAACTTCGGGTTGATTTCCCGGAACTTGGGGGATATTTTCCAGTCCCGGGGACTCTCAACTAACTCCTGCTTGTCTTGGTTTGCAGTGAAATGGACACAGCAAAAGTTTTTGAACGCTCACTCTCGAGCTTCTGGGCCGAAATAGAGCCCCATTTTACTTTAAGACTGAAAGAGTAGGCGAGACCGTCTTGAGCGAATCGTGATTTTGACCAATTTCGCCTTTATTTCCCGAAACTTGGGGGATACATTCCAGTCAAAGGGACTCTACAGTAACTCCTGATGGCCTTGGTTCTCAATGAAATAGACAGAGCACAACTTTGGAGCTTCTGGGCAGAAATATAGCCCGACTTTACTTTAAGACTGAAAGAGTAGATGAGACCGCCTTACGCGCATCGTAATTTTGACGAACTTCGAATGGATTTCCCGGAACTTGGGGGATATTTTGCAGTCCCTTGGACGCTAAACTAAGTCCTGATGACCTTGTTTTGAAGTAAAATGGACACAACAAAACTTTTTGAACGCTCACTTTCGAGCTTGTGGGCCGAAATATAGCCACACTTCACTTTAAGAATGAAAGAGTAGCCGAGACCGTCTTACGCGCATCGTAATTTTGACCAACGTCTTCTCGATTTTCCGGAACTTGGGAAATACATTCCACTCCCGGGGACTCTAAACTAACTACTGATGGCCTTGGTTTGCAGTGAAATGGACACAGCAAATTTTTTTGAACGCTTACTTTCGAAATTCTGGGCCGAAATATAGCCCCACTTCACTTTAAGACTGAAATAGTAGCCGAGACCGCCTTAGACGCATCGTGATTTTGACCAACTGCGGCTTGAGTTGCCAGAACTTAAGGGATATTTTTAGTCCCGCGGACTCTAAACTAACTCATGATGGCCTTGGTTTTCAGTTAAATTGAGAGAGCAAAACTTTTTGAACGCTAACTTTCGAGCTTCTGGGCCGAAATATACAGCCACGTCACTTTAAGACTAAAAGAGTAGCCGAGACCGCCTTACGCGCATCGTGATTTTGACAAAATTCGGCTCGATTTCCCCGAACTTGGGCGATATTTTCCAGTCCCGAGCAGTCTAAACTAACTCCTGATGGCCTTGGTTTGCAGTGAAATGAACAAGGTAACACTTTTTGAACGCTTATTTTCGAGCTTCTGGGATGGAATATAGCCCCACTTCACTTTAAGACTGAAAGAGTAGGCGAGACCACCTTACGCGCATCGTGATTTTGAGCAACTTCCGCTCGATTTTCTAGTATTTTGGCGATATTTCAAGTTTCGGGGACTCTAAACTAACTCTTGATGGCCTTGGTTTGATGTGAAATGGACGCAGGAAAACTTTTTGAACGCTCAGTTTCGAGCTTCTGGACCGAAATACAACCGTACTTCACTTTACGACTGAAATAGTAGCCGAGACCTCCTTACGAGCATCGTGATTTTGACCCAGTTCAGCTCGATCTCCCGAAACTTGGGGGATATTTTCCAGTCCGGGGGACTTTAAACTAACTCCTGATGGCCTTGGTTTGCAGTTAAATGCACAAAGCGTAACTTTTTAAAGGTTCACTTTCGAGCTTCTGGGCAGAAATATAGCCCCACTTTACTTTAAGACTGAAAGAGTAGCCGAGACCGTCTTACGCGCATCGTGATTTTGACCAACTTGCGTTGGATTTCCCGGAACTTCGGGGATATATTCCAGTCCCGGGGACTCTAAACTAACTGCTGATGGCCTTGGTTTGCAGTGAAATGGACACAGCACATTTTTTTGAACGCTCACTTTCGAGCTTCTCGGCCGAAATATAGCCCCACTTAACTTTAAGACTGAAAGAGTAACCCAGACCGCCTTACGCGCATCGTGATTTTGGGATACTTCGGCTCGATTTCCCGGAAATAGGGGTATTTTTTCCAGTCCCGGAGACTCTAAACTAACTCCTGATGGCCTTGGTTTCCAGTGAAATGGACACAGGAACACTTTTTGAACGCGCACTTTCGAGCTTGCTGGCCGAAATATAGCCCTACTTCTTTTTAAGACTGAAAGAGTAGGCGGGAGCGCCTTACGCGCATTGTGATTTTGAGGATCTTCGGCTCGATCTGGCGAAACTTGGGAGATATTTTCCAGTCCCAAAGTCTCTAAACTCACTCCTGATTGTCTAAGATGTGAGTGAAATAGACACAAAAATTTTTGAACCCTTACTTTCGAGCTTCTGGAGTTAAATCTAAGCCCACTTTACCTTAAGACTGAAAGAGTAGCCGAGACCCCCTTAAGCGCATGGTGATTTTGACTAACTTCGGGTGGATTTCCCGTAACTTGGGGCATATTTCCAGTTCCTTTGACGCTAAACTAAGTCGTGATGGCCTTGTTTTGCAGTGAAATGGACACAGCAAAACTTTTTAAACACTCAGTTTCGAGCTTCTGGGCCGAAATATTGCCCCAATTCACTTTAAGACTGAAAGAGTAGCCGAGACCGCCGTACGCGCGTCATGATTTTGACCAACTTCGGTTAAATTTCCCGGAACTTGGGGGATATTTTCCAGTCCCGGGGTCTCTAAACTGACCCCCGACGTCCTTGGTCTGCAGTCAAATGGATACAGCAAAACTTTTTGAACCCTCACTTTTGAGCTTCTGGGCCGAAATATAGCTCCACTTCACTTTAAGAGTGAAAGAGTAGCCGAGACCGCCTTACGCCCATCCTAATTTTGACCAACTTCGGCTCGATTTCGCGGGACTTGGGGATATTTTCCAGTCCCGCGAACTCTAAAGTAACTCCTGATGGCCTTGCTCTGGAGTGAAATGGACACAGCACAACTTTTTGAACGCTCACTTTTGAGCTTTTGGGCCGAAGCATAGCCCTACTTCACTTTAAGACTGAAAGACTAGCCGAGACCGCCTTACGCGCATCGTGATTTTGAGCTACTTCGGCTCGATTTCCCAGAACTTGGGAGATAATTCCCAGTCCCGGGCACTCTAAACTAACTCCTGATGGCCTTGGTTTTCAGTGAAACGGACACAGCCAAACTTTTTGAACGTTCACTTTCGAGCTTCTGGGCCGAAATATAGCCCCACTTCACTTTAAGACTGAAAGAGTAGCCGGGACCGCCTTACGCGCATGGTAATTTTGTCGAACTTCGGCTTGATTTCCTGGGACTTGGGGGATGTTTTCCAGTCCCGGAAGCTCTAAACTAACTCCTGAATGCCTTGGTTTTTAGTGAAATAGACACAAGTAAAAGGAGCGCACGCTCGGTTTCCAGGTTGTAGGCCGAAATATAGCCCCACTTTATTTTAAGACTGAAAGTGTACACGAAACCGCCTTAAGCGCATCGAAAGTTTTAGCCACTATGGCTCGATATGCCAAAACTTGGGGGATATTTTCCAGTCCCGGGGACTCTACGCTAACTCTTGATGGCCTTAGTTTTCAATAAAATGGTCACAGGTAACAGGAGCGCACGCTCGGTGTCGAGCTTCTAGGCCGAAATGTAGCCCCAGTTCATTTTAAGACTGAAAGAGTAAACGAAACTGCCGTACGCCTATCGTAATTTTAAGAAAGTATGGCTCAATTTGCCGAAAGTTGGAGGATAGCTTCCAGTCTCGAGGATTCTAAACTATCTCCTGATGGACTTAGTTCTTAGTGAAATGGACACAGGTAAAAGGAGAGCACGCTCGGTGTCGAGCTTGTAGAACCGAAATATAGCCCCACTTCATTTTCGGAGTAAACGAGTAGCCGAGACCGCCTTACGCGCATCGTGATTTTGAGCATCTTTGGCTCGATTTGCCGGAATTCGGGGAATATTTTCCAGTCCCGAGGACTCTATGTTAACTCCTGATGAACTTAGTTTTCAGTGATATGTACACAGGCAAAGGGAGCGCACGCTCGGTGTTGAGCTTCTCGGCCGAAATATAGCCCCACTTCATTTTAAGACTGAAAGAGTAGCCGAGACCGCCTTACGCGCATCGTGATTTTGAGCAACTTTGGCTCGATCTGCCAGAATTTGGGAAATATTTTCCAGTCCCAAGGACTCTAAACTATTTCCTGATGGCCTAAGATGTCAGTGAAATGGACACAGGTAAAATTAGCGCACGCCCGGTCTCGAGCTTCTAGATCGAAATATAGCCCCCCTTAATTTTAAGACTGAAAGAGTAGCCGAGACCGCCTTACGCGCATCGTGATTTTGGGCCACTTTTGCTCGATTTCCCGCAAGTTGGCGAATAATTTAAAGTCCCGGGGACGCTAAACTAACTCCCGATGACCTTGGTTTGCAGTCTAATGAACACAGCAAAACATTTTTAACGCTCACCTTCGAGCTTCAGTGCCGTAATATAGCTCTACTTAAATTTAAGACTGAAAGAATAACCGAGAGCCCGTTACGCGCATCGTAATTTTCATCAACTTCGGCGCCATTTCCTGGAACTTGGAGAATATTTTCCAGTTCCGGGGACACTAAACTAAATCCTGATTGCCTTGGTTTGCAGTCAAATGGACACAGCAAAACTTTTTGAACGCTCACTTTCGAGCTTGTGGGCCTCAATATAGCCACACTTCACTTTAAGACTGAAACAGTAGTCGACACCGCGTTACGCGCATCGTGATTTTGACCATTTTCGGATCGATTTCTCGGAACTTGGGGGATATTTTCCAGTCCCGGGGACTCTAAACTAACTCCTGATCGCCTTGCTTTGCATTGAAATGGACAGAGGAAAACCTTTTGAACGCTAAGTTTCGAGCTTGTGGGCCGAAATATAGCCACACTTTACTTTAAGACTGAAACAGTAGCCGAGACCGCATTTGGTGCATCGTGATTTTGATCAACTTCGGCTCGCTTTCCCGGAACTTGGGGAATATTTTCCAGTCCCGAGGACCCTAAACTAAGTCCTGATGGCCTTGTTTTGAAGTGAAATGGACACAGCAAAAGTTTTTGAACGCTCACTTTCTAGCTTGTGGGCCAAAATATAGGCACACTTGACTTTAAGACTGAAACAGTAGCCGAGACCACGTTACGCGCATCATGAATTTGATCAACTTCGGCTCGCTTTCCCGGAACTTGGGGAATATTTTCCAGTCCCGGGGACCCTAAACTAGGTCCTGATGGCCTTGTTTTGAAGTGAAATGGACACAGCAAAAGTTTTTGAACGCTCACTTTCTAGCTTGTGGGCCGAAATATAGGCACACTTGACTTTAAGACTGAAACAGTAGCCGGGACCACGTTACGCGCATCATGAATTTGATCAACTTCGGTTCCAATTCCCGGGACTTGGGGGATATGTTCCAGTCCCGGGGACTCTAAACTAACTCCTGATGGCCTTGGTTTGCATTGAAATGGACAGAGGAAAACTTTTTGAACGATCACCTTCGAGCTTCCTGGCCGAAATAAAGCCCCACTTTACTTTAAGACTTAAAGAGTAACCGAGACCACGTTACCCTAAACTAACTTTTGATAGCTTTGGTTTGCAGTGAAATGCACACAGCAAAACTTTTTGAACGCTCACTTTCGGGCTTCTGGCCCGAAATATAGCCCCACTTCACTTTAAGACAGAAAGAGTAGCCGAGACCACTTTAGGGGCATCGTGATTTTGACCAACCTCGGCTCAATTTCCCGGACCTTGGGGCATATTTTCTTGTCCTGGGGACACTAAACTAACTCCTGATGGCCTTGGTTTGCAGTGAAATGAACACAGCAAAACTTTTTGAACGCTCACTTTCGGGCTTCTCTCCCAAAATATAGCCCCACTTCACTCTAAGACTCAAAGAGTAGCCGACACTACCTTACGCAAATCGTGATTTTGACCAACTTCGACTCGATTTCCCGGAAGTTGGGGGATATTTTCCAGTCCCGGGGACTCTAAACTAGCTCCTGATGGCTTTGGTTTGGAGTCAAATAAACACAGCGAAACTTTTTGAACGCTCACTTTCAAGCTCCTGGCCAGGAATAAAGCCTCACTTCACTTTAAGACTGAAACAGTAAGCGAGACCGCCTACCGCGCACCGTGATTTTGACCAACTTCGGCTAAATTTCCCTGAACTTGGGGGGATATTTTCCAGTCCCGAAGACTCTTAAGTAACCCCTGATGGCCTTGGTTTGCATTGAAATGGCTACAGCAAAACTTTTTGAAGCTCACTTTTGAGCTTCTGGGCCGAAATATAGCCCCACTTCACTTTAAGACTGAAAGAGTAGCCGAGGCCGCCTTAGGCGCATCGTGATTTTGACCAACGTCTTCTCGATTTTCCGGAACTTGGGAAATATATTGCAGTCCCGAGGACTCTAAACTAACTCCTGATGGCCTTGGTTTGCAGTGAAATGGACACAGCAAATTTTTTGCAGCGCTCAGTTTGGAGCTTCTGGGCCGAAATAGAGCCCCACTTCACTTTAGGACTGAAAGAGTAGCCGAGGCCGCCTTAGGCGCATCGTGATTTTGACCAACTTCGGCTTGAGTTGCCAGAACTTAAAAGATATTTTCCACTCCCGGGGACTCTAAACTAACTCATGATGGCCTTGGTTTTCAGTGAAATTGAGAGAGGAAAAGTTTTTGAACGCTCACTTTCGAGCTTCTGGACCGAAATATAGCCCTACTTCACTTTCAGACTCAAAGAGTAGCCGAGACCGCCTTACGCGCATCGTTATTTTGACAAACTTCGGCTCGATTTCCCCGAACTTGGGCCATATTTTCCAGTCCCGAGGAGTCTAAACTAACTGCTGATGGCCTTGGTTTGCAGTGAAATGAACACAGCAAAACTTTTTGAACTTTCACTTTCTAGCTTCTCGGCCGAAATATAGCCCCAGTTCACTTTAAGAATCAAAGAGTAGCCGAGACCGCCTTACGCGCATCGTGATTTTGACAAACTTCGGCTCGATTTCCCCGAACTTGGGCGATAGTTTCCAGTCCCGAGCAGTCTAAACTAACTCCTGATGGCCTTGGTTTGCAGTGAAATGAACACAGCAAAACTTTTTGAACTTTCACTTTCTAGCTTCTCGGCCGAAATATAGCCCCAGTTCACTTTAAGAATCAAAGAGTAGCCGAGACCGCCTTACGCGCATCGTGATTTTGACAAAATTCGGCTCGATTTCCCCGAACTTGGGCGATATTTTCCAGTCCCGAGCAGTCTAAACTAACTCCTGATGGCCTTGGTTTGCAGTGAAATGAACAAGGTAACACTTTTTGAACGCTTATTTTCGAGCTTCTGGGATGGAATATAGCCCCACTTCACTTTAAGACTGAAAGAGTAGGCGAGACCACCTTACGCGCATCGTGATTTTGAGCAACTTCCGCTCGATTTTCTAATATTTTCTCGATATTTCAAGTTTCGGGGACTCTAAACTAACTCTTGATGGCCTTGGTTTGATGTGAAATGGACGCAGGAAAACTTTTTGAACGCTCAGTTTCGAGCTTCTGGACCGAAATACAACCGTACTTCACTTTACGACTCAAATAGTAGCCGAGACCTCCTTACGAGCATCGTGATTTTGACCCAGTTCAGGTCGATCTCCCGGAACTTGGGGGATATTTTCCAGTCCGGGGGACTTTAAGCTAACTCCTGATGGCCTTGGTTTGCAGTTAAATGCACAAAGCGCAACTTTTTAAAGGTTCACTTTCGAGCTTCTGGGCAGAAATATAGCCCCACTTTACTTTAAGACTGAAAGAGTAGCCGAGACCGTCTTACGCGCATCGTGATTTTGACCAACTTGCGTTGGATTTCCCGGAACTTCGGGGATATATTCCAGTCCCGGGGACTCTAAACTAACTGCTGATGGCCTTGGTTTGCAGTGAAATGGACACAGCACATTTTTTTGAACGCTCACTTTCGAGCTTCTCGGCCGAAATATAGCCCCACTTAACTTTAAGACTGAAAGAGTAACCCAGACCGCCTTACGCGCATCGTGATTTTGGGATACTTCGGCTCGATTCCCCGGAAATAGGGGTATTTTTTCCAGTCCCGGAGACTCTAAACTAACTCCTGATGGCCTTGGTTTCCAGTGAAATGGACACAGGAACACTTTTTGAACGCGCACTTTCGAGCTTGCTGGCCGAAATATAGCCCTACTTCTTTTTAAGACTGAAAGAGTAGGCGGGAGCGCCTTACGCGCATTGTGATTTTGAGGATCTTCGGCTCGATCTGGCGAAACTTGGGAGATATTTTCCAGTCCCAAAGTCTCTAAACTCACTCCTGATTGTCTAAGATGTGAGTGAAATAGAGACAAAAATTTTTGAACCCTTACTTTGGAGCTTCTGGAGTTAAATCTAAGCCCATTTTACCTTAAGCCTGAAAGAGTAGCCGAGACCCCCTTAAGCGCATGGTGATTTTGAGTAACTTTGGGTGGATTTCCCGTAACTTGGGGGATATTTCCAGTTCCTTTGACGCTAAACTAACTCCCGATGACCTTGGTTTGCAGTCTAATGAACACAGCAAAACATTCTGAACGCTCACCTTCGAGCTTCGGTGCCGCAATATAGCTCTACTTAAATTTAAGACTGAAAGAATAACCGAGAGCCCGTTACGCGCATCGTAATTTTCATCAACTTCGGCGCCATTTCCTGGAACTTGGAGAATATTTTCCAGTTCCGGGGACACTAAACTAAATCCTGATTGCCTTGGTTTGCAGTCAAATGGACACAGCAAAACTTTTTGAACGCTCACTTTCGAGCTTGTGGGCCTCAATATAGCCACACTTCACTTTAAGACTGAAACAGTAGTCGACACCGCGTTACGCGCATCGTGATTTTGACCATTTTCGGATCGATTTCTCGGAACTTGGGGGATATTTTCCAGTCCCGGGGACTCTAAACTAACTCCTGATCGCCTTGCTTTGCATTGAAATGGACAGAGGAAAACCTTTTGAACGCTAAGTTTCGAGCTTGTGGGCCGAAATATAGCCACACTTTACTTTAAGACTGAAACAGTAGCCGAGACCGCATTTGGTGCATCGTGATTTTGATCAACTTCGGCTCGCTTTCCCGGAACTTGGGGAATATTTTCCAGTCCCGAGGACCCTAAACTAAGTCCTGATGGCCTTGTTTTGAAGTGAAATGGACACAGCAAAAGTTTTTGAACGCTCACTTTCTAGCTTGTGGGCCAAAATATAGGCACACTTGACTTTAAGACTGAAACAGTAGCCGAGACCACGTTACGCGCATCATGAATTTGATCAACTTCGGCTCGCTTTCCCGGAACTTGGGGAATATTTTCCAGTCCCGGGGACCCTAAACTAGGTCCTGATGGCCTTGTTTTGAAGTGAAATGGACACAGCAAAAGTTTTTGAACGCTCACTTTCTAGCTTGTGGGCCGAAATATAGGCACACTTGACTTTAAGACTGAAACAGTAGCCGGGACCACGTTACGCGCATCATGAATTTGATCAACTTCGGTTCCAATTCCCGGGACTTGGGGGATATGTTCCAGTCCCGGGGACTCTAAACTAGCTCCTGATGGCTTTGGTTTGGAGTCAAATAAACACAGCGAAACTTTTTGAACGCTCACTTTCAAGCTCCTGGCCAGGAATAAAGCCTCACTTCACTTTAAGACTGAAACAGTAAGCGAGACCGCCTACCGCGCACCGTGATTTTGACCAACTTCGGCTAAATTTCCCTGAACTTGGGGGGATATTTTCCAGTCCCGAAGACTCTTAAGTAACCACTGATGGCCTTGGTTTGCATTGAAATGGCTACAGCAAAACTTTTTGAAGCTCACTTTTGAGCTTCTGGGCCGAAATATAGCCCCACTTCACTTTAAGACTGAAAGAGTAGCCGAGGCCGCCTTAGGCGCGTCGTGATTTTGACCAACGTCTTCTCGATTTTCCGGAACTTGGGAAATATATTGCAGTCCCTGGGACTCTAAACTAACTCCTGATGGCCTTGGTTTGCAGTGAAATGGACACAGCAAATTTTTTGCAGCGCTCAGTTTGGAGCTTCTGGGCCGAAATAGAGCCCCACTTCACTTTAAGACTGAAAGAGTAGCCGAGGCCGCCTTAGGCGCATCGTGATTTTGACAAACTTCGGGTGGATTTCGCGGAGCTTGGGGGATATTTTCCAGTCCTTTGGACTAGGTGCCGATGGCCTTGTTTTGCAGTGAAATGGACACAGCAAAGCTTTTTGAAGGCTCACTTTCAAGGTTGTGGGCCGAAATATAGCCATACTTCACTTTAAGACTGAAACAGTAGCCGAGAACACGTTTCGCGCATCGTGATTTTGATCAACTTCGGCTCGATTTCCCGGAACTTGCGAAATATTTTCCAGTCCCGGGGAGTCTAAAGTAACTCGTGCTGGTCTTGGTTTGCAGTGAAACGGAAACAGAAAAAGTTTTTGAACGCCTACTTTCGAGCTTATGGACGGAAATAGAACCCCACTTCACTTGAAGACTAAAAGAGTAGCCGAGGCCGCTTTACGTGCATCGTGATTTTGAGCAACTTCGGCTCGATTTGCCGGAACTAAGGGGATATATTCCAGTTCTGAGGACTCTAAACTAACTCCTGATGGCCTTGGTTTGCAGTAAAATGGCGCCAGCAAAACTTTTTGAACGCTCAATTTCCAGCTTCTGGGCCAAAATATAGCCCCCCATTACTTGAACACTGAAAGAGTAGCCGACACCGCCTTACGTACATCGTGATTTTGACAAACTTCGGGTTGATTTCCCGGAACTTGGGGGATATTTTCCAGTCCCGGGGACTCTCAACTAACTCCTGCTTGTCTTGGTTTGCAGTGAAATGGACACAGCGAAAGTTTTTGAACGCTCACTCTCGAGCTTCTGGGCCGAAATAGAGCCCCATTTTACTTTAAGACTGAAAGAGTAGGCGAGACCGTCTTGAGCGAATCGTGATTTTGACGTATTTTGCGTTTATTTCCTGAGACTTGGGGGATATACTCCAGTCAAAGGGACTCTACGGTAACTCCTGATGGCCTTGGTTTTCAGTGAAAAGGACAGAGCACAACTTTGGAGCTTCTGGGCAGAAATATAGCCCCACTTTACTTTAAGACTGAAAGAGTAGATGAGACCGCCCCACGCGCATCGTAATTTTGACGAACTTCGAATGGATTTCCCGGAACTTGGGGAATATTTTGCAGTCCCTTGAACGCTAAACTAAGTCCTGATGGCCTTGTTTTGAAGTAAAATGGACACAACAAAACTTTTTGAACGCTCACTTTCGAGCTTGTGGGCCAAAATATAACCACACTTCACTTTAGGACTGACACAGTAGCCGAGACCACGTTACATGCATCATGAATTTGATCAACTTCGGCTCGATTTCCCGGGACTTGGGGGATATTCTCCAGTCCCGGGGACTCTAAACTAACTTCTGATGGCCTTGGTTTGCACTGAAAGTGACAGAGCAAAACTTTCTAAACACTCACTTTCGAGCTTCTGGGCCGAAATATAGCCCCATTTCACTTTAAGACTGAAAGAGTAGCCGAGACAACCTTACGCACATGGTTTGCTGTGAAATAGACACAGTAATTTTTTTTGAGCTGTGAGCTTGTGGACCGAAATAGAACGCCACTTCACTTTAAGACTGAAGGAGTAGCCGACACCGCCTTAAGCGCACCGTGATTTTGACCAACTTCGCCTCGATTTGCCGGAACTTGGGGGATATTTTCCAGTCCCGGGGACTCTAAACTAACTCCTGATTGTCTTGGTTTTCAGTGAAATGCACACAGCGAAACTTTCTGAACGCTCACTCTCGAGCTTCTGGACCGAAATATAGCCCCACTTTACTTTAAGACTGAAAGAGTAGCCGAGACCGTCTTGCGCAAATCGTGATTTTCACCAACTTCGGGTCGGTTTCCCGGAACTCTGGAGATATATTCCATTTCCGCGGGCTGTAAACTAACTCCTGAATGCCTTGGTTTTCAGTGAAATGGACAAAGGAAAGCTTTTTGAACACTCTCTTTGTAGCTTCTGGGCCGAAATAGAATCCCACTTCACTTTCAGACTGAAATAGTAGCCGAGACCGCCTCACGCGCATCGTGACTTAGACCAAGTTCAGCTCGATTTTACGCAACTTTTGGGATATTTTCCAGCCCGGGAGACTCTAAACTAACTCCGGATGGCCTTGGTTTGCACTGAAATGCACACAGCATAAATTTTTGAACGCCCACTTTGGAGCTTCTGGGCCGAAATATAGCCCCACTTCACTTTAAGACTGAAAGAGAAGGCGAGATCGCGTTACGCGCATCGTCATTTTGACCATTTTCGGATCGATTTCTCGGAACTTGGGGGATATTTTCCATTGCCGGGGACTCTAAACTAACTCCTGATCGCCTTGCTTTGCATTGAAATGGACAGAGCAAAACTTTTTGAACGCTCACTTTCGAGCTTGTGGGCCGAAATATAGCCACAATTTACTTTAAGACTGAAACAGTAGCCGAGACCGCATTTCGCGCATCGTGATTTTGACATACTTCGGCTCGCTTTCCCAGAACTTGGGGAATATTTTCCAGTCCCGGGGTTCCTAAACTAAGTCCTGATGGCCTTGTTTTGAAGTGAAATGGACACAGCAGAAGTTTTTGAACGCTCACTTTCTAGCTTGTGGGCCGAAATATAGGCACACTTGACTTTAAGACTGAAACAGTAGCCGAGACCACGTTACGCGCATCATGAATTTGATCAACTTCGGCTCAAATTCCCGGGACTTGGCGGATATGTTCCAGTCCCGGGGACTCTAAACTAACTTCTGATGGCCTTGGTTTGCATTGAAATGGACACAGCACAATTTTTGGAACGCACACTTTCGAGATTCTGGGTCGAAATATAGCCCCACTTCACTTAAGACTGAAAGAGTAGCCGAGACCGCCTTGCTCGCATCGTGAGTTTGACAAACTTCCGGTCGATATTCCGGAACCTGGGGGATATTTTCCAGTCCCATGGGCTCGAAACTAACTCCTCATGGCCTTGGTTTGCAGTGAAATGGACAGAGCAAAACTTTTTGAACGCTCACCTTCGAGCTTCCTGGCCGAAATAAAGCCCCACTTTAATTTAAGACTTAAAGAGTAACCGAGACCGCCTAACGCGCACCGTGATTTTGACCAACTTCGGCTAAGTTTGCCTGAACTTGGGGGGATATTTTCCAGTCCCGAACACTCTTAAGTAACACCTGATGGCCTTCGTTTGCATTGAAATGGATACAGCAAAACTTTTTGAAGCTCACTTTTGAGCTTCTGGGCCGAAATATAGCCCCACTTCACTTTAAGACTGAAAGACTAGCCAAGACCGTCTTGCGCGCATCGTGATTTTGACCAACGTCTTCTCGATTTTCCGGAACTTGGGAAATATATTGCAGTCCCGAGGACTCTAAATTAACTCCTGATGGCCTTGGTTTGCAGTGAAATGGACACAGCAAATTTTTTGCAGCGCTCAGTTTGGAGCTTCTGGGCCGAAATAGAGCCCCACTTCACTTTAAGACTGAAAGAGTAGCCGAGGCCGCCTTAGGCGCATCGTGATTTTGACCAACTTCGGCTTGAGTTGCCAGAACTTAAAAGATATTTTCCACTCCCGGGGACTCCAAACTAACTCATGATGGCCTTGGTTTTCAGTGAAATTCAGAGAAGAAAAGTTTTTCAACGCTCACTTTCGAGCTTCTGGACCGAAATATAACCCTACTTGACTTTCAGACTCAAAGAGTAGCCGAGACCGCCTTACGCGAATCGTTATTTTGACCAACTTCGTCTCGATTTGGCGGAACTTGGAGGATATTTTGCAGTTTCGGGGACTGTAAACTACTTCCTGAGGGCCTTGCTTTGCAGTGAAATGGGCACAGCATAACTTTTTGAACGCTCACTTTCCAGCTTCTGGGCCAAAATATACAGCCACGTCACTTTAAGACTAAAAGAGTAGCCGAGACTGCTTTACGCGCATCGTGATTTTCACAAACTTCGGCTCGATTTCCCGGAACTTGGGGGATATTTTGATCTCCCGGAGACTGTAAAATATCTCCTGATGTGGCTTGGATCGCGGTGAAATGGACACAGCAAAACTTTTTGAACTTTCACTTTCGAGCTTTTGGGCCGAAATATAGCCCGAGTTCACTTTAAGAATGAAAGAATAGCCGAGACCGCCTTACGCGCATCGTGATTTTGACCAACTTTGGCTCGATTTCCCAGGAAATGGGGAATATTTTCCGGTACCGGGGACTCTAAAGTAACTCCTGATTGCCTTGGTTTGCATTGAAACGGAGAGAGCAAAACTTTTTCAACGCTCCCCTTCGGGCTTCTGAGCCGAAATATAGCCCCACTTCAGTTTAAGACTGAAAGAGTAGCCGAGACCGTCTTAGGCGCATCGTGATTTTGACCAACTTCGGCTCGATTTCCCGAAACTTCGGTGATATATTCAAGTTCCAAGGACTCTAAACTAACCCCTGATGGCCTTGGTCTGCAGTGAAATGGACACAGCAAATTTTTTTGAACGCTTACTTTCGAAATTCTGGGCCGAAATATAGCCCACTTCACTTTAAGACTGAACTAGTAGCCGAGAGCGTCTTAGACGCATCGTGATTTTGACCAACTTGACCTTGAGTTGCCAGAACTTAAGGGATATTTTTTAGTCCCGCGGACTCTAAACTAACACATGATGGCCTTGGTTTTCAGTTAAATTGAGAGAGCAAAACTTTTTGAACGCTCACTTTCGAGCTTCTGGGCCGAAATATACAGCCACGTCACTTTAAGACTAAAAGAGTAGCCGAGACTGCTTTACGCGCATCGTGATTTTGACAAACTTCGGCTCGATTTCCCGGGACTTGGGGGATATTTTGATGTCCCGGACACTGTAAACAATCTGCTGATGTGGCTTGGATCGCGGTGAAATGGACACAGCAAAACTTTTTGAACTTTCACTTTCGAGCTTCTGGGCCGAAATATAGCCCCAGTCCACTTTAAGAATCAAACAGTAGCCGAGACCGCCTTACGCGCATCGTAGTTTTGACAAACTTCGGCTCGATTTCCCCGAACTTGGGCGATATTTTCCAGTCCCGAGCAGTCTAAACTAACTGCTGATGGCCTTGGTTTGCAGTGAAATGAACACAGCAAAACTTTTTGAACTTTCACTTTCTAGCTTCTCGGCCGAAATATAGCCCCAGTTCACTTTAAGAATCAAAGAGTAGCCGAGACCGCCTTACGCGCATCGTGATTTTGACAAACTTCGGCTCGATTTCCCCGAACTTGGGCGATATTTTCCAGTCCCGAGCAGTCTAAACTAACTCCTGATGGCCTTGGTTTGCAGTGAAATGAACAAGGTAACACTCTTTGAACGCTTATTTTCGAGCTTCTGGGATGAAATATAGCCCCACTTCACTTTAAGACTGAAAAAGTAAGCGAGACCGCCTTACGCGCATCGTGATTTTGAGCAACTTCCGCTCAATTTTCTAGAATTTTGGCGATATTTTCAAGTCCCGGGGACTCTAAACTAACTCCTGATGGCCTTGGTTTGATGTGAAATGGACGTAGGAAAACTTTTTGAACGCTCAATTTCGAGCTTCTGCGACGAAATACAACCGTACTTCACTTTAAGACTGAAATAGTAGCCGAGACCTCCTTACGGGCATCGTGATTTTGACCCAGTTCAGCTCGATTTCCCGGAACTTGGGGGATCTTTTCCAGTCCGGGGGACTTTAAACTAACTCCTGATGGCCTTGGTTTGCAGTGAAATGCACAAAGCGTAACTTTTTAAAGGTTCACTTTCGAGCTTCTGGGCCGAAATATAGCCCCACTTTACTTTAAGACTGAAAGAGTAGCCGAGACCGTCTTACGCGCATCGTGATTTTGACCAACTTGCGTTGGATTTCCCGGAACTTCGGGGATATATTCCAGTCCCGGGGACCCTAAACTAACTGCTGATGGCCTTGGTTTGCAGTAAAATGCACATAGCAAATTTTTTTGAACGCTCACTTTCGAGCTTATGGCTCGAAATATAGCCCCACTTAACATTAAGACTGAAAGAGAAGCCGAGACCGCCTTACGCGCATCGTGATTTTGGGATACTTCGGCTCGATTTCCCGGAAATAGGGGGATATTTTCCATCCCGGGGACTCTAAACTAACTCCTGATGGCCTTGGTTTCCAGTGAAATGGACACAGGAACACTTTTTGAACGCGCGCTTTCGAGCTTGCTGGCCCAAATATAGCCCTACTTCTTTTTAAGACTGAAAGAGTAGGCGGGAGCGCCTTACGCGCATTGTGATTTTGAGGATCTTCGGCTCGATCTGGCGAAACTTGGGAGATATTTTCCAGTCCCAAAGTCTCTAATCTCACTCCTGATTGTCTAAGATGTGAGTGAAATAGATACAAAAATTTTTTAACCCTTACTTTGGAGCTTCTGGAGTTAAATCTAAGCCTACTTTACCTTAAGACTGAAAGAGTAGCCGAGACCCCGTTAAGCGCATGGTGATTTTGACTAACTTCGGGTGGATTTCCCGTAACTGGGGGGGTATTTCCAGTTCCTTTGACGCTAAACTAAGTCGTGATCGCCTTGTTTTGCAGTGAAATTGACACAGCAAAACTTTTTAAACACTCAGTTTCGAGCTTCTGGGTTGAAATATTGCCCCAATTCACTTTAAGACTGAAAGAGTAGCCGAGACCGCCGTAAGCGCGTCGTGATTTTGACCAACTTCGGTTAAATTTCCCGGAACTTGGGGGATATTTTCCAGTCGCGGGGACTCTAAACTGAACCCCGAGGTCCTTTGTTTGCAGTAAAATGGACGCAGCAAAACTTTTTGAACGCTCACTTTTGAGCTTCTGGGCCAAAATATTGCCCCAGTTCACTTTAAGAATGAAAGAGTAACCGGAACCGCCTTACGCGCATCGTGATTTTGACCAACTTTGCCTCGATTACCCGGGAAATGGGGGATATTTTCCGGTACCGGGGACTCTAAACTAACTCCTGATTTCCTCGCTTTGCAGTGAAATGGACACAGCACAACTTTTTGAACGCTCACTTTTGAGCTTCTCGGCCGAAGTATAGCCCTACTTCACTTTAAGACTGAAAGACTAGCCGAAACCGGCTTACGCGTATCGTGATTTTGGGCTACTTCGGCTCGATTTCATGGAACTTGGGAGATAATTCCCAGTCCCGGGCACACTGAACTAATTCCTGATGGCCTTGGTTTTCTGTGAAATGAACACGGCCGAACTTTTTGAACGTTCACTTTCGAGCTTCTGCGCCGAAATATAGCCCCACCTTACTTTAAGACTGAAAGAGAAGCCGGGACCGCTTTACGCGCATGGTAATTTTGTCGAACTTCGGCTTGATTTCCTGGGACTTGGGGGATATTTTGCAGTCCCGGAAGCTCTAAACTAACTCCTGAATGCCTTAGCTTTTAGTGAAATGGACACAGGTAAAAGGAGCGCACGCTCGGTTTCCAGGTTGTAGGCCGAAATATAGCCCCACTTTATTTTAAGACTGAAAGTGAACACGAAACCGCCTTAAGCGCATCGAAATTTTTAGCCACTATGGCTCGATATGCCAAAACTTGGGGGATATTTTCCAGTCCCGGGGACTCTACCCTAACTCTTGATGGCCTTAGTTTTCAGTAAAATGGTCACAGGTAACAGGAGCGCACGCTCGGTGTCGAGCTTCTAGGCCGAAATGTAGCCCCAGTTCATTTTAAGACTGAAAGAGTAAACGAAACTGCCGTACGCCTATCGTAATTTTAAGAAAGTATGGCTCAATTTGCCGAAAGTTGGAGGATAGCTTCCAGTCTCGAGGATTCTAAACTATCTCCTGATGGACTTAGTTCTTAGTGAAATGGACACAGGTAAAACGAGAGCACGCTCGGTGTCGAGCTTGTAGAACCGAAATATAGCCCCACTTCATTTTCGGAGTAAACGAGTAGCCGAGACCGCCTTACGCGCATCGTGATTTTGAGCATCTTTGGCTCGATTTGCCGCAATTCGGGCAATATTTTCCAGTCCCGAGGACTCTATGTTAACTCCTGATGAACTTAGTTTTCAGTGATATGTACACAGGCAAAAGGAGCGCACGCTCGGTGTTGAGCTTCTCGGCCGAAATAAAGCCCCACTTCATTTTAAGACTGAAAGAGTAGCCGAGACCGCCTTACGCGCATCGTGATTTCGGGCCACTTTTGCTCGATTTCCCGCAAGTTGGCGAATAATTTAAAGTCCCGGGGACGCTAAACTAACTCCCGATGACCTTGCTTTGCAGTTTAATTAACACAGCAAAACATTCTGGCCGAATTCTGACCTTCCTGGCCGAAATAAAGCCCCAGTTTACTTTAAGACCTAAAGAGTAACCGAGACCACCTTACACGCATTGTGATTTTGACAAACTTCGGGTGGATCTCCCGGAACTTGGGGAACATTTTCCAGTCCCTTGGACGCTAAACTAAGTCCTGATGGCCTTCTTTTGCATTGAAATGGACAGAGCAAAACTTTTTGAACGCTCACTTTCGAGCGTGTGGGCCGAAATATAGCCACACTTTACTTTAAGACTGAAACAGTAGCCGAGACCGCATTTCGCGCATCGTGATTTTGATCAACTTCGGCTCGCTTTCCCAACACTTGGGGAATATTTTCCAGTCCCGGAGTTCCTAAACTAAGTCCTGATGGCCTTGTTTTGAAGTGAAATGGACACAGCAAAAGTTTTTGAACGCTCACTTTCTAGCTTGTGGGCCGAAATATAGGCACACTTGACTTTAAGACTGAAACAGTAGCCGAGACCACGTTACGCGCATCATGAATTTGATCAACTTCGGCTTCAATTCCCGGGACTTGGGGGATATGTTCCAGTCCCGGGCACTCTAAACTAACTCCTGATGGCCTTGGTTTGCATTGAAATGGACACAGCACAAATTTTTGAACGCACACTTTCGAGATTCTGGGCCGAAATATAGCCCCACTTCACTTAAGACTGAAAGAGTAGCCGAGACCGCCTTGCTCGCATCGTGAGTTTGACAAACTTCCGGTCGATATTCCGGAACCTGGGGGATATTTTCCAGTCCCAGGAGCTCTAAACTAACTCCTCATGGCCTTGGTTTGCAGTGAAATGGACAGAGCAAAACTTTTTGAACGCTCACCTTCGAGCTTCCTGGCCGAAATAAAGCCCCACTTTAATTTAAGACTTAAAGAGTAACCGAGACCAGCTTACGCGCATTGTGCTTTTGACAAACTTCGGGTGGATCTCCCGGAACTTGGGGAACATTTTCCAGTCCCTTGGACGCTAAAATAAGTCCTGATGGCCTTGTTTTGCAGTGAAATGGACACAGTTAAACTTTTTGAACGCTCACTTTTGAGCTTCTCGGCCGAAGTATAGCCCTACTTCACTTTAAGACTGAAAGACTAGCCGAAACCGGCTTACGCGTATCGTGATTTTGGGCTACTTCGGCTCGATTTCATGGAACTTGGGAGATAATTCCCAGTCCCGGGCACACTGAACTAATTCCTGATGGCCTTGGTTTTCTGTGAAATGAACACGGCCGAACTTTTTGAACGTTCACTTTCGAGCTTCTGCGCCGAAATATAGCCCCACCTTACTTTAAGACTGAAAGAGAAGCCGGGACCGCTTTACGCGCATGGTAATTTTGTCGAACTTCGGCTTGATTTCCTGGGACTTGGGGGATATTTTGCAGTCCCGGAAGCTCTAAACTAACTCCTGAATGCCTTAGCTTTTAGTGAAATGGACACAGGTAAAAGGAGCGCACGCTCGGTTTCCAGGTTGTAGGCCGAAATATAGCCCCACTTTATTTTAAGACTGAAAGTGAACACGAAACCGCCTTAAGCGCATCGAAATTTTTAGCCACTATGGCTCGATATGCCAAAACTTGGGGGATATTTTCCAGTCCCGGGGACTCTACCCTAACTCTTGATGGCCTTAGTTTTCAGTAAAATGGTCACAGGTAACAGGAGCGCACGCTCGGTGTCGAGCTTCTAGGCCGAAATGTAGCCCCAGTTCATTTTAAGACTGAAAGAGTAAACGAAACTGCCGTACGCCTATCGTAATTTTAAGAAAGTATGGCTCAATTTGCCGAAAGTTGGAGGATAGCTTCCAGTCTCGAGGATTCTAAACTATCTCCTGATGGACTTAGTTCTTAGTGAAATGGACACAGGTAAAACGAGAGCACGCTCGGTGTCGAGCTTGTAGAACCGAAATATAGCCCCACTTCATTTTCGGAGTAAACGAGTAGCCGAGACCGCCTTACGCGCATCGTGATTTTGAGCATCTTTGGCTCGATTTGCCGCAATTCGGGCAATATTTTCCAGTCCCGAGGACTCTATGTTAACTCCTGATGAACTTAGTTTTCAGTGATATGTACACAGGCAAAAGGAGCGCACGCTCGGTGTTGAGCTTCTCGGCCGAAATAAAGCCCCACTTCATTTTAAGACTGAAAGAGTAGCCGAGACCGCCTTACGCGCATCGTGATTTCGGGCCACTTTTGCTCGATTTCCCGCAAGTTGGCGAATAATTTAAAGTCCCGGGGACGCTAAACTAACTCCCGATGACCTTGCTTTGCAGTTTAATTAACACAGCAAAACATTCTGGCCGAATTCTGACCTTCCTGGCCGAAATAAAGCCCCAGTTTACTTTAAGACCTAAAGAGTAACCGAGACCACCTTACACGCATTGTGATTTTGACAAACTTCGGGTGGATCTCCCGGAACTTGGGGAACATTTTCCAGTCCCTTGGACGCTAAACTAAGTCCTGATGGCCTTCTTTTGCATTGAAATGGACAGAGCAAAACTTTTTGAACGCTCACTTTCGAGCGTGTGGGCCGAAATATAGCCACACTTTACTTTAAGACTGAAACAGTAGCCGAGACCGCATTTCGCGCATCGTGATTTTGATCAACTTCGGCTCGCTTTCCCAACACTTGGGGAATATTTTCCAGTCCCGGAGTTCCTAAACTAAGTCCTGATGGCCTTGTTTTGAAGTGAAATGGACACAGCAAAAGTTTTTGAACGCTCACTTTCTAGCTTGTGGGCCGAAATATAGGCACACTTGACTTTAAGACTGAAACAGTAGCCGAGACCACGTTACGCGCATCATGAATTTGATCAACTTCGGCTTCAATTCCCGGGACTTGGGGGATATGTTCCAGTCCCGGGCACTCTAAACTAACTCCTGATGGCCTTGGTTTGCATTGAAATGGACACAGCACAAATTTTTGAACGCACACTTTCGAGATTCTGGGCCGAAATATAGCCCCACTTCACTTAAGACTGAAAGAGTAGCCGAGACCGCCTTGCTCGCATCGTGAGTTTGACAAACTTCCGGTCGATATTCCGGAACCTGGGGGATATTTTCCAGTCCCAGGAGCTCTAAACTAACTCCTCATGGCCTTGGTTTGCAGTGAAATGGACAGAGCAAAACTTTTTGAACGCTCACCTTCGAGCTTCCTGGCCGAAATAAAGCCCCACTTTAATTTAAGACTTAAAGAGTAACCGAGACCAGCTTACGCGCATTGTGCTTTTGACAAACTTCGGGTGGATCTCCCGGAACTTGGGGAACATTTTCCAGTCCCTTGGACGCTAAAATAAGTCCTGATGGCCTTGTTTTGCAGTGAAATGGACACAGTTAAACTTTTTGAACGCTCACTTTCGAGCTTGTGGGCCGAAATATAGCCACACTTTACTTTAAGACTGAAACAGTAGCCGAGACCGCATTTCGCGCATCGTGATTTTAATCAACTTGGGCTCGCTTTCCCGGAACTTGGGGAATATTTTCCAGTCCCGGGGACCCTAAACTAACTTTTGATAGCTTTGGTTTGCAGTGAAATGCACACAGCAAAACTTTTTGAACGCTCACTTTCGAGCTTCTGGACAGAAATATAGCCCCACTTCACTTTAAGACGGAAAGGGTAGTCGAGACCGCTTTCGGAGCATCGTGATTTTGACCAACTTCAGCTCGATTTACCGGAACTTGGGGAATATTTTCCAGTGCCAGAGACGCTAAACTAACTCGTGATGGCCTTGTTTTTCAGTCAAAAAACACAGCAAAACTTTTTGAAGGCTCACTTTCAGGCTTCTGGGCCGAAATATAGCCCCACTTCACTTTAAGACTGAAACAGTAGCCGATACCGCATTTCGCGCATCGTGATTTTGATCAACTTCGGCTCGATTCCCCGGAACTTGGGTAATATTTTTCAGTCCCAGGGACCCTAAACTAACCCCTGATGGCCTTGGTTTGCAGTGAAATGGACACAGCAAAACTTTTTGAACGCTCACTTTCGGGCTTCTGGCCCGAAATATAGCCCCACTTCACTTTAAGACAGAAAGAGTAGCCGAGACCACTTTAGGGGCATCGTGATTTTGACCAACCTCGGCTCAATTTCCCGAACCTTGGGGCATATTTTCTTGTCCCGGGGACGCTAAACTAACTCCTGATGGCCTTGGTTTGCAGTGAAATGAAAACAGCAAAACTTTTTGATCGCTCACTTTCGGGTTTCTCGCCCGAAATATAGCAGCACTTCACTCTAAGCCTGAAAGAGTAGCCGACACTACCTTACGCAAGTCGTGATTTTGACCAACTTAGGCTCGATTTCCCGGAAGTTGGGGGATATTTTTACAGTCCCGGGGACTCTAAACTAGCTCCTGATGGCTTTGGTTTGCAGTCCAATAAACACAGGGAAACTTTGTGAACGCTCACTTTCAAGCTCCTGGCCAGGAATAAAGCCTCACTTCACTTTAAGACTGAAACAGTAAGCGAGACCGCCTACCGCGCACCGTGATTTTGACCAACTTCGGCTAAGTTTCCCTGAACTTGGGAGAATATTTTCCAGTCCCGAAGACTCTTAAGTAACCCCTGATGACCTTTGTTTGCATTGAAATGGCCACAGCAAAACTTTTTGAAGCTCACTTTTGAGCTTTTGGGCCGAAATATAGCCCCACTTCACTTTAAGACTGAAAGACTAGCCAAGACCGTCTATCGCGCATCGTGATTTTGACCAACGTCTTCTCGATTTTCCGGAACTTGGGAAATATATTGCAGTGCCGGGGACTCTAAACCAACTCCTGATGGCCTTGGTTTGCAGTGAAATGGACACAGCAAATTTTTTGCAGCGCTCACTTTGGAGCTTCTGGGCCGAAATAGAGCCCCACTTCACTTTAAGACTGAAAGAGTAGCCGAGGCCGCCTTAGGCGCATCGTGATTTTGACCAACTTCGGCTTGAGTTGCCAGAACTTAAAAGATATTTTCCACTCCCGGGGACTCCAAACTAACTCATGATGGCCTTGGTTTTCAGTGAAATTGAGAGAGGAAAAGTTTTTGAACGCTCACTTTCGAGTTTCTGGACCGAAATATAGCCCGACTTCACTTTCAGACTCAAAGAGTAGCCGAGACCTCCTTACGCGAATCGTTATTTTGACCAACTTCGTCTCGATTTGGCGGAACTTGGAGGATATTTTCCAGTTCCGGGGACTGTAAACTACTTCCTGAGGGCCTTGCTTTGCAGTGAAATGGGCACAGCATAACTTTTTGAACGCTCACTTTCCAGCTTCTGGGCCAAAATATACAGCCACGTCACTTTAAGACTAAAAGAGTAGCCGAGACTGCTTTACGCGCATCGTGATTTTCACAAACTTCGGCTCGATTTCCCGGAACTTGGGGGATATTTTGATGTCCCGGAGACTGTAAACTATCTCCTGATGTGCCTTGGATCGCGGTGAAATGGACACAGCAAAACTTTTTAAACTTTCACTTTCGAGCTTCTGGGCCGAAATATAGCCCGAGTTCTCTTTAAGAATGAAAGAATAGCCGAGACCGCCTTACGCGCATCGTGATTTTGACCAACTTTGGCTCGATTTCCCAGGAAATGGGGAATATTTTCCGGTACCGGGGGCTCTAAAGTAACTCCTGATTGCCTTGGTTTGCATTGAAACGGAGAGAGCAAAACTTTTTCAACGCTCCCCTTCGGGCTTCTGAGCCGAAATATAGCCCCAGTTCACTTTAAGAATCAAAGAGTAGCCGAGACCGCCTTACGCGCATCGTGATTTTGACGAAATTCGGCTCGATCTCCCCGAACTTGGGCGATATTTTCCAGTCCCGAGCAGTCTAAACTAACTCCTGAGAGCCTTGGTTTGCAATGAAATGAACAAGGTAATACTTTTTGAACGCTTATTTTCGAGCTTCTGGGATGAAATATAGCCCCACTTCACTTTAAGACTAAAAGAGTAGGCGAGACCGCCTTACGCGCATCGTGATTTTGAGCAACTTCCGCTCGATTTTCTAGAATTTTGGCGATATTTTCAAGTCCCGGGGACTCTAAACTAACTCCTGATGGGCTTGGTTTGATGTGAAATGAACGCAGGAAAACTTTTTGAACGCTCAGTTTCGAGCTTCTGGGCCGAAATAGAACCGTACTTCACTTTAAGACTGAAATAGTAGCCGAGACCTCCTTACGAGCATCGTGATTTTGACCCAGTTCAGCTCGATCTCCCGGAACTTGGGGGATATTTTCCAGTCCGGGGGACTTTAAACTAACTCCTGATGGCCTTGGTTTGCAGTTAAATGCACAAAGCGTAACTTTTTAAAGGTTCCCTTTCGAGCTTCTGAGCCGAAATATAGCCTTACTTTACTTTAAGCCTGAAAGAGTAGCCGAGACCGTCTTACGGGCATCGTGATTTTGACCAACTTCCGTTGGATTTCCCGGAACTTCGGGGACATATTCCAGTCCCGGGGACTCTAAACTAACTGCTGATGGCCTTGGTTTGCAGTGAAATGGACACAACACATTTTTTTCAACGCTCACTTTCCAGCTTCTCGGCCGAAATATAGCCCTATTTCACTTTAAGTCTGAAAGAGTAGCCGAGACCGCCTTACGCGCATCGTAATTTTGACCAACTTCGGCTCGATTTGCCGGAAGTTGGCGAATATTTTCAATTCCCGGGGAACCTAAAGTAACTTCCGATGGCCTTAGTTTGCAGTTAAGTGGACACAGCAAAACTTTTTGAACGCTCGCTTTCGAGCTTATGGCTCGAAATATAGCCCCACTTAGCTTTAAGACTGAAAGAGTAGCCGAGACCGCCTTACGCGCGTCGTGATTTTGGGATACTTCGGCTCGATTTCCCAGAAATAGGGCGATATTTTCCAGTCCCGGGGACTCTAAACTAACTCCTGATGGCCTTGGTTTCCAGTGAAATGGACACAGGAACACTTTTTGAACGCGCACTTTCGAGCTTGCTGGCCGAAATATAGCCCTACTTCTTTTTAAGACTGAAAGAGTAGGCGGGAGCGCCTTACGCGCATTGTGATATTGAGGATTTTTGGCTCGATCTGGCGAAACTTGGGAGATATTTTCCAGTCCCAAACTCACTCCTGATTGTCTAAGATGTGAGTGAAATAGACACAAAAATTTTTGAACCCTTACTTTCGAGCTTCTGGAGTTAAATCTAAGCCCACTTTACATTAAGACTGAAAGAGTAGCCGAGACCCCCTTAAGCGCATGGTGATTTTGACTAACTTCGGGTGGATTTCCCGTAACTTGGGGGATATTTCCAGTTCCTTAGATGCTAAATTAAGTCGTGATGGCCTTGTTTTGCAGTAAAATGGACACAGCAAAACTTTTTAGACACTCAGTTTCGAGCTTCTGGGCCGAAATATTGCCCCAATTCACTTTAAGACTGAAAGAGTAGCCGAGACCGCCGTACGCGCGTCGTGATTTTGACCAACTTCGGTTAAATTTCCCGGAACTTGGGGGATATTTTCCAGTCCCAGGGACTCTAAACTGATCCCCGAGGTCCTTGGTCTGCAGTAAAATGGACACAGCACAACTTTTTGAACGCTCACTTTTGAGCTTCTGGGCCGAAGCATAGCCCTACTTCACTTTAAGACTGAAAGACTAGCCGAAACCGCCTTACGCGCATCGTGATTTTGGGCTACTTCGGCTCGATTTCCCGGAACTTGGGAGATAATTCCCAGTCCCGGGCACTCTAAACTAATTCCTGATGACCTTGGTTTTCAGTGAAATGGACACAGCCAAACTTTTTGAACGTTCACTTTCGAGCTTCTGGGCCGAAACATAGCCCCACTTCACTTTAAGACTGAAAGAGTAGCCGGGACCGCCTTACGCGCATGGTAATTTTGTCGAACTTCGGCTTGATTTCCTGGGACTTGGGGGATATTTTCCAGTCCCGGAAGCTCTAAACTAACTCCTAAATGCCTTGGTTTTTAGCGAAATGGACATAGGTAAAAGGAGCGCACGCTCGGTTTCCAGGTTGTAGGCCGAAATATAGCCCCACTTTATTTTAAGACTGAAAGTGTACACGAAACCGCCTTAAGCGCATCGAAATTTTTAGCCACTATGGCTCGATATGCCAAAATTTGGGGGATATTTTCCAGTCCCGGGGACTCTACCCTAACTCTTGATGGCCTTAGTTTTAAGTTAAATGGTCAAGGGTAACAGGAGCGCACGCTCGGTGTCGAGCTTCTAGGCCGAAATGTAGCCCCAGTTCATTTTAAGACTGAAAGACTAAACGAAACTGCCGTACGCCTATCGTAATTTTAAGAAAGTATGGCTCAATTTGCCGCAACTTGGAGGATAGCTTCCAGTCTCGAGGATTCTAAACTATCTCCTGATGGGCTTAGTTCTTAGTGAAATGGACACAGGTAAAAGGAGAGCACGCTCGGTGTCGAGCTTGTAGAACCTAAATAAAGCCCCACTTCATTTTCGGAGTAAACGAGTAGCCGAGACCGCCTTACCCGCGTCGTGATTTTGAGCATCTTTGGCTCGATTTGCCGCAATTCGGGCAATATTTTCCAGTCCCGAGGACTCTATGTTAACTCCTGATGAACTTAGTTTTCAGTGATATGTACACAGGCAAAAGGAGCGCACGCTCGGTGTTGAGCTTCTCGGCCGAAATATAGCCCCACTTCATATTAAGACTGAAAGAGTAGCCGAGACCGCCTTACGCGCATCGTGATTTTGAGCAACTTTGGCTCGATCTGCCAGAATTTGGGAATTATTTTCCAGTGCCAAGGACTCTAAACTAACTCCTGATGGCCTAAGATGTCAGTGAAATGGACACAGGTAAAATTAGTGCACGCCCGGTCTCGAGCTTCTAGGTCGAAATATAGCCCCCCTTAATTTTAAGACTGAAAGAGTAGCCGAGACCGCCTCACGCGCATCGTGATTTTGGGCCACTTTTGCTCGATTTCCTGGAAGTTGGCGAATAATTTAAAGTCCCGGGGACGCTAAACTAACTCCCGATGACCTTGGTTTGCAGTTTAATGAACACAGCAAAACATTCTGAACGCTCACCTTCGAGCTTCAGTGCCGCAATATAGCCCTACTTAAATTTAAGACCGAAAGAATAACCGAGAGCCCGTTACGCGCATCGTAATTTTCATCAACTTCGGCGCCATTTCCTGGATTTTGGAGAATATTTTCCAGTTCCGGGGACTCTAAACTAACTCCTGATTGCCTTGGTTTGCAGTCAAATGGACACAGCAAAACTTTTTGAACCCTCACTTTCGAGCTTGTGGGCCTAAATATAGCCACACTTGACTTTAAGACTGAAACAGTAGCCGAGACCGCGTTACGCGCATCGTGATTTTGAGCAACTTCTGCTCGCTTTCCTAGAACTTGGGGAATATTTTCCAGTCCCGGGGACTCTAAACTAACTCCTGATGGCCATGGTTTGCAGTGAAATTCACACAGCACAAGTTTTTGAACGAACACTTTCGAGCTTTTAGGCCGAAATATAGTCCCACATCACTTCCGACTTAAGGACTAGCCGAGACCGGCGTGCGTGCATCGTGATTTTGACCAACTTCGGGTCGATATTCCGGAACTTGGGGGATATTTTCCGGTCCCAGGGACTCTAAACTAACTCTTGATGGCCTTGTTTTGCAGTGAAATGGAGAAAGCAAAACTTTTTGAACGCTTACCTTCAAGCTTCTAGGCCGAAATATAGCCCCACTTTACTTTAATACTGAAAAAGTAGCCGAGACCGCCTTACGCGCATCGTGATTTTGACACACTTCGGGTGGATTTCCCGGAACTTGGGGGACATTTTCCAGTCCCTTGGACGCTAAACTAGGTGCCGATGACGTTGTTTTGCAGTGAAATGGACACAGCAAAGCTTTTTGAAGGCTCACTTTCGAGCTTATGGCTCGAAATATAGCCATACTTAACTTTAAGACTGAAAGAGTAGCCGAGACCGCCTTACGCGCATCATGATTTTGGGATACTTCGGCTCGATTTCCCGGAAATAGGGGGATATTTTCCAGTTCTGGGTACTCTAAACTAACTCCTGATGGCCTTGGTTTCCAGTGAAATGGACACAGGAACACTTTTTGAACGCGCACTTTCGAGCTTGCTGGCCGAAATATAGCCCTACTTCTTTTTAAGACTGAAAGAGTAGGCGGGAGCGCCTTACGCGCATTGTGATTTTGAGGATCTTCGGCTCGATCTGGCGAAACTTGGGAGATATTTTCCAGTCCCAAAGTCTCTAAACTCACTCCTGATTGTCTAAGATGTGAGTGAAATAGACACAAAAATTTTTGAACCCTTACTTTCGAGCTTCTGGAGTTAAATCTAAGCCCACTTTACCTTAAGACTGAAAGAGTAGCCGAGATCCCCTTAAGCGCATGGTGATTTTGAGTAACTTCGGGTGGATTTCCCGTAACTTGAAGCATATTTCCAGTTCCTTTGACGCTAAACTAAGTCGTGCTGGCCTTGTTTTGCAGTGAAATGGACACAGCAAAACTTTTTAAACTTTCAGTTTCGAGCTTCTGGGCCAAAATATTGCCCATATTCACTTTACGACTGAAAGAGTAGCCGAGACCGCCGTACGCGCGTCGTGATTTTGACCAACTTCGGTTAAATTTCCCGGAACTTGGGGGATATTTTCCAGTCCCGGGGACTCTAAACTGACCCCCGACGTCCTTGGTCTGCAGTCAAATGGACACAGCAAAACTTTTTGAACGCTCACTTTTGAGCTTCTGGGCCGAAATATAGCTCCGCTTCACTTTAAGAGTGAAAGAGTAGCCGAGACCGCCTTACGCCCATCGTAATTTTGACCAAGTTCGGCTCGATTTCCCGGAACTTGGGGGATATTTTCCACTTCCGCGGACTCTAAAGTAACTCCTGATGGCCTTGCTCTGGAGTGAAATGGACAGAGCACAGCTTTTTGAACGCTCACTTTCGAGCTTCTGGGGGGAAATATTGCCCCAGTTCACTTTAAGAATGAAAGAGTAACCGGGACCGCCTTACGCGCATCGTGATTTTGACCAACTTTGCCTCGATTACCCGGGAAATGGGGGATATTTTCCGGTACCGGGCAGTCTAAACTAACTCCTGATTTTCTCGGTTTGCAGTGAAATGGACACAGCACAACTTTTTAAAGGCTCACTTTTGAGCTTCTGGGCCGAAGCATAGCCGTACTTCACTTTAAGACTGAAAGACTAGCCGAGACCGCCTTACGCGCATCGTGATTTTGGGCTACTTCGGCTCGATTTCCCGGAACTTGGGAGATAATTCCCAGTCCCGGGCACTCTAATATAATTCCTGATGACCTTGGTTTTCAGTGAAATGGACACAGCCAAACTTTTTGAACGTTCACTTTCGAGCTTCTGGGCCGAAATATAGGCCCCACTTCACTTTAAGACTGAAAGAGTAGCCGGGACCGCCTTACGCGCATGGTAATTTTGTCGAACTTCGGCTTGATTTCCTGGGACTTGGGGGATATTTCCCAGTCCCGGAAGCCCTAAACTAACTCCTGAATGCCTTGGTTTTTAGTGAAATGGACACAGGTAAAAGGAGCGCACGCTCGGTTTCCAGGTTGTAGGCCGAAATATAGCCCCACTTTATTTTAAGACTGAAAGTGTACACGAAACCGCCTTAAGCGCATCGAAATTTTTAGCCACTATGGCTCGATATGCCAAAACTTGGGGGATATTTTCCAGTCCCGGGGACTCTACCCTAACTCTTGATGGCCTTAGTTTTCAGCAAAATGGTCACAGGTAACAGGAGCGCACGCTCGGTGTCGAGCTTCTAGGCCGAAATGTAGCCCCAGTTCATTTTAAGACTGAAAGACTAAACGAAACTGCCGTACGCTTATCGTAATTTTAAGAAAGTATGGCTCAATTTGCCGAAACTTGGAGGATAGCTTCCAGTCTCGAGGATTCTAAACTATCTCCTGATGGGCTTAGTTCTTAGTGAAATGGACACAGGTAACAGGAGAGCACGCTCGGTGTCGAGCTTGTAGAACCGAAATAAAGCCCCACTTCATTTTCGGAGTAAACGAGTAGCCGAGACCGCCTTACCCGCGTCGTGATTTTGAGCATCTTTGGCTCGATTTGCCGCAATTCGGGCAATATTTTCCAGTCCCGAGGACTCTATGATAACTCCTGATGAACTTAGTTTTCAGTGATATGTACTCAGGCAAAAGGAGCGCACGTTCGGTGTTGAGCTTCTCGGCCGAAATATAGCCCCACTTCATATTAAGACTGAAAGAGTAGCCGAGACCGTCTTACGCGCATCGTGATTTTGAGCAACTTTGGCTCGATCTGCCAGAATTTGGGAAATATTTTCCAGTGCCAAGGACTCTAAACTAACTCCTGATGGCCTAAGATGTCAGTGAAATGGACACAGGTAAAATTAGCGCACGCCCAGTCTCGAGATTCTAGGTCGAAATATAGCCCCCCTTAATTTTAAGACTGAAAGAGTAGCTGAGACCGCCTTACGCGCATCGTGATTTTGGGCCACTTTTGCTCGATTTCCCGCAAGTTGGCGAATAATTTAAAGTCCCGGGGACGCTAAACTAACTCCCGATGACCGTGGTTTGCAGTTTCATGAACACAGCAAAACATTCTGAACGCTCACCTTCGAGCTTCAGTGCCGCAATATAGCCCTACTTAAATTTAAGACTGAAAGAATAACCGAGAGCCCGTTACGCGCATCGTAATTTTCATCAACTTCGGCGCCATTTCCTGGAACTTGGAGAATATTTTCCAGTTCCGGGGACTCTAAACTAACTCCTGATTGCCTTGGTTTCCAGTCAAATGGACACAGCAAAACTTTTTGAACGCTCACTTTGGAGCTTGTGGGGCTAAATATAGCCACACTTGACTTTAAGACTGAAACAGTAGCCGAGACCGCGTTACGCGCATCGTGATTTTGAGCAACTTCTGCTCGCTTTCCTGGAACTTGGGGCCGAAATTTAGTCCCAAAACTTAGGCCGAAACTTAGGCCGAAATTTAGTCCCACATCACTTACGACTTAAAGAGTAGCCGAGACCGGCGTGCGCGCATCGTGATTTTCACCAGCTTCGGGTCGATATTTCGGAACTTGGGGGATATTTTCCAGTCCCAGGGACTCTAAACTAACTCTTGATGGCCTTGGTTTGCAGTGAAATGGAGACAGCAAAACTTTTTGAACGCTCACCTTCAAGCTTCTGGGCCGAAATATCGCCCACTTTACTTTAATACTGAAAAAGTAGCCGAGACCGCCTTACGCGCATCGTGATTTTGACAAACTTTGAATGGATTTCCCGGAGCTTGGGGGATATTTTGCAGTCCCTTGGACGCTAAACTATGTCCTGATGGCCTTGTTTTGAAGTCAAATGGACACAACAAAACTTTTTGAACGCTCACTTTCTAGCTTGTGGGCCGAAATATAGCCACACTTCACTTTAGGACTGACACAGTAGCCGAGACCACGTTACGCGCATCATGAATTTGATCAACTTCGGCTCGATTTCCCGGGACTTGGCGGATATTCTCCAGTCCCGGGCACTCTAAACTAACTTCTGATGGCCTTGGTTTGCACTGAAAGTCACAGAGCAAAACTTTTTAAACACTCACTTTCGAGCTTCTTGGCCGAAATATAGCCCCACTTCACTTTAAGACTGAAAGAGTAACCGAGACCACCTTACGCACATCGTGATTTTGACCAACTTCGGCTCGATTTACCGGAACTTGGGGGATATTTTCCAGTCCCGAGGACTCTTAAGTAACCCCTGATGGCCCTGGTTTGCATATAAATGGATACAGCAAAACTTTTCGAACGCTCATTTTTGAGCTTCTGGGCCGAAATATAGCCCCACTTCACTTTAAGACTGAAAGAGTAGCCGAGACCGTCTTACGCGCATCATGATTTTGACCAACGTCTTCTCGATTTTCCGGAACTTGGGAAATACATTCCACTCCCGGGGACTTTAAACTAACTACTGATAGCCTTGGTTTGCAGTGAAATAGACACAGTAATTTTTTTTGAGCTTTGAGCTTGTGGGCCGAAATAGAGCCCCACTTTACTTTAAGACTGAAGGAGTAGCCGACACCGCCTTCAGCGCACCGTTATTTTGACCAACTTCGGCTCGATTTGCCGGAACTTGGGGGATATTTTCCAGTCTCGGGGACTCTAAACTAACTCCTGATTGTCCTGGTTTTCAGTGAAATGGACACAGCTAAACTTTTTGAACGCTCACTCTCGAGCTTCTGGACCGAAATATAGCCCCACTTTACTTTAAGACTGAAAGAGTAGCATAGACCGTCTTGCGCAAATCGTGATTTTGCCATTTTCGGGTCGGTTTCCCGGAACTTGGGAGATATTTTCCAGTCCCGAGGACTCTAAACTAACTCCTGATGGCCTTGCTTTGCATTGCAATGGACAGAGCAAAACTTTTTGAACGCTCACTTTCGAGCTTGTGGGCCGAAATATACCCACACTTTACTTTAAGACTGAAACAGTAGCGGAGACCGCATTTCGCGCATCGTGATTTTGATCAACTTCGGCTCGATTTCCCGGAACTTGGGGAATATTTTCCCGTCCCCGGAGCCCTAAACTAACTTTTGATAGCTTTGGTTTGCAGTGAAATGCACACAGCAAAACTTTTTGAACGCTCACTTTCGAGCTTCGGGACAGAAATATACCCCCACTTCACTTTAAGACTGAAAGGTTAGCCGAGACCGCTTTGGGAGCATCGTGATTTTGACCAACTTCAGCTCGATATTCCGGAACTTGGGGTATATTTTCTTGTCCCGGGGACCCTAAACTAACTCCTGATGGCCTTGGTTTGCAGTGAAATGAACACAGCAAAACTTTTTGAACGCTCACTTTCGGGCTTCTCGCCCGAAATATAGCCCCACTTCACTCTAAGACTGAAAGAGTAGCCGACACTACCTTACGCAAATCGTGATTTTGACCAACTTCGACTCGATTTCCCGGAAGTTGGGGGATATTTTCCAGTCCCGGGGACTCTAAACTAGCTCCTGATGGCTTTTGTTTGCAGTCAAATAAACACAGGGAAACTTTTTGAACGCTCACTTTCAAGCTCCTGGCCAGGAATAAAGCCTCATTTCACTTTAAGACTGAAACAGTAAGGGAGACCGCCTAACGCGCACCGTGATTTTGACCAACTTCGGCTAAATTTCCCTGAACTTGGGGAGATATTTTCCAGTCCCGAAGACTCTTAACTAACCCCTGATGGCCTTCGTTTGCATTGAAATGGATACAGCAAAACTTTTTGAAGCTCACTTTTGAGCTTCTGGGCCGAAATATAGCCCCACTTCACTTTAAGACTGAAAGACTAGCCAAGACCGTCTTGCGCGCATCGTGATTTTGACCAACGTCTTCTTGATTTTCCGGAACTTGGGAAATATATTGCAGTGCCGGGGACTCTAAACTAACTCCTGATAGCCTTGGTTTGCAGTGAAATGGACACAGCAAATTTTTTGCAGCGCTCACTTTGGAGCTTCTGGGCCGAAATAGAGCCCCACTTCACCTTAAGACTGAAAGAGTAGCCGAGGCCGCCTTAGGCGCATCGTGATTTTGACCAACTTCGGCTTGAGTTGCCAGAACTTAAAAGATATTTTCCACTCCCGGGGACTCCAAACTAACTCATGATGGCCTTGGTTTTCAGTGAAATTGAGAGAGGAAAACTTTTTGAACGCTCACTTTCGAGCTTCTGGACCGAAATATAACCCTACTTCACCTTCAGACTAAAAGAGTAGCCGAGACCGCCTTACGCGAATCGTTATTTTGACCAACTTCGTCTCGATTTGGCGGAGCTTGGAGGATATTTTCCAATTCTGGGGACTGTAAACTACTTCCTGAGGGCCTTGCTTTGCAGTGAAATGGGCACAGCATAACTTTTTGAACGCTCACTTTCCAGCTTCTGGGCCAAAATATACAGCCACGTCACTTTAAAACTAAAAGAGTAGCCGAGACTGCTTTACGCGCATCGTGATTTTCACAAACTTCGGCTCGATTTCCCGGAACTTGGGGGATATTTTCATGTCCCGGAGACTGTAAACTATCTCCTGATGTGGCTTGGTTCGCGTTGATATGGACACAGCAAAACTTTTTGAACTTTCACTTTCGAGCTTCTGGGCCGAAATATAGCCCGAGTTCACTTTAAGAATGAAAGAATAGCCGAGACCGCCTTACGCGCATCGTGATTTTGACCAACTTTGGCTCGATTTCCCAGGAAATGGGGAATATTTTCCGGTACCGGGGACTCTAAAGTAACTCCTGATTGCCTTGGTTTGCATTGAAATGGAGAGAGGAAAACTTTTTCAACGCTCCCCTTCGGGCTTCTGAGCCGAAATATAGCCCCACTTCAGTTTAAGACTGAAAGAGTAGCCGAGACCGTCTTACGCGCATCGTGATTTAGACCAACTTCGGCTCGATTTCCGGTAACTTCGGGGATATATTCAAGTTACAAGGACTCTAAACTAACCCCTGATGGCCTTGGTCTGCAGTGAAATGAACACAGCAAATTTTTTTGAACGCTTACTTTCGAAATTCTGGGCCGAAATATAGCCCCACTTCACTTTAAGACTGAAATAGTAGCCGAGACCGTCTTAGACGCATCGTGATTTTGACCAACTTCGGCTTGAGTTGCCAGCACTTAAGGGATAATTTTTAGTCCCGCGGACTCTAAACTAACTCATGATGGCCTTGGTTTTCAGTTAAATTGAGAGAGCAAAACTTTTTGAACGCTCACTTTCGAGCTTCTGGGCCGAAATATACAGCCACGTCACTTTAAGACTAAAAGAGTAGCCGAGACTGCTTTACGCGCATCGTGATGTTGACAAACTTCGGCTCAATTTCCCTTGACTTGGGGGATATTTTGATGTCCCGGACACTGTAAACAATCTGCTGATGTGGCTTGGTTTGCGGTGAAATGCACACAGCAAAAGTTTTTGAACTTTCACTTTCGAGCTTCTGGGCCGAAATATAGCCCCAGTTCACTTTAAGAATCAAAGAGTAGCCGAGACCGCCTTACGCGCATCGTGATTTTGAGAAAATTCGGCTCGATTTCCCCGAACTTGGGCGATATTTTCCAGTCCCGAGCAGTCTAAACTAACACCCGATGGCCTTGGTTTGCAGTGAAATGAACACAGCAAAACGTTTTGAACTTTCAACTTCTAGCTTCTCGGCCGAAATATAGCCCCAGTTCACTTTAAGAATCAAAGAGTAGCCGAGACCGCCTTACGCGCATCGTGATTTTGACAAAATTCGGCTCGATTTCCCCGAACTTGGGCGATATTTTCCAGTCCCGAGCAGTCTAAACTAACTCCTGATGGCCTTGGTTTGCAGTGAAATGAACAAGGTAACACTTTTTTAACGCTTATTTTCGAGCTTCTGGGATGAAATATAGCCCCACTTCACTTTAAGACTGAAAGAGTAGGCGAGACCACCTTACGCGCATCGTGATTTTGAGCAACTTCCACTCGATTTTCTAGAATTTTGGCGATATTTTCAAGTCCCGGGGACTCTAAACTAACTCCTGATGGCCTTGGTTTGATGTGAAATGGACGCAGGAAAACTTTTTGAACGCTCAGTTTCGAGCTTCTGGGCCGAAATACAACCGTACTTCACTTTAAGACTGAAATAGTAGCCGAGACCTCCTTATGAGCATCGTGATTTTGACCCAGTTCAGCTCGATTTCCCGGAACTTGGGATATATTTTCCAGTCCGGGGTACTTTAAACTAACTCCTGATGGCCTTGGTTTGCAGTTAAATGCACAAAGCGTAACTTTTTAAAGGTTCACTTTCGAGCTTCTGGGCCGAAATATAGCCCCACTTTACTTTAAGACTGAAAGAGTAGCCGAGACCGTCTTACGCGCATCGTGATTTTGACCAACTTCCGTTGGATTTCCCGGAACTTCGGGGATATATTCCAGTCCCGGGGACTCTAAACTAACTGCTGATGGCCTTGGTTTGCAGTGAAATGGACACAGCACATTTTTTTGAACGCTCACTTTCGAGCGTCTCGGCCGAAATATAGCCATACTTCATTTTAAGACTGAAAGAGTAGCCGAGACCGCCTTACGCGCATCGTAATTTTGACCAACTTCGGCTCGATTTGCCGGAAGTTGGCGAATATTTTCAATTCCCGGAAAAACTAAACTAACTTCCGATGGCCTTAGTTTGCAGTTAAGTGGACACAGCAAAACTTTTTGAACGCTCACTTTCGAGCTTATGGCTCGAAATATAGCCCCACTTAACTTTAAGACTGAAAGAGTAGCCGAGACCGCCATACGCGCATCGTGATTTTGGGATACTTCGGCTCGATTTCCCGGAAATAGGGGGATTTTTTCCAGTCCCGGGGACTCTAAACTAACTCCTGATGGCCTTGGTTTCCAGTGAAATGGACACAGGAACACTTTTTGAACGCGCACTTTCGAGCTTGCTGGCCCAGATATAGCCCTACATTTTTTTAAGACTGAAAGAGTAGGCGGGAGCGCCTTACGCGCATTTTGATATTGAGGATCTTCGGCTCGATCTGGCGAAACTTGGGAGATATTTTCCAGTCCCAAAGTCTTTAATCTCACTCCTGATTGTCTAAGATGTGAGTGAAATAGACACAAAAATTTTTGAACCCTTACTTTCGAGCTTCTGAAGTTAAATCTAAGCCCACTTTACCTTAAGACTGAAAGAGTAGCCGAGACCCCCTTAAGCGCATGGTGATTTTGACTAACTTCGGGTGGATTTCCCGTAACTTGGGGGATATTTCCAGTTCCTTTGACGCTAAACTAAGTCGTAATGGCCTTGTTTTGCAGTGAAATGGACACCGCAAAACTTTTTAAACACTCAGTTTCGAGCTTCTGGCCCGAAATATTGCCCCAATTCACTTTAAGATTGAACGAGTAGCCGAGACCGCAGTACGCGCGTCGTGATTTTGACCAACTTCGGTTAAATTTCCCGGAACTTGGGGGATATTTTCCAGTCCCGGGGACTCTAAACTGACCCCCGACGTCCTTGGCGTGCAGTCAAATGGATACAGCAAAACTTTTTGAACGCTTACTTTTGAGCTTCTGGGCCGAAATATAGCTCCACTTCACTTTAAGAGTGAAAGAGTAGCCGAGACCGCCTTACGCCCATCGTAATTTTGACCAACTTCGGCTGGATTTCCCAGAACATGGGGGATATTTTCCAGTCCCGAGGACTCTATGTTAACTCCTGATGAACTTAGTTTTCAGTGATATGTACACAGGCAAAACGAGCGCACGCTCGGTGTTGAGCTTCTCGGCCGAAATATAGCCCCACTTCATTTTAAGACTGAAAGAGTAGCCGAGACCGCCTAACGCGCATCGTGAGTTTGAGCAACTTTGGCTCGATCTGCCAGAATTTGGGAAATATTTTCCAGTCCCAAGGACTCTAAACTATTTCCTGATGGCCTAAGATGTCAGTGAAATGGACACAGGTAAAATTAGCGCACGCCCGGTCTCGAGCTTCTAGGTCGAAATATAGCCCCCTTAATTTTAAGACTGAAAGAGTAGCCGAGACCGCCTTACGCGCATCGTGATTTTGGGCCACTTTTGCTCGATTTCCCGCAAGTTGGCGAATAATTTAAAGTCCCGGGGACGCTAAACTAACTCCCGATGACCGTGGTTTGCAGTTTCATGAACACAGCAAAACATTCTGAACGCTCACCTTCGAGCTTCAGTGCCGCAATATAGCCCTACTTAAATTTAAGACTGAAAGAATAACCGAGAGCCCGTTACGCGCATCGTAATTTTCATCAACTTCGGCGCCATTTCCTGGAACTTGGAGAATATTTTCCAGTTCCGGGGACTCTAAACTTACTCCTGATTGCCTTCCTTTGCAGTGAAATGGACACAGCAAAACTTTTTGAACGCTCACTTTGGAGCTTGTGGGCCTAAATATAGCCACACTTGACTTTAAGACTGAAACAGTAGCCGAGACCGCGTTACGCGCATCGTGATTTTGAGCAACTTCTGCTCGCTTTCCTGGAACTTGGGGACTATTTTCCAGTCCCGGGGACTCTAAACTAACTCCTGATGGCCATGGTTTGCAGTGAAATTTACACAGCACAAGTTTTTGAACGAACACTTTCGAGCTTTTAGGCCGAAATATAGTTCCACATTACTTACGACTTAAAGAGTAGCCGAGACCGGCGTGCGCGCATCGTGATTTTCACCAACTTCGGGTCGATATTCCGGAACTTGAGGGATATTTTCTAGTCCCAGGGACTCTAAACTAACTCTTGATGGCCTTGTTTTGCAGTGAAATGGAGACAGCAAAACTTTTTGAACGCTCACCTTCAAGCTTCTGGGCCGAAATATAGCCCACTTTACTTTAATACTGAAAAAGTAGCCGAGACCGCCTTACGCGCATCGTGATTTTGACAAACTTCGGGTGGATTTCCCGGAGCTTGGGGGATATTTTCCACTCCCTTGGACGCTAAACTAGGTGGCGATGGCCTTGTTTTGCAGTGAAATGGACACAGCAAAGCTCTTTGAAGGCTCACTTTCGAGGTTGTGGGCCGAAATATAGCCATACTTCACTTTAAGACTGAAACAGTAGTCGAGAACACGTTTCGCGCATCGTGATTTTGATCAACTTCGGCTCGATTTCCCGGAACTTGCGAAATATTTTCCAGTCCCGGGGACTCTAAACTAACTCGTGCTGGTCTTGGTTTGCAGTGAAACGGAAACAGAAAAAGGTTTTGAACGCCTACTTTCGAGCTTCTGGACCGAAATAGAACCCCACTTCACTTGAAGACTGAAAGAGTAGCCGAGACCGCCTTACGTGCATCGTGATTTTGAGCAACTTCGGCTCGATTTGCCGGAACTAAGGGGATATATTCCAGTTCTGAGGACTCTAAACTAATTCCCGATGGCCTTGGTTTGCAGTAAAATGGACCCATCAAAACTGTTTGAACACTCAATTTCGAGCTTCTGGGCCAAAATATAGCCCCCCATTACTTTAACAGTGAAAGAGTAGCCGAGACCGCTTACGTGCATCGTGCTTTTCACCAATTTCGCCTTTATTTCCCGAGACTTGGGGGATATATTCCAGTCAAAAGGACTCTACAGTAACTCCTGATGGCCTTGGTTCTCAGTGAAATAGACAGAGCACAACTTTGGAGCTTCTGGGCAGAAATATAGCCCGACTTTACTTTAAGACTGAAAGAGTAGATAAGACCGCTTTACGCGCATCGTAATTTTGACGAACTTCGAATGGATTTCCCGGAACTTGGGGGATATTTTGCAGTCCCTTGGACGCTAAACTAAGTCCTGATGACCTTGTTTTGAAGTAAAATGGACACAACAAAACTTTTTGAACGCTCACTTTCTAGCTTGTGGGCCGAAATATAGCCACACTTCACTTTAGGACTGACACACTAGCCGAGACCACGTTACGCGCATCATGAATTTGATCAACTTCGGCTCGATTTCCCGGGACTTGGGGGATATTCTCCAGTCCCGGGGACTCTAAACTAACTTCTGATGGCCTTGGTTTGCACTGAAAGTGACAGAGCAAAGCTGTTTAAACACTCACTTTCGAGCTTCTAGGCCGAGATATTGCCCCACTTCACTTTAAGACTGAAAGAGTAGCCGAGACCACCTTACGCACATCGTGATTTTGACCAACTTCGGCTCGATTTACCGGAACTTGGGGGATATTTTCCAGTCCCGAGGACTCTTAAGTAACCCCTGATGGCCTTGGTTTGCATTGAAATGGATACAGCAAAACTTTTTAAACGCTCACTTTTGAGCTTCTTGGCCGAAATATAGCCCCACTTCACTTTAAGACTGAAAGAGTAGCCGAGACCGTCTTACGCGCATCATGATTTTGACCAACGTCTTCTCGATTTTCCGGAACTTGGGAAATACATTCCACTACCGGGGACTCTAAATTAACTACTGATAGCCTTGGTTTGCAGTGAAATAGACACAGTAATTTTTTTTGAGCTTTGAGCTTGTGAGCCGAAATAGAGCCCCACTTCACTTTAAGACTGAAGGAGTAGCCGACACCGCCTTAAGCGCACGGTGATTTTGACCAACTTCGGCTCGATTTGCCGGAACTTGGGGAATATTTTCCAGTCCCGGGGACTCTAAACTAACTCCTGATTGTCTTGGTTTTTAGTGAAATGGACACAGCGAAACTTTTTGAACGCTCACTCTCGAGCTTCTGGACCGAAATATAGCCCCACTTTACTTCAAGACTGAAAGAGTAGCCGAGACCGTCTTGCGCAAATCGTGATTTTGACCAACTTCGGGTCGGTTTCCCGGAGCTTGGGGAATATATTGCATTTCCGCGGGCTCTAAACTAACTCCTGATGGCCTTGGTTTTCAGTGAAATGGACAAAGGAAAGCTTTTTGAACACTCTCTTTGTAGCTTCTGGGCCGAAATAGAATCCCACTTCACTTTCAGACTGAAATAGAAGCCGAGACCGCCTCACGCGCATCGTGACTTAGACCAAGTTCAGCTCGATTTCACGCAACTTTTGGGATATTTTCCAGTCCGGGGGACTCTAAACTAACTCCGGATGGCCTTGGTTTGCACTGAAATGCGTCCAGCATAAATTTTTGAACGCCCACTTTGGAGCTTCTGGGCCGAAATAGCGCACCACTTCACTTTAAGACTGAAAGAGTAGCCGAGATCGCCTTACGCGCATCGCGATTTTGACCATTTTCGAATCCATTTCTCGGAACTTGGGCAATATTTTCCAGTCCCGGGGACTCTAAACTAACTCCTGATCGCCTTGCTTTGCATTGAAATGGACACAGCAAAACTTTTTGAACGCTCACTTTCGAGCTTGTGGGCCGAAATATAGCCACACTTTACTTTAAGACTGAAACAGTAGCCGAGACCGCATTTCGCGCATCGTGATTTTGATCAACTTCGGCTCGCTTTCCCAGAACTTGGGGAATATTTTCCAGTCCCGGGGACCCTAAACTAAGTCCTGATGGCCTTGTTTTGAAGTGAAATGGACACAGCAAAACTTTTTGAACGCTCACTTTCTAGCTTGTGGGCCAAAATATAGGCACACTTGACTTTAAGACTGAAACAGTAGCCGAGACCACGTTACGCGCATCATGAATTTGATCAACTTCGGCTCAAATTTCCGGGACTTGGGGGATATTGTCCAGTCCCGGGGACTCTAAACTAACTCCTGATGGCCTTGGTTTTCATTGAAATGGACACAGCACAATTTTTTGAATGCACACTTTCGAGATTCTGGGCCGAAATATAGCCCCACTTCACTTAAGACTGAAAGAGTAGCCGAGACCGCCTTGCTCGCATCGTGAGTTTGACAAACTTCCGGTCGATATTCCGGAACTTGGGGGATATTTTCCAGTCCCAGGAGCTCTAAACTAACGCCTCATGGCCTTGGTTTGCAGTGAAATGGACAGAGCAAAACTTTTTGAACGCTCACCTTCGAGCTTCCTGGCCGAAATAAAGCCCCACTTTACTTTAAGACTTAAAGAGTAACCGAGACCACCTTACGCGCATTGTGATTTTGACAAACTTCGGGTGGATCTCCCGGAACTTGGGGAACATTTTCCAGTCCCTTGGACGCTAAACTAAGTCCTGATGGCCTTGCTTTGCAGTGAAATGGACACAGCAAAGCTTTTTGAACGCTCACTTTCGAGCTTGTGGGCCGAAATATAGCCACACTTTATTTTAAGACTGAAACAGTAGCCGAGACCGCATTTCGCGCATCGTGATTTTGATCAACTTCGGCTCGCTTTCCCGGAACTTGGGGAATATTTTCCAGTCCCGGGGACCCTAAACTAACTTTTGATAGCTTTGGTTTGCAGTGAAATGCACACAGCAAAACTTTTTGAACGCTCACTTTCGAGCTTCTGGACAGAAATATAGCCCCACTTGACTTTAAGACTGAAAGGGAAGCCGAGACCGCTTTGGGAGCATCGTGATTTTGACCAACTTCAGCTCGATTTACCGGAACTTGGGGAATATTTTCCAGTGCCAGAGACGCTAAACTAACTCGTGATGGCCTTGTTTTTAAGTCAAAGAACACAGCAAAACTTTTTGAAGGCTCACTTTCGGGCTTCTGGGCCGAAATATAGCCCCACTTCACTTTAAGACTGAAACAGTAGCCGATACCGCATTTCGCGCATCGTGATATTGATCAACTTCGGTTCGATTCCCGGGAACTTGGGGAATATTTTCCAGCCCCGGGGACCCTAAACCAACTTTTGATAGCTTTGGTTTGCAGTGAAATGCACACAGCAAAACTTTTTGAACGCTCATTTTCGGGCTTCTGGCCCGAAATAAAGCCCCACTTCACTTTAAGACAGAAAGAGTAGCCGAGACCACCTTAGGGGCATCGTGATTTTGACCAACCTCGGCTCAATTTCCCGGACCTTGGGGCATATTTTCTTGTCCCGGGGACGCTAAACTAACTCCTGATGGCCTTGGTTTGCAGTGAAATGAACACAGCAAAACTTTTTGAACGCTCACTTTCGGGCTTCTGGCCCGAAATATAGCCCCACTTCACTCTAAGACTTAAAGAGTAGCCGACACTACCTTACGCAAATCGTGATTTTGACCAACTTCGACTCGATTTTCCGGAAGTTGAGCGGATATTTTCCAGTCTCGGGGACTCTAAACTAGCTCCTGATGGCTTTGCTTTGCAGTCAAATAAACACAGCGAAACTTTTTGAACGCTCACTTTCAAGCTCCTGGCCAGGAATAAAGCCTCACTTCACCTTAAGACTGAAACAGTAAGCGAGACCGCCTAACGCGCACCGTGATTTTGACCAACTTCGGCTAAATTTCCCTGAACTTGGGGGGATATTTTCCAGTCCCGAAGACTCTTAAGTAACCCCTGATGGCCTTCGTTTGCATTGAAATGGATACAGCAAAACTTTTTGAAGCTCACTTTTGAGCTTCTGGGCCAAAATATAGCCCCACTTCACTTTAAGACTGAAAGACTAGCCAAGACCGTCTTGCGCGCATCGTGATTTTGACCAACGTCTTCTCGATTTTCCGGAACTTGGGAAATATATTGCAGTGCCGGGGACTCTAAAGTAACTCCTGATAGCCTTGGTTTGCAGTGAAATGGACACAGCAAATTTTTTGCAGCGCTCACTTTGGAGCTTCTGGGCCGAAATAGAGCCCCACTTCACTTTGAGACCGAAAGAGTAGCCGAGGCCGCCTTAGGCGCATCGTGATTTTGACCAACTTCGGCTTGAGTTGCCAGAACTTAAAAGATATTTTCCACTCCCGGGGACTCTAAACTAACTCATGATGGCCTTGGTTTTCAGTGAAATTGAGAGAGGAAAAGTTTTTGAACGCTCACTTTCGAGCTTCTGGACCGAAATAGAGCCCTACTTCACCTTCAGACTCAAAGAGTAGCCGAGACCGCCTTACGCGAATCGTTATTTTGACCAACTTCGGCTCGATTTCCCGGAACTTGGGGAATATTTTCCAGTCCCTTGGACGCTAAACTAGGTGCCGATGGCCTTGTTTTGCAGTGAAATGGACACAGCAAAGCTTTTTGAAGGCTCACTTTCGAGCTTGTGGGCCGAAATATAGCCATACTTCACTTTAAGACTGAAACAGTAGCCGAGAACACGTTTCGCGCATCGTGATTTTGATCAACTTCGGCTCGATTTCCCGGAACTTGGGGAATATTTTCCAGTCCCGGGGACTCTAAACTAACTCGTGCTGGTCTTGGTTTGCAGTGAAACGGAAACAGAAAAAGTTTTTGAACGCATACTTTCGAGCTTCTGGACCGAAATAGAACCCCACTTCACTTGAAGACTGAAAGAGTAGCCGAGACCGCCTTACGTGCATCGTGATTTTGAGCAACTTCGGCTCGATTTGCCGGAACTAAGGGGATATATTCCAGTTCTGAGGACACTAAACTAATTCCTGATGGCCTTGGTTTGCAGTAAAATGGACACAGCAAAACCTTTTGAACGCTCAATTTCGAGCTTCTGGGCCAAAATATAGTCCCCCATTACTTTAACAGTGAAAGAGTAGCCGAGACCGCCTTACGTGCATCGTGATTTTGACAAACTTCGGGTTGATTTCCCGGAACTTGGGGGATATTTTCTAGTCCCGGGGACTCTCAACTAACGCCTGCTTGTCTTGGTTTGCAGTGAAATGGACACAGCGAAAGTTTTTGAACGCTCACTCTCGAGCTTCTGGGCCGAAATAGAGCCCCATTTTACTTTAAGACTGAAAGAGTAGGCGAGACCGTCTTGAGCGAATCGTGATTTTGACATATTTTGCGTTTATTTCCCGAGACTTGGGGGATATACTCCAGTCAAAGAGACTCTACAGTAACTCCTGATGGCCTTGGTTTTCAGTGAAATGGACACAGCACAACTTTGGAGCTTCTAGGCAGAAATATAGCCCCACTTTACTTTAAGACTGAAAGAGTAGATGAGACCGCCTTACGCGCATCGTAATTTTGACGAACTTCGAATGGATTTCCCGGAACTTGGGGGATATTTTGCAGTCCCTTGGACGCTAAACTAAGTCCTGATGACCTTGTTTTGAAGTAAAATGGACACAACAAAACTTTTTGAACGCTCACTTTCGAGCTTGTGGGCCGAAATATAGCCACACTTCACTTTAGGACTGACACACTAGCCGAGACCACGTTACGCGCATCATGAATTTGATCAACTTCGGCTCGATTTCCCGGGACTTGGGGGATATTGTCCAGTCCCGGGGACTCTAAACTAACTTCTGATGGCCTTGGTTTGCACTGAAAGTCACAGAGGAAAACTTTTTAAACACTCACTTTCGAGCTTCCGGGCCGAAATACAGTTCCACTTCACTTTAAGACTGAAAGAGTAGCCGAGACCACCTTACGCACATCGTGATTTTGACCAACTTCGGCTCGATTTACCGGAACTTGGGGGATATTTTCCAGTCCCGAGGACTCTTAAGTAACCCCTGATGGCCTTGGTTTGCATTGAAATGGATACAGGAAACTTTTTTGAACGCTCACTTACTAGCTTGTGGGCCGAAATATAAGCACACGTGACTTTAAGACTGAAACAGTAGCCGAGACCACGTTACGCGCATCATGAATTTGATCAACTTCGGCTCGCTTTCCCGGAACTTGGGGAATATTTTCCAGTCCCGGGGACCCTAAACTAAGTCCTGATGGCCTTATTTTGAAGTGAAATGGACACAGCAAAACTTTTTGAACGCTCACTTTGTAGCTTGTGGGCCGAAATATAGGCACACTTGACTTTAAGACTGAAACAGTAGCCGAGACCGCGTTACGCGCATCATGAATTTGATCAACTTCGGCTCCAATTCCCCGGACTTGGGGGATATTGTCCAGTCCCGGGGACTCTAAACTAACTCCTGATGGCCTTGGTTTGCATTGAAATGGATACAGAAAACTTTTTTGAACGCTCATTTTTGAGCTTCTTGGCCGAAATATAGCCCCACTTCACTTTAAGACTGAAAGTGTAGCCGAGACCGTCTTGCGCAAATCGTGATTTTGACCAACATCGGGATATATTCCATTTCCGCGGGCTCTAAAGTAACTCCTGATGGCCTTCGTTTTTAGTGAAATGGACAAAGGAAAGCTTTTTGAACACTCTCTTTGTAGCGTCTGGGCCGAAATAGAAACCCACTTCACTTTCAGACTGAAATAGTAGCCGAGACCGCCTCACGCGCATCGTGAGTTAGACCAAGTTCAGCTCGATTTCACGCAACTTTTGGGATATTTTCCAGTCCCGGGTACTCTAAACTAACTTCGGATGGCCTTGGTTTGCACTGAAATGCGCACAGCATAAATTTTTGAACGCCCACTTTGGAGCTTCTGGGCCGAAATATAGCCCCACTTCACTTTAAGACTGAAAGGGTAGCCAAGATCGCCTTACGCGCATCGTGATTTTGACCATTTTCGGATCGATTTCTCCGAAATTGTGGGATATTCTCCAGTCCCGAGGACTTTAAACTAACTCCTGATCGCCTTGCTTTGCATTGAAATGGACAGAGCAAAACTTTTTGAACGCTCACTTTCGAGCTTGTGGGCCGAAATATAGCCACACTTTACTTTAAGACTGAAACAGTAGCCGAGACCGTATTTCGCGCATCGTGATTTTGATCTACTTCCGCTAGCTTTCCAAGAACTTGGGGAATATTTTCCAGTCCCGGGGACCCTAAACTAAGTCCTGATGGCCTTGTTTTGAAGTGAAATGGACACAGCAAAACTTTTTCAACGCTCACTTTCTAGCTTGTGGGCCGAAATATAGGCACACGTGACTTTAAGACTGAAACAGTAGCCGAGACCACGTTACGCGCATCATGAATTTGATCAACTTCGGCTCGCTTTCCCGGAACTTGGGGAATATTTTCCAGTCCCGGGGACCCTAAACTAAGTCCTGATGGCCTTATTTTGAAGTGAAATGGACACAGCAAAACTTTTTGAACGCTCACTTTCTAGCTTGTGGGCCGAAATATAGGCACACTTGACTTTAAGACTGAAACAGTAGCCGAGACCGCGTTACGCGCATCATGAATTTGATCAACTTCGGCTCCAATTCCCCGGACTTGGGGGATATTGTCCAGTCCCGGGGACTCTAAACTAACTCCTGATGGCCTTGGTTTGCATTGAAATGGACACAGCACAATTTTTTGAACGCACACTTTTGAGATTCTGGGCCGAAATATAGCCCCACTTCACTTAGGACTGAAAGAGTAAGCGAGACCGCCTTGCTCGCATCGTAAGTTTGACAAACTTCCGGTCGATATTCCGGAACTTGGGGGATATTTTCCAGTCCCAGGAGCTCTAAACTAACTCCTCATGGCCTTGGTTTGCAGTGAAATGGACAGAGCAAAACTTTTTGAACGCTCACCTTCGAGCTTCCTGGCCGAAGTAAAGCCCCACTTTACTTTAAGACTTAAAGAGTAACCGAGACCACGTTACCCTAAACTAACTTTTGATAGCTTTGGTTTGCAGTGAAATGCACACAGCAAAACTTTTTGAACGCTCACTTTCGAGCTTTCTGACAGAAATATAGCCCCACTTGACTTTAAGGCTGAAAGGATAGCCGAGACCGCTTTGGGAGCATCGTGATTTTGACCAACTTCAGCTCGATTTACCGGAACTTGGGGAATATTTTCCAGTCCCAGGGACGCTAAACTAACTCGTGATGGCCTTGTTTTTAAGTCAAAGAACACAGCAAAACTTTTTGAAGGCTCACTTTCGGGCTTCTGGGCCGAAATATAGCCCCACTTCACTTTAAGACTGAAACAGTAGCCGATACCGCATTTCGCGCATCGTGATTTTGATCAACTTCGGTTCGATTCCCCGGAACTTGGGCAATCTTTTTCAGTCCCGGCGACTCTAAACTAACCCCTGATGGCCTTGGTTTGCAGTGAAATTGACACAGCAAAACTTTTTGAACGCTCACTTTCGGGCTTCTCGCCCGAAATATAGCCCCACTTCACTTTAAGACAGAAAGAGTAGCCGACACCACTTTAGGGGCATCGTGGTTTTGCCCAACCTCGACTCAATTTCCCGGACTTTGGGGCATATTTTCTTGTCCCAGGGACGCTAAACTTACTCCTGATGGCCTTGGTTGAAGAAAAATGAACACAGCAAAACTTTTTGAACGCTCACTTTCGGGCTTCTCGCCCGAAATATAGCCCCACTTCACTCTAAGACTGAAAGAGTAGCCGACACTACCTTACGCAAATCGTGATTTTGACCAACTTCGGCTGGATTTCCCGGAAGTTGGGGGATATTTTCCAGTCCTGGGGACTCTAAACTAGCTCCTGATGGCTTTGGTTTGCAGTGAAATAAATACAGGGAAACTTTTTGAACGCTCACTTTCAAGCTCCTGGGCAGGAATAAAGCCTCACTTCACTTTAAGACTGAAACAGTAAGCAAGACCGCCTAACGCGCACCGTGATTTTGACCAACTTCGGCTAAATTTCCCTGAACTGGGGGGGGGTTATATTTTCCAGTCCCGAGGACTCTTAAGTAACCCTTGATGGCCTTCGTTTGCATTGAAATGGCTACAGCAAAACTTTTTGAAGCTCACTTTTGAGCTTCTGGGCCGAAATATAGCCCCACTCCACTTTAAGACTGAAAGACTAGCCAAGACCGTCTTGCGCGCATCGTGATTTTGACCAACGTCTTCTCTATTTTCCGGAACTTGGGAAATATATTGCAGTCCCGAGGACTCTAAACTAACTCCTGATGGCCTTGGTTTGCAGTGAAATGGACACAGCAAATTTTTTGCAGCGCTCACTTTGGAGCTTCTGGGCCGAAATAGAGCCCCACTTCACTTTAAGACTGAAAGAGTAGCCGAGGCCGCCTTAGCCGCATCGTGATTTTGACCAACTTCGGCGTGAGTTGCCAGAACTTAAAAGATATTTTCCACTCCCGGGGACTCTAAACTAACTCATGATGGCCTTGGTTTTCAGTGAAATTGAGAGAGGAAAACTTTTTGAACGCTCACTTTCGAGCTTCTGGTGCGAAATATAGCCCTACTTCACTTTCAGACTCAAAGAGTAGCCGAGACCGCCTTACGCGAATCGTTATTTTCACCAACTTCGTCTCGATTTGGCGGAACCTGGAGGATATTTTCCAGTTCCGGGGACTGTAAACTACTTCCTGAGGACCTTGCTTTGCAGTGAAATGGGCACAGCATAACTTTTTGAACGCTCACTTTCGAGCTTCTGGGCCAAAATATACAGCCACGTCACTTTAAGACTAAAAGAGTAGCCGAGACTGCTTTACGCGCATCGTGATTTTCAAAAACTTCGGCTCGATTTCCCGGAACTTGGGGGATATTTTGATGTCCCGGAGACTGTTAACTATCTCCTGATGTGGCTTGGTTCGCGGTGAAATGGACACAGCAAAACTTTTTGAACTTTCACTTTCGAGCTTCTGGGCCGAAATATAGCCCGAGTTAACTTTAAGAATGAAAGAATAGCCGAGACCGCCTTACGCGCATCGTGATTTTGACCAACTTTGGCTCGACTTCCCAAGAAATGGGGAATATTTTCCGGTACCAGGGACTCTAAAGTAACTCCTGATTCCCTTGGTTTGCATTGAAACGGAGAGAGCAAAACTTTTTCAACGCTCCCTTTCGGGCTTCTGAGCCGAAATATAGCCCCAATTCAGTTTAAGACTGAAAGAGTAGCCGAGACCGTCTTACGCGCATCGTGATTTTGACCAACTTCGGCTCGATTTCCCGTAACTTCGGGGATATATTCAAGTTCCAAGGACTCTAAACTAACTCCTGAGGGCCTTGGTCTGCAGTGAAATGGACACAGCAAATTTTTTTGAACGCTTACTTTCGAAATTCTGGGCCGAAATATAGCCCCGGTTCACTTTAAGACTGAAATAGTAGCCGAGACCATCTTAGACGCATCGTGATTTTGACCAACTTCGGCTTGAGTTGCCAGAACTTAAGGGATATTTTTTAGTCCCGCGGACTCTAAACTAACTCATGATGGCCTTGGTTTTCAGTTAAATTGACACAGTAAAACTTTTTGGACTTTCACTTTCGAGCTTCTGGGCCGAAATATAGCCCCAGTTCACTTTAAGAATCAAAGAGTAGCCGAGACCGCCTTACGCGCATCGTGATTTTGACAAAATTCGGCTCGGTTTCCCCGAACTTGGGCGATATTTTCCAGTCCCGAGCAGTCTAAACTAACTCCTGATGGCCTTGGTTTGCAGTGATATGAACAAGGTAACACTTTTTGAACGGTTATATTCGAGCTTCTGGGATGAAATATAGCCCCACTTCACTTTAAGCCTGAAAGAGTAGGCGACACCGCCTTACGCGCATCGTGATTTTGAGCAACTTCCGCTCGATTTTCTAGAATTTTGGCGATATTTTCAAGTCTCGGGCACTCTAAACTAACTCCTGATGGCCTTAGTTTGATGTGAAATGGACAAAGGAAAACTTTTTAAACGCTCAGTTTCGAGCTTCTGGGCCGAAATACAACCGTACTTCACTTTAAGACTGCAATAGTAAGTAGCCGAGACCTCCTTACGAGCATCGTGATTTTGACCCAGTTCAGCTCGATCTCCCGGAACTTGGGGGATATTTTCCCGTCCGGGGGACCTTAAACTAACTCCTGATGGCCTTGGTTTGCAGTTAAATGCACAAAGCGTAACTTTTCAAAGGTTCACTTTCGAGCTTCTGGGCCGAAATATAGCCCCACTTTACCTTAAGACTGAAAGAGTAGCCGAGACCGTCTTACCCGCATCGTGATTTTGACCAACTGCCGTTCGATTTCTCAGAACTTCGGGGATATATCCAGTCCCGGGTACTCTAAACTAACTTCTGATGGCCTTGGTTTGCAGTGAAATGGACACAGCACATTTTTTTGAACGCTCACTTTCGAGCTTCTCGGCCGAAATATGGCCCTACTTTACTTTAAGACTGAAAGAGTAGCCGAGACCGCCTTACGCGCATCGTAATTTTGACCAACTTTGGCTCGATTTGCCGGAAGTTGCCGAATATTTTCGATTCCCGGGGAAGCTAAACTAACTTCCGATGGCCTTAGTTTGCAGTTAAATGGAGACAGCAGAACTTTTTGAACGCTCACTTTCGAGCTTATGGCTCGAAATATAGCCCCACTTAGCTTTAAGACTGAAAGAGTAGCCGAGACCGCCTTACGCGCATCGTGATTTTGGGATACTTCGGCTCGATTTCCCGGAAATAGGGGGATATTTTCCAGTCCCGGGGACTCTAAACTAACTCCTGATGGCCTTGGTTTCCAGTGAAATGGACACAGGAACACTTTTTGAACGCGCACTTTCGAGCTTGCTGGCCGAAATATAGCCCTACTTCTTTTTAAGACTAAAAGAGTAGGCGGGAGCGCCTTACGCGCATTGTGATTTTGAGGATCTTCGGCTCGATCTGGCGAAACTTGGGAGATATTTTCCAGTCCCAAAGTCTCTAAACTCACTCCTGATTGTCTAAGATGTGAGTGAAATAGACACAAAAATTTTTGAACCCTTACTTTCGAGCTTCTGGAGTTAAATCTAAGCCCACTTTACCTTAAAACTGAAAGAGTAGCCGAGCACCCCTTAAGCGCATGGTGATTTTGACTAATTTCGGGTGGATTTCCCGTAACTTGGGGGATATTTCCAGTTCCTTTGACGCTAAACTAAGTCGTGATGGCCTTGTTTTGCAGTGAAATGGACACAGCAAAACTTTTTAAACACTCAGTTTCGAGCTTCTGGGCCGAAATATTGCCCCAATTCACTTTAAGACTGAAAGAGTAGCCGAGACCGCCGTACGCGCGTCGTGATTTTGACCAACTTCTGTTAAATTTCTTGGAACTTGGTGGATATTTTCCAGTCCCGGGGACTCTAAACTGACCCCCGACGTCCTTGGTCTGCAGTAAAATGGACACAGCAAAACTTTTTGAAGGCTCACTTTTGAGCTTCTGGGCCGAAATATAGCTCCACTTCACTTTAAGAGTGAAAGAGTAGCCGAGACCGCCTTACGCCCATCGTAATTTTCACCAAGTTCGGCTGGATTTCCCAGAACTTGGGGGATATTTTCCAGTCCCACGGACTCTAAACTAACTCCTGATGGCCTTGCTCTGGAGTGAAATGGACACAGCACAACTTTTTGAACGCTCACTTTCGAGCTTCTGGGGGGAAATATTGCCCCAGTTGACTTTAAGAATGAAAGAGTAACCGGGACCGCCTTACGCGCATCGTGATTTTGACCAACTTTGGCTCGATTTCCCGGGAAATGGGGGATATTTTCCGGTACCGGGGACTCTAAACTAACTCATGATTTCCTCGGTTTGCAGTGAAATGGACTCAGCCAAACTTTTTGAACGTTCACTTTCGAGCTTCTGAGCCGAACCATAGCCCCACTTCACTTTAAGACTGAAAGAGTAGCCGAGACCGCCTTACGCGCATGGTAATTTTGTCGAACTTCGGCTTCATTTCCTTGGATTTGGGGGATATTTTCCAGTCCCGGAAGCTCTAAACTAACTCCTGAATGCCTTGGCTTTTAGTGAAATGGACACAGGTAAAAGGAGCGCACGCTCGGTTTCCAGGTTGTAGGCCGAAATATAGCCCCACTTTATTTTAAGACTGAAAGTGTACACGAAACCGCCTTAAGCGCATCGAAATTTTTAGCCACTATGGCTCGATATGCCAAAACTTGGGGGATATTTCCAGTCCCGGGGACTCTACCCTAACTCTTGATGGCCTTAGTTTTCAGTAAAAAGGTCACAGGTAACAGGAGCGCACGCTCGGTGTCGAGCTTCTAGGCCGAAATGTAACCCCAGTTCATTTTAAGACTGAAAGAGTAAACGAAACTGCCGTACGCCTATCGTAATTTTAAGAAAGTATGGCTCAATTTGCCGAAACTTGGAGGATAGCTTCCAGTCTCGAGGATTCTAAACTATCTCCTGATGGACTTAGTTCTTAGTGAAATGGACACAGGTAAAAGGAGAGCACGCTCGGTGTCGAGCTTGTAGAACCGAAATAAAGCCCCACTTCATTTTCGGAGTAAACGAGTAGCCGAGACCGCCTTACGCGCATCGTGATTTTGAGCATCTTGGCTCGATTTGCCGGAATTCGGGGAATATTTTCCAGTCCCGAGGACTCTATGTTAACTCCTGATGAACTTAGTTTTCAGTGATATGTACACAGGCAAAAGGAGCGCACGCTCGGTGTTGAGCTTCTCGGCCGAAATATAGCCCCACTTCATATTAAGACTGAAAGAGTAGCCGAGACCGCCTTACGCACATCGTGATTTTGAGCAACTTTGGCTCGATCTGCCAGAATTTAGGAAATATTTTCCAGTGCCAAGGACTCTAAACTAACTCCTGATGGCCTAAGATGTCAGTGAAATGGACACAAGTAAAATAAGCGCACGCCCGGTCTCGAGCTTCTAGGTCGAAATATAGCCCCCGTTAATTTTAAGACTGAAAGAGTAGCCGAGACCGCCTTACGCGCATCGTGATTTTGGGCCACTTTTGCTCGATTTCCCGGAGGTTGGCGAATAATTTAAAGTCCCGGGGACGCTAAACTAACTCCCGGTGACCTTGGTTTGCAGTTTAATGAACACAGCAAAACAGTCTGGACGCTCACCTTCGAGCTTCAGTGCCGCATTATAGCCCTACTTTAATTTAAGACTGAAAGAATAACAGAGAGCCCGTTACGCGCATCGTAATTTTCATCAACTTCGGCGCCATTTCCTGGAACTTGGAGAATATTTTAAAGTTCCGGGGACTCTAAACTAACTCCTGATTGCCTTGGTTTGCAGTCAAATGGACACAGCAAAACTTTTTGAACGCTCACTTTGGAGCTTGTGGGCCTAAATATAGCCACACTTCACTTTAAGACTGAAACAGTAGCCGAGACCGCGTTACGCGCATCGTGACTTTGAGCAACTTCTGCTCGCTTTCCTGGAACTTGGGGAATATTTTCCAGTCCCGGGGACTCTAAACTAACTCCTGATGGCCATGGTTTCCAGTCAAATTCACACAGCACAAGTTTTTGAACGAACACATTCGAGCTTTTAGGCCGAAATATAGTCCCACATCACTTACGACTTAAAGAGTAGCCGAGACCGGCGTGCGCGCATCGTGATTTTGACCAACTTCGGGTCGATATTCCGGAACTTGGGGGATATTTTCCAGTCCCAGGGACTCTAAACTAACTCTTGATGGCCTTGGTTTGCAGTGAAATGGAGACAGCAAAACTTTTTGAACGCTCACCTTCAAGCTTCTGGACCGAAATATAGCCCACTTTACTTTAATACTGAAAAAGTAGCCGAGACCGCCTCACGCGCATCGTGATTTTGACAAACTTCGGGTGGATTTCGCGAAACTTGGGGGATATTTTCCAGTCCTTTGGACGCTAAACTAGGTGCCGATGGCCTTGTTTTGCAGTGAAATGGACACAGCAAAGCTTTTTGAAGGCTCACTTTCGAGGTTGTGGGCTGAAATATAGCCATACTTCACTTTAAGACTGAAACAGTAGCCGAGACCATGTTTCGCGCATCGTGATTTTGATCAACTTCGGCTCGATTTCCCGGAACTTGGGGAATATTTTGCAGTCCCGGGGACTCTAAACTAACTCGTGCTGGTCTTGGTTTGCAGTGAAACGGAAACAGAAAAAGTTTTTGAACGCACCCTTCCGAGCTTATGGACGGAAATAGAACCCCACTTCACTTGAAGACTAAAAGAGTAGCCGAGACCGCTCTACGTGCATCGTGATTTTGAGCAACTTCGGCTCGATTTGCCGGAACTAAGGGGATATATTCCAGTTCTGAGGACTCTAAACTAATTCCTGATGGCCTTGGTTTGCAGTAAAATGGAGCCAGCAAAACTTTTTGAACGCTCAATTTCCAGCTTCTGGGCCAAAATATAGCCCCCCATTACTTTAACAGTGAAAGAGTAGCCGAGACCGCCTTACGTGCATCGTGATTTTGACAAACTTCGGGTTGATTTCCCGGAACTAGGGGGATATTTTCCAGTCCCGGGGACTCTCAACTAAGTCCTGCTTGTCTTGGTTTGCAGTGAAATGGACACAGCGAAAGTTTTTGAACGCTCACTCTCGAGCTTCTGGGCCGAAATAGAGCCCCATTTTACTTTAAGACTGAAAGAGTAGGCGAGACCGTCTTGAGCGAATCGTGATTTTGACCAATTTTGCGTTTATTTCCCGAAACTTGGGGGATATATTCCAGTCAAAGGGACTCTACAGTAACTCCTGATGGCCTTGGCGTTCAGTGAAATGGACAGAGCACAACTTTGGAGCTTCTGGGCAGAAATATAGCCCCACTTTACTTTAAGACTGAAAGAGTAGATGAGACCGCCTTACGCGCATCGTAATTTTGACGAACTTCGAATGGATTTCCCGGAACTTGGGGGATATTTTGCAGTCCCTTGGACGTTAAACTAAGTCCTGATGGCCTTGTTTTGAAGTCAAATGGACACAACAAAACTTTTTGAACGCTCACTTTCGAGCTTGTGGGCCGAAATATAGCCACACTTCACTTTAGGACTGACACAGTAGCCGAGACCACGTTACGCGCATCATGAATTTGATCATCTTTGGCTCGATTTCCCGGGACTTGGGGGATATTGTCCAGTCCCGGGGACTCTAAACTAACTTCTGATGGCCTTGGTTTGCACTGAAAGTGAGAGAGCAAAACTTTCTAAACACTCACTTTCGAGCTTCTGGGCCGAAATATAGCTCCATTTCACTTTAAGAGCCAGTGCCCATAATTATGGACCAAACAACGGCACAAGTCGAAAAATCGATTTTGCTCATTTTTTGCCCATAGATTGGCCCTAGCTAGTAAACAAACGGACCATAGTTAGTTTCTGCTAATGCAGCTTTTTTGGGGAGAAATTTGCGAAAAACGATTTTTTTCCGATTAGGCCAAAATCTACTTCCGGTTTTGCTGAATTTTCCGAATATTTGATTGCTTCGCGCTCCGCAGAACAGCTACTTGAGAATCTTTCAATGGTCTTTACATTCAGCTCAGGTCTTCATGGTATGACTGAGCGAAAAATAAAATAAATCGAGGCTTCGTTTCAGCCTGAAACGAGATCGAACACAAACGGAAAATATTACGATGTGTTTCAAACGAATTATAGCACTAAAATATCGCCATATTTTTCTATGGGCTATAACTTTAAATGCCATGAAAACACTTTATACGGGTTAACTGTACACCCACCTGTTTGAAAATCAAAAAATATCTCTGGGCAAATGGTTTTAAGTCGCCCGCCTTGGCCTGTGCTTCTCATGAATTTTTCCCTGAACCGCCGTGAGAATGTAAACAATTGCGTGACTCTGGCGGTCACCCTGAATACATAATTCGGTTCCAACAAACCGCAGATGGCTATCTTAGAACATTTGGGTGAAAAAAGAAAAACATAATGGACCACTTTTAACTTTTATATTTTGAAAGTCATCGCTTTGGAAATTTCGTTAATTAAAAACGCCAATTAAAAGCAATTTACTCGGAGTTCGGGTGTTACTGCTATGTCGTTTTAGGCTGTCGTTCTTTCTCTGATCATTTTAATTACAAGAACGAGTTCTAGAAAGAAAATCGTTCTAAGTTCATTTGTTAAGCGTAATGAAAAGTTGATATTGTTGGTTTGTAGCCTTACGTGATCTGAAGGAACGCTATAGTGATTAAATTTGCATTTGTTGATTTCGACGGATCGATTTTCGGTTAAACCTTTTTATTTGTGCCAGCACATTTAGTGCTTTTTCTCCTGCTAAAAAGTCGGAAAAAGTAAAGTAAACAAATCCTAAAAGTCATAACTAAGAGGCATCGACAGTGCGAGTGTCTCGGTAAGCTGTTAATTTGAACAATTACTGTGCTGGACGGATTGCTTTCCTGGTTACCCACGTACTATACATAGTTCATTGTGCGCGAATGTTTCTGTTTCAAACAACTGAAATGCTCAGTGCTTTTTCCTTTTTTTCTTCAGTCTTAAAACTTAAGGTTAAAGTTAGGCTAAACCCTAAACTGTTTTGGCGGCCAACCTATTTTTGGCTAATTGCTTAATCAAATTATATATATATTTCATTGAAATTCGCTCCTCTGTGACCGACTTCCGCGAACAAAACAAGATGGATGTTCGCTGTTCATTTAAGACTACAATCCTGGTCAAAAGTGTTGGGACAGTTACGGCAGATGACTTCACAGGCAGCCTCTCTTAAGACCAAAACCGCGCAAGCCCGCCTACCCCCTCCCCCTGTCAATGTTGATAAAAATCTTGAAGAAAAAAAATCCTTGACAATATCCTCAGAATAGCCTCGTTTCAAGAGTTGTTCGCGTCCTAGGACAGTATTCTCGAACAAAAGAGACGATAAGATAGATATTCAAGTCTTATTCCAACAGTAGCGATTTTTCAGCAATCGCGTTTGGTTCAAACACAACTGTCTAACCACTTTCTATTGTCCCTTTTTCCTTTTTTCCCCACATCCAATCTAGTCTTCAGAATAGCTTCATTTTCATGCAACATTGCTAGGGGAGAGGGGGGGGGGGTCAATTGTACTTGCTTCCATTCATCTTTTGTTCTAAAACGTTAAGGACGTAGTTGAAATCGTGGGTTTCAGCGCGCAAAAATGGGAGGTGTCCCAACAACTTATGGCCAGGATTGCAGGTTTACATTAGAGGAAATTGTTCCGGATTCGTGATGAATCCAGAATGTTTTAGTGCCGGATTGATTTTGCCATTTACACAAAAGTGGACGAAACCGAAATAAAACCCCCCGGTTTGGTCGTGTCTCCGGAGATTTTGAATCCGGAATTTAAAGTGGGAACTTTGAATCCGAAAACTTTTGAATCCTGAGAGTTTTGTCGTGTGAACGATTTTCTCTCGAATCCAGATATTTTTCCGCCTGTGATCTTTTGAGTTTGCGGTGGAACGAAAATGGCGGATTACATGATCCAGTCGTAATCGAGTCGTAGGCGCATTGATGGCCATTTGATGGCGGTCGCTGGGTGATTACCTCGTGCTGTTTCAGGTGTAGGTAATCACTTTTATAATGGGTAATGCCATACTCCTCAGAAACCGTGCCCAATTTATACTTTACTGCGCAGATGACGACGATGGCATGATCGAAAACCTCGACGGTTTTCCACCCTAAACCCTAAGTAAATACCTGGAGGAACCTGGCATGATGGACAACAGTACCGTGGTCAGCGAGTTGAAAGAAAACTTCAGACTGTCTCAACCTACCCCTAGCCTTATTTTCGGAGGCATTTTGTTTCTCGTTGTCGAGGCAACAAACTGCTTGTTAACCATTCCATCATGAATGTTCCCGAAGTTATCGTCGTGTATAAACGATTAAGAATCCGAATATCCTTTCGCTGTAAACCCCTACTAATCCGAATACTCTAAAATTGATGAATTCGGGAACTCCTTTATTGTAAACCTAGTCCTAGATCGACCACTGTAATGTTTGTTTGTCTACCAGTGTTTTGATCTGCAAATTTCAGTTAATTGATCAAACAACCAAAGTAGAAAAGATGGATTTTTTTCCCAGTATGATTGAAACTTAAACGCAATTTCTTCCTCGGCTAATTCAATTCAAGAAATTCCGGGTTTTCTAGCTGAGTTTGAGCATATTGTGTAGGTACAAATTTCCTACACAGCTAGAAGAGCTGAGATGCCGTCACGCAGTTAGTAGTCTATAGAAATTATGGTATTTCCACTTGACTTTATTTGTCAGTCAATGATTCAGTTGTCATAAATCATAGAGGATTGGTTAAGTGTATCTCTGAAACTGCTACTGTGTTGTAAGTTATCAGTGAAATCAATAAAATAAACAAGTGTTAAAATCATTTCCCGGAGTACTGTAGTAACGTTCTTTATCATGGATGTCGTGGGTGTCGCAATGCAAATGAAAAAACATATATATTTATACTAAGTTAAACAAAGAAAACGAAAACAAAGAACAACAAAAAAAACATTTTCCATTATTTTATCCACACAACGTTTCAAAAATTGCTTCCATCGGATTGCTGGAAACGAATATTTTACTCGAGAGTGGCTATCCGCGTCACGCAATTGCTTACATTTCAACGGCGGATTTTGGGCAAAATCTATAAGAAACACAGGCCAAGGCGGGCGACTTGAAACCATTTGCCCAGAGATATTTTTTGATATCCTAACAGGTGGGTGTATATTTAACCCGTAGAAAGTGTTTTTATGGTATTTAAAGTTATAGCCCATAGAAAAATATGGCGATGTTTTTAAGCAATAATTCTCTTGCGACATACTGTAAAATTTTGCGTTTCAGTTTTACCCCTTTTCGGGCTCAAAACTAACTTTGATTTATTTTATTTTTCGCTCAGTCATACTACCAAGACCTGAACTGAATATAAAATCCATTGAAAGATTCTCAAGTAGTTGTTCTGCGGAGCGCGAAGCAATCAAATATTCGGAAAATTCAGCAAAACCGGAAGTAGATTTTGAGCCCAGTCGGGTCGAAATCGTTTTTGGTGTATTTCTACCAAAGAAAGCTGTATTAGCAGAAAGTAACTATGGTCCGTTTCTATTCTTACTAGGACCTACCTATGGACAAAATACAAGCGAAATCAATTTTTCGACCTGTGCCATTGAGAGGCGATTTAGGTCCATTTTTATAGCCATTCACTCTTAAGACTGAAAGAGTAGCCGAGACCACCTTACGCACATGGTTTGCAGTGAAATAGACACAGTAATTTTTTTGAGCTTTGAGCTTGTGGGCCGAAATAGAACGCCACTTCACTTTAAGACTGAAGGAGTAGCCGACACCGCCTTAAGCGCACCGTAATTTTGACCAACTTCGGCTCGATTTGCCGGAGCTTGGGGATATTTTCCAGTCCCGGGGACTCTAAACTAACTCCTGATTGTCTTGGTTTTCAGTGAAATGGACACAGCGAAACTTTTTGAACGCTCACTCTCGAGCTTCTGGACCGAAATATAGCCCAACTTTACTTTAAGACTGAAAGAGTAGCCGAGACCGTCTTGCGCAAATCGTGATTTTGACCAACTTCGGGTCGGTTTCCCGGAACTTGGGGGATATATTCCATTTCCGCGGGCTCTAAACTACCTCCTGATGGCCTTGGTTTTCAGTGAAATGGACAAAGGAAAGCTTTTTGAACACTCTCTTTGTAGCTTCTGGGCCGAAATAGAATCCCACTTCACGTTCAGACTGACATAGTAGCCGAGACCGCCTCACGCGCATCGTGAGTTAGACCAAGTTCAGCTCGATTTCACGCACCTTTTGGGATATTTTCCAGTCCGGGGGACTCTAAACTAACTCCGGATGGCCTTGGTCAGCACTGAAATGCGCACAGCATAAATTTTTGAACGCCCACTTTGGAGCTTCTGGATCGAAATATAGCCCCACTTCACTTTAAGACTGAAAGAGTAGCCGAGATCGCCTTACGCGCATCGTGATTTTGACCATTTTCGGATCGATTTCTCGGAACTTGGGCGATATTTTCCAGTCCCGGGGACTCTAAACTAACTCCTGATCGCCTTGCTTTGCATTGAAATGGACAGAGCAAAACTTTTTGAACCCTCACTTTCGAGCTTGTGAGCCGAAATACAGCCACACTTTACTTTAAGACTGAAACAGTAGCCGAGACCGCATTTCGCGCATCGTGAGTTTGATCAACTTCGGCTCGCTTTCCCGGAACTTGGGGAATATTTTCCAGTCCCGGGGTTCCTAAACTAAGTCCTGATAGCCTTGTTTTGAAGTGAAATGGACACAGCAAAACTTTTTGAACGCTCACTTTCTAGCTTGTGGGCCGAAATATAGGCACACTTGACTTTAAGACTGAAACAGTAGCCGAGACCACGTTACGCGCATCATGAATTTGATCAACTTCGGCTCAAATTCCCGGGACTTGGGGGATATGTTCCAGTCCCGGGGACTCTAAACTAACTCCTGATGGCCTTGGTTTGCATTGAAATGGACACAGCACAATTTTTTGAACGCACACTTTCGAGATTCTGGGCCGAAATATAGCCCCACTTCACTTAAGACTGAAAGAGTAGCCGAGACCGCCTTGCTCGCATCGTGAGTTTGAGAAACTTCCGGTCGATATTCCGGAACTTGGGGGATATTTTCCAGTCCCAGGAGCTCTAAACTAACTCCTCATGGCCTTGGTTTGCAGTGAAATGGACAGAGCAAAACTTTTTGAACGCTCACCTTCGAGCTTCCTGGCCGAAATAAAGCCCCACTTTACTTTAAGACTTAAAGAGTAACCGAGAGCACCTTACGCGCATTGTGATTTTGACAAACTTCGGGTGGATCTCCCGGAACTTGGGGAACATTTTCCAGTCTCTTGGACGCTAAACTAAGTCCTGTTGGCCTTGTTTTGCAGTGAAATGGACACAGCAAAACTTTTTGAACGCTCACTTTCGAGCTTGTGGGCCCAAATATAGCCAAACTTTATTTTAAGACTGAAACAGTAGCGGAGACCGCATTTCGCGCATCGTGATTTTGATCAACTTCGGCTCGCTTTCCCGGAACTTGGGAAATATTTTCCAGTCCCGGGGACCCTAAACTAACTTTTGATAGCTTTGGTTTGCAGTGAAATGCACACAGCAAAACTTTTTGAACTCTCACTTTCGAGTTTCTGGACAGAAATATAGCCCCACTTGACTTTAAGACTGAAAGGGTAGCCGAGACCGCTTTGGGAGCATCGTGATTTTGACCAACTTCAGCTCGATTTACCGGAACTTGGGGAATAATTTCCAGTCCCAGGGACGCTAAACTAACTCGTGATGGCCTTGTTTTTCAGTCAAAGAACACAGCAAAACTTTTTGAAGGCTCACTTTCGGGCTTCTGGGCCGAAATATAGCCCCAATTCACTTTAAGACTGAAACAGTAGCCGATACCGCATTTCGCGCATCGTGATTTTGATCAACTTCGGTTCGATTCCCCGGAACTTGGGCAATCTTTTTCAGTCCCGTGGACTCTAAACTTACCCCTGATGGCCTTGGTTTGCAGTGAAATTGACACAGCAAAACTTTTTGAACGCTCACTTTCGGGCTTCTGGCGAGAAATATAGCCCCACTTCACTTTAAGACAGAAAGAGTAGCCGACACTACTGTAGGGGCATCGTGATTTTGACCAAACCTCGGCTCAATTTCCCGGACCTTGGGGCATACTTTCTTGTCCCGGGGACGCTAAACTAACTCCTGATGGCCTTGGTTTGCAGTGAAATGAACACAGCAAAACTTTTTGAACGCTCACTTTCGGGCTTCTCGAGCGAAATATAGCCCCACTTCACTTTAAGACAGAAAGTGTAGCCGAGACCACTTTAGGGGCATCGTGATTTTGACCAACCTCGGCTCAATTTCCCGGACCTTGGGGCATACTTTCTTGTCCCGGGGACGCTAAACTAACTCCTGATGGCCTTGGTTTGCAGTGAAATGAACACAGCAAAGCTTTTTGAACGCTCACTTTCGGGCTTCTCGCCCGAAATATAGCCCCACTTCACTTTAAGACAGAAAGAGTAGCCGACACCACTTTAGGGGCATCGTGGTTTTGACCAACCTCGGCTCAATTTCCCGGACCTTGGGGCATATTTTCTTGTCCGGGGACGCTAAACTAACTCCTGATGGCCTTGGTTTGCAGTGAAATGGACACAGCAAAACTTTTTGAACGCTCACTTTCGGGCTTCTCGCCCGAAATATAGCCCCACTTCACTTTAAGACAGAAAGAGTAGCCGACACCACTTTAGGGGCATCGTGGTTTTCCCCAACCTCGGCTCAATTTCCCGGACCTTGGGGCATATTTTCTTGTCCCGGGGACGCTAAACTAACTCCTGATGGCCTTGGTTTGCAGTGAAATGAACACAGCAAAACTTTTTGAACGCTCACTTTCGGGCTTCTCGCCCGAAATATAGCCCCACTTCACTCTAAGACTGAAAGAGTAGCCGACACTACCTTACGCAAATCGTGATTTTGACCTACTTCGACTCGATTTCCCGGAAGTTGGGGGATATTTTCCAGGCCCGGGGACTCTAAACTAGCTCCTGATGGCTTTGCTTTGCAGTAAAATAAACACAGGCAAACTTTTTGAACGCTCACTTTCAAGCTCCTGGCCAGGAATAAAGTCTCACTTCACTTTAAGACTGAAACAGTAAGCGAGACCGCCTAACGCGCACCGTGATTTTGACCAACTTCGGCTAAATTTCCCTGAGCTTGGGGGGATATTTTCCAGTCCCGAAGACTCTTAAGTAACCCCTGATGGCCTTGGTTTGCATTGAAATGGATACAGCAAAACTTTTTGAAGCTCACTTTTGAGCTTCTGGGCCGAAATATAGCCCCACTTCACTTTAAGACTGAAAGACTAGCCAAGACCGTCTTGCGCGCATCGTGATTTTGACCAACGTCTTCTCGATTTTCCGGAACTTGGGAAATATATTGCAGTCCCGGGGACTCTAAACTAACTCCTGATGGCCTTGGTTTGCAGTGAAATGGACACAGCAAATTTTTTGCAGCGCTCACTTTGGAGCTTCTGGGCCGAAATAGAGCCCAACTTCACTTTAAGACTGAAAGAGTAGCCGAGACCGCCTTAGGCGCATCGTGATTTTAACCAACTTCCGCTTGATTTGCCAGAACTTAAAAGATATTTTCCACTCCCGGGGACTCTAAACTAACTCATGATGGCCTTGGTTTTCAGTGAAATTGAGAGAGGAAAACTTTTTGAACGCTCACTTTCGAGCTTCTGGACCGAAATATAGCCCTACTTCACTTTCAGACTCAAAGAGTAGCCGAGACCGCCTTACGCGAATCGTTATTTTCACCAACTTCGTCTCGATTTGGCGGAACTTGGAGGATATTTTCCAGTTCCGGGGACTGTAAACTACTTCCTGAGGGCCTTGCTTTGCAGTGAAATGGGCACAGCATAACTTTTTGAACGCTCACTTTCGAGCTTCTGGGCCAAAATATACAGCCACGTCACTTTAAGACTAAAAGAGTAGCCGAGACTGCTTTACACGCATCGTGATTTTCACAAACTCCGGCTCGATTTCCCAGAACTTGGGGGACATTTTGATGTCCCGGAGACTGTAAACTATCTCCTGACTTGGCTTGGTTCGCGGTGAAATGGACACAGCAAAACTTTTTGAACTTTCACTTTCGAGCTTCTGGGCCGAAATATAGCCCGAGTTCACTTTAAGAATGAAAGAATAGCCGAGACCGCCTTGCGCGCATCGTGATTTTGACCAACTTTGGCTCGATTTCCCAGGAAATGGGGAATATTTTCCGGTACCGGGGACTCTAAAGTAACTCCTGATTGCCTTGGTTTGCATTGAAACGGAGAGAGCAAAACTTTTTCAACGCTCCTCTTCGGGCTTCTGAGCCGAAATATAGCCCCACTTCAGTTTAAGACTGAAAGAGTAGCCGAGACCGTCTTACGCGCATCGTGATTTTGACCAACTTCGGCTCAATTTCCCGAAAGTTCGGTGATATATTCAAGTTCCAAGGACTCTAAACTAACCCCAGATGGCCTTGGTCTGCAGTGAAATGGACACAGAAAAATTTTTTGAACGCTTACTTTCGAAATTCTGGGCCGAAATATAGCCCCACTTCACTTTAAGACTGAACTAGTAGCCGAGAGCGTCTTAGACGCATCGTGATTTTGACCAACTTCGGCTTGAGTTGCCAGAACTTAAGGGATATTTTTTAGTCCCGCGGACTCTAAACTAACTCATGATTGCCTTGGTTTTCAGTTAAATTGAGAGAGCAAAACTTTTTGAACGCTCACTTTCGAGCTTCTGAACCGAAATATACAGCCACGTCACTTTAAGACTAAAAGAGTAGCCGAGACTGCTTTACGCGCATCGTGATGTTGACAAACTTCGGCTCGATTTCCCGGGACTTGGCGGATATTTTGATGTCCCAGACACTGTAAACAATCTGCTGATGTGGCTTGGTTTGCAGTGAAATGGACACAGCAAAACTTTTTGAACTTTCACTTTCGAGCTTCTGGGCCGAAATATAGCCCGAGTTCACTTTAAGAATGAAAGAATAGCCGAGACCGCCTTACGCGCATCGTGATTTTGACAAAATTCGGCTCGATTTCCCCGAACTTGGGCCATATTTTCCAGTACCGAGGAGTGTAAAGTAACTGCTGATGGTCTTGGTTTGCAGTGAAATGAACACAGCAAAACTTTTTGAACTTTCACTTTCTAGCTTCTCGGCCGAAATATAGCCCCACTTCACTTTAAGAATGAAAGAGTAGCCGAGACCGCCTTACGCGCATCGTGATTTTGACAAAATTCGGCTCGATTTCCCCGAACTTGGGCGATATTTTCCAGTCCCGAGCAGTCTAAACTATCTCCTGATGGCCCTGGTTTGCAGTGAAATGAACAAGGTAACACTTTTTGAACGCTTATTTTCGAGCTTCTGGGATGAAATATAGCCCCACTTCAGTTTAAGACTGAAAAAGTAGGCGAGACCGTCTTGCGCGCATCGTGATTTTGAGCAACGTCTTCTCGATTTTCTAGCATTTTGGCGATATTTTCAACTCCCGGGGACTCTAAACTAACTCCTGATGGCCTTGGTTTGACGTGCAATGGACGCAGGAAAACTTTTTGAACGCTCAGTTTCGAGCTTCTGGGCCGAAATACAACCGTACTTCACTTTAAGACTGAAATAGTAGCCGAGACCTCCTTACGAGCATCGTGATTTTGACCCAGTTCAGCTCGATTTCCCGGAACTTGGGGGATATTTTCCACTCCGGGGGACTTTCAACTAACTCCTGATGGCCTTGGTTTGCAGTGAAATGCAAAAAGCGTAACGTTTTAAAGGTTCACTGTCGAGCTTCTAGACCGAAATATAGCCCCACTTTACTTTAAGACTGAAAGAGTAGCCGAGACCGTCTTACGCGCATCGTGATTTTGACCAACTTCCGTTGGATTTCCCGGAACTTCGGGGATATATCCAGTCCCGGGGACTCTAAACTAACTGCTGATGGCCTTGGTTTGCAGTGACATGGACACAGCACATTTTTTTGAACGCTCACTTTCGAGCTTCTCGGCCGAAATATAGCTTTACTTCACTTTAAGACTAAAAGAGTAGCCGAGACCGCCTTACGCGCATCGTAATTTTGACCAACTTGGGCTCGATTTCCCGGAAGTTGGCGAATATTTTCAATTCCCGGGGAAGCTAAACTAACTTCCGATGGCCTTAGTTTGCAGTTAAATGAACACAGCAAAAGTTTTCGAACGCTCACTTTCGAGCTTATGGCTCGAAATATAGCCCCACTTAGCTTTAAGACTGAAAGAGTAGCCGAGACCGCCTTACGCGCATCGTGATTTTGGATACTTCGGCTCGATTTCCGGGAAATAGGGGGATATTTTCCAGTCCCGGGGACTCTAAACTAACTGCTGATGGCCTTGGTTTCCAGTGAAATGGACACAGGAACATTTTTTGAACGCGCACTTTCCAGCTTGCTGGCCGAAATATAGCCCTACTTCTTTTTAAGACTGAAAGAGTAGGCGAGACCGCCTTACAGACATTTTGTGATTTGAGGTTCTTCAGCTCGATCTGGCGAAACTTAGGAGATATTTTGCCAGTCCCAAAGTCTCTAAACTCACTTCTGATTGTCTAAGATGTGAGTGAAATAGAGACAAAAATTTTTTTAACCCTTTCTTTCGAGCTTCTGGAGTTAAATCTAAGCCCACTTTACCTTAAGACTGAAAGAGTAGCCGAGACCTCCTTAAGCGCATGGTGATTTTGACTAACTTCGGGTGGATTTCCCGTAACTTACGGGATATTTCCAGTTCCTTTGACGCTAACCTAAGTCGTGATGGCCTTGTTTTGAAGTGAAATGGACACAGCAAAACTTTTTAAACGCTGAGTTTCGAGCTTCTGGGCCGAAATATTGCCCCAATTCACTTTAAGACTGAAAGAGTAGCCGAGACCGCCATACGCGCGTCCTGATTTTCACCAACTTCGGCTAAATTTCCCGGAACTTGGGGGATATTTTCCAGTCCCGGGGACTCTAAACTGACCCGCGACATCCTTGGTCTGCAGTAAAATGGACACAGCAAAACTTTTTGAACGCTCACTTTTGAGCTTCTGGGCCGAAATATAGCTCCACTTCACTTTAAGAGTGAAAGAGTAGCCGAGACCGCCTTACTCCCATCGTAATTTTGACCAACTTCGGCTCGATTTCCCGGAACTTGGGGGATATTTCCAGTCACGCGGACTCTAAAGTAACTCCTGATGGCCTTGCTCTGGAGTGAAATGGACACAGCACAACTTTTTGAACGCTGACTTTCGAGCTTCTGGGGGGAAATATTGCCCCAGTTGACTTTAAGAATGAAAGAGTAACCGGGACCGCCTTACGCGCATCGTGATTTTGACCAACTTTGGCTCGATTTCCCGGGAAATGGGGGATATTTTCCGGTACCGGGGACTCTAAACTAACTCCTGATTTCCTCGCTTTGCAGTGAAATGGACACAGCACAACTTTTTGAACGCTCACTTTTGAGCTTCTGGGCCGAAGCATAGCCCTACTTCACTTTAAGACTGAAAGACTAGCCGAGACCGCGTTACGCGCATCGTGATTTTGGGCTACTTCGGCTCGATTTCCCGGAACTTGGGAGATAATTGCCAGTCCCGGGCACTCTAAACTAATACCTGATGGCCTTGGTTTTCAGTGAAATGGACACAGCCAAACTGTTTGAACGTTCACTTTCGAGCTTCTGGGCCGAAATATAGCCCCACTTCACTTTAAGACTAAAAGAGTAGCCGGGACCGCCTTTACGCGCATATTAATTTTGTCGAACTGCGGCCCTATTTCCTGGGACTTGGGGGATATATTTCAGTCCCGGAAGCTCTAAACTAACTCCTGAATCCCTTGGTTTTTAGTGAAATGGACACAGGTAAAAGGAGCGCACGCTCGGTTTCCAGGTTGTAGGCCGAAATATAGCCCCACTTTATTTTAAGACTGAAAGTGTACACGAAACCGCCTTAAGCGAATCGAAATTTTTAGCCACTATGGCTCGATATGCCAAAACTTGGGGGATATTTCCAGTCCCGGGGACTCTACCCTAACTCTTGATGGCCTTAGTTTTCAGTAAAAAGGGCACAGGTAACATGAGCGCACGCTCGGTGTCGAATTTCTAGGCCGAAATGTAGCCCCAGTTCATTTTAAGACTGAAAGAGTAAACGAAACTGCCGTACGCCTATCGTAATTTTAAGAAAGTATGGCTCAATTTGCCGAAACTTGGAGGATAGCTTCCAGTCTCGAGGATTCTAAACTATCTCCTGATGGACTTAGTTCTTAGTGAAATGGACACAGGTAAAAGGAGAGCACGCTCGGTGTCGAGCTTGTAGAACCGAAATATAGCCCCACTTCATTTTCGGAGTAAACGAGTAGCCGAGACCGCCTTATGCGCATCGTGATTTTGAGCATCTTTGGCTCGATTTGCCGGAATTCGGGGAATATTTTCCAGTCCCGAGGACTCTATGTTAACTCCTGATGAACTTAGTTTTCAGTGATATGTACACAGGCAAAAGGAGCGCACGCTCGGTGTTGAGCTTCTCGGCCGAAATATAGCCCCACTTCATTTTAAGACTGAAAGAGTAGCCGAGACCGCCTTACGCGCATCGTGATTTTGAGCAACTTTGGCTCGATCTGCCAGAATTTGGGAAATATTTTCCAGTCCCAAGGACTGTAAACTAACTCCTGATGGCCTAAGATGTCAGTGAAATGGACACAGGTAAAATTAGCGAACGCCCGGTCTCGAGCTTCTAGGTCGAAATATAGCCCCCCTTAATTTTAAGACTGAAAGAGTAGCCGAGACCGCCTTACGCGCATGGTGATTTTGGGCCACTTTTGCTCGATTTCCCGGAGGCTGGCGAATAATTTAAAGTCCCGGGGACGCTAAACTAACTCCCGATGACCTTGGTTTGCAGTTTAATGAACACAGCAAAACAGTCTGAACGCTCACCTTCGAGCTTCAGTGCCGCAATATAGCCCTACTTAAATTTAAGACTGAAAGAATAACCGAGAGCCCGTTACGCGCATCGTAATTTTCATCAATTTCGGCGCCATTTCCTGGAACTTGGAGAATATTTTCCAGTTCCGGGGACTCTAAACTAACTCCTGATTGCCTTGGTTTGCAGTCAAATGGACACAGCAAAACTTTTTGAATGCTCACTTTGGAGCTTGTGGGCCTAAATATAGCCACACTTGACTTTAAGACTGAAACAGTAGCCGAGACCGCGTTACGCGCATCGTGATTTTGAGCAACTTCTGCTCGCTTTCCTGGAACTTGGGGAATATTTTCCAGTCCCGGGGACTCTAAACTAACTCCTGATGGCCATGGTTTCCAGTCAAATTCACACAGCACAAGATTTTGAAGGAACACTTTCGAGCTTTTAGGCCGAAATATAGTCCCACATCACTTACGACTTAAAGACTAGCCGAGACCGGCGTGCGCGCATCGTGATTTTGACCAACTTCGGGTCGATATTCCGGAACTTGGGGGATATTTTCCAGTCCCAAGGACTTTAAACTAACTCTTGATGGCCTTGGTTTGCAGTGAAATGGAGACAGCAAGACTTTTTGAACGCTCACCTTCAAGCTTCTGGGCCGAAATATAGCCCACTTTACTTTAATACTGAAAAAGTAGCCGAGACCGCCTTACGCGCATCGTGATTTTGACAAACTTCGGGTGGATTTCCCGGAGCTTGGGGGATATTTTCCAGTCCCTTGGACGCTAAACTAGGTGCCGATGGCCTTGTTTTGCAGTGAAATGGACACAGCAAAGCTTTTTGAACCCTCACTTTCGAGGTTGTGGGCCGAAATATAGCCATACTTCACTTTAAGACTGAAATAGTAGCCGAGACCACGTTTCGCGGATCGTGATTTTGATCAACTTCGGCTCGATTTCCCGGAACTTGCGAAATATTTTCCAGTCCCGGGGACCCTAAACTAACTCTTGCTGGTCTTGGTTTGCAGTGAAACGGAAACAGAAAAAGTTTTTGAACGCATACTTTCGAGCTTCTCGACCGAAATAGAACCCCACTTCACTTGAAGACTGAAAGAGTAGCCGAGACCGCCTTACGTGCATCGTGATTTTGAGCAACTTCGGCTGGATTTGCCGGAACTAAGGGGATATATTCCAGTTCTGAGGACTCTAAACGAATTCCCGATGGCCTTGGTTTGCAGTATAATGGAGCCAGCAAAACTGTTTGAACGCTCAATTTCGAGCTTCTGGGCCAAAATATAGCCCCACTTTACTTTAACACTAAAAGGGTAGCCTAGACCGCCTTACGCGCATGGTGATTTTGCGAAACTTCGGGTTGATTTCCCGGAACTTGGGGGATATTTTCCAGTCCCGGGGACTCTCAACTAACTCCTGCTTGTCTTGGTTTGCAGTGAAATGGACACAGCGAAAGTTTTTGAACGCTCACTCTCGAGCTTCTGGGCCGAAATAGAGCCCCATTTTACTTTAAGACTGAAAGAGTAGGCGAGACCGTCTTGAGCGAATCGTGATTTTGAGCAATTTCGCGTTCATTTCCCGAAACTTGGGGGGTATATTCCAGTCAAAGGGACTCTACAGTCACTCCTGATGGCCTTGGTTTTCAGTGAAATGGACAGAGCACAACTTTGGAGCTTCTGGGCAGAAAGATAGCCCCACTTTACTTTAAGACTGAAAGAGTAGATGAGACCGCCTTACGCGCATCGTAATTTTGAGGAACTTCGAATGGATTTCCCGGAACTTGGGGGATATTTTGCAGTCCCTTGGACGCTAAACTAAGTCCTGATGGCCTTGTTTTGAAGTCAAATGGACACAACAAAACTTTTTGAAAGCTCACTTTCGAGCTTGTGGGCCGAAATATAGCCACACTTCACTTTAGGACTGACACAGTAGCCGAGACCACGTTACGCGCATCATGAATTTGATCAACTTCGGCTCAATTTCCCGGGACTTGGGCGATATTCTTCAGTCCCGGGGACTCTAAACTAACTTCTGATGGCCTTGGTTTGCACTGAAAGTGACAGAGCAAAACTTTTTAAACACTCACTATCGAGCTTCTGGGCCGAAATATAGCCCCACTTGACTTTAAGACTGAAAGAGTAGCCGAGACCACCTTACGCACATCGTGATTTTGACCGACTTCGGCTGGATTTACCGGAACTTGGGGGATATTTTCCAGTCCCGACGACTCTTAAGTAACCGCTGATGGCCTTGGTTTGCATTGAAATGGATACGGGAAAACTTTTTGAACGCTCACTTTTGAGCTTCTGGGCCAAAATATAGCCCCACTTCACTTTAAGACTGAAAGAGTAGCCGAGACCGTCTTACGCGCATCGTGATTTTGACCAACGTCTTCTCGATTTTCCGGAACTTGGGAAATACATTCCACTCCCGGGGACTCTAAACTAACTACTGATAGGCTTGGTTTGCAGTGAAATAGACACTAATTTTTTTTGAGCTGTGAGCTTGTGGGCCGAAATAGAGCCCCACTTCACTTTAAGACTAAAAGAGTAGCCGACACTAGCTTACGCAAATCGTGATTTTGACCAACTTTGGCTCGATTTCCCGGAAGTTGGAGGATATTTTCCAGTCCCGGGGACTCTAAACTAGCTCCTGATGGCTTTGGTTTGCAGTCAAATAAACACAGGGAAACTTTTTGAACGCTCACTTTCAAGCTAATCGGCAGGAATAAAGCCTCACTTCACTTTAAGACAAACAGTAAGCGAGACCGCCTAACGCGCACCGTGATTTTGACCAACTTCGGCTAAATTTCCCTGAACTTGGGGAGATATTTTCCAGTCCCGAAGACTCTTAAGTAACCGCTGATGGCCTTGGTTTGCATTGAAATGGATACAGCAAAACTTTTTGAAGCTCACTTTTGAGCTTCTGGGCCGAAATATAGCCCCACTTCACTTTAAGACTGAAAGACTAGCCAAGACCGTCTTGCGCGCATCGTGATTTTGACCAACGTCTTCTCGATTTTCCGGAACTTGGGAAATATATTGCAGTCCCGGGGACTCTAAACTAACTCCTGATGGCCTTGGTTTGCAGTGAAATGGACACAGCAAATTTTTTGCAGCGCTCACTTTGGAGCTTCTGGGCCGAAATAGAGCCCCACTTCACTTTAAGACTGAAAGAGTAGCCGAGGGCGCCTTAGGCGCATCGTGATTTTGACCAACTTCGGCTTGAGTTGCCAGAACTTAAAAGATATTTTCCACTCCCGGGGACTCTAAACTAACTCCTGATGGCCTTGGTTTGCAGTGAAATGGACACAGCAAATTTTTTGCAGCGCTCACTTTGGAGCTTCTGGGCCGAAATAGAGCCCCACTTCACTTTAAGACTGAAAGAGTAGCCGAGGGCGCCTTAGGCGCATCGTGATTTTGACCAACTTCGGCTTGAGTTGCCAGAACTTAAAAGATATTTTCCACTCCCGGGGACTCTAAACTAACTCATGATGGCCTTGGTTTTCAGTGAAATTGAGAGAGGAAAACTTTTTGAACGCTCACTTTCGAGCTTCTGGACCGAAATATAGCCCTACTTCACTTTGAGACTGCAAGAGTAGCCGAGACCGCCTTACGCGAATCGTTATTTTGACCAACTTCGTCTCGATTTCGCGGAAGTTGGAGGATATTTTCCAGTTCCGAGGACTGTAAAATACTTCCTGAGGGCCTTGCTTTGCAGTGAAATGGGCACAGCATAACTTTTTGAACGCTCACTTTCGAGCTTCTGGGCCAAAATATACAGCCACGTCACTTTAAGACTAAAAGAGTAGTCGAGACTGCTTTACGCGCATCGTGATTTTCACAAACTTCGGCTGGATTTCCCGGAACTTGGGGGATATTTTGATGTCCCGGAGACTGTAAACTATCTGCTGATGTGGCTTGGTTCGCGGTGAAATGGACACAGCAGAACTTTTTGAACTTTCACTTTCGAGCTTCTGGGCCGAAATATAGCCCGAGTTCACTTTAAGAATGAAAGAATAGCCGAGACCGCCTTACGCGCATCGTGATTTTGACCAACTTTGGCTCGATTTCCCAGGAAATGGGGAATATTTTCCGGTACTGGGGACTCTAAACTAACTCCTGATTGCCTTGGTTTGCATTGAAATGGAGAGAGCAAAACTTTTTCAACGTTCCCCTTCGGGCTTCTGAGCCGAAATATAGCCCCACTTCAGTTTAAGACTGAAAGAGTAGCCGAGACCGTCTTACGCGCATCGTGATCTTGACCAACTGCGGTTGGATTTCCCGAAACTTCGGGGATATATTCAAGTTCCAAGGACTCTAAACTAACCCGTGATGGCCTTGGTCTGCAGTGAAATGGACACAGCAAATTTTTTTGAACGCTTACTTTCGAAATTCTGGGCCGAAATATAGCCCCACTTCACTTTAAGACTGAAATAGTAGCCGAGACCGCCTTAGACGCATCGTGATTTTGACCAACTTCGGCTTGAGTTGCCAGAACTTAAGGGATATTTTTTAGTCCCGCGGACTCTAAACTAACTCACGATGGCCTTGGTTTTCAGTTAAATTGAGAGAGCAAAACTTTTTGAACGCTCACTTTCGAGCTTCTGGGCCGAAATATACAGCCACGTCACTTTAAGACTAAAAGAGTAGCCGAGACTGCTTTACGCGCATCGTGATTTTGACAAACTTCGGCTGGATTTCCCGGGACTTGGGGGATATTTTGATGTCCCGGACACTGTAAACAATCTGCTGATGTAGCTTGGTTAGCGGTGAAATGGACACAGCAAAACTTTTTGAACTTTCACTTTCGAGCTTCTGGGCCGACATATAGCCCCAGTTCACTTTACGAATCAAAGAGTAGCCGAGACCGCCTTACGCGCATCGTGATTTTGACAAAATTCGGCTCGATTTCCCCGAACTTGGCCGATATTTTCCAGTCCCGAGGAGTCTAAACTAACTCCTGATGGCCTTGGTTTGCAGTGAAATGAACACAGCAAAACTTTTTGAACTTTCACTTTCTAGCTTCTCGGCCGAAATATAGCCCCAGTTCACTTTAAGAATGAAAGAGTAGCCGAGACCGCCTTACGCGCATCGTGATTTTGACAAAATTCGGCTCGATTTCCCCGAACTTGGGCGATATTTTCCAGTCCCGAGGAGTCTAAACTAACTCCTGATGGCCTTGGTTTGCAGTGAAATGAACACAGCAAAACTTTTTGAACTTTCACTTTCTAGCTTCTCGGCCGAAATATAACCCCAGTTCACTTTAAGAATCAAAGAGTAGCCGAAACCGCCTTACGCGCATCGTGATTTTGACAAAATTCGGCTCGATTTCCCCGAACTTGGGCGATATTTTCCAGTCCCGAGCAGGCTAAACTAACTCCTGATGGCCTTGGTTTGCAGTGAAATGAACACAGCAAAACTTTTTGAACTTTCACTTTCTAGCTTCTCCGCCGAAATATAGCCCCAGTTCACTTTAAGAATCAAAGAGTAGCCGAGACCGCCTTACGCGCATCGTGATTTTGACAAAATTCGGCTCGATTTCCCCGAACTTGGGCGATATTTTCCAGTCCCGACCAGTCTAAACTAACTCCTGATGGCCTTGGTTTGCAGTGAAATGAACAAGGTAACACTTTTTGAACGCTTATTTTCGAGCTTCTGGGATGAAATATAGCCCTACTTCACTTTAAGACTGAAAGAGTAGCCGAGACCGCCTTACGTGCATCGTAATTTTGACCAACTTCGGCTCGATTTCCCGGAAGTTGGCGAATATTTTCAATTCCCGGGGAAGCTAAACTAACTTCCGATGGCCTTAGTTTGCAGTTAGATGGACACAGCAAAAGTTTTTGAACGCTCACTTTCGAGCTTATGGCTCGAAATATAGCCCCACTTAGCTTTAAGACTGAAAGAGTAGCCGAGACCGCGTTACGCGCATCGTGATGTTGGGATACTTCGGCTCGATTTCCCGGAAATAGGGGGATATTTTCCAGTCCCGGGGACTCTAAACTAACTCCTGATGGCCTTGGTTTCCAGTGAAATGGACACAGGAACACTTTTTGAACGCGCACTTTCGAGCTTGCTGGCCCAAATATAGCCCTACTTCTTTTTAAAACTGAAAGAGTACGTGGGAGCGCCTTACGCGCATTGTGATTTTGAGGATCTTCGGCTCGATCTGGCGAAACTTGGGAGATATTTTCCAGTCCCAAAGTCTCTAAACTCACTCCTGATTGTCTTAGATGTGATTGAAATAGACACAAAAATTTTTGAACCCTTACTTTCGAGTTTCTGGAGTTAAATCTAAGCCCACTTTACCTTAAGACTGAAAGAGTAGCCGAGACCCCCTTAAGCGCATGGTGATTTTGACTAACTTCGGGTGGATTTCCCGTAACTTGGGGGATATTTCCAGTTCCTTTGAGGCTAAACTAAGTCGTGATGGCCTTGTTTTGCAGTAAAATGGACACAGCAAAACTTTTTAAACACTCAGTTTCGAGCTTCTGGAGCGAAATATTGCCCCAATTCACTTTAAGACTGAAAGAGTAGCCGAGACCGCCGTACGCGCGTCCTGATTTTGACCAACTTCGGTTAAATTTCTCGGAACTTGGGGGATGTTTTCCAGTCCCGGGGACTCTAAACTGACCCCCGACGTCCTTGGTCTGCAGTAAAATGGACACAGCAAAACTTTTTGAACGCTCACTTTTGAGCTTCTGGGCCGAAGTATAGCTCCACTTCACTTTAAGAGTGAAAGAGTAGCCGAGACCGCCTTACGCCCATCGTAAATTTAACCAACTTTGGCTCGATTTCCCGGAACTTGGGGGGTATTTTCCAGTCCCTTGGACGCTAAACTAAGTGCTGATGGCCTTGTTTTGAAGTCAAATGGACACAAGAAAACTTTTTGAACGCTCACTTTTTAGCTTGTGGGCCGAAATATAGCCACACTTCACTTCAGGACTGACACAGTAGCCGAGACCACGTTACGCGCATCATGAATTTGATCAACTTCGGCTCGATTTCCCGGGACTTGGGGGATATTGTCCAGTCCCGGGGACTCTAAACTAACTTCTGATGGCCTTGGTTTGCACTGAAAGTGACAGAGCAAAACTTTTTAAACACTCACTTTCGAGCTTCTGGGCCGAAATATAGCCCCACTTCACTTTAAGACTGAAAGAGTAGCCGAGACCACCTTACGCACATCGTGATTTTGACCAACTTCGGCTGGAATTACTGGAACTTGGGGGATATTTTCCAGTCTCGAGGACTCTTAAGTAACCCCTGATGGCCTGGGTTTGCATTGAAATGGATACAGCAAAACTTTTTGAACGCTCACTTTTGAGCTTCTGGGCCAAAATATAGCCCCACTTCACTTGAAGACTGAAAGAGTAGCCGAGACCGTCTTACGCGCATCGTGATTTTGACCAACGTCTTCTCGATTTTCCGGAACTTGGGAAATACATTCCACTCCCGGGGACTCTAAACTAACTACTGATAGCCTTGGTTTGCAGTGAAATAGACACTAATTTTTTTTGAGCTTTGAGCTTGTGGGCCGAAATAGAGCCCCACTTCACTTTAAGACTGAAGGAGTAGCCGACACCGCCTTAAGCGCACCGTGATTTTGACCAACTTCGGCTCGATTTGCCGGAACTTGGGGGATATTTTGCAGTCCCGGGGACTCTAAACTAACTCCTGATTGTCTTGGTTTTCAGTGAAATGGACACAGCGAAACTTTTTGAACGCTCACTCTCGAACTTCTGGACCGAAATATAGCCCCACTTTACTTTAAGACTGAAAGAGTAGCCGAGACCGTCTTGCGCAAATCGTGATTTTGACCAACTTCGGGTCGGGTTCACAGAACTTGGGAGATATATTCCATTTCCGCGGGCTCTAAACTAACTCCTGATGGCCTTGGTTTTCAGTGAAATGGACAAAGGAAAGCTTTTTGAACACTCTCTTTGTAGCTTCTGGGCCGAAATAGAATCCCACTTCACTTTCAGACTGAAATAGTAGCCGAGACCGCCTCACGCGCATCGTGAGTTAGACCAAGTTCAGCTCGATATCACGGAACTTTTGAAGTATTTTCCAGTCCGGGGGACTCTAAACTAACTCCGGATGGCCTTAATTTGCACTGAAATGCGCACAGCATAAATTTTTGAACGCCCACTTTGGAGTTTCTGGGCCGAAATGTAGCCCCACTTCACTTTAAGACTGAAAGAGAAGCCGAGATCGCCTTACGCGCATCGTGATTTTGACCATTTTCGGATCGATTTCTCGGAACTTGGGGAAGATTTTCCAGTCCCGGGGACTCTAAACTAACTCCTGATCGCCTTGCTTTGCATTGAAGTGGACAGAGGAGAACTTTTTGAACACTCACTTTCAAGCTTGTGGGCCGAAATATAGCCACACTTTACTTTAAGACTGAAACAGTAGCCGAGACCGCATTTCACGCATCGTGATTTTCATCAACTTGGGCTCGCTTTCCCGGAACTTGGGGAATATTTTCCAGTCGCGGGGACCCTAAACTAAGTCCTGATGGCCTTGTTTTGAAGTGAAATGGACACAGCAAAACTTTTTGAACGCTCACTTTCGAGATTCTGGGCCGAAATATAGGCACACTTGACTTTAAGACTGAAACAGTAGCCGACACCACGTTACGCGCATCATGAATTTGATCAACTTTGGCTCCGATTCCCGGGACTTGGGGGATATGCTCCAGTCCCGGGGACTCTAAACTATTTCCTGATGGCCTTGGTTTGCATTGAAATGGACACAGCACAATTTTTTGAACGCACACTTTCGAGATTCTGGGCCGAAGTATAGCCCCACTTCACTTAAGCCTGAAAGAGTAGCCGAGACCGCCTTGCTCGCATCGTGAGTTTGACAAACTTCCGGTCGATATTCCGGAACTTGGGGGATATTTTCCAGTCGCAGGAACTCTAAACTAACTCCTCATGGCCTTGGTTTGCAGTGAAATAGACAGAGCAAAACTTTTTGAACGCTCACCTTCGAGCTTCCTGGCCGAAGTAAAGCCCTACTTTACTTTAAGACTTAAAGAGTAACCGAGACCACCTTACGCGCATTTTGATTTTGACAAACTTCGGGTGGATCTCCCGGAACTTGGGGGACATTTTCCAGTCCCTTGGACGCTAAACTAAGTCCTGATGGCCTTGTTTTGCAGTGAAATGGACACAGCAAAGCTTTTTGAACGCTCACTTTCGAGCTTGTGGGCCGAAATATAGCCACACTTTACTTTAAGACTGAAACAGTAGCCGACACCGCATTTCGCGCATCGTGATTTTGATCAACTTGGGCTCGCTTTGCCGGAACTTGGGGAATATTTTCCAGTCTCGGGGACCCTAAACTAACTTTTGATAGCTTTGGTTTGCAGTGAAATGCACACAGCAAAACTTTTTGAACGCTCACTTTCGAGCTTGTGGTCCGAAATATAGCCCCACCTCACTTTAAGACTGAAAAGGTAGCCGAGACCGCTTTGGGAGCATCGTGATTTTGACCAACTTCAGCTCGATTTACCGGAACTTGGGGAATATTTTCCAGTTCCAGGGACGCTAAACTAACTCCTGATGGCCTTGTTTTTCAGTCAAAGAACATAGCAAAACTTTTTGAAGGCTCACTTTCGGGCTTCTGGGCCGAAATATAGCCCCACTTCACTTTAAGACTGAACCAGTAGCCGATACCGCATTTCGCGCATCGTGATTTTGATCAACTTCGGTTCGATTCCCCGGAACTTGGGCAATATTTTTCAGTCCCGAGGACTCTAAACTAACCCCTGATGGCCTTGGTTTGCAGTGAAATGGACACAGCAAAACTTTTTGAACGCTCACTTTCGGGCTTCTGGCCCGAAATATAGCCCCACTTCACTTTAAGACAGAAAGAGTAGCCGAGACCACTTTAGGGGCATCGTGATTTTGACCAACCTCGGCTCGATTTCCCGGACCTTGGGGCATATTTTCTTGTCCCGGGGACGCTAAACTAACTCCTGATGGCTTTGGTTTGCAGTGAAATGAAGAAGGTAACAGTTTTTGAACGCTTATTTTCGAGCTTCTTGGATGAAATATAGCCCCACTTCACTTTAAGGTATCAGTAAGGGGAAAATTTGCAATTTTGCATAATTTTACTTTTATAAGCGGTTGGATAAATCTTAGAGTAATCTTTAAGATAAAAAAAAATCCACGAAAAAATCTTATATCTGCCGCTAGTTATTGCGCGAGAAAGATTGTTTTGGATATTAATTACTTAATTGAGAGTTGACAACTTCTGTCAAATGAATTTATTGTCGAGGCAAGAAGTCACATGAGATCAAGATCAGGCTGAGTTGAAACGCGATTCGCGCGCCATAATCAGTGCCGGATGTCTTTGAAGAAAACAGAGCGATCTTGCCCGTTTTCATCGGCTAATGGAAGGCGAAAGAAGGCGAAAAACACTTTCAACAAAGAGTGGGCCGCTAAATTAGCGGAAAGCGGCAAAGGGTTCGTTTTACAATCAAGAAAAATTGCTGGATGAACGCGACAACGATCGCGATCACGAAGCCAGCGAGCAAGACGAAATGAGCGCAAGCCGCGCTAAAATACTGTTGCAAGAAACTGTCCAAGCAGAGGAGATTGACGAAGAGAAGTAGACGAAATTGAAAGGCAGATCGATTGTACAAAATTAGAATCAGCAGTGCAACATTTCTTTTTTCTTACCCAGCTATTGTTATTTCTTCCAGTATCTTTGCCTTTGCATCAACATCAGTCGATGTGATCCCGTTTACGACGTCCTCTCCAGCGTTTCCCTTTGTGCGCTTGCATTTTCTCGGGAACCTTCTACGGGCCTTTGCCATGTTAACAACCGATACGTAAAATTTTGAATGCTAATATAGTAAACCAAAAGATAATTTCACGATTACTAACTTTGGAATTCTGACTTCACACATGAAAAAGCGGTTTATTCACTGGTGAATAATTTACCGCGCGCCGTCGCGGAAATTTGTACCTGTTCCATGTTAACTGTCACAGTCCTATTGTTGTACAGAAAGTTGATTCCTCTGCGGTGTCTCCCTGGGTGTGATAATCTCATAACACTTGGATGCCGCCGAATTTTATTTTTTCTCTGTTTCTCGAAAATAAAAAATAGGCGAGTTGTACGTGCATTTCGAGTTCCAGGTCGGCAGCCCCTGGACCAAATTGGCTGAAATTCAAGGAGAATGTTGTCAGAACGATCGCCGACAAAACCGTGTCTGCGAATTCTGATTACGCTTTTCATTAAAAAGTTATGCCTTTTTTTCGCGGGCAGTCCTATTTTTTTCCCTTCTCTAACTTTATCCTCTTGTAAAATAATAACAAACGCATGTGCCAAAAATCTGAGACACGGTTTTTGAGGTCAATGTGTGAAGAAACGGATGCCATGTTAATCGTTTTCTCCGACCTAAATTTAGCGGGAGTATACCTTGATTTATGGGTTCGTGAAGCTTTGTAAATATATTCACATTTTCGAAACACGGTAAATTTTTACCGTTTTAAACAGGTCAGGTCATAATCTGTAGTTACTAAGCTTCCAGTAAATATACGGCTTATATGGGTTTTTGTTAAAGCCATGAACGCTAGAGGGGACCGCGCACGGATGGTCAAATGGGTTATACTGATACCTTAAGACTAAAAGATGGGCGAGACCGCCTTACGCGCATCGTGATTTTGAGCAACTTCCGCTCCATTTTCTAGCATTTTGGCGATATTTTCAAGTCCCGGGGACTCTAAACTAACTCCTGATGGCCTTGGTTTGATGTGAAATGGACGCAGGAAAACTTTTTGAACGCTCAGTTTCGAGCTTCTGGGCCGAAATACAACCGTACTTCACTTTAAGACTGAAATAGTAGCCGAGACCTCCTTACGAGCATCGTGATTTTGACCCAGTTCAGCTCGATCTCCCGGAACTTGGGGGATATTTTCCCGTCCGGGCGACTTTAAACTAACTCCTGATGCCCTTGGTTTGCAGTTAAATGCACAAAGCGTAACTTTTTAAAGGTTCACTTTCGAGCTTCTGGGCCGAAATATAGCCCCACTTTACTTTAAGACTGAAAGAGTAGCCGAGACCGTCTTACGCGCATCGTGATTTTGACAAACTTCCGTTGGATTTCCCGGAACTTCGGGGATATATTCCAGTCCCGGGGACTCTAAACTAACTGCTGATGGCCTTGGTTTGCAGTGAAATGGACACAGCACATTTTTTTTGAACGCTCACTTTCGAGCTTCTCGGCCGAAATATAGCCCTACTTCACTTTAAGACTGAAAGAGTAGCCGAGACCGCCTTACGCGCATCGCAATTTTGACCAACTTCGGCTCGATTTCCCGGAAGTTGTCGAATATTTTCAATTCCCGGGGAAGCTAAACTACCTTCCGATGGCCTTAGTTTGTAGTTAAATGGACACAGCACAACTTTTTGAACGCTCACTTTCGAGCTTATGGCTCGAAATATAGCCCCACTTAACTTTAAGACTAAAAGAGTAGCCGAGACCGCCTTACGCGTATCGTGATTTTGGGATACTTCGGCTCGATTTCCCGGAAATAGGGAGATATTTTCCAGTCCCAAAGTCTCTAAACTCACTCCTGATTGTCTAAGATGTGAGTGAAATCGACACAAAAATTTTTGAACCCTGGCTTTCGAGCTTCTGGAGTTAAATCTAAGCCCACTTTACCTTAAGACTGAAAGAGTAGCCGAGACCCCATTAAGCGCATCGTGATTTTGACTAACTTCGGGTGGATTTCCCGTAACTTGGGGGATATTTCCAGTTCCTTTGACGCTAAGCTAAGTCGTGATGGCCTTGTTTTGCAGTGAAATGGACACAGCAAAACTTTTTAAACACTCAGTTTCGAGCTTCTGGACCGAAATATTGCCCCAATTCACTTTAAGACTGAAAGAGTAGCCGAGACCGCCGTACGCGCGTCGTGATTTTGACCAACTTCGGTTAAAATTCCCGGAACTTGGGGGATATTTTCCAGTCCCAGGGACTCTAAACTGACCCCCGACGTCCTTGGTCTGCAGTAAAATGGACACAGCAAAACTTTTTGAACGCTCACCTTTGAGCTTCTGGGCCGAAATACAGCTCCACTTCACTTTAAGAGTGAAAGAGTAGCCGAGACCGCCTTACGCCCATCGTAATTTTGACCAACTTTGGCTCGATTTCCCGGAACTTGGGGGATATTTTCCAGTCCCGCGGACTCTAAAGTAACTCCTGATCGCCTTGCTCTGGAATGAAATGGACACAGCACAACTTTTTGAACGCTCACTTTCGAGCTTCTGGGGGGAAATATTGCCCCAGTTCACTTTAGGAATGAAAGAGTAACCGGGACCTCCTTAGGCACATCGTGATTTTGACCAACTTTGGCTCGATTTCCCGGGAAATGAGGGATATTTTCCGGTACCGGGGAGTCTAAACTAACTCCTGATTTCCTCGGTTTGCAGTGAAATGGACACAGCACAACTTTTTGAACGCTCACTTTTGAGCTTCTGGGCCGAAGGATAGCCCTACTTCATTTTAAGACTGAAAGACTAGCCGAGACCGCCTTACGCGCATCGTGATTTTGGGCTACTTCGGCTCGATTTCCCGGACCTTGGGAGATAATTGCCAGTCCCGGGCACTCTAAACTAATTCCTGATGGCCTTGGTTTTCAGTGAAATGGACACGGCCAAACTTTTTGAACGTTCACTTTCGAGCTTCTGGGCCGAAATATAGCCCCACTTCACTTTAAGACTGAAAGAGTAGCCGGGACCGCCTTACGCGCATGGTAATTTTGTCGAACTTCGGCTTGATTTCCTGGCACTTGGGGGATATTTTCCAGTCCCGGAAGCTCTAAACTAACTCCTGAATGCCTTGGTTTTTAGTGAAATGGACACAGGTAAAAGGAGCGCACGCTCGGTTTCCAGGTTGTAGGCCGAAATATAGCCCCACTTTATTTTAAGACTGAAAGTGTACACGAAACCGCCTTAAGCGCATCGAAATTTTTAGCCACTATGGCTCGATATGCCAAAACTTGGGGGATATTTTCCAGTCCCGGGGACTCTACCCTAACTCTTGATGGCCTTAGTTTTCAGTAAAATGGTCACAGGTAACAGCAGCGCACGCTCGGTGTCGAGCTTCTAGGCCGAAATGTAGCCCCAGTTCATTTTAAGACTGAAAGGGTAAACGAAACTACCGTACGCCTATCGTAATTTTAAGAAAGTATGGCTCAATTTGCCGAAACTTGGAGGATAGCTTCCAGTCTCGAGGATTCTAAACTATCTCCTGATGGACTTAGTTCTTAGTGAAATGGACACAGGTAAAAGGAGAGCACGCTCGGTGTTGAGCTTCTCGGCCGAAATATAGCCCCACTTCATTTTAAGACTGAAAGAGTAGCCGAGACCGCCTTACGCGAATCGTGATTTTGAGCAACTTTGGCTCGATCTGCCAGAATTTGGGAAATATTTTCCAGTCCCAAGGACTCTAAAGTAACTCCTGATGGCCTAAGATGAAATGGACACAGGTAAAATTAGCGCACGCCCGGTTTCGAGCTTCTAGGTCGAAATATAGGTCCCCTTAATTTTAAGACTGAAAGAGTAGCCGAGACCGCCTTACGCGCATCGTAATTTTGGGCCACTTTTGTTCGATTTCCCGGAAGTTGGCGAATAATTTAAAGTCCCGGGGACGCTAAACTAACTCCCGATGACCTTGGTTTGCAGTTTCATGAACACAGCAAAACATTCTGAACGCTCACCTTCGAGCTTCAGTGCCGCAATATAGCCCTACTTAAATTTAAGACTGAAAGAATAACCGAGAGCCCGTTACGCGCATCGTAATTTTCATCAACTTCGGCGCCATTTCCTGGAACTTGGAGAATATTTTCCAGTTCCGGGGACTGTAAACTAACTCCCGATTGCCTTGGTATGCAGTGAAATGGACACAGCAAAACTTTTTGAACGCTCACTTTGGAGCTTGCGGGCCTAAATATAGCCACACTTCACTTTAAGACTGAAACAGTAGCCGAGACCACGTTACGCGCATGGTGATTTTGGGCAACTTCTGCTCGCTTTCCTGGAACTTGGGGAATATTTTCCAGTCCCGGGGACTCTAAACTATCTCCTGATGGCCATGGTTTGCAGTGAAACTCACACAGCACAAGTTTTTGAACGTACACTTTCGAGCTTTTAGGCCGAAATATAGTCCCACATCACTTACGACTTAAAGAGTAGCCGAGACCGGCGTGCGCGCATCGTGATTTTGACCAACTTCGGGTCGATATTCCGGAACTTGGGGGATATTTTGCAGTCCCTTGGATGCTAAACTAGGTGCCAATGGCCTTGTTTTGAATACTTTCGAGCTTCTGGACCGAAATAGAACCCCACTTCACTTGAAGACTGAAAGAGTAGCCGAGACCGCCTTACGTGCATCGTGATTTTGAGCAACTTCCGCTCGATTTGTCGGAACTAAGGGGATATATTCCAGTTCTGAGGAGTCTAAACTAATTCCTGATGGGCTTGGTTTGCAGTAAAATGGAGCCAGCAAAACTTTTTGAACGCTCAATTTCGAGCTTCTGGGCCAAAATATAGCCCCCCATTACTTTAACACTGAAAGAGTAGCCGAGACCGCCTTACGTGCATCGTGATTTTGACAAACTTCGGGTTGATTTCCCGGAACTTGGGGGATATTTTCCAGTCCCGGGGACTCTCAACTAACTCCTGCTTGTCTTGGTTTGCAGTGAAATGGACACAGCGAAAGTTTTTGAACGCTCACTCTCGAGCTTTTGGGCCGAAATAGAGCCCCATTTTACTTTAAGACTGAAAGAGTAGGCGAGACCGTCTTGAGCGAATCGTGATTTTGAGCGATTTCGCGTTTATTTCCCGAAACTTAGGGGATATATTCTAGTCAAAGGGACTCTACAGTAACTCCTGATGGCCTTGGTTTTCAGTGAAATGGACAGAGCACAACTTTGGAGCTTCTGGGCAGAGATATAGCCCCACTTTTCTTTAAAACTGAAAGAGTAGATGAGACCGCCTTACGCGCATCGTAATTTTGACGAACTTCGAATGGATTTCCCGGAACTTGGGGGATATTTTGCAGTCCCTTGAACGCTAAACTATGTCCTGATGGCCTTGTTTTGAAGTCAAATGGACACAACAAAACTTTATGAACGCTCACTTTCTAGCTTGTGGGCCGAAATAAAGCCACACTTCACTTTAGGACTGACTCTAAACTAACTCACGATGGCCTTGGTTTTCAGTTAAATTGAGAGAGCAAAACTTTTTGAACGCTCACTTTCGAGCTTCTGGGCCGAAAGGTACAGCCACGTCACTTTAAGACTAAAAGAGTAGCAAGACCACGTTACGCGCATCATGAATTTGATCAACTTCGGTTCGATTTCCCGGGACTTCGGGGATATTCTCCAGTCCCGGGGACTCTAAACTAACTTCTGATGGCCTTGGTTTGCACTGAAAGTGACAGAGCAAAACTTTTTAAACACTCACTTTCGAGCTTCTGGGCCGAAATATAGCCCCACTTCACCTTAAGGCTGAAAGAGTAGCCGAGATCGCCTTACGCGCATCGTGATTTTGACCATTTTCGGATCGATTTCTCGGAACTTGGGGCATATTTTCCAGTCCCGCGAACTCTAAACTAACTCCTGATCGCCTTGCTTTGCATTGAAATGGACAGAGCAAAAGTTTTTGAACGCTCACTTTCTAGCTTGTGGGCCGAAATATAGCCATACTTTACTTTAAGACTGAAACAGTAGCCAAAACCGCATTTCGCGCATCGTGATTTTGATCAACTTCGGCTCGCTTTCCCGGAACTTGGGGAATATTTTCCAGTCCCGGGGACCCTAAACTAAGTCCTGATGGCTTTGTTTTGAAGTGAAATGGACACAGCAAACCTTTTTGAACGCTCACCTTCGAGCTTCCTGCCCGAAGTAAAGCCCTACTTTACTTTAAGACTTAAAGAGTAACCGAGACAACCTTACGCGCATTGTGATTTTGACAAACTTCGGGTGGATCTCCCGGAACTTGGGGAACATTTTCCTGTCCCTTGGACGCTAAACTAAGTCCTGATGGCCTTGTTTTGCAGTGAAATGGACACAGCAAAACTTTTTGAACGCTCACTTTCGAGCTTGTGGGCCGAAATATAGCCACACTTTACTTTAAGACTGAAACAGTAGCCGAGACCGCATTTCGCGCATCGTGATTTTGATCAACTTCGGCTCGCTTACGCGGAACTTGGGGAATATTTTCCAGTCCCGGGGACCCTAAACTAACTTTTGATAGCTTTGGTTTGCAGTGAAATGCACACAGCAAAACTTTTTGAACGCTCACTTTCGAGCTTGTGGTCCGAAATATAGCCACACTTTACTGTAAGACTGAAACAGTAGCCGAGACCGCATTTCGTGCATCGTGATTTTGATCAACTTCGGCTCGATTTACCGGAACTTGGGGAATATTTTCCAGTCCCGGGGACCCTAAACTAACTTTTGATAGCTTTGGTTTGCAGTGAAATGCACACAGCAAAACTTTTTGAACGCTCACTTTCGAGCTTCTGGACAGAAATATAGCCCCACTTCACGTTAAGACTGAAAGGGTAGCCGAGACCGCTTTGGGGGCATCGTGATTTTGACAAACTTCAGCTCGATTTACCGGAACTTGGGGAATATTTTCCAGTCCCAGGGACGCTAAACTAACTCGTGATGGCCTTGTTTTTCAGTCACAGAACACAGCAAAACTTTTTGTAGGCTCACTTTCGGGCTTGTGGGCCGAAATATAGCCCCACTGCACTTTAAGACTGAAAGAGTAGCCGATACCGCATTTCGCGCATCGTGATTTTGATCAACTGCGGTTCGATTCCCCGGAACTTGGGCAATCTTTTTCAGTCCCGAGGACTCTAAACTAAGCCCTCATGGCCTTGTTTTGCAGTGAAATGGACACAGCAAAACTTTTTGAACGCTCACTTTCGGGCTTCTGGCCCGAAATATAGCCCCACTTCACTTTAAGACAGAAAGAGTAGCCGAGACCACTTTAGGGGCATCGTGATTTTGACCAACCTCGGCTCAATTTCTCGGATGTTGGGGCATATTTTCTTGTCCCGGGGACGCTAAACTAACTCCTGATGACCTTGGTCTGCAGTGAAATGAACACAGCAAAACTTTTTGAACGCTCATTTTCGGGCTTCTCGCCCGAAATATAGCCACACTTCACTCTAAGACTGAAAGAGTAGCCGACACTACCTTACGCAAATCGTGATTTTGACCAACTTCGGCTCGATTTCCCGTAAGTTGGGGGATATTTTCCAGTCCCGGGGACTCTAAGCTAGCTCGTGATGGCTTTGGTTTGCAGTCAAATAAACACAGGCAAACTTTTTGAACGCTCACTTTCAAGCTCCTGGCCAGGAATAAAGCCTCACTTCACTTTAAGACAAACAGTAAGCGAGACAGCCTAACGCGCACCGTGATTTTGACCAACTTGGGCTAAATTTCCCTGAACTTGGGGGGATATTTTCCAGTCCCGAAGACTCTTAAGTAACCCCTGATGGCCTTCGTTTGCATTGAAATGGATACAGCAAAACTTTTTGAAGCTCACTTTTGAGCTTCTGGGCCGAAATATAGCCCCACTTCACTTTAAGACTGAAAGACTAGCCAAGACCGTCTTGCGCGCATCGTGATTTTGACAACGTCTTCTGGATTTTCCGGAACTTGGGAAATATATTGCACTGCCGGCGACTCTAAACTAACTCCTGATGGCCTTAGTTTGCAGTGAAATGGACAGAGAAATTTTTTGCAGCGCTCACTTTGGAGCTTCTGGGCCGAAATAGAGCCCCACTTCACTTTAAGACTGAAAGAGTAGCCGAGGCCGCCTTAGGCGCATCGTGATTTTGACCAACTTCGGCTTGAGTTGCCAGAACTTAAAAGATATTTTCCACTCCCGGGGACTCTAAATTAACTCATGATGGCCTTGGTTTTCAGTGAAATTGAGAGAGGAAAACTTTTTGAACGCTCACTTTCGAGCTTCTGGACCGAAATATAGCCCTACTTGACTTTCAGACTCAAAGAGTAGCCGAGACCGCCTTACGCGAATGGTTATTTTGACCAACTTCGTCTCGATTTGGCGGAACTTGGAGGATATTTTCCAGTTCCGGGGACTGTAAAATACTTCCTGAGAGCCTTGCTTTGCAGTGAAATGGGCACAGTATAACTTTTTGAACGCTCACTTTCGAGCTTCTGGGCCAAAATATACAGCCACGTCACTTTAAGACTAAAAGAGTAGCCGAGACTGCTTTACGCGCATCGTGATTTTCACAAACTTCGGCTCGATTTCCCGGAACTTAGGGGATATTTTGATGTCCCGGAGACTGTAAACTATCTGCTGATGTGGCTTGTTTGGCGGTAAAATGGACACAGCAAAACTTTTCGAACTTTCACTTTCGAGCTTCTGGGCCGAAATATAGCCCGAGTTCACTTTAAGAATGAAACAATAGCCGAGACTGCCTTACGCGCATCGTGATTTTGACAAAATTCGGCTCGATTTCCCCGAACTTAGGCGATATTTTCCAGTCCCGAGGAGTCTAAACTAACTCCTGATAGCCTTGGTTTGCAGTGAAATGAACAAGGTAGCAGTTTTTGAACGCTTATTTTCGAGCTTCTGGGATGAAATATAGCCCCACTTCACTTTAAGACTAAAAGAGTAGGCGAGACTGCCTTACGCGCATCGTGATTTTGAGCAACTTCCGCTCCATTTTCTAGAATTTTGGCGATATTTTCAAGTCCCGGAGACTCCAAAGTAACTCCTGATGGCCTTGGTTTGATGTGAAACGGACGCAGGAAAACTTTTTGAACGTTCAGTTTCGAGCTTCTGGGCCGAAATACAACCATACTTGACTTTAAGACTGAAATAGTAGCCGAGACCTCCTTACGAGCATCGTGATTTTGACCCTTTTCAGCTCGATTTCCCGGAACTTGGGGGATATTTTCCAGTTCGGGGGACTTGAAACTAACTCCTGATGGCCTTGGTTTGCAGTTAAATGCACAAAGCGTAACTTTTTGAAGGTGCATTTTCGAGCTTCTGGGCCGAAATATGGCCCCACTTTACTTCAAGACTGAAAGAGTAGCCGAGACCGTCTTACGCGCATCGTGATTTTGACCAACTTCCGTTGGATTTCCCGGAACTTCGGGGATATATTCCAGTCCCGGGGACTCTAAACTAACTGCTGATGGCCTTGGTTTGCAGTGAAATGGACACAGCACATTTTTTTGAACGCTCACTTTCGAGCTTCTCGGCCGAAATATAGCCCTACTTCACTTTAAGACTGAAAGAGTAGCCGAGACCGCCTTACGCGCATCGTAATTTTGACCAACTTCGGCTCGATTTCCCAAAACTTCGGGGATATATTCAAGTTCCAAGGACTCTAAACTAACCTTTGATGGCCTTAGTCTGCAGTGAAATGGACACAGCAAATTTTTTTGAACACTTACTTTCGAAATTCTGGGCCGAAATATAGCCCCACTTCACTTTAAGACTGAAATAGTAGCCGAGACCGCCTTAGACGCATCGTGATTTTGACCAACTTCGGCTTGAGTTGCCAAAACTTAAGGGATATTTTTTAATCCTGCGGACTCTAAACTAACTCACGATGGCCTTGGTTTTCAGTTAAATTGAGAGAGCACAACTTTTTGAAGGCTCACTTTCGAGCTTCTGGGCCGAAATATACAGCCACGTCACTTTAAGACTAAAAGAGTAGCCGAGATTGCTTTACGCGCATCGTGATTTTCACAAACTTCGGCTCGATTTCCCGGGACTTGGGGGATATTTTGATGTCCCGGACAGTGTAAACAATCTGCTGATGTGGCATGGGTTGCGGTGAAATGGACACAGCAAAACTTTTTGAACTTTCACTTTCGAGCTTCTGGGCCGAAATATAGCCCCAGTTCACTTTAAGAATCAAAGAGTAGCCGAGACCGCCTTACGCGCATCGTGATTTTGACAAAATTCGGCTCGATTTCCCCGAACTTGGCCGATATTTTCCAGTCCCGAGGAGTCTAAACTAACTCCTGATGGCCTTGTTTTGCAGTGAAATGAACAGAGCAGAACTTTTTGAACTTTCACTTTCTAGCTTCTCGGCCAAAATATAGCCCCAGTTCACTTTAAGAATCAAAGAGTAGCCGAGACCGCCTTACGCGCATCGTGATTTTGACAAAATTCGGCTCGATTTCGCCCAACTTGGGCGATATTTTCCAGTCCTAAGCAGTGTAAACTAACTCCTGATGGCCTTGGTTTGCAGTGAAATGAACAAGGTAACACTTTTTGAACGCTTATTTTCGAGCTTCTGGGATGAAATCTATCCCCACTTCACTTTAAGACTCAAAGACTATGCGAGAGCGCCTTACCCGCAGCGTGATTTTGAGCAACTCCGCTCGACTTTCTAGCATTTTGGCGATATTTTCAAGTCCCAGGGACTCTAAACTAACTCCTGATGCCCTTGGTTTGATGTGAAATGGACGCAGGAAAACTTTTTGAACGCTCAGTTTCGAGCTTCTGGGCCGAAATACAACCGTACTTCACTTTAAGACTGAAATAGTAGCCGAGACCTCCTTACGAGCATCGTGATTTTGACCCTTTTCAGCTCCATTTTCCGGAACTTGGGGGATATTTTCCAGTCCGGGGGACTTCAAACTAACTCCTGATGGCCTTGGTTTCCAGTTAAATGCACAAAGCGTAACTTTTTAAAGGTTCACTTTCAAGCTTCTGGGCCGAAATATAGCCCCACTTTACTTTAAGACTGAGAGAGTAGCCGAGACCGTCTTACGCGCGTCGTGATTTTGACCAACTTCCGTTGGATTTCCCGGAACTTCGGGGATATATTCCAGTCCCGGGGACTCTAAACTAACTGCTGATGGCCTTGGTTTGCAGTGAAATAGACACAGCACATTTTTTTGAACACTCACTTTCGAGCTTCTCGGCCGAAATATAGCCCTACTTCACTTTAAGACTGAAAGAGTAGCCGCGACCGCGTTACGCGCATCGTAATTTTGACCAACTTCGGCTCGATTTGCCGGAAGTTGGCGAATATTTTCAATTCCCGGGGAAGCTAAACTAACTTCCGATGGCCTTAGTTTGCAGTTAAATGGACACGGCAAATCTTTTCTAACGCTCACTTTCGAGCTTATGGCTCGAAATATAGCCCCACTTAGCTTTAAGACTGAAAGAGTAGCCGAGACCGCCTTACGCGCACCGTGATGTTGGGATACTTCGGCTCGATTTCCCGGAAATAGGGGGATATTTTCCAGTCCTGGGGACTCTAAACTAACTCCTTGATGGCCTTGGGTTCCAGTGAAATGGACACAGGAACACTTTTTGAACGCGCACTTTCCAGCTTGCTGGCCGAAATATAGCCCTACTTCTTTTTAAGACTGAAAGAGTAGGCGGGAGCGCCTTACGCGCATTGTGATTTTGAGGATCTTCGGCTCGATCTGGCGAAACTTGGGAGATATTTTCCAGTTGCAAAGTCTCTAAACTCACTCTTGATTGTCTAGGTGTGAGTGAAATAGACACAAAAATTTTTGAACCCTTACTTTCGAGCTTCTGGAGTCAAATCTAAGCCCCCTTTACTTTAAGACTGAAAGAGTAGCCGAGACCCCCTTAAGCGCATCGTGATTTTGACTAACTTCGGGTGGATTTCCCGTAACTTGGGGGATATTTCCAGTTCCTTTGACGCTAAACTAAGTCGTGATGGCCTTGTTTTGCAGTGAAATGGACACAGCAAAACTTTTTAAACACTCAGTTTCGAGCTTCTGGGCCGAAATATTGCCCCAATTCACTTAAAGAGTGAAAGAGTAGCCGAGACCGCCTTACGCCCATCGTAATTTTTACCAACTTCGGCTCGATTTCCCGGAACTTCGGGGATATTTTCCAGTCCCGCGGACTCTAAAGTAACTCCTGATGGCCTTGCTCTGGAGTGAAATGGACACAGCACAACTTTTTGAACGCTGACTTTCGACCTTCTGGGGCGAAATATTGCCCCAGTTCACTTTAGGAATGAAAGAGTAACCGGGACCACCTTACGCACATCGTGATTTTGACCAACTTTGGCTCGATTTCCCGGGAAATGGGGGATATTTTCCGGTACCGGGGACTCTAAACTAGCTCCTGATTTCCTCGGTTTGCAGTGAAATGGACACAGCACAACTTTTTGAACGCTCACTTTTGGGCTTCTGGGCCGAAGCCTAGCCCTACTTCACTTTAAGACTGAAAGACTAGCGGAGCCCGCCTTACGCGCATCGTGATTTTGGGCTACTTCGGCTCGATTTCCCGGACCTTGGGAGATAATTGCCAGTCCCGAGGACTATAAACTAATTCCTGATGGCCTTGGTTTTCAGTGAAATGGACACAGCCAAACTTTTTGAACGTTCACTTTCGAGCTTCTGGGCCGAAAGATAGCCCCACTTCACTTTAAGACTGAAAGGGTAGCCGGGACCGCCTTAGGCGCATCGTGATTTTGACCAACGTCTTCTTGATTTTCCGGAACTTGGGAAATACATTCCACTCCCGGGGACTCTAAACTAACTATTGATAGCCTTGGTTTGCAGTGAAATAGACACAGTAATTTTTTTTTAGCTTTGAGCTTGTGGGCCGAAATAGAGCCCCACTTCACTTTAAGACTGAAGGAGTAGCCGACACCGCCTTAAGCGCACCGTGACTTTGACCAACTTCGGCTCGATTTGCCGGAACTTGGGGGATATTTTCCAGTCCCGGGGACTCTAAACTAACTCCTGATTGTCTTGGTTTTCAGTGAATTGGACACAGCGAAACTTTTTGAACGCTCACTCTCGAGCTTCTGGACCGAAATATAGCCCCACTTTACTTCATGACTGAAAGAGTAGCCGAGACCGTCTTGCGCAAATCGTGATTTTCAGCAACTTTGGGTCGGTTTCCCAGAACTTGGGGGATATATTCCATTTCCGCGGGCTCTAAACTAACTCCTGGTGGCCTTGGTTTTCAGTGAAATGGACAAAGGAAAGCTTTTTGAACACTCTCTTTGTAGCTTCTGGGCCGAAATAGAATCCCACTTCACTTTCAGACTGAAATAGTAGCCGAGACCGCCTCACGCGCATCGAGAGTTAGACCAAGTTCAGCTCGATTTAACGACACTTTTGGGATATTTTCCAGTCCGGGGGACTCTAAACTAACTCCGGATGGCCTTGGTTTGCACTGAAATGCGCACAGCATAAATTTTTGAACGCCCACTTTGGAGCTTCTGGGCCGAAATAAAGCCCCACTTCAGTTTAAGACTGAAAGAGTAGCCGAGATCGCCTTACGCGCATCGTGCTTTTCACCATTTTCGGATCGATTTCTCGGAACTTGGGGGATATTTTCCAGTCCCGGGGACTCTAAACTAACTCCTGATCGCCTTGCTTTGCATTGAAATGGAAAGAGCAAAACTTTTTGAACGCTCACTTTCGAGCTTGTGCGCCCAAATATAGCCACACTTTACTTTAAGACTGAAACGGTAGCCGAGACCGTATTTCGCGCATCGTGATTTTGATCAGCTTCGGCTCGCTTTCCCGGAGCTTGAGGAATATTTTCCAGTCCCGGGGACCCTAAACTAAGTCCTGATGGCCTTGTTTTAACGTGAAATGGACACAGCAAAACTTTTTGAACGCTCACTTTCTAGCTTGTGGGCCGAAATATACGCACACTTGACTTTAAGACTGAAACAGTAGCCGAGACCGCGTTACGCGCATCATGAATTTGATCAACTTCGGCTCCGATTCCCGGGACTTGGGGGATATATTCCAGTCCCGGGGACTCTAAACTAACTCCTGATGGCCTTGGTTTGCATTGAAATGGACACAGCAGAATTTTTTGAACGCACACTTTTGAGATTCTGGGCCGAAATATAGCCCCACTTCACTTAAGACTGAAAGATTAGCCGAGACCGCCTTGCTCGCATCGTGAGTTTGACAAACTTCCGGCCGATATTCCGGAACTTGGGGGATATTTTCCAGTCCCAGGAGCTCTAAACTAACTCCTCATGGCCTTGGTTTGCAGTGAAATGGACAGAGCAAAACTTTTTGAACGCTCACCTTCGAGCTTCCTGGCCGAAATAAAGCCCCACTTTACTTTAAGCCTAAAAGAGTAACCGAGACCACCTTACGCGCATTCTGATTTTGACAAACCTCGGGTGGATCTCCCGGAACTTGAGGAACATTTTGCAGTCCCTTGGACGCGAAACTAACTCCTGATGGCCTTGTTTTGCAGTGAAATGGACACAGCAAAGCTTTTTGAACGCTCACTTTCGAGCTTGTGGGCCGAAATATAGCCACATTTTACTTTAAGACTGAAACAGTAGCCGAGACCGCATTTCGCGCATCGTGATTTTGATCAACTTGGGCTCGCTTTCCCGGAACTTGGGAAATATTTTCCAGTCCCGGGGACCCTAAACTAACTTTTGATAGCTTTGGTTTGCAGTGAAATGCACACAGCAAACCTTTTTGAACGCTCACTTTCGAGTTTCTGGACAGAAATATAGCCCCACTTGACTTTAAGACTGAAAGGGTAGCCGAGACCGCTTTTGGAGCATCGCGATTTTGACAAACTTCAGCTCGATTTACCGGAACTTGGGGAATATTTTCCAGTCCCAGGGACGCTAAACTAACTCGTGATGACCTTGTTTTTCAGTCAAAGAACACAGCAAAACTTTTTGAAGGCTCACTTTCGGGCTTCTGGGCCGAAATATAGCCCCACTTCACTTTAAGACTGAAAGAGTAGCCGATACCGCATTTCGCGCATCGTGATTTTGATCAACTTCGGTTCGATTCCCCGGAACTTGGGCAATATTTTTTTGGTCCCGGGGACTCTAAACGAACCCCTGATGGCCTTGGTTTGCAGTGAAATGGACACAGCAAAACTTTTTGAACGCTCACTTTCGGGCTTCTCGCCCGAAATATAGCCCCACTTCACTTTAAGACAGAAAGAGTAGCCGAGACCACTTTAGGGGCATCGTGATTTTGACCAACCTCGGCTCAATTTCCCGGACCTTGGGGCATATTTTCTTGTCCCGGGGACGCTAAACTAACTCCTGATGGCCTTGATTTGCAGTGAAATGAAGACAGCAAAACTTTTTGAACGCTCACTTTCGGGCTTCTCTCCCGAAATATAGCCCCATTTGACTCTAAGACTGACAGAGTAGCCGACACTACCTTACGCAAATCGTGATTTTGACCAACTTCGTCTCGATTTCGCGGAACTTGGAGCATATTTTCCAGTTCCGGGAACTGTAAACTACTTCTTGAGGGCCTTGCTTTGCAGTGAAATGGGCACAGCATAACTTTTTGAACGCTCACTTTCGAGCTTCTGGGCCAAAATATACAGCCGCGTCACTTTAAGACTAAAAGAGTAGCCGAGACTGCTTTACGCGCATCGTGATTTTCACAAACTTCGGCTCGATTTCTCGGAACTTGGGGGATATTTTGATGTCCCGGAAACTGTAAACTACCTCCTGATGTGGCTTGGTTCGCGGTGAAATGGACACAGTAAAACTTTTTGAACTTTCACTTTCGAGCTTCTCGGCCGAAATATAGCCCGAGTTCACTTAAAGAATGAAAGAATAGCCGAGACCGCCTTACGCGCATCGTGATTTTGACCAACTTTGTCTCGATTGCCCAGGAAATGGGGAATATTTTCCGGTACCGGGGACTCTAAAGTAACTCCTGATTGCCTTGGTTTGCATTGAAATGGAGAGAGCAAAACTTTTTCAACGCTCCCGTTCGGGCTTCTGAGCCGAAATATAGCCCCACTTCAGTTTAAGACTGAAAGAGTAGCCGATACCGTCTTACGCGCATCGCGATTTTGACCAACTTCGGCTGGATTTCCCAAAACTTGGGGGATATATTCAAGTTCCAAGGACTCTAAACTAACCCCTGATTGCCTTGGTCTGCAGTGAAATGGACACAGCAAATTTTTTTGAACGCTTACTTTCAAAATTCTGGGCCGAAATATAGCCCCACTTCACTTTAAGACTGAAATAGTAGCCAAGACCACCTTAGACGCATCGTGATTTTGACCAACTTTGGCTTGAGTTGCAGGAACTTAAGGGATATTTTTGTAGTCCCGCGGACTCTAAACTAACTCATGATGGGCTTGGTTTTCAGTTAAATTGAGAGAGCACAACTTTTTGAACGCTCACTTTCGAGCTTCTGGGCCGAAATATAGCCCCAGTTCACTTTAAGAATCAAAGAGTAGCCGAGACCGCCTTACGCGCATCGTGATTTTGACAAAATTCGGCTCGATTTCCCCGAGCTTGGGCGATATTTTCCAGTCCCGACGAGTCTAAACTAACTCCTGAAGGCCTTCGTTTGCAGTGAAATGAACACAGCAAAACTTGTTGAACTTTCACTTTCTAGCTTCTTGGCGGAAATATAGCCCCAGTTCACTTTAAGAATGAAAGAGTAGCCGAGACCGCCTTACGCGCATCGTGATTTTGACAAAATTCGGCTCGATTTCCCCGAACTTGGCCGATTTTTGCCAGTCCCGAGCAGTCTAAACTAACTCCTGATGGTCTTGGTTTGCAGTGAAATGAACAAGGTAACACTTTTTGAACGCTTATTTTCGAGCTTCTGGGAAGAAATATAGCCCCACTTCACTTTAAGACTGAAAGAGTAGCCGGCACCGCCTTACGCGCATGGTAATTTTGTCGAACTTCGGCTTGATTTCCTGGCACTTGGGGGATATTTTCCAGTCCCGGAAGCTCTAAACTAACTCCTGAATGCCTTGGTTTTTAGTGAAATGGACACAGGTAAAAGGAGCGCACGTTCGGTTTCCAGGTTGTAGGCCGAAATATAGCCCCACTTTATTTTAAGACTGAAAGTGTACACGAAACCGCCTTAAGCGCATCGAAATTTTTAGCCACTATGGCTTGATATGCCAAAACTAGGGGGATATTTTCCAGTCCCGGGGACTCTACCCTAACTCTTGATGGCCTTAGTTTTCAGTAAAAAGGTCACAGGTAACAGGAGCGCACGCTCGGTGTCGAGCTTCTAGGCCGAAATGTAGCCCCAGTTCATTTTAAGACTGAAAGAGTAAACGAAACTGCCGTACGCCTATCGTAATTTTAAGAAAGTATGGCTCAATTTGCCGAAACTTGGAGGATAGCTTCCAGTCTCGAGGATTCTAAACTATCTCCTGATGGACTTAGTTCTTAGTGAAATGGACACAGGTAAAAGGAGAGCACGCTCGGTGTCGAGCTTGTAGAACCGAAATATAGCCCCACTTCATTCTCTATGTTAACTCCTGATGAACTTAGTTTTCAGTGATATGAACACAGGCAAAAGGAGCGCACGCTCGGTGTTGAGCTTCTCGGCCGAAATATAGCCCCACTTCATTTTAAGACTGAAAGAGTAGTCGAGACCGCCTTTCGCGCATCGTGATTTTGAGCAACTTTGGCTCGATCTGCCAGAATTTGGGAAATATTTTCCAGTCCCAAGGACTCTAAACTAACTCCTGATGGCCTAAGATGTCAGTGAAATGGACACAGGTAAAATTAGCGCACGCCCGGTCTCGAGCTTCTAGGTCGAAATATAGCCCCCCTTAATTTTAAGACTGAAAGAGTAGCCGAGACCGCCTTACGCGCATCGTGATTTTGGGCCACTTTTGCTCGATTTCCCGCAAGTTGGCGAATAATTTAAAGTCCCGGGGACGCTAAACTAACTCCCGATGACCTTGGTTTGCAGTTTAATGAACACAGCAAAACATTCTGAACGCTCACCTTCGAGCTTCAGTGCCGCAATATAGCCCTACTTAAATTTAACCCTGAAAGAATAACCGAGAGCCCGTTACGCGCATCGTAATTTTCATCAGCTGCGGCGCCATTTCCTGAAGCTTGGAGAATATTTTCCAGTACCGGGGACTCTAAACTAACTCCAGATTGCCTTGGTTTGCAGTGAAATGGACACAGCAAAACTTTTTGAACGCTCACTTTCGAGCTTGTGGGCCTAAATATAGCCACACTTCACTTTAAGACTGAAACAGTAGCCGAGACCGCGTTACACGCATCGTGATTTTGAGCAACTTCTGCTCGCTTTCCCAGAACTTGGGGAATATTTTCCAGCCCCGGGGACTCTAAACTAACTCCTGATGGCCATGGTTTGCAGTCAAATTCACACAGCACAAGTTTTTGAACGAACACTTTCGAGCTTTTAGGACAAAATATAGTCCCAGATCACTTACGACTTAAAGAGTAGCCGAGACCGGCGTGCGCGCATCGTGATTTTGACCAACTTCGGGTCGATATTCCGGAACTTGGGAGATATTTTCCAGGCCCAGGGACTCTAAACTAACTCTTGATGGCCTTGGTTTGCAGTGAAATGGAGACAGCAAAACTTTTTGAACGTTCACCTTCAAGCCTCTGGGCCGAAATATAGTCCACTTTACTTTAATACTGAAAAAGTAGCCGAGACCGCCTTACGCGCATGGTCATTTTGAGAAACCTCGGGTGGATTTGCCAGAACTTCGGGGATATTTTCCGGTCCCTTGGACGCTAAACTAGGTGCCGATGGCCTTGTTTTGCAGTGAAATGGATACAGCAAAGCTTTTTGAACGCTCACTTTCGAGCTTGTGGGCCGAAATATAGCCATACTTCACTTTAAGACTGCAACAGTAGCCGAGACCAAGTTTCGCGCATCGTGATTTTGATCAACTTGGGCTCGATTTCCCGGAACTTGCGAAATATTTTGCAGTCCCGGGGACTCTATACTAACTCGTGCTCGTCTTGGTTTGCAGTGAAACGGAAACAGGAAAAGTTTTTGAACGCATACTTTCGAGCTTCTGGACCGAAATAGAACCCCACTTCACTTGAAGACTGAAAGAGTAGCCGAGACCGCCTTACGTGCATCGTGATTTTGAGCAACTTCGGCTGGATTTGCCGGAACTAAGGAGATATATTCCAGTTCTGAGGACTCTAAACTAATTCCTGATGGCCTTGGTTTGCAGTAAAATGGAGCCAGCAAAACTTTTTGAACGCTCACTTTCGAGCTTGTGGGCCGAAATATAGCCACACTTTACTTTAAGACTGAAACAGTAGCCGAGACCGCATTTCGCGCATCGTGATTTTGATCAACTTCGGTTCGATTCCCCGGAACTTGGGCAATATTTTTCAGTCCTGCCGACCCTAAACTAACCCCTGATGGCCTTGGTTTGCAGTGAAATGGACACAGCAAAACTTTTTGAACGCTCACTTTCGGGCTTCTGGCCCGAAATACAGCCCCACTTCACTTTAAGACTGAAAGAGTAGGCGAGACCGTCTTGAGCGAATCGTGATTTTGAGCAATTTCGCGTTTATTTCCCGAAACTTGGGGGATATATTCCAGTCAAAGGGACTCTACAGTAACTCCTGATGGCCTTGGTTTTTAGTGAAATGGACAGAGCACAACTTTGGAGCTTCTGAGCAGAAATATAGCCCCACTTTACTTTAAGACTGAAAAAGTAGATGAGACCGCCTTACGCGCATCGTAATTTTGACGAACTTCGAATGGATTTCCCGGAACTTGGGGGATATTTTGCAGTCCCTTTGACGCTAAACTATGTCCTGATGGCCTTGTTTTGAAGTCAAATGGACACAACAAAACTTTTTGAACGCTCACTTTCTAGCTTGTGGGCCGAGATATAGCCACACTTCACTTTAGGACTGACACAGTAGCCGAGACCACGTTACGCGCATCATGAATTTGATCAACTTCGGCTCGATTTCCCGGGATTTGGGGGATATTCTCCAGTCCCGGGGACTCTAAACTAACTTCTGATGGCCTTGGTTTGCACTGAAAGTGACAGAGCAAAACGTTTTAAACACTCACTTTCGAGCTTCTGGGCCGAAATGTAGCCCCACTTCACTTTAAGACTAAAAGAGTAGCCGAGACCACCTTACGCACATCGTGATTTTGACCAACTTCGGCTCGATTTACCGCAAATTGGGGGATATTTTCCAGTCTCGAAGACTCTTAAGTAACCCCTGATGGCCTTGGTTTGCATTGAAATGGATACAGCAAAACTTTTTGAACGCTCACTTTTGAGCTTCTGGGCCGAAATATAGCCCCACTTCACTTTAAGACTGAAAGAGTAGCCGAGACCGTCTTACGCGCATCGTGATTTTGACCAACGGTTCTCGATTTTCCGGAACTTGGGAAAAACATTCCTCTCTCGGGGACTCTAAACTAACTACTGATAGCCTTGGTTTGCAGTGAAATAGACACAGTAATTTTTTTTGAGCTTTGAGCTTGTGGGCCGAAATAGAGCCCCACTTCACTTTAAGACTGAAGGAGTAGCCGACACCGCCTTAAGCGCACCGTGATCTTGATCAACTTCGGCTCGATTTGCCGGAACTTGGGGGATAGTTTCCAGTCCTGGGGACTCTAAACTAACTTCTGATGGCCTTGCTTTCTACTGAAAGTGACAGAGCAAAACTTTTTAAACACTCACTTTAGAGCTTCTGGGCCGAAATATAGGCCCACTTCACTTTAAGACTGAAAGAGTAGCCGAGACCACCTTACGCACATCGTGATTTTGACCAACTTCGGCTCGATTTACTGCAAATTGTGGGATGTTTTCCAGTCCCTAGGACTCTTAAGTAACCCCTGATATGCCTTGGTTTGCATTGAAATGGATACAGCAAAACTTTTTGAACGCTCACTTTTGAGCTTCTGGGCCGAAATATAGCCCCACTTCACTTTAAGACTGAAAGAGTAGCCGAGATCGTCTTACGCGCATCGTGATTTTGACCAACGGCTTCTCGATTTTCCGGACCTTGGTAAATACATTCCACTCCCGAGGACTCTAAACTAACTACTGATAGCCTTGGTTTGCAGTGAAATAGACACAGTAATTTTTTTGAGCTTTGAGCTTGTGGGCCGAAATAGAGCCCCACTTCACTTTAAGACTGAAGGAGTAGCCGACACCGCCTTAAGCGCACCGTGATTTTGACAAACTTGGGCTCGATTTGCGGGAACTCTGGGGATATTTTCCAGTTTCGGGGACTGTAAACTAACTCCTAATTGCCCTGGTTTTCAGTGAAATGGACACAGCGAAACTTTTTGAACGCTCACTCTCGAGCTTCTGGAGCGAAATATAGCCCCACTTTACTTTAAGACTGAAAGAGTAGCCGAGACCGTGTTGCGCAAATCGTGATTTTGATCAACTTCGGGGCGGTTTCCCGGAACTTGGGGGATATATTCCATTTGCGCTGGCTCTAAACTAACTCCTGATGGCCTTGGTTTTCAGTGAAATGGACAAAGGAAAGCTTTTTGAACACTCTCTTTGTAGCTTCTGGGCCGAAATAGAATCCCACTTCACTTTCAGACTGAAATAGTAGCCGAGACCGCCTCACGCGCATCGTGAGTTACACCAAGTTCAGCTCGACTTCACGCAACATTTGGGATATTTTCCAGTCCGGGGGACTCTAAACTAACTCCCGATGGCCTTGGTTTGCACTGAAATGCGCACAGCATAAATTTTTGAACGCCCACTTTGGAGCTTCTGGGCCGAAATATAGCCCGACTTCACGTTAAGACTGAAAGAGTAGCCGAGATCGCCTTACGCGCATCGGGATTTTGACCATTTTCGGATCGATTTCTCGGAACTTGGGGGATATTTTCCAGTCCCGGGGACTCTAAACTAACTCCTGATCGCCTTGCTTTGCATTGAAATGGACAGAGCAAAACTTTTTGAACGCTCACTTTCGAGCTTGTGGGCCGAAATATACCCGCACTTTACTTTAAGACTGAAACAGTAGCCGAGACCGCATTTCGCGCATCGTGATTTTGATCAACTTCGGCTCGTTTTTTTGGAACTTGGGGAATATTTTCCAGTCCCGGGGACCCTAAACTAAGTCCTGATGGCCTTGTTTTAAAGTGAAATGGACACAGCAAAACTTTTTGAACGCTCACTTTCTAGCTTGTGGGCCGAAATATAGGCACACTTGACTTTAAGACCGAAACAGTAGCCGAGACCACGTTACGCGCATCATGAATTTAATCAACTTCGGCTCCGATTCCCGCGACTTGGGGGATATGTTCCAGTCCTGAGGACTCTAAACTAACTCCTGATGTCCTTGGTTTCCATTGAAATGGACACAGCACAATTTTTTGAACGCACACTTTTGAGATTCTGGGCCGAAATATAGCCCCACTTCACTTAAGACTGAAAGAGTAGCCGAGACCGCCTTGCTCGCATCGTGAGTTTGACAAACTTCCGGTCGATATTCCGGAACTTGGGGGATATTTTCCAGTCCCAGGAACTCTAAACTAACTCCTCATGGCCTTGGTTTGCAGTGAAATGGACAGAGCAAAACTTTTTGAACGCTCACCTACGAGCTTCCTGGCCGAAATAAAGCCCCACTTTACTTTAAGACTTAAAGAGTAACCGAAACCACCTTACGCGCATTGTGATTTTGACAAACTTCGGGCGGATCTCCCGGAACTTGGGGAACATTTTCCAGTCCCTTGGACGCTAAACTAAGTCCTGATGGCCTTGTTTTGCTGTGAAATGGACACAGCAAAGCTTTTTGAACGCTCACTTTCGAGCTTGTGGGCCGAAATATAGCCACACTTTACTTTAAGACTGAAACAGTAGCCGACACCGCATTTCGCGCATCGTGATTTTGATCAACTTGGGCTCGCTTTCCCGGAACTTGGGGAATATTTTCCAGTCCCGGGGACCCTAAACTAACTTTTGATAGCTTTGGTTTGCAGTGAAATGCACACAGCAAAACTTTTTGAACGCTCACATTCGAGCTTCTGGACAGAAATATAGCCCCATTTTACTTTAAGATTGAAAGGGTAGCCGAGACCGCTTTGGGAGCATCGTGATTTTGACCACTTTCAGCTCGATTTACCGGAACTTGGGAATATTTTCCAGTCCCAAGGACGCTAAACTAACTCGTGATGGCCTTGTTGTTCAGTCAAAGAACACAGCAAAACTTTTTGAAGGCTCACTTTCGGGCTTCTGGGCCGAAATATAGCCCCACTTCACTCTAAGACTGAAAGAGTAGCCGACACTACCTTACGCAGATCGTGATTTTTACCAACTTCGGCTCGATTTCCCGGACCTTGGGGCATATTTTCCAGTCCCGGGGACTCTAAAAAAGTCCTGATGGCTTTGGTTTGCAGTCAAATAAACACAGGGAAACTTTTTGAACGCTCACTTTCAAGCTCCTGGGCAGGAATAAAGCCTCACTTCACTTTAAGACTGAAACAGTAAGCGAGACCACCTAACGCGCACCGTGATTTTGACCAACTTCGGCTAAATTTCCCTGAACTTGGGGGGATATTTTCCAGTCCCGAAGAGTCTTAAGGAACCCCTGATGGCCTTCGTTTGCATTGAAATGGATACAGCAAGACATTTTGAACGCTCACTTTTGAGGTTCTGGGCCGAAATATAGCCCCACTTCACTTTAAGACTGAAAGACTAGCCAAGACCGTCTTGCGCGCATCGTGATTTTGAGCAACGTCTTCTCGATTTTTCGGAACTTGGGAAATATATTGCAGTCCCGGGGACTCTAAACTTACTCCTGATGGCCTTGGTTTGCAGTGAAATGGACACAGCACATTTTTTGCAGCCCTCACTTTGGAGCTTCTGGGCCGAAATAGAGCCCCACTTCACTTTAAGACTGAAAGAGTAGCCGAGGGCGCCTTAGGCGCATCGTGATTTTGACCGACTTCGGCTTGAGTTGCCAGAACTTAAAAGATATTTTCCACTCCCGGGGACTCTAAACTAACTCATGATGGCCTTGGTTTTCAGTGAAATTGAGAGAGGAAAACTTTTTGAACGCTCACTTTCGAGCTTCTGGACCGAAATATAGCCCTACTTCACTTTCAGACTGAATGAGTAGCCGAGACCGCCTTACGCGAATGGTTATTTTGACCAACTTCGTCTCGATTTGGCGGAACTTGGAGGATATTTTCCAGTTCCGGGAACTGTAAACTACTTCTTGAGGGCCTTGCTTTGCAGTGAAATGGGCACAGCATAACTTTTTGAACACTCACTTTCGAGCTTCTGGGCCAAAATATACAGCCGCGTCACTTTAAGACTAAAAGAGTAGCCGAGACTGCTTTACGCGCATCGTGATTTTCATAAACTTCGGCTCGATTTCCCGGAACTCAGGGGATATTTTGATGTCCCGGAGACTGTAAACTATCTCCTGATGTGGCTTGGTTGGCGGTGAAATGGACAGAGCAAAACTTTTCGAAGTTTCACTTTCGAGCTTCTGGACCGAAATATAGCCCGAGTTCACTTTAAGAATGAAAGAATAGGCGAGACCGCCTTACGTGCATCGTGTTTTTGACCAACTTTGGCTTGATTTCCCAGGAAATGGGGAATATTTTCCGGTACCGGGGACTCTAAAGTAACACCTGATTGCCTTGGTTTGCATTGAAATGGAGAGAGCAAAACTTTTTCAACGCTCCCCTTCGGGCTTCTGAGCCGAAATATAGCCCCACTTCACTTTAAGACTGAAAGAGTAGCCGAGACCGTCTTACGCGCATCGTGATTTTGACCAACTTCGGCTCGATTTCCCGAAACTTCGGTGATGTATTCAAGTTCCAAGGACTCTAAACTAACCCCTGATGGCCTTGGTCTGCAGTGAAATGGACACAGCAAATTTTTTTGAACGCTTACTTTCGAAATTCTGGGCCGAAATATAGCCCCACTTCACTTTAAGACTGAAATAGTAGCCGAGACCGCCTTAGACGCATCGTGATTTTGACCAACTTCGGCTTGAGTTGCCAGAACTTAAGGGATATTTTTTAGTCCCGCGGACTCTAAACTAACTCATGATGGGCTTGGTTTTCAGTTAAATTGAGAGAGCAAAACTTTTTGAACGCTCACTTTCGAGCTTCTAGGCCGAAATATACAGCCACTCACTTTAAGACTAAAAGAATAGCCGAGACTGCTTTACGCGCATCGTGATTTTGACAAACTTCAGTTCGATTTCCCGGGACTTGGGGGATATTTTGATGTCCCGGACACTGTAAACAATCTGCTGATGTGGCTTGGTTTGCGGTGAAATGGACACAGCAAAACTTTTTGAACTTTCACTTTCGAGCTTCTGGGCCGAAATATAGCCCCAGTTCACTTTAAGAATCAAAGAGTAGCCGAGACCGCCTTACGCGCATCGTGATTTTCACAAAATTGGGCTCGATTTCCCCGAACTTGGGCGATATTTTCCAGTCCCGAGGAGTCTAAACTAACTCCTGATGGCCTTGGTTTGCAGTGAAATGAACACAGCAAAACTTTTTGAACTTTCACTTTCTAGCTTCTCGGTCGAAATATAGCCCCAGTTCACTTTACGACTCAAAGAGTAGCCGAGACCGCCTTACGCTCATCGTGATTTTGACAAAATTCGGCTCGATTTCCCCGAACTTGAGCGATATTTTCAAGTCCCGAGCAGTCTAAACTAACTCCTGATGACCTTGGTTTGCAGTGAAATGAACAAGGTAACACTTTTTGAACGCTCAGTTTCGAGCTTCTGGGCCGAAATACAACCGTACTTCACTTTAAGACTGAAATAGTAGCCAAGACCTCCTTACGAGCATCGTGATTTTGACCCAGTTCAGCTCGATTTCCCGGAACTTGGGGGATATTTTCCAGTCCGGGGGACTTTAAACTAACTCCTGATGGCCTTGATTTGCAGTTAAATGCACAAAGCGTAACTTTTTAAAGGTTCACTTTCGAGCTTCTGGGCCGAAATAAAGCCCCACTTTACTTTAAGACTGAAAGAGTAGCCGAGACAGTCTTACGCGCATCGTGATTTTGACCAACTTCCGTTGGATTTCCCGGAACTTCGGGAATATATTCCAGTACCGGGGACTCTAAACTAACTGCTGAAGGCCTTGGTTTGCAGTGAAATGGACACAGCACATTTTTTTGAACGCTCACTTTCGAGCTTCTCGGCCGAAATATAGCCCTACTTCACTTTAAGACTGAAAGAGTAGCCGAGACCGCCTTACGCGCATCGTAATTTTGACCAACTGCGGCTCGATTTCCCGGAAGTTGGCGAATATTTTCAATTCCCGAGGAAGCTAAACTAACTTCCGATGGCCTTAGTTTGCAGTTAAATGGACACAGCAAAACCTTTTGAGCGCTTACTTTCGAGTTTATGGCTCGAAATATAGCCCCACTTAACTTTAAGACTGAAAGAGTAGCCGAGACCGCCTTACGCGCATCGTGATTTTGGGATACTTCGGCTCGATTTCCCGGAAATAGGGGCATATTTTCCAGTCCCGGGGACTCTAAACTAACTCCTGATTGTCTAAGATGTGAGTGAAATAGACGAAAAAATTTTTGAACCCTTTTTTTCGAGCTTCTGGAATTAAATCTAAGCCCACTTTACCTTAAGACTGAAAGAGTAGCCGAGACCCCCTTAAGCGCATGGTGATTTTGACTAACTTCGGGTGGATTTCCCGTAACTTGGGGGATATTTCCAGTTCCTTTGCCGCTAAACTAAGTCGTGATGGCCTTGTTTTGCAGTGAAATGGACACAGCAAAACTTTTTAAACACTCAGTTTCGAGCTTCTGGGCCGAAATATTGCCCCAATTCACTTTAAGACTGAAAGAGTAGCCGAGAGCGCCGTACGCGCGTCGTGATTTTGACCAACTTCTGTTAAATTTCCCGGAACTTGGGGGATATTTTCCAGTCCCGGGGACTCTAAACTGATCCCCGACGTCCTTGGTCTGCAGTAAAATGGACACAGCAAAACTTTTTGAAGGCTCACTTTTGAGCTTCTGGGCCGAAATAGAGTTCCACTTCACTTTAAGAGTGAAAGAGTAGCCGAGACCGCCTTACGCCCATCGTGATTTTGACCAACTTCGGCTCGATTTCCCGGAACTTGGGGGATATTTTCCAGTCGCGTGGACTCTAAAGTAACTCCTGGTGGCCTTGCTCTGGGGTGAAATGGACACAGCACAACTTTTTGAACGCTGACTTTCGAGCTTCTGGGGGGAAATATTGCCCCAGTTCACTTTAAGAATGAAAGAGTAACCGGGACCGCCTTACGCGCATCGTGATTTTGACCAACTTGGGCTCGATTTCCCGGAACTTGGGAGATAATTGCCTGTCCCGGGCACTCTAAACTAATTCCTGATGGCCTTGGTTTTCAGTGAAATGGACACAGCCAAACTTTTTGAACGTTCACTCTCCAGCTTCTGGGCCGAAAGATAGTCCCACTTCACTTTAAGACTGAAAGAGTAGCCGGCACCGCCTTACGCGCATGGTAATTTTGTCGAACTTCGGCTTGGTTTCCTGGGACTTGGGGGATATTTTCCAGTCCCGGAAGCTCTAAACTAACTCCTGAATGCCTTGGTTTTTAGTGAAATGGACACAGGTAAAAGGAGCGCACGTTCGGTTTCCAGGTTGTAGGCCGAAATATAGCCCCACTTTATTTTAAGACTGAAAGTGTACACGAAACCGCCTTAAGCCCATCGAAATTTTTAGCCACTATGGCTCGATATGCCAAGACTTGGGGGATATTTTCCAGTCCTAGGGACTCTACCCTAACTCTTGATGGCCTTAGTTTTCAGTAAAAAGGTCACAGGTAACAGGAGCGCACGCTCGGTGTCGAGCTTCTAGGCCGAAATGTAGCCCCAGTTCATTTTAAGACTGAAAGAGTAAACGAAACTGCCGTACGCCTATCGTAATTTTAAGAAAGAATGGCTCAATTTGCCGAAACTTGGAGGATAGCTTCCAGTCTCGAGGATTCTAAACTATCTCCTGATGGACTTAGTTCTTAGTGAAATGGACACAGGTAAAAGGAGAGCACGCTCGGTGTCGAGCTTGTAGAACCGAAATATCGCCCCACTTCATTTTCGGAGTAAACGAGTAGCCGAGACCGCCTTAGGCGCATCGTGATTTTGAGCATCTTTGGCTCGATTTGCCGGAATTCGGGGAATATTTTCCAGTCCCGAGGACTCTATGTTAACGCCTGATGAACTTAGTTTTCAGTGATATGTACACAGGCAAAAGGAGCGCACGCTCCGTGTTGAGCTTCTCGGCCGAAATATAGCCCCACTTCATTTTAAGACTGAAAGAGTAACCGAGACCGCCTTACGCGCATCGTGATTTTGAGGAACTTTGGCTCGATCTGCCAGAATTTGGGATATATTTTCCAGTCCCAAGGACTCTAAACTAACACCTGATGGCCTAAGATGTCAGTGAAATGGACACAGGTAAAATTAGCGCACGCCCGGTCTCGAGCTTCTAGGTCGAAATATAGCCCCCCTTAATTTTAAGACTTCAATAGTAGCCGAGACCGCCTTACGCGCATCGTGATTTTGGGCCACTTTTGCTCGATTTCCCGGAAGTTGGCGAATAACTTGAAGTCCCGGGGACGCTAAACTAACTCCCGATGACCGTGGTTTGCAGTTTAATGAACACAGCAAAACATTCTGAACGCTCACCTTCGAGCTTCAGTGCCGCAATATAGCCCTACTTAAATTTAAGACTGAAAGAATAACCGAGAGCCCGTTACGCGCATCGTGATTTTCATCAACTTCGGCGCCATTTCCTGGAACTTGGAGAATATTTTCCAGTTCCGGGGACTGTAAACTAACTCCTGATTGCCTTGGTTTGCAGTCAAATGGACACAGCAAAACTTTTTGACCGCTCACTTTCGAGCTTGTGGGCCTAAATATACCCGCACTTCACTTTAAGACTGAAACAATAGCCGAGACCGCGTTACGCGCATCGTGATTTTGAGCAACTTCTGCTCACTTTCCTGGAACTTGGGGAATATTTTCGAGTCCCGGGGAGTCTAAACTAACTCCTGATGGCCATGGTTTGCAGTGAAATTCATACAGGACAAGTTTATGAACGAACACTTTCGAGCTTTTAGGCCGAAATATAGTCCCACATCACTTACGACTTAAAGAGTAGCCGAGACCGGCGTGCGCGCATCGTGATTTTGACCAACTTGGGGTCGATTCTCCGGAATTTGGGGGATATTTTCCAGTCCCAGGGACTCTAAACTAACTCTTGATGGCCTTGGTTTGCAGTGAAATGGAGACAGCAAAACTTTTTGAACGCTCACCTTCAAGCTTCTTGGCCGAAATATAGCCCACTTTACTTTAATACTGAAAAAGTAGCCGAGACCGCCTGACGCGCAAAGTGATTTTGACAAACCTCGGGTGGATTTGCCAGAACTTCGGGGATATTTTCCAGTCCCTTGGACGCTAAACTAGGTGCCGATGGCCTTGTTTTGCAGTGAAATGGACACAGCAAAGCTTTTTGAACGCTCACTTTCGAGCTTGTGGGCCGAAATATAGCCATACTTCACTTTAAGACTGCAACAGTAGCCGAGACCAAGTTTCGCGCATCGTGATTTTGATCAACTTGGGCTCGATTTCCCGGAACTTGCGAAATATTTTCCAGTCCCGGTGACTCTAAACTAACTCGTGCTGGTCTTGGTTTGCAGTGAAACGGAAACAGAAAAAGTTTTTGAACGCATACTTTCGAGCTTCTGGACCGAAATAGAACCCCACTTCACTTGAAGACTGAAAGAGTTGCCGAGACCGCCTTACGTGCATCGTGATTTTGAGCAACTTCGGCTCGATTTGCCGGATTTAAGGGGATATATTGCAGTTCTGAGGACTCTAAACTAATTCCTGATGGCCTTGGTTTGCAGTAAAATGGAGCCAGCAAAACGTTTTGAACGCTCAATTTCGAGCTTCTGGGCCAAAATATAGCCCCCCATTACTTTAACACTGAAAGAGTAGCCGAGACCGCTTTACGTGTATGGTGATTTTGACAAACTTCGGGTTGATTTTCCGGAACTTGGGGGATATTTTCCAGTCCCGGGGACTCTCAACTAACTCCTGCTTGTCGTGGTTTGCAGTGAAATGGACACAGCGAAAGTTTTTGAACGCTCACTCTCGAGCTTCTGGGCCGAAATAGAGCCCCATTTTACTTTAAGACTGAAAGAGTAGGCGAGACCGTCTTGAGCGAATCGTGATTCTGAGCAATTTCGCGTTTATTTCCCGAAACTTGGGGGATATATTCCAGTCAAAGGGACTCTACAGTAACTCCTGATGGCCTTGGTTTTCAGTGAAATGGACAGAGCACAACTTTGGAGCTTCTGGGCAGAAATATAGCCCCATTTTACTTTAAGACTGAAAGAGTAGATGAGACCGCCTAACGCGCATCGTAATTTTGACGAACTTCGAATGGATTTCCCGGAACTTGGGGGATATTTTGCAGTCCCTTTGACGCTAAACTAAGTCCTGATGGCCTTGTTTTGAAGTCAAATGGACACAACAAAACTTTTTGAACGCTCACTTTCTAGCTTGTGGGCCGAAATATAGGCACACTTGACTTTAAGACTGAAACAGTAGCCGAAACCACGTTACGCGCATCATGAATTTGATCAACTTCGGCTCCGATTCCCGCGACTTGGGGGATATATTCCAGTCCCGGGGACTCTAAACTAACTCCTGATGGGCTTGGTTTGCATTGAAATGGACACAGCACAATTTTTTGAACGCACACTTTCGAGCTTCTGGGCCGAAATATAGTCCCACTTCACTTAACACTGAAAGAGTAGCCGAGACCGCCTTGCTCGCATCGTTTGACAAACTTCCGGTCGATATTCCGGAACTTGGGGGATATTTTCCAGTCCCAGGAGCTCTAAACTAACTCCTCATGCCCTTGGTTTGCAGTGAAATGGACAGAGCAAAACTTTTTGAACGCTCACCTTCGAGCTTCCTAGCCGAAATAAAGCCCCACTTCACTTTAAGACTGAAAGAGTAGCCGAGACCGCTTTGGGAGCATCGTAATTTTGACCACCTTCAGCTCAATTTACCGGAACTTGGGGAATATTTTCCAGTCGCAGGGACGCTAAACTAACTCGTGATGCCCTTGTTTTTCAGTCAAAGAACACAGCAAAACTTTTTGAACGCTCACCTTCGAGCTTCCTGGCCGAAATAAAGCCCTACTTTACTTTAAGACTTAAAGAGTAACCGAGACCACCTTACGCGCATTGTTATTTTGACAAATTTCGGGTGGATCTACCGGAACTTGGGGAACATTTTCCAGTCCCTTGGACGCGAAACTAACTCCTGATGGCCTTGTTTTGCAGTGAAACGGACACAGCAAAACCTTTTTGAACGCTCACTTTCGAGCTTGTGGGCCGAAATATAGCCACACTTTACTTTAAGACTGAAACAGTAGCCGAGACCGCACTTCGCGCATCGTGATTTTGATCAACTTCGGCTGGCTTTCCCGGAACTTGGGGAATATTTTCCAGTCCCCGGGACTTTAAACTAACTTTTGATAGCTTTGGTTTGCAGTGAAATGCACACAGCAAAACTTTTTGAACGCTCACTTTTGAACTTCTGGACAGAAATATAGCCCCACTTCACTTTAAGACTGAAAGGGTAGCCGAGACCGCTTTGGGAGCATCGTGATTTTGACCAACTTCAGCTCGATTTACCGGAAATTGGGGAATATTTTCCAGTCCCAGGGACGCTAAACTAACTCGTGATGGCCTTGTTTTTCAGTCAAAGAACACAGCAAAACTTTTTGAAGGCTCACTTTCGGGCTTCTGGGCCGAAATATAGCCCCACTTCACTTTAAGACTGAAAGAGTAGCCGATACCGCATTTCGCGCATCGTGATTTTGCTCAACTTCGGTTCGATTCCCCGGAACTTTGGCAATATTTTTTGGTCCCGGGGACTCTAAACTAACCCCTGATGGCCTTGGTTTGCAGTGAAATGGACACAGCAAAACTTTTTGAACGCTCACTTTCGGGCTTCTGGCCAGAAATATAGCCCCACTTCACTTTAAGACAGAAAGAGTAGCCGAGACCACTTTAGGGGCATCGTGATTTTGACCAACCTCGGCTCAATTTCCCGGACCTTGGGGCATATTTTCTTGTCCCGGGGACGCTAAACTAACTCCTGATGGCCTTGGTTTGCAGTGAAATGAACACAGCAAAACTTTTCGAACGCTCACTTTCGGGCTTCTCGCCCGAAATATAGCCCCACTTCACTCTAAGACTGAAAGAGTAGCCGACACTACCTTACGCAAATCGTAATTTTGACCAACTTCCGCTCGATTTACCGGAACTTGGGGAATATTTTCCAGTCCCAGGGACGCGAAACTAACTCGTGTAGCCTTGTTTTTCAGTCAAAGAACACAGCAAAACTTTTTGAACGTTGACTTTCGGGCTTCTTGGCCGAAATATAGCCCCACTTCACTTTAAGACTGAAAGAGTAGCCGATACCGCATTTCGCGCATCGTGATTTTGATCAACTTCGGTTCGATTCCCCGGAACTTGGGCAATGTTTTTCAGTCCCGGGGACTCTAAACTAACCCCTGATGGCCTTGGTTTGCAGTGAAATGGACACAGCAAAACTTTTTGAACGCTCACTTTCGGGCTTCTTGCCCGAAATATAGCCCCACTTCACTTTAAGACAGAAAGAGTAGCCGAGACCACTTTAGGGGCATCGTGATTTTGACCAACCTCGCCTCAATTTCCCGGACCTTGGGGTATATTTTCTTGTCCCGGGGACGCTAAACTAACTCCTCATGACCTTGGTTTTAAGTGAAATGAAGACAGCAAAATTTTTTGAACGCTCACTTTCGGGCTTCTCGCCCGAAATATAGCCCCACTTCACTCTAAGACTGAAAGAGTAGCCGACACTACCTTACGCAAATCGTGATTTTGACCAACTTCGGCTCGATTTCCCGGAAGTTGGGGGATATTTTCCAGTCCCAGGGACTCTAAACTAGCTCCTGATGGCTTTGGTTTGCAGTCAAATAAACACAGGGAAACTTTTTGAACGCTCACTTTCAAGCTCCTGGACAGGAATAAAGCCTCACTTCACTTTAAGACTGAAACAGTAAGCGAGACCGCCTAACGCGCACCGTGATTTTGACCAACTTCGGCTAAATTTCCCTGAACTTGGGGGGATATTTTCCAGTCCCGAAGACTCTTAAGTAACCCCTGATGGCCTTCGTTTGCATTGAAATGGATACAGCAAAACTTTTTGAACGCTCACTTTTGAGCTTCTGGACCGAAATATAGCCCCACTTCACTTAATGACTGAAAGACTAGCCAAGACCGTCTTGCGCGCATCGTGATTTTGAGCAACGTCTTCTCGATTTTCCGGAACTTGGGAAATATATTGCAGTCCCGGGGACTCTAAACTAACTCCTAATGGCCTTGGTTTGCAGTGAAATGGACACAGCAAATTTTTTGCAGCGCTCACTTTGGAGCTTCTGGGCCGAAATAGAGCCCCACTTCACTTTAAGACTGAAAGGGTAGCCGAGGCCGCCTTAGGCGCAACGTGATTTTGTCCAACTTCGGCTTGAGTTGCCAGAACTTAAAAGATATTTTCCACTCCCGGGGACTCGAAACTAACTCATGATGGCCTTGGTTTTCAGTGAAATTGAGAGAGGAAAACTTTTTGAACGCTCACTTTCGAGCTTCTGGACCGAAATATAGCCCTACTTCACTTTCAGACTCAAAGAGTAGCCGAGACGGCCTTACGCGAATCGTTATTTTGACCAACTTCGTCTCGATTTGGCGGAACTTGGAGGATATTTTCCAGTTCCGGGGACTGTAAACTACTTCCTGAGGGCCTTGCTTTGCAGTGAAATGGGCACAGCATAACTTTTTGAACGCTCACTTTCGAGCTTCTGGGCCAAAATATACAGCCACGTCACTTTAAGACTGAAAGAGTAGCCGAGACTGCTTTACGTGCATCGTGATTTTCACAACCTTCGGCTCGATTTCCCGGAACTTGGGGGATATTTTGATGTCCCGGAGACTGTAAACTATCTCCTGATGTGGCTTGGTTCGCGGTGAAATGGACACAGCAAAACTTTTTGAACTTTCACTTTCGAGCTTCTGGGCCGAAATATAGCCCGAGTTCACTTTAAGAATGAAAGAATAGCCGAGACCGCCTTACGCGCATCGTGATTTTGACCAACTTTGGCTCGATTTCCCAGGAAATGGGGAATATTTTCTGGTACTGGGGACTCTAGAGTAACTCCTGATTGCCTTGGTTTGCATTGAAATGGAGAGAGCAAAACTTTTTCAACGCTCCCTTTCGGGCTTCTGAGCCGAAATATAGCCCCACTTCACTTTAAGACTGAAAGAGTAACCGAGACCGTCTTACGCGCATCGTGATTTTGACCAACTTTGGGGGGATTTCCCGAAACTTCGGGGATATATTCAAGTTCCAAGGACTCTAAACTAACCCCTGATGGCCTTGGTCTGCAGTGAAATGGACACAGCAATTTTTTTTGAACGCTTACTTTCGAAATTCTGGGCCGAAATATAGCCCCACTTCACTTTAAGACTGAAATAGTAGCCGAGACCGCCTTAGACGCATCGTGATTTTGACCAACTTCGGCTTGAGTTGCCAGAACTTAAGGTATATTTTTTAGTCCCGTGGACTCTAAACTAACTCATGATGGCCTTGGTTTTCAGTTAAATTGAGAGAGCAAAACTTTTTGAACGCTAACTTTCGAGCTTCTGGGCCGAAATATACAGCCACGTCACTTTAAGACTAAAAGAGTAGCCGAGACTACTTTAACGCGCATCGTGATTTTGACAAACTTCGGCTCGATTTCCCGGGACTTGGGGGATATTTTGATGTCCCGGACACTGTAAACAATCTGCTGATGTGGCTTGGTTTGCGGTGAAATGGACACAGCAAAACTTTTTGAACTTTCACTTTCGAGCTTCTGGGCCGAAATATAGCCCCAGTTCACTTTAAGAATCAAAGAGTAGCCGAGACCGCCTTACGCGCATCGTGATTTTGACAAAATTCGGCTCGATTTCCCCGAACATGGGCAATATTTTCCAGTCCCGAGGAGTCTAAACTAACTCCTGATGGCCTTGGTTTGCAGTGAAATGAGCACAGCAAAACTCTTTGAACTTTCACTTCCTAGCTTCTCGGCCGAAATATAGCCCCAGTTCACTTTAAGAATCAAAGAGTAGCCGAAACCGCCTTACCCGCATCGTGATTTTGACAAAATTCGGCTCGATTTCCCCGAACTTGGCCGATATTTTCCAGTCCCGAGGAGTCTAAACTAACTCCTGATGGCCTTGGTTTGCAGTGAAATGAACACAGCAAAACTTTTTGAACTTTCACTTTCTAGCTTCTCGGCCGAAATATAGCCCCAGTTCACTTTAAGAATCAAAGAGTAGCCGAAACCGCCTTACCCGCATCGTGATTTTGACAAAATTCGGCTCGATTTCCCCGAACTTGGCCGATATTTTCCAGTCCCGAGGAGTCTAAACTAACTCCTGATGGCCTTGGTTTGCAGTGAAATGAACACAGCAAAACTTTTTGAACTTTCACTTTCTAGCTTCTCGGCCGAAATATAGCCCCAGTTCACTTTAAGAATCAAAGAGTAGCCGAGACCGCCTTACGCGCATCATGATTTTCACAAAATTCGGCTCGATTTCCCCGAACTTGGGCGATATTTTCCAGTCCCGAGCAGTCTAAACTAACTCCTGATGGCCTTGGTTTGCAGTGAAATGAACAAGGTAACACTTTTTGAACGCTTATTTTCGAGCTTCTGGGAAGAAATATAGCCCTACTTCACTTTAAGACTGAAAGAGTAGGCGAGACCGCCTTACGCGCATCGTGATTTTGAGCAACTTCCGCTCGATTTTCTAGAATTTTGGCGATATTTTCAAGTCCCGGGGACTCTAAACTAACTCCTGATTGCCTTGCTTTGATGTGAAATGGACGCAGGAAAACTTTTTCAACGCTCAGTTTCGAGCTTCTCGGCCGAAATACAACCGTACTTCACTTTAAGACTGAAATAGTAGCCGAGACCTCCTTACGAGCATCGTGATTTTGACCCAGTTCAGCTCGATTTCCCGGAACTTGGAGGATATATTCCAGTCCGGGGGACTTGAAACTAACTCCTGATGGCCTTGGTTTGCAGTTAAATGCACAAAGCGTAACTTTTTAAAGGTTCACTTTCGAGCTTCTGGGCCGAAATATAGCCCCACTTTACTTTAAGACTGAAAGAGTAGCCGAGACAGTCTTACGCGCATCGTGATTTTGACCAATTCCGTTCCATTTCACGGAACTTCGGTGAGATATTCCAGTCCGGGGGACTCTAAACTAACTGCTGATGGCCTTGGTTTGCAGTGAAATGGACACAGCACATTTCTTTGAACGCTCACTTTCGAGCTTCTCGGCCGAAATATAGCCCTACTTCACTTTAAGACTGAAAGAGTAGCCGGCACCGCCTTACGCGCATGGTAACTTTATCGAACTTCGGCTTGATTTCCTGGGACTTGGGGGATATTTTCTAGTCCCGGAAGCTCTAAACTAACTCCTGAATGCCTTGGTTTTTAGTGAAATGGACACAGGTAAAAGGAGCGCACGTTCGGTTTCCAGGTTGTAGGCCGAAATATAGCCCCACTTTATTTTAAGACTGAAAGTGTACACGAAACCGCCTTAAGCGCATCGAAATTTTTAGCCACTATGGCTCGATATGCCAAGACTTGGGGGATATTTTCCAGTCCCGGGGACTCTACCCTAACTCCTGATGGCCTTAGTTTTCAGTAAAATGGTCACAGGTAACAGGAGCGCACGCTCGGTGTCGAGCTTCTAGGCCGAAATGTAGCCCCAGTTCATTTTAAGACTGAAAGAGTAAACGAAACTGCCGTACGCCTATCGTAATTTTAAGAAAGTATGGCGCAATTTGCCGAAACTTGGAGGATAGCTTCCAGTCTCGAGGATTCTAAACTATCTCCTGATGGACTTAGTTCTTAGTGAAATGGACACAGGTAAAAGGAGAGCACGCTCGGTGTCGAGCTTGTAGAACCGAAATAAAGCCCCATTTCATTTTCGGAGTAAACGAGTAGCCGAGACCGCCTTACCCGCGTCGTGATTTTGAGCATCTTTGGCTCGATTTGCCGGAATTCGGGGAATATTTTCCAGTCCCGAGGACTCTATGTTAACTCCTGATGAACTTAGTTTTCAGTGATATGTACACAGTTAAAAGGAGCGCACGCTCGGTGTTGAACTTCTCGGCCGAAATATAGCCCCACTTCATTTTAAGACTGAAAGAGTAAACGAAACTGCCGTACGCCTATCGTAATTTTAAGAAAGTATGGCTCAATTTGCCGAAACTTGGAGGATAGCTTCCAGTCTCGAGGATTCTAAACTATCTCCTGATGGACTTAGTTCTTAGTGAAATGGACACAGGTAAAAGGAGAGCACGCTCGGTGTCGAGCTTGTAGAACCGAAATATAGCCCCACTTCATTTTCGGAGTAAACGAGTAGCCGAGACCGCCTTAGGCGCATCGTGATTTTGAGCATCTTTGGCTCGATTTGCCAGAATTCGGGGAATATTTTCCAGTCCCGAGGACTCTATGTTAACTCCTGATGAACTTAGTTTTCAGTGATATGTACACAGGCAAAAGGAGCGCACGCTCGGTGTTGAGCTTGTCGGCCGAAATATAGCCCCACTTCATTTTAAGACTGAAAGAGTAGCCGAGACCGCCTTACGCGCATCGTGATTTTGAGGAACTTTGGCTCGATCTGCCAGAATTTGGGAAATATTTTCCAGTCCCAAGGACTCTAAACTAACTCCTGATGGCCTAAGATGTCAGTGAAATGGACACAGGTAAAATTAGCGCACGCCCGGTCTCGAGCTTCTAGGTCGAAATATAGCCCCCCTTAATTTTAAGACTGAAAGAGTAGCCGAGACCGCCTTACGCGCATCGTGATTTTGGGCCACTTTTGCTCGATTTCCCGCAAGTTGGCGAATAATTTAAAGTCCCGGGGACGCTAAACTAACTCCCGATGACCTTGGTTTGCAGTTTAATGAACACAGCAAAACATTCTGAACGCTCACCTTCGAGCTTCAGTGCCGCAATATAGCCCTAGTTAAATTTAACCCTGAAAGAATAACCGAGAGCCCGTTACGCGCATCGTAATTTTCATCAACTTCGGCGCCATTTCCTGGAGCTTGGAGAATATTTTCCAGTTCCGGGGACTCTAAACTAACTCCTGATTGCCTTGGTTTGCAGTGAAATGAACACAGCAAAACTTTTTGAACGCTCACTTTCGAGCTTGTGGGCCTAAGTATAGCCACACTTCACTTTAAGACTGAAACAGTAGCCGAGACCGCGTTACGCGCATCGTGATTTTGAGCAACTTCTGCTCGCTTTCCTGGAACTTGGGGAATATTTTCGAGTCACGCGGACCCTAAACTAACTCCTGATGGCAATGGTTTGCAGTGAAATTTACACAGCACAGGTTTTTGAACGAACACTTTCGAGCTTTTAGGCCGAAATATAGTCCCACATCACTTACGACTCACAGAGTAGCCGAGAGCGGCGTGCGCGCATCGTGATTTTGACCAACTTCGGGTCGATATTCCGGAACTTGGGGGATATTTTCCAGTCCCAGGGACTCTAAACTAATTCTTGATGGCCTTGGTTTGCAGTGAAATGGAGACAGCAAAACTTTTTCAACGCTCACCTTCAAGCTTCTGGGCCGAAATATAATCCGCTTTACTTTAATACTGAAAAAGTAGCCGAGACCGCCTTACGCGCATCGTGATTTGGACCAACGTCTTCTCGATTTGCCGGAACTTGGGGGATATTTTCCAGACCCTTGGACGCTAAACTAGGAACCGATGGCCTTGTTTTGCAGTGAAATGGACACAGCAAAGCTTTTTGAACGCTCACTTTCGAGCTTGTGGGCCGAAATATAGCCATACTTCACTTTAAGACTCAAACAGTAGCCGAGACCACGTTTCGCGCAATGTGATTTTGATCAACTTGCGCTCGATTTCCCGGAACTTGCGAAATATTTTGCAGTCCCGGGGACTCTAAACTAACTCGTGCTCGTCTTGGTTTGCAGTGAAACGGAAACAGAAAAAGTTTTTGAACGCATACTTTCGAGCTTCTGGACCGAAATAGAACCCCACTTCACTTGAAGACTGAAAGAGTAGCCGAGACCGCCTTGCGTGCATCGTGATTTTGAGCAACTTCGGCTGGATTTGCCGGAACTAAGGGGATATATTCCAGTTCTGAGGACTCTAAACTAATTCCTGATGGCCTTGGTTTGCAGTAAAATGTACCCAGCAAAACTTTTTGAACGCTCAATTTCGAGTTTCTGGGCCAAAATATAGCCCCCCCATTACTTTAACACTGAAAGAGTAGCCGAGACCGCCTTACGTGCATCGTGATTTTGACCAACTTCGGGTTGATTTACCGGAACTTGGGGGATATTTTCCAGTCTCGAAGACTCTTAAGTAACCCCTGATGGCCTTGGTTTGCATTGAAATGGATACAGTAAAACTTTTTGAACGCTCACTTTTGAGCTTCTGGGCCGAAATATAGCCCCACTTCACTTTAAGACTGAAAGAGTAGCCGAGACCGTCTTACGCGCATCGTGATTTTGACCAACGTCTTCTCGATTTTCCGGAACTTGGGGAATACTTTCCACTCCCGGGGACTCTAAACTAACTACTGATAGCCTTGGTTTGCAGTGAAATAGACACAGTAATTTTTTTTGAGCTTTGAGCTTGTGGGCCTAAATAGAGCCCCACTTCACTTTAAGACTGAAGGAGTAGCCGACACCGCCTTAAGCGCACCGTGATTTTGACCAACTTGGGCTCGATTTGCCGGCACTTGGGGGATATTTTTCAGTCCCGGGGACTCTAAACTAACTTCTGATGGCCTTGCTTTGCACTGAAAGTGACAGAGCAAATGTTTTTAAACACTCACTTTTGAGCTTCTGGGCCGAAATATAGCCCCACTTCACTTTAAGACTGAAAGAGTAGCCGAGACCACCTTACGCACATCGTGATTTTGACCAACTTCGGCTGGATTTACCTGAACTTGGGGGATATTTTCCAGTCCCGAGGACTCTTAAGTAACCCCTGATGGCCTTGGTTTGCATTGAAATGGATACAGCAAAACTTTTTAAACGCTCACTTTTGAGCTTCTGGGCCGAAATATAGCCCCACTTCACTTTAAGACTGAAAGAGTAGCCGAGATCGTCTTACGCGCATCGTGATTTTGACCAACGTCTTCTCGATTTTCCGGAACTTGGGGAATACTTTCCACTCCCGGGGACTCTAAACTAACTACTGATAGCCTTGGTTTGCAGTGAAATAGACACAGTAATTTTTTTTGAGCTTTGAGCTTGTGGGCCTAAATAGAGCCCCACTTCACTTTAAGACTGAAGGAGTAGCCGACACCGCCTTAAGCGCACCGTGATTTTGACCAACTTGGGCTCGATTTGCCGGAACTTGGGGGATATTTTTCAGTCCCGGGGACTCTAAACTAACTTCTGATGGCCTTGCTTTGCACTGAAAGTGACAGAGCAAATGTTTTTAAACACTCACTTTTGAGCTTCTGGGCCGAAATATAGCCCCACTTCACTTTAAGACTGAAAGAGTAGCCGAGACCACGTTACGCACATCGTGATTTTGACCAACTTCGGCTCGATTTACCGGAACTTGGGGGATATTTTCCAGTCCCGAGGACTCTTAAGTAACCCCTGATGGCCTTGGTTTGCATTGAAATGGATACAGCAAAACTTTTTGAACGCTCACTTTTGAGCTTCTGGGCCGAAATATAGCCCCACTTCACTTTAAGACTGAAAGAGTAGCCGAGACCGTCTTAGGCGCATCGTGATTTTGACCAACGGCTTCTCGATTTTCCGGACGTTGAGAAATACATTCCACTCCCGTGGACTCTAAACAAACTACTGATAGCCTTGCGTTGCAATGAAATGGACAGAGCAAAACTTTTTGAACGCTCACTTTCGAGCTTGTAAGCCGAAATATAGCCACACTTTACTTTAAGACTGAAACAGTAGCCGAGACCGCATTTCGCGCATCGTGATTTTGATCAACTTCGGCTCGCTTTCCCGGAACTTGGGGAATATTTTCCAGTCCCGGGGACCCTAAACTAACTTTTGATAGCTTTGGTTTGCAGTGAAATGCACACAGCAAAATTTTTTGAACGCTCACTTTCGAGCTTCTGGACAGAAATATAGCCCCATTTCAGTTTAAGACGGAAAGGGTAGCCGAGACCGCTTTGGGAGCATCGTGATTTTGACCAACTTCAGCTCGATTTACCGGAACTTGGGGAATATTTTCCAGTCCCAGGGACGCTAAACTAACTCGTGATGGCCTTGTGTTTCAGTCAAAGAACACAGCAAAACTTTTTGAAGGCTCACTTTCGGGCTTCTGGGCCGAAATATAGCCACACTACACTTTAAGACTGAAAGAGTAGCCGATACCGCATTTCGCGCATCGTGATTTTGATCAACTTCGGTTCGATTCCCCGGAAATTGGGCAATATTTTTCAGTCCCAGGGACTCTAAACTAATCCCTGATGGCCTTGATTTGCAGTGAAATGGAGACGGCAAAACTTTTTGAACGCTCACTTTCGGGCTTCTCGCCCGAAATATAGCCCCACTTCACTCTAAGACTGAAAGAGTAGCCGACACTACCTTACGCAAATCGTGATTTTGACCAACTTCGGCTCGATTTCCCGTAAGTTGGGGGATATTTTCCAGTCCCAGGGACTCTAAACTAGCTCCTGATGGCTTTGGTTTGCAGTCAAATAAACACAGGGAATCTTTTTGAACGCTCACTTTCAAGCTCCTGGGCAGGAATAAAGCCTCACCTCACTTTAAGACTGAAACAGTAAGCGAGACCGCCTAACGCGCACCGTGATTTTGACGAACTTCGGCTAAATTTCCCTGAACTTGGGGGGATATATTCCAGTCCCGAAGACTCTTAAGTAACCCCTGATGGCCTTCGTTTGCATTGAAATGGATACAGCAAAACTTTTTGAACGCTCACGTTTGAGGTTCTGGCCCGAAATATAGCCCCACTTCACTTTAAGACTGAAAGACTAGCCAAGACCGTCTTGCGCGCATCGTGATTTTGACCAACGTCTTCTCGATTTTCCGCAACTTGGGAAATATATTGCAGTCCCGGGCACTCTAGACTAACTCCTGATGGCCTTGGTTTGCAGTGAAATGGACACAGCAAATTTTTTGCAGCGCTCACTTTGGAGCTTCTGGGCCGAAATAGAGCCCCACCTCACTTTAAGACTGAAGGGGTAGCCAAGGCCGCCTTAGGCGCATCGTGATTTTGACAAACTTCGGCTGCATTTCCCGGAACTTGGGGGATATTTTCCAGACCCTTGGACGCTAAACTAGGTGCCGATGGCCTTGTTTTGCAGTGAAATGGACACAGCAAAGCTTTTTGAACGCTCACTTTCGAGCTTGTGGGCCGAAATATAGCCATACTTCACTTTAAGACTCAAACAGTAGCCGAGACCACGTTTCGCGCAATGTGATTTTGATCAACTTGCGCTCGATTTCCCGGAACTTGCGAAATATTTTGCAGTCCCGGGGACTCTAAACTAACTCGTGCTCGTCTTGGTTTGCAGTGAAACGGAAACAGAAAAAGTTTTTGAACGCATACTTTCGAGCTTCTGGACCGAAATAGAACCCCACTTCACTTGAAGACTGAAAGAGTAGCCGAGACCGCCTTGCGTGCATCGTGATTTTGAGCAACTTCGGCTGGATTTGCCGGAACTAAGGGGATATATTCCAGTTCTGAGGACTCTAAACTAATTCCTGATGGCCTTGGTTTGCAGTAAAATGTACCCAGCAAAACTTTTTGAACGCTCAATTTCGAGTTTCTGGGCCAAAATATAGCCCCCCCCATTACTTTAACACTGAAAGAGTAGCCAAGACCGCCTTACGTGCATCGTGATTTTGACAAACTTCGGGTTGATTTACCGGAACTTGGGGGATATTTTCCAGTCTCGAAGACTCTTAAGTAACCCCTGATGGCCTTGGTTTGCATTGAAATGGATACAGTAAAACTTTTTGAACGCTCACTTTTGAGCTTCTGGGCCGAAATATAGCCCCACTTCACTTTAAGACTGAAAGAGTAGCCGAGACCGTCTTACGCGCATCGTGATTTTGACCAACGTCTTCTCGATTTTCCGGAACTTGGGGAATACTTTCCACTCCCGGGGACTCTAAACTAACTACTGATAGCCTTGGTTTGCAGTGAAATAGACACAGTAATTTTTTTTGAGCTTTGAGCTTGTGGGCCTAAATAGAGCCCCACTTCACTTTAAGACTGAAGGAGTAGCCGACACCGCCTTAAGCGCACCGTGATTTTGACCAACTTGGGCTCGATTTGCCGGCACTTGGGGGATATTTTTCAGTCCCGGGGACTCTAAACTAACTTCTGATGGCCTTGCTTTGCACTGAAAGTGACAGAGCAAATGTTTTTAAACACTCACTTTTGAGCTTCTGGGCCGAAATATAGCCCCACTTCACTTTAAGACTGAAAGAGTAGCCGAGACCACGTTACGCACATCGTGATTTTGACCAACTTCGGCTCGATTTACCGGAACTTGGGGGATATTTTCCAGTCCCGAGGACTCTTAAGTAACCCCTGATTGCCTTGGTTTGCATTGAAATGGATACAGCAAAACTTTTTGAACGCTCACTTTTGAGCTTCTGGGCCGAAATATAGCCCCACTTCACTTTAAGACTGAAAGAGTAGCCGAGACCGTCTTAGGCGCATCGTGATTTTGACCAACGGCTTCTCGATTTTCCGGACGTTGAGAAATACATTCCACTCCCGTGGACTCTAAACAAACTACTGATAGCCTTGGTTTGCAATGAAATAGACACAGTAATTTTTTTTGAGCTTTGAGCTTGTGGGCCGAAATAGAGCCCCACTTCACTTTAAGACTGAAGGAGTAGCCGACACCGCCTTAAGCGCACCGTGATTTTGACCAACTTGGGCTCGATTTGCCGGCACTTGGGGGATATTTTTCAGTCCCGGTGACTCTAAACTAGCTCCTGATTGCCTTGGTTTTCAGTGAAATGGACACAGCGAAACTTTTTGAACACTCACTCTCGAGCTTCTGGACCGAAATATAGCCCCACTTTACTTTAAGACTAAAAGAGTAGCCGAGAACGTCTCGCGCAAATCGTGATTTTGACCAACTTCGGGTCGGTTTCCCGGAACTTGGGGGATATATTCCATTTCCGCGGGCTCTAAACTAACTCCTGATGGCCTTGGTTTGCAGTGAAATGGACAAAGGAAAGCTTTTTGAACACTCTCTTTGTAGCTTCTGGGCCGAAATAGAATCCCACTTCACTTTCAGACTGAAATAGTAGCCGAGACCGCCTCACGCGCATCGTGAGTTAGACCAAGTTCAGCTCGATTTCACGACACTTTTGGGATATTTTCCAGTCCCGGGGACTCTAAACTAACTCCTGATCGCCTTGCGTTGCAATGAAATGGACAGAGCAAAACTTTTTGAACGCTCACTTTCGAGCTTGTAAGCCGAAATATAGCCACACTTTACTTTAAGACTGAAACAGTAGCCGAGACTGCATTTCGATTATCGTGATTTTGATCAACTTCGGCTCGCTTTCCCGGAACTTGGGGAATATTTTCCAGTCCCGGGGACCCTAAACTAAGTCCTGATGGCCTTGTTTTGAAGTGAAATGGACACAGCAAAACTTTTTGAACGCTCACTTTCTAGCTTGTTGGCCGAAATATAGGCACACTTGACTTTAAGACCGAAACAGTAGCCAACACCACGTTACGCGCATCATCAATTTGATCAACTTTGGGTCCAATTCCCGGGACTTGGGGGATATGGTCCAGTCCCGGGGACTCTAAACTAACTCCTGATGGCTTTGGTTTGCATTGAAATGGACACAGCACAATTTTTTGAACGCACACTTTCGAGATTCTCGGCCGAAATAAAGCCCCACTTCACTTAAGACTGAAAGAGTAGCTGAGACCGCCTTGCTCGCATCGTGAGTTTGACAAACTTCCGGTCGATATTCCGGAACTTGGGGGATATTTTCCAGTCCCAGCAGCTCTAAACTAACTCCTCATGGCCTTGGTTTGCAGTGAAATGGACAGAGCAAAACTTTTTGAACGCTCACCTTCGAGCTTCCTGGCCGAAATAAACCCCCACTTTACTTTAAGACTTAAAGAGTAACCGAGACCACCTTACGCGCATTGTGATTTTGATAAACTTTGGGCGGATCTCCCGGAACTTGGGGAACATTTTCCAGTCCCCTGGACGCTAAACTAAGTCCTGATGGCCTTGTTTTGCAGTGAAATGGACACAGCAAAACTTTTTGAACGCTCACTTTCGAGCTTGTGGGCCGAAATATAGCCACACTTTACTTTAAGACTGAAACAGTAGCCGAGACCGCATTTCGCGCATCGTGACTTTGATCAAGTTCGGCTCGCTTTCCTGGAACTTGGGGAATATTTTCCAGTCCCGGGGACCCTAAACTAACTTTTGATAGCTTTGGTTTGCAGTGAAATGCACACAGCAAAACTTTTTGAACGCTCACTTTCGAGCTTCTGGACAGAAATATAGCCCCATTTCAGTTTAAGACGGAAAGGGTAGCCGAGACCGCTTTGGGAGCATCGTGATTTTGACCAACTTCAGCTCGATTTACCGGAACTTGGGGAATATTTTCCAGTCCCAGGGACGCTAAACTAACTTGTGATGGCCTTGTGTTTCAGTCAAAGAACACAGCAAAACATTTTGAAGGCTCACTTTCGGGCTTCTGGGCCGAAATATAGCCACACTACACTTTAAGACTGAAAGAGTAGCCGATACCGCATTTCGCGCATCGTGATTTTGATCAACTTCGGTTCGATTCCCCGGAACTTGGGCAATATTTTTCAGTCCCGGGGACTCTAAACTAACCCCTAATGGCGTTGATTTGCAGTGAAATGGAGACAGCAAAACTTTTTGAACGCTCACTTTCGGGCTTCTCGCCCGAAATATAGCCCCACTTCACTTTAAGACAGAAAGAGTAGCCGAGAGCACTTTAGGGGCATCGTGATTTTGACCAACCTCGGCTCAATTTCCCGGACCTTGGGGCATATTTTCTTGTCCCGGGGACGCTAAACTAACTCCTGATGGCCTTGGTTTGCAGTGAAATGAAGACAGCAAAACTTTTTGAACGCTCACTTTCGGGCTTCTCGCCCGAAATATAGCCCCACTTCACTCTAAGACTGAAAGACTAGCCAAGACCGTCTTGCGCGCATCGTGATTTTGACCAACGTCTTGTCGATTTTCCGGAACTTGGGAAATATATTGCAGTCCCGGGGACTCTAAACTAACTCCTGATGGCCTTGGTTTGCAGTGAAATGGACACAGCAAATTTTTTGCAGCGCTCACTTTGGAGCTTCTGGGCCGAAATAGAGCCCCACCTCACTTTAAGACTGAAGGGGTAGCCGAGGCCGCCTTAGGTGCATCGTGATTTTGACCAACTTCGGCTTGAGTTGCCAGAACTTAAAAGATATTTTCCACTCCCGAGGACTCTAAACTAACTCATGATGGCCTTGGTTTTCAGTGAAATTGAGAGAGCAAAACTTTTTGAACGCTCACTCTCGAGCTTCTGGACCGAAATATAGCCCTACTTCACTTTCAGACTGAAAGAGTAGCCGAGACGGCCTTACGCGAATCGTTATTTTGACCAACTTCGTCTCGATTTGGCGGAACTTGGAGGATATTTTCCAGTTCCGGGGACTGTAAACTACTTTTTGAGGGCCTTGCTTTGCAGTGAAATGGGCACGGCATAACTTTTTGAACACTCACTTTCGAGCTTCTGGGCCAAAATATACAGCCGCGTCACTTTAAGACTAAAAGAGTAGCCGAGACTGCTTTACGCGCATCGTGATTTTCATAAACTTCGGCTCGATTTCCCGGAACTTGGGGGATATTTTGATGTCCCGGAGACTGTAAACTATCTCCTGATGTGGCTTGGTTCGCGGTGAAATGGACACAGCAAAACTTTTCGAACTTTCACTTTCGAGCTTCTGGGCCGAAATATAGCCCGAGTTCACTTTAAGTATGAAAGAATAGCCGAGACCGCCTTACGCGCATCGTGATTTTGACCAACTTTGGCTCGATTTCCCAGGAAATGGGGAATATTTTCCGGTACCGGGGACTCTCATGTAACTCCTGATTGCCTTGGTTTGCATTGAAATGGAGAGAGCGAAACTTTTTCAACGCTCCCCTTCGAGCTTCTGAGCCGAAATATAGCCCCACTTAAGTTTAAGACTGAAATAGTAGCCGAGACCGTCTTATGCGCATCGTGATTTTGACCAACTTTGGGTGGATTTCCCGAAACTTCGGGGATATATTCAAGTTCCAAGGACTCTAAACTAACCCCTGATGGCCTTGGTCTGCAGTGAAATGGACACAGCAAATTTTTTTGAACGCTTACTTTCGAAATTCTGGGCCGAAATATAGCCCCACTTCACTTTAAGACTGAAATAGTAGCCGAGACCGCCTTAGACGCATCGTGATTTTGACCAACTTCGGCTTGTGTTACCAGAACTTAAGAGATATTTTTTAGTCCCGCGGACTCTAAACTAACTCATGATGGCCTTGGTTTTCAGTTAAATTGAGCGAGCACAACTTTTTGAACGCTCACTTTTGAGCTTCTAGGCCGAAATATACAGCCACGTCACTTTAAGACTAAAAGAGTAGCCGAGACTGCTTTACGCGCATCGTGACTTTGACAAACTTGGGCTCGATTTTCCGGGACTTGGGGGATATTTTGATGTCGCAGAGACTGTAAACAATCTGCTGATGTGGCTTGGTTCGCGGTGAAATGGACACAGCAAAACTTTTTGAACTTTCACTTTCATGTCAGTGCAGTTTCAGTTCACTTTAAGAATCAGAGTAGCCGAGACCGCCTTACGCGCATCGTGATTTTGACAAAATTCGGCTCGATTTCCCCGAACTTGGGCGATATTTTCCAGTCCCGAGTAGTCTAAACTAACTCCTGATAGCCTTGGTTTGCAGTGAAATGAACACAGCAAAACTTTTTGAACTTTCACTTTCTAGCTTTTCGGCCGAAATATAGGCCCAGTTCACTTTAAGAATCAGAGTAGCCGAGACCGCCTTACGCGCATCGTGATTTTGACAAAATTCGGCTCGATTTCCCCGAACTTGGGCGATATTTTCCAGTCCCTAGCAGTCTAAACTAACTCGTGATGGCCTTGGTTTGATGTGAAATGAACAAAGTAACACTTTTTGAAAGCTTAGTTTCGAGCTTCTGGGCCGAAATACAACCGTACTTCACTTTGAGACTGAAATAGTAGCCAAGACCTCCTTACGAGCATTGTGATTTTGACCCAGTTCAGCCCAATATCCCGGAACTTGGGGGATATTTTCCAGTCCGGGGGACTTGAAACTAACTCCTGATGGCCTTGGTTTGCAGTTAAATGCACAAAGCGTAACTTTTTAAAGGTTCACTTTCGAGCTTCTGGGCCGAAATATAGCCCCACTTTACTTTAAGACTGAAAGAGTAGCCGAGACCGTCTTACCCGCATCGTGATTTTGACCAACTTCCGTTGGATTTCCCGGAACTTCGGGGATATATTCCAGTCCCGGGGACTCTAAACTAACTGCTGATGGCCTTGGTTTGCAGTGAAATGGACACAGCACATTTTTTTGAACGCTCACTTTCGAACTTCCCGGCCGAAATATAGTCCTACTTCACTTTAAGACTGAAAGAGTAGCCGAGACCGCCTTACGCGCATTGTAATTTTGACCAACTTCGGCTCGATTTCCCGGAAGTTTGCGAATATTTTCAATTCCCGAGGAAGCTAAACTAACTTCCGATGGCCTTAGTTTGCAGTTAAATGGACACAGCAAAACCTTTTCAACGCTTACTTTCGAGCTTATGGCTCGAAATATAGCCCCACTTAACTTTAAGACTGAAAGAGTAGCCGAGACCGCCTTACGCGCATCGTGATTTTGGGATACTTCGGCTCGATTTCCCGGAAATAGGGGGATATTTTCCAGTCCCGGGGACTCTAAACTAACTGCTGATGGCCTTGGTTTCCAGTGAAATGGACACAGGAACACTTTTTGAACGCGCACTTTCGAGCTCTCTGGCCGAAATATAGCCCTACTTCTTTTTAAGACTGAAAGAGTAGGCGGGAGCGCCTTACGCGCATTGTGATTTTGAGGATCTTCGGCTCGATCTGGCGAAACTTGGGAGATATTTTCCAGTCCCAAAGTCTCTAAACTCACTCCTGATTGTCTAAGATGTGAGTGAAATAGACACAAAAATTTTTGAACCCTTACTTTCGAGCTTCTGGAGTTAAATCTAAGCCCACTTTACCTTAAGACTGAAAGAGTAGCAGAGACCCCCTTAAGCGCATGGTGATTTTGACTAACTTTGGGTGGATTTCCCGTAACTTGGGAGATATTTCCAGTTCCTTTGACGCTAAACTAAGTCGTGATGGCCTTGTTTTGCAGTGAAATGGACACAGCAAAACTTTTTAAACACTCAGTTTCGAGCTTCTGGGCCGAAATATTGCCCCAATTCACTTTAAGACTGAAAGAGTAGCCGAGACCGCCGTACGCGCGTCGTAATTTTGACCAACTTCGGTTAAATTTCCCGGAACTTGGGGGATATTTTCCAGTCCCGGGGACTCTAAACTGACCCCCGACGTCCTTGGTCTGCAGTAAAATAGACAGCAAAACTTTTTGAACGTTCACTTTTCAGCTTCTGGGCCGAAATATAGCTCCACTTCACTTTAAGAGTGAAAGAGTAGCCGAGACCGCCTTACGCCCATCGTAATTTTGACCAACTTCGGCTCGATTTCCGGGAACTTGGGGGATATTTTCCAGTCACGCGGACTCTAAAGTAACTCCTGATGGCCTTGCTCTGGAGTGAAATGGACACAGCACAACTTTTTGAACGCTCACTCTCGAGCTTCTGGGGGGAAATATTGCCCCAGTTCACTTTAAGAATGAAAGAGTAACCGGGACCGCCTTACGCGCATCGTGACTTTGACAAACTTTGGCTCGATTTCCCGGGAAATGGGGGATATATTCCGATACCGGGGACTCTAAACTAACTCCTGACTTCCTCGGTTTGCAGTGAAATGGACACAGCAAACCTTTTTGAACGCTCACTTTTGAGCTTATGGGCCGAAGCATAGCCTTACTTCACTTTAAGACTGAAAGACTAGCCGAGACCGCCTTACGCGCATCGTGATTTTGGGCTACTTCGGCTCGATTTCCCGGACCTTGGGAGATAATTGCCAGTCCCGGGCACTCTAAACTAATTTCTGATGGCCTTGGTTTTCAGTGAAATGGACACAGCCAAACTTTTTGAACGTTCACTTTCGAGCTTCTGGGCCGAAATATAGCCCCACTTCACTTTAAGACTGAAAGAGTAGCCGAGACCGCCTTACGCGCATGGTAATTTTGTCGACTTTCGGCTTGATTTCCTGGGACTTGGGGGATATTTTCCAGTCCCGGAAGCTCTAAACTAACTCCTGAATGCCTTGGTTTTTAGTGAAATGGACACAGGTAAAAGGAGCGCACGGTACGTTTCCAGGTTGTAGGCCGAAATATAGCCCCACTTTATTTTAAGACTGAAAGTGTACACGAAACCGCCTTAAGCGCATCGAAATTTTTAGCCACTATGGCTCGATATGCCAAAACTTGGGGGATATTTTCCAGTCCCGGGGACTCTACCCTAACTCTTGATGGCCTTAGTTTTCAGTAAAATGGTCACAGGTAACAGGAGCGCACGCTCGGTGTCGAGCTTCTAGGCCGAAATGTAGCCCCAGTTCATTTTAAGACTGAAAGACTAAACGAAACTGCCGTACGCCTATCGTAATTTTAAGAAAGTATGGCTCAATTTGCCGAAACTTGGAGGATAGCTTCCAGTCTCGTGGATTCTAAACTATCTTCTGATGGACTTAGTTCTTAGTGAAATGGACACAGGTAAAAGGAGAACACGCTCGGTGTCGAGCTTGTAGAACCGAAATATAGCCCCACTTCATTTTCGGAGTAAACGAGTAGCCGAGACCGCCTTAGGCGCATCGTGATTTTGAGCATCTTTGGCTCGATTTGCCGGAATTCGAAGAATATTTTCCAGTCCCGAGGACTCTATGTTAACTCCTGATGAACTTAGTTTTCAGTGATATGTACACAGGCAAAAGGAGCGCACGCTCGGTGTCGAGCTTGTCGGCCGAAATATAGCCCCACTTCATTTCAAGACTGAAAGAGTAGCCGAGACGGCCTTACGCACATCGTGATTTTGAGGAACTTTGGCTCGATCTGCCAGAATTTGGGAAATATTTTCCAGTCCCAAGGACTCTAAACTAACTCCTGATGGCCTAAGATGTCAGTGGAATGGACACAGGTAAAATTAGCGCACGCCCGGTCTCGAGCTTCTAGGTCGAAATATAGCCCCCCTTAATTTTAAGACTGAAAGAGTAGCCGAGACCGCCTTACGCGCATCGTGATTTTGGGCCACTTTTGCTCGATTTCCCGCAAGTTGGTGAATAATTTAAAGTCCCGGGGACACTAAACTAACTCCTGATGACCTTGGTTTGCAGTTTAATGAACACAGCAAAACATTCTGAACGCTCACCTTCGAGCTTCAGTGCCGCAATATAGCCCTACTTACATTTAAGACTGAAAGAATAACCGAGAGCCCGTAACGCGCATCGTAATTTTCATCAACTTCGGCGCCATTTCCTGGAACTTGAGAATATTTTCAAATTCCCCGGACTCTAAACTAACTCCTGATTGCCTTGGTTTGCAGTGAAATGGACACAGCAAAACTTTTTGAACGCTCACTTTCGAGCTTGTGGGCCTAAATATAGCCACACTTCACTTTAAGACTGAAACAGTAGCCGAGACCGCGTTACGCGCATCGTGATTTTGAGAAACTTCTGCTCGCTTTCCCGGAAGTTGGGGAATATTTTCCAGTCCCGGGGACTCTAAACTAACTCCTGATGGCCATGGTTTTCAGTGAAATTCAAACAGCACAAGTTTTTGAACGAACACTTTCGAACTTTTAGGACAAAATATAGTCCCACATCACTTACGACTCACAAAGTAGCCGAGACCGGCGTGCGCGCATCGTGATTTTGACCAACGTCGGGTCGATATTCCGGAACTTGGGGGATATTTTCCAGTCCCAGGGACTCTAAACTAACTCTTGATGGCCTTGGTTTGCAGTGAAATGGAGACAGCAAAACTTTTTGAACGCTCACCTTCAAGCTTCTGGGCCGAAATATAATCCACTTTACTTTAGTTTTGAAAAAGTAGCCGAGACCGCCTTACGCGGATCGTGATTTTGACAAACTTCGGGTGGATTTCACGGAACTTGGGGGATATTTTCCAGTCCCTTGGACGCTAAACTAGGTGCCGATGGCCTTGTTTTGCAGTGAAATGGACACAGCAAAGCTGTTTGAACGCTCACTTTCGAGCTTGTGGGCCGAAATATAGCCATACTTCACTTTAAGACTCAAACAGTAGCCGAGACCACGTTTCGCGCAGCGTGATTTTGATCAACTTCGGCTCGATTTCCCGGAACTTGCGAAATATTTTGCAGTCCCGGGGACTCTAAACTAACTCGTGCTGGTCTTGGTTTGCAGTGAAACGGAAACAGAAAAAGTTTTTGAACGCATACTTTCGAGCTTCTGGACCGAAATAGAACCCCACTTCACTTGAAGACTGAAAGAGTAGCCGAGACCGCCTCACGTGCATGGTGATTTTGAGCAACTTCGGCTGGATTTGCCGGAACTAAGGGGATATATTCCAGTTCTGAGGACTCTAAACTAATTCCTGATGGCCTTGGTTTGCAGTAAAATGTACCCAGCAAAACTTTTTGAACGCTCAATTTCGAGCTTCTGGGCCAAAATATAGCCCCCCATTACTTTAACACTGAAAGAGTAGCCGAGACTGCCTTACGTGTATCGTGATTTTGACAAACTTCGGGTTGATTTACCGGAACTTGGGGGATATTTTCCAGTCCCTTGGACGCTAAACTAGGTGCCGATGGCCTTGTTTTGCAGTGAAATGGACACAGCAAAGCTGTTTGAACGCTCACTTTCGAGCTTGTGGGCCGAAATATAGCCATACTTCACTTTAAGACTCAAACAGTAGCCGAGACCACGTTTCGCGCAGCGTGATTTTGATCAACTTCGGCTCGATTTCCCGGAACTTGCGAAATATTTTGCAGTCCCGGGGACTCTAAACTAACTCGTGCTGGTCTTGGTTTGCAGTGAAACGGAAACAGAAAAAGTTTTTGAACGCATACTTTCGAGCTTCTGGACCGAAATAGAACCCCACTTCACTTGAAGACTGAAAGAGTAGCCGAGACCGCCTCACGTGCATGGTGATTTTGAGCAACTTCGGCTGGATTTGCCGGAACTAAGGGGATATATTCCAGTTCTGAGGACTCTAAACTAATTCCTGATGGCCTTGGTTTGCAGTAAAATGTACCCAGCAAAACTTTTTGAACGCTCAATTTCGAGCTTCTGGGCCAAAATATAGCCCCCCATTACTTTAACACTGAAAGAGTAGCCGAGACTGCCTTACGTGTATCGTGATTTTGACAAACTTCGGGTTGATTTACCGGAACTTGGGGGATATTTTCCAGTCCCGGGGACTCTCAACTAACTCCTGCTTGTCTTGGTTTGCAGTGAAATGGACACAGCGAAAGTTTTTGAACGCTCACCCTCGAGCTTCTGGGCCGAAATACAGCCCCATTTTACTTTAAGACTGAAAGAGTAGGCGAGACCGTCTTGAGCGAATCGTGATTTTGAGCAATTTCGCGTTTATTACCCGAATCTTGGGGGATATATTCCAGTCAAAGGGACTCTACAGTAACTCCTGATGGCCTTGGTTTTCAGTGAAATGGACAGAGCACAACTTTGGAGCTTCTGAGCAGAAATATAACCCCACTTTACTTTAAGACTGAAAGAGTAGATGAAACCGCCTTACTCGCATCGTAATTTTGACGAACTTCGAATGGATTTCCCGGAACTTGGGGGATATTTTGCAGTCCCTTTGACGCTAAACTAAGTCCTGATGGCCTTGTTTTGAAGTAAAAAGGACACAACAAAACTTTTTGAACGCTCACTTTCTAGCTTGTGGGCCGAGATATAGCCACACTTCACTTTAGGACTGACACAGTAGCCGAGACCACGTTACGCGCATCATGAATTTGATCAAGTTCGGCTCGATTTCCCGGGACTTGGGGGATATTCTCCAGTCCCGGGGACTCTAAACTAACTTCTGATGGCCTTGGTTTCCACTGAAAGTGACAGAGCAAAACTTTTTAAACACTCACTTTCGAGCTTCTGGGCCGAAATATAGCCCCAGTTCACTTTAAGACTGAAAGAGTAGCCGAGACCACCTTACGCACATCGTGATTTTGACCAACTTCGACTGGATTTACCGGAACTTTGGGGGATATTTTCCAGTCCCGAGGACTCTTAAATAACCCTTGATATGCCTTGGTTTGCATTGAAATGGATACAGGAAAACTTTTTGAACGCTCACTTTTGAGTTTCTGGGCCGAAATATAGCCCCACTTCACTTTAAGACTGAAAGAGTAGCCGAGACCGCTTTCGGAGCATCGTGATTTTGACCAACGTGTTCTCGATTTTCCGGAACTTGGGAAATACATTCCACTGCTGGGGACTCTAAACTAACTACTGATAGCCTTGGTTTGCAATGAAATAGACACAGTAATTTTTTTTGAGCTTTGACCTTGTGGGCCGAAATAGAGCCCCACTTCACTTTAAGACTGAAAGAGTAGCCGACAACGCCTTAAGCGCACCGTGATTTTGCCCAACTTGGGCTCAATTTGCAGGAACTTGGGGGATATTTTCCAGTCCAGGGGACTCTAAACTAGCTCCTGATTGTCTTGGTTTTCAGTGAAATGGAAACAGCGAAACTTTTTGAACGCTCACTCTCGAGCTTCTGGACCGAAATATAGCCCCACTTTACTTTAAGACTGAAAGAGTAGCCGAGACCGTATTGCGCAAATCGTGATTTTGACCAACTTCGGGTCGGTTTCCCGGAACTTGGGGGATATATTCCATTTCCGCGGGCTCTAAACTAACTCCTGATGGCCTTGGTTTGCAGTGAAATGGACAAAAGAAAGCTTTTTGAACACTCTCTTTGTAGCTTCTGGGCCGAAATAAAATCCCACTTCACTTTCAGACTGAAATAGTAGCCGAACCGCCTCACGCGCATCGTGAGTTAGACCAAGTTCAGCTCGATTTCACGCAACTTTTGGGATATTTTCCAGTCCGGGGGACTCTACACTAACTCCTGATCGCCTTGCTTTGCATTGAAATGGACAGAGCAAAACTTTTTGAACGCTCAATTTCGAGCTTGTGGGCCGAAATATAGCCACACTTTACTTTAAGACTGAAACAGTAGCCGAGACCGCATTTCGCGCATCGTGATTTTGATCAACTTCGGCTCGCTTTCCCGGAACTTGGGGAATATTTTCCAGTCCCGGGGACCCTAAACTAAGTCCTGATAGCCTTGTTTTGAAGTGAAATGGACACAGCAAAACTTTTTGAACGCTCACTTTCTAGCTTGTTGGCCGAAATATAGGCACACTTGACTTTAAGACTGCAACAGTAGCCGAAACCACGTTACGCGCATCATGAATTTCATCAACTTCGGCTCCGATTCCCGGGACTTGGGGGATATGTTCCAGTCCGGGGGACTCTAAACTAACTCCTGATGGCTTTGGTTTGCATTGAAATGGACACAGCACAATTTTTTAAACGCACACTTTCGAGATTATGGGCCGAAATATAGCCCCACTTCACTTAAGACTGAAAGAGTAGCCGAGACCGCCTTGCTCGCATCGTGAGTTTGACAAACTTCCGGTCGATATTTCGGAACTTGGGGGATATTTTCCAGTCCCAGGAACTCTAAACTAACGCCTCATGGCCTTCGTTTGCAGTGAAATGGACAGAGCAAAACTTTTTGAACGCTCACCTTCGAGCTTCCTAGCCGAATTAAAGCCCCACTTCGCTTTAAGACTGAAAGAGTAGCCGAGACCGCTTTGGGAGCATCGTGATTTTGACCAACTTCAGCTCGATTTACTGGAACTTGGGGAATATTTTCCAGTCCCAGGGACGCAAAACTAACTCGTGATGACCTTGTTTTTCAGTCAAAGAACACAGCAAAACTTTTTGAACGCTCACCTTCGAGCTTCCTGGCCGAAATAAAGCCCCACTTTACTTTAAGACTTAAAGAGTAACCGAAACCACCTTACGCGCATTGTGATTTTGACAAATTTCGGGTGGATCTCCCGGAACTTGGGGAACATTTTCCAGTCCTTTGGACGCTAAACTAAGTGCTGATGGCCTTGTTTTGCAGTGAAACGGACACAGCAAAACATTTTTGAACGCTCACTTTCGAGCTTGTGGGCCGAAATATAGCCACACTTTACTTTAAGACTGAAACAGTAGCCGAGACCGCACTTCGCGCATCGTGATTTTGATCAACTTCGGCTGGCTTTCCCGGAACTTGGGGAATATTTTCCAGTCCCGGGGACCCTAAACTAACTTTTGATAGCTTTGGTTTGCAGTGAAATGCACACAGCAAAACTTTTTGAACGCTCACTTTCGAGCTTCTGGACAGAAATATAGCCCCACTTCACTTTAAGACTGAAAGGGTAGCCGAGACCGCTTTGGGAGCATCGTGATTTTGACCAACTTCAGCTCGATTTACCGGAACTTGGGGAATATTTTCCAGTCCCAGGGACGCTAAACTAACTGGTGATGGCCTCGTTTTTCAGTCAAAGAACACAGCCAAACTTTTTGAAGGCTCACTTTCGGGCTTCTGGGCCGAAATATAGCCCCACTTCACTTTAAGACTGAAAGAGTAGCCGATACCGCATTTCGCGCATCGTGATTTTGATCAACTTCGGTTCGATTCCCCGGAAATTGGGCAATATTTTTCAGTCCCGGGGACTCTAAACTAACCCCTGATGGCCTTGGTTTGGAGTGAAATGGAGACAGCAAAACTTTTTGAACGCTCACTTTCGGGCTTCTGACCCGAAATATAGCCCCACTTCACTTTAAGACAGAAAGAGTAGCCGAGAGCACTTTAGGGGCATCGTGATTTTGACCAACCTCGGCTCAATTTCCCGGACCTTGGGGCATATTTTCTTGTCCCGGGGACGCTAAACTAACTCCTGATGGCCTTGGTTTGCAGTGAAATAAAGACAGCAAAACTTTTTGAACGCTCACTTTCGGGCTTCTCGCCCGAAATATAGCCCCACTTCACTATAAGACTGAAAGAGTAGCCGACACTACCTTACGCAAATCGGTATTTTGACCAACTTCGGCTCGATTTCCCGGAAGTTGGGGGATATTTTCCAGTCCGGGGGACTCTAAACTAGCTCCTGATGGCTTTGGTTTGCAGTCAAATAAACACAGGGAAACTTTTTGAACTCTCACTTTCAAGCTCCTGGGCAGGAATAAAGCCCCACTTTACTTTAAGACTGAAAGAGTAGCCGAGACCGTCTTACGCGCATCGTGATTTTGACCAACTTCCGTTGGATTTCCCGGAAATTCGGGGACATATTCCAGTCCCGGGGACTCTAAACTAACTGCTGATGGCCTTGGTTTGCAGTGAAATGGACACAGCACATTTTTTTGAACGCTCACTTTCGAGCTTCTCGGCCGAAATATAGCCCTACTTCACTTTAAGACTGAAAGAGTAGCCGAGACCGCCTTACGCGCATCGTAATTTTGACCAACTTCGGCTCGATTTCCCGGAAGTTGGCGATTGTTTTCACTTCCCGGGGAAGCTCAACTAACTTCCGATGGCCTTAGTTTGCAGTTAAATGGACACAGCAAAACTTTTTGAACGCTGACTTTCGAGCTTATGGCTCGAAATATAGCCCCACTTGACTTGAAGACTGAAAGAGTAACCGAGACCGCCTTACGCGCAAAGTGATTTTGGGATACTTCGGCTCGATTTCCCGGAAATAGGGGGATATTTTCCAGTCCCGGGGACTCTAAACTAACTGCTGATGGCCTTGGTTTCCAGTGAAATGGACACAGGAACACTTTTTGAACGCGCACTTTCGAGCTTGCTGGCCGAAATATAGCCCTACTTCTTTTTAAGACTGAAAGAGTAGGCGAGAGCGCCTTACGCGCGTTGTGATTTTGAGGATCTTCGGCTCGATCTGGCGAAACTTGGGAGATATTTTCCAGTCCCAAAGTCTCTAAACTCACTCCTGATTGTCTAAGATGTGAGTGAAATAGACACAAAAATTTTTGAACTCTTATTTTCGAGCTTCTGGAGTTAAATCTAAGCCCACTTTACCTTAAGACTGAAAGAGTAGCCGAGACCCCATTAAGCGTATGGTGATTTTGACTAACTTTGGGTGGATTTCCCGTAACTTGGGGGATATTTCCAGTTCCTTTGACGCTAAACTAAGTCGTGATGGCCTTGTTTTGCAGTGAAATGGACAAAGCAAAACTTTTTAAACACTCATTTTCGAGCTTCTAGGCCGAAATATTGCCCCAATTCACTTTACGACTGAAAGAGTAGCCGAGACCGCCGTACGCGCGTCGTGATTTTGACCAACTTCGGTTAACTTACCCGGAACTTGGGGGATATTTTCCAGTCCCGGGGACTCTAGACTGACCGCCGACGTCCTTGGTCTGCAGTAAAATGGACACAGCAAAACTTTTTGAACGCTCACTTTTGAGCTTCTGAGCCGAAATATAGCTCCACTTCACTTTAAGAGTGCAAGAGTAGCCGAGACCGCCTTACGCCCATCGTAATTTTGACCAACTTCGGCTCGATTTCCCGGAACTTGGGGGATATTTTCCAGTCCCGCGGACTCTAAAGTAACTCCTGATGGCCTTGCTCTGGAGTCAAATGGACACAGCATAACTTTTTGAACGCTCACTTTCGAGCTTCTGGGGGGAAATATTGCCCCAGTTCACTTTAAGAATGAAAGAGTAACCGGGACCGCCTTACGCGCATCGTGATTTTGACCAACTTTGGCACGATTTCCCGGGAAATGGGGGATATTTTCCGGTACCGGGGACTCTAAACTAACTCCTGATTTCCTCGGTTTGCAGTGAAATGGACAAAGCACAACTTTTTGAACGCTCACTTTTGAGCTTCTGGGCCAAAGCATAGCCCTACTTCACTTTAAGACTGAAAGACTAGCCGAGACCGCCTTACGCGTATCGTGATTTTGGGCTACTTCGGCTCGATTTCCCGGAACTTGGGAGATAATTGCCAGTCCCGGGCACTCTAAACTAATTTCTGATGGCCTTGGTTTTCAGTGTAATGGACACAGCCAAACTTTTTGAACGTTCACTTTCGAGCTTCTGGGCCGAAATATAGCCCCACTTCACTTTAAGACTGAAAGAGTAGCCGGCACCGCCTTACGCGCATGGTAATTTTGTCGACTTTTGGCTTGATTTCCTGGGACTTGGGGGATATTTTCCAGTCCCGGAAGCTCTAAACTAACTCCTGAATGCCTTGGTTTTTAGTGAAATGGACACAGGTAAAAGGAGCGCACGCTCGGTTTCCAGGTTGTAGGCCGAAATATAGCCCCACTTTATTTTAAGACTGAAAGTGTACACGAAACCGCCTTAAGCCCATCGAAATTTTTAGCCAAACTTTTTGAACGTTCACTTTCGAGCTTCTGGGCCGAAATATAGCCATACTTCACTTTAAGACTCAAACAGTAGCCGAGACCACGTTTAGCGCGTCGTGATTTTGATCAACTTCGGCTCGATTTCCCGGAACTTGCCAAATATTTTCCAGTCCCGGGGACTCTGAACTAACTCGTGCTGGTCTTGGTTTGCAGTGAAACGGAAACAGAAAAAGTTTTTGAACGCATACTTTCGAGCTTCTGGACCGAAATAGAACCCCACTTCACTTGAAGTCTGAAAGAGTAGCCGAGACCGCCTTACGTGCATCGTGATTTTGAGCAACTTCGGCTGGATTTGCCGGAACTAAGGGGATATATTCCAGTTCTGAGGACTCTAAACTAATTCCTGATGGCCTTGGTTTGCAGTAAAATGGAGCCAGCAAAACTTTTTGACCGCTCAATTTCGAGCTTCTGGGCCAAAATATAGCCCCCCATTACTTTAACACTGAAAGAGTAGCCGAGAGTGCCTTACGTGCATCGTGATTTTGACAAACTTCGGGTTGATTTCCCGGAACTTGGGGGATATTTTCCAGTCCCGGGGACTCTCAACTAACTCCTGCTTGTCTTGGTTTGCAGTGAAATGGACACAGCGAAAGTTTTTGAACGCTCACTCTCGAGCTTCTGGGCCGAAATAGAGCCCCATTTTACTTTAAGACTGAAAGAGTAGGCGAGACCGTCTTGAGCGAATCGTGATTTTGAGCAATTTCGCGTTTATTTCCCGAAACTTGGGGGATATATTCCAGTCAAAGGGACTCTACAGTAACTCCTGATGGCCTTGGTTTTCAGTGAAATGGACAGAGCACAACTTTGGAGCTTCTGAGCAGAAATATAGCCCCACTTTACTTTAAGACTGAAAGAGTAGATGAGACCGCCTTACGCGCATCGTAATTTTGACGAACTTCCAATGGATTTCCCGCAACTTGGGGGATATTTTGCAGTCCCTTGGACGCTAAACTAAGTCCTGATGGCCTTGTTTTGAAGTCAAATGGACACAACAAAACTTTTTGAACGCTCACTTTCTAGCTTGTGGGCCGAAATATAGCCACACTACACTTTAGGACTGAAAAAATAGCCGAGACCACGTTACGCGCATCATGAATTTGATCAACTTCGGCTGGATTTCCCGGGACTTGGGGGATATTTTCCAGTCCCGGGGACTCTAAACTAACTTCTGATGGCCTTGGTTTGCACTGAAAGTGACAGAGGAAACTTTTTAAACACTCACTTTCGAGCTTCTGGGCCGAAATATCGCCCCACTTCACTTGAAGACTGAAAGAGTAGCCGAGACCACCCTACGCACATCGTGATTTTGACCAACTTCGGCTGGATTTACCGGAACTTGGGGTTTATATTCCAGTCCCAAGGACTCTTACGTAACCCCTGATGGCCTTGGTTTGCATTGAAATGGATACAGCAAAACTTTTTGAACGCTCACTTTTGAGCTTCTGGGCCGAAATATAGCCCCACTTCACTTTAAGACTGAAAGAGTAGCCGAGACCATCTTACGCGAATCGTGATTTTGACCAACGTCTTCTCGATTTTCGGGAACTTGGGAAATACATTCCACTCCCGGAGACTCTAAACTAACTACTGATAGCCTTGGTTTGCAGTGAAATAGACACAGTAATTGTTTTGAGCTTTGAGTTTGTGGGCCGAAATAGATCCCCACTTCACTTTAAGACTGAAGGAGTAGCCGAGACCGGCTTAAGCGCACCGTGATTTTGACCAACTTCGGCTCGATTTGCCGGAACTTGGGGGATATTTTCCAGTCCCGGGGACTCTAAACTAACTCCTGATTTTCTTGGTTTTCAGTGAAATAGACACATGGAAACTTTTTGAACGCTCAATGTCGAGCTTCTGGGCCAAAATATAGCCCCCCATTACTTTAACACTGAAAGAGTAGCCGAGACCGCCTTACGTGCATCGTGATTTTGAGCAACTTCAATTGGATTTGCCGAGACTAAGGAAATATATTCCAGTTCTAAGGACCCTAAACTAATTCCTGATGGCCTTGGTTTGCAGTAAAATGGACCCAGCAAAAGTTTTTGAACGCTCAATGTCGAGCTTCTGGGCCAAAATATAGCCCCCCATTACTTTAACACTGAAAGAGTAGCCGAGACCGCCTTACGTGCATCGTGATTTTGACAAACTTCGGGTTGATTTCCCGGAACTTGGGGCATATTTTCCAGTCCCGGGGACTCTCAACTAACTCCTGCTTGTCTTGGTTAGCAGTGAAATGGACACAGCGAAAGTTTTTGAACGCTCACTCTCGAGCTTCTGGGCCGAAATAGAGCCCCATTTTACTTTAAGACTGAAAGAGTAGGCGAGACCGTCTTGAGCGAATCGTGATTTTGAGCAATTTCGCGTTTATTTCCCGAAACTTGGGGGATATATTCCAGTCAAAGGGACTCTACAGACACTCCTGATGGCCTTGGTTTTCAGTGAAATGGACAGAGCATAACTTTGGAGCTTCTGGGCAGAAATATAGCCCCACTTTACTTTAACACTGAAAGAGTAGATGAGACCGCCTTACGCGCATCGTAATTTTGACGAACTTCCAATGGATTTCCCGGAACTTGGGGGATATTTTGCAGTCCCTTGGACGCTAAACTAAGTCCTGATGGCCTTGTTTTGAAGTCAAATGGACACAACAAAACTTTTTGAACGCTCACTTTCTAGCTTGTGAGCCGAAATATAGCCACACTACACTTTAGGACTGACACAGTAGCCGAGACCATGCTACGCGCATCGTGAATTTGATCAAGTTCGGCTGGATTTCCCGGGACTTGGGGGATATTCTCCAGTCCCGGGGACTCTAAACTAACTTCTGATGGCCTTGGTTTGCACTGAAAGTGACAGAGCAAAACTTTTTAAACACTCACTTTCGAGCTTGTGGGCCGAAATATAGCCCCACTTCACTTGAAGACTGAAAGAGTAGCCGAGACCACCTTACGCACATCGTGATTTTGACCAACTTCGGCTGGATTTACCGGAACTTTGGGGGATATTTTCCAGTCCCGAGGACGCTTAAGTAACCCCTGATGGCGTTGGTTTGCATTGAAATGGATACAGCAAAACTTTTTGAACGCTCACGTTTGAGCTTCTGGGCCGAAATATAGCCCCACTTCACTTTAAGACTGAAAGAGTAGCCAAGACCGTCTTACGCGCATCGTGATTTTGACCAACGTCTTCTCGATTTTCCGGAACTTGGGAAATACATTCCACTCCCGGGGACGCTAAAGTAGCTCCTGATAGCCTTGGTTTCCATTGAAATGGACACAGCACAATTTTTTGAACGCACACTTTAGAGCTTCTGGGCCGAAATATAGCCCCACTTCACTTAAGACTGAAAGAGTAACCGAGACCGTCTTACGCGCATCGTGATTTTGACCAACGTCTTCTCGATTTTCCGGAACTTGGGAAATACATTCCACTCCCGGGGACTCTAAACTAACTACTGATAGCCTTGGTTTGCAGTGAAATAGACACAGTAATTTTTTTTCAGCTTTGAGCTTGTGGGCCGAAATAAAGCCCCACTTCACTTTAAGACTGAAGGAGTAGCCGACACCGCCTTAAGCGCACCGTGATTTTCACCAACTTCGGCTCGATTTGCTCGAACTTGGGGGATATTTTCCAGTCTCGGGGACTCTAAACTAACTCCTGGTTGTCTTGGAAATGGAAACAGCGAAACTTTTTGAACGCTCACTCTCGAGCTTCTGGACCGAAATATAGCCCCACTTTACTTCATGACTGAAAGAGTAGCCGAGACCGTCTTGCGCAAATCGTGATTTTGACCAACTTCAGGTCGATTTCCCGGAACTTTGGGGTTATATTCCATTTCCGCGGGCTCTAAGCTAACTCCTGGTGGCCTTGGTTTTCAGTGAAATGGACAAAGGAAAGCTTTTTGAACACTCTCTTTGTAGCTTCTGGGCCGAAATAGAATCCCACTTCACTTTCAGACTGAAATAGTATCCGAGGCCGCCTCACGCGCATCGTGAGTTAGACCAAGTTCAGCTCGATTTCACGCAACTTTTGGGATACTTTCCAGTCTGGGAGACTCTAAACTAACTACGGATGGCCTTGGTTTGCCCTGAAATGCGCACAGCATAAATTTTTGAACGCCCACTTTGGAGCTTCTGGGCCGAAATATAGCCCCACTTCACTTTAAGACTGAAAGAGTAGCCGAGATCGCCTTACGCGCATCGTGATTTTGACCATTTTCGGATCGATTTCTCGGAACGTAGGGGATATTTTCCAGTCTCGGGGACTCTAAACTAACTCCTGATCGCCTTGCTTTGCATTGAAATGGACACAGCAAAACTTTTTGAACGCTCACTTTCTAGCTTGTGGGCCGAAATATAGCCACACTTTACTTTAAGACTGAAACAGTAGCCGAGACCGCATTTCGCGCATCGTGATTTTGATCAACTTCGGCTCGCTTTCCCGGAACTTGGGGAATATTTTCCAGTCCCGGGGACCCTAAACTAAGTCCTGATGGCCTTGTTTTGAAGTGAAATGGACACAGCAAAACTTTTTGAACGCTCACTTTCTAGCTTGTTGGCCGAAATATAGGCACACTTGACTTTAAGACTGAAACAGTAGCCGAGACCACGTTACGCGCATCATGAATTTTATCAACTTCGGCTCCAATTCCCGGGACTTGGGGGATATGTTCCAGTCCCGGGGACTCTAAACTAACTCCTGATGGCCTTGGTTTGCGTTGAAATGGACACAGCACAACTTTTTGAACGCACACTTTCGAGATTCTGGGCCGAAATATAGCCCCACTTCGCTTAAGACTGAAAGAGTAGCCGAGACCGCCTTGCTCGTATCGTGAGTTTCACAAACTTCCGGTCGATATTCCGGAACTTGGGGATATTTTCCAGTCCCAGGAGCTCTAAACTAACTCCTCATGGCCTTGGTTTGCAGTGAAATGGACAGAGCAAAACTTTTTGAACGCTCACCTTCGAGCGTCCTGGCCGAAATAAAGCCCCACTTTACTTTAAGACTTAAAGAGTAACCGAGACCACCTTATGCGCATTGTGATTTTGACAAACCTCGGGTGGATCTCCCGGAACTTGGGGAACATTTTCCAGTCCCTTGGACGCTAAACTAAGTCCTGATGGCCTTGTTTTGCAGTGAAATGGACACAGCAAAACTTTTTTAACGCTCACTTTCGAGCTTGTGGGCCGAAATATAGCCACACTTTACTTTAAGACTGAAACAGTAGACGAGACCGCATTTGGCGCATCATGATTTTGATCAACTTCGGCTCGCTTTCCCGGAACTTAGGGAATATTTTCCAGTCCCGGGGATCCTAAACTAACTTTTGATAGCTTTGGTTTGCAGTGAAATGCACACAGCAAAACTTTTTGAACGCTCACTTTCGAGCTTCTGGAAAGAAATATAGCCCCACTTCACTTTAAGACTGAAAGGGTAGCCGAGACCGCTTTGGGAGCATCGTGATTTTGACCAACTTCAGCTCGATTTACCGGAACTTGGGGAATATTTTCCAGTCCCAGGGACGCTAAACTAACTCGTGATGGCCTTGTTTTTCAGTCAAAGAACACAGGAAAACTTTTTGAAGGCTCACTTTCGGGCTTCTGGGCCGAAATATAGCCCCACTTCACTCTAAGACTGAAAGAGTAGCCGACACTACCTTACGCAAATCGTGATTTTGACCAACTTCCGCTCGATTTCCCGGAAGTTGGGGGATATTTTCCAGTCCCGGGGACTCTAAACTAGCTCCTGATGGCTTTGCTTTGCAGTCAAATAAACACAGGCAAACTTTTTGAACGCTCACTTTCAAGCTCCTGGGCAGGAATAAAGCCTCACTTCACTTATAAACTAAAACAGTAAGCGAGACCGCCTAACGCGCACCATGATTTTGACCAACTTCGACTAAATTTTCCTGAACTTGGGGGGATATATTCCAGTCCCGAAGACTCTTAAGTAACCCCTGATGGCCTTCGTTTGCATTGAAATGGATACAGCTAAACTTTTTGAAGCTCACTTTTGAGCTTCTGGGCCGAAATATAGCCCCACTTCACTTAAAGACTGAAAGACTAGCCAAGACCGTCTTGCGCGCATCGTGATTTTGACCAACGTCTTCTCGATTTTGCAGAACTTGGGAAATATAATGCTAACTCATGATGGCCTTGGTTTTCAGTTAAATTGAGAGAGCACAACTTTTTGAACGCTCACTTTCGAGCTTTTGGGCCGAAATATACAGCCACGTCACTTTAAGACTAAAAGAGTAGCCGAGACTGCTTTACGCGCATCGTGATTTTGACAAACTTCGGCTCGATTTCCCAGGATTTGGGGGATATTTTGATGTCCCGGACACTGTAAACAATCTGCTGATGTGGCTTGGTTTGCGGTGAAATGGACACAGCAAAACTTTTTGAACTTTCACTTTCGAGCTTCTGGGCCGAAATATAGCCCCAGTTCACTTTAAGAATCAAAGAGTAGCCGAGACCGCCTTACGCGCATCGTGATTTTGAAAAAATTCGGCTCGATTTCCCCGAACTTTGCCGATATTTTCCAGTCCCGAGGAGCCTAAACTAACTCCTGATGGCCTTGGTTTGCAGTGAAATGAGCACAGCAAAACTTGTTGAACTTTCACTTTCTACCTTCTCGGCCGAAATATAGCCCCAGTTCACGTTAAGAAGCAAAGAGTAGCCGAGACCGCCTTACGCGCATTGTGATTTTGACAAACTTCGGCTCGATTTCCCCGAACTTGGCCGATATTTTCCAGTCCCGAGCAGTCTAAACTAACACCTGATGGCCTTGGTTTGCAGTGAAATGAACAAGATAACAGGTTTTGAACGCTTATTTTCGAGCTTCTGGGATGAAATATAGCCCCACTTCACTTTAAGACTGAAAGAATAGGCGAGACCGCCTTACGCCCATCGTGATTTTGAGCAACTTTCGCTCGATTTTCTAGAATTTTGGCGATATTTTCAAGTCCCTGGGACTCTAAACTAACTCCTGATGGCCTTGGTTTGATGTGAAATGGACGCAGGAAAAGTTTTTGAACGCTCAGTTTCGAGCTTCTGGGCCGAAATACAACCGTAGTTCACTTTAGGACTGAAATAGTAGCCGAGACCTCCTTACGAGCATCGTGATTTTGACCCAGTTCAGCTCGATTTCCCGGAACTTGGGTGATGTTTTCCAGTCCGGGGGACTTTAAACTAACTCCTGATGGCCTTGGTTTGCAGTTAAATGCACAAAGCGTAACTTTTAAAAGGTTCACTTTCGAGCTTCTTGGCCGAAATATAGCCCTACTTCACTTTAAGACTGAAAGAGTAGCCGAGACCGCCTTACGCGCATCGTAATTTTTACCAACTTCGGCTCGATTTCCGGAACTTGGCGAATATTTTCAATTCCCCGGGAAGCTAAACTAACTTCCAATGGCCTTAGTATGCAGTTAAATGGACACAGCAAAACTCTTTGAACGCTCACTTTCGAGCTTATGGCTCGAAATATAGCCCCACTTAATTTTAAGACTGAAAGAGTAGCCAAGACCGCCTTACGCGCATCGTGATTTTGGGATACTTCGGCTCGATTTCCCGGAAATAGGGGCATATTTTCCAGTCCCAGGGACTCTAAACTAACTGCTGATGGCCTTGGTTTCCAGTGAAATGGACACAGGAACACTTTTTGAACGCGCACTTTCGAGCTTGCTGGCCGAAACAAGCCCTACTTCTTTTTAAGACTGAAAGAGTAGGCGGGAGCGCCTTACGCGCATTGTGATTTTGAGGATCTTCGGCTCGATCTGGCGAAACTTGGGAGATATTTTCCAGTCCCAAAGTCTCTAAACTCACTCCTGATTGTCTAAGATGTGAGTGAAATAGACACAAAAATTTTTGAATCCTTTCTTTCGAGCTTCTGGAGTTAAATCTAAGCCCACTTTACCTTAAGTCTGAAAGAGTAGCCGAGACCCCCTTAAGCGCATGGTGATTTTGACTAACTTCGGGTGGATTTCCCGTAACTTGGGAGATATTTCCAGTTCCTTTGACGCTAAACTAAGTCGTGATGGCCTTGTTTTGCAGTGAAATGGACACAGCAAAACTTTTTAAACACTCAGTTTCGAGCTTCTGGGCCGAAATATTGCCCCAATTCACTTTAATACTGAAAGAGTAGCCGAGACGGCCCTACGCCCGTCGTGATTTTGACCAACTTCGGTTAACTTACCCGGAACTTGGCGGAAATTTTCCAGTCCCGGGGACTCTAAAGTAACTCCTGATAGCCTTGCTCTGGAGTCAAATGGACACAGCACAACTTTTTGAACGCTCACTTTCGAGCTTCTGGGGGGAAATATTGCCCCAGTTAATTTTAAGAATGAAAGAGTAACCGGGACCGCCTTACGCGCATTGTGATTTTGACCAACTTTGGCTCGATTTCCCGGGAAATGGGGGGTATTTTCCGGTACCGGGGACTCTAAACTAACTCCTGACTTTCTCGGTTTGCAGTGAAATGGACACAGCACAACTTTTTGAACGGTCACTTTTGAGCTTTTGGGCCGAAGCATAGCCCTACTTCAGTTTAAGACTGAAAGACTAGCCGAGACCGCCTTACGCGCATCGTGATTTTGGGCTACTTCGGCTCGATTTCCCGGAACTTGGGAGATAATTGCCAGTCCCGGGCACTCTAAACTAATTCCTGATGGCCTTGGTTTTCAGTGAAATGGACACAGCCAAACTTTTTGAACGTTCACTTTCGAGCTTCTGGGCCGAAATATAGCCCCACTTCACTTTAACACTGAAAGAGTAGCCGGGATCGCCTTACGCGCATGGTAATTTTGTCGAACTTCGGCTTGATTTCCTGGGACTTGGGGGATATTTTTCAGTCCCGGAAGCTCTAAACTAACTCCTGAATGCCTTGGTTTTTAGTGAAATGGACACAGGTAAAAGGAGCGCACGCTCGGTTTCCAGGTTGTAGGCCGAAATATAGCCCCAGTTTATTTTAAGACTGAAAGTGTACACGAAACCGCCTTAAGCCCATTGAAATTTTTAGCCACTATGGGTCGATATGCCAAAACTTGGGGGATATTTTCCAGTCCCGGGGCTCTACCCTAACTCTTGATGGCCTTAGTTTTCAGTAAAATGGTCACAGGTAACAGGAGCGCACGCTCGGTGTCGAGCTTCTAGGCCGAAATGTAGCCCCAGTTCAATTTAAGACTGAAAGAGTAAACGAAACTGCCGTACGCCTATCGTAATTTTAAGAAAGTATGGTTCAATTTGCCGAAACTTGGAGGATAGCTTCCAGTCTCGAGGATTCTAAACTATCTCCTGATGGACTTAGTTCTTAGTGAAACGGACACAGGTAAAAGGAGACCACGCTCGGTGTTGAGCTTGTAGAACCGAAATATAGCCCCACTTCATTTTCGGAGTAAACGAGTAGCCGAGATCGCATTACGCGCATAAATATTTTCCAATCCCAAGGACTCTAAACTAACTCCTGATGGCCTAAGATGTCAGTGAAATGGACACAGGGAAAATTAGCGCAGGCCCGGTGTCGAGCTTTTAGGTCGAAATATAGCCCCCCTTAATTTTAAGACTGAAAGAGTAGCCGAGACCGCCTTACGCGCATCGTGATTTTGGGCCACTTTTGCTCGATTTCCCGCAAGTTGGCGAATAATTTAAAGTCCCGGGGACGCTAAACTAACTCCCGATGACCTTGCTTTGCAGTTTAATGAACACAGCAAAACATTCTGAACGCTCACCTTCGAGCTTCAGTGCCGCAATATAGCCCTACTTAAATTTAAGACTGAAAGAATAACCGAGAGCCCGTTACGCGCATCGTAATTTTCATCAACTTCGGCGCCATTTCCTGGAGCTTGGAGAATATTTTCCAGTTCCGGGGACTCTAAACTAACTCCTGATTGCCTTGGTTTGCAGTGAAATGGACACAGCAAAACTTTTTGAACGCTCACTTTCGAGCTTGTGGGCCTAAATATAGCCACACTTCACTTTAAGACTGAAACAGTAGCCGAGACCGCGTTACGCGCATCGTGATTTTGAGAAACTTCTGCTCGCTTTCCCGGAAGTTGGGGAATATTTTCCAGTCCCGGGGACTCTAAACTAACTCCTGATGGCCATGGTTTTCAGTGAAATTCAAACAGCACAAGTTTTTGAACGAACACTTTCGAACTTTTAGGACAAAATATAGTCCCACATCACTTACGACTCACAAAGTAGCCGAGGCCGGCGTGCGCGCATCGTGATTTTGACCAACGTCGGGTCGATATTCCGGAACTTGGGGGATATTTTCCAGTCCCAGGGACTCTAAACTAACTCTTGATGGCCTTGGTTTGCAGTGAGATGGAGACAGCAAAACTTTTTGAACGCTCACCTTCAAGTTTCTGGGCCGAAATATAGCCCACTTTACTTTAGTTTTGAAAAAGTAGCCGAGACCGCCTTACGCGGATCGTGATTTTGACAAACCTCGGGTGGATTTCACGGAACTTGGGGGATATTTTCCAGTCCCTTGGACGCTAAACTAGGTGCCGATGGCCTTGTTTTGCAGTGAAATGGACACAGCAAAGCTTTTTGAACGCTCACTTTCGAGCTTGTGGGCCGAAATATAGCCATACTTCACTTTAAGACTCAAACAGTAGCCGAGACCACGTTTCGCGCATCGTGATTTTGATCAACTTCGGCTCGATTTCCCGGAACTTGCGAAATATTTTCCAGTCCCGGGGACTCTGAACTAACTCGTGCTGGTCTTGGTTTGCAGTGAAACGGAAACAGAAAAAGTTTTTGAACGCATACTTTCGAGCTTCTGGACCGAAATAGAACCCCACTTCACTTGAAGACTGAAAGAGTAGCCGAGACCACCTTACGTGCATGGTGATTTTGAGCAACTTCGGCTCGATTTGCAGGAACTAAGGGGATATATTCCAGTTCTGAGGACTCTAAACTAATTCCTGATGCCCTTGGTTTGCAGTAAAATGGACCCAGCAAAACGTTTTGAACGCTCAATGTCGAGCTTCTGGGCCAAATTATAGCGCCCCATTACTTTAACACTGAAAGAGTAGCCGAGACCGCCTTACGTGCATCGTGATTTTGACAAACTTCGGGTTGATTTCCCGGAACTTGGGGCATATTTTCCAGTCCCGGGGACTCTCAACTAACTCCTGCTTGTCTTGGTTTGCAGTGAAATGGACACAGCGAAAGTTTTTGAACGCTCACTCTCGAGTTTCTGGGCCGAAATACAGCCCCATTTTACTTTAAGACTGAAAGAGTAGGCGAGACCGTCTTGAGCGAATCGTGATTTTGAGCAATTTCGCGTTTATTTCCCGAAACTTGGGGGATATATTCCAGTCAAAGGGACTCTACAGTAACTCCTGATGGCCTTGGTTTTCAGTGAAATGGACAGAGCACAACTTTGGAGATTCTGGGCAGAAATATAGCCCCACTTTACTTTAACACTGAAAGAGTAGATGAGACCGCCTTACGCGCATCGTAATTTTGGCGAACTTCCAATGGATTTCCCGGAACTTGGGGGATATTTTGCAGTCCCTTGGACGCTAAACTAAGTCCTGATGGCCTTGTTTTGAAGTCAAATGGACACAACAAAACTTTTTGAACGCTCACTTTCTAGCTTGTTGGCCGAAATATAGCCACACTTGACTTTAGGACTCACACGGTAGCCGAGACCACGTTACGCGCATAATGAATTTGATCAACTTCGGCTCGATTTCCCGGGACTTGGGGGATATTCTCCAGTCCCGGGGACTCTAAACTAACTTCTGATGGCCTTGGTTTGCACTGAAAGTGACAGAGCAAAACTTTTTAAACGCTCACTTTCGAGCTTCTGGGCCGAAATATAGCCCCACTTCACTTTAAGACTGAAAGAGTAGCCAAGACCACCTTACGCACATCGTGATTTTGACCAGCTTTGGCTGGATTTACCGAAACTTGGGGGATATTTTCCAGTCCCTAGGACTCTTAAGTAACCCCTGATGGCCTTGGTTTGCATTGAAATGGATACAGCAAAACTTTTTGAACGCTCACTTTTGAGCTTCTGGACCGAAATATAGCCCCACTTCACTTTAAGACTGAAAGATTAGCCGAGACCGTCTTGCGCGCATCGTGATTTTGACCAACGTCTTCTCGATTTTCCGGAACTTGGGAAATATATTGCAGTCTGGGGGACTCTAAACTAACTCCCGATGGCCTTGGTTTGCAGTGAAATGGACACAGCAAATTTTTTGCAGCGCTCACTTTGGAGCTTCTGGGCCGAAATAGAGCCCCACTTCACTTTAAGACTGAAAGAGTAGCCGAGGCCGTCTTAGGCGCATCGTGATTTTGACCAACTTCGGCTTGAGTTGCCAGAACTTAAAAGATATTTTCCAGTCCCGGGGACTCTAAACTAACTCATGATGGCCTTGGTTTTCAGTGAAATTGAGAGAGCAAAACTTTTTGAACGCTCACTTTTGAGCTTCTGGACCGAAATATAGCCCTACTTCACTTTCAGACTGAAAGAGTAGCCGAGATGGCCTTACGCGAATCGTTATTTTGACCAACTTCGTCTCGATTTCGCGGAACTTGGAGGATATTTTCCAGTTCCGGGGACTGTAAACTACTTCCTGAGGGCCTTGCTTTGCAGTGAAATGGGCACAGCATAACTTTTTGAAGGCTCACTTTCGAGCTTCTGGGCCAAAATATACAGCCACGTCACTTTAAGACTAAAAGAGTAGCCGAGACTGCTTTACGCGCATCGTGATTTTCACAAACTTCGGCTCGATTTCCCGGAACTTGGGGGATATTTTGATTTCCCGGAGACTGTAAACTATCTCCTGATGTGGCTTGGTTCGCGGTGAAATGGACACAGCAAAACTTTTTGAACTTTCACTTTCGAGCTTCTGGGCCGAAATATAGCCCGAGTTCACTTTAAGAATGAAAGAATAGCCGAGACCGCCTTACGCGCATCGTGATTTTGACCAACTTTGGCTCGATTTCCCAGGAAATGGGGAATATTTTCCGGTATCGGGGACTCTAAAGTAACTCCTGATTGCCTTGGTTTGCATTGAAATGGAGAGAGCAAAACTTTTTCAACGCTCCCCTTCGGGCTTCTGAGCCGAAATATAGCCCCACTTCAGTTTAAGACTGAAAGAGTACCCGAGACCGTCTTACGCGCATCGTGATTTTGACCAACTTTGGGTGGATTTCCCGAAACGTTGGGGATATATTCAAGTTCCAAGGACTCTAAACTAACCCCTGATGGCCTTGGTCTGCAGTGAAATGGACACAGCAAATTATTTTGAACGCTTACTTTCGAAATTCTGGGCCGAAATATAGCCCCACTTCACTTTAAGACTGAAATAGTAGCCGAGACCGCCTTAGACGCATCGTGATTTTGACCAACTTCGGCTTGAGTTGCCAGAACTTAAGGGATATTTTTTCGTCCCGCGGACTCTAAACTAACTCATTATGGCCTTGGTTTTCAGTTCAATTGAGAGAGCAAAATTTTCTGAACGCTCACTTTCGAGCTTCTGGGCCGAAATATAGCCCCAGTTCACTTTAAGAATCAAAGAGTAGCCGAGACCGCCTTACGCGCATCGTGATTTTGACAAAATTCTGCTCGATTTCCCGGAACTAGGCCGATATTTTCCAGTCCCGAGCAGTCTAAACTACCTCATGATGGCCTTGGTTTGCAGTGAAATGAACAAGGTAACAGTTTTTGAACGCTTATTTTCGAGCTTCTGGGATGAAATATAGCCCCACTTCACTTTAAGACTGAAAGAGTAGGCGAGACCGCCTTACGCGCATCGTGATTTTGAGCCACTTCCGCTCGATTTTCTAGAATTTTGGCGATATTTTCAAGTCCCGGGGACTCTAAACTAACTGCTGATGGCCTTGGTTTGCAGTGAAATGGACACAGCACATTTTTTTGAACGCTCATTTTCCAACTTCTCGGCCGAAATATAGCCCTACTTCACTTTAAGACTGAAAGAGTAGCCGAAACCGCCTTACGCGCATCGTAATTTTGACCAACTTCGGCTCGATTTCGCGGAAGTTGGCGAATATTTTCAATTCCCAGGGAAGCTAAACTAACTTCCGATGGCCTTAGTTTGCAGTTAAATGGACACAGCAAAACTTTTTGAACGCTCACTTATGAGCTTATTGCTCGAAATATAGCCCGACTTAACTTTAAGACTGACAGAGTAGCCGAGACCGCCTTACGCGCATCGTGATTTTGGGATACTTCGGCTCGATTTCCCGGAAATGGGGGGATATTTTCCAGTCGCGGCGACTCTAAACTAACTGCTGATGGCCTTGGTTTCTAGTGAAATGGACACAGGAACACTTTTTGAACGCACACTTTTGAGCTTGCTAGCCGAAATATAGCCCTACTTCTTTTTAAGACTGAAAGAGTAGGCGGGAGCGCCTTACGCGCATTGTGACTTTGAGGATCTTTGGCTCGATCTGGCGAAACTTGGGAGATATTTTCCAGTCCCAAAGTCTCTAAACTCACTCCTGATTGTCTAAGATGTGAGTGAAATAGACACAAAAATTTTTCAACCCTTTTTTTCGAGCTTCTGGAGTTAAATCTAAGCCCACTTTACCTTAAGACTGAAAGAGTAGCCGAGACCCCCTTAAGCGCATGGTGATTTTGACTAACTTCGGGTGGATTTCCCGTAACTTGGGGGATATTTCCAGTTCCTTTGACGCTAAACTAAGTCGTGATGGCCTTGTTTTGCAGTGAAATGGACACAGCAAAACTTTTTAAACACTCAGTTTCGAGCTTCTGGGCCGAAATATTGCCCCAATTCACTTTAAGACTGAAAGAGTAGCCAAGACCGCCGTACGCGCGTCGTGATTTGACCAACTTCGGTTAAATTTCCCGGAACTTGGGGGATATTTTCCAGTCCCGGGGACTCGAAACTGACCCCCGACGTCCTTGGCCTGCAGTAAAATGGACAGAGCAAGACTTTTTGAACGCTCACTTTGAGCTTCTGAGCCGAAATATAGCTCCACTTAGCTTAAAGAGTCAAAGAGTAGCCGAGACCGCCTTACGCCCATCGTAATTTTGACCAACTTCGGCTCGATTTCCCGGAACTTGGGGGACATTTTCCAGTCCCGCGGACTCTAAAGTAACTCCTGATAGCCTTGCTCTGGAGTTAAATGGACACAGCACAACTTTTTGAACGCTCACTTTCGAGCTTCTGGGGCGAAATATTGCCCCAGTTCACTTTAAGAATGAAAGAGTAACCGGGACCGCCTTACGCGCATCGTGCTTTGGGGCTACTTCGGCTCGATTTCCCGGAACTTGGGAGATAATTGCCAGTCCCGGGCACTCTAAACTAATTCCTGATGGCCTTGGTTTTCAGTGAAATGGACACAGCCAAACTTTTTGAACGTTCACTTTCGAGCTTCTGGGCCGAAATATAACCCCACTTCACTTTAAGACTGAAAGAGTAGCCGGCACCGCCTTACGCGCATGGTAATTTTGTCGAACTTCGGCTTGATTTCCTGGGACTTGGGGGATAGTTTTTAGCCCCGGAAGCTCTAAACTAACTCCAGAATGCCTTGGTTTTTAGTGAAATGGACACAGGTAAAAGGAGCGCAAGCTCGGTTTCCAGGTTGTAGGCCGAAATATAGCCCCACTTTATTTTAAGACTGAAAGTGTACACGAAACCGCCTTAAGCGCATCGAAATTTTTAGCCACTATGGCTCAATATGCCAAAACTTGGGGGATATTTTCCAGTCCCGGGGACTCTACCCTAACTCTTGATGGCCTTAGTTTTCAGTAAAATGGTCACAGGTAACAGGAGCGCACGCTCGGTGTCGAGCTTCTAGGCCGAAATGTAGCCCCAGTTCTTTTTAAGACTGAAAGAGTAAACGAAACTGCCCTACGCCTATCGTAATTTTAAGAAAGTATGGCTCAATTTGCCGAAACTTGGAGGATAGCTTCCAGTCTCGAGGATTCTAAACTATCTCCTGATGGACTTAGTTCTTAGTGAAATGGACACAGGTAAAAGGAGAGCACGCTCGGTGTCGAGCTTGTAGAACCGAAATATAGCCCCACTTCATTTTCGCAGTAAACGAGTAACCGAGACCGTCTTAGGCGCATCGTGATTTTGAGCATCTTTGTCTCGATTTGCCGGAATTCGGGGAATATTTTCCAGTCCCGAGGCCTCTATGTTAACTCCTGATGAACTTAGTTTTCAGTGATATGTACGCAGGCAAAAGGAGCGCACGCTCGGTGTGGAGCTTGTCGGCCGAAATATAGCCCCACTTCATTTTAAGACTGAAAGAGTAGCCGAGACCGCCTTACGCGCATCGTGATTTTGGGCCACTTTTGCTCGATTTTCCGCAAGTTGGCGAATAATTTAAAGTCCCGGGGACGCTAAACTAACTCCCGATGACCTTGGTTTGCAGTTCAATGAACACAGCAAAACATTCTGAACGCTCACCTTCGAGCTTCAGTGCCGCAATATAGCCCTACTTAAATTTAAGACTGAAAGAATAGCCGAGAGCCCGTTACGCGCATCGTAATTTTCATCAACTTCAGCGCCATTTCCTGAAACTTGGAGAATATTTTCCAGTTCCGGGGACTCTAAACTAACTCCTGATTGCCTTGGTTTGCAGTGAAATGGACACAGCAAAACGTTTTGAACGCTCACTTTCGAGCTTGTGGGCCTAAATAGCCACACTTCACCTTAAGACTGAAACAGTAGCCGAGACCGCGTTACGCGCATCGTGATTTTGAGCAACTTCTGCTCGCTTTCCTGGAACTTGGGGAATATGTTCCAGTCCCGGGGACTCTAAACTAACTGCTGATGGCCATGGTTTGCAGTGAAATTCACACAGCACAAGTTTTTGAACGAACACTTTCGAGCTTTTAGGACAAAATATAGTCCCACAGCACTTACGACTTAAAGATTAGCCGAGACCGGCGTGCGCGCATCGTGATTTTGAGCAACTTCGGGTCGATATTCCGGACTTGGGGGATATTTTCCAGTCCCAGAGACTCTAAACTAACTCTTCATGGCCTTGGTTTGCAGTGAAATGGAGACAGCAAAGCTTTTTGAACGCTCACTTTCGAGCTTTTGGGCCGAAATATACCCATACTTCACTTTAAGACTCAAACAGTAGCCGAGACCACGTTTCGCGCATCGTGATTTTGATCAACTTCGGCTCGATTTCCCGGAACTTGCGAAATATTTTCCAGTCCCGGGGACTCTAAACTAACTCGTGCTGGTCTTGGTTTGCAGTGAAAGGGACACAGAAAAAGTTTTTGAACGCATACTTTCGAGCTTCTGGACCGAAATAGAACCCCACTTCACTTGAAGACTGAAAGAGTAGCCGAGACCGCCTTACGTGCATGGTGATTTTGAGCAACTTCGGCTCGATTTGCCGGAACTAAGGGGATATATTCCAGTTCTGAGGACTCTAAACTAATTCCTGATGGCCTTGGTTTGCAGTAAAATAGACCCAGCAAAACTTTTTGAACGCTCAATGTCGAGCTTCTAGGCCAAAATATAGCCACCCATTACTTTAACAATGAAAGAGTAGCCGAGACCGCCTTACGTGCATCTTGATTTTGACAAACTTCGGGTTGATTTCCCGGAACTTGGGGGATATTTTGCAGTCCCGGGGACTCTCAACTAACTCCTGCTTGTCTTGGTTTGCAGTGAAATGGACACAGCGAAAGTTTTTGAACGCTCACTCTCGAGCTTCTGGGCCGAAATACAGCCCCATTTTACTTTAAGACTGAAAGAGTAGGCGAGACCGTCTTGAGCGAATCGTGATTTTTGGCAATTTCGCGTTTATTTCCCGAATCTTGGGGGATATATTCCAGTCAAAGGGACTCTACAGTCACTCCTGATGGTCTTGGTTTTCAGTGAAATGGACAGAGCACAACTTTGGAGCTTCTGGGCACAAATATAGCTCCACTTTACTTTAAGACTGAAAGAGTAGATGAGACCGTCTTACGCGCATCGTAATTTTGACGAACTTCGAATGGATTTCCCGCAGCTTGGGGGATATTTTCCAGTCCCTTGGACGCTAAACTAGGTGTCGATGGCCTTGTTTTCTAGTGAAATGGTTACAGCAAAGCTTTTTGAACGCTCACTTTCGAGGTTGTGGCCCAAATATAGCCATACTTCACTTTAAGACTCAAAAAGTAGCCGAGACCACGTTTCGCGCATCGTGATTTTGATCAACTTCGGCTTGATTTCCCGGAACTTGCGAAATATTTTGCAGTCCCGGGGACTCTAAACTAACTCGTGCTGGTCTTGGTTTGCAGTGAAACGGAAACAGAAAAAGTTTTTGAACGCATACTTTCGAGCTTCTGGACCGAAATAGAACCCCACTTCACTTGAAGTCTGAAAGAGTAGCCGAGACCGCCTTACGTGCATGGTGATTTTGAGCAACTTCGGCTCGATTTGCCGGAACTAAGGGGATATATTCCAGTTCTGAGGACTCTAAACTAATACGTGATGGCCTTGGTTTGCAGTAAAATAGACCCAGCAAAACTTTTTGAACGCTCAATTTCGAGCTTCTGGGCCAAAATATAGCCACCCATTACTTTAACACTGAAAGAGTAGCCGAGACCGCCTTACGTGCATCGTGATTTTGACAAACTTCGGGTTGATTTCCCGGACCTTGGGGCATATTTTCCAGTCCCGGGGACTCTCAAATAACTCCTGCTTGTCTTGGTTCGCAGTGAAATGAACAGAGCAAAACTTGTTGAACGCTCACTTTCGGGCTTCTCGCCCGAAATATAGCCTCACTTCACTCTAAGACTGAAAGAGTAGCCGACACTACCTTACGCAAATCGTGATTTTGACCAACTTCGGCTCGATTTCCCGGAAGTTGGGGGATATTTTCCAGTCCCGGGGACTCTAAACTAGCTTCTGATGGCTTTGGTTTGCAGTCAAATAAACACAGGCAAACTTTTTGAACGCTCACTTTCAAGCTCCTGGGCAGGAATAAAGCCTCACTTCACTTTAAGACTGAAACGGTAAGCGAGACCGCCTAACGCGCACCGTGATTTTGACCAACTTCGGCTAAATTTCCCTGAACTTCGGGGGATATTTTCCAGTACCGAAGACTCTTAAGTAACCCCTGATGGCCTTCGTTTGCATTGAAATGGATACAGCAAAACTTTTTGAACTTTCACTTTCGAGCTTCTGGGCCGAAATATAGCCCGAGTTCACTTTAAGAATGAAAGAATAGCCGAGACCGCCTTACGCGCATCGTGATTTTGACCAACTTTGGCTCGATTTCCCAGGAAATGGGGAATATTTTTCGGTACGGGGACTCTAAAGTAACTCCTGATTGCCTTGGTTTCCGTTGAAATGGAGAGAGCAAAACTTTTTCAACGCTCCCCTTCGGGCTTCTGAGCCGAAATATAGCCCCACTTCAGTTTAAGACTGAAAGAGTAGCCGAGACCGTCTTAGGCGCATCGTGATTTTGACCAACTTCGGCTGGATTTCCCGAAACGTCGGGGATATATTCAAGTTCCAAGGACTCTAAACTAACCCCTACTGGCCTTGGTCTGCAGTGAAATGCACACAGCAAATTATTTTGAACGCTTACTTTCGAAATTCTGGGCCGAAATATAGCCCCACTTCACTTTACGACTGAAATAGTAGCCGAGACCGCCTTAGACGCATCGTGATTTTGACCAACTTCGGCTTGAGTTGCCAGAACTTAAGGGATATTTTTTAGTCCCGCGGACTCTAAACTAACTCATGATGGCCTTGGTTTTCAGTTAAATTGAGAGAGCAAAACTCTTTCAACGCTCACTTTCGAGATTCTTGGCCGAAATATACAGCCACGTCACTTTAAGACTAAAAGAGTAGCCGAGACTGCTTAACGCGCATCGTGATTTTGACAAACTTCGGCTCGATTTCCAGGGATTTGGGGGATATTTTGATGTCCCGGACACTGTAAACAATCTGCTGATGTGGCTTGGTTTGCGGTGAAATGGACACAGCAAAACTTTTTGAACTTTCACTTTCGAGCTTCTGGGCCGAAATATAGCCCCAGTTCACTTTAAGAATCAAAGAGTAGCCGAGACCGCCTTACGCGCATCGTGATTTTGACAAACTTCGGCTCGATTTCCCCGAACTTGGGCCATATTTTCCAGTCCCGAGGAGTCTAAACTAACTCATGATGGCCTTGGTTTGCAGTTAAATTGAGAGAGCAAAACTTTTTGAATTTTCACTTTCGAGCTTCTGGGCCGAAATATAGCCCCAGTTCACTTTAAGAATCAAAGAGTAGCCGAGACCGCCTTACGCGCATCGTGATTTTGACAAACTTCGGCTCGATTTCCCCGAACTTGGGCGATATTTTCCTGTCCCGAGCAGTCTAAACTAATTCCTGATAGCCTTGGTTTGCAGTGAAATGAACAAGGTAACAGTTTTTGAACGCTTATTTTCGAGCTTCTGGGATGAAATACAGCCCCACTTCACTTTAAGACTAAAAGAGTAGGCGAGACCGCCTTACGCGAATCGTGATTTTAAGCAACTTCCGCTCGATTTTCTAGAATTTTGGCGATATTTTCAAGTCCCTGGGACTCTAAACTAACTCCTGATGGCCTTGGTTTGATGTGAAATGGACCCAGGAAAACTTTTTGAACGCTCAGTTTCGAGCTTCTGGGCCGAAATACAACCGTACTTCACTTTAAGACTGAAATAGAAGCCGAGACCTCCTTACGAGCATCGTGATTTTGACCCAGTTCAGCTCGATTTCCCGGAACTTGGGGGATATTTTCCAGTCCGGGGGACTTTAAACTAACTCCTGATGGCCTTGGTTTGCAGTTAAATGCACAAAGCGTAACTTTTTAAAGGTTCACTTTCGAGCTTCTGGGCCGAAATATAGCCCCACTTTACTTTAAGACTGAAACAGTAGCCGAGACCGTCTTACGCGCATCGTGATTTTGACCAACTTCCGTTGGATTTCCCGGAACTTCGCGGATATATTCCAGTCCCGGGGACTCTAAACTAACTGCTGATAGCCTTGGTTTGCAGTGAAATGGACACAGCACATTTTTTTGAACGGTCACTTTCGAGCTTCTCGGCCGAAATATAACCCTACTTCACTTTAAGACTGAAAGGGTAGCCGAGACCGCCTTACGCGCATCGTGATTTTGGGATACTTCGGCTCGATTTCCCGGAAGTTGGCGAATGTTTTCAATTCTCGGGGAAGATAAACTAACTTCCGATGGCCTTAGTTTGCAGTTAAATGGACACAGCAAAATTTTTTGAACGCTCACTTTCGAGCTTATTGCTCGAAATATAGCCCCACTTAACTTTAAGACTGAAAGAGTAGCCGAGACCGCCTTACGCGCATCGTGATTTTGCGATACTTCCGCTCGATTTCCCGGAAATAGGGGCATATTTTCTACTACGGAAGACTCTAAACTAACTCCTGATGGCTTTGGTTTCCAGTGAAATGGACACAGGAACACTTTTGGAACGCGCACTTTCGAGCTTGCTGGCCGAAATGTAGCCCTACTTCTTTTTAAGACTGAAAGAGTAGGCGGGAGCGCCTTACTCGCATTGTGATTTTGAGGATCTTCGGCTCGATCTGGCGAAACTTGGGAGATATTTTCCAGTCCCAAAGTCTCTAAACTCACTCCTGATTGTCTAAGATGTGAGTGAAATAGACACAAAAATTTTTCAACCCTTACTTTCGAGCTTCTGGAGTTAAATCTAAGCCCACTTTACCTTAAGACTGAAAGAGTAGCCGAGACCCCCTTAAGCGCATGGTGATTTTGACTAACTTCGGGTGGATTTCCCGTAACTTGGGGGATATTTCCAGTTCCTTTGACGCTAAACTAAGTCGTGCTGGCCTTGTTTTGCAGTGAAATGCACACAGCAAAACGTTTTAAACACTCGGTTTCGACCTTCTGGGCCGAAATATTGCCCCTATTCACTTTAAGAATGAAAGAGTAGCCGAGACCGCCCTACGCGCGTCGTGATTTTGACCAACTTCGGTTAAATTTCCCGGAACTTGGGGGATATTTTCCAGTCCCGGGGACTCTAAACTCAGCCCCGACGTCCTTGGTCTGCAGTAAAATGGACACAGCAAAACTTTTTGAACCCTCACTTTTGAGCTTCTGGGCCGAAATATAGCCCCACTTAACTTTAAGACTGAAAGAGTAGCCGAGACCGCCTTACGCCCATCGTAATTTTGACCAACTTCGGCTCGATTTCCCGGAACTTGGGGGATATTTTCCAGTCCCGCGGACTCTAAAGTAACTCCTGATGGCCTTGCTCTGGAGTGAAATGGACACAGCACAACTTTTTGAAGGCTCACTTTCGAGCTTCTGGGGCGAAATATTGCCCCAGTTCACTTTAAGAATGAAAGAGTAGCCGGGACCGCCTTACGCGCATCGTGATTTTGACCGACTTTGGCTCGATTTCCCGGGAAATGGCGGATATTTTCCGGTACCGGGGACTCTAAACTAACTCCTGATTTCCTCAGTTTGCAGTGAAATGGAGACAGCACAACTTTTTGAACGCTCACTTTTGAGCTTCTGGGCCGAAGCATAGCCCTACTTCACTTTAACACTGAAAGAGTAGCCAACACCGCCTTACCCGCATGGTAATTTTGTTGAACTTCGGCTTGATTTCCTGGGACTTGGGGGATATTTTTCAGTCCCGGAAGCTCTAAACTAACTCCTGAATGCCTTGGTTTTTAGTGAAATGGACACAGGTAAAAGGAGCGCAAGCTCGGTTTCCATGTTGTAGGCCGAAATATAGCCCCACCTTATTTTAAGACTGAAAGTGTACACGAAACCGCCTTAAGCGCATCGAAATTTTTAGCCACTATGGCTCGATATGCCAAAACTTGGGGGATATTCTCCAGTCCCGGGGACTCTACCCTAACTCTTGATGGCCTTAGTTTTCAGTAAAATGGTCACAGGTAACAGGAGCGCACGCTCGGTGTCGAGCTTCTAGGCCGAAATGTAGCCCCAGTTCAATTTTAAGACTGAAAGAGTAAACGAAACTGCCGTACGCCTATCGTAATTTTAAGAAAGTATGGCTCAATTTGCCGAAATTTGGAGGATAGCTTCCAGTCTCGAGGATTCTAAACTATCTCCTGATGGACTTAGTTCTTAGTGAAATGGACACAGGTAAAAGGAGAGCACGCTCGGTGTCGAGCTTGTAGAACCGGAATATAGCCCCACTTCATTTTCGGAGTAAACGAGTAGCCGAGACCGCCTTAGGCGCATCGTGATTTTGAGCATCTTTGGCTCGATTTACCGGAATTCGGGGAATATTTTCCCGTCCCGAGGACTCTATGTTAACTCCTGATGAACTTAGTTTTCAGTGATATGTACACAGGCAAAAGGAGCGCACGCTCGGTGTTGAGCTTGTCGGCCGAAGTATAGCCCCACTTCATTTTAAGACTGAAAGAGTAGCCGAGACCGCCTTACGCGCATCGTTATTTTGAGGAACTTTGGCTCGATCTGCCAGAATTTGGGAAATATTTTCCAGTCCCAAGGACTCTAAACTAACTCCTGATGGTCTAGGATGTCAGTGAAATGGACACAGGTAAAATTAGCGCACGTCCGGTGTCGAGCTTCTAGGTCGAAATATAGCCCCCCTTAATTTTAAGACTGAAAGAGTAGCCGAGACCGCCTTACGCGCATCGTGATTTTGGGCCACTTTTGCTCGATTTCCCGCAAGTTGGCGAATAATTTAAAGTCCTGGGGACGCTAAACTAACTCCCGATGACCTTGCTTTGCAGTTTAATGAACACAGCAAAACATTCTGAACGCTCACCTTCGAGCTTCAGTGCCGCAATATAGGCCTACTTAAATTTAAGACTGAAAGAATAACCGAGAGCCCGTTACGCGCATCGTAATTTTCATCAACTTCGGCGCCATTTCCTGGAGCTTGGAGAATATTTTCCAGTTCTGGGGACTCTAAACTAACTCCTGATTGCCTTGGTTTGCAGTGAAATGGACACAGCAAAGCTTTTTGAACGCTCACTTTCGAGCTTGTGGGCCTAAATATAGCCACACTTCACTTTAAGACTGAAACAGTAGCCGAGACCGCGTTACGCGCATCGTGATTTTGAGCAACTTCTGCTCGCTTTCCTGGAACTTGGGGAATATGTTCCAGTCCCGGGGACTCTAAACTAACTCGTGCTGGTCTTGGTTTGCAGTGAAACGGAAACAGAAAGAGTTTTTGAACGCATACTTTCGAGCTTCTGGACCGAAATAGAACCCCACTTCACTTGAAGACTGAAAGAGTAGCCGAGACCGCCTTACGTGCATCGTGATTTTGAGCATCTTCGGCTCGATTTGCCGGAACTAAGGGGATATATTCCAGTTCTCAGGACTCTAAACTAATTTCTGATGGCCTTGGTTTGCAGTAAAATAGACCCAGCAAAACTTTTTGAACGCTCAATGTCGAGCTTCTAGGCCAAAATATAGCCACCCATTACTTTAACACTGAAAGAGTAGCCGAGACCGCCTTACGTGCATTGTGATTTTGACAAACTTCGGGTTGATTTCCCGGAACTTGGGGGATATTTTGCAGTCCCGGGGACTCCCAACTAACTCCTGCTTGTCTTGGTTTGCAGTGAAATGGACACAGCGAAAGTTTTTGAACGCTCACTCTCGAGCTTCTGGGCCGAAATACAGCCCCATTTTACTTTAAGACTGAAAGAGTAGGCGAGACCGTCTTGAGCGAATCGTGATTTTGAGCAATTTCGCGTTTATTTCCCGAAACTTGGGGCATATATTCCAGTCAAAGGGACTGTACAGAACTGCTGATGGCCTTGGTTTTCAGTGAAATGGACAGAGCATAACTTTGGAGCTTCTTGGCAGAAATATAGCCCCACTTTACTTTAAGACTGAAAGAGTAGATGAGACCGCCTTACGCGCATCGTAATTTTGACGAACTTCCAATGGATTTCCCGGAACTTGGGGGATATTTTGCAGTCCCTTGGACGCTAAACTAAGTCCTGATGGCCTTGTTTTGAAGTTAAATGGACACAACAAAACTTTTTGAACGCTCACTTTCTAGCTTGTGGGCCGAAATATAGCCACACTTCACTTTAGGACTGACACAGTAGCCGAGACCACGTTACGCGCATCATGAATTTGATCAACTTCGGCTGGATTTCCCGGGACTTGGGGGACATTTTCCAGTCCCAGGAACTCTAAACTAACTTCTAATGGCCTTGGTTTGCACTGAAAGTGAGAGAGCAAAACTTTTTAAACATTCACTTTCGAGCTTCTGGGCCGAAATATAGCCCCACTTCACTTTAAGACTGAAAGAGTAGCCGAGACCGTCTTAGGCGCATCGTGATTTTGACCAACGTCTTCTCGATTTTCCGGAACTTGGGAAATACATTCCACTCCCGGGGACTCTAAACTAACTACTGATAGCCTTGGTTTGCAGTGAAATAGACACAGTAATTTTTTTTGAGCTTTGAGCTTCTGGGCCGAAATAGAGCCCCACTTCACTTTAAGACTGAAGGAGTAGCCGATACCGCATTTCGCGCATCGTGATTTTGATCAACTTCGGTTCGATTCCCCGGAACTTGGGCAATATTTTTCAGTCCCGGGGACTCTAAACTAACCCCTGATTGTCTTGGTTTGCAGGGAAATGGACACAGCAAAACTTTTTGAACGCTCACTTTCGGGCTTCTGGCCCGAAATATAGCCCCACTTCACTTTAAGACAGAAAGAGTAGCCGAGACCACTTTAGGGGCATCGTGATCTTGACCAACCTCGGCTCAATTTCCCGGACCTTGGGGCATATTTTCTTGTCCCGGGGACGCTAAACTAACTCCTGATGGTCTTGGTTTGCAGTGAAATGAAGACAGCAAAACTTTTTGAACGCTCACTTTCGGGCTTCTCGCCCGAAATATAGCCTCACTTCACTCTAAGACTGAAAGAGTACCCGACACTACCTTACGCAAATCGGTATTTTGACCAACTTCGGCTCGATTTCCCGGAAGTTGGGGGATATTTTCCAGTTCCGGGGACTCTAAACTAGCTCCTGATGGCTTTGGTTTGCAGTGAAATAAACACAGGGAATCTTTTTGAACGCTCACTTTCAAGCTCCTGGGCAGGAATAAAGCCTCACTTCACTTTAAGACTGAAACAGTAAGCGAGACCGCCTAACGCGCACCGTGATTTTGACCAACTTCGACTAAACTTCCCTGAACTTGGGGGGATATTTTCCAGTCCCGAAGACTCTTAAGTAACCCCTGATGGCCTTCGTTTGCATTCAAATGGATACAGCAAAACTTTTTGAAGCTCACTTTTGAGCTTCTGGGCCGAAATATAGCCCCACTTCACTTTAAGACTGAAAGACTAGCCAAGACCGTCTTGCGCGCATCGTGATTTTGACCAACGTCTTGTCGATTTTCCGCAACTTGGGAAATATATTGCAGTCCCGGGGACTCTAAACTAACTCCTGATGGCCTTGGTTTGCAGTGAAATGTACACAGCAAATTTTCTGCAGCGCTCACTTTGGAGCTTCTGGGCCGAAATAGAGCCCCACTTCACTTTAAGACTGAAAGAGTAGCCGAGGCCGCCCTAGGCGCATCGTGATTTTGATCAACTTCGGCTTGAGTTGCCAGAACTAAAGAGATATTTTCCACTCCCGGGGACTCTAAACTAACTCATGATGGCCTTGGTTTTCAGTGAAATTGAGAGAGCAAAACTTTTTGAACGCTCACTTTCGAGCTTCTGGACCGAAATATAGCCCTACTTCACTTTCAGACTCAAAGAGTAGCCGAGACCGCCTTACGCGAATCGTTATTTTGACCAACTTCGTCTCGATTTCGCGGAACTTGGAGGATATTTTCCAGTTCCGGGGACTGTAAACTACTTCCTGAGGGCCTTGCTTTGCATTGAAATGGATACGGCAAAACTTTTTGAACGCTCACTTTTGAGCTTCTGGGCCGAAATATAGCCCCACTTCACTTTAAGACTGAAAGAGTAGCCTAGACCGTGTTACGCGCATCGTGATTTTGACCAACGTCTTCTCGATTTTCCGGAACTTGGGAAATACATTCCACTCCCGGGAACTCTAAACTAACTACTGATAGCCTTGGTTTGCAGTGAAATAGACAGTAATTTTTTTTGAGCTTTGAGCTTGTGGGCCGAAATAGAGCCCCACTTCACTTTAAGACTGAAGGAGTAGCCGACCCGGCCTTAAGCGCACCGTGATTTTGACCAACTTTGATCGATTTACCGGAACTTGGGGGATATTTTCCAGTCCCGGGGACTCTAAACTAACTCGTGATTGTCTTGGTTTTCAGTGAAATGGACACAGCGAAACTTTTTGAACGTTCACTCTCGAGCTTCTGGACCGAAATATAGCCCCACTTTACTTTAAGACTGAAAGAGTAGCCGAGACCGTCCTGCGCAAAACGTGATTTTGATCAACTTCGGCTCGATTTCCCGGAACTTGGGGAATATTTTCCAGTCCCGGGGACCCTAAACTAAGTCCTGATGGCCTTGTTTTGAAGTGAAATGGACACAGCAAAACTTTTTGAAGCTCACTTTCTAGCTTGTGGGCCGAAATATAGGCACACTTGACTTTAAGACTGCAACAGTAGCCGACACCACGTTACGCGCATCATGAATTTGATCAACTTCGGCTCCAATTCCCGGAACTTGGGGGATATGTTCCAGTCCCGGGGACTCTAAAATAACTCCTGATGGGCTTGGTTTGCATTGAAATGGACACAGCACAATTTTTTGAACGTACACTTTCGAGATTCTGGGCCGAAATATAGCCCCACTTCACTTAAGACTGAAAGAGTAGCCGAGACCGCCTTGCTCGCATCGTGAGTTTGACAAACTTTCGGTCGATATTCCGGAACTTGGGGGATATTTTCCAGTCCCAGGAACTCTAAACTAACTCCGCATGGCCTTCGTTTGCAGTGAAATGGACAGAGCAAAACTTTTTGAACGCTCACCTTCGAGCTTCCTGGCCGAAATAAAGCCCCACTTTACTTTAAGACTTAAAGAGTAACCGAGACCACTTTACGCGCATTGTGATTTTGACAAACCTCGGGCGGATCTCCCGGAACTTGGGGAACATTTTCCAGTCCCTTGGACGCTAAACTAACTCCTGATGGCCTTGGTTTGCAGTGAAATGCACACAGCAAAACTTTTTGAACGCTCACTTTCGAGCTTCTGGACAGAAATATAGCCCCACTTCACTTTAAGACTGAAAGGGTAGCCGAGACCGCTTTGGGAGCATCGTGATTTCGACCAACTTCAGCTCGATTTACCGGAACTTGGGGAACTTGGGCAATATTTTTCAGTCCCGGGGACTCTAAACTAACCCGTGATGGCGTTGGTTTGCAGTGAAATGGACACAGCAAAACTTTTTGAACGCTCCCTTTCGGGCTTCTGGCCCGAAATATAGCCCCACTTCACTTTAAGACAGAAAGAGTAGCCGAGACCACTTTAGGGGCATCGTGATCTTGACCAACCTCGGCTCAATTTCCCGGACCTTGGGGCATATTTTCTTGGCCCGGGGTCGCTAAACTAACTCCTGATGGCCTTGGTTTGCGGTGAAATGAACACAGGAAAACTTTTTGAACTTTCACTTTCTAGCTTCTCGGCCGAAATATAGCCCCAGTTCACTTTAAGAATCAAAGAGTAGCCGAGACCGTCGTACGCGCATTGTGATTTTGACAAAATTCGGCTCGATTTCCCCGCACTCGGGCGATATTTTCCAGGCCCGAGCAGTCTAAACTAACTCCTGATGGCCTTGGTTTGCAGTGAAATGAACAAGGTAACAGTTTTTGAACGCTTATTTTCGAGTTTCTGGGATGAAATATAGCCCCACTTCACTTTAAGACTGAAAGAGTAGGCGAGACCGCCTTACGCGCATCATGATTTTGAGGAACTTCCGCTCGATTTTCTAGAACTTTGGCGATATTTTCAAGTCCCGGGGACTCTAAAGTAACCCCTGATGGCCTTGGTTTGATGTGAAATGGACGCATGAAAACGTTTTTAACGCTCAGTTTCGAGCTTCTGGGCCGAAATACAACCGTACTTCACTTTAAGACTGAAATAGTAGCCGAGTCCTCCCTAGGAGGATGGTGATTTTGACCAACCTCAGCTCGATTTCCCGGAACTTGGCCAATATTTTCCAGTCCGGGGGACTTTAAACTAACTGCTGATGGCCTTGGTTTGCAGTTAAATGCACAAAGCGTAACTTTTTAAAGGTTCACTTTCGAGCTTCTGGGCCGAAATATAGCCCCACTTTACTTTAAGACTGAAAGAGTAGCCGAGACCGTCTTACGCGCATCGTGATTTTGACCAACTTCCGTTGGATTTCCCCGAACTTCGGGGATATATTCCAGTCCCGGGCACTCTAAACTAACTGCTGATGGTCTTGGTTTCCAGTGAAATGGACACAGCACATTTCTTTGAACGCTCACTTTCGAGCTTCTCGTCCGAAATATAGCCCTACTTCACTTTAAGACTGAAAGAGTAGCCGAGACCGCCTTACGCGCATCGTAATTTGGACCAACTTCGGCTCGATTTCCCGGAAGTTGGCGAATATTTTCAATTCCCAGGGCACCTAAACTAACTTCCGATGGCCTTAGTTTGCAGTTAAATGGACACAGCAAAACTTGTTGAACGCTCACTTTCGAGCTTATTGCTCGAAGTATAGCCCCACTTAACTTTAAGACTGAGAGAGTAGCCGAGACAGCCTTACGCGCATTGTGATTGTGGGATACTTCGGCTCGATTTCCCGGAAATAGGGAAATATTTTCCAGTCCTGGGGATTCTAAACTAACTCCTCATGGACTTGGTTTTCAGTGAAATGGACACAGGAACACTTTTTGAACGCACACTTTCGAGCTTGCTGGCCGAAATATAGCCCTACTTCTTTTTAAGACTGAAAGAGTAGGCGGGAGCGCCTTACGCCCATTGTGATTTTGAGGATCTTCGGCTCGATCTGGCGAAACTTGGGAGATATTTTCCAGTCCCAAAGTCTCTAAACTCACTCCTGATTGTCTAAGATGTGAGTGAAATAGACACAAAAATTTTTCAACCCTTACTTTCGAGCTTCTGGAGTTAAATCTAAGCCCACTTCACCTTAAGACTGAAAGAGTAGCCGAGACCCCCTTAAGCGCATGGTGATTTTGACTAACTTCGGGTGGATTTCCCGTAACTTGGGGGATATTTCCAGTTTCTTTGACGCTAAACTAAGTCGTGATGGCCTGTGAAATGGACACAGGAAAACTTTTTAAACACTGAGTTTAGAGCTTCTGGGCCGAAATATTGCCCCAATTCACTTTAAGACTGAGAGAGTAGCCGAGACCGCCCTACGCGCGTCCTGATTTGACCAACTTCGGTTAAATTTCCCGGAACTTGGGGGATATTTTCCAGTCCCGGGGACTCTAAACTGAGCCCCGACATCCTTGGTCTGCAGTAAAATGGACACAGCAGAACTTTTTGAACGCTCACTTTGAGCTTCTGAGCCGAAATATAGCTCCACTTCACTTTAAGAGTGAAAGACTAGCCGAGACCGCCTTACGCCCATCGTAATTTTGACCAACTTCGGCTCGATTTCCCGGAACTTGGGGGATATTTTCCAGTCCCGCGGACTCTAAAGTAACTCCTGATGGCCTTGCTCTGGAGTGAAATGGACACAGCACAACTTTTTGAACGCTCACTTTCGAGCTTCTGGGGCGAAATATTGCCCCAGTTGACTTTAAGAATGAAAGAGTAACCGGGACCGCCTTACGCGCATCGTGATTTTGACCAACTTTGACTCGATTTCCCGGGGAATGGGGGATATTTTCCGGTACCGCGGACTCTAAACTAACTCCTGATATCCTTGGTTTGCAGTGAAAGGGACACAGCACAACTTTTTGAACGCTCACTTTTGAGCTTCTGGGCCGAAGCATAGCCCTACTTCACTTTAAGACTGAAAGACTAGCCGAGACCGCCTTACGCGCATCGTGATTTTGGGCTACTTGGGCTCGATTTCCCGGAACTTGGGAGATAATTGCCAGTCCCGGGCACTCTAAACTAATTCCTGATGGCCTTGGTTTTCAGTGAAATGGACACAGCCAAACTTTTTGAACGTTCACTTTCGAGCTTCCTGGCCGAAATATAGCCCCACTTCACTTTAAGACTGAAAGAGTAGCCGACACCGCCTTACGCGCATGGTAATTTTGTCGAACTTCGGCTTGATTTCCTGGGACTTGGGGGATATTTTTCAGTCCCGGAAGCTCTAAACTAACTCCTGAATGCCTTGGTTTTTAGTGAAATGGACACAGGTAAAAGGAGCGCACGCTCGGTTTCCAGGTTGTAGGCCGAAATATAGCCCCACTTTATTTTAAGACTGAAAGTGTACACGAAACCGCCTTAAGCGCAACGAAATTTTTAGCCACTATGGCTCGATATGCCAAAACTTGGGGGATATTTTCCAGTCCCGGGGACTCTACCCTAACTCTTGATGGCCTTAGTTTTCAGTAAAATGGTCACAGGTAACAGGAGCGCACGCCCGGTCTCGAGCTTCTAGGCCGAAATGTAGCCCCAGTTCATTTTAAGACTGAAAGAGTAAACGAAACTGCCGTACGCCTATCGTAATTTTAAGAAAGTATGGCTCAATTTGCCGAAACTTGGAGGATAGCTTCCAGTCTCGAGGATTCTAAACTATCTCCTGATGGACTTAGTTCTTAGTGAAACGGACACAGGTAAAAGGAGAGCACGCTCGGTGTCGAGCTTGTAGAACCGAAATATAGCCCCACTTCATTTTCGGAGTAAACGAGTAGCCGAGACCGCCTTAGGCGCATCGTGATTTTGAGCATCTTTGGCTCGATTTGCCAGAATTCGGGCAATATTTTCCAGTCCCGAGGACTCTATGTTAACTGCTGATGAACTTAGTTTTCAGTGATATGTACACAGGCAAAAGGAGCGCACGCTCGGTGTTGAGCTTGTCGGCCGAAATATAGCCCCACTTCATTTTAAGACTGAAAGAGTAGCCGAGACCGCCTTACGCGCATCGTTATTTTGAGGAACTTTGGCTCGATCTGCCAGAATTTGGGAAATATTTTCCAGTCCCAAGGACTCTAAACTAACTACTGATGGCCTAAGATGTCAGTGAAATGGACACAGGTAAAATTAGCGCACGCCCGGTCTCGAGCTTCTAGGTCGAAATATAGCCCCCCTTAATTTTAGGACTGAAAGAGTAGCCGAGACCGCCTTACGCGCATCGTGATTTTGGGCCACTTTTGCTCGATTTCCCGGAAGTTGGCGAATAATTTAAAGTCCCGGGGACGCTAAACTAACTCCCGATGACCTTGGTTTGCAGTTTAATGAACACAGCAAAACATTCTGAACGCTCACCTTCGAGCTTCAGTGCCGCAATATAGCCCTACTTAAATTTAAGACTGAAAGAATAACCGAGAGCCCGTTACGCGCATCGTAACTTTCATCTACTTCGGCGCCATTTCCTGGAACTTGGAGAATATTTTCCAGTTCCGGGGACTCTAAACTAACTCCTGATTACCTTGGTTTGCAGTGAAATGGACACAGCAAAACTTTTTCAACGCTCACTTTCGAACTTGTGGGCCGAAATATAGCCACACTTTACTTTAAGACTGAAACAGTAGCCGAGACCGCATTTCGCGCATCGTGATTTTGATCAACTTGGGCTCGCTTTCCCGGAACTTGGGGAATGTTTTCCAGTCCCGGGGACCCTAAACTAAGTCCTGATGGCCTTGTTTTGCAGTGAAATGGACACAGCAAAACTTTTTGAACGCTCACTTTCGAGCTTGTGGGCCGAAATATAGCCACACTTTACTTTAAGACTGAAACAGTAGTCGAGACCGCATTTCGCGCATCGTGATTTTGATCAACTTGGGCTCGCTTTCCCGGAACTTGGGGAATATATTCCAGTCCCGGGGACCCTAAACTAACTTTTGATAGCTTTGGTTTGCAGTGAAATGCACACAGCAAAACTTTTTGAACGCTCACTTTCGAGCTTCTGGACAGAAATATAGCCCCACTTCACTTTAAGACTGAAAGGGTATTCGAGACCGCTTTGGGAGCATCGTGATTTTGACCAACTTCAGCTCGATTTACGGGAACTTGGGGAATATTTTCCAGTCCCAGGGACGCTAAACTAACTCGTGATGGCCTCGTTTTTCAGTCAAAGAACACAGCAAAACTTTCTGAAGGCTCACTTTCGGGCTTCTGGGCCGAAATATAGCCCCACTTCACTTTAAGACTGAAAGAGTAGCCGATAGCGCATTTCGCGCATCGTGATTTTGATTAACTTCGGTTCGATTCCCCGGAACTTGGGCAATATTTTTCAGTCCCGGGGACTCTAAACTAACCCGTGATGGCGTTGGTTTGCAGTGAAATGGACACAGCAAAACTTTTTGAACGCTCACTTTCGGGCTTCTGGCCCGAAATATAGCCCCACTTCACTTTAAGACAGAAAGAGTAGCCGAGACCACTTTAGGGGCATCGTGATCTTGACCAACCTCGGCTGAATTTCCCGGACCTTGGGGCATATTTTCTTGTCCCGGGGACGCTAAACTAACTCCTGATGGCCTTGGTTTGCAGTGAAATGAAGACAGCAAAACTTTTTGAACGCTCACTTTCGGGCTTCTCGCCCGAAATATAGCCACACTTCACTCTAAGACTGAAAGAGTAGCCGACACTACCTTACGCAAATCGTGATTTTGACCAACTTCGGCTCGATTTCCCGGAAGTTGAGGGATATTTTCCAGTCCCGGGGACTCTAAACTAGCTCCTGATGACTTTGGTTTGCAGTCAAATAAACACAGGGAAACTTTTTGAACGCTCACTTTCAAGCTCCTGGCCAGGAATAAAGCCTCACTTCACTTTAAGACTGAAACAGTAAGCGAGACCGCCTAACGCGCAACGTGATTTTGACCAACTTCGGCTAAACTTCCCTGAACTTGGGGGATATTTTCCAGTCCCGAAGACTCTTAAGTAACCCCTGATGGCCTTCGTTTGCATTGAAATGGATACAGCAAAACTTTTTGAAGCTCACTTTTGAGCTTCTGCGCCGAAATATAGCCCCACTTCACTTTAAGACTGAAAGACTAGCCAAGACCGTCTTGCGCGCATCGTGATTTTGGGCAACGTCTTCTCGATTTTCCGCAACTTGGGAAATATATTGCAGTCCCGGAGACCCTAAACTAACTCCTGATGGCCTTGGTTTGCAGTGAAATGGACGCAGCAAATTTTTTTGCAGCGCTCACTTTGGAGCTTCTGGCCGAAATAGAGCCCCACTTCACTTTAAGACTGAAAGAGTAGCCGAGGCCGCCCTAGGCGCATCGCGATTTTGACCAACTTCGGCTTGAGTTGCCAGAACTTAAAAGATATTTTCCACTCCCGGGGACCCAAAACTAACTCACTTTTGAGCTTTTGGGCCGAGATATAGTCCAACTTCACTTTAAGACTGAAAGACTAGCCAAGACCGTCTTGCGCGCATCGTGATTTTGACCAACGTCTTCTCGATTTTCCGGAACTGGGGAAATATCTTGCAGTCCCGGAGACTCTAAACTAACTCCTGATGGCCTTGGTTTGCAGTGAAATGGACACAGCAAATGTTTTGCAGCGCTCACGTTGGAGCTTCTGGGCCGAAATAGAGCCCCACTTCACTTTAAGACTTAAAGAGTAGCCGAGGCCGCCTTAGGCGCATCGTGATTTTGACCAACTTCGGCTTGAGTTGCCAGAACTTAAAAGATATTTTCCACTCCCGGGGACTCTAAACTAACTCATGATGGCCTTGGTTTTCAGTGAAATTGAGAGAGCAAAACTTTTTGAGCGCTCACTTTCGAGCTTCTGGACCGAAATATAGCCCTACTTCACTTTCAGACTCAAAGAGTAGCCGAGACCGCCTTACGCGAATCGTTATTTTGACCAACTTCGTCTCGATTTCGCGGAACTTGGAGGATATTTTCCAGTTCCGGGGACTGTAAACTACTTCCTGAGGGCCTTGCTTTGCAGTGAAATGGGCACAGCATAACTTTTTGAACGCTCACTTTCGAGCTTCTGGGCCAAAATATACAGCCACGTCACTTTAAGACTAAAAGAGTAGCCGAGACTGCTTTACGCGCATCGTGATTTTGACAAACTTCGGCTCGATTTCCCGGAACTTAGGGGATATTTTCACGTCCCGGAGACTGTAAACTATCTCCTGATGTGGCTTGGTTCGCGGTGAAATGGACACAGCAAAACTTTTTGAACTTTCACTTTCGAGCTTCTGGGCCGAAATATAGGCCCAGTTCACTTTAAGAATCAAAGAGTAGCCGAGACCGCCTTACGCGCATCGTGATTTTGAAAAAATTCGGCTCGATTTCCCCGAACTTGGCCGATATTTTCCAGTCCCGAGCAGTCTAAACTAACTCCTGATGGCCTTGGTTTGCAGTGAAATGAACAAGGTAACAGTTTTTGAACGCTTATTTTCGAGCTTCTGGGATGAAATATAGCCCCACTTCACTTTAAGACTGAAAGAGTAGGCGAGACCACCTTACGCGCATCGTGATTTTGAGCAACTTCCGCTCGATTTTCTAGAATTTTGGCGATATTTTTAAGTCCCGGGGACTCTAAACTAACTGCTGATGGCCTTGGCTTGATGTGAAATGGACGCAGAAAACCTTTTTGAATGCTTAGTTTCGAGCTTCTGGGCCGAAATACAACCGTACTTCACTTTAAGACTGAAATAGAACCCGAGACCTCCTTATGAGCATCGTGATTTTAACCCAGATGGCTGATGGCCTTGGTTTGCAGTTAAATGCACAAAGCGTAACTTTTTAAAGGTTCACTTTCGAGCTTCTGGGCCGAAATATAGCCCCACTTTACTTTAAGACTGAAAGAGTAGCCGAGACCGTCTTACGCGCATCGTGATTTTGACCAACTTCCGTTGGATTTCCCCGAACTTCGGGGATCTATTCCAGTCCCGGGCACTCTAAACTAACTGCTGATGGCCTTGGTTTGCAGTGAAATGGACACAGCACATTTCTTTGAACGCTCACTTTCGAGCTTCTCGGCCGAAGTATAGCCCTACTTCACTTTAAGACTGAAAGAGCAGCCGAGACCGCCTTACGGGCATCGTAATTTTGACCAACTTCGGCTCGATTTCCCGGAAGTTGGCGATTATTTTCAATTCCCGGGGAAGCTAAACTAACTTCCGATGCCCTTAGTTTGCAATTAAATGGACACAGCAATCCTTTTTGAACGCTCACTTTCGAGCTTATTGCTCGAAATATAGCCCCACTTAACTTTAAGACTGAAAGAGTAGCCGAGACCGCCTTACGCGCATCGTGATTTTGGGATACTTCGGCTCGATTTCCCGGAAATAGGGAAATATTTTCCAGTCCCGGGGACTCCAAACTAACTCCTGATGGCCTTGGTTTCCAGTGAAATGGACACAGGAACACTTTTGGAACACGCACTTTCGAGCTTGCTGGCCGAAATATAGCCCTACTTCTTTTTAAGACTGAAAGAGTAGGCGGGAGCGCCTTACACGGATTGTGATTTTGAGGATCTTCGGCTCGATCTGGCGAAACTTGGGAGATATTTTCCAGTCCCAAAGTCTCTAAACTCACTCCTGATTGTCTAAGATGTGAGTGAAATAGACACAAAAATTTTTCAACCCTTACTTTCGAGCTTCTGGAGTTAAATCTAAGCCCACTTTACCTTAAGACTGAAAGAGTAGCCGAGACCCCCTTAAGCGCATCGTGATTTTGACTAACTTCGGGTGGATTTCCCGTAACTTGGGGGATATTTCCAGTTCCTTTGACGCTAAGCTAAGTCGTGATGGCCTTGTTTTGCAGTGAAATGGACACAGCAAAACTTTTTAAACACTGAGTTTCGAGCTTCTGGGCCGAAATATTGCCCCAATTCACTTTAAGAGTGAAAGAGTAGACGAGACCGCCTTACGCCCATCGTAATTGTGACCAACTTCGGCTCGATTTCCCGGAACTTGGGGGATATTTTCCAGTCCCGCGGACTCTAAAGTAACTCCTGATCGCCTTGCTCTGGAGTGAAATGGACGCAGCACAACTTTTTGAACGCTCACTTTCGAGCTTCTGGGGGGAAATATTGCCCCAGTTCACTTTAAGAATGAAAGAGTAGCCGGGACCGCCTTACGCGCATCGTGATTTTGACCAACTTTGGCTCGATTTCCCGGGAAATGGGGGATATTTTCCGGTACCAGGGACTCTAAAGTAACTCCTGATTTCCTCGGTTTGCAGTGAAATGGACACAGCACAACTTTTTGAACGCTCACTTTTGAGCTTCTGGGCCGAAGCATAGCCCTACTTCACTTTAAGACTGAAAGACTAGCCGAGACCGCCTTACGCGCATCGTGATTTTGGGCTACTTGGGCTCGATTTCCCGGAACTTGGGAGATAATTGCCAGTCCAGGGCACTCTAAACTAATGCCTGATGGCCTTGGTTTTCAGTGAAATGGACACAGCCAAACTTTTTGAACGTTCACTTTCGAGCTTCTGGGCCGAAATATAGCCCCTTTTCACTTTAAGACTGAAAGAGTAGCCGGGACCGCCTTACGCGCATGGTAATTTTGTCGAACTTCGGCTTGATTTCCTGGGACTTGGGAAATATTTTTCAGTCCCGGAAGCTCTAAACTAACTCCTGAATGCCTTGGTTTTTAGTGAAATGGACACAGGTAAAAGGAGCGCACGCTCGGTTTCCAGGTTGTAGGCCGAAATATAGCCCCACTTTATTTTAAGACTGAAAGTGTACACGAAACCGCCTTAAGCGTATCGAAATTTTTAGCCACTCTGGCTCGATATGCCAAAACTTGGGGGATATTTTCCAGTCCCAAGGACTCTAAACTAACTCCTGATGGCCTAAGATGTCAGTGAAATGGACACAGGTAAAATTAGCGCACGTCCGGTCTCGAGCTTCTAGGTCGAAATATAGCCCCCCTTAATTTTAAGACTGAAAGAGTAGCCGAGACCGCCTTACGCGCATCGTGATTTTGGGCCACTTTTGCTCGATTTCCCGCAAGTTGGCGAATAATTTAAAGTCCCGGGGACGCTAAACTAACTCCCGATGACCTTGGTTTGCAGTTTAATGAACACAGCAAAACATTCTGAACGCTCATCTTCGAGCTTCAGTGCCGCAATATAGCCCTACCTAAATTTAAGACTGAAAGAATAACCGAGAGCCCGTTACGCGCATCGTAATTTTCATCTACTTCGGCGCCATTTCCTGGAGCTTGGAGAATATTTTCCAGTTCCGGGGACTCTAAACTAACTCTTGATTGCCTTGGTTTGCAGTGACATGGACACAGGAAAGCTTTTTGAACCCTCACTTTCGAGCTTGTGGGCCTAAATATAGCCACACTTGACTTTAAGACTGAAACAGTAGCCGAGACCGCGTTACGCGCATCGTGATTTTGAGCAACTTCGGCTCGATTTCCCGGAACTTGGGGAATATTTTCCAGTCCCGGGGACTCTAAACTAACTCGTGCTAGTCTTGGTTTGCAGTGAAACGGAAACAGAAAGAGTTTTTGAACGCATACTTTCGAGCTACTGCACCGAAATAGAACCCCACTTCACTTGAAGACTGAAACAGTAGCCGAGACCGCCTTACGTGCGTCGTGATTTTGAGCAACTTCGGCTCGATTTGCCGGAACTAAGGGGATATATTCCAGTTCTGAGGACTCTAAACTAACTCCTGATGGCCTTGGTTTGCAGTAAAATGGACCCAGCAAAAGTTTTTGAACGCTCAATGTCGAGCTTCTGGGCCAAAATATAGCCCCCCATTACTTTAACACTGAAAGAGTAGCCGAGACCGACTTACGTGCATCGTGATTTTGACAAACTTCGGGTTGATTTCCCGGAACTTGGGGGATATTTTGCAGTCCCGGGGACTCTCAACTAACTCCTGCTTGTCTTGGCTTGCAGTGAAATGGACACAGCGAAAGTTTTTGAACGCTCACTCTCGAGCTTCTGGGACGAAATAGAGCCCCATTTTACTTTAAGACGGAAAGAGTAGGCGAGACCGTCTTGAGCGAATCGTGATTTTGAGCAATTTCGCGTTTATTTCCCGAAACTTGGGACATATATTCCAGTCAAAGGGACTCTACAGTAACTGCTGATGGCCTTGGTTTTCAGTGAAATGGACAGAGCACAACTTTGGAGCTTCTGGGCAGAAATATAGCCCCACTTTACTTTAAGACTGAAAGAGTAGATGAGACCGCCTTACGCGCATCGTAATTTTGACGAACTTCCAATGGATTTCCCGGAACTTGGGGGATATTTTGCAGTCCCTTGGACGCTAAACTAAGTCCTGATGGCCTTGTTTTGAAGTCAAATGGACACAACAAAACTTTTTGAACGCTCACTTTCTAGCTTGTGGGCCGAAATATAGCCACACTTGACTTTAGGACTGACACAGTAGCCGAGACCACGTTACGCGCATCATGAATTTGATCAACTTCGGCTGGATTTCCCGGGACTTGGGGGATATTCTCCAGTCCCGGGGACTCTAAACTAACTTCTGATGGCCTTGGTTTGCATTGAAGTGGATACAGATATACTTTTTGAACGCTCACTTTTGAGCTTCTGGGCCGAAATATAGCCCCACTTCACTTTAAGACTGAAAGAGTAGCCGAGACCGTCTTACGCGCATCGTGATTTTGACCAACGTCTTCTCGATTTTCCGGAACTTGGGAAATACATTCCACTCCCGGGGACTCTAAACTAACTACTGATAGCCTTGGTTTGCAGTGAAAGAGACACAGTAATTTTTTTGGAGCTTTGAGCTTGTGGGCCGAAATAGAGCCCCGCTTCACTTTAATACTGAAGGAGTAACCGACACCGCCTTAAGCACACCGTGATTTTGACCAACTTCGGCTCGATTTGCCGGAACTCGGGGGATATTTTCCAGTCCCGGGGACTCTAAACTAACTCCTGATTGTCTTGGTTTTCAGTGAAATGGACACAGCGAAACTTTTTGAACGCTCACTCTCGAGCTTCTGGACCGAAATATAGCCCCACTTTACTTTAAGACTGAAAGAGTAGCCGAGACCGTCTTGCGCAAATCGTGATTTTTACCAACTTCGGGTCGGTTTCCCGAAACCTGCGGAATATATTCCATTTCCACGGGCTCTAAACTAACTCCTGATGGCCTTGGTTTTCGGTGAAATAGACAAAGGAAAGCTTTTTGAACACTCTCTTTGTAGCTTCTGGGCCGAAATAGAATCCCACTTCACTTTCAGACTGAAATAGTAGCCGAGACCGCCTCACCCGCATCGTGAGTTAGACCAAGTTCAGCTCGATTTCACGCAACTTTTGGGATATGTTCCAGTCCGAGGGACTCTAAACTAACTCCGGATGGCCTTGGTTAGCACTGAAATGGGCACAGCATAAATTTTTGAGCGCCCACTTTGGAGCTTCTGGGCCGAAATATAGCCCCACTTCACTTTAAGACTGAAAGCGTAGCCGAGAACGCCTTACGCGCATCGTGATTTTGAGCATTTTCGGATCGATTTCTCGGAAGTTGGGGGATATTTTCCAGTCCCGGGGACTCTAAACTAACTCCTGATCGCCTTGCTTTGCATTGAAATGGACAGAGCAAAACTTTTTCAACGCTCACTTTCGAGCTTGTGGGCCGAAATATAGCCACACTTTACTTTAAGACTAAAACAGTAGCCGAGACCGCATTTCGCGCATCGTGATTTTGATCAACTTCGGCTCGATTTCCCGGAACTTAGGGAATATTTTCCAGGCCCGGGGACCCTAAACTAAGTCCTGATGGCCTTGTTTTGAAGTGAAATGCACACAGCAAAACTTTTTGAACGCTCGCTTTCTAGCTTGTGGGCCGAAATATAGGCCCTACTTCACTTTAAGACTGAAAGAGTAGCCGAGACCGCCATACGCGCATCGTAGTTTTGACCAACTTCGGCTCAATTTCCCGGAAGTTGGCGAATATTTTCAATTCCCAGGGAAGCTAAAATAACTTCCGATGGCCTTAGTTTGCAGTTAAATGGACACAGCAAAACTTTTTGAACGCTCACTTTCGAGCTTATTGCTCGAAATATAAACCCACTTAACTTTAAGACTGAAAGAGTAGCCGAGACCGCCTTACGCGCATTGTGATTTTGAGCAACTTTGGCTCGATCTGCCAGAATTTGGGAAATATTTTCCAGTCCTAAGGACTCTAAACTAACTCCTGATGGCCTAAGATGTCAGTGAAATGGACACAGGTAAAATTAGCGCACGCCCAGACTCGAGCTTCTAGGTCGAAATATAGCCCCCCTTAATTTTAAGACTGAAAGAGTAGCCGAGACCGCCTTACGCGCATCGTGATTTTGGGCCACTTTTGCTCGATTTCCCGCAAGTTGGTGAATAATTTAAAGTCCCGGGGACGCTAAACTAACTCCCGATGACCTTGGTTTGCAGTTTAATGAACACAGCAAAACATTCTGAACGCTCACCTTCGAGCTTCAGTGCCGCAATATAGCCCTACTTAAATTTAAGACTGAAAGAATAACCGAGAGCCCGTTACGCGCATCGTAATTTTCATCAACTTCGGCGCCATTTCCTGGAACTTGAAGAATATTTTCCAGCTCCGGGGACTCTAAACTAACTCCTGATTGCCTTGGTTTGCAGTCAAATGGACACAGCAAAGCTTTTTGAACGCTCACTTTCGAGCTTGTGGGCCTAAATATAGCCACACTTCACTTTAAGACTGAAACAGTAGCCGAGACCGCGTTACGCGCATCGTGATTTTGAGCAACTTCTGCTCGATTTCCCGGAACTTGCGAAATATTTTCCAGTCCCGGGGACTCTAAACTAACTCGTGCTCGTCTTGATTTTGCAGTGAAACGGAAACAGAAAAAGTTTTTGAACGCATACTTTCGAGCTTCTGGACCGAAATAGAACCCCACTTCACTTGAAGACTGAAAGAGTAGCCGAGACCGCCTTACGTGCATGGTGATTTTGAGCAACTTCGGCTCGATTTGCCGGAACTAAGGGGATATATTCCAGTTCTGAGGACTCTAAACTAATTCCTGATGGCCTTGGTTTGCAGTAAAATAGACCCAGCAAAACTTTTTGAACGCTCAATCTCGAGCTTCTGGGCCAAAATATAGCCCCCCATTACTTTAACACTGAAAGAGTAGCCGAGACCGCCTTACGTGCATCGTGATTTTGACAAACTTCGGGTTGATTTCCCGGAACTTGGGGGATATTTTGCAGTCCCGGAGACTCTCAACTAACTCCTGCTTGTCTTGGTTTGCAGTGAAATGGACACAGCGAAAGTTTTTGAACGCTCACTCTCGAGCTTCTGGGCCGAAATACATTCCCATTTTACTTTAAGACTGAAAGAGTAGGCGAGACCGTCTTGAGCGAATTGTGATTTTGAGCAATTTCGCGTTTATTTCCCGCATCTTGGGGGATATATTCCAGTCAAAGGGACTCTACAGTTACTCCTGATGGCCTTGGTTTTCAGTGAAATGGACAGAGCACAACTTTGGAGATTCTGGGCCGAAATATAGCCCCACTTTACTTTAAGACTGAAAGAGTAGATGAGACCGCCTTACGCGCATCGTAATTTTGACGAACTTCCAATGGATTTCCCGGAACTTGGGGGATATTTTGCAGTCCCTTGGACGCTAAACTAAGTCCTGATGGCCTTTTTTTGAAGTCAAATGGACAAAACAAAACTTTTTTAACGCTCACTTTCTAGCTTGTGGGCCGAAATATAGCCACACTTGACTTTAGGACTGACACAGTAGCCGAGACCACGTTACGCGCATCATGAATTTGATCAACTTCGGCTGGATTTCCCGGGACTTGGGGGATATCCTCCAGTCCCGGGGACTCTAAACTAACTTCTGATGGCCTTGGTTTGCACTGAAAGTGACAGAGCAAAACTTTTTAAACATTCACTTTCGAGCTTCTTGGCCGAAATATAGCCCCACTTCACTTTAAGACTGAAAGAGTAGCCGAGACCGTCTTAAGCGCATCGTTATTTTGACCAACGTCTTCTCGATTTTCCGGAACTTGGGAAATACATTCCACTCCCGGGGACTCTAAACTAACTACTGATAGCCTTGGTTTGCAGTGAAATAGACACAGTAATTTTTTTTGAGCTTTGAGCTTGTGGGCCGAAATAGAGCCCCACTTCACTTTAAGACTGAAAGAGTAGCCGACATCGCCTTAAGCGCACCGTGATTTTGACCAACTTCGGCTCGATTTGCCGGAACTTGGGGGATATTTTCCAGTCCCGGGGACTCTAAACTAACTCCTGATTGTCTTGGTTTTCAGTGAAATGGACACAGCGAAACTTTTTGAACGCTCACTCTCGAGCTTCTGGACCGAAATATAGCCCCACTTTACTTTAAGAACTGAAAGAATAGCCGAGACCGTCTTCGGCAAATCGTGATTTTGCCCAACTTCCGGTCGCTTTCCCGGAACTTGGGGGATATATTCCATTTCCGCGGGCTCTAAACTAACTCCTGATGACCTTGGTTTTCAGTGAAATGGAAAAAGGAAAGCTTTTTGAACACTCTCTTTGTAGCTTCTGGGCCGAAATAGAATCCCACTTCACTTTCAGACTGAAATAGTAGCCGAGACCGCCTCACGCGCATCGTGAGTTAGACCAAATTCAGCTCGATTTCACGCAACTTTTGGGATATTTTCCAGTCCGGAGGACTCTAAACTAACTCCGGAGGGCCTTGGTTTGCACTGAAATGCGCACAGCATAAATTTTTGAGCGCCCACTTTGGAGCTACTGGGCCGAAATATAGCCCCACTTAACTTTAAGACTGAAAGAGTAGCCGAGATCGCCTTACGCGCATCGTGATTTTGAGCATTTTCGGATCGATTTCTCGGAACTTGGGGGATATTTTCCAGTCCCGGGGACTCTAAACTAGCTCCTGATCGCCTTGCTTTGCATTGAAATGGACAGAGCAAAACTTTTTGAACGCTCACTTTCGAGCTTGTGGGCCGAAATATAGCCACACTTTACTTTAAGACTGAAAGAGTATCCGAGACCGTCTTAAGCGCATCGTTATTTTGACCAACGTCTTCTCGATTTTCCGGAACTTGGAAAATACATTCCACTCCCGGGGACTCTAAACTAACTACTGATAGCCTTGGTTTGCAGTGAAATAGACACAGCAAAACTTTTTGAACGCTCACTTTTGAGCTTCTGGGCCGAAATATAGGCACACTTGACTTTAAGACTGAAACACTAGCCGAGACCACGTTACGCGCATCATGAATTTGATCAACTTCTGCTCGCTTTCCCGGAACTTGGGGAATATTTTCCAGTCCCGGGGACCCTAAACTAACTTTTGATAGCCTTGGTTTGCAGTGAAATGCACACAGCAAAACTTTTTGAACGCTCACTTTCGAGCTTCTGGACAGAAATATAGCCCCACTTCACTTTAAGACTGAAAGGGTAGTCGGGACCGCTTTGGGAGCATCGTGATTTTGACCAACTTCAGCTCGATTTACCGGAACTTAGGGAATATTTTCCAGTCCCAGGGACGCTAAACTAACTCGTGATGGCCTCGTTTTTCAGTCAAAGAACAAAGCAAAACTTTTTGAAGGCTCACTTTCGGGCTTCTGGGCCGAAATATAGCCCCACTTCACTTTAAGACTGAAAGAGTAGCCGATACCGCATTTCGCATCGTGATTTTGATCAACTTCGCCTCGATTCCCGGAACTTGGGCAATATTTTTCAGTCCCGGGGACTCTAAACTAACCCCTGATGGCCTTGGTTTGCAGTGAAATGGACACAGCAAAACTTTTTGAACGCTCACTTTCGGGCTTCTGGCCCGAAATATAGCCCCACTTCACTTTAAGACAGAAAGAGTAGCCGAGACCACTTTAGGGGCATCGTGATCTTCACCAACCTCGGCTCAATTTCCCGGACCTTGGGGCATATTTTCTTGTCCCGGGGACGCTAAACTAACTCCTGATGGCCTTGGTTTTCAGTGAAATGAAGACAGCAAAACTTTTTGAACGCTCACTTTCGGACTTCTCGCCCGAAATATAGCCCCACTTCACTCTAAGACTGAAAGAGTAGCCGACACTACCTTACGCAAATCGTGATTTTGACCAACTTCGGCTCGATTTCCCGGAGGTTGGGGGATATTTTCCAGTCCCGGGGACTCTAAACTAGCTCCTGATGGCTTTGGTTTGCAGTCAAATAAATACAGGGAAACTTTTTGAACGCTCACTTTCAAGCTCCTGGGCATGAATAAAGCCTCACTTCACTTTAAGACTGAAACAGTAAGCGAGACCGCCTAACGCGCACCGTGATTTTGACCAACTTCGGCTAAACTTCCCTGAACTTGGGGGATATTTTCCAGTCCCGAAGACTCTTAAGTAACCCCTGATGGCCTTCGTTTGCATTGAAATGGATACAGCAAAACTTTTTGAAGCTCACTTTCGAGCTTCTGGGCCGAAATATAGCCCGAGTTCACTTTAAGACTGAAAGACTAGCCAAGACCGTCTTGCACGCATCGTGATTTTGGGCAACGTCTTCTCGATTTTCCGGAACTTGGGAAATATATCGCAGTCCCGAGGACTCTAAACTAACTCCTGATGGCCTTGGTTTGCAGTGAAATGGACACAGCAAATGTTTTGCAGCACTCACTTTGGAGCTTCTGGCCGAAATAGAGCCCCACTTCACTTTAAGACTGAAAGAGTAGCCGAGGCCGCCTTAGGCGCATCGTGATTTTGACCAACTTCGGCTTGAGTTGCCAGAACTTAAAAGATATTTTCCACTCTCGGGGACCCTAAACTAACTCAATTTTCAGCTTCTGGGCCGAAATATAGTCCCACTTCATTTTAAGACTGAAAGACTAGCCAAGACCGTCTTGCGCGCATCGTGATTTTGACCAACGTGTTCTCGATTTTCCGCAACTTGGGAAATATATCGCAGTCCCGAGGACTCTAAACTAACTCCTGATGGCCTTGGTTTTCAGTGAAACGGACACAGCAAATGTTTTGCAGCGCTCACTTTGGAGCTTCTGGGCCGAAATATAGCCCCACTTCACTTTAAGACTGAAAGAGTAGCCGAGGCCGCCTTAGGCGCATCGTGATTTTGACCAACTTCGGCTTGAGTTGCCAGAACTTAAAAGATATTTTCCACTCCCGGGGACTCTAAACTAACTCATGATGGCCTTGGTTTTCAGTGAAATTGAGAGAGCAAAACTTTTTGAACGCTCACTTTCGAGCTTCTGGACCGAAATATAGCCCTACTTCTCTTTCAGACTCAAAGAGTAGCCGAGACCGCCTTACGCGAATCGTTATTTTGACCAACTTCGTCTCGATTTCGCGGAGCTTGGAGGATATTTTCCAGTTCCGGGGACTGTAAACTACTTCCTGAGGGCCTTGCTTTGCAGTGAAATGGGCACAGCATATCTTTTTGAACGCTCACTTTCGAGCTTCTGGGCCAAAATATACAGCCACGTCACTTTAAGACTAAAAGAGTAGCCGAGACTGCTTTACGCGCATCGTGATTTTGACAAACTTCGGCTCGATTTTTCGGAACTTGGGGGATATTTTGATCTCCCGCAGACTGTAAACTATCTCCTGATGTGGTTTGGTTCGCGGTGAAATGGACAAAGCAAAACTTTTTGAACTTTCACTTTCCAGCTTTTGGGCCGAAATATAGCCCCAGTTCACTTTAAGAATCAAAGAGTAGCCGAGACCGCCTTACGCGCATCGTGATTTTGACAAAATTCGGCTCGATTTCCCCGAACTTGGCCGATATTGTCCAGTCCCGAGCAGTCTAAACTAACTCCTGATGGCCTTGGTTTGCAGTGAAATGAACAAGGTAACAGTTTTTGAACGCTTATTTTCCAGCTTCTGGGATGAAATATAGCCCGACTTCACTTTAAGACTGAAAGAGTAGGCGAGACCGCCTTACGCGCATCGTGATTTTGAGCAACTTCCGCTCGATTTTCTAGAATTTTGGCGATATTTTTAAGTCCCGGGGACTCTAAAGTAACTCCTGATGGCCTTGGTTTGATGTGAAATGGACGCAGGAAAACTTTTTGAACGCTCAGTTTCGAGCTTCTGGGCCGAAATACAACCGTACTTCACTTTAAGACTGAAATAGAAGCCGAGACCTCCTTACGAGCATCGTGATTTTGACCCAGTTAAGCTCGATTTCCCGGAACTTGGGGGATATTTTCCAGTCCGGGGGACTTTAAACTAACTCCTGATGGCCTTGGTTTGGAGTTAAATGCACAAAGCGTAACTTTTTAGAGGTTCACTTTCGAGCTTCTGGGCCGAAATATAGCCCCACTTTACTTTAAGACTGAAAGAGTAGCCGAGACCGTCTTACGCGCATCGTGATTTTGACCAACTTCCGTTGGATTTCCCGGAACTTCGGGGATATATTCCAGTCCCGCGGACTCTAAACTAACTGCTGATGGCCTTGGTTTGCAGTGAAATGGACACAGCACATTTTTTTGAACGCTCACTTTCGAGCTTCTCGGCCGAAATATAGCCCTACTTCACTTTAAGACTGAAAGAGTAGCCGAGACTGCCTTACGCGCATCGTAATTTTGACCAACTTCGGCTCGATTTCCCGGAAGTTGGCGATTATTTTCAATTCCCGGGGAAGCTAAACTAACTTCCGATGGCCTTAGTTTGCAGTTAAATGAACACAGCAAAACTTTTTGAATCCTCACTTTCGAGCTTATTGCTCGAAATATAGCCCCACTTAACTTTAAGACTGAAAGAGTAGCCGAGACCGCCTTACGCGCATCGTGATTTTGGGATACTTCGGCTTGATTTCCCGGAAATAGGGAAATATTTTCCAGTCCCGGGGACTCTAAACTAACTCCTGATGGCCTTGGTTTCCAGTGAAATGGACACAGGAACACTTTTTGAACGCGCACGTTCGAGCTTGCTGGCCGAAATATAGCCCTACTTCTTTTTAAGACTGAAAGAGTAGGCGGGAGCGCCTTACGCGCATTGTGATTTTGAGGATCTTCGGCTCGATCTGGCGAAACTTGGGAGATATTTTCCAGTCCCAAAGTCTCTAAACTCACTCCTGATTGTCTAAGATGTGAGTGAAATAGACACAAAAATTTTCAACCCTTACTTTCGAGCTTCTGGAGTTAAATCTAAGCCCACTTTACCGTAAGACTGAAAGAGTAGCCGAGACCCCCTTAAGCGCATGGTGATTTTGACTAACTTCGGGTGGATTTCCCGTAACTTGGGGATATTTCCAGTTCCTTTGACGCTAAACTAAGTCGTGATGGCCTTGTTTTGCAGTGAAATGGACACAGCAAAACTTTTTCAACACTCAGTTTCGAGCTTCTGGGACGAAATATTGCCCCAATTCACTTTAACAGTGAAAGAGTAGCCGAGACCGCTTTACGCCCCTCTTAATTTTGACCAACTTCGGCTCGATTTCCCGGAACTTGGGGGATATTTTCCAGTCCCGCGGACTCTAAAGTAACTTCTGATGGCCTTGCTCTGGAGTGAAATGGACACAGCACAACTTTTTGAACGCTCACTTTCGACCTTCTGGGGGGAAATAATTCCCCAGTTCACTTTAAGAATGAAAGAGTAACCGGGACCGCCTAACGCGCATCGTGATTTTGACCAACTTTGGCTCGATTTCCCGGGAAATGGGGGATATTTTCCGGTACCGGGGACTCTAAACTAACTCCTAATTTCCTCGGTTTGCAGTGAAATGGGCACAGCACAACTTTTTGAACGCTCACTTTTGAGCTTCTGGGCCGAAGCATAGCCCTACTTCACTTTAAGACTGAAAGACTAGCCGAGACCGCCTTACGCCCATCGTGATTTTGGGCTCCTTCGGCTCGATTTCCCGGAACTTGGGAGATAATTGCCAGTCCCGGGCACTCTAAACTAATTCCTGATGGCCTTGGTTTTCAGTGAAATGGACACAGCGAAACTTTTTTGAACGTTCACTTTCGAGCTTCTGGGCCGAAATATAGCCCCACTTCACTTTAACACTGAAAGAGTAGCCGGGACCGCCTTACGCGCATGGTAATTTTGTCGAACTTCGGCTTGATTTCCTGCGACTTGGGGAATATTTTCCAGTGCCGGAAACTCTAAACTAACTGCTAAATGCCTTGGTTTTTAGTGAAATGGACACAGGTAAAAGGAGCGCACGCTCGGTTTCCAGGTTGTAGGCCGAAATATAGCCCCACTTTATTTTAAGACTGAAAGTGTACACGAACCCGCCTTAAGCGCATCGAAATTTTTAGCCACTATGCCTCGATATCCCAAAACTTGGGGGATATTTTACAGTCCCAAGGACTCTAAACTAACTACTGATGGCCTAAGATGTCAGTGAAATGGACACAGGTAAAATTAGCGCACGCCCGGTCTCGAGCTTCTAGGTCGAAATATAGCCCCCCTTAATTTTAAGACTGAAAGAGTAGCCGAGACAGCCTTACGCGAATCGTGATTTTGGGCCACTTTTGCTCGATTTCCCGGAAGTTGGCGAATAATTTAAAGTCCCAGGGACGCTAAACTAACTCCCGATGACCTTGGTTTGCAGTTTAATGAACACAGCAAAAGATTCTGAACGCTCACCTTCGAGCTTCAGTGCCGCAATATAGCCCTACCTAAATTTAAGACGTAAAGAATAACCGAGAGCCCGTTATGCGCATCGTAATTTTCATCAACTTCGGCGCCATTTCCTGGAACTTGGAGAATATTTTCCAGCTCCGGGGACTCTAAACTAACTCCTGCTGGCCTTGGTTTGCAGTGAAATGGACACAGCAAAGCTTTTTGAACGCTCACTTTCGAGCTTGTGGGCCTAAATATAGCCACACTTCACTTTAAGACTGAAACAGTAGCCGAGACCACGTTTCGCGCATCGTGATTTTGAGCAACTTCGGCTCGATTTCCCGGAACTTGGGGAATATTTTCCAGTCCCGGGGACTCTAAACTAACTCGTGCTAGTCTTGGTTTGCAGTGAAACGGAAACAGAAAAAGTTTTTGAACGCATACTTTCGAGCTTCTGGACCGAAATAGAACCCCACTTCACGTGAAGACTGAAAGAGTAGCCGAGACCGCCTTACGTGCATGGTGATTTTGAGCAACTTCGGCTCGATTTGCCGGAACTAAGGGGATATATTCCAGTTCTGAGGACTCTAAACTGATTCCTGGTGGCCTTGGTTTGCAGTAAAATAGACCCAGCAAAACTTTTTGAACGCTCAATGTCGAGCTTCTTGGCCAAAATATAGCCCCCCATTACTTTAACACTGAAAGAGTAGCCGAGACCGCCTTACGTGCATCGTGATTTTGACAAACTTCGGGTTGATTTCCCGGAACTTGGGGGATATTTTCCAGTCCCGGGGACTCTCAACTAACTCCTGCTTGTCTTGGTTTGCAGTGAAATGGACACAGCGAAAGTTTTTGAACGCTCACTCTCGAGCTTCTGGGCCGAAATACAGCCCCATTTTACTTTAAGACTGAAAGAGTAGGCGAGACCGTCTTGAGCGAATCGTGATTTTGAGCAATTTCGCGTTTATTTCCCGAAACTTGGTGGATATATTCCAGTCAAAGGGACTCTACAGTAACTCCTGATGGCCTTGGTTTTCAGTGAAATGGACAGAGCACAACTTAGGAGCTTATGGGCAGAAATATAGCCCCACTTTACTTTAAGACTGAAAGAGTAGATGAGACCGACTTACGCGCATCGTAATTTTGACGAACTTCAAATGGATTTCCCGCAACTTGGGTCATATTTTGCAGTCCCTTGGACGCTAAACTAAGTCCTGATGGCCTTGTTTTGAAGTCAAGTGGACACAACAAAACTTTTTGAACCCTTACTTTCGAGGTTGTGGGCCGAAATATAGCCACACTTGACTTTAGGACTGACACAGTAGCCGAGACCACGTTACGCGCATCATGAATTTGATCAACTTCGGCTGGATTTCCCGGGACTTGGGGCATTTTTTCCAGTCCCGGGGACTCTAAACTAACTTCTGATGGCCTTGGTTTGCACTGAAAGTGACAGGGCAAAATTTTTTAAACAGTCACTTTCGAGCTTCTGGGCCGAAATATAGCCCGAGTTCACTTTAAGACGGAAAGAGTAGCCGAGATCACCTTACGCACATCGTGATTTTGACCAACTTCGGCTGGATTTACCGGAACTTGGGGGATATTTTCCACTAACGAGGACTCTTAACTAACCCTTGATGGCCTTGGTTTGCATTGACGTGGATACAGAATACTTTTTGAACGCTCACTTTTGAGCTTGTGGGCCGAAATAGAGCCCCACTTCACTTTAAGACTGAAAGAGTAGCCGAGACCGTCTTACGCGCATCGTAATTTTGACCAACGTCTTCTCGATTTTCCGGAACTTGGGAAATACATTCCACCGCCGGGGACTCTAAACTAACTACTGATAGCCTTGGTTTGCAGTGAAATAGACACAGTAATTTTTTTTGAGCTTTGAGCTTGTGGGCCGAAATAGAGCCCCACTTCACTTTAAGACTGAAGGAGTAACCGACACCGCCTTAAGCGCACCGTGATTTTGACCAACTTCGGCTCCATTTGCCGGAACTTGGGGGATATTTTCCAGTCCCGGGGACTCTAAACTAACTCCTGATTGTCTTGGTTTTCAGTGAAATGGACACAGCGAAACTTTTTGAACGCTCACTCTCGAGCTTCTGGACCGAAATATAGCCCCACTTTACTTTAAGACTGAAAGAGTAGCCGAGACCGTCTTGCGCAAATCGTGATTTTGACCAACTTCGGGTCGGTTTCCCGAAACTTGCGGAATATATTCCATTTCCGCGGGCTCTAAACTAACTCCTGATGGCCTTGGTTTTCAGTGAAATGGACAAAGGAAAGCTTTTTGAACACTCTCTTTGTAGCTTCTGGGCCGAAATAGAATCCCACTTCACTTTAAGACTAAAATAGTAGCCGAGACCGCCTCACGCGCATCGTGAGTTAGACCAAATTCAGCTCGATTTCACGCAACTTTTGGGATATGTTCCAGTCCGGGGGACTCTAAACTAACTCCGGATGGCCTTGGTTTGCACTGAAATACGCACAGCATAAATTTTAAAACGCCCACTTTGGAGCTTCTGGGCCGAAATATAGCCCCACTTCACTTTAAGACTGAAAGAGTAGCCGAGATCGCCTTACGCGCATCGTGATTTTGAGCATTTTCGGATCGATTTCTCGGAACTTGGGGGATATTTTCCAGTCCCGGGGACTCTAAACTAACTCCTGATCGCCTTGCTTTGCATTGAAATGGACAGAGCAAAACTTTTTGAACGCTCACTTTCGAGCTTGTGGGCCGAAATATAGCCACACTTTACTTTAAGACTGAAACAGTAGCCGACACCACGTTACGCGCATCATCAATATGATCAACTTCGGCTGGATTTCCCGGGACTTGGGGGATATGTTCCAGTCCCGGGGACTCTAAACTTACTCCTGATGGCCTTGGTTTGCATTGAAATACACACAGCACAATTTTTTGAACGCACACTTTCGAGATTCTGGGCCGAAATATAGCCCCACTTCACTTAAGACTGAAAGAGTAGCCGAGACCGCCTTGCTCGCATCGTGCGTTTGAGAAACTTCCCGTCGATATTCGGGAACTTGGGGGATATTTTCCAGTCCCAGGAACTCTAAACTAACTCCTCATGGCCTTGGTTTGCAGTGAAATGGACAGAGCAAAACTTTTTGAACGCTCACCTTCGAGCTTCCTGGCCGAAATAAAGCTCCACTTTACTTTAAGACTTAAAGAGTAACCGAGAGCACCTTACGCGCATTGTGATTTTGACAAACTTCGGATAGATCTCCCGGAACTTGGGGAACATTTTCCAGTCCCTTGGAGGCTAAACTAAGTCCTGATGGCCTTGTTTTGCAGTGAAATGGACACAGCAAAACTTTTTGAACGCTCACTTTCGAGCTTGGGGGCCGAAATATAGCCACACTTTACTTTAAGACTGAAACAGTAGCCGAGACCGCATTTCGCGCATCGTGATTTTGATCAACTTGAGCTCGCTTTCCCGGAACTTGGGGAATATTTTCCAGTCCTGGGGACCCTAAACTAACTTTTGATAGCTTTGGTTTGCAGTGAAATGCACACAGCAAAACTTTTTGAACGCTCACTTTCGAGCTTCTGGACAGAAATATAGCCCCACTTCACTTTAAGACTGAAAGGGTAGCCGAGACCGCTTTGGGAGCATCGTGTTTTTGACCAACTTCAGCTCGACTTACCGGAACTTGGGGAATATTTTCCAGTCCCAGGGACGCTAAACTAACTCGTGATGGCCTTGTGTTTAAGTCAAATAACACAGCAAAACTTTTTGAAGGCTCACTTTCGGGCTTCTGGGCCGAAATATAGCCCCACTTCACTTTAAGACTGAAAGAGTAGCCGATACCGCATTTCGCGCATCGTGATTTTGATCAACTTCGGTTGGATTCCCCGGAACTTGGGCAATATTTTTAAGTCCCGGGGACTCTACACTAACTCCTGATGGCGTTGGTTTGCAGTGAAATGGACACAGCAAAACTTTTTGAACGCTCACTTTCGGGCTTCTCGCCCGAAATATAGCCTCACTTCACTCTAAGACTGAAAGAGTAGCCGACACTACCTTACGCAAATCGTGATCTTGACGAACTTCGGCTCGATTTTCCGGAAGCTGGGGGATATTTTCCAGTCCCGGGGACTCTAAACTAGCTCGTGATGGCTTTGGTTTGCAGTCAAATAAACACAAGGAAGCTTTTTGAACGCTCACTTTCAAGCTCCTGGGCAGGAATAAAGCCTCACTTCACTTTAAGACTGAAACAGTAAGCGAGACCGCCTAACGCGCAGCGTGATTTTGACCAACTTCGGCTACACTTCCTTGAACTTGGGGGGATATTTTCCAGTCCCGAAGACTCTTAATTAACCCCTGATGGCCTTCGTTTGCATTGAAATGGATACAGCAAAACTTTTTGAAGCTCACTTTTGAGCTTCTGGCCCGAAATATAGCCCCACTTCACTTTAAGACTGAAAGACCAGCCAAGACCGTATTGCGCGCATCGTGATTTTGACCAACGTCTTCTCGATTTTCCGCAACTTGGGAAATATATTGCAGTCCCGGGGACTCTAAACTAACTCCTGATGGCCTTGGTTTGCAGTGAAATCTACACAGCAAATTTTCTGCAGCGCTCACTTTGGAGTTTCTGGGCCGAAATAGAGCCCTACTTCACTTTAAGACTGAAAGAGTAGCCGAGGCCGCCCTAGGCGCATCGTGATTTTGACCAACTTCGGCTTGAGTTGCCAGAACTTAAAAGATATTTTCCACTCCCGGGGACTCTAAACTAACTCATGATGGCCTTGGTTTTCAGTGAAATTGAGAGAGCAAAACTTTTTGAACGCTCACTTTCGAGCTTCTGGACCGAAATATAGCCCTACCTCACTTTCAGACTCAAAGAGTAGCCGAGACCGCCCTACGCGAATCGTTATATTGACCAACTTCGTCTCGATTTCGCGGAGCTTGGAGGATATTTTCCAGTTCCGGGGACTGTAAACTACTTCCTGAGGGCCTTGCTTTGCAGTGAAATGGGCACAGCATAACTTTTTGAAGGCTCACTTTCGAGCTTCTGGGCCAAAATATACAGCCACGTCACTTTAAGACTAAAAGAGTAGCCGAGACTGCTTTACGCGCATCGTGATTTTTACAAACTTCGGCTCGATTTCCCGGAACTTGGGGGATATTTTCATGTCCCGGAGACTGTAAACTATCTCCTGATGTGGCTTGGTTCGCTGTGAAATGGACACAGCAAAACTTTTTGAACTTTCACTTTCGAGCTTTTGGGCCGAAATATAGCCCAAGTTCACTTTAAGAATGAAAGAATAGCCGAGACCGCCTTACGCGCATCGTGATTTTTACCAACTTTGGCTAGATTTTCCAGGAAATGGGGAATATTTTCCGGTACCGGGGACTCTAAAGTAACTCCTGCTTGCTTTGGTTTGCGTTGAAATGGAGAGAGCAAAACTTTTTCAACGCTCCCCTTCGGGCTTCTGAGCCGAAATATAGCCCCATTTCAGTTTAAGACTGAAAGAGTAGCCGAGACCGTCTTACGCGCATCGTGATTTTGACCAACTTCGGCTGGACTTCCCGAAACTTCGGGGATATATTCAAGTTCCAAGGACTCTAAACTAACCCCTGATGGCCTTGGTCTGCAGTGAAATGGACACTGCAAATTTTTTTGAACGCTTACTTTCGAAATTCTGGGCCGAAATATAGCCCCACTTCACTTTAAGACTGAAATAGTAGCCGAGACCGCCATAGACGCATCGTGATTTTGACCAACTTCGGCTTGAGTTGCCAGAACTTAAGGGATATTTTTTAGTCCCGCGGACTCTAAGCTAACTCATGATAGCCTTGGTTTTCAGTTCAATTGAGAGAGCAAAACATTTTGAACGCTCACTTTCGAGCTTCTGGGCCGAAATATACAGCCACGTCACTTTAAGACTAAAAGAGTAGCCGAGACTGCTTTACGCGCATCGTGATTTTGACAAACTTCGGCTCGATTTCCAGGGACTTGGGGGATATTTTGATGTCCCGGACACTGTAAACAATCTGCTGATGTGGCTTGGTTTGCGGTGAAATGGACACAGCAAAACTTTTTGAACTTTCACTTTCGAGCTTCTGGGCCGAAATATAGCCCCAGTTCACTTTAAGAATCAAAGAGTAGCCGAGACCGCCTTACGCGCATCGTGATTTTGACAAACTTCGGCTCGATTTCCCCGAACTTGGGCGATATTTTCAGTCCTAAGGAGTCTAAACTAACTCCTGATGGCCTTGGTTTGTAGTGAAATGAACACAGCAAAACTTTTTGAACTTTCACTTTCTAGCTTCTCGCCCGAAATATAGCCTCGGTTCACTTTAAGAATCAAAGAGTAGCCGAGACCGCCTTACGCGCATCGTGATTTTGACAAAATTCGGCTCGATTTCCCCGAACTTGGGCGATATTTTCCAGTCCCGAGCAGTCTAAACTAACTCCTGATGGCCTTGGTTTGCAGTGAAATGAACAAGGTAACACTTTTTCAACGCTTATTTTCGAGCTTCTGGGATGAAATATAGCCCCACTTCACTTTAAGACTGAAAGAGTAGGCGAGACCGCCTTACGCGCATCGTGATTTTGAGCAACTTCCGCTCGATTTTCTAGAATTTTGGCGATATTTTCAAGTCCCGGATACTCTAAAGTAACTCCTGATGGCCTTGGTTTGATGTGAAATGGACGCAGGAAAACTTTTTGAACGCTCAGTTTCGAGCTGCTGGGCCGAAATACAACCGTACTTCAATTTAAGACTGAAATAGTAGCCGAGACCTTCTTACGAGCATCGTGATTTTGACCCAGTTCAGCTCGATTTCCCGGAACTTGGGGGATATTTTCCAGTCCGGGGGACTTTAAACTAACTCCTGATGGCCTTGGTTTGGAGTTAAATGCACAAAGCGTAAGTTTTTAAAGGTTCACTTTCGAGCTTCTGGGCCGAAATATAGCCCCACTTTACTTTAAGACTGAAAGAGTAGCCGAGACCGTCTTACGCGCATCGTGATTTTGACCAACTTCCGTTGGATTTCCCGGAACTTCGGGGATATATTCCAGTCCCGGGGACTCTAAACTAACTGCTGATGGCCTTGGTTTGCAGTGAGATGGACACAGCACATTTTTTTGAACGCTCACTTTCGAGCTTCTCGGCCGAAATATAGCCCTACTTCACTTTAAGACTGAAAGAGTAGCCGAGACTGCCTTACGCGCATCGTAATTTTGACCAACTTCGGCTCGATTTCCCGGAAGTTGGCGAATATTTTCAACTCCCGGGGAAGCTAAACTAACTTCCGATGGCCTTAGTTTGCAGTTAAATGGACACAGCAAAACTTTTTGAACGCTCACTTTCGAGCTTATGGCTCGAAATATAGCCCCACCTAATTTTAAGAGTGAAAGAGTAGCCGAGACCGCCTTACGCCCATCGTAATTTTGACCAACTTCGGCTCGATTTCCCGGAACTTGGGGGATATTTTCCAGTCCCGCGGACTCTAAAGTAACTCCTGATGGCCTTGCTCTGGAGTGAAATGGACACAGCACAACTTTTTGAACGCTCACTTTCGAGCTTCTGGGGGGAAATATTGCCTCAGTTGACTTTAAGAATGAAAGAGTAACCGGGACCGCCGTACGCGCATCGTGATTTTGATCAACTTTGGCTCGGTTTCCCGGGGAATGGGGGATATTTTCTGGTACCGGGGACTCTAAACTAACTCCTGATTTCCTCGGTTTGCAGTGAAATGGACACAGCACAACTTTTTGAACGCTCACTTTTGAGCTTCTGGACCGAAGCATAGCCCTACTTCACCTTAAGACTGAAAGACTAGCCGAGACCGCCTTACGCGCATCGTGATTTTGGGCTACTTCGGCTCGATTTCCCGGAACTTGGGAGATAATTGCCAGTCCTGGGCACTCTAAACTAATTCCTGATGGCCTTGGTTTTATGTGAAATGGACACAGCCAAACTTTTTGAACGTTTACTTTCGAGCTTCTGGGCCGAAGTATAGCCCCACTTCACTTTAAGACTGAAAGAGTAGCCGGCACCGCCTTACGCGCATGGTAATTTTGTCGAACTTCGGCTTGATTTCCTGGGACTTGGGGGATATTTTCCAGTCCCGGAAGCTCTAAACTAACTCCTGAATGCCTTGGTTTTTAGTGAAATGGACACAGGTAAAAGGAGCGCACGCTCGGTTTCCAGGTTGTAGGCCGAAATATAGCCCCACTTTATTTTAAGACTGAAAGTGTACACGAAACCGCCTTAAGCGCATCGAAATTTTTAGCCACTATGGCTCGATATGCCAAAACTTGGGGGATATTTTCCAGTCCCGGGGACTCTACCCTAACTCTTGATGGCCTTAGTTTTCAGTGATATGTACACAGGTAAAAGGAGCGCACGCTCGGTGTTGAGCTTGTCGGCCGAAATATAGCCCCACTTCATTTTAAGACTGAAAGAGTAGCCGAGACCGCCTTACGCGCATCGTGATTTTGAGGAACTTTGGCTCGATCTGCCAGAATTTGGGAAATATTTTCCAGTCCCAAGGACTCTAAACTAACTCCTGATGGCCTAAGTAGTCAGTGAAATGGACACAGGTAAAATTAGCGCACGCCCGGTCTCGAACTTCTAGGTCGAAATATAGCCCCCCTTAATTTTAAGACTGAAAGAGTAGCCGAGACAGCCTTACGCGCATCGTGATTTTGGGCCACTTTTGCTAAATTTCCCGCAAGTTGGCGAATAATTTAAAGTCCCGGGGACGCTAAACTAACTCCCGATGACCTTGGTTTCAGTTTAATGAACACAGCAAAACATTCTGAACGCTCACCTTCGAGCTTCAGTGCCGCAATATAGCCCTACTTAAATTTAAGACTGAAAGAATAACCGAGAGCCCGTTACGCGCATCGTAACTTTCATCAACTTCGGCGCCATTTCCTGGAACTTGGAGAATATTTTCCAGTTCCGGGGAATCTAAACTAACTCCTGCTTGCCTTGGTTTGCAGTGAAATGGACACAGGAAAACTTTTTGAACGCTCACTTTCGAGCTTGTGGGCCTAAATATAGCCACACTTCACTTTAAGACTGAAACAGTAGCCGAGACTGCGTTACGCGCATCGTGATTTTGAGCACCTTCTACGCGCTTTCCTGAAACTTGGGGAATATTTTCCAGTCCCGGGGACTCTAAACGAACTCCTGATGGCCATGATTTGCAGTGAAATTCACACAGCACAAGTTTTTGAACGAACACTTTCGAGCTTTTAGGCCAAAATATAGTCCCACATCACTTACGACTTAAAGAGTAGCCGAGACCGCCATGCGCGCATCGTGATTTTGAGCAACGTCGGGTCGATATTCCGGAACTTGGGGGATATTTTTCAGTCCCAGGGCCTCTAAACTAACGCTTGATGGCCTTGGTTTGCAGTGAAATGGAGACAGCAAAACTTCTTGAACGCTCACCTTCAAGCCTCTGGGCCGATATATAGCCCACTTTACTTTAATACAGAAAAAGTAGCCGAGACCGCCTTACGCGGATCGTGATTTTGACAAACCTCGGGTGGATTTCCCGGAACTTGGGGGATATTTTCCAATCCCTTGGACGCTAAACTAGGTGCCGATGGCCTTGTTTTGCAGTGAAATGGACACAGCAAAGCTTTTTGAACGCTCACTCTCGACCTTCTGGGCCGAAATACAGCCCCATTTTACTTTAAGACTGAAAGAGTAGGCGAGACCGTCTTGAGCGAATCGTGATTTTGAGCAATTTCGCGTTTATTTCCCGAAACGTGGGGGATATATTCCAGTCAAAGGGACTCTACAGTCACTCCTGATGGCCTTGGTTTTCACTGAAATGGACAGAGCACAACTTAGGAGCTTCTGGGCAGAAATATAGCCCCACTTTACTTTAAGACTGAAAGAGTAGATGAGACCGCCTTACGCGCATCGTAATTTTAACGAACTTCCAATGGATTTCCCGGAACTTGGGGGATATTTTCCAGTCCCTTGGACGTTAAACTAGGTGCCGATAGCCTTGTTTTGCAGTGAAATGGACACAGCAAAGCTTTTTGAACGCTCACTTTCGACATTCTGGGCCGAAATATAGCCATACTTCACTTTAAGACTCAAACAGTAGCCGAGACCACGTTTCGCGCATCGTGATTTTGGTCAACTTCGGCTCGATTTCCCGGAACTTGCGAAATATTTTGCAGTCCCGGGGACTCTAAACTAACTCGTGCTGGTCTTGGTTTGCAGTGAAACGGAAACAGAAAAAGTTTTTGAACGCATACTTTCGAGCTTCTGGACCGAAATAGAACCCCACTTCACTTGAAGACTGAAAGAGTAGCCGATACCGCCTTACGTGCATCGTGATTTTGACAAACTTCGGGTTGATTTCCCGGAACTTGGGGGATATTTTCTAGTCCCAGGGAATCTCAACTAACTCCTGCTTGTCTTGGTTTGAAGGGAAATGGACACAGCGAAAGTTTTTGAACGCTCACTCTCGAGCTTCTGGGCCGAAATACAGCCCCATTTTACTTTAAGACTGAAAGAGTAGGCGAGACCGTCTTGAGCGAATCGTGATTTTGAGCAATCTCGCGTTTATTTCCCGAAACGTGGGGGATATATTCCAGTCAAAGGGACTCTACAGTAACTCCTGATGGCCTTGGTTTTCAGTGAAATGGACAGAGCACAACTTAGGAGCTTCTGGGCAGAAATATAGCCCCACTTTACTTTAAGACTAAAAGAGTAGATGAGACCGACTTCCGCGCATCGTAATTTTGACGAACTTCGAATGGATTTCCCGGAACTTGGGGGATATTTTGCAGTCCCTTGGACGGTAAACTGAGTCCTGATGGCCTTGTTTTGTAGCCAAATGGATACAACAAAACTTTTTGAACGCTCACTTTCTAGCTTGTGGGCCGAAATATAGCTACACTTCACTTTAGGACTGACACAGTAGCCGAGACCACGTTACGCGCATCATGAATTTGATCAACTTCGGCTGGATTTCCCGGGACTTGGGGGATATTCTCCAGTCCCGGGGACTCTAAACTAACTTCTGATGGCCTTGGTTTGCACTGAAAGTGACAGAGCAAAACTTTTTAAACATTCACTTTCGAGCTTCTGGGCCGAAATATAGCCCCAGTTCACTTTAAGACTGAAAGAGTAGCCGAGACCACCTTACGCACATCGTGATTTTGACCAACTTCGGCTGGATTTACCGGAACTTGGGGGATATTTTCCAGTCCCTAGGACTCTTAAGTAACCCCTGAGGGCCTTGGTTTGCATTGAAATGGATACAGCAAAACTTTTTGAACGCTCACTTTTGAGCTTCTGGGCCGAAATATAGCCCCACTTCACTTTAAGACTGAAAGAGTAGCCGAGACCGTCTTAAGCGCATCGTTATTTTGACCAACGTCTTCTAGATTTTCCGGAACTTGGGAAATACATTCCACTCCCGGGGACTCTAAACTAACTACTGATAGCCTTGGTTTGCAGTGAAATAGACACAGTAATTTTTTTGAGCTTTGAGCTTGTGGGCCGAAATAGAGCCCCACTTCACTTTAAGACTGAAGGAGTAGCCGACACCGCCTTAAGCGCACCGTGATTTTGACCAACTTCGGCTCGATTTGCCGGAACTTGGGGGATATTTTCCAGTCCGGGGGACTTTAAACTAAGTCCTGATTGTCTTGGTTTTCAGTGAAATGGACACAGCGAAACTTTTTGAACGCTCACTCTCGAGCTTCTGGACCGAAATATAGCCCCACTTTACTTTAAGAACTGAAAGAGTAGCCGAGACCGTCTTGCGCAAATCGTGATTTTGACCAACTTCGAGCCGGTTTCCCGAAACTTGGGGGATATATTCCATTTCCGCGGGCTCTAAACTAACTCCTGATGGCCTTGGTTTTCAGTGAAATGGACAAAGGAAAGCTTTTTGAACACTCTCTTTGTAGCTTCTGGGCCGAAATAGAATCCCACTTCACTTTCAGACTGAAATAGTAGCCGAGACCGCCTCACGCGCATCGTGAGTTAGACCAAAATTCAGCTCGATTTCACGCAACTTTTGGGATATTTTCCAGTCCCGGGGACTCTAAACTAACTCCGGATGGCCTTGGTTTGCACTGAAATGCACACAACATAAATTTTTGAACCCCCACTTTGGAGCTTCTGGGCCGAAATATAGCCCCACTTCACTTTAAGACTGAAAGAGTAGCCGAGATCGCCTTACGCGCATCGTGATTTTGAGCATTTTCGGATCGATTTCTCGGAAGTTGGGGGATATTTTCCAGTCCCGGGGACTCTAAACTAACTCCTGATCGCCTTGCTTTGCATTGAAATGGACAGAGCAGAACTTTTTGAACGCTCACTTTCGAGCTTGTGGGCCGAAATATAGCCACACTTTACTTTAAGACTGACACAGTAGCCGAGACCGCATTTCGCGCATCGTGATTTTCATCAACTTGGGCTCGCTTTCCCGGAACTTGGGGAATGTTTTCCAGTCCCGGGGACCCTAAACTAAGTCCTGATGGCATTGTTTTGAAGTGAAATGGACACAGCAAAACTTTTTGAACGCTCACTTTCTAGCTTGTGGGCCGAAATATAGGCACACTTGACTTTAAGACTGAAACAGTAGCCGAGACCGCGTTATGCGCATCATGAATTTGATCAACTTCGGCTCCAATTCCCGGGACTTGGGGGATATGTTCCAGTCCCGGGGACTATAAACTAACTCCTGATGGCCTTGGTTTGCATTGAAATGGACACAGCACAATTTTTTGAACGCACACTTTCGAGATTCTGGGCCGAAATATAGCCCCACTTCACTTAAGACTGAAAGAGTAGCCGAGACCGCCTTGCTCGCATCGTGAGTTTGACAAACTTCTGGTCGATATTCCGGAACTTCGGGGATATTTTCCAGTCCCAGGAACTCTAAACTAACTCCTCATGGCCTTGGTTTGCAGTGAAATGGACAGAGCAAAACTTTTTGAACGCTCACCTTCGAGCTTCCTGGCCGAAATAAAGCCCCACTTTACTTTAAGACTTAAAGAGTAACCGAGAGCACCTTACGCGCATTGTGATTTTGACAAACTTCGGGTGGATCTCCCGGAACTTGGGGAACATTTTCCAGTCCCTTGGACGCTAAACTAAGTCCTGATGGCCTTGTTTTGCAGTGAAATGGACACAGTAAAACTTTTTGAACGCTCACTTTCGAGCTTGTGGGCCGAAATATAGCCACACTTTACTTTAAGACTGAAACAGTAGCCGAGACCGCATTTCGCGCATCGTGATTTTGATCAACTTGGGCTCGCTTTCCCGGAACTTGGGGAATATTTTCCAGTCCCGGGGACCCTAAACTAACTTTTGATAGCTTTGGTTTGCAGTGAAATGCACACAGCAAAACTTTTTGAACGCTCACTTTCGGGCTTCTGGACAGAAATATAGCCCCACTTCACTTTAAGACTGAAAGGGTAGTCGAGACCGCTTTGGGAGCATCGTGATTTTGACCAAGTTCAGCTCGATTTACCGGAACTTGGGGAATATTTTCCAGTCCCAGGGACGCTAAACTAACTGGTGATGGCCTTGTTTTTCAGTCAAAGAACACAGCAAAACTTTTTGAAGGCTCACTTTCGGGCTTCTGGGCCGAAATATAGCCCCACTTCACTTTAAGACTGAAAGAGTAGCCGATACCGCTTTTCGCGCATCGTGATTTTGATCAACTTCGGTTGGATTCCCCGGAGCTTGGGCAATATTTTCCAGTCCCGGGGACTCTAAACTAACCCGTGATGGCCTTGGTTTGCAGTGAAATGGACACAGCAAAACTTTTTGAACGCTCACTTTCGGGCTTCTGGCCCGAAATATAGCCCCACTTCACTTTAAGACAGAAAGAGTAGCCGAGACCACTTTAGGGGCATCGGGATTTTGACCAACGTCGGCTCAATTTCCCGGAAGCTGGGGCATATTTTCTTGTCCCGGGGACGCTAAACAAACTCCTGGTGGCCATGGTTTGCAGTGAAATGAAGACAGCAAAACTTTTTGAACTTTCACTTTCTAGCTTCTGGGCCAAAATATAGCCCCAGTTCACTTTAAGAATCAAAGAGTAGCCGAGACCGCCTTACGCGCATCGTGATTTTGACAAAATTCGGCTCCATTTCCCCGAACTTGGCCGATATTTTCCAGTCCCGAGCAGTCTAAACTAACTCCTGATGGCCTTGGTTTGCAGTGAAATGAACAAGGTAACACTTTTTCAACGCTTATTTTCGAGCTTCTGGGATGAAATATAGCCCCACTTCACTTTAAGACTGAAAGAGTAGGCGAGACCGCCTTACGCGCATCGTGATTTTGAGCAACTTCTGCTCGATTTTCTAGAATTTTGGCGATATTTTCAAGTCCCGGATACTCTAAAGTAACTCCTGATGGCCTTGGTTTGATGTGAAATGGACGCAGGAAAACTTTTTGAACGCTCAGTTTCGAGCTTCTGGGCCGAAATACAACCGTACTTCACTTTAAGACTGAAATAGTAGCCGAGACCTTCTTACGAGCATCGTGATTTTGACCCAGTTCAGCTCGATTTCCCGGAACTTGGGGGATATTTTCCAGTCCGGGGGACTTTAAACTAACTCCTGATGGCCTTGGTTTCCAGTGAAATGGACACAGGAACACTTTTTGAACGCACACTTTCGAGCTTGCTGGCCAAAATATAGCCCTACTTCTTTTTTAAGACTGAAAGAGTAGGTGGGAGCGCCTTACGCGCATTGTGATTTTGAGGATCTTCGGCTCGATCTGGCGAAACTTGGGAGATATTTTCCAGTCCCAAAGTCTCTAAACTCACTCCTGATTGTCTAAGATGTGAGTGAAATAGACACAAAAATTTTCAACCCTTACTTTCGAGCTTCTGGAGTTAAATCTAAGCCCACTTTACCTTAAGACTGAAAGAGTAGCCGAGACCCCCTTAAGCGCATGGTGATTTTGACTAACTTCGAGTGGATTTCCCGTAACTTGGGGGATATTTCCAGTTCCTTTGACGCTAAACTAAGTCGTGATGGCCTTGTTTTGGAGTGAAATGGACACAGCAAAACTTTTTAAACACTCAGTTTCGAGCTTCTGGGCCGAAATATTGCCCCAATTCACTTTAAGCCTGAAAGAGTAGCCGAGACTGCCGTACGCGCGTCGTGATTTGACCAACTTCGGTTAAATTTCCCGGAACTTGGGGGATATTTTCCAGCCCCGGGGACTCTAAACTGAGCCCCGACGTCCTTGGTCTGCAGTAAAATGGACACAGCAAAACTTTTTGAGCGCTCACTTTGAGCTTCTGAGCCGAAATATAGCTCCACTTCACTTTAAAAGTGAAAGACTAGCCGAGACCGCCTTACGCCCATCGTAATTTTGACCAACTTCGGCTCGATTTCCCGGAACTTGGGGGATATTTTCCAGTCCCGCGGACTCTAAAGTAACTCCTGATGGCCTTGCTCTGGAGTGAAATGGACACACCACAACTTTTTGAACGCTCACTTTCGAGCTTCTGGGGCGAAATAATACCCCAGTTTACTTTAAGAATGAAAGAGTAACCGGGACCGCCTTACGCGCATCGTGATTTTGACCAACTTTGGCTCGATTTTCCGGTACCGGGGACTCTAAACTTACTCCTGATTTCCTCGGTTTGCAGTGAAATGGACGCAGCACAACTTTTTGAACGCTCACTTTTGAGCTTCTGGGCCGAAGCATAGCCCTACTTCACCTTAAGACTCAAAGACTAGCCGAGACCGCCTTACGCGCATCGTGATTTCGGGCTACTTCGGCCCGATTTCCCGGAACTTGGGAGATAATTGCCAGTCCCGGGCACTCTAAACTAATTCCTGATGGCCTTGGTTTTCAGTGAAATGGACACAGCCAAACTTTTTGAACGTTCACTTTCGAGCTTCTGGGCCGAAATATAGCCCCACTTCACTTTAAGACTGAAAGAGTAGCCGGCACCGCCTTACGCGCATGGTAATTTTGTCGAACTTCGGCTTGATTTCCTGGGACTTGGGGGATATTTTTCAGTCCCGGAAGCTCTAAACTAACTCCTGAATGCCTTGGTTTTTAGTGAAATGGACACAGGTAAAAGGAGCGCACGCTCGGTTTCCAGGTTGTAGGCCGAAATATAGCCCCACTTTATTTTAAGACTGAAAGTGTACACGAAACCGCCTTAAGCGCATCGAAATTTTTAGCCACTATGGCTCGATATGCCAAAACTTGGGGAATATTTTCCAGTCCCGGGGACTCTACCCTAACTCTTGATGGCCTTAGTTTTCAGTAAAATGGTCACAGGTAACAGGAGCGCACGCTCGGTGTCGAGCTTCTAGGCCGAAATGTAGCCCCAGTTCATTTTAAGACTGAAAGAGTAAACGAAACTGCCGTACGCCTATCGTAATTTTAAGAAAGTATGGCTCAATTTGCCGAAACTTGGAGGATAGCTTCCAGTCTCGAGGATTCTAAACTATCTCCTGATGGACATAGTTCTTAGTGAAACGGACACAGGTAAAAGGAGAGCACGCTCGGTGTCGAGCTTCTAGGTCGAAATATAGCCCCCCTTAATTTTACTGAAAGAGTAGGCGAGACCGCGTTACGCGCATGGTGATTTTGGGCCACTTTTGCTCGATTTCCCGGGAAAATTTAAAGAAATTTAAAGTCCCGGGGACGCTAAACTAACTCCCGATGACCTTGGTTTGCAGTTTAATGAACACAGCAAAACATTCTGAACGCTCACCTTCGAGCTTCAGTGCCGCAATATAGCCCTACTTAAATTTAAGACTGAAAGAATAACAGAGAGCCCGTTACGCGCATCGTAATTTTCATCAACTTCGGCGCCATTTCCTGGAACTTGGAGAATATTTTCCAGTTCCGGGGACTCTAAACTAACTCCTGATTGCCTTGGTTTGCAGTGAAATGGACACAGCAAAACTTTTTGAACGCTCACTTTCGAGCTTGTGGGCCTAAATATAGCCACACTTCACTTTAAGACTGAAACAGTAGCCGAGACCGCGTTACGTGCATCGTGATTTTGAGCAACTTCTGCTCGCTTTCCTGGAACTTGGGGAATATTTTCCAGTCCCGGGGACTGTAAACTAACTGCTGATGGCCATGGTTTGCAGTGAAATTCACACAGCACAAGTTTTTGAACGAACACTTTCGAGCTTTTAGTTCAAAATATAGTCCCACATCACTTACGACTTAAAGAGTAGCCGAGACCGGCGTGCGCGCATCGTGATTTTGACCAACTTCGGGTCGATATTCCGGAACTTGGGGGATATTTTCCAGTCCCAGGGACTCTAACCTAACTCTTGATAGCCTTGGTTTGTAGTGAAATGGAGACAGCAAAACTTTTTGAACGCTCACCTTCAAGCTTCTGGGCCGAAATATAGCCCACTTTACTTTAATACTGAAAAAGTAGCCGAAACCGCCTTACGCGCATCGTGATTTTGAAAAACTTCGGGTGGATTTCCCGGAACTTGGGGGATATTTTCCAGTCCCTTGGACGCTAAACTAGGTGCCGATGGCCTTGTTTTGCAGTGAAATGGACACAGCAAAGCTTTTTGAACGCTCACTTTCGAGCTTGTGGGCCGAAATATAGCCCCACTTCACTTTAAGACTCAAACAGTAGCCAAGACCACGTTTCGCGCATCGTGATTTTGATCAACTTCGGCTCGATTTCCCGGAACTTGCGAAATATTTTGCAGTCCCGGGGACTCTAAACTAACTCGTGCTGGTCTTGGTTTGCAGTGAAACGGAAACAGAAAAAGTTTTTGAACGCATACTTTCGAGCTTCTGGACCGAAATAGAACCCCACTTCACTTGAAGACTGAAAGAGTAGCCGAGACCGCCTTACGTGCATCGTGATTTTGAGCAACTTCGGCTGGATTTGCCGGAACTAAGGGGATATATTCCAGTTGTGAGGACTCTAAACTAATTCCTGGTGGCCTTGGTTTGCAGTAAAATGGACCCAGCAAAAGTTTTTGAACGCTCAATGTCGAGCTTCTGGGCCAAAATATAGCGCCCCATTACTTTAACACTGAAAGAGTAGCCGAGACCGCCTTACGTGCATCGTGATTTTGACAAACTTCGGGTTGATTTCCCGGAACTTGGGGGATATTTTGCAGTCCCGGGGACTCTCAACTAACCCCTGCTTGTCTTGGTTTGCAGTGAAATGGACACAGCGAAAGTTTTTGAACGCTCACTCTCGAGCTTCTGGGCCGAAATACAGCCCCATTTTACTTTAAGACTGAAAGAGTAGGCGAGACCGTCTTGAGCGAATCGTGGTTTTGAGCAATTTCGCGTTTATTTCCCGAAACGTGGGGGATATATTCCAGTCAAAGGGACTCTACAGTCACTCCTGATGGCCTTGGTTTTCAGTGAAATGGACAGAGCACAACTTTGGAGCTTCTGGGCAGAAATATAGCCCCACTTTACTTTAAGACTGAAAGAGTAGATGAGACCGCCTTACGCGCATCGTAATTTTGACGAACTTCCAATGGATTTCCCAGAACTTGGGGGATATTTTGCAGTCCCTTGGACGCTAAACTAAGTCCTGATGGCCTTGTTTTGAAGTCAAATGGACACAACAAAACTTTTTGAACGCTCACTTTCTAGCTTGTTGGCCGAAATATAGCCACACTTGACTTTAGGACTGACACAGTAGCCGAGACCACGTTACGCGCATCATGAATTTGATCAACTTCGGCTGGATTTCCCGGGACTTGGCGGATATTCTCCAGTCCCGGGGACTCTAAACTAACTTCTGATGGCCTTGGTTTGCACTGAAAGTGACAGAGCAAAACTTTTTAAACATTCACTTTCGAGCTTCTGTGCCGAAATATAGCCCCAGTTCACTTTAAGACTGAAAGAGTAGCCGAGACCACCTTACGCACATCGTGATTTTGACCAACTTCGGCTGGATTTACCGGAACTTGGGGGATATTTTCCAGTCCCTAGGACTCTTAAGTAACCCCTGATGGCCTTGATTTGCATTGAAATGGACACAGCAAAACTTTTTGAACGCTCACTTTTGAGCTTCTGGGCCGAAATATAGCCCCACTTCACTTTAAGACTGAAAGAGTAGCCGAGACCGTCTTAAGCGCATCGTTATTTTGACCAACGTCTTCTCGATTTTTCGGAACTTGGGAAATACATTCCACTACCGGGGACTGTAAAGTAACTACTGATAGCCTTGGTTTGCAGTGAAATAGACACAGTAATTTTTTTTTGAGCTTTGAGCTTGTGGGCCGAAATAGAGCCCCACTTCACTTTAAGACTGAAGGAGTAGTCGAGACCGCCTTAAGCGCACCGTGATTTTGACCAACTTCGGCTCGATTTGCCGGAACTTGGGGGATATTTTCCAGTCCCGGGGACTCTAAACTAACTCCTGATTGTCTTGGTTTTCAGTGAAATGGACACAGCGAAACTTTTTGAACGCTCACTCTCGAGCTTCTGGACCGAAATATAGCCCCACTTTACTTTAAGAACTGAAAGAGTAGCCGAGACCGTCTTGCGCAAATTGTGATTTTGACAAACGTCGAGCCGGGTTCCCGAAACTTGGGGGATATATTCCATTTCCGCGGGCTCTAAACTAACTCCTAATGGCCTTGGTTTTCAGTGAAATGGACAAAGGAAAGCTTTTTGAACACTCTCTTTGTAGCTTCTGGGCCGAAAAAGAATCCCACTTCACTTTCAGACTGAAATAGTAGCCGAGACCGCCTCACGCGCATCGTGAGTTAGACCAAGTTCAGCTCGATTTCACGCAACTTTTGGGATATTTTCCAGTCCCGGGGACTCTAAACTCACTCCGGATGGCCTTGGTTTGCACTGAAATGCGCACAACATAAATTTTTGAACGCCCACTTTGGAGCTTCTGGGCCGAAATATAGCCCCACTTTACTTTAAGACTGAAAGAGTAGCCGAGATCGCCTTACGCGCATCGTGATTTTGAGCATTTTCGGATCGATTTCTCGGAAGTTGGGGGATATTTTCCAGTCCCGGGGACTCTAAACTAACTCCTGATCGCCTTGCTTGGCATTGATATGGACAGAGCAGAACTTTTTGAACGCTCACTTTCGAGCTTGTGGGCCGAAATATAGCCACACTTTACTTTAAGACTGAAACAGTAGCCGAGACCGCATTTCGCGCATCGTGATTTTCATCAACTTCGGCTCGCTTTCCCGGAACTTGGGGAATGTTTTCCAGTCCCGGGGACCCTAAACTAAGTCCTGATGGCATTGTTTTGAAGTGAAATGGACACAGCAAAACTTTTTGAACGCTCACTTTCTAGCTTGTGGGCCGAAATATAGGCACACTTGACTTTAAGACTGAAACAGTAGCCGAGACCGCGTTACGCGCATCATGAATTTGATCAACTTCGGCTCCAATTCCCGGGACTTAGGGGATATGTTCCAGTCCCGGGGACTCTAAACTAACTCCTGATGGCCTTGGTTTGCATTGAAATGGACACAGCACAATTTTTTGAACGCACACTTTCGAGATTCTGGGCCGAAATATAGCCCCACTTCACTTAAGACTGAAAGAGTAGCCGAGACCGCCTTGCTCGCATCGTCAGTTTGACAAACTTCCGGTCGATATTCCGGAACTTGGGGGATATTTTCCAGTCCCAGGAACTCTAAACTAACTCCTCATGGCCTTGGTTTGCAGTGAAATGGACAGAGCAAAACTTTTTGAACGCTCACCTTCGAGCTTCCTGGCCGAAACAAAGCCCCACTTTACTTTAAGATTTAAAGAGTAACCGAGAGCACCTTACGCGCATTGTGATTTTGAAAAACTTCGGGTGGATCTCCCGGAACTTGGGGAACATTTTCCAGTCCCTTGGACGCTAAACTAAGTCCTGATGGCCTTGTTTTGCAGTGAAATGGACACAGCAAAACTTTTTGAACGCTCACTTTCGAGCTTGTGGGCCGAAATATAGCCACACTTTACTTTAAGACTGAAACAGTAGCCGAGACCGCATTTCGCGCATCGTGATTTTGATCAACTTGGGCTCGCTTTCCCGGAACTTGGGGAATATTTTCCAGTCCCGGGGACCCTAAACTAACTTTTGATAGCTTTGGTTTGCAGTGAAATGCACACAGCAAAACTTTTTGAACGCTCACTTTCGAGCTTCTGGACAGAAATATAGCCCCACTTCACTTTAAGACTGAAAGGGTAGCCGAGACCGCTTTGGGAGCATCGTGATTTTGACCAACTTCAGCTCGATTTACCGGAGCTTGGGGAATGTTTTCCAGTCCCAGGGACGCTAAACTAACTGGTGATGGCCTTGTTTTTCAGTCAAAGAACACAGCAAAACTTTTTGAAGGCTCACTTTCGGGCTTCTGGGCCGAAATATAGCCCCACTTCACTTTAAGACTGAAAGAGGAGCCGATACCGCATTTCGCGCATCGTGATTTTGATCAACTTCGGTTGGATTCCCCGGAACTTGGGCAATATTTTCCAGTCCCGGGGACTCTAAACTAACCCGTGATGGCCTTGGTTTGCAGTGAAATGGACACAGCAAAACTTTTTGAACGCTCACTTTCGGGCTTCTGGCCCGAAATATAGCCCCACTTCACTTTAAGACAGAAAGAGTAGCCGAGACCACTTTAGGGGCATCGTGATTTTGACCAACCTCGGCTCAATTTCCCGGAAGCTGGGGCATATTTTCTTGTCCCGGGGACGCTAAACTAACTCCCGGTGGCCTTGGTTTGCAGTGAAATGAACACAGCAAAACTTTTTGAACTTTCACTTTCTAGCTTCTGGGCCGAAATATAGCCCCAGTTCACTTTAAGAATCAAAGAGTAGCCGAGACCGCCTTACGCAAATCGTGATTTTGACAAAATTCGGCTCGATTTCCCCGAACTTGGCCGATATTTTCCAGTCCCAAGCAGTCTAAACTAACTCCTGATGGCCTTGCTTTGCAGTGAAATGAACAAGGTAACACTTTTTCAACGCTTATTTTCGAGCTTCTGGGATGAAATATAGCCCCACTTCACTTTAAGACTGAAAGAGTAGGCAAGACCGCCTTACGCGCATCATGATTTTGAGGAACTTCCGCTCGATTTTCTAGAATTTTGGCGATATTTTCAAGTCCCGGATACTCTAAAGTAACTCCTGATGGCCTTGGTTTAATGTGAAATGGACGCAGGAAAACTTTTTGAACGCTCAGTTTCGAGCTTCTGGGCCGATATACAACCGTACTTCACTTTAAGACTGAAATAGTAGCCGAGGCCTCCCTAGAAGCATCGTGATTTTGACCCAGTTCAGCTCGATTTCCCGGAACTTGGGGGATATTTTCCAATCTGGGGGACTTTAAACTAACTCCTGATGGCCTTGGTTTGCAGTTAAATGCACAAAGCGTAACTTTTTAAAGGTTCACTTTCGAGCTTCTGGGCCGAAATATAGCCCCACTTTACTTTAAGACTGAAACAGTAGCCGAGACCGTCTTACGCGCATCGTGATTTTGACCAACTTCCGTTGGATTTCCCTGAACTTTGGGGATATATTCCAGTCTCGGGGACTCTAAACTAACTGCTGATGGCCTTGGTTTGCAGTGAAATGGACACAGCACATTTTTTTGAACGCTCACTTTCAAGCTTCTCGGCCGAAATATAGCCCTACTTCACTTTAAGACTGAAAGAGTAGCCGAGACCGCCTTACGCGCATCGTAATTTTGACCAACTTCGGCTCGATTTCCCGGAAGTTGGCGAATATTTTCAATTCCCAGGGAAGCTAAACTAACTTCCGATGGCCTTAGTTTGCAGTTAAATGGACACAGCAAAACTTTTTGAACGCTCACTTTCGAGCTTATGGCTCGAAATATAGCGCGACTTAACTTTAAGACTGAGAGAGTAGCCGAGACCGCCTTACGCGCATCGTGATTTTGGGATACTTCGGCTCGATTTCCCGGAAATAGGGAAATATTTTCCAGTCCCGGGGACTCTAAACTAACTCCTGATGGCCTTGGTTTCCAGTGAAATGGACACAGGAACACTTTGTGAACGCGCACGTTCGAGCTTGCTGGCCGAAATATAGCCCTACTTCTTTTTAAGACTGAAAGAGTAGGCGGGAGCGCCTTACGCGCATTGTGATTTTGAGGATCTTCGGCTCGATCTGGCGAAACTTGGGAGATATTTTCCAGTCCCAAAGTCTCTAAACTCACTCCTGATTGTCTAAGATGTGAGTGAAATAGACACAAAAATTTTTCAACCCTTACTTTCGAGCTTCTGGAGTTAACTCTAAGCCCACTTTACCTTAAGACTGAAAGAGTAGCCGAGACCCCCTTAAGCGCATCGTGATTTTGACTAACTTCGGGTGGATTTCCCGTAACTTGGGGGATATTTCCAGTTCCTTTGACGCTAAACTAAGTCGTGATGGCCTTGTTTTGCAGTGAAATGGACACAGCAAAACTTTTTAAACACTCAGTTTCGAGCTTCTGGACCGAAATATTGCCCCAATTCACTTTAAGACTAAAAGAGTAGCCGAGACTGCCGTACGCGCGTCGTGATTTGACCAACTTCGGTTAAATTTCCCGGAACTTGGGGGATATTTTCCAGTCCCGGGGACTCTAAACTGAGCCCCGACGTCCTTGGTCTGCAGTAAAATGGACACAGCAAAACTTTTTGAGCGCTCACTTTGAGCTTCTGAGCCGAAATATAGCTCCACTTCACTTTAAGAGTGAAAGACTAGCCGAGACCGCCTTACGCCCATCGTAATACTGCTGCTTCAAACATTGACCAACTACAGCTGAACTTAAGCCTTGATCTCAATAACGTCTCTAACTGGTTAACAGCAAACGGTCTTTTCCTCAACCTAAAGAAAACTGAGTATGTTTTATTTGGAACTCGGCAAAGGCTAGTCAGATCTGAATCTCATAGTCCGCTTTGCATGGAAGGAAAGGAAGTCAACCAAGTAAAGTCGTTCAAGTACCTAGGAGTCTTGCTAGACGAGTGTTTATCTTTCAACGATCACATAAGCTATTTAAGGTCAAAAGTTGCTAGCAGACTTGGCCTCCTGTCACGATTACGAGGTTGTTTAACCACGGAAGCAGCAAATAAGATCTATTTGTCCACGGTGCTACCGATATTAAGCTATTGTGATACGTGCTTTTGCCCTCTGGGAAGCACTAACAGAAAGACTCTTGAACGCCTGCAACGACGAGCTGCGAAAATCGTATACGGTTTTAAACCTGACATAGCCACGGAAACAATACTCGAGAACCTACGCTGGCCCTCTCTTACAAAAACCATGGAAAAGCACTGTGCACTGTTAGTTAACAAGTGCTTGGTCGGAGAGGTTCCTCTATACTTTAAAGACTATTTCCTGTTACGCTGCCAGAGCGACAACCAACATGTTTTTAACAGATGCACTAGATCGTCAATCACTGACATTATACTTCCTAAATTTCATTTAGATGTCGCTAAAAAGTCTTTTTATTATCATGGTGCATGCACATTTAATAGCCTTCCAACGAACATAAAGATTTTACCACCTAAGGAACGTTTCAAGGCTATCTCCGATTTTTTTTCTTAGGTTATTTTTTAGAACATTTTCAATTCTATATCCAATTTTTATGAGAACGCTATTACCTTTTTAAGCTTTTAAATTTTTTAAACATTTCAGCGTATCTTTTAAAGTAGTTAGTTTTTTTATAGATATATATTATTTATACATGCTCTTTTTATTTTACGTTATACAGGGCCCCCGTTGATACCAGTCCTGCGACTGAAGGGGTCACCCTGTTTAAATATTGATTATTATTATTAATTTTGACCAACTTCGGCTCGATTTCCCGGAACTTGGGGGATATTTTCCAGTCCCGCGGACTCTAAAGTAACTCCTGATGGCCTTGCTCTGGAGTGAAATGGACACAGCACAACTTTTTGAACGCTCACTTTCGAGCTTCTGGGGGAAAATAATACCCCAGTTCACTTTAAGAATGAAAGAGTAGCCGGGACCGCCTTACGCGCATCGTGATTTTGACCAACTTTGGCTCGATTTCCCGGGAAATGGCGGATATTTTCCGGTACCGGGCACTCTAAACTTACTCCTGATTTCCTCGGTTTGCAGTGAAATGGACGCAGCACAACTTTTTGAACGCTCACTTTTGAGCTTATGGGCCGAAGCATAGCCCTATTTCACCTTAAGACTGAAAGACTAGCCGAGACCGCCTTACGCGCATCGTGATTTCGGGCTACTTCGGCCCGATTTCCCGGAACTTGGGAGATAATTGCCAGTCCCGGGCACTCTAAACTAATTCCTGATGGCCTTGGTTTTCAGTGAAATGGACACAGCCAAACTTTTTGAACGTTTACTTTCGAGCTTCTGGGCCGAAATATAGCCCCACTTCACTTTAAGACTGAAAGAGTAGCCGGCACCGCCTTACGCGCATGGTAATTTTGTCGAACTTCGGCTTGATTTCCTGGGACTTGGGGGATATTTTTCAGTCCCGGAAGCTCTAAACTAACTTCTGAATGCCTTGGTTTTTAGTGAAATGGACACAGGTAAAAGGAGCCCACGCTCGGTTTCCAGGTTGTAGGGCGAAATATAGCCCCACTTTATTTTAAGACTGAAAGTGAACACGAAACCGCCTTAAGCGCATCGAAATTTTTAGCCACTATGGCTCGATATGCCAAAACTTGGGGGATATTTTCCAGTCCCGGGGACTCTACCCTAACTCTTGATGGCCTTAGTTTTCAGTAAAATGGTCACAGGTAACAGGAGCGCACGCTCGGTGTCGAGCTTCTAGGCCGAAATGTAGCCCCAGTTCATTTTAAGGCTGAAAGAGTAAACGAAACTGCCGTACGCCTATCGTAATTTTAAGAAAGTATGGCTCAATTTGCCGAAACTTGGAGGATAGCTTCCAGTCTCGAGGATTCTAAACTATCTCCTGATGGACTTAGTTCTTAGTGAAATGGACACAGGTAAAAGGAGAGCACGCTCGGTGTCGAGCTTGTAGAACCGAAATATAGCCCCACTTCATTTTCGGAGTAAACGAGTAGCCGAGACCGCCTTAGGCGCATCGTGATTTTGAGCATCTTTGGCTCGATTTGCCGGAATTCGGGGAATATTTTCCAGTCCCGAGGACTCTATGTTAACTCCTGATGAACTTAGTTTTCAGTGATATGTACACAGGCAAAAGGAGCGCACGCTCGGTGTTGAGCTTGTCGGCCGAAATATAGCCCCACTTCATTTTAAGACTGAAAGAGTAGCCGAGACCGCCTTACGCGCATCGTGATTTTGAGCAACTTTGGCTCGATCTGCCAGAATTTGGGAAATATTTTCCAGTCCCAAGGACTCTAAACTAACTCCTGATGGCCTAAGATGTCAGTGAAATGGACACAGGTAAAATTAGCCCACGTCCGGTCTCGACCTTCTAAGTCGAAATATAGCCCCCCTTAATTTTAAGACTGAAAGAGTAGCCGAGACCGCCTTACGCGCATCGTGATTTTGGGCCACTTTTGCTCGATTTCCCGGAAGTTGGCGAATAATTTAAAGTCCCGGGGACGCTAAACTAACTCCCGATGACCTTGGTTTGCAGTTTAATGAACACAGCAAAACATTCTGAACGCTCACCTTCGAGCTTCAGTGCCGCAATATAGCCCCACTTAAATTTAAGACTGAAAGAATAACCGAGAGCCCGTTACGCGCATCGTAATTTTCATCAACTTCGGCGCCATTTCCTGGAACTTGGAGAATATTTTCCAGTTCCGGGGACTCTAAACTAACTCCTGATTGCCTTGGTTTGCAGTGAAATGGACACAGCAAAACTTTTTGAACGCTCACTTTCGAGCTTGTGGGCCTAAATATAGCCACACTTCACTTTAAGACTGAAACAGTAGCCGAGACCGCGTTACGCGCATCGTGATTTTGAGCAACTTCTGCTCGCTTTCCTGGAACTTGGGGAATATTTTCCAGTCCCGGGGACTCTAAACTAACTGCTGATGGCCATGGTTTGCAGTGAAATTCACACAGCACAAGTTTTTGAACGAACACTTTCGAGCTTTTAGGCCAAAATATAGTCCCACATCACTTACGACTTAAAGAGTAGCCGAGACCGGCGTGCGCGCATCGTGATTTTGACCAACTTCGGGTCGATATTCCGGAACTTGGGGGATATTTTTCAGTCCCAGGGACTCTAAACTAACTCTTGATAGCCTTGGTTTGTAGTGAAATGGAGACAGGAAAACTTTTTGAACGCTCACCTTCAAGCTTCTGGGCCGAAATATAGCCCACTTTACTTTAATACTGAAAAAGTAGCCGAAACCGCCTTACGCGCATCGTGATTTTGAAAAACTTCGGGTGGATTTCCCGGAACTTGGGGGATATTTTCCAGTCCCTTGGACGCTAAACTAGGTGCCGATGGCCTTGTTTTGCAGTGAAATGGACACAGCAAAGCTTTTTGAACGCTCACTGTCGAGCTTGTGGGCCGAAATATAGCCATACTTCACTTTAAGACTCAAACGGTAGCCGAGACCACGTTTCGCGCATCGTGATTTTGATCAACTTCGGCTCGATTTCCCGGAACTTGCGAAATATTTTGCAGTCCCGGGGACTCTAAACTAACTCGTGCTGGTCTTGGTTTGCAGTGAAACGGAAACAGAAAAAGTTTTTGAACGCATACTTTCGAGCTTCTGGACCGAAATAGAACCCCACTTCACTTGAAGACTGAAAGAGTAGCCGAGACCGTCTTACGTGCATCGTGATTTTGAGCAACTTCGGCTGGATTTGCCGGAACTAAGGGGATATATTCCAGTTGTGAGGACTCTAAACTAATTCCTGGTGGCCTTGGTTTGCAGTAAAATAGACTCAGCAAAACTTTTTGAACGCTCAATGTCGAGCTTCTGGGCCAAAATATAGCCCCCCATTACTTTAACACTGAAAGAGTAGCCGAGACCGCCTTACGTGCATCGTGATGTTGACAAACTTCGGGTTGATTTCCCGGAACTTGGGGGATATTTTGCAGTCCCGGGGACTCTCAACTAACTCCTGCTTGTCTTGGTTTGCAGTGAAATTCACACAGCGAAAGTTTTTGAACGCTCACTCTCGAGCTTCTGGGCCGAAATACAGCCCCATTTTACTTTAAGACTGAAAGAGTAGGCGAGACCGTCTTGAGCGAATCGTGATTTTGAGAAATTTCGCGTTTATTTCCCGAAACGTGGGGGATATATTCCAGTCAAAGGGACTTTACAGTAACTCCTGATGGCCTTGGTTTTCAGTGAAATGGACAGAGCACAACTTTGGAGCTTCTGGGCAGAAATATAGCCCCACTTTACTTTAAGACTGAAAGAGTAGATGAGACCGCCTTAGGCGCACCGTGATTTTGACGAACTTCGAATGGATATCCCGGAACTTGGGGGATATTTTCCAGTCCCTTGGACGCTAAACTAGGTGCCGATGGACTTGTTTTGCAGTGAAATGGACACAGCAAAGCTTTTTGAACGCTCACTTTCGAGCTTGTGGGCCGAAATATAGCCACACTTCACTTTAAGACTCAAACAGTAGCCGAGACCACGTTTCGCGCATCGTGATTTTGATCAACTTCGGCTCGATTTCCCGGAACTTGCGAAATATTTTGCAGTCCCGGGGACTCTAAACTAACTCGTGCTGGTCTTGGTTTGCAGTGAAACGGAAACAGAAAAAGTTTTTGAACGCATACTTTCGAGCTTCTGGACCGAAATAGAACCCCACTTCACTTGAAGACTGAAAAAGTAGCCGAGACCGCCTTACGTGCATCGTGATTTTGAGCAACTTCGGCTGGATTTGCCGGAACTAAGGGGATATATTCCAGTTGTGAGGACTCTAAACTAATTCCTGGTGGCCTTGGTTTGCAGTAAAATAGACCCAGCAAAAGTTTTTGAACGCTCAATGTCGAGCTTCTGGGCCAAAATATAGGGCCCCATTACTTTAACACTGAAAGAGTAGCCGAGACCGCCTTACGTGCATCGTGATTTTGACAAACTTCGGGTTGATTTCTCGGAACTTGGGGGATATTTTCCAGTCCCGGGGACTCTCAACTAACTCCTGCTTGTCTTGGTTTGCAGTGAAATGGACACAGCGAAAGTTTTTGAACGCTCACTCTCGAGCTTCTGGGCCGAAATACAGCCCCATTTTACTTTAAGACTGAAAGAGTAGGCGAGACCGTCTTGAGCGAATCGTGGTTTTGAGCAATTTCGCGTTTATTTCCCGAAACGTGGGGGATATATTCCAGTCAAAGGGACTCTACAGTCACTCCTGATGGCCTTGGTTTTCAGTGAAATGGACAGAGCACAACTTAGGAGCTTCTGGGCAGAAATATAGCCCCACTTTACTTTAAGACTGAAAGAGTAGATGAGACCGCCTTACGCGCATCGTAATTTTGACGAACTTCCAATGGATTTCCCGGAACTTGGGGGATATTTTGCAGTCCCTTGGACGCTAAACTAAGTCCTGATGGCCTTGTTTTGAAGTCAAATGGACACAACAAAACTTTTTGAACGCTCACTTTCTAGCTTGTTGGCCGAAATATAGCCACACTTGACTTTAGGACTGACACAGTAGCCGAGACCACGTTACGCGCATCATGAATTTGATCAACTTCGGCTGGATTTCCCGGGACTTGGGGGATATCCTCCAGTCCCGGGGACTCTAAACTAACTTCTGATGGCCTTGGTTTGCACTGAAAGTGACAGAGCAAAACTTTTTAAACATTCACTTTCGAGCTTCTGGGCCGAAATATAGCCCCAGTTCACTTTAAGACTGAAAGAGTAGCCGAGACCACCTTACGCACATCGTGATTTTGACCAACTTCGGCTGGATTTACCGGAACTTGGGGGATATTTTCCAGTCCCTAGGACTCTTAAGTCACCCCTGATGGCCTTGGTTTGCATTGAAATGGACACAGCAAAACTTTTTGAACGCTCACTTTTGAGCTTCTGGGCCGAAATATAGCCCCACTTCACTTTAAGACTGAAAGAGTAGCCGAGACCGTCTTACGCGCATCGTGATTTTGACCACCGTCTTCTCGATTTTCCGGAACTTGGGAAATACATTCCACTCCCGGGGACTCTAAACTAACTACTGATAGCCTTGGTTTGCAGTGAAATAGACACAGTAATTTTTTTTGAGCTTTGAGCTTGTGGGCCGAAATAGAGCCCCACTTCACTTTAAGACTGAAGGAGTAGTCGAGACCGCCTTAAGCGCACCGTGATTTTGACCAACTTCGGCTCGATTTGCCGGAACTTGGGGGATATTTTCCAGTCCCGGGGACTCTAAACTAACTCCTGATTGTCTTGGTTTTCAGTGAAATGGACACAGCGAAACTTTTTGAACGCTCACTCTCGAGCTTCTGGACCGAAATATAGCCCCACTTTACTTTAAGACTGAAAGAGTAGCCGAGACCGTCTTGCGCAAATCGTGATTTTGACCAACTTCGGGTCGGTTTCCCGAAACTTGAGGGATATATTCCATTTCCGCGGGCTCTAAACTAACTCCTAATGGCCTTGGTTTTCAGTGAAATGGACAAAGGAAAGCTTTTTGAACACTCTCTTTGTAGCTTCTGGGCCGAAATAGAATCCCACTTTACTTTCAGACTGAAATAGTAGCCGAGACCGCCTCACGCGCATCGTGAGTTAGACCAAGTTCAGCTCGATTTCACGCAACTTTTGGGATATTTTCCAGTCCGGGGGACTCTAACTAACTCCGGATGGCCTTGGTTTTCACGGAAATGCGCACAACATAAATTTTTGAACGCCCACTTTGGAGCTTCTGGGCCAAAATATAGCCCCACTTCACTTTAAGACTGAAAGAGTAGCCGAGATCTCCTTACGCGCATCGTGATTTTAACCATTTTCGGATCGATTACTCGGAACTTGGGGGATATTTTCCAGTCCCGGGGACTCTAAACTAACTCCTGATCGTCTTCCTTTGCATTGAAATGGACAGAGCAGAACTTTTTGAACGCTCACTTTCGAGCTTGTGGGTCGAAATATAGCCACACTTTACTTTAAGACTGAAACAGTAGCCAAGACCGCATTTCGCGCATCGTGATTCTCATCAACTTCAGCTCGCTTTCCCGGAACTTGGGGAATGTTTTCCAGTCCCGGGGACCCTAAACTAAGTCCTGATGGCCTTGTTTTGAAGTGAAATGGCCACAGCAAAACTTTTTGAAAGCTCCCTTTCTAGCTTGTGGGCCGAAATATAGGCACACTTGACTTTAAGACTGAAACAGTAGCCGAGACCACGTTACGCGCATCATGAATTTGATCAACTTCGGCTCCAATTCCCGGGACTTGGGGGATATGTTCCAGTCCCGGGGACGCTAAACTAACTCCTGATGGCCTTGGTTTGGATTGAAATGGACACAGCACAATTTTTTGAACGCACACTTTCGAGATTCTGGGCCGAAATATAGCCCCACTTCACTTAAGACTGAAAGAGTAGCCGAGACCGCCCTGCTCGCATCGTGAGTTTGAGAAACTTCCGGTCGATATTCCGGAACTTGGGGGATATTTTCCAGTCCCAAGAGCTCTAAACTAACTCCTCATGGCGTTGGTTTGCAGTGAAATGGACAGAGCAAAACTTTTTGAACGCTCACCTTCGAGCTTCCTGGCCGAAATAAAGTCCCACTTTACTTTAAGACTTAAAGAGTAACCGAGACCACCTTACGCGCATTGTGATTTTGACAAACCTCGGGTGGATCTCCCGGAACTTGGGGAACATTTTCCAGTCCCTTGGACGCTAAACTAAGTCCTGATGGCCTTGTTTTGCAGTGAAATGGACACAGCAAAACTTTTTGAACGCTCACTTTCGAGCTTGTGGGCCGAAATATAGCCACACTTTACTTTAAGACTGAAACAGTAGCCGAGACCGCATTTCGCGCATCGTGATTTTGATCAACTTGGGCTCGCTTTCCCGGAACTTGGGGAATATTTTCCAGTCCCGGGGACCCTAAACTAACTTTTGATAGCTTTGGTTTGCAGTGAAATGCACACAGCAAAACTTTTTGAACGCTCACTTTCGAGCTTCTGGACAGAAATATAGCCCCACTTCACTTTAAGACTGAAAGGGTAGCCGAGACCGCTTTGGGAGCATGGTGATTTTGACCAAGTTCAGCTCGATTTACCGGAACTTGGGGAATATTTTCCAGTCCCAGGGACGCTAAACTAACTGGTGATGGCCTTGTTTTTCAGTCAGAGAACACAGAAAAATTTTTTTGAAGGCTCACTTTCGGGCTACTGGGCCGAAATATAGCCCCACTTCACTTTAAGACTGAAAGAGTAGCCGATACCGCATTTCGCGCATCGTGATTTTGATCAACTTTGGTTGGATTCCCCGGAACTTGGGCAATATTTTCCAGTCCCAGGGACGCTAAACTAACTGGTGATGGCCTTGTTTTTCAGTCAGAGAACACAGACAAATTTTTTTGAAGGCTCACTTTCGGGCTTCTGGGCCGAAATATAGCCCCACTTCACTTTAAGACAGAAAGACTAGCCGAGACCACTTTAGGGGCATCGTGATTTTGACCAACCTCGGCTCAATTTCCCGGACCTTGGGGCATATTTTCTTGTCCCGGGGACGCTAAAGTAACTCCTGATGGCCTTGGTTTGCAGTGAAATGAACACATCAAAACTTTTTGAACTTTCACTTTCTAGCTTCTCGGCCGAAATATAGCCCCAGTTCACTTTAAGAATCAAAGAGTAGCCGAGACCGCCTTACGCGCATCGTGATTTTGGGATACTTCGGCTCGATTTCCCGGAAGTTGGGGGATATTTTCCAGTCCCGGGGACTCTAAACTAACTCCTGATGGCTTTGGTTTCCAGTGAAATGGACACAGGAACACTTTTTGAACGCACACTTTCGAGCTTTCTGGCCGAAATATAGCCCTACTTCTTTTTAAGACTGAAAGAGTAGGCGGGAGCGCCTTACGCGCATTGTGATTTTGAGGATCTTCGGCTCGATCTGGCGAAACTTGGGAGATATTTTCCAGTCCCAAAGTCTCTAAACTCACTCCTGATTGTCTAAGATGTGAGTGAAATAGACAAAAATTTTTCAACCCTTACTTTCGAGCTTCTGGAGTTAACTCTAAGCCCACTTTACCTTAAGACTGAAAGAGTAGCCGAGACCCCCTTAAGCGCATGGTGATTTTGACTAACTTCGGGTGGATTTCCCGTAACTTGGGGGATATTTCCAGTTCCTTTGACGCTAAACTAAGTCGTGATGGCCTTGTTTTGCAGTGAAATGGACACAGCAAAACATTTTAAACACTCAGTTTCGAGCTTCTGGACCGAAATATTGCCCCAATTCACTTTAAGACTAAAAGAGTAGCCGAGACTGCCGTACGCGCGTCGTGATTTGACCAACTTCGGTTAAATTTCCCGACTCTAAACTGAGCCCCGACGTCCTTGGTCTGCAGTAAAATGGACACAGCAAAACTTTTTGAGCGCTCACTTTGAGCTTCTGAGCCGAAATATAGCTCCACTTCACTTTAAGAGTGAAAGAGTAGCCGAGACCGCCTTACGCCCATCGTAATTTTGACCAACTTCGGCTCGATTTCCCGGAACTTGGGGGATATTTTCCAGTCCCGCGGACTCTAAAGTAACTCCTGATGGCCTTGCTCTGGAGTGAAATGGACACAGCACAACTTTTTGAACGCTCATTTTCGAGCTTCTGGGGGAAAATAATACCCCAGTTCACTTTAAGAATGAAAGAGTAGCCGGGACCGCCTTACGCGCATCGTGATTTTGACCAACTTTGGCTCGATTTCCCGGGAAATGGCGGATATTTTCCGGTACCGGGCACTCTAAACTTACTCCTGATTTCCTCGGTTTGCAGTGAAATGGACGCAGCACAACTTTTTGAACGCTCACTTTTGAGCTTCTGGGCCGAAGCATAGCCCTATTTCACCTTAAGACTGAAAGACTAGCCGAGACCGCCTTACGCGCATCGTGATTTTGGGCTACTTCGGCCCGATTTCCCGGAACTTGGGAGATAATTGCCAGTCCCGGGCACTCTAAACTAATTCCTGATGGCCTTGGTTTTCAGTGAAATGGACACAGCCAAACTTTTTGAACGTTTACTTTCGAGCTTCTGGGCCGAAATATAGCCCCACTTCACTTTAAGACTGAAAGAGTAGCCGGCACCGCCTTACGCGCATGGTAATTTTGTCGAACTTCGGCTTGATTTCCTGGGACTTGGGGGATATTTTTCAGTCCCGGAAGCTCTAAACTAACTCCTGAATGCCTTGGTTTTTAGTGAAATGGACACAGGTAAAAGGAGCGCACGCTCGGTTTCCAGGTTGTAGGCCGAAATATAGCCCCACCTTATTTTAAGACTGAAAGTGAACACGAAAACGCCTTAAGCGCATCGAAATTTTTAGCCACTATGGCTCGATATGCCAAAACTTGGGGGATATTTTCCAGTCCCGGGGACTCTACCCTAACTCTTGATGGCCTTAGTTTTCAGTAAAATGGTCACAGGTAACAGGAGCGCACGCTCGGTGTCGAGCTTCTAGGCCGAAATGTAGCCCCAGTTCATTTTAAGGCTGAAAGAGTAAACGAAACTGCCGTACGCCTATCGTAATTTTAAGAAAGTATGGCTCAATTTGCCGAAACTTGGAGGATAGCTTCCAGTCTCGAGGATTCTAAACTATCTCCTGATGGACTTAGTTCTTAGTGAAATGGACACAGGTAAAAGGAGAGCACGCTCGGTGTCGAGCTTGTAGAACCGAAATATAGCCCCACTTCATTTTCGGAGTAAACGAGTAGCCGAGACCGCCTTAGGCGCATCGTGATTTTGAGCATCTTTGGCTCGATTTGCCGGAATTCGGGGAATATTTTCCAGTCCCGAGGACTCTATGTTAACTCCTGATGAACTTAGTTTTCAGTGATATGTACACAGGCAAAAGGAGCGCACGCTCGGTGTTGAGCTTGTCGGCCGAAATATAGCCCCACTTCATTTTAAGACTGAAAGAGTAGCCGAGACCGCCTTACGCGCATCGTGATTTTGAGCAACTTTGGCTCGATCTGCCAGAATTTGGGAAATATTTTCCAGTCCCAAGGACTCTAAACTAACTCCTGATGGCCTAAGATGTCAGTGAAATGGACACAGGTAAAATTAGCCCACGTCCGGTCTCGACCTTCTAAGTCGAAATATAGCCCCCCTTAATTTTAAGACTGAAAGAGTAGCCGAGACCGCCTTACGCGCATCGTGATTTTGGGCCACTTTTGCTCGATTTCCCGGAAGTTGGCGAATAATTTAAAGTCCCGGGGACGCTAAACTAACTCCCGATGACCTTGGTTTGCAGTTTAATGAACACAGCAAAACATTCTGAACGCTCACCTTCGAGCTTCAGTGCCGCAATATAGCCCTACTTAAATTTAAGACTGAAAGAATAACCGAGAGCCCGTTACGCGCATCGTAATTTTCATCAACTTCGGCGCCATTTCCTGGAACTTGGAGAATATTTTCCAGTTCCGGGGACTCTAAACTAACTCCTGATTGCCTTGGTTTGCAGTCAAATGGACACAGCAAAACTTTTTGAACGCTCACTTTCGAGCTTGTGGGCCTAAATATAGCCACACTTCACTTTAAGACTGAAACAGTAGCCGAGACCGCGTTACGCGCATCGTGATTTTGAGCAACTTCTGCTCGCTTTCCTGGAACTTGGGGAATATTTTCCAGTCCCGGGGACTCTAAACTAACTGCTGATGGCCATGGTTTGCAGTGAAATTCACACAGCACAAGTTTTTGAACGAACACTTTCGAGCTTTTAGGCCAAAATATAGTCCCACATCACTTACGACTTAAAGAGTAGCCGAGACCGGCGTGCGCGCATCGTGATTTTGACCAACTTCGGGTCGATATTCCGGAACTTGGGGGATATTTTTCAGTCCCAGGGACTCTAACCTACCTCTTGATAGCCTTGGTTTGTAGTGAAATGGAGACAGCAAAACTTTTTGAACGCTCACCTTCAAGCTTCTGGGCCGAAATATAGCCCACTTTACTTTAATACTGAAAAAGTAGCCGAAACCGCCTTACGCGCATCGTGATTTTGAAAAACTTCGGGTGGATTTCCCGGAACTTGGGGGATATTTTCCAGTCCCTTGGACGCTAAACTAGGTGCCGATGGCCTTGTTTTGCAGTGAAATGGACACAGCAAAGCTTTTTGAACGCTCGCTTTCGAGCTTGTGGGCCGAAATATAGCCATACTTCACTTTAAGACTCAAACTGTAGCCGAGACCACGTTTCGCGCATCGTGATTTTGATCAACTTCGGCTCGATTTCCCGGAACTTGCGAAATATTTTGCAGTCCCGGGGACTCTAAACTAACTCGTGCTGGTCTTGGTTTGAAGTGAAACGGAAACAGAAAAAGTTTTTGAACGCATACTTTCGAGCTTCTGGACCGAAATAGAACCCCACTTCACTTGAAGACTGAAAGAGTAGCCGAGACCGTCTTACGTGCATGGTGATTTTGAGCAACTTCGGCTGGATTTGCCGGAACTAAGGGGATATATTCCAGTTGTGAGGACTCTAAACTAATTCCTGGTGGCCTTGGTTTGCAGTAAAATAGACTCAGCAAAACTTTTTGAACGCTCAATGTCGAGCTTCTGGGCCAAAATATAGCCCCCCATTACTTTAACACTGAAAGAGTAGCCGAGACCGCCTTACGTGCATCGTGATGTTGACAAACTTCGGGTTGATTTCTCGGAACTTGGGGGATATTTTGCAGTCCCGGGGACTCTCAACTAACTCCTGCTTGTCTTGGTTTGCAGTGAAATGGACACAGCGAAAGTTTTTGAACGCTCACTCTCGAGCTTCTGGGCCGAAATACAGCCCCATTTTACTTTAAGACTGAAAGAGTAGGCGAGACCGTCTTGAGCGAATCGTGATTTTGAGAAATTTCGCGTTTATTTCCCGAAACGTGGGGGATATATTCCAGTCAAAGGGACTCTACAGTAACTCCTGATGGCCTTGGTTTTCAGTGAAATGGACAGAGCACAACTTTGGAGCTTCTGGGCAGAAATATAGCCCCACTTTACTTTAAGACTGAAAGAGTAGATGAGACCGCCTTAGGCGCACCGTGATTTTGACGAACTTCGAATGGATATCCCGGAACTTGGGGGATATTTTCCAGTCCCTTGGACGCTAAACTAGGTGCCGATGGACTTGTTTTGCAGTGAAATGGACACAGCAAAGCTTTTTGAAAGCTCACTTTCGAGCTTGTGGGCCGAAATATAGCCCCACTTCACTTTAAGACTGAAACAGTAGCCGAGACCACGTTTCGCGCATCGTGATTTTGATCAACTTCGGCTCGATTTCCCGGAACTTGCGAAATATTTTGCAGTCCCGGGGACTCTAAACTATCTCGTGCTGGTCTTGGTTTGCAGTGAAACGGAAACAGAAAAAGTTTTTGAACGCATACTTTCGAGCTTCTGGACCGAAATAGAACCCCACTTCACTTGAAGACTGAAAGAGTAGCCGAGACCGCCTTACGTGCATCGTGATTTTGAGCAACTTCGGCTGGATTTGCCGGAACTAAGGGGATATATTCCAGTTGTGAGGACTCTAAACTAATTCCTGGTGGCCTTGGTTTGCAGTAAAATAGACCCAGCAAAAGTTTTTGAACGCTCAATGTCGAGCTTCTGGGCCAAAATATAGGGCCCCATTACTTTAACACTGAAAGAGTAGCCGAGACCGCCTTACGTGCATCGTGATTTTGACAAACTTCGGGTTGATTTCTCGGAACTTGGGGGATATTTTCCAGTCCCGGGGACTCTCAACTAACTCCTGCTTGTCTTGGTTTGCAGTGAAATGGACACAGCGAAAGTTTTTGAACGCTCACTCTCGAGCTTCTGGGCCGAAATACAGCCCCATTTTACTTTAAGACTGAAAGAGTAGGCGAGACCGTCTTGAGCGAATCGTGGTTTTGAGCAATTTCGCGTTTATTTCCCGAAACGTGGGGGATATATTCCAGTCAAAGGGACTCTACAGTCACTCCTGATGGCCTTGGTTTTCAGTGAAATGGACAGAGCACAACTTAGGAGCTTCTGGGCAGAAATATAGCCCCACTTTACTTTAAGACTGAAAGAGTAGATGAGACCGCCTTACGCGCATCGTAATTTTGACGAACTTCCAATGGATTTCCCGGAACTTGGGGGATATTTTGCAGTCCCTTGGACGCTAAACTAAGTCCTGATGGCCTTGTTTTGAAGTCAAATGGACACAACAAAACTTTTTGAACGCTCACTTTCTAGCTTGTTGGCCGAAATATAGCCACACTTGACTTTAGGACTGACACAGTAGCCGAGACCACGTTACGCGCATCATGAATTTGATCAACTTCAGCTGGATTTCCCGGGACTTGGGGGATATCCTCCAGTCCCGGGGACTCTAAACTAACTTCTGATGGCCTTGGTTTGCACTGAAAGTGACAGAGCAAAACTTTTTAAACATTCACTTTCGAGCTTCTGGGCCGAAATATAGCCCCAGTTCACTTTAAGACTGAAAGAGTAGCCGAGACCACCTTACGCACATCGTGATTTTGACCAACTTCGGCTGGATTTACCGGAACTTGGGGGATATTTTCCAGTCTCTAGGACTCTTAAGTCACCCCTGATGGCCTTGGTTTGCATTGAAATGGACACAGCAAAACTTTTTGAACGCTCACTTTTGAGCTTCTGGGCCGAAATATAGCCCCACTTCACTTTAAGACTGAAAGAGTAGCCGAGACCGTCTTACGCGCATCGTGATTTTGACCACCGTCTTCTCGATTTTCCGGAACTTGGGAAATACATTCCACTCCCGGGGACTCTAAACTAACTACTGATAGCCTTGGTTTGCAGTGAAATAGACACAGTAATTTTTTTTGAGCTTTGAGCTTGTGGGCCGAAATAGAGCCCCACTTCACTTTAAGACTGAAGGAGTAGTCGAGACCGCCTTAAGCGCACCGTGATTTTGACCAACTTCGGCTCGATTTGCCGGAACTTGGGGGATATTTTCCAGTCCCGGGGACTCTAAACTAACTCCTGATTGTCTTGGTTTTCAGTGAAATGGACACAGCGAAACTTTTTGAACGCTCACTCTCGAGCTTCTGGACCGAAATATAGCCCCACTTTACTTTAAGACTGAAAGAGTAGCCGAGACCGTCTTGCGCAAATCGTGATTTTGACCAATTTCGGGCCGGTTTCCCGAAACTTGAGGGATATATTCCATTTCCGCGGGCTCTAAACTAACTCCTAATGGCCTTGGTTTTCAGTGAAATGGACAAAGGAAAGCTTTTTGAACACTCTCTTTGTAGCTTCTGGGCCGAAATAGAATCCCACTTTACTTTCAGACTGAAATAGTAGCCGAGACCGCCTCACGCGCATCGTGAGTTAGACCAAGTTCAGCTCGATTTCACGCAACTTTTGGGATATTTTCCAGTCCGGGGGACTCTAACTAACTCCGGATGGCCTTGGTTTTCACGGAAATGCGCACAACATAAATTTTTGAACGCCCACTTTGGAGCTTCTGGGCCGAAATATAGCCCCACTTCACTTTAAGACTGAAAGAGTAGCCGAGATTGTCTTACGCGCATCGTGATTTTAACCATTTTCGGATCGATTACTCGGAACTTGGGGGATATTTTCCAGTCCCGGGGACTCTAAACTAACTCCTGATCGTCTTCCTTTGCATTGAAATGGACAGAGCAGAACTTTTTGAACGCTCACTTTCGAGCTTGTGGGTCGAAATATAGCCACACTTTACTTTAAGACTGAAACAGTAGCCAAGACCGCATTTCGCGAATCGTGATTTTCATCAACTTCGGCTCGCTTTCCCGGAACTTGGGGAATGTTTTCCAGTCCCGGGGACCCTAAACTAAGTCCTGATGGCCTTGTTTTGAAGTGAAATGGACACAGCAAAACTTTTTGAAAGCTCCCTTTCTAGCTTGTGGGCCGAAATATAGGCACACTTGACTTTAAGACTGAAACAGTAGCCGAGACCACGTTACGCGCATCATGAATTTCATCAACTTCGGCTCCAATTACCGGGACTTGGGGGATATGTTCCAGTCCCGGGGACTCTAAACGAACTCCTGATGGCCTTGGTTTGCATTGAAATGGACACAGCAAAATTTTTTGAACGCACACTTTCGAGCTTCTGGGCCGAAATATAGCCCCACTTCACTTAAGACTGAAAGACTAGCCGAGACCGCCCTGCTCGCATCGTGAGTTTGACAAACTTCCGGTCGATATTCCGGAACTTGGGGGGTATTTTCCAGTCCCAGGAACTCTAAACTAACTCCTCATGGCCTTGGTTTGCAGTGAAATGGACAGAGCAAAAGTTTTTGAACGCTCACCTTCGAGCTTCCTGGCCGAAATAAAGCCCCACTTTACTTTAAGACTTAAAGAGTAACCGAGACCACCTTACGCGCATTGTGATTTTGACAAACTTCGGGTGGATCTCCCGGAACTTGGGGAACATTTTCCAGTCCCTTGGATGCTAAACTAAGTCCTGATGGCCTTGTTTTGCAGTGAAATGGACACAGCAAAGCTTTTTGAACGCTTACTTTCGAGCTTGTGGGCCGAAATATAGCCACACTTTACTTTAAGACTGAAACAGTAGCCGAGACCGCATTTCGCTCATCGTGATTTTGATCAACTTGGGCTCGCTTTCCCGGAACTTGGGGAATATTTTCCAGTCCCGGGGACCCTAAACTAACTTTTGATAGCTTTGGTTTGCAGTGAAATGCACACAGCAAAACTTTTTGAACGCTCACTTTCGAGCTTCTGGACAGAAATATAGCCCCACTTCACTTTAAGACTGAAAGGGTAGCCGAGACCGCTTTGGGAGCATGGTGATTTTGACCAAGTTCAGCTCGATTTACCGGAACTTGGGGAATAATTTCCAGTCCCAGGGACGCTAAACTAACTGGTGATTGCCTTGTTTTTCAGTCAGAGAACACAGAAAAATTTTTTTGAAGGCTCACTTTCGGGCTTCTGGGCCGAAATATAGCCCCACTTCACTTTAAGACTGAAAGAGTAGCCGATACCGCATTTCGCGCATCGTGATTTTGATCAACTTCGGTTGGATTCCCCGGAACTTGGGCAATATTTTCCAGTCCCGGGGACTCTAAACTAACCCGTGATGGCCTTGGTTTTCAGTGAAATGGACACAGCAAAACTTTTCGAACGCTCACTTTAGGGCTTCTGGCCCGAAATATAGCCCCACTTCACTTTAAGACAGAAAGAGTAGCCGAGACCACTCTAGGGGCATCGTGATTATGACCAACCTCGGCTCAATTTCCCGGACCTTGGGGCATATTTTCTTGTCCCGGGGACGCTAAACTAACTCCTGATGGCCTTGGTTTGCAGTGAAATGAACACAGCAAAACTTTTTGAACTTTCACTTTCTAGCTTCTCGGCCGAAATATAGCCCCAGTTCACTTTAAGAATCAAAGAGTAGCCGAGACCGCCTTACGCGCATCGTGATTTTGACAAAATTCGGCTCGATTTCCCCGAACTTGGGCGATATTTTCCAGTCCCAAGCAGTCTAAACTAACTCCTGATGGCCTTGGTTTGCAGTGAAATGAAAGAGATTACACTTTTTGAACGCTTATTTTCGAGCTTCTGGGATGAAATATAGCCCCACTTCACTTTAAGACTGAAAGAGTAGGCGAGACCGCCTTACGCGCATCATGATTTTGAGGAACTTCCGCTCGATTTTCTAGAATTTTGGCGATATTTAAGTCCCGGATACTCTAAAGTAACTCCTGATGGCCTTGGTTTGATGTGAAATGGACGCAGGAAAACTTTTTGAACGTTCAGTTTCGAGCTTCTGGGCCGAAATACAACCGTACTTCACTTTAAGACTGAAATAGTAGCCGAGGCCTCCCTAAGAGCATCGTGATTTTGACTCAGTTCAGCTCGATTTCCCGGAACTTGGGGGATATTTTCCAGTCCGGGGGACTTTAAACTAACTCCTGATGGCCTTGGTTTGCAGTTAAATGCACAAAGCGTAACTTTTTAAAGGTTCACTTTCGAGCTTCTGGGCCGAAATATAGTCCCACTTTACTTTAAGACTGAAAGAGTAGCCGAGACCGTCTTACGCGCACCGTGATTTTGACCAACTTCCGTTGGAATTCCCGGAACTTGGGGGATATATTCCAGTCCCGGGGACTCGAAACTAACTGCTGATGGCCTTGGTTTGCAGTGAAATGGACACAGCACATTTTTTTGAACGCTCACTTTCGAGCTTCTCGGCCGAAATATAGCCCTACTTCACTTTAAGACTGAAAGAGTAGCCGAGACCGCCTTACGCGCATCGTAATTTGGACCAACTTCGGCTCGATTTCCCGGAAGTTGGCGAATATTTTCAATTCCCAGGGAAGCTAAACTAACTTCCGATGGCCTTAGTTTGCAGTTAAATGGACACAGCAAAACTTTTTGAACGCTCACTTTCGAACTTATTGCTCGAAATATAGCCCGACTTAACTTTAAGACTGAAAGAGTAGCCGAGACCGCCTTACGCGCATCGTGATTTTGGAATACTTCGGCTCGATTTCCCGGAAATAGGGAAATATTTTCCAGTCCCGGGGACTCTAAACTAACTCCTGATGGCCTTGATTTCCAGTGAAATGGACACAGGAACACTTTTTGAACGCACACTTTCGAGCTTGCTGGCCGAAATATAGCGCCCTACGCGCATTGTGATTTTGAGGATCTTCGGCTCGATCTGGCGAAACTTGGGAGATATTTTCCAGTCCCAAAGTCTCTAAACTCACTCCTGATTGTCTAAGATGTGAGTGAAATAGACACAAAAATTTTTCAACCCTTACTTTCGAGCTTCTGGAGTTAAATCTAAGCCCACTTTACCTTAAGACTGAAAGAGTAGCCGAGACCCCCTTAAGCGCATGGTGATTTTGACTAACTTCGAGTGGATTTCCCGTAACTTGGGGGATATTTCCAGTTCCTTTGACGCTAAACTAAGTCGTGATGGCCTTGTTTTGCAGTGAAATGGACACAGCAAAACTTTTTAAACACTCAGTTTCGAGCTTCTGGGCCGAAATATTGCCCCAATTCACTTTAAGACTGAAAGAGTAGCCGAGACTGCCGTACGCGCGTCGTGATTTGACCAACTTCGGTTAAATTTCCCGGAACTTGGGGGATATTTTCCAGTCCCAGGGACTCTAAACTGAGCCCCGACGTCCTTGGTCTGCAGTAAAATGGACACAGCAAAACTTTTTGAACCCTCACTTTGAACTTCTGAGCCGAAATATAGCTCCACTTCACTTTAAGAGTGAAAGAGTAGCCGAGACCGCCTTACGCCCATCGTAATTTTGACCAACTTTGGCTCGATTTCCCGGGAAATGGCGGATATTTTCCGGTACCGGGCACTCTAAACTTACTCCTGATGGCCTTGCTCTGGAGTGAAATGGACACAGCACAACTTTTTGAACGCTCACTTTCGAGCTTCTGGGGCGAAATAATGCCCCAGTTCACTTTAAGAATGAAAGAGTAACCGGGACCGCCTTATGCGCATCGTGATTTTGACCAACTTTGGCTCGATTTCCCGGGAAATGGCGGATATTTTCCGGTACCGGGGACTCTAAACTAACTCCTGATTTCCTCGGTTTGCAGTGAAATGGACGCAGCCAAACTTTTTGAACGTTCACTTTCGAGCTTCTGGGCCGAAATATAGCCCTACTTCACTTTAAGACTAAAAGAGTAGCCGGCACCGCCTTACGCGCATGGTAATTTTGTCGAACTTCGGCTTGATTTCCTGGGACTTGGGGGATATTTTCCAGTCCCAGAAGCTATAAACTAACTCCTGAATGCCTTGGTTTTTAGTGAAATGGACACAGGTAAAAGGAGCGCAAGCTCGGTTTCCAGATTGTAGCCCGAAATATAGCCCCACTTTATTTTAAGACTGAAAGTGTACACGAAACCGCCTTAAGCGCATCGAAATTTTTAGCCACTATGGCTCGATATATCAAAACTTGGGGGATATTTTCCAGTCCCGGGGACTCTACCCTAACTCTTGATGGCCTTAGTTTTCAGTAAAATGGTCACAGCTAACAGGAGCGCACGCTCGGTGTCGAGCTTCTAGGCCGAAATGTAGCCCCAGTTCATTTTAAGACTGAAAGAGTAAACGAAACTGCGGTACGCCTATCGTAATTTTAAGAAAGTATGGCTCAATTTGCCGAAACTTGGAGGATAGCTTCCAGTCTCGAGGATTCTAAACTATCTCCTGATGGACTTAGTTCTTAGTGAAACGGACACAGGTAAAAGGAGAGCACGCTCGGTGTCGAGCTTGTAGAACCGAAATATAGCCCCACTTCATTTTCGGAGTAAACGAGTAGCCGAGACCACCTTAGGCACATCGTGATTTTGAGCATCTTTGGCTCGATTTGCCGGAATTCGGGGAATATTTTCCAGTCCCGAGGACTCTATGTTAACTCCTGATGAACTTAGTTTTCAGTGATATGTACGCAGGCGAAAGGAGCGCACGCTCGGTGTTGAGCTCCTCGGCCGAAATATAGCCCCACTTCATTTTAAGACTGAAAGAGTAGCCGAGACCGCCTTACGCGCATCGTGATTTTGAGCAACTTTGGCTCGATCTGCCAGAATTTGGGAAATATTTTCCAGTCCCAAGGACTCTAAACTAACTCCTGATGGCCTAGGATGTCAGTGAAATGGACACAGGTAAAATTAGCGCACGTCCGGTCTCGAGCTTCTAGGTCGAAATATAGCCCCCCTTAATTTTAAGACTGAAAGAGTAGCCGAGACCGCCTTACGCGCATCGTGATTTTGGGCCACTTTTGCTCGATTTCCCGCAAGTTGGCGAATAATTTAAAGTCCCGGGGACGCTAAACTAAGTCCCGATGACCTTGGTTTGCAGTTCAATGAACACAGCAAAACATTCTGAACGCTCACCTTCGAGCTTCAGTGCCGCAATATAGCCCTACTTAAATTTAAGACTGAAAGAATAACCGAGAGCCCGTTACGCGCATCGTGATTTTCATCAACTTCGGCGCCATTTCCTGGAACTTGGAGGGGACTCTAAACTAACTCCTGATTGCCTTGGTTTGCAGTGAAATGGACACAGCAAAAACTTTTTGAACGCTCACTTTGGAGCTTGTGGGCCTAAATATAGCCGCACTTCACTTTAAGACTGAAACAGTAGCCGAGACCGCGTTACGCGCATCGTGATTTTGAGCAACTTCTGCTCGCTTTCCATGAACTTGGGGAATATTTTCGAGTCCCGGGGACTCTAAACTAACTCCTGATGACCATGGTTTGCAGTGAAATTCACACAGTACAAGTTTTTGAACGAACACTTTCGAGCTCTTAGGCCGAAATATAGTCCCACATCACTTACGACTTAAAGAGTAGCCGAGACCGGCGTGCGCGCATCGTGATTTTGACCAACTTCGGGTCGATATTCCGGAACTTGGGGGATATTTTCCAGTCCCAGGGACTCTAAACTAACTCTTGATGGCCTTGGTTTGCAGTGAAATGGAGACAGGAAAACTTTTTGAACGCTCACCTTCAAGCTTCTGGGCCGAAATATAGCCCACTTTACTTTAATACTGGAAAAGTAGCCGAGACCGCCTTACGCGCATCGTGATTTTGACAAACTTCGGGTGGATTTCACGGTACTTGGGGGATATTTTCCAGTCCCTTGGACGCTAAACTAGGTGCCGATGGCCTTGTTTTGCAGTGAAATGGACACAGCAAAGCTTTTATAACGCTCACTTTCGAGCTTGTGGGCCGAAATATAGCCATACTTCACTTTAAGACTCAAACAGTAGCCGAGACCACGTTTCGCGCATCGTGATTTTGATCAACTTCGGCTCGATTTCCCGGAACTTGCGAAATATTTTGCAGTCCCGGGGACTCTGAACTAACTCGTGCTGGTCTTGGTTTGCAGTGAAACGGAAACAGAAAAAGTTTTTGAACGCATACTTTCGAGCTTCTGGACCGAAATAGAACCCCACTTCACTTGAAGACTGAAAGAGTAGCCGAGACCGCCTTACGTGCATGGTGATTTTGAGCAACTTTGGCTCGATTTGCCGAGACTAAGGGGATATATTCCAGTTGTGAGGACTCTAAACTAATTCCTGGTGGCCTTGGTTTGCAGTAAAATAGACACAGCAAAACGTTTTGAACGCTCAATGTCGAGCTTCTTGGCCAAAATATAGCCCCCCATTACTTTAACACTGAAAGAGTAGCCGAGACCGCCTTACGTGCATCGTGATTTTGACAAACTTTGGGTTGATTTCCCGGAACTTGGAGGATATTTTGCAGTCCCGGGGACTCTCAACTAACTCCTGCTTTTCTTAGTTTGCAGTGAAATGGACACAGCGAAAGTTTCTGAACGCTCACTCTCGAGCTTCTGGGCCGAAATACAGCCCCATTTTACTTTAAGACTGAAAGAGTAGGCAAGACCGTCTTGAGCGAATCGTGATTTTGAGAAATTTCGCGTTTATTTCCCGAAACTTGGGGGATATATTCCAGTCAAAGGGACTCTACAGTCACTCCTGATGGCCTTGGTTTTCAGTGAAATGGACAGAGCACAACTTTGGAGCTTCTGGGCAGAAATATAGGCCCACTTTACTTTAAGACTGAAAGAGTAGATGAGACCGCCTTACGCGCATCGTAATTTTGACGAACTTCGAATGGATTTCCCGGAACTTGGGGGATATTTTGCAGTCCCTTGGACGCTAAACTAAGTCCTGATGGCCTTGTTTTGAAGTGAAACGGACACAGCAAAACTTTTTGAACGCTCACTTTCTAGCTTGTGGGCCGAAATATAGGCACACTTGACTTTAAGACTGAAACAGTAGCCGACACCACGTTACGCGCATCATGAATTTGATCAACTTCGGCTCCAATTCCCGGGACTTGGGGGATATGTTCCAGTCCCGGGGACTCTAAACTAACTCCTGATGGGCTTGGTTTGCATTGAAATGGACACAGCACAATTTTTTGAACGCACACTTTCGAGCTTCTGGGCCAAAATATACAGCCACGTCACATTAAGACTAAAAGAGTAGCCGAGACTGCTTTACGCGAATCGTGATTTTCACAAACTTCGGCTCGATTTCCGGAACTTGGGGGATATTTTGATATCCCGGAGACTGTAAAGTATCTCCTGATGTGGCTTGGTTCGCGGTGAAATGGACACAGCAAAACTTTTTGAACTTTCACTTTCGAGCTTCTGGGCCGAAATATAGCCCGAGTTCACTTTAAGAATGAAAGAATAGCCGAGACCGCCTTACGCGCATCGTGATTTTGACCAACTTTGGCTCGATTTCCCAGGAAATGGGGAATATTTTCCGGTACCGGGGACTCTAAAGTAACTCCTGATTGCCTTGGTTTGCATTGAAATGGAGAGAGCAAAACTTTTTCAACGCTCCCCTTCGGGCTTCTGAGCCGAAATATAGCCCCACTTCAGTTTAAGACTGAAAGAGTAGCCGAGACCGTCTTACGCGCATCGTGATTTTGACCAACTTTGGGTGGATTTCCCGAAACGTCGGGGATATATTCAAGTTCCAAGGACTCTAAACTAACCCCTGCTGGCCTTGGTCTGCAGTGAAATGGACACAGCAAATTATTTTGAACGCTTACTTTCGAAATTCTGGGCCGAAATATAGCCCCACTTCACTTTAAGACTGAAATAGTAGCCGAGACCGCCTTAGACGCATCGTGATTTTGACCAACTTCGGCTTGAGTTGCCAGAACTTAAGGGATATTTTTTCGTCCCGCGGACTCTAAACTAACTCATTATGGCCTTGGTTTTCAGTTCAATTGAGAGAGCAAAATTTTTTGAACGCTCACTTTCGAGCTTCTGGGCCGAAATATAGCCCCAGTTCACTTTAAGAATCAAAGAGTAGCCGAGACCGCCTTACGCGCATCGTGATTTTGACAAAATTCTGCTCGATTTCCCCGAACTTGGCCGATATTTTCCAGTCCCGAGCAGTCTAAACTAACTCCTGATGGCCTTGGTTTGCAGTGAAATGAACAAGGTAACAGTTTTTGAACGCTTATTTTCGAGCTTCTGGGATGAAATATAGCCCCACTTCACTTTAAGACTGAAAGAGTAGGCGAGACCGCCTTATGCGCATCGTGATTTTGAGCAACTTCCGCTCGATTTTCTAGAATTTTGGCGATATTTTCAAGTCCCGGGGACTCTAAACTAACTGCTGATGGCCTTGGTTTGCAGTGAAATGGACACAGCACATTTTTTTGAACGCTCATTTTCCAACTTCTCGGCCGAAATATAGCCCTACTTCACTTTAAGACTGAAAGAGTAGCCGAAACCGCCTTACGCGCATCGTAATTTTGACCAGCTTCGGCTCGATTTCCCGGAAGTTGGCGAATATTTTCAATTCCCAGGGAAGCTAAACTAACTTCCGATGGCCTTAGTTTGCAGTTAAATGGACACAGCAAAACTTTTTGAACGCTCACTTATGAGCTTATTGCGCGAAATATAGCCCGACTTAACTTTAAGACTGACAGAGTAGCCGAGACCGCCTTACGCGCATCGTGATTTTGGGATACTTCGGCTCGATTTCCCGGAAATAGGGAAATATTTTCCAGTCCCGGGGACTCTAAACTAACTGCTGATGCCCTTGGTTTCTAGTGAAATGGACACAGGAACACTTTTTGAACGCACACTTTTGAGCTTGCTAGCCGAAATATAGCCCTACTTCTTTTTAAGACTGAAAGAGTAGGCGGGAGCGCCTTACGCGCATTGTGATTTTGAGGATCTTCGGCTCGATCTGGCGAAACTTGGGAGATATTTTCCAGTCCCAAAGTCTCTAAACTCCTCCTGATTGTCTAAGATGTGAGTGAAATAGACACAAAAAATTTTGAACCCTTTTTTTCGAGCTTCTGGAGTTAAATCTAAGCCCACTTTACCTTAAGACTGAAAGAGTAGCCGGACCCCCTTAAGCGCATGGTGATTTTGACTAACTTCGAGTGGATTTGCCGTAACTTGGGGGATATTTCCAGTTCCCTTGACGCTAAACTAAGTCGTGATGGCCTTGTTTTGCAGTGAAATGGACAAAGCAAAACTTTTTAAACACTCAGTTTCGAGCTTCTGGGCCGAAATATTGCCCCAATTCACTTTAAGACTGAAAGAGTAGCCAAGACCGCCGTACGCGCGTCGTGATTTGACCAACTTCGGTTAATTTCCCGGAACTTGGGGGATATTTTCCAGTCCCGGGGACTCTAAACTGACCCCCGACGTTCTTGGCCTGCAGTAAAATGGACAGAGCAAGACTTTTTGAACGCTCACTTTGAGCTTCTGAGCCGAAATATAGCTCCACTTAGCTTAAAGAGTCAAAGAGTAGCCGAGACCGCCTTACGCCCATCGTAATTTTGACCAACTTCGGCTCGATTTCCCGGAACTTGGGGGATATTTTCCAGTCCCGCGGACTCTAAAGTAACTCCTGATGGCCTTGCTCTGGAGTCAAATGGACACAGCACAACTTTTTGAACGCTCACTTTCGAGCTTCTGGGGCGAAATATTGCCCCAGTTCACTTTAAGAATCAAAGAGTAACCGGTACCGCCTTACGCGCATCGTGATTTGGGGCTACTTCGGCTCGATTTCCCGGAACTTGGGAGATAATTGCCAGTCCCGGGCACTCTAAACTAACTCCTGATGGCCTTGGTTTTCAGTGAAATGGACACAGCCAAACTTTTTGAACGTTTACTTTCGAGCTTCTGGGCCGAAATATAGCCCCACTTCACTTTAAGACTGAAAGAGTAGCCGGCACCGCCTTACGCGCATGGTAATTTTGTCGAACTTCGGCTTGATTTCCTGGGACTTGGGGGATAGTTTTTAGCCCCGGAAGCTCTAAACTAACTCCAGAATGCCTTGGTTTTTAGTGAAATGGACACAGGTAAAAGGAGCGCAAGCTCGGTTTCCAGGTTGTAGGCCGAAATATAGCCCCACCTTATTTTAAGACTGAAAGTGTACACGAAACCGCCTTAAGCGCATCGAAATTTTTAGCCACTATGGCTCAATATGCCAAAACTTGAGGGATATTTTCCAGTCCCGGGGACTCTACCCTAACTCTTGATGGCCTTAGTTTTCAGTAAAATGGTCACAGGTAACAGGAGCGCACGCTCGGTGTCGAGCTTCTAGGCCGAAATGTAGCCCCAGTTCATTTTAAGACTGAAAGAGTAAACGAAACTGCCGTACGCCTATCGTAATTTTAAGAAAGTATGGCTCAATTTGCCGAAACTTGGAGGATAGCTTCCAGTCTCGAGGATTCTAAACTATCTCCTGATGGACTTAGTTCTTAGTGAAATGGACACAGGTAAAAGGAGAGCACGCTCGGTGTCGAGCTTGTAGAACCGAAATATAGCCCCACTTCATTTTCGCAGTAAACGAGTAACCGAGACCGCCTTAGGCGCATCGTGATTTTGAGCATCTTTGGCTCGATTTGCCGGAATTCGGGGAATATTTTCCAGTCCCGAGGACTCTATGTTAACTCCTGATGAACTTAGTTTTCAGTGATATGTACGCAGGCAAAAGGAGGGCACGCTCGGTGTTGAGCTTCTCGGCCGAAATATAGCCCCACTTCATTTTAAGACTGAAAGAGTAGCCGAGACCGCCTTACGCGCATCGTGATTTTGACAAACTTCGGGTTGATTTCCCGGAACTTGGGGCATATTTTCCAGTCCCGGGGACTCTCAAATAACTCCTGCTTGTCTTGGTTCGCAGTGAAATGAACAGAGGAAAACTTGTTGAACGCTCACTTTCGGGCTTCTCGCCCGAAATATAGCCTCACTTCACTCTAAGACTGAAAGAGTAGCCGACACTACCTTACGCAAATCGTGATTTTGACCAACTTCGGCTCGATTTCCCGGAAGTTGGGGAATATTTTCCAGTCCCGGGGACTCTAAACTAGCTTCTGATGGCTTTGGTTTGCAGTCAAATAAACACAGGGAAACTTTTTGAACGCTCACTTTCAAGCTCCTGGGCAGGAATAAAGCCTCACTTCACTTTAAGACTGAAACGGTAAGCGAGACCGCCTAACGCGCACCGTGATTTTGACCAACTTCGGCTAAATTTCCCTGAACTTGGGGGGATATTTTCCAGTACCGAAGACTCTTAAGTAACCCCTGATGGCCTTCGTTTGCATTGAAATGGATACAGCAAAACTTTTTGAAGCTCACTTTTGAGCTTCTGGGCCGAAATATAGCCCCACTTCACTTTAAGACTGAAAGACTAGCCAAGACCGTCTTGCGCGCATCGTGATTTTGACCAACGTCTTCTCGATTTTCCGCAACTTGGGAAATATATTGCAGTCCCGGGGACTCTAAACTAACTCCTGATGGCCTTGGTTTGCAGTGAAATGGACACAGCAAATTTTCTGCGGCGCTCACTTTGGAGCTTCTGGGCCGAAATAGAGCCCTACTTCACTTTAAGACTGAAAGAGTAGCCGAGGCCGCCTTAGACGCATCGTGATTTTGACCAACTTCGGCTTGAGTTGCCAGAACTTAAAAGATATTTTCCAGTCCCGGGGACTCTAAAGTAACTCATGATGGCCTTGGTTTTCAGTGAAATTGAGAGAGCAAAACTTTTTGAACGCTCACTTTCGAGCTACTGGACCGAAATATAGCCCTACTTCACTTTCAGACTCAAAGAGTAGCCGAGACCGCCTTACGCGAATCGTTATTTTGACCAACTTCGTCTCGATTTGGCGGAACTTGGAGGATATTTTCCAGTTCCGGGGACTGTAAACTACTTCCTGAGGGCCTTGCTTTGCAGTGAAATGGGCACAGCATAACTTTTTGAACGCTCACTTTCCAGCTTCTGGGCCAAAATATACAGCCACGTCACTTTAAGACTAAAAGAGTAGCCGAGACTGCTTTACGCGAATCGTGATTTTCACAAACTTCGGCTCGATTTCCCGGAACTTGGGGGATATTTTGATGTCCCGGAGACTGTAAACTATCTCCTGATGTGGCTTGGTTCGCGGTGAAATGGACACAGCAAAACTTTTTGAACTTTCACTTTCGAGCTTCTGGGCCGAAATATAGCCCGAGTTCACTTTAAGAATGAAAGAATAGCCGAGACCGCCTTACGCGCATCGTGAGTTTGACCAACTTTGGCTCGATTTCCCAGGAAATGGGGAATATTTTCCGGTACCGGGGACTCTAAAGTAACTCCTGATTGCCTTGGTTTGCATTGAAATGGAGAGAGCAAAACTTTTTCAACGCTCCCCTTCGGGCTTCTGAGCCGAAATATAGCCCCACTTCAGTTTAAGACTGAAAGAGTAGCCGAGACCGCCTTACGCGCATCGTGATTTTGACCAACTTCGGCTCGATTTCCCGAAACGTCGGGGATATATTCAAGTTCCAAGGACTCTAAACTAACCCCTGCTGGCCTTGGTCTGCAGTGAAATGCACACAGCAAATTATTTTGAACGCTTACTTTCGAAATTCTGGGCCGAAATATAGCCCCACTTCACTTTACGACTGAAATAGTAGCCGAGACCGCCTTAGACGCATCGTGATTTTGACCAACTTCGGCTTGAGTTGCCAGGACTTAAAAGATATTTTCCACTCTCGGGGACTCTAAACTAACTCATGATGGCCTTGGTTTTCAGTGAAATTGAGAGAGCAAAACTTTTTGAACGCTCACTTTGGAGCTTCTGGACCGAAATATAGCCCTACTTCACTTTCAGACGGAAAGAGTAGCCGAGACGGCCTTACGCGAATCGTTATTTTGACCAACTTCGTCTCGATTTGGCGGAACTTGGAGGATATTTTCCAGTTCCGGGGACTGTAAACTACTTCCTGAGGGCCTTGCTTTGCAGTGAAATGGGCACAGCATAACTTTTTGAACGCTCACTTTCGAGCTTCTGGGCCAAAATATACAGCCACGTCACTTTAAGACTAAAAGAGTAGCCGAGACTGCTTTACGCGAATCGTGATTTTCACAAACTTCGGCTCGATTTCCCGGAATTTGGGGGATATTTTAATCTCCCGGAGACTGTAAACTATCTCCTGATGTGGCTTGGTTCGCGGTGAAATGGACACAGCAAAACTTTTTGAACTTTCACTTTCGAGCTTCTGGGCCGAAATATAGCCCCAGTTCACTTTAAGAATCAAAGAGTAGCCGAGACCGCCTTACGCGCATCGTGATTTTGACAAACTTCGGCTCGATTTCCCCGAACTTGGCCGATATTTTCCAGTCCCGAGGAGTCTAAACTAACTCCTGATGGCCTTGGTTTGCAGTGAAATGAACACAGCAAAACTTTTTGAATTTTTACTTTCTAGCTTCTCGGCCGAAATATAGCCCCAGTTCACTTTAAGAATCAAAGAGTAGCCGAGACCGCCTTACGCGCATCGTGATTTTGACAAAATTCGGCTCGATTTCCCCGAACTTGGCCGATATTTTCCAGTCCCGAGCAGTCTAAACTAACTCCTGATGGTCTTGGTTTGCAGTGAAATGAACAAGGTAACAGTTTTTGAACGCTTATTTTCGAGCTTCTGGGATGAAATATAGCCCCACTTCACTTTAAGACTAAAAGAGTAGGCGAGACCGCCTTACGCGCATCGTGATTTTGAGCAACTTCCGCTCGATTTTCTAGAATTTTGGCGATATTTTCAAGTCCCGGGGACTCTAAAGTAACCCCTGATGGCCTTGGTTTGATGTGAAATGGACGCAGGAAAACTTTTTGAACGCTCAGTTTCGAGCTTCTGGGCCGAAATACAACCGTACTTCACTTTAAGACTGAAATAGTAGCCGAGACCTCCTTACGAGCATCGTGATTTTGACCCAGTTCAGCTCGATTTCCCGGAACTTGGGGGATATTTTCCAGTCCGGGGGACTTTAAACTAACTCCTGATGGCCTTGGTTTGCAGTTAAATGCACAAAGCGTAATTTTTTAAAGGTTCACTTTCGAGCTTCTGGGCCGAAATATAGCCCCACTTTACTTTAAGACTGAAACAGTAGCCGAGACCGTCTTACGCGCATCCTCATTTTGACCAACTTCGATTAAATTTCCCGGAACTTCGGGGATATTCTCCAGTCCCGGGGATTCTAAACTCAGCCCCGACGTCCTTGGTCTGCAGTAAAATGGACACAGCAAAACTTTTTGAACCCTCACTTTTGAGCTTCTGGGCCAAAATATAGCTCCACTTCACTTTAAGAGTGAAAGAGTAGCCGAGACCGCCTTACGCCCATCGTAATTTTGACCAACTTCGGCTCGATTTCCCGGAACTTGGGGGATATTTTCCAGTCCCGCGGACTCTAAAGTAACTCCTGATAGCCTTGCTCTGGAGTGAAATGGACACAGCACAACTTTTTGAACGCTCACTTTCGAGCTTCTGGGGCGAAATATTGCCCCAGTTCACTTTACGAATGAAAGAGTAACCGGGACCGCCTTACGCTCATCGTGATTTTGACCAACTTTGGCTCGATTTCCCGGGAAATGGGGAATATTTTCCGGTACCGGGGACTCTAAACTAACTCCTGATTTCCTCGGTTTCAGGTGAAATGGACGCTGCACAACTTTTTGAACGCTCACTTTTGAGCTTCTGGGCCAAAGCATAGCCCTACTTCACTTTAAGACTGAAAGACTAGCCGAGACCGCCTTACGCGCATCGTGATTTTGTGCTACTTCGGCTCGATTTCCCGGAACTTGGGAGATAATTGCCAGTCCCGGGCACTCTAAACTAATTCCTGATGGCCTTGGTTTTCAGTGAAATGGACACAGCCAAACTGTTTGAACGTTCACTTTCGAGCTTCTGGGCCGAAATATAGCCCCACTTCACTTTAAGACTGAAAGAGTAGCCGGCACCGCCTTACGCGCATGGTAATTTTGTCGAACTTCGGTTTGATTTCCTGGGACTTGGGGGATATTTTTCAGTCCCGGAAGCTCTAAACTAACTCCTGAATGCCTTGGTTTTTAGTGAAATGGACACAGGTAAAAGGAGCGCACGCTCGGTTTCCAGGTTGTAGGCCGAAATATAGCCCCACTTTATTTTAAGACTGAAAGTGTACACGAAACCGCCTTAAGCGCATCGAAATTTTTAGCCACTCTGGCTCGATATGCCAAAACTTGGGGGATATTTTCCAGTCCCGGGGACTCTACCCTAACTGTTGATGGCCTTAGTTTTCAGTAAAATGGTCACAGGTAACAGGAGCGCACGCTCGGTGTCGAGCTTCTAGGCCGAAATGTAGCCCCAGTTCAATTTTAAGACTGAAAGAGTAAACGAAACTGCCGTACGCCTATCGTAATTTTAAGAAAGTATGGCTCAATTTGCCGAAACTTGGAGGATAGCTTCCAGTCTCGAGGATTCTAAACTATCTCCTGATGGACTTAGTTCTTAGTGAAACGGACACAGGGAAAAGGAGACCACGCTCGGTGTCGAGCTTGTAGAACCGAAATATAGCCCCACTTCATTTTCGGAGTAAACGAGTAGCCGAGACCGCCTTACGCGCATCGTGATTTTGAGCAACTTTGGCTCGATTTGCCGGAATTCGGGGAATATTTTCCAGTCCCAACAACTCTAAACTAACTCCTGATGGCCTAAGATGTTAGTGAAATGGACACAGGTAAAATTAGCGCACGCCCGGTCTCGAGCTTCTAGGTCGAAATTTAGGCCCCCTTAATTTTAAGACTGAAAGAGTAGCCGAGACCGCCTTACGCGCATCGTGATTTTGGGCCACTTTTTCTCGATTTCCTGGAAGTTGGCGAATAATTTAAAGTCCCGGGGACGCTAAACTAACTCCCGATGACCTTGGTTTGCAGTTTAATGAACACAGCAAAACATTCTGAACGCTCACCTTCGAGCTTCAGTGCCGCAATATAGCCCTACTTAAATTTAAGACTGAAAGAATAACCGAGAGCCCGTTACGCGCATCGTAACTTTCATCAACTTCGGCGCCATTTCCTGGAACTTGGAGAATATTTTCCAGTTCCGGGGACTCTAAACTAACTCCTGATTGCCTTGGTTTGCAGTGAAATGGACACAGCAAAGCTTTTTGAACGTTCACTTTCGAGTTTGTTGGCCTAAATATAGCCACACTTGACTTTAAGACTGAAACAGTAGCCGAGACCGCGTTACGCGCATCGTGCTTTTGAGCAACTTCTGCGCGCTTTCCTGGAACTTGGGGAATATTTTCCAGTCCCGGGGACTCTAAACTAACTCCTGATGGCCATGGTTTTCAGTGAAATTCACACAGCACAAGTTTTTGAACGAACGCTTTCGAGCTTTTAGGCCGAAATATAGTCATACTTCACTTTAAGACTCAAACAGTAGCCGAGACCACGTTTCGCGCATCGTGATTTCGACCAACTTCGGCTCGATTTCCCGGAACTTGCGAAATATTTTGCAGTCCCGGGGACTCTAAACTAACTCGTGCTGGTCTTGGTTTGCAGTGAAACGGAAACAGAAAAAGTTTTTGAACGCATACTTTCGAGCTTCTGGACCGAAATAGAACCCCACTTCACTTGAAGACTGAAAGAGTAGCCGAGACCGCCTTACGTGCATGGTGATTTTGAGCAACTTCGGCTCGATTTGCCGGAACTAAGGAGATATATTCCAGTTCTGAGGACTCTAAACTAATTCCTGGTGGCCTTGGTTTGCAGTAAAATAGACCCAGCAAAACTTTTTGAACGTTCACTTTCGAGTTTGTTGGCCTAAATATAGCCACACTTCACTTTAAGACTGAAACAGTAGCCGAGACCGCGTTACGCGCATCGTGCTTTTGAGCAACTTCTGCGCGCTTTCCTGGAACTTGGGGAATATTTTCCAGTCCCGGGGACTCTAAACTAACTCCTGATGGCCATGGTTTTCAGTGAAATTCACACAGCACAAGTTTTTGAACGAACGCTTTCGAGCTTTTAGGCCGAAATATAGTCCCACATCACTTACGACTCACAGAGTAGCCGAGACCGGCGTGCGCGCATCGTGATTTTGACCAACTTCGGGTCGATATTCCTTAACTTGGGGGATATTTTCCAGTCCCAGGGACTCTAAACTAACTCTTGATGGCCTTGGTTTGCAGTGAAATGGAGACAGCAAAACTTTTTGAACGCTCACCTTCAAGCCTCTGGGCCGAAATATAGCCGACCGTACTTTAATACTCAAAAGATAGCCGAGACTGCCTTACGCGCATCGTGATTTTGACAAACTTCGGGTGGATTTCCAGGAACTTGGGGGATATTTTCCAGTCCCTTGGACGCTAAACTAGGTGCCGATGGCCTTGTTTTGCAGTGAAATGGACACAGCAAAGCTTTTTGAACGCTCACTTTCGAGCTTGTGGGCCGAAATATAGCCATACTTCACTTTAAGACTCAAACAGTAGCCGAGACCACGTTTCGCGCATCGTGATTTCGATCAACTTCGGCTCGATTTCCCGGAACTTGCGAAATATTTTGCAGTCCCGGGGACTCTAAACTAACTCGTGCTGGTCTTGGTTTGCAGTGAAACGGAAACAGAAAAAGTTTTTGAACGCATACTTTCGAGCTTCTGGACCGAAATAGAACCCCACTTCACTTGAAGACTGAAAGAGTAGCCGAGACCGCCTTACGTGCATGGTGATTTTGAGCAACTTCGGCTCGATTTGCCGGAACTAAGGAGATATATTCCAGTTCTGAGGACTCTAAACTGATTCCTGGTGGCCTTGGTTTGCAGTAAAATAGACCCAGCAAAAGTTTTTGAACGCTCAATGTCGAGCTTCTGGGCCAAAATATAGCCCCCCATTACTTTAACACTGAAAGAGTAGCCGAGACCGCCTTACGTGCATCGTGATTTTGACAAACTTCGGGTTGATTTCCCGGAACTTGGGGGATATTTTGCAGTCCCGGGGACTCTCAACTAACTCCTGCTTGTCTTGGTTTGCATTGAAATGGACACAGCGAAAGTTTTTGAACGCTCACTCTCGAGCTTCTGGGCCGAAATACAGCCCCATTTTACTTTAAGACTGAAAGAGTAGGCGAGACCGTCTTGAGCGAATCGTGGTTTTGAGCAATTTCGCGTTTATTTCCCGAAACTTGGGGGATATATTCCAGTCAAAGGGACTCTACAGTCACTCCTGATGGCCTTGGTTTTCAGTGAAATGGACAGAGCACAACTTTGGAGCTTCTGGGCAGAAATATAGCCCCACTTTACTTTAAGACTAAAAGAGTAGATGACACCGCCTTACGCGCATCGTAATTTTGGCGAACTTCCAATGGATTTCCCGGAACTTGGGGGATATTTTGCAGTCCCTTGGACGCTAAACTAAGTCCTGATGGCCTTGTTTTGAAGGCAAATGGACACAACAAAACTTTTTGAACGCTCACTTTCTAGCTTGTGGGCCGAAATATAGCCACACTTCACTTTAGGACTGACACAGTAGCCGAGACCACGTTACGCGCATCATGAATTTGATCAACTTCGGCTGGATTTCCCTGGACTTGGGGGATATCCTCCAGTTCCGGGGACTGGAAACTAACTTCGGATGGCCTTGGTTTGCACTGAAAGTGACAGAGCAAAACTTTTTAAACACTCACTTTCGAGCTTCTGGGCCGAAATATAGCCCCACTTCACTTCAAGACTGAAAGAGTAGCCGGGACCACCTTACGGACATCGTGATTTTGACCAACTTCGGCTGGATTTACTGGAACTTGGGGGATATTTTCCAGTAACGAAGACTCTTAACTAACCCCTGATGGCCTTGGTCTGCATTGAAATGGATACAGCAAAACTTTTTGAACGCTCACTTTTGAGCTTCTGGGCCGAAATATAGCCCCACTTCACTTTAAGACTGAAAGAGTAGCCGAGACCGTGTTACGCGCATCGTGATTTTGACCACCGTCTTCTCGATTTTCCGAAACTTCGCAAATACATTCCACTCCCGGGGACTCTAAACTAACTACGGATAGCCTTGGTTAGCAGTGAAATAGACACAGTAATTTTTTTTGAGCTTTGAGCTTGTGGGCCGAAATAGAGCCCCACTTCACTTTAAGACTGAAGGAGTAGGCGACACCGCCTTAAGCGCACCGTGATTTTGACCAACTTCGGCTCGATTTGCCGGAACTTGGGGGATATTTTCCAGTCTCGGGGACTCTAAACTAACTCCTGATTGTCTTGGTTTTCAGTGAAATGGTCACAGCGAAACTTTTTGAACGCTCACTCTCGAGCTTCTGGACCGAAATATCGCCCCACTTTACTTTAAGACTGAAAGAGTAGCCGAGACCGTCTTGCGCAAAATCGTGATTTTGAACGACTTCGAATCGGTTTCCCGGAGCTTGGGGGAGATATTCCATTTCCGCGGGCTCTAAACTAACTCCTGATGGCCTTGGTTTTCAGTGAAATGGAAAAAGGAAAGCTTTTTGAGCACTCGCTTTGTAGCTTCTGGGCCGAAATAGAATCCCACTTCACGTTCAGACTGAAATAGTAGCCGAGACCGCCTCACGCGCATCGTGAGTTAGACCAAGTTCAGCTCGATTTCACGCAACTTTTGGGATATTTTCCAGTCCGGCGGACTCTAAACTAACTCCGGATGGCCTTGGTTTGCACTGAAATGTGCACAGCATAAATTTCTGAACGCCCACTTTGGAGCTTCTGGGCCGAAATATAGCCCCACTTCACTTTAAGACTGAAAGCGTAGCCGAGATCGCCTTACGCGCATCGTGATTTTGACCATTTTCGGATCAATTTCTCGGAACTTGGGGATATTTTCTAGTCCCGGGGACTCTAAATTAACTCCTGATCGCCTTGCTTTGCATTGAAATAGACAGAGGAAAACGTTTTGAACGCTCACTTTCGAGCTTGTGGGCCGAAATATAGGCACACTTGACTTTAAGACTGAAACAGTAGCTGACACCACGTTACGCGCATCATGAATTTGATCAACTTCGGCTCCAATTCCCGGGACTTGGGGGATATGTTCCAGTCCCGGGGAGTCTAAACTAACTCCTGATGGCCTTGGTTTGCATTGAAATGGACACAGCACAATTTTTTGAACGCACACTTTCGAGATTCTGGGCGAAATATAGCCCCACTTCGCTTAAGACTGAAAGAGTAGCCGAGACCGCCTTGCTCGCATCGTGAGTTTGACAAACTTCCGGTCGATATTCCCGAACTTGGGGGATATCTTCCAGTCCTAGGAACTCTAAACTAAGTCCTCATGGCCTTGGTTTGCAGTGAAATGGACAGAGCAAAACTTTTTGAACGCTCACCTTCGAGCTTCCTGGCCGAAATAAAGCCCCACCTTACTTTAAGACTTAAAGAGTAACCGAGACCACCTTACGCGCATTGTGATTTTGACAAACTTCGGGTGGATCTCCCGGAACTTGGGAAACATTTTCCAGTCCCTTGGACGCTAAACTAAGTCCTGAAGGCCTTGTTTTCCAGTGAAATGGACACACCAAAACTTTTTGAACGCTCACTTTCGAGCTTGTGGGCCGAAATATAGCCACACTTGACTTTAAGACTGAAAAAGTAGGCGATACCGCATTTCGCGCATCGTGATTTTGATCAACTTCGCCTCGATTCCCGGAACTTGGGCAATATTTTTCAGTCCCGGGGACTCTAAACTAACCCCTGATGGCCTTGGTTTGCAGTGAAATGGACACAGCAAAGCTTTTTGAACGCTCACTTTCGGGCTTCTGGCCCGAAATATAGCCCCACTTCACTTTAAGACTGAAAGAGTAGCCGAGACCACTTTAGGGGCATCGTGATTTTGACCAACCTCGGCTCAATTTCCCGGACCTTGGGGCATATTTTCTTGTCCCGGGGACGCTAAACTAACTCCTGATGGCCTTGGTTTGCAGTGAAATGAAGACAGCAAAACTTTTTGAAGGCTCACTTTCGGGCTTCTCGCCCGAAATATAGCCCCACTTCACTCTAAGACTGACAGAGTAGCCGACACTACCTTACGCAAATCGTGATTTTGACCAACTTCGGCTCGATTTCCCGGAAGTTGGGGGATATTTTCCAGTCCCGGGGACTCTAAACTAGCTCGTGATGGCTTTGGTTTGCAGTGAAATAAACATAGGGAAACTTTTTGAACGATCACTTTCAAGCTCCTGGCCAGGAATAAAGCCTCACTTCACTTTAAGACTGAAACAGTAAGCGAGACCGCCTAACGCGCACCGTGATTTTGACCAACTTCGGCTAAATTTCCCTGAACTTGGGGGGATATTTTCCAGTCCCGAAGACTCTTGAGTAATCCCTGATGGCCTTCGTTTGCATTGAAATGGATACAGCAAAACTTTTTGAAGCTCACTTTTGAGCTTCTGGGCCGAAATATAGCCCCACTACACTTTAAGACTGAAAGACTAGCCAAGACCGTCTTGCGCGCATCGTGATTTTGACCGACGTCTTCTGGAGTTTCCGGAACTTGGGAAATATATTGTAGTCGCGGGGACTCTAAACTAACTCCTGATGGCCTTGGTTTGCAGTCAAATGTACACAGCAAATTTTTTGCAGCGCTCACTTTGGAGCTTCTGGGCCGAAATATAGCCCCACTTCACTTTAAGACTGAAATAGTAGCCGAGACTGCCTTAGACGCATCGTGATTTTGACCAACTTTGGCTTGAGTTGCCAGAACTTAATGGATATTTTTTAGTGCCGCGGAGTCTAAACTAACTCATGATGGCCTTGGTTTGCAGTTAAATTGAGAGAGCAAAACTTTTTGAACGCTCACTTTCGAGCTTCTGGGCCGAAATATACAGCCACGTCACTTTAAGACTAAAAGAGCAGCCGAGACCGGCTTACGCGAATCGTGATTTTGACAAAATTCGGCTCGATTTCCCCGAACTTGGGCGATATTTTCCAGTCCCGAGCAGTCTAAACTAATTCCTGATGGCCTTGGTTTGCAGTGAAATGAACAAGGTAACAGTTTTTGAACGCTTATTTTCGAGCTTCTGGGATGAAATATAGCCCCACTTCACTTTAAGACTAAAAGAGTAGGCGAGACCGCCTTACGCGAATCGAGATTTTAAGCAACTTCCGCTCGATTTTCTAGAATTTTGGCGATATTTTCAAGTCCCTGGGACTCTAAAGTAACCCCTGATGGCCTTGGTTTGATGTGAAATGGACGCAGGAAAACTTTTTGAACGCTCAGTTTCGAGCTTCTGGGCCGAAATACAACCGTACTTCACTTTAAGACTGAAATAGAAGCCGAGACCTCCTTACGAGCATCGTGATTTTGACCCAGTTCAGCTCGATTTCCCGGAACTTGGGGGATATTTTCCAGTCCGGGGGACTTTAAACTAACTCCTGATGGCCTTGGTTTGCAGTTAAATGCACAAAGCGTAACTTTTTAAAGGTTCACTTTCGAGCTTCTGGGCCGAAATATAGCCCCACTTTACTTTAAGACTGAAAGAGTAGCCGAGACCGTCTTACGCGCATCGTGATTTTGACCAACTTCCGTTGGATTTCCCGGAACTTCGGGGATCTATTCCAGTCCCGGGCACTCTAAACTAACTGCTGATAGCCTTGGTTTGCAGTGAAATGGACACAGCACATTTCTTTCAACGCTCACTTTCGAGATTCTCGGCCGAAGTATAGCCCTACTTCACTTTAAGACTGAAAGAGCAGCCGAGACCGCCTTACGGGCATCGTAACTTTGACCAACTTCGGCTCTATTTCCCGGAAGTTGGCGATTATTTTCAATTCCCGGGGAAGCTAAACTAACTTCCGATGCCCTTAGTTTGCAGTTAAATGGACACAGCAAACCTTTTTGAACGCTCACTTTCGAGCTTATTGCTCGAAATATAGCCCCACTTAACTTTAAGACTGAAAGAGTAGCCGAGACCGCCTTACGCGCATCGTGATTTTGCGATACTTCGGCTCGATTTCCCGGAAATAGGGAAATATTTTCCAGTCCCGGGGACTCCAAACTAACTCCTGATGGCCTTGGTTTCCAGTGAAATGGACACAGGAACACTTTTGGAACACGCACTTTCGAGCTTGCTGGCCGAAAGATAGCCCTAATTCTTTTTCAGACTGAAAGAGTAGGCGGGAGCGCCTTACACGCATTGTGATTTTGAGGATCTTCGGCTCGATCTGGCGAAACTTGGGAGATATTTTCCAGTCCCGAAGTCTCTAAACTCACTCCTGATTGTCTAAGATGTGAGTGAAATAGACACAAAAATTTTTCAACCCTTACTTTCGAGCTTCTGGAGTTAAATCTAAGCCCACTTTACCTTAAGACTGAAAAAGTAGCCGAGACCCCCTTAAGCGCATGGTGATTTTGAGTAACTTCGGGTGGATTTCCCGTAACTTGGGGGATATTTCCAGTTCCTTTGACGCTAAGCTAAGTCGTGATGGCCTTGTTTTGCAGTGAAATGGACACAGCAAAACTTTTTAAACACTGAGTTTCGAGCTTCTGGGCCGAAATATTGCCCCAATTCACTTTAAGAGTGAAAGAGTAGACGAGACCGCCTTACGCCCATCGTAATTGTGACCAACTTCGCCTCGATTTCCCGGAACTTGGGGGATATTTTCCAGTCCCGCGGACTCTAAAGTAACTCCTGATCGCCTTGCTCTGGAGTGAAATGGACGCAGCACAACTTTTTGAACGCTCACTTTCGAGCTTCTGGGGGGAAATATTGCCCCAGTTCACTTTAAGAATGAAAGAGTAGCCGGGACCGCCTTACGCGCATCGTGATTTTGACCAACTTTGGCTCGATTTCCCGGGAATTGGGGGATATTTTCCAGTCCCGCGGACTCTAAAGTAACTCCTGATCGCCTTGCTCTGGAGTGAAATGGACACAGCACAACTTTTTGAACGCTCACTTTTGAGCTTCTGGGCCGAAGCATAGCCCTACTTCACTTTAAGACTGAAAGACTAGCCGAGACCGCCTTACGCGCATCGTGATTTTGGGCTACTTGGGCTCGATTTCCCGGAACTTGGGAGATAATTGCCAGTCCAGGGCACTCTAAACTAATTCCTGATGGCCTTGGTTTTCAGTGAAATGGACACAGCCAAACTTTTTGAACGTTCACTTTCGAGCTTCTGGGCCGAAATATAACCCCTTTTCACTTTAAGACTGAAAGAGTAGCCGGGACCGCCTTACGCGCATGGTAATTTTGTCGAACTTCGGCTTGATTTCCTGGGACTTGGGGGATATTTTTCAGTCCCGGAAGCTCTAAACTAACTCCTGAATGCCTTGGTTTTTAGTGAAATGGACACAGGTAAAAGGAGCGCACGCTCGGTTTCCAGGTTGTAGGCCGAAATATAGCCCCACTTTATTTTAAGACTGAAACTGTACACGAAACCGCCTTAAGCGTATCGAAATTTTTAGCCACTCTGGCTCGATATGCCAAAACTTGGGGGATATTTTCCAGTCCCAAGGACTCTAAACTAACTCCTGATGGCCTAAGATGTCAGTGAAATGGACACAGGTAAAATTAGCGTACGTCCGGTCTCGAGCTTCTAGGTCGAAATATAGCCCCCCTTAATTTTAAGACTGAAAGAGTAGCCGAGACAGCCTTACGCGCATCGTGATTTTGGGCCACTTTTGCTCGATTTCCCGCAAGTTGGCGAATAATTTAAAGTCCCGGGGACGCTAAACTAACTCCCGATGACCTTGGTTTGCAGTTTAATGAACACAGCAAAACATTCTGAACGCTCACCTTCGAGCTTCAGTGCGGCAATATAGCCCTACTTAAATTTAAGACTGAAAGAATAACCGAGAGCCCGTTACGCGCATCGTAATTTTCATCAACTTCGGCGCGATTTCCTGGAGCTTGGAGAATATTTTCCAGTTCCGGGGACTCTAAACTAACTCCTGATTGCCTTGGTTTGCAGTGACATGGACACAGGAAAGCTTTTTGAACCCTCACTTTCGAGCTTGTGGGCCTAAATATAGCCACACTTCACTTTAAGACTGAAACAGTAGCCGAGACCGCGTTACGCGCATCGTGATTTTAAGCAACTTCTGCTCGCTTTCCTGGAACTTGGGGAATATTTTCCAGTCCCGGGGACTTTAAACTAACTCCTGATGACCATGGTTTGCAGTGAAATTCACACAGCACAAGTTTTTGAACGAACACTTTCGAGCTTTTAGGCCAAAATATAGTCCCACATAACTTACGACTTAATGAGTAGCCGAGACCGGCGTGCGCGCATCGTGATTTTGACCAACTTTGGGTCGATATTCCGGAACTTGGGGATTATTTTCCAGTCCCAGGGACTCTAAACTAACTCTCTATGGCCTTGGTTTGCAGTGAAATGGAGACAGCAAAACCTTTTTGAACGCTCACCTTCAAGCTTCTGGGCCGAAATATAGCCCACTTTACTTTAATACTGAAAAAGTAGCCGAGACCGCCTTACGCGCATCGTGATTTTGACAAACTTCGGGTGGATTTCCCGGAGCTTGGGGGATATTTTCCAGTCCCTTGGACGCTAAACTAGGTGCCGATGGCCTTGTTTTGCAGTGAAATGGACACAGCAAAGCTTTTTGAACGCTCACTTTCGAGCTTGTGGGCCGAAATATAGCCATACTTCACTTTAAGACTCAAACAGTAGCCGAGACCACGTTTCGCGCATCGTGATTTTCATCAATTTCGGCTCGATTTCCCGGAACTTGCGAAATATTTTGCAGTCCCGGGGACTCTAAACTAACTCGTGCTGGTCTTGGTTTGCAGTGAAACGGAAACAGAAAAAGTTTTTGAACGCATACTTTCGAGCTTCTGGACCGAAATAGAACCCCACTTCACTTGAAGACTGAAAGAGTAGCCGAGACCGCCTTACGTGCATGGTGATTTTGAGCAACTTCGGCTCGATTTGCCGGAACTAAGGGGATATATTCCAGTTCTGAGGACTCTAAACTAATTCCTGATGGCCTTGGTTTGCAGTAAAATAGACCCAGCAAAACTTTTTGAACGCTCAAATTCGAGCTTCTGCGCCAAAATATAGCCCCCCATTACTTTAACACTGAAAGAGTAGCCGAGACCGCCTTACGTGCATCGTGATTTTGACAAACTTCGGGTTGATTTCCCGGAACTTGGGGGATATTTTGCAGTCCCGGGGACTCTCAACTAACTCCTGCTTGTCTGGGTTTGCAGTGAAATGGACACAGCGAAAGTTTTTGAACGCTCACTCTCGAGCTTCTGGGCCGAAATACAGCCCCATTTTACTTTAAGACTGAAAGAGTAGGCGAGACCGTCTTGAGCGAATTGTGATTTTGAGCAATTTCGCGTTTATTTCCCGCATCTTGGGGGATATATTCCAGTCAAAGGGACTCTACAGTTACTCCTGATGGCCTTGGTTTTCAGTGAAATGGACAGAGCACAACTTTGGAGATTCTGGGCAGAAATATAGCCCCACTTCACTTTAAGACTGAAAGAGTAAATGAGACCGCCTTACGCGCATCGTAATTTTGACGAACTTCGAATGGATTTCCCGGAACTTGGGGGATATTTTGCAGTCCCTTGGACGCTAAACTAAGTCCTGATGGCCTTGTTTTGAAGTCAAATGGACAAAACAAAACTTTTTTAACGCTCACTTTCTAGCTTGTGGGCCGAAATATAGCCACACTTCACTTTAGGACTGACACAGTAGCCGAGACCACGTTACGCGCATCATGAATTTGATCAACTTCGGCTGGATTTCCCGGGACTTGGGGGATATCCTCCAGTCCCGGGGACTCTAAACTAACTTCTGATGGCCTTGGTTTGCAGTGAAAGTGACAGAGCAAAACTTTTTAAACATTCACTTTCGAGCTTCTTGGCCGAAATATAGCCCCACTTCACTTTGAGACTCAAAGAGTAGCCGAGACCACCTTACGCACATCGTGATTTTGACCAACTTCGGCTGGATTTACCGGAACTTGGGGGATATTTTCCAGTCCCTAGGACTCTTAAGTAACCCCTGATGGTCTTGGTTTGCATTGAAATGGACACAGCAAAACTTTTTGATCGCTCACGTTTGAGCTTCTGGGCCGAAATATAGCCCCACTTCACTTTAAGACTGAAAGAGTAGCCGAGACCGTCTTAAGCGCATCGTTATTTTGACCAACGTCTTCTCGATTTTCCGGAACTTGGGAAATACATTCCACTCCCGGGGACTCTAAACTAACTACTGATAGCCTTGGTTTGCAGTGAAATAGACACAGTAATTTTTTTTGAGCTTTGAGCTTGTGGGCCGAAATAGAGCCCCACTTCACTTTAAGACTGAAAGAGTAGCCGACATCGCCTTAAGCGCACCGCGATTTTGACCAACTTCGGCTCGATTTGCCGGAACTTGGGGGATATTTTCCAGTCCCGGGGACTCTAAACTAACTCCTGATTGTCTTGGTTTTCAGTGAAATGGACACAGCGAAACTTTTTGAACGCTCACTCTCGAGCTTCTGGACCGAAATATAGCCCCACTTTACTTTAAGAACTGAAAGAATAGCCGAGACCGTCTTCGGCAAATCGTGATTTTGCCCAACTTCCGGTCGCTTTCCCGGAACTTGGGGGATATATCCCATTTCCGCGGGCTCTAAACTAAATCCTGATGGCCTTGGTTTTCAGTGAAATGGACAAAGGAAAGCTTTTTGAACACTCACTTTCGAGCTTATTGCTCGAAATATAGCCCCACTTAACTTTAAGACTGAAAGAGTAGCCGAGACCGCCTGACGCCCATCGTAATTTTGACCAACTTCGGCTCGATTTCCCGGATCTTCGGGGATATTTTCCAGTCCCGCGCCTCTAAAGTAACTCCTGATGGCCTTGCTCTGGAGTGAAATGGACACAGCACAACTTTTTGAACGCTCACTTTCGAGCTTCTTGGGGGAAATATTGCCCCAGTTCACTTTAAGACTGAAAGAGTAGCCGAGACAGCCTTACGCGCATCGTGATTTTGGGCCACTTTTGCTCGATTTCCCGGAAGTTGGCGAATAATTTAAAGTCCCGGGGACGCTAAACTAACTCCCGATGACCTTGGTTTGCAGTTTAATGAACACAGCAAAACATTCTGAACGCTCACCTTCGAGCTTCAGTGCCGCAATATAGCCCTACTTAAATTTAAGACTGAAAGAATAACGGAGAGCCCGTTACGCGCATCGTAATTTTCATCAACTTCGGCGCCATTTCCTGGAACTTGGAGAATATTTTCCAGTTCCGGGGACTCTAAACTAACTCCTGATTGCCTTGGTTTGCAGTCAAATGGACACAGCAAAACTTTTTGAACGCTCACTTTCGAGCTTGTGGGCCTAAATATAGCCACACTTCACTTTAAGACTGAAACAGTAGCCGAGACCGCGTTACGCGCATCGTGATTTTGATCAACTTCTGCTCGCTTTCCTGGAACTTGGGGAATATTTTCGAGTCCCGGGGACTCTAAACTAACTCCTGATGGCCATGGTTTGCAGTGAAATTCACACAGCACAAGTTTTTGAACGAACACTTTCGAGCTTTTAGGCCAAAATATAGTCCCACATCACTTACGACTTAAAGAGTAGCCGAGACCGGCGTGCGCGCATCGTGATTTTGACCAACTTCGGGTCGATATTCCGGAACTTGGGGGATATTTTCCAGTCCCAGGGACTCTAAACTAACTCTTGATGGCCTTGGTTTGCAGTGAAATGGAGACAGCAAAACTTTTTGAACGCTCACCTTCAAGCTTCTGGGCCGAAATATAGCCCACTTTACTTTAGTTTTGAAAAAGTAGCCGAGACCGCCTTACGCGCATCGTGATTTTGACAAACTTCGGGTGGATTTCCCGGAGCTTGGGGGATATTTTCCAGTCCCTTGGACGCTAAACTAGGTGCCGATGACCTTGCTTTGCAGTGAAATGGACAGAGCAGAGCTTTTTCAACGTTTACTTTCGAGCTTGTGGGCCGAAATATAGCCATACTTCACGTTAAGACTCAAACAGTAGCCGAGACCACGTTTCGCGCATCGTGATTTTGAGCAACTTCGGCTCGATTTCCCGGAACTTGCGAAATATTTTCCAGTCCCGGGGACTCTAAACTAACTCGTGCTCGTCTTGGTTTTGCAGTGAAACGGAAACAGAAAAAGTTTTTGAACGCATACTTTCGAGCTTCTGGACCGAAATAGAACCCCACTTCACTTGAAGACTGAAAGAGTAGCCGAGACCGCCTTACGTGCATGGTGATTTTGAGCAACTTCGGCTCGATTTGCCGGAACTAAGGGGATATATTCCAGTTCTGAGGACTCTAAACTAATTCCTGATGGCCTTGGTTTGCAGTAAAATAGACCCAGCAAAACTTTTTGAACGCTCAATCTCGAGCTTCTGGGCAAAAATATAGCCCCCCATTACTTTAACACTAAAAGAGTAGCCGAGACCGCCTTACGTGCATCGTGATTTTGACAAACTTCGGGTGTATTTCCCGGAACTTGGGGGATATTTTGCAGTCCCGGGGACTCTCAACTAACTCCTGCTTGTCTGGGTTTGCAGTGAAATGGACACAGCGAAACTTTTTGAACGCTCACTCTCGAGCTTCTGGACCGAAATATAGCCCCACTTTACTTTAGGAACTGAAAGAATAGCCGAGACCGTCTTCGGCAAATCGTGATTTTGCCCAACTTCCGGTCGCTTTCCCGGAACTTGGGGGATATATCCCATTTCTGCGGGCTCTAAACTAACTCCTGATTGCCTTGGTTTTCAGTGAAAAGGACAAAGGAAAGCTTTTTGAACACTCTCTTTGTAGCTTCTGGGCCGAAATAGAATCCCACTTCACTTTCAGACTGAAATAGTAGCCGAGACCGCCTCACGCGCATCGTGAGTTAGACCAAGTTCAGCTCGATTTCACGCAACTTTTGGGATATTTTCCAGTCCGGAGGACTCTAAACTAACTCCGGATGGCCTTGGTTTGCACTGAAATGCGCACAGCATAAATTTTTAAGCGCCCACTTTGGAGCTTCTGGGCCGAAATAGAATCCCACTTCACTTTCAGACTGAAATAGTAGCCGAGACCGCCTCACGCGCATCGTGAGTTAGACCAAGTTCAGCTCGATTTCACGCAACTTTTGGGATATTTTCCAGTCCGGAGGACTCTAAACTAACTCCGGATGGCCTTGGTTTGCACTGAAATGCGCACAGCATAAATTTTTGAGCGCCCACTTTGGAGCTTCTGGGCCGAAATAGAATCCCACTTAACTTTAAGACTGAAAGAGTAGCCGAGATCGCCTTACGCGCATCGTGATTTTGAGCATTTTCGGATCGATTTCTCGGAACTTGGGGGATATTTTCCAGTCCCGGGGACTCTAAACTAACTCCTGATCGCCTTGCTTTGCATTGAAATGGACAGAGCAAAACTTTTTTAACGCTCACTTTCGAGCTTGTGGGCCGAAATATAGCCACACTTTACTTTAAGACTGAAAGAGTATCCGAGACCGTCTTAAGCGCATCGTTATTTTGACCAACGTCTTCTCGATTTTCCGGAACTTGGGAAATACATTCCACTCCCGGGGACTCTAAACTAACTACTGATAGCCTTGGTTTGCAGTGAAATAGACACAGCAAAACTTTTTGAACGCTCACTTTTGAGCTTCTGGGCCGAAATATAGGCACACTTGACTTTAAGACTGAAACACTAGCCGAGACCACGTTACGCGCATCATGAATTTGATCAACTTCTGCTCGCTTTCCCGGAACTTGGGGAATATTTTCCAGTCCCGGGGACCCTAAACTAACTTTTGATAGCTTTGGTGTGCAGTGAAATGCACACAGCAAAACTTTTTGAACGCTCACTTTCGAGCTTCTGGACAGAAATATAGCCCCACTTCACTTTAAGACTGAAAGGTTAGTCGGGACCGCTTTGGGAGCATCGTGATTTGGACCAACTTCAGCTCGATTTACCGGAACTTGGGGAATATTTTCCAGTCCCAGGGACGCTAAACTAACTCGTGATGGCCTCGTTTTTCAGTCAAAGAACACAGCAAAACTTTTTGAAGGCTCACTTTCGGGCTTCTGGGCCAAAATATAGCCCCACTTCACTTTAAGACTGAAAGAGTAGCCGATAGCGCATTTCGCATCGTGATTTTGATCAACTTCGCCTCGATTCCCGGAACTTGGGCAATATTTTTCAGTCCCGGGGACTCTAAACTAACCCGTGATGGCGTTGGTTTGCAGTGAAATGGACACAGCAAAACTTTTTGAACGCTCACTTTCGGGCTTCTGGCCCGAAATATAGCCCCACTTCACTTTAAGACAGAAAGAGTAGCCGAGACCACTTTAGGGGCATCGTGATCTTCACCAACCTCGGCTCAATTTCCCGGACCTTGGGGCATATTTTCTTGTCCCGGGGACGCTAAACTAACTCCTGATGGGCTTGGTTTTCAGTGAAATGAAGACAGCAAAACTTTTTGAACGCTCACTTTCGGGCTTCTCGCCCGAAATATAGCCCCACTTCACTCTAAGACTGAAAGAGTAGCCGACACTACCTTACGCAAATCGTGATTTTGACCAACTTCGGCTCCATTTCCCGGAGGTTGGGAGATATTTTCCAGTCCCGGGGACTCTAAACTAGCTCCTGATGGCTTTGGTTTGCAGTCAAATAAATACAGGGAAACTTTTTGAACGCTCACTTTCAAGCTCCTGGGCAGGAATAAAGCCTCACTTCACTTTAAGACTGAAACAGTAAGCGAGACAGCCTAACGCGCAGCGTGATTTTGACCAACTTCGGCTTAACTTCCCTGAACTTGGGGGATATTTTCCAGTCCCGAAGACTCTTAAGTAACCCCTGATGGCCTTCGTTTGCATTGAAATGGATACAGCAAAACTTTTTGAAGCTCACTTTTGAGCTTCTGGGCCGAATTATAGCCCCACTTCACTTTAAGACTGAAAGACTAGCCAAGACCGTCTTGCACGCATCGTGATTTTGGGCAACGTCTTCTCGATTTTCCGCAACTTGGGAAATATATCGTAGTCCCGAGGACTCTAAACTAACTCCTGATGGCCTTGGTTTGCAGTGAAATGGACACAGCAAATTTTTTGCAGCGCTCACTTTGGAGCTTCTGGCCGAAATAGAGCCCCACTTCACTTTAAGACTGAAAGAGTAGCCAAGGCCGCCTTAGGCGCATCGTGATTTTGACCAACTTCGGCTTGAGTTGCCAGAACTTAAAAGATATTTTCCACTCCCGGGGACCCTAAACTAACTCACTTTTCAGCTTCTGGGCCGAAATATAGTCCCACTTCATTTTAAGACTGAAAGACTAGCCAAGACCGTCTTGCGCGCATCGTGATTTTGACCAACGTCTTCTCGATTTTCCGCAACTTGGGAAATATATCGCAGTCCCGAGGACTCTAAACTAACTCCTGATGGCCTTGGTTTGCAGTGAAATGGACACAGCAAATTTTTTGCAGCGCTCACTTTGGAGCTTCTGGCCGAAATAGAGCCCCACTTCACTTTAAGACTGAAAGAGTAGCCGAGGCCGCCTTAGGCGCATCGTGATTTTGACCAACTGCGGCTTGAGTTGCCAGAACTTAAAAGATATTTTCCAGTCCCGGGGACTCTAAACTAACTCATGATGGCCTTGGTTTTCAGTGAAATTGAGAGAGCAAAACTTTTTGAACGCTCACTTTCGAGCTTCTGGACCGAAATATAGCCCTACTTCACTTTCAGACTCAAAGAGTAGCCGAGACCGCCTTACGCGAATCGTTATTTTGAGCAACTTCGTCTCGATTTCGCGGAATTTGGAGGATATTTTCCAGTTCCGGGGACTGTAAACTACTTCCTGAGGGCCTTGCTTTGCAGTGAAATGGGCACAGCATATCTTTTTGAACGGTCACTTTCGAGCTTCTGGGCCAAAATATACAGCCACGTCACTTTAAGACTAAAAGAGTAGCCGAGACTGCTTTACGCGCATCGTGATTTTGACAAACTTCGGTTCGATTTTTCGGAACTTGGGGGATATTTTGATGTCCCGGAGACTGTAAACTATCTCCTGATGTGGTTTGGTTCGCGGTGAAATGGACAAAGCAAAACTTTTTGAACTTTCACTTTCCAGCTTCTGGGCCGAAATATAGCCCCAGTTCACTTTAAGAATCAAAGAGTAGCCGAGACCGCCTTACGCGCATCGTGATTTTGACAAAATTCGGCTCGATTTCCCCGAACTTGGCCGATATTGTCCAGTCCCGAGCAGTCTAAACTAACTCCTGATGGCCTTGGTTTGCAGTGAAATGAACAAGGTAACAGTTTTTGAACGCTTATTTTCCAGCTTCTGGGATTAAATATAGCCCCACTTCACTTTAAGTCTGAAAGAGTAGGCGAGACCGCCTTACGCGCATCGTGATTTTGAGCAACTTCCGCTCGATTTTCTAGAATTTTGGCGACATTTTTAAGTCCCGGGGACTCTAAAGTAACTCCTGATGGCCTTGGTTTGATGTGAAATGGACGCAGGAAAACTTTTTGAACGCTCAGTTTCGAGCTTCTGGGCCGAAATACAACCGTACTTCACTTTAAGACTGAAATAGAAGCCGAGACCTCCTTACGAGCATCGTGATTTTGACCCAGTTCAGCTCGATTTGCCGGAACTTGGGGGATATTTTCCAGTCCGGGGGACTTTAAACTAACTCCTGATGGCCTTGGTTTGCAGTTAAATGCACAAAGCGTAACTTTTTAAAGGTTCACTTTCGAGCTTCTAGGCCGAAATATAGCCCCACTTTACTTTAAGACTGAAAGAGTAGCCGAGACCGTCTTAGGCGCATCATGATTTTGACCAACTTCCGTTGGATTTCCCGGAACTTCGGGGATATATTCCAGTCCCGAGGACTCTAAACTAACTGCTGATGGCCTTGGTTTGCAGTGAAATGGACACAGCACATTTTTTTTAACGCTCATTTTCGAGCTTCTCGGCCGAAATATAGCCCTACTTCACTTTAAGACTGAAAGAGTAGCCGAGACTGCCTTACGCGCATCGTAATTTTGACCAACTTCGGCTCGATTTCCCGGAAGTTGGCGATTATTTTCAATTCCCGGGAAAGCTAAACTAACTTCCGATGGCCTTAGTTTCCAGTTAAATGAACACAGCAAAACTTTTTGAATCCTCACTTTCGAGCTTATTGCTCGAAATATAGCCCCACTTAACTTTAAGACTGAAAGAGTAGCCGAGACCGCCTTACGCGCATCGTGATTTTGCGATACTTCGGCTCGATTTCCCGGAAATAGGGAAATATTTTGCAGTCCCGGGGACTCTAAACTAACTCCTGATGGCCTTGGTTTCCAGTGAAATGGACACAGGAACACTTTTTGAACGCGCACGTTCGAGCTTGCTGGCCGAAATATAGCCCTACTTCTTTTTAAGACTGAAAGAGTAGGCGGGAGCGCCTTACGCGCATTGTGATTTTGAGGATCTTCGGCTCGATCTGGCGAAACTTGGGAGATATTTTCCAGTCCCAAAGTCTCTAAACTCACTCCTGATTGTCTAAGATGTGAGTGAAATAGACACAAAAATTTTCAACCCTTACTTTCGAGCTTCTGGAGTTAAATCTAAGCCCACTTTACCTTAAGACTGAAAGAGTAGCCGAGACCCCCTTAAGCGCATGGTGATTTTGACTAACTTCGGGTGGATTTGCTGTAACTTGGGGGATATTTCCAGTTCCTTTGACGCTAAACTAAGTCGTGATGGCCTTGTTTTGCAGTGAAATGGACACAGCAAAACTTTTTAAACACTCAGTTTCGAGCTTCTGGGACGAAATATTGCCCCAATTCACTTTAACAGTGAAAGAGTAGCCGAGACCGCTTTACGCCCCTCTTAATTTTGACCAACTTCGGCTCGATTTCCCGGAACTTGGGGGATATTTTCCAGTCCTGCGGACTCTAAAGTAACTCCTGATGGCCTTGCTCTGGAGTGAAATGGACACAGCACAACTTTTTGAACGCTCACTTTCGAGCTTCTGGGGGGAAATAATTCCCCAGTTCACCTTAAGAATGAAAGAGTAACCGGGACCGCCTTACGCGCATCGTGATTTTGACCAACTTTGGCTCGATTTCCCGGGAAATGGGGGATATTTTCCGGTACCGGGGACTCTAAACTAACTCCTAATTTCCTCGGTTTGCAGTGAAATGGGCACAGCACAACTTTTTGAACGCTCACTTTTGAGCTTCTGGGCCGAAGCACAGCCCTACTTCACTTTAAGACTGAAAGACTAGCCGAGGCCGCCTTACGCGCATCGTGATTTTGGGCTCCTTCGGCTCGATTTCCCGGAACTTGGGAGATAATTGCCAGTCCCGGGCACTCTAAACTAATTCCTGATGGCCTTGGTTTTCAGTGAAATGGACACAGCCAAACTTTTTTGAACGTTCACTTTCGAGCTTCTGGGCCGAAATATAGCCCCACTTCACTTTAAGACTGAAAGAGTAGCCGGGACCGCCTTACGCGCATGGTAATTTTGTCGAACTTCGGCTTGATTTCCTGCGACTTGGGGAATATTTTCCAGTGCCGGAAACTCTAAACTAACTGCTAAATTCCTTGGTTTTTAGTGAAATGGACACAGGTAAAAGGAGCGCACGCTCGGTTTCCAGGTTGTAGGCCGAAATATAGCCCCACTTTATTTTAAGACTGAAACTGTACACGAACCCGCCTTAAGCGCATCGAAATTTTTAGCCACTATGCCTCGATATGCCAAAACTTGGGGGATATTTTACAGTCCCAAGGACTCTAAACTAACTCCTGATGGCCTAAGATGTCAGTGAAATGGACACAGGTAAAATTAGCGCACGCCCGGTCTCGAGCTTCTAGGTCGAAATATAGCCCCCCTTAATTTTAAGACTGAAAGAGTAGCCGAGACAGCCTTACGCGAATCGTGATTTTGGGCCACTTTTGCTCGATTTCCCGGAAGTTGGCGAATAATTTAAAGTCCCGGGGACGCTAAACTAACTCCCGATGACCTTGGTTTGCAGTTTAATGAACACAGCAAAACATTCTGAACGCTCACCTTCGAGCTTCAGTGCCGCAATATAGCCCTACCTAAATTTAAGACGTAAAGAATAACCGAGAGCCCGTTATGCGCAACGTAATTTTCATCAACTTCGGCGCCATTTCCTGGAACTTGGAGAATATTTTCCAGTTCCGGGGACTCTAAACTAACTCCTGCTTGCCTTGGTTTGCAGTGAAATGGACACAGCAAAGCTTTTTGAACGCTCACTTTCGAGCTTGTGGGCCTAAATATAGCCACACTTCACTTTAAGACTGAAACAGTAGCCGAGACCACGTTTCGCGCATCGTGATTTTGAGCAACTTCGGCTCGATTTCCCGGAACTTGCGAAATATTTTCCAGTCCCGGGGACTCTAAACTAACTCGTGCTAGTCTTGGTTTGCAGTGAAACGGAAACAGAAAAACTTTTTGAACGCATACTTTCGAGCTTCTGGACCGAAATAGAACCCCACTTCACTTGAAGACTGAAAGAGTAGCCGAGACCGCCTTACGTGCATCGTGATTTTGAGCAACTTCGGCTCGATTTGCCGGAACTAAGGGGATATATTCCAGTTCTGAGGACTCTAAACTGATTCCTGGTGGCCTTGGTTTGCAGTAAAATAGACCCAGGAAAACTTTTTGAACACTCAATGTCGAGCTTCTTGGCCAAAATATAGCCCCCCATTACTTTAACACTGAAAGAGTAGCCGAGACCGCCTTACGTGCATCGTGATTTTGACAAACTTCGGGTTGATTTCCCGGAACTTGGGGGATATTTTGCAGTCCCGGGGACTCTCAACTAACTCCTGCTTGTCTTGGTTTGCAGTGAAATGGACACAGCGAAAGTTTTTGAACGCTCACTCTCGAGCTTCTGGGCCGAAATACAGCCCCATTTTACTTTAAGACGGAAAGAGTAGGCGAGACCGTCTTGAGCGAATCGTGATTTTGAGCAATTTCGCGTTTATTTCCCGAAACTTGGTGGATATATTCCAGTCAAAGGGACTCTACGGTAACTCCTGATGGCCTTGGTTTTCAGTGAAATGGACAGAGCACAACTTTGGAGCTTCTGGGCAGAAATATAGCCCCACTTTACTTTAAGACTGAAAGAGTAGATGAGACCGACTTACGCGCATCGTAATTTTGACGAACTTCAAATGGATTTCTCGGAACTTGGGGGATATTTTGCAGTCCCTTGGACGTTAAACTAAGTCCTGATGGCCTTGTTTTGAAGTCAAGTGGACACAACAAAACTTTTTGAACCCTTACTTTCGAGGTTGTGGGCCGAAATATAGCCACACTTCACTTTAGGACTGACACAGTAGCCGAGACCACGTTACGCGCATCATGAATTTGATCAACTTCGGCTGGATTTCCCGGGACTTGGGGCATATTTTCCAGTCCCGGGGACTGGAAACTAACTTCTGATGGCCTTGGTTTGCACTGAAAGTGACAGGGCAAAATTTTTTAAACAGTCACTTTGGAGCTTCTGGGCCGAAATATAGCCCCAGTTCACTTTAAGACGGAAAGAGTAGCCGAGACCACCTTACGCACATCGTGATTTTGAGCAACTTCGGCTGGATTTACCGGAACTTGGGGGATATTTTCCACTAACGAGGACTCTTAACTAACCCTTGATGGCCTTGGTTTGCATTGACGTGGATACAGAATACTTTTTGAACGCTCACTTTTGAGCTTCTGGGCCGAAATATAGCCCCACTTCACTTTAAGACTGAAAGAGTAGCCGAGACCGTCTTACGCGCATCGTGATTTTGACCAACGTCTTCTCGATTTTCCGGAACTTGGGAAATACATTCCACTCCCGGGGACTCTAAACTAACTACTGATAGCCTTGGTTTGCAGTGAAATAGACACAGTAATTTTTTTTGAGCTTTGAGCTTGTGGGCCGAAATAGAGCCCCACTTCACTTTAAGACTGAAGGAGTAACCGACACCGCCTTAAGCGCACAGTGATTTTGACCAACTTCGGCTCCATTTGCCGGAACTTGGGGGATATTTTCCAGTCCCGGGGACTCTAAACTAACTCCTGATTGTCTTGGTTTTCAGTGAAATGGACACAGCGAAACTTTTTGAACGCTCACTCTCGAGCTTCTGGACCGAAATATAGCCCCACTTTACTTTAAGACTGAAAGAGTAGCCGAGACCGTCTTGCACAAATCGTGATTTTGACCAACTTCGGGTCGGTTTCCCGAAACTTGAGGAATATATTCCATTTCCGCGGGCTCTAAACTAACTCCTGATGGCCTTGGTTTTCAGTGAAATGGACAAAGGAAAGCTTTTTGAACACTCTCTTTGTAGCTTCTGGGCCGAAATAGAATCCCACTTCACTTTAAGACTAAAGTAGTAGCCGAGACCGCCTCACGCGCATAGTGAGTTAGACCAAATTCAGCTCGATTTCACGCAACTTTTGGGATATGTTCCAGTCCGGGGAACTCTAAACTAACTCCGGATGGCCTTGGTTTGCACTGAAATGCGCACAGCATAAATTTTAAACCGCCCACTTTGGAGCTTCTGGGCCGAAATATAGCCCCACTTCACTTTAAGACTGAAAGAGTAGCCGAGATCGCCTTACGCGCATCGTGATTTTGAGCCTTTTCGGATCGATTTCTCGGAAGTTGGCGGATATTTTCCAGTCCCGGGGACTCTAAACTAACTCCTGATCGCCTTGCTTTGCATTGAAATGGACAGAGCAAAACTTTTTGAACGCTCACTTTCGAGCTTGTGGGCCGAAATATAGGCACACTTTACTTTAAGACTGAAACAGTAGCCGACACCACGTTACGCGCATCATCAATATGATCAACTTCGGCTGGATTTCCCGGGACTTGGGGGATATGTTCCAGTCCCGGGGACTCTAAACTAACTCCTGATGGCCTTGGTTTGCATTGAAATACACACAGCACAATTTTTTGAACGCACACTTTCGAGATTCTGGGCCGAAATATAGCCCCACTTCACTTAAGACTGAAAGAGTAGCCGAGACCGCCTTGCTCGCATCGTGCGTTTGAGAAACTTCCCGTCGATATTCGGGAACTTGGGGGATATTTTCCAGTCCCAGGAGCTCTAAAGTAACTCCTCATGGCCTTGGTTTGCAGTGAAATGGACAGAGCAAAACTTTTTGAACGCTCACCTTCGAGCTTCCTGGCCGAAATAAAGCCCCACTTTACTTTAAGACTTAAAGAGTAACCGAGACCACCTTACGCGCATTGTGATTTTGACAAACTTCGGATAGATCTCCCGGAACTTGGGGAACATTTTCCAGTCCCTTGGACGCTAAACTAAGTCCTGATGGCCTTGTTTTGCAGTGAAATGGACACAGCAAAACTTTTTGAACGCTCACTTTCGAGCTTGTGGGCCGAAATATAGCCACACTTTACTTTAAGACTGAAACAGTAGCCGAGACCGCATTTCGCGCATCGTGATTTTGATCAACTTGAGCTCGCTTTCCCGGAACTTGGGGAATATTTTCCAGTCCCGGGGACCCTAAACTAACTTTTGATAGCTTTGGTTTGCAGTGAAATGCACACAGCAAAACTTTTTGAACGCTCACTTTCGAGCTTCTGGACAGAAATATAGCCCCACTTCACTTTAAGACTGAAAGGGTAGCCGAGACCGCTTTGGGAGCATCGTGTTTTTGACCAACTTCAGCTCGACTTACCGGAACTTGGGGAATATTTTCCAGTCCCAGGGACGCTAAACTAACTCGTGATGGCCTTGTGTTTCAGTCAAATAACACAGCAAAACTTTTTGAAGGCTCACTTTCGGGCTTCTGGGCCGAAATATAGCCCCACTTCACTTTAAGACTGAAAGAGTAGCCGATACCGCATTTCGCGCATCGTGATTTTGATCAACTTCGGTTGGATTCCCCGGAACTTGGGCAATATTTTTCAGTCCCGGGGACTCTAAACTAACTCCTGATGGCGTTGGTTTGCAGTGAAATGGACACAGCAAAACTTTTTGAACGCTCACTTTCGGGCTTCTCGCCCGAAATATAGCCTCACTTCACTCTAAGACTGAAAGAGTAGCCGACACTACCTTACGGAAATCGTGATCTTGACGAACTTCGGCTCGATTTTCTGGAAGCTGGGGGATATTTCCAAGTCCCGGGGACTCTAAACTAGCTCGTGATGGCTTTGGTTTGCAGTCAAATAAACACAAGGAAGCTTTTTGAACGATCACTTTCAAGCTCCTGGCCAGGAATAAAGCCTCACTTCACTTTAAGACTGAAACAGTAAGCGAGACCGCCTAACGCGCAGCGTGATTTTGACCAACTTCGGCTAAACTTCCCTGAACTTGGGGGGATATTTTCCAGTCCCGAAGACTCTTAATTAACCCCTGATGGCCTTCGTTTGCATTGAACTGGATAAAGCAAAACTTTTTGAAGCTCACTTTTGAGCTTCTGGCCCGAAATATAGCCCCACTTCACTTTAAGACTGAAAGACTAGCCAAGACCGTATTGCGCGCATCGTGATTTTGACCAACGTCTTCTCGATTTTCCGCAACTTGGGAAATATATTGCAGTCCCGGGGACTCTAAACTAACTCCTGATGGCCTTGGTTTGCAGTGAAATCTACACAGCAAATTTTCTGCAGCGCTCACTTTGGAGCTTCTGGGCCGAAATAGAGCCCTACTTCACTTTAAGACTGAAAGAGTAGCCGAGGCCGCCCTAGGCGCATCGTGATTTTGACCAACTTCGGCTTGAGTTGCCAGAACTTAAAAGATATTTTCCAGTCCCAGGGACTCTAAACTAACTCATGATGGCTTTGGTTTTCAGTGAAATTGAGAGAGCAAAACTTTTTGAACGCTCACTTTCGAGCTTCTGGACCGAAATATAGCCCTACTTCACTTTCAGACTCAAAGAGTAGCTGAGACCGCCTTACGCGAATCGTTATTTTGACCAACTTCGTCTCGATTTGGCGGAACTTGGAGGATATTTTCCAGTTCCGGGGACTGTAAACTACTTCCTGAGGGCCTTGCTTTGCAGTGAAATGGGCACAGCATAACTTTTTGAACGCTCACTTTCGAGCTTCTGGGCCAAAATATACAGCCACGTCACTTTAAGACTGAAAGAGTAGCCGAGACTGCTTTACGCGCATCGTGATTTTGACAAACTTCGGCTCGATTTCCCGGAACTTGGGGGATATTTTGATGTCCCGGAGACTGTAAACTATCTCCTGATGTGGCTTGGTTTGCGGTGAAATGGACACAGCAAAACTTTTTGAACTTTCACTTTCGAGTTTCTGGGCCGAAATATAGCCCGAGTTCACTTTAAGAATGAAAGAATAGCCGAGACCGCCTTACGCGCATCGTGATTTTGAGCAACTTTAGCTCGATTTGCCAGGAAATGGGGAATATTTTGCGGTACCGGGGACTCTAAAGTAACTCCTGCTTGCTTTGGTTTGCGTTGAAATGGAGAGAACAAAACTTTTTCAACGCTCCCCTTCGGGCTTCTGAGCCGAAATATAGCCCCACTTCAGTTTAAGACTGAAAGAGTAGCCGAGACCGTCTTACGCGCATCGTGATTTTCACCAACTTCGGCTGGACTTCCCGAAACCTCGGGGATATATTCAAGTTCCAAGGACTCTAAACTAACCCCTGATGGCCTTGGTCTGCAGTGAAATGGACACAGCAAATTTTTTTGAACGCTTACTTTCGAAATTCTGGGCCGAAATATAGCACCACTTCACTTTAAGACTGAAATAGTAGCCGAGACCGCCTTAGACGCATCGTGATTTTGACCAACTTCGGCTCGAGTTGCCAGAACTTAAGGGATATTTTTTAGTCCCGCGGACTCTAAGCTAACTCATGATAGCCTTGGTTTGCAGTTAAATTGAGAGAGCAAAACATTTTGAACGCTCACTTTCGAGCTTCTGGGCCGAAATATACAGCCACGTCACTTTAAGACTAAAAGAGTAGCCGAGACTCCTTTACGCGCATCGTGATTTTGACAAACTTCGGCTCGATTTCCAGGGACTTGGGGGATATTTTGATGTCCCGGACACTGTAAACAATCTGCTGATGTGGCTTGGTTTGCGGTGAAATGGACACAGCAAAACTTTTTGAACTTTCACTTTCGAGCTTCTGGGCCGAAATATAGCCCCAGTTCACTTTAAGAATCAAAGAGTAGCCGAGACCGCCTTACGCGCATCGTGATTTTGACCAACTTTGGCTCGATTTCCCCGAACTTGGGCGATATTTTCCAGTCCTAAGGAGTCTAAACTAACTGCTGATGGCCTTGGTTTGCAGTGAAATGAACACTGCAAAACTTTTTGAACTTTCACTTTCTAGCTTCTCGCCCGAAATATAGCCTCGGTTCACTTTAAGAATCAAAGAGTAGCCGAGACCGCCTTACGCGCATCGTGATTTTGACAAAATTCGGCTCGATTTCCCCGAACTTGGCCGATATTGTCCAGTCCCGAGCAGTCTAAACTAACTCCTGATGGCCTTGGTTTGCAGTGAAATGAACAAGGTAACAGTTTTTGAACGCTTATTTTCGAGCTTCTGGGATGAAATATAGCCCCACTTCACTTTAAGACTGAAAGAGTAGGCGAGACCGCCTTACGCGCATCGTGATTTTGAGCAACTTCCGCTCGATTTTCTAGAATTTTGGCGATATTTTCAAGTCCCGGTGACTCTAAAATAACTCCTGATGGCCTTGGTTTGATGTGAAATGGACGCAGGAAAACTTTTTGAACGCTCAGTTTCGAGCTTCTGGGCCGAAATACAACCGTACTTCACTTTAAGACTGAAATAGTAGCCGAGACCTTCTTACGAGCATCGTGATTTTGACCCAGTTCAGCTCGATTTCCCGGAACTTGGGGGATATTTTCCAGTCCGGGGGACTTTAAACTAACTGCTGATGGCCTTGGTTTGCAGTTAAATGCACAAAGCGTAACTTTTTAAAGGTTCACTTTCGAGCTTCTGGGCCGAAATATAGCCCCACTTTACTTTAAGACTGAAAGAGTAGCCGAGACCGTCTTACGCGCATCGTGATTTTGACCAACTTCCGTTGGATTTCCCGGAACTTCGGGGATATATTCCAGTCCCGGGGACTCTAAACTAACTGCTGATGGCCTTGGTTTGCAGTGAAATGGACACAGCACATTTCTTTGAACGCTCACTTTCGAGCTTCTCGGCCGAAATATAGCCCTACTTCACTTTAAGACTGAAAGAGTAGCCGAGACTGCCTTACGCGCATAGTAATTTTGACCAACTTCGGCTCGATTTGCCGGAAGTTGGCGAATATTTTCAATTCCCGGGGAAGCTAAACTAACTTCCGATGGCCTTAGTTTGCAGTTAAATGGACACAGCAAAACTTTTTGAACGCTCACTTTCGAGCTTATGGCTCGAAATATAGCCCCACTTAATTTTAAGACTGAAAGAGTAGCCGAGACCGCCTTACGCCCATCGTAATTTTGACCAACTTCGGCTCGATTTCCCGGAACTTGGGGGATATTTTCCAGTCCCGCGGACTCTAAAGTAACTCCTGATGGCCTTGCTCTGGAGTGAAATGGACACAGCACAACTTTTTGAACGCTCACTTTCGAGCTTCTGGGGGGAAATATTGCCTCAGTTGACTTTAAGAATGAAAAAGTAACCGGGACCGCCTTACGCGCATCGTGATTTTGATCAACTTTGGCTCGGTTTCCCGGGAAATGGGGGATATTTTCTGGTACCGGGGACTCTAAACTAACTCCTGATTTCCTCGGTTGCAGTGAAATGGACACAGCACAACTTTTTGAACGCTCACTTTTGAGCTTCTGAGCCGAAGCATAGCCCTACTTCACCTTAAGACTGAAAGACTAGCCCAGACCGCCTTACGCGCATCGTGATTTTCACAAACTTCGGCTCCATTTCCCGGGACTTGGGGGATATTTTGGTGTCCCGGTGAATGTAAACTATCTCCTGATGTGACTTGGTTCACGGTGAAATGGACACAGCAAAACTTTTTGAGCTTTCACTTTCGAGCTTCTGGGCCGAAATATAGCCCGAGTTCACTTTAAGAATGAAATAATAGCGGAGACCGCCTTAGCGCATCGTGATTTTGAGCAACTTTGGCTCGATTTGCCAGGAAATGAGGAATATTTTCTGGTACCGGGGACTCTAAAGTAACTCGTGATTGCCTTGGTTTGCATTGAAATGGAGAGAGAAAAACTTTTTCAACACTCCCCTTCGGGCTTCTGAGCCGAAATATAGCCCCACTTCAGTTTAAGACTGAAAGAGTAGCCGAGACCGTCTTACGCGCATCGTGATTTTGACCAACTTCGGCTCGATTTCCCGAAACTTCGGGGATATATTCAAGTTCCACGGACTCTAAACTCACACCTGATGGCCTTGGTCTGCAGTGAAATAGACACAGCAAATTGTTTTGAACGCTTACTTTCGAAATTCTGGGCCGAAATATAGCCCCACTTCACTTTAAGACTGAAATAGTAGCCGAGACCGGGTTAGACGCATCGTGATTTTGACCAACTTCGGCTTGAGTTGCCAGAACTTAAGGGATATTTTTTAGTCCCGCGGACTCTAAATTAACACATGATGGCCTTGGTTTTCAGTTAAATTGAGAGAGGAAAACTTTTTGAACGCTCACTTTCGAGCTTCTGGGCCGAAATATACAGCCACGTCACTTTAAGACTAAAAGAGTAGCCGAGACTGCTTTACGCGCATCGTGACTTTGACAAACTGCGGCTCGATTTCCCGGGACTTGGGGGATATTTTGATGTCCCGGACACTGTAAACAATCTGCTGATGTGGCTTGGTTTGCGGTGAAAAGGACACAGCAAAACTTTCTGGACTTTCACTTTCGAGCTTCTGGGCCGAAATATAGCCCCAGTTCACTTTAAGAATCAAAGAGTAGGCGAGACCGCCTTACGCGCATCGTGATTTTGACAAACTTCGGCTCGATTTCCCCGAACTTGGGCCATATTTTCCAGTCCCGAGGAGTCTAAACTAACTCCTAATGGCCTTGGTTTGCAGTGAAATGAACACAGCAAAACTTTTTGAACTTTCACTTTCTAGCTTCTCGGCCGAAATATAGCCCCAGTTCACTTTAAGAATCAAAGAGTAGCGGAGAACGCCTCACGCGCATCGTGATTTTGACAAAATGCGGCTCGATATCCCCGAACTTTGGCGATATTTTCCAGTCCCGAGCAGTCTAAACTAACTCCTGATGGCCTTGGTTTGCAGTGAAATGAACAACGTAACACTTTTTGAACGCTTATTTTCGAGCTTCTGGGATGAAATATAACCCCACTTCACTTTAAGACTGAAAGAATAGGCGAGACCGCCTTACGCGCATCGTGATTTTGAGCAACTTCCGCTCGATTTTCTAGAATTTTGGCGATATTTTCAAGTCCCGGGGACTCTAAACTAACTCTTGATGGCCTTGGTTTGCAGTGAAATGGACGCAGGAAAACTTTTTGAACGCTCAGTTTCGAGCTTCTGGGCCAAAATACAACCCTACTTCACTTTAAGACTGAAATAGTAGCCGAGACCTCCTTACGAGCATCGTGATTTTGACCCAGTTCAGCTCGAGCTCCCGAAACTTGGGGGATATTTTCCAGTCCGGGGGACTTTAAACTAACTCCTGATGGACTTGGTTTTCAGTTAAATGCACAAAGCGTAACTTTTTAAAGGTTCACTTTCGAGCTTATGGCTCGAAATATAGCCCCACTTTACTTTAAGACTGAAAGAGTAGCCGAGACCGCCTTACGCGCATCGTGATTTTGGGATACTTCGGCTCGATTTCCCGGAAATAGGGAAATATTTTCCAGTCCCGGGGACTCTAAACTAACTCCTGATGGCCTTGGTTTCCAGTGAAATGGACACAGGAACACTTTTTGAACGCGCACTTTCGAGCTTGCTGGCCGAAATATAGCCCTACTTCTTTTTAAGACTGAAAGAGTAGGCGGGAGCGCCTTACGCGCATTGTGATTTTGAGGATCTTCGGCTCGATCTGGCGAAACTTGGGAGATATTTTCCAGTCCGAAAGTCTCTAATCTCACTCCTGATTGTCTAAGATGTGAGTGAAATAGACACAAAAATTTTTGAACCCTTACTTTCGAGCTTCTGGAGTTAAATCTAAGCCCACTTTACCTTAAGACTGAAAGAGTAGCCGAGACCCCCTTTAGCGCATGGTGATTTTGACTAACTTCGGATGGATTTGCCGTAACTTGGGGGATATTTCCAGTTCCTTTGACGCTACACTAAGTCGTGATGGCCTTGTTTTGCAGTGAAATGGACACAGCAAAACTTTTTAAACACTCAGTTTCGAGCTTCTGGGCCGAAATATTGCCCCAATTCACTTTAAGACTGAAAGAGTAGCCGGGACCGCCGTACGCGCGTCGTGATTTTGACCAACTTCGGTTAAATTTCCCGGAACTTGGGGGATATTTTCCAGTCCCGGGGGACTCTAAACTGACCCCCGACGTCCTTGGTCTGCAGTAAAATGGACACAGCAAAACTTTTTGAACGCTCACTTTTGAGCTTCTGGGCCGAAGTATAGCTCCACTTCACTTTAAGAGTGAAAGAGTAGCCGAGACCGCCTTACGCCCATCGTAATTTTGACCAACTTCGGCTCAATTTCCCGGAACTTGGGGGATATTTTCCAGTCCTGCGGACTCTAAAGTAACTCCTGATGGCCTTGCTCTGGAGTGAAATTGACACAGCACAACTTTTTGAACGCTCGCTTTCGAGCTTCTGGGGGGAAATATTGCCCCAGTTGACTTTAAGAATGAAAGAGTAACCAGAACCGCCTTACGCGCATCGTGATTTTGACCAACTTTGGCTCGATTTCCCGGGAAATGGGGGATATTTTCCGGTACCGGGGACTCTAAACTAACTCCTGATTGCCTCGGTTTGCAGTGAAATGGACACAGCACAACTTTTTGAACGCTCACTTTTGAGCTTCTGAGCCGAAGCATAGCCTACTTCACTTTAAGACTGAAAGACTAGCCGAGACCGCCTTACGCGCATCGTGATTTTGGGCTACTTCGGCTCGATTTCCCGGAACTTGAGAGATAATTCCCAGTCCTGGGCACTGTGAACTAATTCCTGAAGGCCTTGGTTTTCAGTGAAATGGACACAGCCAAACTTTTTGAACGTTCACTTGTGAGCTTCTGGGCCAAAATATAGCCCCACTTCACTTTAAGACTGAAAGAGTAGCCGGGACCGCTTTACGCGCATGGTAATTTTGTCGAACTTCGGCTTGATTTCCTGGGACTTGGGGGATATTTTCCAGTTCCGGAAGTTTTAAACTAACTCGTGAATAACTTGGCTTTTAGTGAAATGGACACAGGGAAAAGGAGCGCACGCTCGGTTTCCAGGTTGTAGTCCGAAATATAGCCGCACTTTATTTTAAGACTGAAAGTGTACACGAAACCGCCTTAAGCGCATCGAAATTTTTAGCCACTATGGCTCGATATGCCAAAACTTGGGGGATATTTTCCAGTCCCGGGGACTCTACCCTAACTCTTGATGGCCTTAGTTTTCAGTAAAATGGTCATAGGTAACAGGAGCGCACGCTCGGTGTCGAGCTTCTAGGCCGAAATGTAGCCCCAGTTCATTTTAAGACTGAACGAGTAAGCGAAACTGCAGTACGCCTATCGTAATTTTAAGAAAGTATGGCTCAATTTGCCGAAACTTGGAGGATAGCTTCCAGACTCGAGGATTCTAAACTATCTCCTGATGGACTTACTTCTTAGTGAAGTGGACACAGGTAAAAGGAGAGCACGCTCGGTGTCGAGCTTGTAGAACCGAAATATAGCTCCACTTCATTTTCGGAGTAAACGAGTAGCCGAGACCGCCTTACGCGAATCGTGATTTTGAGCATCTTTGGCTCGATTTGCCAGAATTCGGGCAATATTTTCCAGTCCCGAGGACTCTATGTTAACTCCTGATGAACTTAGTTTTCAGTGATATGTACACAGGCAAAAGGAGCGCATGCTCGGTGTTGAGCTTCTCGGCCGAAATATAGCCCCACTTCATTTTAAGACTGAAAGAGTAGCCGAGACAGCCTTACGCACATCGTGATTTTGGGCCACTTTTGCTCGATTTCCCGGAAGTTGGCGAATAATTTAAAGTTTCGGGGACGCTAAACTAACTCCCGATGACCTTGCTTTGCAGTTTAATGAACACAGCAAAACATTCTGAACGTTCACCTTCGAGCTTCAGTGCCGCAATATAGCCCTACTTAAATTTAAGACTGAAAGAATAACCGAGAGCCCGTTACGCGCATCGTAATTTTCATCAACTTCGGCACCATTTCCTAGAACTTGCAGAATATTTTCCAGTTCCGGGGACTCTAAACTAAGTCCTGATTGCCTTGGTTTGCAGTGAAATGGACACAGCAAAACTTTTTGAACGCTCACTTTCGAGCTTGTGGGCCTAAATATAGCCACACTTCACTTTAAGACTGAAACAGTAGCCGAGACCGCGTTACGCGCATCGTGATTTTGAGCAACTTCTGCTCGCTTTCCTGGAACTTGGGGAATATTTTCCAGTCCCGGGGACTCTAAACTAACTCCTGATGGCCATGGTTTGCAGTCAAATTCACACAGCACAAGGTTTTGAACGAACAGTTTCGAGCTTTTAGGCCGAAATATAGTCCCACATCACTTACGACTTAAAGAGTAGCCGAGACCGGCGTGCGCGCATCGTGATTTTGACCAACTTCGGGTCGATATTCCGGAACTTGGGGGATATTTTCCAGTCCCAGGGACTCTAAACTAACTCTTGATGGCCTTGGTTTGCAGTGAAATGGAGACAGCAAAACTTTTTCAACGCTCACCTTCAAGCTTCTGGGCCGAAATATAGCCCACTTTACTTTAATACTGAAAAAGTAGCCGAGACCGCCTTACGCGGATGGTGATTTTGACAAACTTCGGGTGGATTTCCCGGAACTTGGGGGATATTCTCCAGTCCCTTGCACGCTAAACTAGGTGCCGATGGCCTTGTTTTGCAGTGAAATTGACACAGCAAAGCTTTTTGAACGCTCACTTTCGAGGTTGTGGGCCGAAATATAGCCATACTTCACTTTAAGACTGAAACAGTAGCCGAGACCACGTTTCGCGCATCGTGATTTTGATCAACTTCGGCTCGATTTCCCGGAACTTGCGAAATATTTTCCACTCCCGGGGACTGTAAACTAACTCGTGCTGGTCTTGGTTTGCAGTGGAAGGGAAACAGAAAAAGTTTTCCAACGCATACTTTCGAGCTTCTGGAGCGAAATGGAACCCCACTTCACTTGAAGACTGAAAGAGTAGCCGAGACCGCCTTACGTGCATGGTGATTTTGAGCAACTTCGGCTCGATTTGCCGGAACTAAGGGGATATATTCCAGTTCTGAGGACTCTAAACTAATTCGTGATGGCCTTGGTTTGCAGTAAAATGGACCCAGCAAAAGTTTTTGAACCCTCAATTTCGAGCTTCTGGGCCAAAATATAGCCCCCCATTACCTTAACACTGAAAGAGTAGCCGAGACCGCCTTACGTGCATCGTGATTTTGACAAACTTAGGGTTGATTTCCCGGAACTTGGGGGATATTTTCCAGTCCCGGGGACTCTCAACTTACTCCTGCTTGTCTTGGTTTGCAGTGAAATGGACACAGCGAAAGTTTTTGAACGCTCACTCTCGAGCTTCTGGGCCGAAATACAGCCCCATTTTACTTTAAGACTGAAAGAGTAGGCGAGACCGTCTTGAGCGAATCGTGAATTTGACCAATTTTGCGTTTATTTCCCGAAACTTGGGGGATATATTCCAGTCAAAGGGACTCTAGAGTAACTCTTGATGGCCTTGGTTTTCAGTGGAATGGACACAGCACAACTTTGGAGCTTCTGGGCAGAAATATAGCCCATCTTTACTTTAAGACTGAAAGAGTAGATGAGACCGCCTTACGCGCATCGTAATTTTGACGAACTTCCAATGGATTTCCCGGAACTTGGGGGATATTTTGCAGTCCCTTGGACGCTAAATTAAGTCCTGATGGCCTTGTTTTGAAGGAAAATGGACACAACAAAACTTTTTGAACGCTCGCTTTCGAGCTTGTGGGCCGAAATATAGCCGCACTTCACTTTAGGACTGACACAGTAGCCGAGACCACGTTACGCGCATCATGAATTTGATCAACTTCGGCTCGACTTCCCGGGACTTGGGGGATATTCTCCAGTCCCGGGGACTCTAAACTAACTTCTGATGGCCTTGGTTTGCACTGAAAGTGACAGAGCAAAACTTTTTAAACACTCACTTTCGAGCTTCTAGGCCAAAATATAGCCCCACTTCACTTTAAGACTGAAAGAGTAGCCGAGAATACCTTACGCACATCGTGATTTTGACCAACTTCGGCTCAATTTACCGGAACTTGGGGGATATTTTCCAGTCCCGAGGACTCTTAAGTCACCCCTGATGGCCTTGGTTTGCATTGGAATGGATACAGCAAAACTTTTTTAACGCTCACTTTTGAGCTTCTGGGCCGAAATATAGCCCCACTTCACTTTAAGACTGAAAGAGTAGCCGAGACCGTCTTGCGCAAATCGTGATTTTGACCAACTTCGGGATATATTCCATTTTCGCGGGCTGTAAACTTACTCCTGATGGCCTTGGTTTTCAGTGAAATGGAGAAAGGAAAGCTTTTTGAACACTCTCTTTGTAGATTCTTGGCCGAAATAGAATCCCACCTCACTTTCAGACTGAAATAGTAGCCGAGACCGCCTCACGCGCATCGCGAGTTAGACCAAGTTGAGCTCGATTTCACGCAACTTTTGGGATATTTTCCAGTCCGGGGGACTCTAAACTAACTCCTGATGGCCTTGGTTTGCATTGAAATGGACACAGCACAAGTTTTTGAACGCACACTTTCGAGCCTCTGGGCCGAAATATAGCCCCACTTCAGTTAAGACTGAAAGAGTAACCGAGACCGCCTTGCTCGCATCGTGAGTTTGACAAACTTCCGGCCGATATTCAGGAACTTGCGGGATATTTTCTAGTCCCAGGAACTCTAACCTAACTCTTCATGGCCTCGGCTTGCAGTGAAATGGACAGAGCAAAACTTTTTGAACGCTCACCTTCGAGCTTCCTGCCCGAAATAAAGCCCCACTTTACTTTAAGACTTAAAGAGTAACCGAGACCACCTTACCCTAAACTAACTTTTGATAGCTTTGGTTTGTAGTGAAATGCACACAGCTAAACTTTTTGAACGCTCACTTTCGAGTTTCTCGACAGAAATATAGCCCGACTTCACTTTAAGACTGAAAGGGTAGCCGAGACTGCTCTGGGAGTATCGTGATTTTGACCAACTTCAGCTCGATTTACCGGAACTTGGGGAATATTTTCCAGTGCCAGGGACGCTAAACTAACTCGTGATGGCCTTGTTTTTCAGTCAAAGAACACAGCAAAACTTTTTGAACGCTCACTTTCGGGCTTCTGGGCCTAAATATAGCCACACTTCACTTTAAGACTGAAACAGTAGCCGATACCGCATTTCGCGCATCGTGATTTTGATCAACTTCGGTTCGATTCCCCGGAACTTGGGCAATATTTTTCAGTCCCGGGGACTCTAAACTAACCCCTGATGGTCTTGGTTTGCAGTGAAATGGACACAGCAAAACTTTTTGAACGCTCACTTTCGGGCTTCCGGCCCGAAATATAGCCCCACTTCACTTTAAGACAGAAAGAGTAGCCGAGACCACTTTAGGGGCATCCTGATTTTGACCAACCTCGGCTCAATTTCCCGGACCTTGGGGCATATTTTCTTGTCCCGGGGACGCTAAACTAACTCCTGATGGCCTTGGTTTGCAGTGAGATGAACACAGCAAAACTTTTTGAACGCTCACTTTCGGGCTTCTCGCCCGAAATATAGCCCCACTTCACTCTAAGACTGAAAGAGTAGCCGACACTACCTTACGCAAGTCGTGATTTTGACCAACTTCGACTCGATTTCCCGGAAGTTGGGGGATATGTTCCAGTCCCGGGGACCCTAAACTAGCTCCTGATGGCTTTGGTTTGGAGTCAAATAAACACAGGGAAACTTTTTGAACGCTCACTTTCAAGCTCCTGGGCAGGAATAAAGCCTCACCTCACTTTAAGACTGAAACAGTAAGCGAGACCGCCTAACGCGCACCGTGATTTTGACCAACTTCGGCTAAATTTTCCTGAACTTGGGGGGATATTTTCCAGTCCCGAAGACTCTTAAGTAAACCCTGATGGCCTTCGTTTGCATTGAAATGGATACAGCAAAACTTTTTGAAGCTCACTTTTGAGCTTCTGGGCCGAAACATAGCCCCACTTCACTTTAAGACTGAAAGAGTAGCCGAGGCCGCCTTAGGCGCATCGTGATTTTGACCAACGTCTTCTCGATTTTCCGGAACTTGGGAAATATATTGCAGTTCCGGGGACTCTAAACGAACTCCTGATGGCCTTGGTTTGCAGTGAAATGGACACAGCAAATTTTTTGCAGCGCTCACTTTGGAGCTTCTGGGCCGAAATAGAGCCCCACTTCACTTTAAGACTGAAAGAGTAGCCGAGGCCGCCTTAGGCGCATCGTGATTTTGACCAACTTCGGCTTGAGTTGCCAGAACTTAAAAGATATTTTCCAGTCCCGGGGACTCTAAACTAACTCATGATGGCCTTGGTTTTCAGTGAAATTGAGAGAGGAAAACTTTTTGAACGCTCACTTTCGAGCTTCTGGACCGAAATATAGCCCTACTTCACTTTCAGACTCAAAGAGTAGCCGAGACCGCCTTACGCGAATCGTTATTTTGACCAACTTCGTCTCGATTTGGCGGAACTTGGAGGATATTTTCCAGTTCCGGGGACTGTAAACTACTTCCTGAGGGCCTTGCTTTGCAGTGAAATGGGCACAGCATAACTTTTTGAACGCTCACTTTCGAGCTTCTGGGCCAAAATATACAGCCACGTCACTTTAAGACTAAAAGAGTAGCCGAGACTGCTTTACGCGCATCGTGATTTTCACAAAGTTCGGCTCGATTTCCCGGAACTTGGGGGATATTTTGATGTCCCGGAGAGTGTAAACTATCTCCTGATGTGGCTTGGTTTGCGGTGAAATGGACACAGGAAAACTTTTTGAACTTTCACTTTCGAGCTTCTGTGCCGAAATATAGCCTGAGTTCTCCTTAAGAATGAAAGAATAGCCGAGACCGCCTTACGCGCATCGTGATTTTGACCAACTTTGGCTCGATTTGCCAGGAAATGGGGAATATTTTCCGGTACCGGGGACTCTAAAGTAACTCCTGATTGCCTTGGTTTGCATTTAAACGGAGAGAGAAAAACTTTTTCAACGCTCCCCTTCGGGCTTCTGAGCCGAAATATAGCCCCACTTCAGTTTAAGACTGAAAGAGTAGCCGAGACCGTGTTACGCGCATCGTGATTTTGACCAACTTCGGCTCGATTTCCCGAAACTTCGGGGATATATTCAAGTTCCAAGGACTCTAAACTAACCCCTGATGGCCTTGGTCTGCAGTGAAATGGACACAGCAAATTTTTTGCACGCTTACTTTCGAAATTCTGGGCCGAAATATAGCCCCACTTCACTTTAAGACTGAAATAGTAGCCGAGACCGTCTTAGACGCATCGTGATTTTGACCAACTTCGGCTTGAGTTGCCAAAACTTAAGGGATATTTTTTAGTCCCGCGGACTCTAAACTAACTCGTGATGGCCTTGGTTTTCAGTTAAATTGAGAGAGCAAAACTTTTTGAACGCTCACTTTCGAGCTTCTGGGCCGAAATATACAGCCACGTCACTTTAAGACTAAAAGAGTAGCCGAGACTGCTTTACGCGCATCGTGATTTTGACAAACTTCGGCTCGATTTCCCGGGACTTGGGGGATATTTTGATGTCCCGGACACTGTAAACAATCTGCTGATGTGGCTTGGTTTGCGGTGAAATGGACACAGCAAAACTTTTTGGACTTTCACTTTCGAGCTTCTGGGCCGAAATATAGCCCCACTTCACTTTAAGAATCAAAGAGTAGCCGAGACCGCCTTACGCGCATCGTGATTTTGACAAACTTCGGCTCGATTTCCCCGAACTTGGGCCATATTTTCCAGTCTCGAGCAGTCTAAACTAACTGCTGATGGCCTTGGTTTGCAGTGAAATGAACACAGCAAAACTTTTTGAACTTTCACTTTCTAGCTTCTCGGCCGAAATATAGCCCCAGTTCACTTTAAGAATCAAAGAGTAGCCGAGACCGCCTTACGCGCATCGTGATTTTGACAAACTTCGGCTCGATTTCCCCGAACTTGGGCGATATTTTCCAGTCCCGAGCAGTCTAAACTAACTCCTGATGGCCTTGGTTTGCAGTGAAATGAACAAGGTAACACTTTTTGAACGCTTATTTTCGAGCTTCTGGGATGAAATATAGCCCCACTTCACTTTAAGACTGAAAGAGTGGGCGAGACCGCCTTACGCGCATCGTGATTTTGAGCAACTTCCGCTCGATTTTCTAGAATTTTGGCGATATTTTCAAGCCCTGGGGACTCTAAACTAACTCCTGATGGCCTTGGTTTGATGTGAAATGGACGCAGGAAAACTTTTTGAACGCTCAGTTTCGAGCTTCTGGGCCGAAATACAACCGTACTTCACTTTAAGACTGAAATAGTAGCCGAGACCTCCTTACGAGCATGGTGATTTTGACCCAGTTCAGCTCGATTTCCCGGAACTTGGGGGATATTTTCCAGTCCGGGGGACTTTAAACTAAGTCCTGATGGCCTTGGTTTGCAGTTAAATGCACAAAGCGTAATTTTTGAAGGGTTCACTTTCGAGCTTCTGGGCCGAAATATAGCCCCACTTTACTTTAAGACTGAAAGAGAAGCCGAGACCGTCTTACGCGCATCGTGATTTTGACCAACTTCAGTTCGATTTCCCGGAACTTCGGGGATATATTCCAGTCCCGGGGACTCTAAACTAACTTCTGATGGCCTTGGTTTGCAGTGAAATGGACACAGCAAAGCTTTTTGAACGCTCACTTTCGAGCTTGTGTGCCGAAATATAGCCATACTTCACTTTAAGACTGAAACAGTAGCCGAGACCACGTTTCGCGCATCGTGATTTTGATCAACTTCGGCTCGATTTCCCGGAACTTGCGAAATATTTTGCAGTCCCGGGGACTCTAAACTAACTCGTGCTGGTCTTGGTTTGCAGTGAAACGGAAACAGAAAAAGTTTTTGAACGCATACTTTCGAGCTTCTGGACCGAAATAGAACCCCACTTCACTTGAAGACTGAAAGGGTAGCCGAGACCGCCTTACGTGCATCGTGATTTTGAGCAACTTCGGCTCGATTTGCCGGAACTAAGGGGATATATTCCAGTTCTGAGGACTCTAAACTAATTCGTGATGGCCTTGGTTTGCGGTAAAATGGAGCCAGCAAAACTTTTTGAACGCTCAATTTCGAGCTTCTGGGCCAAAATATAGCCCCCCCATTACTTTAACATTGAAAGAGTAGCCGAGACCGCCTTACGTGCATCGTAATTTTAACAAACTTCGGGTTGATTTCCCGGAACTTGGGGGATATTTTCCAGTCCCGGGGACTCTCAACTAACTCCTACTTGTCTTCGTTTGCAGTGAAATGGACACAGCGAAAGTTTTTGAACGCTCACTCTCGAGCTTCTGGGCCGAAATAGAGCCCCATTTTACTTTAAGACTGAAAGAGTAGGCGAGACCGTCTTGAGCGAATCGTGATTTTGACCAATTTCGCGTTTATTTCCCGAAACTTGGGGCATATATTCCAGTCAAAGGGACTCTACAGTAACTCCTGATGGCCTTGGTTTTCAGTGAAATGGACAGAGCACAACTTTGGAGCTTCTGGGCAGAAATATAGCCCCACTTTACTTTAAGACTGAAAGAGTAGATGAGACCGCCTTCCGCGCATCGTAATTTTGACGAACTTCCAATGGATTTCCCGGAACTTGGGGGATATTTTGCAGTCCCTTGGACGCTAAACTAAGTCCTGATGGCCTTGTTTTGAAGTAAAATGGACACAACAAAACTTTTTGAACGCTCACTTTCTAGCTTGTGGGCCGAAATATAGCCACACTTCACTTTAGGACTGACACAGTAGCCGAGACCACGTTACGGGCATCATGAATTTGGTCAACTTCGGCTCGACTTCCCGGGACTTGGGGGATATTCTCCAGTCCCGGGGACCTTAAAGTAACTTCTGATGGCCTTGGTTTGCACTGAAAGTGACAGAGCAAAGCTTTCTAAACACTCACTTTCGAGCTTCTGGGCCGAAATATAGCCCCACTTCACTTTAAGACTGAAAGAGTAGCCGAGACCACCTTACGCACATGGTTTGCAGTGAAATAGACACAGTATTTTTTTTTTGAGCTTTGAGCTTGTGGGCCGAAATACAACGCCACTTCACTTTAAGACTGAAGGAGTAGCCGACACCGCCTTAAGCGCACCGTGATTTTGACCAACTTCGGCTCGATTTGCCGGAACTTGGGAGATATTTTCCAGTCCCGGGGACTCTAAACTAACTCCTGATTGTCTTGGTTTTCAGTGAAATGGACACAGCGAAACTTTTTGAACGCTCACTTTCGAGCTTCTGGGCCGAAATATAGCCCCACTTCACTTTAAGACTGAAAGAGTACCCGAGACCACCTTACGCACATCGTGATTTTGACCAACTTCGGCTCGATTTGCCGGAACTTGGGGGATATTTTCCAGTCCCGGGGACTCTAAACTAACTCTTGATTGTCTTGGTTTTCAGTGAAATGGACACAGCGAAACTTTTTGAACGCTCACTCTCGAGCTTCTGGAGCGAAATATAGTCCCACTTTACTTTAAGACTGAAAGAGTAGCCGAGACCGTCTTGCGCAAATCCTGATTTTGACCAACTTCGGGTCGGTTTCCCGGAACTTGGGGGATATATGCCATTTCCGCGGGCTCTAAACTAACTCCTGATGGCCTTGGTTTTCAGTGAAATGGACAAAGGAAAGCTTTTTGAACACTCTCTTTGTAGCTTCTGGGCCGAAATAGAATCCCACTTCACTTTCAGACTGAAATAGTAGCCGAGACCGCCTCACGCGCATCGTGAGTTAGACCAAGTTCAGCTCAATTTCACGCAACTTTTGGGATATTTTCCAGTCCGGGGGACTCTAAACTAAATCCGGATTGCCTTGGTTTCAACTGAAATCCGCACAGCATGAATTTTTGAACGCCCACTTTGGAGCTTCTGGGCCGAAATATAGCCCCACTTCACTTTAAGACTGAAAGAGTAGCCGAGATCGCCTTACGCCTATCGTGATTTTGACCATTTTCCGATCGATTTCTCGGAACTTGGGCGATATTTTCCAGTCCCGGGGACTCTAAACTAACTCCTGATCGCCTTGCTTTGCATTGAAATGGACAGAGCAAAACTTTTTGAACGCTCACTTTCGAGCTTGTGGTCCGAAATATAGCCACACTTTACTTTAAGACTGAAACAGTAGCCGAGACCGCATTTCGCGCATCGTGATTTTGATCAACTTCGGCTCGCTTTGCCAGAACTTGGCGAATATTTTCCAGTCCCGGGGACCCTAAACTAAGTCGTGATGGCCTTGTTTTGAAGTGAAATGGACACAGCAAAACTTTTTGAACGCTCCCTTTCTAGCTTGTGGGCCGAAATATAGGTACACTTGACTTTAAGACTGAAACAGTAGCCGAGACCACGTTACGCGCATCATGAATTTGATCAACTTCGGCTCCAATTCCCGGGACTTGGGATATATGTTCCAGTCCGGGGACTCTAAACTAACTCCTGATGGCCTTGGTTTGCATTGAAATGGACACAGCACAATTTTTTGAATGCACACTTTCGAGATTCTGGGCCGAAATATAGCCCCACTTCACTTAAGACTGAAAGAGTAGCCGAGACCGCCTTGCTCGCATCGTGAGTTTGAAAAACTTCCAGTCGATATTCCGGAACTTGGGGGATATTTTCCAGTCCCAGGGGCTTTAAACTAACTCCTCATGGCCTTGGTTTGCAGTGAAATGGACAGAGCAAAACTTTTTGAACGCTCACCTTCGAGCTTCCTGGCCGAAATAAAGCCCCACTTTACTTTAAGACCTAAAGAGTAACCGAGAGCACCTTGCGCGCATTGTGATTTTGAAAAACTTCGGGTTGATCTCCCTGAACTTGGGGAACATTTTCCAGTCGCTTGGACGCTAAACTAAGTCCTGATGGCCTTTTTTTGCAGTAAATAGGAAACAGGAAAACTTTTTGAACGCTCAGTTTCGAGCTTTTGGGCCGAAATATAGCCACACTTTACTTTAAGACTGAAACAGTAGCCGAGACCGCATTTCGCGCATCGTGATTTTGATCAACTTCGGCTCGCTTTCCCAGAACTTGGGGAATATTTTCCAGTCCCGGGGACCCTAAACTAACTTTTGATAGCTTTGCTTTGCAGTGAAATTGACACAGCAAAACTTTTTGAACGCTGACTTTCGAGCTTCTGGACAGAAATATAGCCCCACTTGACTTTAAGACTGAGAGGGTAACCGAGACCGCTTTGGGAGCATCGTGATTTTGACCAACTTCAGCTCGATTTACCGGAACTTTGGGAATATTTTCCACTCCCGGGGACCCTAAACTAACTTTTGATAGCTTTGGTTTGCAGTGAAATGCACACAGCAAAACTTTTTGAACGCTCACTTTCAAGCTTCTGGACAGAAATATAGCCCCCCTTCACTTTAAGACTGAAAGGTTAGCCGAGACCGCTTTGGGAGCATCGTGATTTTGACCAACTTACGCTCGATTTACCGGAACTTGGGGATTATTTTCCAGTGCCAGGGACGCTAAACTAACCCGTGATGGCCTTGTTTTTCAGTCAAAGAACACAGCAAAACTTTTTGAACGCTCACTTTCGGGCTTCTGGGCCCAAATATAGCCCCACCTCACTTTGAGAGTTAAACAGTAGCCGATACCGCATTTCGCGCAACGTGATTTTGATCAACTTCGGTTCGATTCCCCGGAACTTGGGCAATATTTGTCAGTCCCGGGGACGCTAAACTAACCCCTGATGGCCTTGGTTTGCAGTGAAATGGACACAGCAAAACTTTTTGAACGCTCACTTTCGGGCTTCCGGCCCGAAATATAGCCCCACTTCACTTTAAGACAGAAAGAGTAGCCGAGACCACTTTAGGGGCATCGTGATTTTGACCAACCTCGGCTCAATTTCCCGGACCTTGGGGCATATTTTCTTGTCCCGGGGACGCTAAACTAACTCCTGATGGCCTTGGTTTGCAGTGAAATGAACACAGCAAAACTTTTTGAACGCTCACTTTCGGGCTTCTCGCCCGAAATATAGCCCCACTTCACTCTAAGACTGAAAGAGTAGCCGACACTACCTTACGCAAATCGTGATTTTGACCAACTTCGACTCGATTTCCCGGAAGTTGGGGGATATTTTCCAGTCCCGGGGACTCTAAACTAGCTCCAGATGGCTTTGGTTTGCAGTCAAATAAAAACAGGGAAACTTTTTGAACGCTCACTTTCAAGCTCCTGGGCAGGAATAAAGCTTCACTTCACTTTAAGACTGAAACAGTAAGCGAGACCGCCTAACGCGCACCGTGATTATGACCAACTTCAGCTAAATTTCCCTGAACTTGGGGGGATATTTTCCAGTCCCGAAGACTCTTAAGTAACCCCTGACGGCCTTCGTTTGCATTGAAATGGATACAGCAAAACTTTTTGAAGCTCACTTTTCAGCTTCTGGGCCGAAATATAGCCCCACTTTACTTTAAGACTGAAAGAGTAGCCGAGGCCGCCTTAGGCGCATCGTGATTTTGACCAACTTCGGCTTGAGTTGCCAGAACTTAAAAGATATTTTCCAGTCCCGGGGACTCTAAACTAACTCATGATGGCCTTGGTTTTCAGTGAAATTGAGAGATGAAAACTTTTTGAACGCTCACTTTCGAGCTTCTGGACCGAAATATAGCCCTACTTCACTTTCAGACTCAAAGAGTAGCCGAGACCGCCTTACGCGAATCGTTATTTTGACCAACTTCGTCTCGATTTGGCGGAACTTGGAGGATATTTTCCAGTTCCGGGGACTGTAAACTACTTCCTGAGGGCCTTGCTTTGCAGTGAAATGGGCACAGCATAACTTTTTGAACGCTCACTTTCGAGCTTCTGGGCCAAAATATACAGCCACGTCACTTTAAGACTAAGAGTAGCCGAGACTGCTTTACGCGCATCGTGATTTTCACAAACTTCGGCTCGATTTCCCGGAATTTGGGGGATATTTTGATGTCCCGGAGACTGTAAACTATCTCCTGATGTGGCTTGGTTCGCGGTGATATGGACACAGCAAAACTTTTTGAACTTTCACTTTCGAGCTTCTGGGCCGAAATATAGCCCGAGTTCACTTTAAGAATGAAAGAATAGCCGAGACCGCCTTACGCGCATCGTGATTTTGACCAACTTTGGCTCTATTTGCCAGGAAATGGGGAATATTTTCCGGTACCGGAGACTCTAAAGTAACTCCTGATTGCCTTGGTTTGCATTTAAACGGAGAGAGCAAAACTTTTTCAACGCTCCCCTTCTGGCTTCTGAGCCGAAATATAGCCCCACTTCAGTTTAAGACTGAAAGAGTAGCCGAGACCGTGTTACGCGCATCGTGATTTTGACCAACTTCGGCTCGATTACCCGAAACTTCGGGGATATATTCAAGTTCCAAGGACTCTAAACTAACTCATGATGGCCTTGGTCTGCAGTGAAATGAACACAGCAAAATTTTTTGAACGCTTACTTTCGAAATTCTGGGCCGAAATATAGCCCCACTTTACTTTAAGACTGAAATAGTAGCCGAGACCGTCTTAGACGCAGCGTGATTTTGACCAACTTCGGCTTGAGTTGCCAGAACTTAAGGGATATTTTTTAGTCCCGCGGACTCTAAACTAACTCATGATGGCCTTGGTTTTCAGTTAAATTGAGAGAGCAAAACTTTTTGAACGCTCACTTTCGAGCTTCTGGGCCGAAATATACAGCCACGTCACTTTAAGACTAAAAGAGTAGCCGAGACTGCTTTACGCGCATCGTGATTTTGACAAACTTCGGCTCGATTTCCCGGGACTTGGGGGATATTTTGATGTCCCGGACACTGTAAACAATCTGCTGATGTGGCTTGGTTTGCGGTGAAATAGACACAGCAAAACTTTTTGAACTTTCACTTTCGAGCTTCTGGGCCGAAATATAGCCCCAGTTCACTTTAAGAATCAAAGAGTAGGCGAGACCGCCTTACGCGCATCGTGATTTTGACAAACTTCGGCTCGATTTCCTCGAACTTGGGCCATATTTTCTAGTTTCGAGGAGTCTAAACTAGCTGCTGATGGCCTTGGTTTGCAGTGAAATGAACACAGCAAAACTTTTTGAACTTTAACGTTCTAGCTTCTCGGCCGAAATATAGCCCCAGTTCACTTTAAGAATCAAAGAGTAGCCGAGACCGCCTTACGCGCATCGTGATTTTGACAAAGTTCGGCTCGATTTCCCCGAACTTGGGCGATATTTTCCAGTCCCGAGCAGTCTAAACTAACTCCTGATGGCCTTGGTTTGCAGTGAAATGAACAAGGTAACACTTTTTGAACGCTTATTTTCGAGCTTCTGGGATGAAATATAGCCCCACTTCAATTTAAGACTGAAAGAGTAGGCGAGACCGCCTTACGCGCATCGTGATTTTGAGCAACTTCCGCTCGATTGTCTAGAATTTTGGTGATATTTTCAAGTCCCGGGGACTCTAAACTAACTCCTGATGGCCTTGGTTTGATGTGAAATGGACGCAGGAAAACTTTTTGAACGCTCAGTTTCGAGCTTCTGGGCCGAAATACAACCGTACTTCACTTTAAGACTGAAATAGTAGCCGAGACCTCCTTACGAGCATCGTGATTTTGACCCAGTTCAGCTCGATTTACCGGAACTTGGGGGATATTATCCAGTCCGGGGGACTTTAAACTAACTCCTGATTGCCTTGGTTTGCAGTTATATGCTCAAAGCGTAACTTTTTAAAGGTTCACTTTCGAGCTTCTGGGCCGAAATATAGCCCAACTTTTCTTTAAGACTGAAAGAGTAGCCGAAACCCTCTTACGCGCATCGTGATTTTGACCAACTTCCGTTCGATTTCCCGGAGCTTCGGGGATATATTCCAGTCCCGGGGACTCTAAACTAACTGCTGAAGGCCTTGGTTTGCAGTGAAATGAACAAGGTAACACCTTTTTGAACGTTTATTTTCGAGCTTCTGGGATGAAATATAGCCCCACTTCAATTTAAGACTGAAAGAGTAGGCGAGACCGCCTTACGCGCATCGTGATTTTGACCAACTTCGGCTCGATTTGCCGGAACTTGGGGGATATTTTCCAGTCCCGGGGACTCTAAACTAACTCCTGATTGTCTTGGTTTTCAGTGAAATGGACACAGCGAAACTTTTTGAACGCTCACTCTCGAGCTTCTGGAGCGAAATATAGTCCCACTTTACTTTAAGACTGAAAGAGTAGCCGAGACCGTCTTGCGCAAATCCTGATTTTGACCAACTTCGGGTCGGTTTCCCGGAACTTGGGGGATATATGCCATTTCCGCGGGCTCTAAACTAACTCCTGATTGCCTTGGTTTTCAGTGAAAAGGACAAAGGAAAGCTTTTTGAACACTCTCTTTGTAGCTTCTGGGCCGAAATAGAATCCCACTTCACTTTCAGACTGAAATAGTAGCCGAGACCGCCTCACGCGCATCGTGAGTTAGACCAAGTTCAGCTCGATTTCACGCAACTTTTGGGATATTTTCCAGTCCGGAGGACTCTAAACTAACTCCGGGTGGCCTTGGTTTGCACTGAAATGCGCACAGCATAAATTTTTGAACGCCCTTTTTGGAGCTTCTGGGCCGAAATATAGCCCCACTTCACTTTAAGACTGAAATAGTAGTCGAGATCGCCTGACGCGCATCGTGATTTTGACCATTTTCGGATCGATTTCTCGGAACTTGGAGGATATTTTCCAGTCCCAGGGACTCTAAACTAACTCTTGATCGGCTTGCTTTGCATTGAAATGGACAGAGCAGAACTTTTTCAACGCTCACTTTCGAGCTTGTGGGCCGAAATATAGCCACACTTTACTTTAAGACTGAAACAGCAGCCGAGACTGCATTTCGCGCATCGTGATTTTGATCAACTTCTGCTCGCTTTCCCGGAACTTGGGGAATATTTTCCAGTCCCGGGGACCCTAAACTAAGTCCTGATGGCCTTGTTTTGAAGTGAAATGGACACAGCAAAACTTTTTGAACGCTTACTTTCTAGTTTGTGGGCCGAAATATAGCCACACTTTACTTTAAGACTGAAACAGCAGCCGAGACCGCATTTCGCGCATCGTGATTTGGATCAACCTCGGCTCGCTTTCCCGGAACTTGGGGAATATTTTCCAGTCCCGGGGACCCTAAACTAACTTTTGATAGCTTTGGTTTGTAGTGAAATGGACACAGGAAAACTTTTTGAACGCTCGCTTTCGAGCTTCTGGACAGAAATATACCCCCCCCCCCCTTCACTTTAAGACTGAAAGGGTAGCCGAGACCGCTTTGGGAGCATCGTGATTTTGACCAACTTCAGCTCGATTAACAGGAACTTGGGGAATATTTTCCAGTCCCAGGGACGCTAGACTAACTCGTGATGGACTTGTTTTTCAGTCAAAGAAGACGGCAAAACGTTTTGAACGCTCACTTTCGGGCTTCTGGGCCCAAATATAGCCCCACTTCACTTTAAGACTGAAACAGTAGCCAATACCGCATTTCGCGCATCGTGATTTTGATCAACTTCGCTTCGATTCCCCGGAACTTGGGCAATATTTTTCAGTCCCGGGGACTCTAAACTAACCCCTGATGGCCTTGGTTTGCAGTGAAATGGACACAGCAAAACTTTTTGAACGCTCACTTTCGGGCTTCTGGCCCGAAATATAGCCCCACTTCACTTTAAGACAGAAAGAGTAGCCGAGACCACTTTAGGGGCATCCTGATTTTGACCAACCTCGGCTCAATTTCCCGGACCTTGGGGCATATTTTCTTGTCCCGGGGACGCTAAACTAACTCCTGATGGCCTTGGTTTGCAGTGAAATGAACACAGCAAAACTTTTTGAACGCTCACTTTCGGGCTTCTCGCCCGAAATATAGCCCCACTTCACTCTAAGACTGAAAGAGTAGCCGACACTACCTTACGCAAATCGTGATTTTGACCAACTTCGACTCGATTTCCAGGAAGTTGGGGGATATTTTCCAGTCCCGGGGACTCTAAACTAGCTCCTGATAGCTTTTGTTTGCAGTCAAATAAAAACAGGGAAACTTTTTGAACCCTCACTTTCAAGCTCCTGGCCAGGAATAAAGCCTCACTTCACTTTAAGACTGAAACAGTAAGCGAGACCGCCTAACGCGCACCGTGATTCTGACCAACTTCGGCTAAATTTCCCTGAACTTCGGGGGATATTTTCCAGTCCCGAAGACTCTTAAGTAACCCCTGCTGGCCCTCGTTTACATTGAAATGGATACAGCAAAACTTTTTGAAGCTCATTTTTGAGCTTCTGGGCCGAAATATAGCCCGAGTTCACTTCAAGAATAAAAGAATAGCCGAAACCGCCATACGCGCATCGTGATTTTGACAACCTTTGGCTCAATTTCCCAGGAAATGGGGGATATTTTGATGTCCCGGAGACTGTAAACTATCTCCTGAGGTTGCTTGGTCTGCAGTGAAATGGACACAGCAAATTTTTTTGAACGCTTACTTTCGAAATTCTGGGCCGAAATATAGCCCCACTTCACTTTAAGACTGAAATAGTAGCCGAGACCGTCTTAGACGCATCGTGATTTTGACCAACTTCGGCTTGAGTTGCCAGAACCTAAGGGATCTTTTTTAGTCCCGTGGACTCTAAACTAACTCATGATGGCCTTGGTTTTCGGTTAAATTGAGAGAGCAAAACTTTTTGAACGCTCACTTTCGAGCTTCTGGGCCGAAATATACAGCCACGTCACTTTAAGACTAAAAGAGTAGCCGAGACTGCTCTACGCGCATCGTGATTTTGACAAACTTCGGCTCGATTTCCCGGGACTTGGGGGATATTTTGATGTCCCGGACACTGTAAACAATCTGCTGATGTGGCTTAGTTTGCGGTGAAATGGACACAGCAAAACTTTTTGAACTTTCACTTTCGAGCTTCTGGGCCGAAATATAGCCCAGTTCACTTTAAGAATCAAAGAGTAGCCGAGACCGCCTTACGCGCATCGTAATTTTGACAAACTTCGGGTCGATTTCCCCGAACTTGGGCGATATTTTCCAGTCCCGAGGAGTCTTAACTAACTCCTGATGGGCTTGGTTTGCAGTGAAATGAACATAGCAAAACTTTTTGAAATTCCACTTTCTAGCTTCTGGGCCGAAATATAGCCCCAGTTCACTTTAAGAATCAAAGAGTAGCCGAGACCGCCTTACGTGCATCGTGATTTTGACAAAATTCGGCTCGATTTCCCCGAACTTAGGCGATATTTTCCAGTCCCGAGCAGTCTAAACTAACTCCTGATGGCCTTGGTTTGCAGTGAAATGAACAACGTAACACTTTTTGAACGCTTATTTTCGAGCTTCTGGGATGAAATATAGCCCCACTTCACTTTAAGACTGAAAGAGTAGGCGAGACCGCCCTACGCGCATCGTGATTTTGAGCAACTTCCGCTCGATTTTCTAGAATTTTGGCGATATTTTCAAGTCCCGGGGACTCTAAACTAACTCCTGATGGCCTTGGTTTGAAGTGAAATGGACGCAGGAAAACTTTTTGAACGCTCAGTTTCGAGCTTCTGGGCCGAAATACAACCGTACTTCACTTTAAGACTGAAATACTAGCTGAGACCTCCTTACGAGCATCGTGATTTTGACCCAGTTCAGCGCGATCTCCCGGAACTTGGGGGATATTTTCCAGTCTGGGGGACGTTAAAATAACTCCTGATGGCCTTGGTTTTCAGTTAAATGCACAAAGCGTAACTTTTTAAAGGTTCACTTTCGAGCTTCTGGGCCGAAATATAGCAACACTTTACTTTAAGACTGAAAGAGTAGCCGAGACCGTCTTACGCGCATCATGATTTTGACCAACTTCCGTTCGATTTGCCGGAGCTTCGGGGATATATTCCAGTCCCGGGGACTCTAAACTAACTCCTGATGGCCTTGGTTTGCAGTGAAATGGACACAGCACATTTTTTTGAACGCTCACTTTCGAGCTTCTCGGCCGAAATATAGCCCTACTTCACTTTAAGACTGAAAGATTAGCCGAGACCGCCTTACGCGCATCGTAATTTTGACCTTTTTCGGCTCGATTTGCCGGAAGTTGGCGAATATTTTCAATTCCCGGGGAAGCTAAACTAACTTCCGATGGCCTTAGTTTGCAGTTAAGTGGACACGGCAAAACTCTTTGAACGCTCACTTTCGAGCTTATGGCTCGAAATATAGCCCCACTTAACTTTAAGACTGAAAGAGTAGCCGAGACCGCCTTACGCGCATCGTGATTTTGGTATACTTCGGCTCGATTTCCCGCAAATAGGGGGATATTTTCCAGTCCTGGGGACTCTAAACTAACTGCTGATGGCCTTGGTCTCCAGTGAAATGGACACAGACACACTTTTTGAACGCGCACTTTCGAGCTTGCTGGCCGAAATATAGCCCTACTTCTTTTTAAGACTGAAAGAGTAGGCGGGAGCGCCTGACGCGCATTGTGATTTTGAGGATCTTCGGCTCGATCTGGCGAAACTTGGGAGATATTTTCCAGTCCCGAAGTCTCTAAACTCACTCCTGATTGTCTAAGATGTGAGTGAAATAGACACAAAAATTTTTGAACCCTTACTTTCGAGCTTCTGGAGTTAAATCTAAGCCCACTTTACCTTAAGACTGAAAGAGTAGCCGAGACCCCCTTAAGCGCATGGTGATTTTGAGTAACTTCGGGTGGATTTCCCGTAACTTGGGGAATATTTCCAGTTCCTATGACGCTAAACTAAGTCGTGATGGCCTTGTTTTGCAGTGAAATGGAGACAGCAAAACTTTTTAAACACTCAGTTTCGAGCTTCTGGGCCGAAATATTGCCCCAATTCACTTTAAGGCTGAAAGAGTAGCCGATACCGCCTTACGCGCATCGTAATTTTGAGCAACTTTGGCTCGATCTGCCAGAATTTGGGAAATATTTTCCAGTCCCAAGGACTCTAAACTAACTCCTGATGGCCTAAGATGTCAGTGAAATGGACACAGGTAAAATTAACGCACGCCCGGTCTCGAGCTTCTAGGTCGAAATATAGCCCCCCTTAATTTTAAGACGGAAAGAGTAGCCGAGACCGCCTTACGCGCATCGTGATTTTGGGCCACTTTTGCTCGATTTCCCGGAAGTTGGCGAATAATTTAAAGTCCCGGGGACGCTAAACTAACTCCCGATGACCTTGTTTTGCAGTTTAATGAACACAGCAAAACATTCTGAACGCTCACCTTCGAGCTTCAGTGCCGCAATATAGCCCTACTTAAATTTAAGACTGAAAGAATAACCGAGAGCCCGTTACGCGCATCGTAATTTTCATCAACTTCGGCGCCATTTCCTCGAACTTGGAGAATATTTTCCAGTTTCGGGGACTCTAAACTAACTCCTGATTGCCTTGGTTTGCAGTCAAATGGACACAGCAAAACTTTTTGAACGCTCACTTTCGAGCTTGTGGGCCTAAATATAGCCACACTTCACTTTAAGACTGAAACAGTAGCCGAGACCGCGTTACGCGCATCGTGATTTTGAGCAACTTCTGCTCGCTTTCCTGGAACTTGGGGAATATTTTCCAGTCCCGGGGACTCTAAACTAACTCCTGACGGCCATGGTTTGCAGTCAAATTCACACAGCACAAGTTTTTGAACGAACACTTTCGAGCTTTTAGGCCGAAATATAGTCCCACATCACTTACGACTTAAAGAGTAGCCGAGACCGGCGTGCGCGCATCGTGATTTTGACCAACTTCGGGTCGATATTCCGGAACTTGGGGGATATTTTCCAGTCCCATGGACTCTAAACTAACTCTTGATGGCCTTGTTTTGCAGTGAAATGGAGACAGCAAAACTTTTTCAACGCTCACCTTCAAGCTTCTGGGCCGAAATATAGCCCACTTTACTTTAATACTGAAAAAGTAGCCGAGACCGCCTTACGCGTATCGTGATTTTGACAAACTTCGGGTGGATTTCCCGGAACTTGGGGGATATTTTCCAGTCCCTTGGACGCTAAACTAGGTGCCGATGGCTGTTTTGCAGTGAAATGGACACAGCAAAGCTTTTTGAACGCTCACTTTCGAGGTTGTGGGCCGAAATATAGCCATACTTCACTTTAAGACTGAAACAGTAGCCGAGACCACGTTTCGCGCATCGTGATTTTGATCAACTTCGGCTCGATTTCCCGGAACTTGCGAAATATTTTCCAGTCCCGGGGACTCTAAACTAAATCGTGCTGGTCTTGGTTTGTAGTGAAACGGAAAGAGAAAACGTTTTTGAACGCATATTTTCGAGCTTCTGGGCCGAAATATAGCCCCACTTCACTTTAAGACTGAAAGAGTAGCCGAGACCGGCGTGCGCGCATCGTGATTTTGACCAACTTCGGGTCGATATTCCGGAACTTGGGGGATATTTTCCAGTCCCATGGACTCTAAACTAACTCTTGATGGCCTTGGTTTGCAGTGAAATGGAGACAGCAAAACTTTTTCAACGCTCACCTTCAAGCTTCTGGGCCGAAATATAGCCCACTTTACTTTAATACTGAAAAAGTAGCCGAGACCGCCTTACGCGTATCGTGATTTTGACAAACTTCGGGTGGATTTCCCGGAACTTGGGGGATATTTTCCAGTCCCTTGGACGCTAAACTAGGTGCCGATGGCTGTTTTGCAGTGAAATGGACACAGCAAAGCTTTTTGAACGCTCACTTTCGAGGTTGTGGGCCGAAATATAGCCATACTTCACTTTAAGACTGAAACAGTAGCCGAGACCACGTTTCGCGCATCGTGATTTTGATCAACTTCGGCTCGATTTCCCGGAACTTGCGAAATATTTTCCAGTCCCGGGGACTCTAAACTAACTCGTGCTGGTCTTGGTTTGTAGTGAAACGGAAAGAGAAAACGTTTTTGAACGCATATTTTCGAGCTTCTGGGCCGAAATATAGCCCCACTTCACTTTAAGACTGAAAGAGTAGCCGAGACCGCCTTACGTGCATGGTGATTTTGAGCAACTTCGGCTCGATTTGCCGGAACTAAGGGGATATATTCCAGTTCTGAGGACACTAAACTACTTCCTGATAGCCTTGGTTTGCAGTAAAATGGACCCAGAAAATCTTTTTGAACGCTCAATTTCGAGCTTCTGGGCCAAAATATAGCCCCCCATTACTTTAACACTGAAAGAGTAGCCGAGACCGCCTTACGTGCATCGTGATTTTGACAAACTTCGGGTTGATTTCTCGGAACTTGGGGGATATTTTCCAGTCCCGGGGACTCTCAACTAACTCCTGCTTTTCTTGGTTTGCAGTGAAATGGACACAGCGAAAGTTTTTGAACGCTCACTCTCGAGCTCCTGGGCCGAAATAGAGCCCCATTTTACTTTAAGACTGAAAGAGTAGGCGAGACCGTCTTGAGCGAATCGTGATTTTGACCAATTTCGCGTTTATTTCCCGAAACTTGGGGCATATATTCCAGTCAAAGGGACTCTACAGTAACTCCTGATGGCCTTGGTTTTCAGTGAAATGGACAGAGCACAACTTTGGAGATTCTGGGCAGAAATATAGCCCCACTTTACTTTAAGACTGAAAGAGTAGATGAGACCACCTTACGCGCATCGTAATTTTGACGAACTTTGAATGGATTTCCCGGAACTTGGGGGATATTTTGCAGTCCCTTGCACGCTAAACTAAGTCCTGATGGCCTTGTTTTGAAGTAAAATGGACACAACAAAACTTTTTGAACGCTCACTTTCTAGCTTGTGGGCCGAAATATAGCCACACTTCACTTTAGGACTGACACAGTAGCCGAGACTACGTTACGCGCATCATATATTTGATCAACTTCGGCTCGATATCCCGGGACTTGGGGGATATTCTCCAGTCCCGGGAACCCTAAACTCACTTCTGATGGCGTTGGTTTGCACTGAAAGTGACAGAGCAAAACTTTTTAAACACTCACTTTCGAGGTTCTGGGCCGAAATATAGCCCCACTTCACTTTAAGACTGAAAGAGTAGCCGAGACCAGCTTACGCACATCGTAATTTTGACCAAGTTTGGCTCGATTTACCGGAACTTGGGGGATATTTTCCAGTCCCGAGGACTCTTAAGTAACCCCTGATGGCATTGGTTTGCATTGAAATGGATACAGCAAAACTTTTTGAACACTCACTTTTGAGCTTCTGGGCCGAAATATAGCCCCACTTCACTTTAAGACTGAAAGAGTAGCCGAGACCGTCTCACGCGCATCGTGATTTTGACCAACGTCTTTTCGATTTTCCGGAACTTGGGAAATATATTCCATTTCCGCGGGCTCTAAACTAACTCCTGATGGCCTTGGTTTTCAGTGAAATGGACAAAAGAAAGCTTTTTGAACACTCACTTTGTAGCTTCTGGGCCAAAATAGAATCCCACTTCACTTTCAGACTGAAATAGTAGCCGAGACCGCCTCACGCGCATCGTGAGTTAGACCAAGTTCAGCTCGATTTCACGCAACTTTTGGGATATTTTCCAGTCCGGAAGACTCTAAACTAACTCCGGGTGGCCTTGGTTTGCACTGAAATGCGCGCAGCATAAATTTTTGAACGCCCTTTTTGGAGCTTCTGGGCCGAAATATAGCCCCACTTCACGTTAAGACTGAAGGAGTAGCCGAGATCGCCTTACGCGCATCGTGATTTTGACAATTTTCGGATCGATTTCTCGGAACTTGGGGGATATTTTCCAGTCGCGGGGACTCTAACCTAACTCCTGATCGCCTTGCTTTGCATTGAAATGGACAGAGCAAAACTTTTTTAACGCTGACTTTCGAGCTTGTGGGCCGAAATATAGGCACACTTGACTTTAAGACTGAAACAGTAGCCGAGACCGCATTGCGCGCATCGTGATTTTGATCAACTTCGGCTCCAATTCCCGGGACTTGGGGGATATGTTCCAGTCCCGGGGACTCTAAACTAACTCCTGATGGCCTTGGTTTGCATAGAAATGGACACAGCACAATTTTTTGAACGCACACTTTCGAGATTCTGGGCCGAAATATAGCCCCACTTCACTTAAGACTGAAAGAGTAGCAAGACCAGCTTGCTCGCATCGTGAGTTTGACAAACTTCCGGTCGATATTCCGGAACTTGAGGGATATTTTCCAGTCCCAGGAACTCTAAACTAACTCCTCATGGCCTTGGTTTGCAGTGAAATGGACAGAGCAAAACTTTTTGAACGCTCACCTTCGAGCTTCCTGGCCGTAATAGAACCCCACTTTACTTTGAGACTTAAAGAATAACCGAGACCACCTTACGCGCATTGTGATTTTGACAAACTTCGGGTGGATCTCCCGGAACTTGGGGAATATTTTCCAGTCTCGGGGACCCTAAACTAACTTTTAATAGCTTTGGTTTGCAGTGAAATGACCACAGCAAAACTTTTTGAACGCTCACTTTCGAGCTTCTGGACAGAAATATAGCCCCACTTGACTTTAAGACTGAAAGGGAAGCCGAGACCGCTTTGGGAGCATCGTGATTTTGACCAACTTCAGCTCGATTTACCGGAACCTGGGGAATATTTTCCAGTGCCAGGGACGGTAAACTAACTCGTGAAGATCTTGTTTTTCAGTCAAAGAACACAGCAAAATTTTTTGAACGCTCACTTTCGGGCTTCTGGGCCGAAATATAGCCCCACTTCACTTTAAGACTGAAACAGTAGCCGATACCGCATTTCGCGCATCGTGATTCTGATCAACTTCGGTTCGATTCCCCGGAACTTGGGCAATCCTTTTCAGTCCCGGGCACTCTAAACTAACCCCTGATGGCCTTGGTTTGCAGTGAAATGGACACAGCAAAACTTTTTGAACGCTCACTTTCGGGCTTCTGGCCCGAAATATAGCCCCACTTCACTTTAAGACAGAAAGAGTAGCCGAGACCACTTTAGGGGCATCCTGATTTTGACCAACCTCGGCTCAATTTCCCGGACCTTGGGGCATATTTTCTTGTCCCGGGGACGCTAAACTAACTCCTGATGGCCTTGGTTTGCAGTGAAATGAACACAGCAAAACTTTTTGAACGCTCACTTTCGGGCTTCTCGCCCGAAATATAGCCCCACTTCACTCTAAGACTGAAAGAGTAGCCGACACTACCTTACGCAAATCGTGATTTTGACCAACTTCGGCTCGATTTCCCGGAAGTTGGGGGATATTTTCCAGTCCCGGGGACTCTAAACTAGCTCCTGATGGCTTTGGTTTGCAGTCAAATAAACACAGGGAAACTTTTTGAACGCTCACTTTCAAGCTCCTGGGCAGGAATAAAGCCTCACTTCACTTTAAGACTGAAACAGTAAGCGAGACCGCCTAACGCGCACCGTGATTCTGACCAACTTCGGCTAAATTTCCCTGAATTTGGGGGGATATTTTCCAGTCCCGAAGACTCTTAAGTAACCCCTGATGGCCTTCGTTTGCATTGAAATGGAAACAGCAAAAGTTTTTGAAGCTCACTTTTGAGCTTCTGGGCCGAAATATAGCCCCACGTCACTTTAAGACTGAAAGAGTAGCCAAAATCGTCTTGCGCGCATCGTGATTTTGACCAACGTCTTCTCGATTTTCCGGAACTTGGGAAATATATTGCAGTCCCGGGAACTCTAAACTAACTCCTGATGGTCTTGGTTTGCAGTGAAATGGACACAGCAAAATTTTTCCAGCGCTCACTTTGGAGCTTCTGGGCCGAAATAGAGCCCCACTTCACTTTAAGACTGAAAGAGTAGCCGAGGCCGCCTTAGGCGCATTGTGATTTTGACCAACTTCGGCTTGAGTTGCCAGAACTTTAAAGATATTTTCCACTCCCGGGGACTCTAAACTAACTCAGGATGGCCTTGGTTTTCAGTAAAATTGAGAGAGCAAAACTTTTTGAACGCTCACTTTCGAGCTTCTGGACCGAAATATAGCCCTACTTCACTTTCAGTCTCAAAGAGTAGCCGAGACCGCCTTACGCGAATCGTTATTTTGACCAACTTCGTCTCGATTTGGCGGAACTTGGAGGATATTTTCCAGTTCCGGGGACTGTAAACTACTTCCTGAGGGTCTTGCTTTGCAGTGAAATGGGCACAGCATAACTTTTTGAAGGCTCACTTTCGAGCTTCTGGGCCAAAATATACAGCCACGTCACTTTAAGACTAAAAGAGTAGCCGAGACTTCCTTACGCGCATCGTGATTTTCACAAACTTCGGCTCGATTTCCCGGAACTTGGGGGATATTTTGATGTCCCGGAGACTTTAAACTATCTCCTGATGTGGCTTGGTTCGCGGTGAAATGGACACAGCAAAACTTTTTGAACTTTCACTTTCGAGCTTCTGGGCCGAAATATAGCCCGAGTTCACTTTAAGAATGAAAGAATAGCCGAGACCGCCTTACGCGCATCGTGATTTTGATCAACTGTGGCTCGATTTCCCAGGAAATAGGAAATATTTTCCGGTACCGGGGACTCTAAAGTAATTCCTGATTCCCTTGGTTTGCACTAAAATGGAGAGAGGAAAACTTTTTCTACGCGCCCCTTTGGGCTTCTGAGCCGTAATATAGCCGCACTTCAGTTTAAGACTGAAAGAGTAGCCAAGACCGTCTTACGCGCATCGTGATTTTGACCAACTTCGGCTCGATTTCCCGAAACTTCTGGGATATATTCAAATTCCAAGAACTCTAAACTGATGGCCTTGGTCTGCAGTGAAATGGACACAGCAAATTTTTTTGAACGCTTACTTTCGAAATTCTGGGCCGAAATATAGCCCCACTTTACTTTAAGACTGAAATAGTAGCCGAGACCGCCTTAGACGCATCGTGATTTTGGCCAACTTCGGCTTGAGTTGCCAGAACTTAAGGGATATTTTTTAGTCCCGCGGACTCTAAACTAACTCATGATGGCCTTGGTTTTCAGTTAAATTGAGAGAGCAAAACTTTTTGAACGCTCACTTTCGAGCTTCTGGGCCGAAATATACAGCCACGTCACTTTAAGACTAAAAGAGTAGGCGAGACTGCTTTACGCGCATCGTGATTTTGACAAACTTCGGCTCGATTTCCCGGGACTTGGGGGATATTTTGATGTCCCGGACACTGTAAACAATCTGCTGATGTGGCTTGGTTTCCGGTGAAATGGACACAGCAAAACGTTTTGAACTTTCACTTTCGAGCTTCTGGGCCGAAATATAGCCCCAGTTCACTTTAAGAATCAAAGAGTAGCCGAGACCGCCTTAGGCGCATCGTGATTTTGACAAAATTCGGCTCGATTTCCCCGAACTTGGCCGATATTTTCCAGTCCCGAGCAGTCTAAACTAACTTCTGATGGCCTTGCTTTCCAGTGAAATAAACAAGGTAAGACTTTTTGAACGCTTATTTTCGAGCTTCTGGGATGAAATATAGCCCCACTTCACTTTAAGACTGAAAGAGTAAGCGAGATCGGGTTACGCGCATCGTGATTTTGAGCGACTTCCGCTCGATTTTCTAGAATTTTGGCGATATTTTCAAGTCCCGGTGACTCTAAACTAACTCCTGATGGCCTTGGTTTGATGTGAAATGGACGCAGGAAAACTTTTTGAACGCTCAGTTTCGAGCTTCTGGGCCGAAATACAACCGTACTCCACTTTAAGACAGAAAAAGTAGCCGAGACCTCCTTACGAGCATCGTGATTTTGACCCAGTTCAGCTCGATTTCCCGGAACTTGGGGGATATTTTCCAGTCCGGGGGACTTTAAACTAACTCCTGATGGCCTTGGTTTGCAGTTAAACGCACAAAGCGTAACTTTTTAAAGGTTCACTTTCGAGCTTCTGGGCCGAAATATAACCCCACTTTACTTTAAGACTGAAAGAGTAGCCGAGACCGTCTTAGGCGCATCATGATTTTGACCAACTTCCGTTGGATTTCCCGGAACTTCGGGGATATATTCCAGTTTCGGGGACTCTAAACTAACTGCTGATGGCCTTGGTTTGCAGTGAAATGGACACAGCACATTTTTTTTGAACGCTCACTTTCGAGCTTCTCGGCCGAAATATAGCCCTACTTCACTTTAAGACTGAAAGAGAAGCCGAGACCGCCTTACGCGCATTTTGACCATTTAATTTTGACCTTTTTCGGCTCGATTTGCCGGAAGTTGGCGAATATTTTCAATTCCCGGGGAAGCTAAACTAACTTCCGATGGCCTTAGTTTGCAGTTAAGTGGACACGGCAAAACTTTTTGAACGCTCACTTTCGAGCTTATGGCTCGAAATATAGCCCCACTTAACTTTAAGACTGAAAGAGTAGCCGAGACCGCCTTACGCGCATCGTGATTTTGCGATACTTCGGCTCGATTTCCCGGAAATAGCGCGATATTTTCCAGTCCCGGGGACTCTAAACTAACTCCTGATGGCCTTGGTTTCCAGTGAAATGGACACAGACACACTTTTTGAACGCGCACTTTCGAGCTTGCTGGTCGAAATATAGCCCTACTTCTTTTTAAGACTGAAAGAGTAGGTGGGAGCGCCTTACGCGCATTGTGATATTGAGGATCTTCGGCTCGATCTGGCGAAACTTGGGAGATATTTTCCAGTCCCAAAGTCTCTAAACTCACTCCTGATTGTCTAAGATGTGAGTGAAATAGACACAAAAATTTTTGAACCCTTACTTTCGAGCTTCTGGGGCTAAATCTAAGCCCACTTTACCTTAAAACTGAAAGAGTAGCCGAGACCCCCTTAAGCGCATGGTGACTTTGACTAACTTCGGGTGGATTTGCCGTAACTTGGGGGATATTTCCAGTTCCTTTGACGCTACACTAAGTCGTGATGGCCTTGTTTTGCAGTGAAATGGAGACAGCAAAACTTTTTAAACACTCAGTTTCGAGCTTCTGGGCCGAAATATTGCCCCAATTCACTTTAAGACTAAAAGAGTAGCCGAGACCGCCGTACGCGCGTCGTGATTTTGACCAACTTCGGTTAAATTTCCCGGAACTTGGGGGATATTTTCCAGTCGCGGGGACTCTAAACTGGCCCCCGACGTCCTTGGTCTGTAGTAAAGTGGACACAGCAAAACTTTTTGAACGCTCACTTTTGAGCTTCTTGGCCGAAATATAGCTGCACTTCACTTTAAGAGTGAAAGAGTAGCCGAGACCGCCTTACGCCCATCGTAATTTTGACCAACGTCATCTCGATTTCCCGGAACTTGGGGGATATTTTCCAGTCCCGCGGACTCTAAAGTAACTCCTGATGGCCTTGCTCTGGAGTGAAATGGACACAGCACAACTTTTTGAACGCTCACTTTCGAGCTTCTGGGGGGAAATATTGCCCCAGTTCACTTTAAGAATGAAAGAGTAACCGGGACCCCCTTACGCGCATCGTGATTTTGACCAACTTTGGCTCGATTTCCCGGGAAATGGGGGATATTTTCCGGTACCGGGGACTCTAAACTAACTCCTGATTGCCTCGGTTTGCAGTGAAATGGACACAGCACAACTTTTTGAACGCTCACTTTTGAGCTTCTGGGCCGAAGCATAGCCCTACTTCACTTTAAGACTGAAAGACTAGCCGAGACCGCCTTACGCGCATCGTGATTTTGGGCTACTTCGGCTCGATTTCCCGGGACGTGGGAGATAATTCCCAGTCCCCGGCACTCTAAACTAATTCCTGATGGCCTTGGTTTTCAGTGAAATGGACACAGCCAAACTGTTTGAACGTTCACTTTCGAGCTTCTGGGCCGAAATATAGCCCCACTTCACTTTAAGACTGAAAGAGTAGCCGGGACCGCCTTACGCGCATGGTAATTTTGTCGAACTTCGGCTTGATTTCCTGGGACTTGGGGGATATTTTCCAGTCCCGGAAGCTCTAACCTAACTCCTGAATGCCTTGGTTTTTAGTGAAATGGACACAGGTAACAGGAGCGCACGCTCGGTTTCCAGGTTGTAGACCCAGATATAGCCCCACTTTATATTAAGACTGAAAGTGTACACGAAACCGCCTTAAGCGCATCGAAATTTTTAGCCACTATGGCTCGATATGCCAAAACTTGGGGGATATTTTCCAGTCCCGGGGACTCTACCCTAACTCTTGATGGCCTTAGTTTTCAGTAAAATGGTCACAGGTAACAGGAGCGCACGCTCGGTGTCGAGCCTCTGGGCCGAAATGTAGCCCCAGTTCATTTTAAGACTGAAAGAGTAAACGAAACTGCCGTACGCCTATCGTAATTTTAAGAAAGTATGGCTCAATTTGCCGAAACTTGGAGGATAGCTTCCAGTTTCGAGGATTCTAAACTATCTCCTGATGGACTTAGTTCTTAGTGAAATGGACACAGGTAAAAGGAGCGCACGCTCGGTGTCGAGCTTGTAGAACCGAAATATAGCCCCACTTCATTTTCGGAGTAAACGAGTAGCGGAGACCGCCTTATGCGCATCGTGATTTTGAGCATCTTTGGCTCGACTTGCCGGAATTCGGGGAATATTTTCCAGTCCCGAGGACTCTATGTTAACTCCTGATGAACTTAGTTTTCAGTGATATGTACACAGGCAAAAGGAGCGCACGCTCGGTGTTGAGCTTCTCGGCCGAAATATAGCCCCACTTCATTTTAAGACTGAAAGAGTAGCCGAGACCGCCTTACGCGCATCGTGATTTTGAGCAACTTTGGCTCTATCTGCCAGAATTTGGGAAATATTTTCCAGTCCCAAGGACTCTAAACTAACTCCTGATGGCGTAAGATGTCAGTGAAATGGACACAGGTAAAATTTGCGCACGCCCGGTCTCGAGCTTCTAGGCCGAAATATAGCCCCCCTTAATTTTAAGACGGAAAGAGTAGCCGAGACCGCCTTACGCGCATCGTGATTTTGGGCCACTTTTGCTCGATTTCGCGGAAGTTGGCGAATAATTTAAAGTCCCGGAGACGCTAAACTAACTCCCGATGACCTTGGTTTGCAGTTTAATGACCACAGCAAAACATTCTGAAAGCTCACCTTCGAGCTTCAGTGCCGCAATATAGCCCTACTTAAATTTAAGACTGAAAGAATAACCGAGAGCCCGTTACGCGCATCGTAATTTTCATCAACTTCGGCGCCATTTCCTGGAACTTGGAGAATATTTTCCAGTTCCGGGGACTCTAAACTAACTCCTGATTGCCTTGGTTTGCAGTGAAATGGACACAACAAAACTTTCTGAACAATCACTTTCTAGCTTGAGGGCCGAAATATAGCCACACTTCACGTTAGGACTGACACAGTAGCCGAGACCACGTTACGCGCATCATGAATTTGATCAACTTCGGCTCGATTTCCCGGGACTTGGGGGATATTATCCAGTCCCGGGGACTCTAAACTAACTTCTGATGGCCTTGGTTTGCACTGAAAATGACAGAGCAAAACTTTTTAAACACTCACTTTCGAGCTTCTGGGCCGAAATATAGCCCCACTTCACTTTAAGACTGAAAGAGTAGCCGAGACCACCTTACGCACATCGTGATTTTGACCAACTATGGCTCGATTTACCGGAACTTGGGGGATATTTTCCAGTGCCGAGGACTCTTAAGTTACCCGTGATGGCCTTGGTTTGCATTGAAATGGATACAGCAAAACTTTTTTAACGCTCACTTTTGAGCTTCTGGGCCGAAATATAGCCCCACTTCACTTTAAGACTGAAAGAGTAGCCGAGACCGTCTCACGCGCATCGTGATTTTGACCAACGTCTTCTCGATTTTCCGGAACTTGGGAAATACATTCCACTCCCGGGGACGCTAAAGTAGCTCCTGATAGCCTTGGTTTCCATTGAAATGGACACAGCACAATTTTTTGAACGCACACTTTCGAGCTTCTGGGCCGAAATATAGCCCCACTTCACTTAAGACTGAAAGAGTAACCGAGACCGCCTAGCTCGCATAGTGAGTTTGAAATAGACACAGTAATTTTTTTTGAGCTTTGAGCTTGTGGGCCGAAATAGAGCCCCACTTCACTTTAAGACTGAAGGAGTAGCCGACACCGCCTTAAGCGCACCGTGATTTTGACCAACTTCGGCTCGATTTGCCGGAACTTGGGGGATATTTTCCAATCCCGGGGACTCTAAACTAACTCCTCATTGTCTTGGTTTTCAGTGAAATGGACACAGCGAAACTTTTTGAACGCTCACTCTCGAGCTTCTGGACCGAAATATAGCCCCACTTTACTTTAAGACTGAAAGAGTAGCCGAGACCGTCTTGTCCAAATCGTGATTTTGACCAACTTCGGGTCGGTTTCCCGGAACTTGGGGGATATATTCCATTTCCGCGGGCTCTAAACTAACTCCTGATTGCCTTGGTTTTCAGTGAAATGGACAAAGGAAAGCTTTTTGAAAACTCTCTGTGTAGGTTCTGGGCCGAAATAGAATCCCACTTCACTTTCAGACTGAGTTAGTAGCCGAGACCGCCTCACGCGCATCGTGAGTTAGACCAAGTTCAGCTCGATTTCACGCAACTTTTGGGATATTTTCCAGTCCGGGGGACTCTAAACTAACTCCGGGTGGCCTTGGTTTGCACTGAAATGCGCACAGCAAAAAGTTTTGAACGCCCACTTTGGAGCTTCTGGGCCGAAATATAGCCCCACTTCACTTTAAGACTGAAAGAGTAGCCGAGATCGCCTTACGCGCATCGTGATTTTGACCATTTTCGGATCGATTTCTCGGAACTTGGGGGATATTTTCCAGTCATAGGAGCTCTAAACTAACTCCTCATGGCCTTGGTTTGCAGTGAAATGGACAGAGCAAAACTTTTTGAACGCTCACCTTCGAGCTTCCTGGCCGAAATAAAGCCCCATTTTACTTTAAGAGTTAGAGAGTAACCGAGACCACCATACGCGCATTGTGATTTTGACAAACTTCGGGTGGATCTCCCGGAATTTGGGAACATTTTCCAGTCCCTTGGATGCTAAACTAAGTCCTGATGGCCTTGTTTTCCAGTGAAATGGACACAGCAAAACTTTTTGAACGCTCACTTTCGAGCTTGTGGGCCGAAATATAGCCACACTTTACTTTAAGACTAAAACAGTTGCCGAGACCGCATTTCGCGCATAGTGATTTTGATCAACTTCGGCTCACTTTCCTGGAACTTGGGGAATATTTTCCAGTCCCGGGGACCCTAAACTAACTTTTGCTAGCTTTGGTTTGCAGTGAAATGCACAGAGCAAAACTTTTTGAACGCTCACTTTAGAGCTTCTGGACAGAAATATAGCCCCACTTGACTTTAAGACTGAAAGGGTAGCCGAGACCGCTTTGGGAGCATCGTGATTTTGACCAACTTCAGCTCGACTTAACGGAACTTGGGGAATATTTTCCAGTCCCAGGGACGCTAAACTAACTCGTGATGGCCTTGTTTTTCTGTCAAAAACACAGGAAAACTCTTTGAACGCTCACTTTCGGGCTTCTGGGCCGAAATATAGCCACACTTCACTTTAAGACTGAAACAGTAGCCGATACCGCATTTCGCGCATCGTGATTTTGATCAACTTCGGTTCGATTCCCCGGAACTTAGGCAATATCTTTCAGTCCCGGGGACTCTAAACTAACCCCTGATGGCCTTGGTTTGCAGTAAAATGGACACAGCAAAACTTTTTGAACGCTCACTTTCGGGCTTCTGGCCCGAAATATAGCCCCACTTCACTTTAAGACAGAAAGAGTAGCCGAGACCACTTTACAGGCATCGTGATTTTGACCAACCTCGGCTCAATTTCCCGGACCTTGGGGCATATTTTCTTGTCTCGGGGACGCTAAACTAACTGCTGATGGCCTTGGTTTGCAGTGAAATGAACACAGCAAAACTTTTTGAACGCTCACTTTCGGGCTTCTCGCCCGAAATATAGCCCCACTTCACTCTAAGACTGAAAGAGTAGCCGACACTACCTTACGCAAATCGTGATTTTGACCAACTTCGGCTCGATTTCCCGGAAGTTGGGGGATATTTTCCAGTCCCGGGGACTCTAAACTAGCTCCTGATGGCTTTGGTTTGCAGTCAAATAAACACAGGGAAACTTTTTGAACGCTCACTTTCAAGCTCCTGGGCAGGAATAAAGCCTCACCTCACTTTAAGACTGAAACAGTAAGCGAGACCGCCTAACGCGCACCGTGATTTTGACCAACTTCGGCTAAATTTCCCTGAACTTGGGGGGATATTTTCCAGTCCCGAAGACTCTTAAGTAACCCCTGATGGCCTTCGTTTGCATTGAAATGGATACAGCAAAACTTTTTGAAGCTCACTTTTGAGCTTCTGGGCCGAAATATAGCCCCACTTCACTTTAAGACTGAAAGACTAGCCAAGACCGTCTTGCGCGCATCGTGATTTTGACCAACGTCTTCTCGATTTTCCGGAACTTGGGAAATATATTGCAGTCCCGGGGACTCAAAACTAGCTCCTGATGGCCTTGGTTTGCAGTGAAATGGACACAGCAAATTTTTTGCAGCGCTCACGTTGGAGCTTCTGGGCCGAAATAGAGCCCCACTTCACTTTAAGACTGAAAGAGTAGCCGAGGCCGCCTTAGGCGCATCGTGATTTTGACCAACTTCGGCTTGAGTTGCCAGAACTTAAAAGATATTTTCCACTCCCGGGGACTCTAAACTAACTCATGATGGCCTTGGTTTTCAGTGAAATTGAGAGACGAAAACTTTTTGAACGCTCACTTTCGAACTTCTGGACCGAAATATAGCCCTACTTCACTTTCAGACTCAAAGAGTAGCCGAGACCGCCTTACGCGAATCGTTATTTTGACCAACTTCGTCTCGATTTGGCGGAACTTGGAGGATATTTTCCAGTTCCGGGGACTGTAAACTACTTCCTGAGGGCCTTGCTTTGCAGTGAAATGGGCACAGCATAACTTTTTGAAGGCTCACTTTCGAGCTTCTGGGCCAAACTATACAGCCACGTCACTTTAAGACTAAAAGAGTAGCCGAGACTGCTTTACGCGCATTGTGATTTTGACAAACTTCGGCTCGATTTCCCGGAATTTGGGGGATATTTTGATGTCCCGGAGACTGTAAACTATCTCCTAATGTGGCTTGGTTCGCGGTGAAATAGACACAGCAAAACTTTTTGAACTTTCACTTTCGAGCTTCTGGGCCGAAATATAGCCCGAGTTCACTTTAAGAATGAAAGAATACCGAGACCGCCTTACGCGCATCGTGATTTTGACCAACTTTGGCTCGATTTCCCAAGAAATGGGGAATATTTTCCGGTACCGGGGACACTAAAGTAACTCCTGATTGCCTTGGTTTGCATTGAAATGGAGAGAGCAAAACTTTTTCAACGCTCCCCTTCTGGCTTCTGAGCCGAAGTATAGCCCCACTTCAGTTTAAGACTGAAAGAGTAGCCGAGACCGTCTTACGCGCATCGTGATTTTGACAAACTTCGGCTCGATTTCCCGAAACTTCGGGGATATATTTAAGTTCCAAGGACTCTAAACTAACCCCTGATGGCCTTGGTCTGCAGTGAAATGGACACAGCAAATTTTTTTGAACGCTTACTTTCGAAATTCTGGGCCGAAATATAGCCCCACTTCACTTTAAGACTGAAATAGTAGCCGAGACCGCCTTAGACGCATCGTGATTTTGACCAACTTCGGCTTGAGTTGCCAGAACTTAAGGGATATTTTTTAGTCCCGCGGACTCTAAACTAACTCATGATGGCCTTGGTTTTCAGTTAAATTGAGAGAGCAAAACTTTTTGAACGCTCACTTTCGAGCTTCCTGGCCGAAATATACAGCCACGTCACTTCAAGACTAAAAGAGTAGCCGAGACTGCTTTACGCGCATCGTGATTTTGACAAACTTCGGCTCGATTTCCCGGGACTTGGGGGATATTTTGATGTCCTGGACACTGTAAACAATCTGCTGATGCGGGATGGTTTGCGGTGAAATGGACACAGCAAAACGTTTTGAACTTTCACTTTCGAGCTTCTGGGCCGAAATATAACCCCAGTTCACTTTAAGAGCCAGTGCCCATAATTATGGACCAAACAACGGCACAAGTCGAAAAATCGATTTTGCTCATTTTTTGCCCATAGATTGTTCCAAGCTAGTAAACAAACGGACCATAGTTAGTTTCAGCTAATGCAGCTTTTTTGGGGAGAAATTTGCGAAAAATGATTTTTTTCCGATTAGGCTCAAAATCTACTTCCCGTTTTGCTGAATTTTCCGAATATTTGTTTGCTTCGCGCTCCGCAGAACAGCTACTTGAGAATCTTTCAATGGTCTTTACATTCAGCTCAGGTCTTCATGGTATGACTGAGCGAAAAATAAAATAAATCGAGGCTTCGTTTCAGCCTGAAACGAGATCGAACACAAACGGAAAATATTACGATGTGTTTCAAACGAATTATAGCACTAAAATATCGCCATATTTTTCTATGGGCTATAACTTTAAATGCCATGAAAACACTTTATACGGGTTAACTGTACACCCACCTGTTTGAAAATCAAAAAATATCTCTGGGCAAATGGTTTTAAGTCGCCCGCCTTGGCCTGTGCTTCTCATGAATTTTTCCCTGAACCGCCGTGAGAATGTAAACAATTGCGTGACTCTGGCGGTCACCCTGAATACATAATTCGTTTCCAACAAACCGCAGATGGCTATCTTAGAACATTTGGGTGAAAAAAGAAAAACATAATGGACCACTTTTAACTTTTATATTTTGAAAGTCATCGCTTTGGAAATTTCGTTAATTAAAAACGCCAATTAAAAGCAATTTACTCGGAGTTCGGGTGTTACTGTTATGTCGTTTTAGGCTGTCGTTCTTTCTCTGATCATTTTAATTACAAGAACGAGTTCTAGAAAGAAAATCGTTCTAAGTTCATTTGTTAAGCGTAATGAAAAGTTGATATTGTTGGTTTGTAGCCTTACGTGATCTGAAGGAACGCTACAGTGATTAAATTTGCATTTGTTGATTTCGACGGATCGTTTTTCGGTTAAACCTTTTTATTTGTGCCAGCACATTTAGTGCTTTTTCTCCTGCTAAAAAGTCGGAAAAAGTAAAGTAAACAAATCCTAAAAGTCATAAATAAGAGGCATCGACAGTGCGAGTGTCTCGGTCAGCTGTTAATTTGAACAATTACTGTGCTGGACGGATTGCTTTCCTGGTTACCCACGTACTATACATAGTTCATTGTGCGCGAATGTTTCTGTTTCAAACAACTGAAATGCTCAGTGCTTTTTCCTTTTTTTCTTCAGTCTTAAAACTTAAGGTTAAAGTTAGGCTAAACCCTAAACTGTTTTGGCGGCCAACCTATTTTTGGCTAATTGCTTAATCAAATTATATATATATTTCATTGAAATTCGCTCCTCTGTGACCGACTTCCGCGAACAAAACAAGATGGATGTTCGCTGTTCATTTAAGACTACAATCCTGGTCAAAAGTGTTGGGACAGTTACGGCAGATGACTTCACAGGCAGCCTCTCTTAAGACCAAAACCGCGCAAGCCCGCCTACCCCCTCCCCCTGTCAATGTTGATAAAAATCTTGAAGAAAAAAAATCCTTGACAATAGCCTCAGAATAGCCTCGTTTCAAGAGTTGTTCACCTCCTAGAACAGTATTCTCGAACTAAAGAGACGATAAGATAGATATTCAAGTCTTATTCCAATAATAGCGATTTTTCAGCAATCGCGTTTGGTTCCAACACAACTGTCTAACCACTTTCTATTGTCCCTTTTTCCTTTTTTCCCACATCCAATCTAGTCTTCAGAATAGCTTCATTTTCATGCAACATTGCTAGGGGAGAGGGGGGGTCAATTGTACTTGCTTCCATTCATCTTTTGTTCTAAAACGTTAAGGACGTAGTTGAAATCGTGGGTTTCAGCGCGCAAAAATGGGAGGTGTCCCAACAACTTATGGCCAGGATTGCAGGTTTACACTAGAGGAAATTGTTCCGGATTCGTGATGAATCCAGAATGTTTTAGTGCCGGATTGATTTTGCCATTTACAAAAAAGTGGACGAAACCGAAATAAAAACCCCCCGGTTTGGTCGTGTCTCCGGAGATTTTGAATCCGGAATTTAAAGTGAGAACTTTGAATCCGAAAACTTTTGAATCCGGAGAGTTTTGTCGTGTGAACGATTTTCTCTCGAATCCAGATATTTTTCCGCCTGTGATCTTTTGAGTTTGCGGTGGGACGAAAATGGCGGATTACATGATCCAGTCGTAGTCGAGTCGTAGGCGCATTGATGGCCATTTGATGGCGGTCGCTGGGTGATTACCTCGTGCTGTTTCAGGTGTAGGTAATCACTTTTATAATGGGTAATGCCATACTCCTCAGAAACCGTGCCCAATTTATACTTTACTGCGCAGATGACGACGATGGCACGATCGAAAACCTCGACGGTTTTCGACCCTAAACCCTAAGTAAATACCTGGAGGAACCTGGCATGATGGACAACAGTACCGTGGTCAGCGAGTTGAAAGAAAACTTCAGACTGTCTCAACCTACCCCTAGCCTTATTTTCGGAGGCATTTTGTTTCTCGTTGTCGAGGCAACAAACTGCTTGTTAACCATTCCATCATGAATGTTCCCGGAGTTATCGTCATGTATAAACGATTAAGAATCCGAATGTCCTTTCACTGTAAACCCCTACTAATCCGAATACTCTAAAATTGATGAATTCGGGAACTCCTTTATTGTAAACCTAGTCCTAGATCGACCACTGTAATGTTTATTTGTCTACCAGTGTTTTGATCTGCAAATTTCAGTTAATTGATCAAACAACCAAAGTAGAAAAGATGGATTTTTTTCCCAGTATGATTGAAACTTAAACGCAATTTCTTCCTCGGCTAATTCAATTCAAGAAATTCCGGGTTTTCTAACTGAGTTTGAGCATATTGTGTAGGTACAAATTTTCTACACAGCTAGAAGAGCTGAGATGCCGTCACGCAGTTAGTAGTCTATAGAAATTATGGTATTTCCACTTGACTTTATTTGTCAGTCAATAAATTATAGAGGATTGGTTAAGTGTATCTCTGAAACTGCTACTGTGTTGTAAGTTATCAGTGAAGTCAATAAAATAAACAAGTGTTAAAATCATTTCCCGGAATACTGTAGTAACGTTCTTTATCATGGATGTCGTGGGTGTCGCAATGCAAATGAAAAAACATATATATTTATACTAAGTTAAACAAAGAAAACAAAAACAAAAAACAAAAAAAAAACATTTTCCATTATTTTATCCACACAACGTTTCAAAAATTGCTTTCATCGGATTGCTGGAAACGAATATTTTACTCGAGAGTGGCTATCCGCGTCACGCAATTGCTTACATTCCAACGGCGGATTTTGGGCAAAATCTATGAGAAACACAGGCCAAGGCGGGCGACTTGAAGCCATTTGCGCAGAGATAGTTTTTGATATCCTAACAGGTGGGTGTATATTTAACCCGTAGAAAGTGTTTTTATGGTATTTAAAGTTATAGCCCATAGAAAAATATGGCGATGTTTTTAAGCAATAATTCTCTTGCGACATACTGTAAAATTTTGCGTTTCAGTTTTACCTCTCTTCGGGCTCAAAACTAACTTTGATTTACTTTATTTTTCGCTCAGTCATGCTACCAAGACCTGAACTGAATATAAAATCCATTGAAAGATTCTCAAGTAGTTGTTCTGCGGAGCGCGAAGCAATCAAATATTCGGAAAATTCAGCAAAACCGGAAGTAGATTTTGAGCCCAGTCGGGTCGCAATCGTTTTTGGCGTATTTCTACCAAAGAAAGCTGTATTAACAGAAACTAACTATGGTCCGTTTCTATTCTTACTAGGACCTATCTATGCACAAAATACAAGCGAAATCAATTTTTCGACCTGTGCCATTGATAGGCGATTTAGGTCCTTTTTTTATAGGCATTCACTCTTAAGAATCAAAGAGTAGCCGAGACCGCTTTACGCGCATCGTGATTTTGACAAAATTCGGCTCGATTTCCCCGAACTTGGGCGATATTTTCCAGTCCCGAGCAGTCTAAACTAACTCCTGATGGCCTTGGTTTGCAGTGAAATGAACACAGCAAAACTTTTTGAACTTTCACTTTCGAGCTTCTGGGCCGAAATATAGCCCCAGTTCACTTTAAGAATCAAAGAGTAGCCGAGACCGCCTAACGCGCATCGTGATTTTGACAAAGTTCGGCTCGATTTCCCCGAACTTGGGCGATATTTTCCAGTCCCGAGCAGTCTAAACTAACTCCTGATGGCCTTGGTTTGCAGTGAAATGAACAAGGTAACACTTTATGAACGCTTATTTTCGAGCTTCTGGGATGAAATATAACCCCGCTTCACTTTAAGACTGAAAGAGTAGGCGAGACCGCCTTACGCGCATCGTGATTTTGAGCAACTTCCGCTCGATTTTCTAGAATTTTGGCGATATTTTCAAGTCCCGGTGACTCTAAACTAACTCCTGATGGCCTTGGTTTGATGTGAAATGGACGCAGGAAAACTTTTTGAACGCTCAGTTTCGAGCTTCTGGGCCGAAATACAACCGTACTTCACTTTAAGACTGAAATAGTAGCCGAGACCTCCTTACGAGCATCGTGATTTTGACCCAGTTAACCTCGATCTCCCGGAACTTGAAGGATATTTTTCCAGTCCGGGGGACTTTAAACTAACTTCTGATGGCCTTGGTTTGCAGTTAAACGCACAAAGCGTAACTTTTTAAAGGTTCACTTTCGAGCTTCTGGGCCGAAATATAGCCCTACTTTACTTTAAGACTGAAAGAGTAGCCGAGACCGTCTTACGCGCATCGTGATTTTGACCAACTTCCGTTCCATTTGCCGGAGCTTCGGGGATATATTCTAGTCCCGGGGACTCTAAACTAACTGCTCATGGCCTTGGTTTGCAGTGAAATGGACACAGCACATTTTTTTGAACGCTCACTTTGGAGCTTCTCGGCCGAAATATAGCCCTACTTCACTTTAAGACTGAAAGATTAGCCGAGACCGCCTTACGCGCATCGTAATTTTGACCAACTTCGGCTCGATTTGCCGGAAGTAGGCGAACATTTTCAATTCCCGGGGAAGCTAAACTAACTTCCGATGGCCTTAGTTTGCAGTTAAATGGACACGGCAAAACTTTTTGAACGCTCACTTTCGAGCTTATGGCTCGAAATATAGCCCCACTTAACTTTAAGACTGAAAGAGTAGCCGAGACCGCCTTACGCGCATCGTGATTTTGGGATACTTCGGCTCGATTTCCCGGAAATAGGGGGATATTTTCCAGTCCCGGGGACTCTAAACTAACTCCTGATGGCCTTGGTTTGCAGTGAAATGGACACAGGAACACTTTTTGAACGCGCACTTTCGAGCTTGCTGGCCGAAATATAGCCCTACTTCTTTTTAAGACTGAAAGAGTAGGCGGGAGCGCCTTACGCGCATTGTGATTTTGAGGATCTTCGGCTCGATCTGGCGAAACTTGGGAGATATTTTCCAGTCCCAAAGTCTCTAAACTCACTCCTGATTGTCTAAGATGTGAGTGAAATAGACACAAAAATTTTTGAACCCTTACTTTCGAGCTTCAGGAGTTAAATCTAAGCCCACTTTACCTTAAGACTGAAAGAGTAGCCGAGACCCCCTTAAGCGCATGGTGATTTTGAGTAACTTCGGGTGGATTTGCCGTAACTTGGGGGATATTTCCAGTTCCTTTGACGCGAAACTAAGTCGTAATGGCCTTGTTTTGCAGTGAAGTGGACACAGCAAAACTTTTTAAACACTCAGTTTCGAGCTTCTGGGCGGAAATATTGGCCCAATTCACTTTAAGACTGAAAGAGTAGCCGAGACCGCCGTACGCGCGTCGTGATTTTGACCAACTTCGGTTAAATTTCCCGGAACTTGGGGGATATTTTCCAGTCCCGGGGACTCTAAACTGACCCCCGACGTCTTTGGTCTGCAGTTTAATGAACACAGCAAAACATTCTGAACGCTCACCTTCGAGCTTCAGTGCCGCAATATAGCCCTACTTAAATTTAAGACTGAAAGAATAACCGAGAGCCCGTTACGCGCATCGTAATTTTCATCAACTTCGGCGCCATTTCCTGGAACTTGGAGAATATTTTCCAGTTCCGGGGACTCTAAACTAACTCCTGATTGCCTTGGTTTGCAGTCAAATGGACACAGCAAAACTTTTTGAACGCTCACTTTCGAGCTTGTGGGCCTAAATATAGCCACACTTCACTTTAAGACTGAAACAGTAGCCGAGACCGCGTTACGCGCATCGTGATTTTGAGCAACTTCTGCTCGCTTTCGTGGAGCTTGGGGAATATTTTCCAGTCGCGGGGACTCTAAACTAACTCCTGATGGCCATGGTTTGCAGTGAAATTCACACAGCACAAGTCTTTGAACGAACACTTTCGAGCTTTTAGGCCGAAATATAGTCCCACATCACTTACGACTTAAAGAGTAGCCGAGACCGGCGTGCGCGCATCGTGATTTTGACCAACTTCGGGTCGATATTCCGGAACTTGGGGGATATTTTCCAGTCCCAGGGACTCTATACTAACTCTTGATGGCCTTGGTTTCCAGTGAAATGGAGACAGCAAAACTTTTTCAACGCTCACCTTCAAGCTTCTGGGCCGAAATATAGCCCACTTTACTTTAATACTGAAAAAGTAGCCGAGCCCGCCTTACGCGCATCGTGATTTTGACAAACTTCGGGTGGATTTCCCGGAACTTGGGGGATATTCTCCAGTCCCTTGGACGCTAAACTAGGTGCCGATGGCCTTGTTTTGCAGTGAAATGGACACAGCAAAGCTTTTTGAACGCTCGCTTTCGAGGTTGTGGGCGGAAATATAGCCATACTTCACTTTAAGACTGAAACAGTAGCCGAGACCACGTTTCGCGCATCGTGATTTTGATCAACTTCGGCTCGATTTGCCGGAACTTGCGAAATATTTTCCAGTCCCGGGGACTCTAAACTAACGCGTGGTGGTCTTGGTTTGCAGTGAAACGAAAACAGAAAAAGTTTTTGAACGGATACTTTCGAGCTTCTGGACCGAAATAGAACCCAATTTCACTTGAAGACTGAAAGAGTAGCCGAGACCGCATTACGTGCATGGTGATTTTGAGCAACTTCGGCTCGATTTGCCGGAACTAAGGGGATATATTCCAGTTCTGAGGCCTCTAAACTAATTCCTGATGGCCCTGGTTTGCAGTAAAATGGAGCCAGCAAAAGTTTTTGAACGCTCAATTTCGAGCTTCTGGGCCAAAATATAGTCCCCCATTACTTTGACACTAAAAGAGTAGCCGAGACCGCATTACGTGCATCGTGATTTTGACAAACTTCGGGTTGATTTCCCGGAACTTGGGGGATATTTTCCAGTCCCGGGGACTCTCAACTAACTCCTGCTTGTCTTGGTTTGCAGTGAAATGGACACAGCGAAAGTTTTTGAACGCTCACTCTCGAGCTTCTGGGCCGAAATAGAGCCCCATTTTACTTTAAGACTGGAAGAGTAGGCGAGACCGTCTTGAGCGAATCGTCATTTTGACCAATTTCGCGTTTATTTCCCGAAACTTGGGGGATATATTCCAGTAAAAGGGACTCTACGGTAACTCCTGATGGCCTTGGTTTTCAGTGAAATGGACACAGCACAACTTTGGAGCTTCTGGGCAGAAACATTGCCCCACTTTACTTTAAGACTGAAAGAGTATATGAGACCGCCTTACGCGCATCGTAATTTTGACGAACTTCCAATGGATTTCCCGGAACTTGGGGGATATTTTGCAGTCCCTTGGACGCTAAACTAAGTCCTGATGGCCTTGTTTTGAAGTAAAATGGACAGAACAAAACTTTTTGAACGCTCACTTTCTAGCTTGTGGGCCGAAATATAGGCACACTTCACTTTAGGACTGACACAGTAGCCGAAACCACGTTACGCGCATCATGAATTTGATCAACTTCGGCTCGATTTCCCGGGACTTGGGGGATATTCTCCAGTCCCAGGGACTCTCAACTAACTTCTGATGGCCTTGGTTTGCACTGAAAGTGACACAGGAAAACATTTTAAAGACTCACTTTCAAGCTTCTGGGCCGAAATATAGCCCCACTTCACTTTAAGACTGAAAGAGTAGCCGAGACCACCTTACGCACATCGTGATTTTGACCAACTTCGGCTCGATTTACCGGAACTTGGGGGATATTTTCCAGTCCCGAGGACTCTTAAGTAACCCCTGATGGCCTTGGTTTGCATTGAAATGGATACAGCAAAACTTTTTGAACACTCACTTTTGAGCTTGTGGGTCGAAATATAGCCCCACTGCACTTTAAGACTGAAAGAGTAGCCGAGACCGTCTTGTACAAATCGTGATTTTGACCAACTTCGGGTCGGTTTCCCGGAACTTGGTGGATATTTTGCAGTCCCTTGGACGCTAAACTAAGTCCTGATGGCCTTGTTTGAACGCTCACTTTCTAGCTTGTGGGCCGAAATATAGCCACACTTCACTTTAGGACTGACACAGTAGCCGAGACCACGTTACGCGCATCATGAATTTGATCAACTTCGGCTCGATTTCCCGGGACTTGGGGGATATTCTCCAGTCCCGGGGACTCTAAACTAACTTTTGATGGCCTTGGTTTGCACTGAAAGTGACAGAGCAAAACTTTTTAAACACTCACTTTCGAGCTTCTGGGCCGAAATATAGCCCCACTTCACTTTAAAACTGAAAGAGTAGCCGAGACCACCTTACGCATATCGTGATTTTGACCAACTTCGGCTCGATTTGCCGGAACTTGGGGGATATTTTCCAGTCCCGAGGACTCTTACGTAACCCCTTATGGCCTTGGTTTGCATTGAAATGGATACAGCAAAACTTTTTGAACACTCACTTTTGAGCTTGTGGGTCGAAATATAGCCCCACTTCACTTTAAGACTGAAAGAGTAGCCGAGACCGTCTTGTACAAATCGTGATCTTGACCAACTTCGGGTCGGTTTCCCGGAACTTGGGGGATATATTCCATTTCCGCGGGCTCTAAACTAACTCCTGATGGCCTTGGTTTTCAGTGAAATGGACAAAGGAAAGCTTTTTGAACACTCTCTTTGTAACTTCTGGGCCGAAATAGAATCCCACTTCACTTTCAGACTGAAATAGTAGCCGAGACCGCCTCACGCGCATCGTGAGTTAGACCAAGTTCAGCTCGATTTCACGCAACTTTTGGGATATTTTCCAGTCCGGGGGACTCTAAACTAACTCCGGATGGCCTTGTTTTGCACTGAAATGCGCACAGCATAAATTTTTGAACGCCCACTTTGGAGCTTCTGGGACGAAATATAGCCCCACTTCACTTTAAGACTGAAAGAGTAGCCGAGATCGCCTTACGCGCATCGTGATTTTGACCATTTTCCGATCGATTTCTCGGAACTTGGGGGATATTTTCCAGTCCCGCGGACTCTAAACTAACTCCTGATCGCCTTGCTTTGCATTGAAATGGACAGAGCAAAACTTTTTGAACGCTCACTTTCGAGCTTGTGGTCCGAAATATAGCCACACTTTACTTTAAGACTGAAACAGTAGCTGAGACGCATTTGGCGCATCGTGATTTTTATCAACTTCGGCTCGCTTTCCTGGAACTTGGGGAATATTTTCCAGTCCCGGGGACCCTAAAGTAAGTCCTGATGGCCTCTTTTTGAACTGAAACGGACACAGTTAAACTTTTTGAACGGTCACTTTCTAGCTTGTGGGCCGAAATATAGGCACACTTGACTTTAAGACTGAAACAGTAGCCGAGACCACGTTACGCGCATCATGAATTTGATCAACTTCGGCTTCAATTCCCGGGACTTGGGGGATATGTTTCAGTCCCGGGGACTCTAAACTAACTCCTGATGGCCTTGGTTTACATTGAAATGGACACAGCACAATTTTTTGAACGCACACTTTCGAGATTCTTGGCCGAAATATAGCCCCACTTCACTTAAGACTGAAAGAGTAGCCGAGACCGCCTTGCTCGCATCGTGAGTTTGACAAACTTCCGGTCGATATTCCGGAACTTGGGGGATATTTTCCAGTCCCAGGAGCTCAAAACTAACTCCTCATGGCCTTGGTTTGCAGTGAAATGGACAGAGCAAAACTTTTTGAACGCTCACCTTCGAGCTTCCTGGCCGAAATAAAGCCTCACTTTACTTTAAGACTTAAAGAGTAACCGAGACCACCTTACGCGCATTGTGATTTTGACAAACTTCGGGAGGATCTCTCGGAACTTCGGGAACATTTTCCAGTCCCTTGCACACTAAACTAAGTCCTGATGGCCTTGGTTTGCAGTTAAATGGACACAGCAAAACTTTTTGAACGCTCACTTTCGAGCTTGTGGGCCGAAATATAGCCACACTTTACTTTAACACTGAAACAGTTGCCGAGACCGCATTTCGCGCATCGTGATTTTGATCAACTTGGGCTCGCTTTCCCGGAACTTGGGGAATATTTTCCAGTCCCGGGGACACTAAACTAACTTTTGATAGCTTTGGTTTGCAGTGAAATGGACACAGTAAAACTTTTTGAACGCTCACTTTCGAGCTTCTGGACAGAAATATAGCCCCACTTGACTTTAAGACTGAAAGGGTAGCCGAGACCGCTTTGGGAGCATCGTGATTTTGACCAACTTCAGCTCGATTTACCGGAACTTGGGGAATATTTTCCAGTGCCAGGGACGCTAAACTAACTCGTGATGGCCTTGTTTTTCAGTCCAAGAACACAGCAAAACTTTTTGAACGCTCACTTTCGGGCTTGTGGGCCGAAATATAGCCCAACTTCACTTTAAGACTGAAGCAGTAGCCGATACCGCATTTCGCGCATCGTCATTTTGATCAACTTCGGTTCGATTCCCCGGAACTTGGGCAATATTTTTAAGTCCCGGGGACCCTAAACTAACCCCTGATGGCCTTGGTTTGCAGTGAAATGGACACAGCAAAACTTTTTGAACGCTCACTTTCGGGCTTCTGACCCGAAATATAGCCCCACTTCACTTTAAGACAGAAAGAGTAGCCGATACCACTTTAGGGGCATCGTGATTTTGACCAACCTCGGCTCAATTTCCCGGACCTTGGGGCACATTTTCTTGTCCCGGGGACGCTAAACTAACTGCTGATGGCCTTGGTTTGCAGTGAAATGAACACAGCAAAACTTTTTGAAGGCTCACTTTCGGGCTTCTCGCCCGAAATATAGCCCCACTTCACTCTAAGACTGAAAGAGTAGCCGACACTACCTTACGCAAATCGTGATTTTGACCAACTTCGGCTCGATTTCCCGGAAGTTGGGGGATATTTTCCAGTCCCGGGGACTCTAAACTAGCTCCTGATGGCTTTGGTTTGCAGTCAAATAAACACAGGGAAACTTTTTGAACGCTCACTTTCAAGCTTCTGGCCAGGAATAAAGCCTCACTTCACTTTAAGACTGAAACAGTAAGCGAGACCGCCTAACGCGCACCGTGATTTTGACCAACTTCGGCTAAATTTCCCTGAACTTGGGGGGATATTTTCCAGTCCCGAAGACTCTTAAGTAACCCCTGATGGCCTTCGTTTGCATTGAAATGGATACAGCAAAACGTTTTAAAGCTCACTTTTGAGCTTCTGGGCCGAAATATAGCCCCACTTCACTTTAAGACTGAAAGACTAGCCAAGATCGTCTTGCGCGCATCGTGATTTTGACCAACGTCTTCTCGATTTTCCGGAACTTGGGAAATATATTGCAGTCCCGGGGACTCTAAACTAACTCCTGATGGCCTTGGTCTGCAGTGAAATGGACACAGCAAATTTTTTGCAGCGCTCACTTTGGAGCTTCTTGGCCGAAATATAGCCCCACTTCACTTTAAGACTGAAAGAGTAGCCGAGACCGCCTTAGGCGGATCGTGACTTTGACCAACTTCGGCTTGAGTTGCCAGAACTTAAAAGATATTTTCCACTCCCGGGGACTCTAAACTAACTCATGATGGCCTTGGTTTTCAGTGAAATTGAGAGAGGAAAAGTTTTTGAACGCTCACTTTCGAGCTTCTGGACCGAAATATAGCCCTACTTCACTTTCAGACTCAAAGAGTAGCCGAGACCGCCTTACGCGAATCGTTATTTTGACCAACTTCGTCTCGATTTGGCGGAACTTGGAGGATATTTTCCAGTTCCGGGGACTGTAAACTACTTCCTGAGGGCCTTGCTTTGCAGTGAAATGGGCACAGCATAACTTTTTGAAAGCTCACTTTCGAGCTTCTGGGCCAAAATTTACAGCCACGTCACTTTAAGACTAAAAGAGTAGCCGAGACTGCTTTACGCGCATCGTGATTTTGACAAACTTCGGCTCGATTTCCCGGAACTTGGGGGATATTTTGATGTCCCGGAGACTGTAAACTATCTCCTGATGTGGCTTGGTGCGCGGTGAAATGGACACAGCAAAGCTTTTTGAACTTTCACTTTCGAGCTTCTGGGCCGAAATATAGCCCCAGGTCACTTTAAGAATCAAAGGGTAGCCGAGACCGCCTTACGCGCATCGTGATTTTGACAAACTTCGGCTTGAGTTGCCAGAACTTAAGGGATACTTTTTAGTCCCCCGGACTCTAAACTAACGCATGATGGCCTTGGTTTTCAGTTAAATTGAGGGAGCAAAACTTTTTGAACTTTCACTTTCTAGCTTCTCGGCCGAAATATAGCCCCAGTTCACTTTAAGAATGAAAGAGTAGCCGAGACCGTCTTACGCGCATCGTGATTTTGAACAACTTCCATTCGATTTCCCGGAACTTCGGGGATATATTCCAGTCCCGGGGACTCTAAACTAACTGCTGATGGCCTTGGTTTGCAGTGAAATGGACACAGCACATTTTTTTGAACGCTCACTTTCGAGCTTCTTGGCCGAAATATAGCCCTACTTCACTTTAAGACTGAAAGAGTAGCCGAAACCGCCTTACGCGCATCGTAATTTTGACCAACTTCGGCTCGATTTGCCAGAAGTTGGCGAATATTTTCAATTCCCGGGGAAGCTAAACTAACTTCCGATGGCCTGAGTTTGCAGTTAAATGGACACGGCAAAACTTTTTGAACGCTCACTTTCGAGCTTATGGCTCGAAATATAGCCCCACTTAACTTTAAGACTGAAAGAGTAGCCGAGACCGCCTTACGCGCATCGTGATTTTGGGATACTTCGGCTCGATTTCCCGAAAATAGGGAGATATTTTTCAGTCCCGGGGACCCTAAACTAACTCCTGATGGCCTTGGTTTCCAGTGAAATGGACACAGGAACAGTTTTTGAACGCGCACTTTCGAGCTTGCTGGCCGAAATATAGCCCTACTTCTTTTTAAGACTGAAAGAGTAGGCGGGAGCGCCTTACGCGCATTGTGATTTTGAGGATCTTCGGCTCGATCTGGCGAAACTTGGAAGATATTTTCCAGTGTCAAAGTCTCTAAACTCACTCCTGATTGTCTAATATGTGAGTGAAATAGACACAAAAATTTTTGAACCCTTACTTTCGAGCTTCTGGAGTTAAATCTAAGCCCACTTTACCTTAAGACTGAAAGAGTAGCCGAGACCCCCTTAAGCGCATGGTGATTTTGACTAACTTCGGGTTGATTTCCCGTAACTTGGGGGATATTTCCAGTTCCTTTGATGCTAAACTAACTCGTGATGGCCTTGTTTTGCAGTGAAATGGACACAGCAAAACTTTTTAAACACTGAGTTTCGAGCTTCTGGGCCGAAATATTGCCCCAATTCACTTTAAGACTGAAAGAGTAGCCGAGACCGCCGTACGCGCGTCGTGATTTTGACCAACTTCGGTTAAATTTCCCGGAACTTGGGGGATATTTTCCAGTCGCGGGGACTCTAAACTGACCCCCGACGTCCTTGGTCTGCAGTAAAATGGACACAGCAAAACTTTTTGAACGCTCACTTTTGAGCTTCTGGGCCGAAATATAGTTCCACTTCACTTTAAGAGTGAAAGAGTAGCCGAGACCGCCTTACGCCCATCGTAATTTTGACCAACTTCGGCTCGATTTCCCGGAACTTGGGGGATATTTTCCAGTCCCGCGGACTCTAAAGTAACTCCTGATGGCCTTGCTCTGGAGTGATGTGGACACAGCACAACTTTTTGAACGGTCACTCTCGAGCTTCTGGGGGGAAATATTGCCCCAGTTAACGTTAAGAATGAAAGAGTAACCGGGACCGCCTTACGCGCATCGTGATTTTGACCAACTTTGGCTCCATTTCCCGGGAAATGGGGGATATTTTCCGGTACCGGGGACTCTAAAGTAACTCCTCATTTCCTCGGTTTGCAGTGAAATGGACACAGCACAACTTTTTGAACGCTCACTTTTGAGCTTCTGGGCCGAAGCATAGCCCTACTTCACTTTAAGACTGAAAGACTAGCCGAGACCGCCTTACGCGCATCGTGATTTTGGGCTACTTCGGCTCGATTTCCCGGAACTTGGGAGATAATTCCCAGTCCCCGGCACTCTAAACTAATTCCTGATGGCCTTGGTTTTCAGTGAAATGGACACAGCCAAACTGTTTGAACGTTCACTTTCGAGTTTTTGGGCCGAAATATAGCCCCACTTCACTTTAAGACTGAAAGAGTAGCCGGCACCGCCTTACGCGCATGGTAATTTTGTCGAACTTCGGCTTGATTTCCTGGGACTTTGGGGATATTTTCCAGTCCCGGAAGTTCTAAACTAACTCGTGAATGCCTAGGCTTTTAGTGAAATGGACACAGGTAAAAGGAGCGCACGCTCGGTTTCCAGGTTGTAGGCCGAAATATAGCCCCACTTTATTTTAAGACTGAAAGTGTACACGAAACCGCCTTAAGCGCATCGAAATTTTTAGCCACTATGGCTCGATATGCAAAAAACTTTGGGGGATATTTTCCAGTCCCGGGGACTCTACCCTAACTCTTGATGGCCTTAGTTTTCAGTAAAATGGTCACAGGTAACAGGAGCGCACGCTCGGTGTCGAGCCTCTAGGCCGAAATGTAGCCCCACTTCATTTTAAGACTGAAAGAGTAGCCGAGACCGCCGTACGCGTATCGTGATTTTGAGCAACTTTGGCTCGATCTGCCCGAATTTGGGAAATATTTTCCATTCCCAAGGACTCTAAACTAACTCCTGATGGCCTAAGTAGTCAGTGAAATGGACACAGGTAAAATTAGCGCACGCCCGGTCTCAAGCTTCTAGGTCGAAATATAGCCCCCCTTAATTTTAAGACTGAAAGAGTAGCCGAGATCGCCTTACGCGCATCGTGATTTTGGGCCACTTTTGCTCGATTTCCCGGAAGTTGGCGAATAATTTAAAGTCCCGGGGACGCTAAACTAACTCCCGATGACCTTGGTTTGCAGTTTAATGAACACAGCAAAACATTCTGAACGCTCACCTTCGAGCTTCAGTGCCGCAATATAGCCCTACTTAAATTTAAGACTGAAAGAATAACCGAGAGCCCGTTACGCGCATCGTAATTTTCATCAACTTCGGCGCCATTTCCTGGAACTTGGAGAATATTTTCCAGTTCCGGGGACTCTAAACTAACTCCTGATTGCCTTGGTTTGCAGTCAAATGGACACGGCAAAACTTTTTGAACGCTCACTTTCTAGCTTGTAGGCCGAAATATAGGCACACTTGACTTTAAGACTGAAACAGTAGCCGAGACCACGTTACGCGCATCATGAATTTGATCAACTTCGGCTCCAATTCCCGGGACTTGGGGGATATGTTCCAGTCCCGGGGAAAGAGTAGCCGAGACCGTCTTGTCCAAATCGTGATTTTGACCAACTTCGGGATATATTCCATTTCCGCGGGCTCTAAACTAACTCCTGATGGCCTTGGTTTTCAGTGAAATGGACAAAGCAAAGCTTTTTGAACACTCTCTTTGTAGCTTCTGGGCCGAAATAGAATCCCACTTCACTTTCAGACTGAAATAGTAGCCGAGACCGCCTCACGCACATCGTGATTTTGACCAACTTCGGGTCGGTTTCCCGGAACTTGAGGGATATATTCCATTTCCGCTGGCTCTAAACTAACTTCTCATGGCCTTGGTTTTCAGTGAAATGGATAAAGGAAAGCTTTTTGAACACTCGCTTTGCAGCTTCTGGGCCTAAATAGAATCCCACTTCACTTTCAGACTGAAATAGTAGCCGAGACCGCCTCACACGCATCGTGAGTTAGACCAAGTTCAGCTCGATTTCACGCAACTTTTGGGATATTTTCCAGTCCGGGGTTCTCTAAACTAACTCCGGATGGCCTTGTTTTGCACTGAAATGCGCACAGCATAAATTTTTGAACGCCCACTTTGGAGCTTCTGGGCCGAAATATAGCCCCACTTCACTTTAAGACTGAAAGAGTAGCCGAGATTGCCTTACGCGCATCGTGATTTTGACCATTTTGGGATCGATTTCTCGGAACTTGGGGGATATTTTCCAGTCCCGGGGACTCTAAACTAACTCCTGATCGCCTTGCTTTGCATTGAAATGGACAGAGCAAAACCGTTTGAACGCTCACTTTCGAGCTTGTGGGCCGAAATATAGCCACACTTTACTTTAGGACTGAAACAGTAGCCGAGACCGCATTTCGTGCATCGTGATTTTGATCAACTTCGGCTCGCTTTCCCAGAACTTGGGGAATATTTTCCAGTCCCGGGGACCCTAAACTAAGTCCTGATGGCCTTGTTTTGAAGTGAAATGGACACAGCAAAACTTTTTGAACGCTCACTTTCTAGCTTGTAGGCCGAAATATAGGCACACTTGACTTTAAGACTGAAACAGTAGCCGAGACCACGTTACGCGCATCATGAATTTGATCAACTTCGGCTCCAATTCCCGGGACTTGGGGGATATGTTCCAGTCCCGGGGACTCTAAAGTAACTCCTGATGGGCTTGGTTTGCATTGAAATAGACACAGCACAATTTTTTGAACGCACACTTTTGAGATTCTGGGCCGAAATATAGCCCCACTTCACTTCAGACTGAAAGAGTAACCGAGACCGCCTTGCTCGCATCGTGAGTTTGACAAACTTCCGGTCGATATCCAGGAACTTGGGGGATATTTTCTAGTCCCAGGAGCTCTAAACAAACTCCTCATGGCCTTGGTTTGCAGTGAAATGGACAGAGCAAAACTTTTTGAACAATCACCTTCGAGCTTCCTGGCCGAAATAAAGCCCTACTTTACTTTAAGACTTAAAGAGTAACCGAGACCACCTTACCCTAAACTAACTTTTGATAGCTTTCGTTTGCAGTGAAATGCACACAGCAAAACCTTTTGAACGCTCACTTTCGAGCTTCTGGACAGAAATATAGCCCCACTTCACTTTAAGACTGAAAGGGTAGCCGAGACCGCTTTGGGAGCATCGTGATTTTGACCAACTTTAGCTCGATTTACCGGAACCTTGGGGAATATTTTCCAGTGCCAGGGACGCTAAACTAACTCGTGATGGCCTTGTTTTTCAGTCAAAGAACACAGCAAAACTTTTTAAACGCTCACTTTCGGGCTTCTGGGCCGAAATATAGCCACACTTCACTTTAAGACTGAAACAGTAGCCGATACCGCATTTCGCGCATCGTGATTTTGATCAACTTCGGTTCGATTCCCCGGAACTTGGGCAATCCTTTTCAGTCCCGGGCACTCTAAACTAACCCCTGATGGCCTTGGTTTGCAGTGAAATGGACACAGCAAAACTTTTTGAACGCTCACTTTCGGGCTTCTGGCCCGAAATATAGCCCCACTTCACTTTAAGACAGAAAGAGTAGCCGATACCACTTTAGGGGCATCGTGATTTTGACCAACCTCGGCTCAATTTCCCGGACCTTGGGGCATATTTTCTTGTCCCGGGGACGCTAAACTAACTCCTGATGGCCTTGGTTTGCAGTGAAATGAAGACAGCAAAACTTTTTGAACGCTCACTTTCGGGCTTCTCGCCCGAAATATAGCCCCACTTCACTCTAAGACTGAAAGAGTAGCCGACACTACCTTACGCAAATCGTGATTTTGACAAACTTCGGCTCGATTTCCCGGAAGTTGGGGGATATTTTCCAGTTCCGGGGACTCTAAACTAGCTCCTGATGGCTTTGGTTTGTAGTCAAATAAACACAGGGAAACTTTTTGAACGCTCACTTTCAAGCACCTGGGCGGGAATAAAGCCTCACTTCACTTTAAGACTGAAACAGTAAGCGAAACCGCCTAACGCGCACCGTGATTTTGACCAACTTCGGCTAAATTTCCCTGAACTTGGTGGAATATTTTCCAGTCCCGAAGACTCTTAAGTAACCCCTGATGGCCTTCGTTTGCATTGAAATGGATACAGCAAAACTTTTTAAAGCTCACTTTTGAACTTCTGGGCCGAAATATAGCCCCACTTCACTTTAAGACTGAAAGACTAGCCAAGATCGTCTTGCGCGCATCGTGATTTTGACCAACGTCTTCTCGATTTTCCGGAACTTGGGAAATATATTGTAGTCCCAGGGATTCTAAACTAACTCCTGATGGCCTTGGTTTGCAGTGAAATGGACACAGCAAATTTTTTGCAGCGCTCACTTTGGAGCTTCTGGGCCGAAATAGAGCCCCACTTCACTTTAAGACTGAAAGAGTAGCCGTGGCCGCATTAGGCGCATCGTGATTTTGACCAACTTCGGCTTGAGTTGCCAGAACTTAAAAGATACTTTCCACTCCCGGGGACTCTAAACTAACTCATGATAGCCTTGGTTTTCAGTGAAATTGAGAGAGGAAAACTTTTTGAACGCTAACTTTCGAGCTTCTGGACCGAAATATAGCCCTACTTCACTTTCAGACTCAAAGAGTAGCCGAGACCGCCTTACGCGAATCGTTATTTTGACCAACTTCGTCTCGATTTGGCGGAACTTGGAGGATATTTTCCAGTTCCGGGGACTGTAAACCACTTCCTGAGGGCCTTGCTTTGCAGTGAAATGGGCACAGCATAACTTTTTGAACGCTCACTTTCGAGCTTCTGGGCCAAAATATACAGCCACGTCACTTTAAGACTAAAAGAGTAGCCGAGACTGCTTTACGCGCATCGTGATTTTGACGAACTTCGGCTCGATTTCCCGGGACTTGGGGGATATTTTGATGTCCCGGACACTGTTAACTATCTCCTGATGTGGCTTGGTTTGCGGTGAAATGGACACAGCAAAACTTTTTGAAGTTTCACTTTTGAGCTTCTGGGCCGAAATATAGCCCCAGTTCACTTTAAGAATCAAAGAGTAGCCGAGACCGCCTTACGCGCATCGTGATTTTGACAAAATTCGGCTCGATTTCCCCGAACTTGGGCGATATTTTCCAGTCTCGAGCAGTCTAAACTAACTGCTGATGGCCTTGGTTTGCAGTGAAATCAACACAGCAGAACTTTTTGAACTTTCACTTTCTACCTTCTCGGCCGAAATATAGCCCCAGTTCACTTTAAGAATCAAAGAGTAGCCGAGACCGCCTTACGCGCATCGTGATTTTGACAAAATTCGGCTCGATTTCCCAGAACTTGGGCGATATTTTCCAGTCCCGAGGAGTCTAAACTAACTCCTGATGGCCTTGGTTTGCAGTGAAATGAACACAGCAAAACTTTTTGGACTTTCACTTTCGAGCTTCTCGGCCGAAATATAGCCCCAGTTCACTTTAAGAATCAAAGAGTAGCCGAGACCGCCTTACGCGCATCGTGATTTTGACAAAATTCGGCTCGATTTCCCCGAACTTGGACGATATTTTCCAGTCCCGAGCAGTCTAAGCTAACTCCTGATGGCCTTGTTTTGCAGTGAAATGAACAAGGTAACACTTTTTGAACGCTTATTTTCGAGCTTCTGGGATGAAATATAGCCCCACTTCACTTTCAGACCAAAAGAGTAGGCGAGACCGCCTTACGCGCATCGTGATTTTGAGCTACTTTCGCTCGATTTTCTAGAAGTTTGGCGATATTTTCAAGTCCCGGGGACACTAAACTAACTCCTGATGGCCTTGGTTTGCGGTGAAAAAGACGCAGGAAAACTTTTTGAACGCTCAGTTTCGAGCTTCTGGGCCGAAATACAACCGTACTTCACTTTAAGACCGAAATAGTAGCCGAGACCTCCTTACGAGCATCGTGATTTTGACCCAGTTCAGCTCGATTTCCCGGAACTTGGGGGATATTTTCCAGTCCCGGGGACTTTAAACTAACTCCTGATGTCCTTGGTTTGCAGTTAAATGCACAAAGCGTAACTTTTTAAAGGTTGACTTTCGAGCTTCTTGGCCGAAATATAGCCCCACTTTACTTTAAGACTGAAAGAGTAGCCGAGACCGTCTTACGCGCATCGTGATTTTGACCAACTTCCGTTCGATTTCCCAGAACTTCGGGGATATATTCCAGTCCCGGGAGCTCTAAACTAACTGCTGATGGCCTCGGTTTGCAGTGAAATGGACACAGCAAAGCCTGTTGAACCCTTACTTTGGAGGTTGTGGCCCGAAATATAGCCCTACTTCACTTTAAGACTGAAACAGTAGCCGAGACCACGTTTCGCGCATCGTGATTTTGATCAACTTCGGCTCGATATGCCGGAACTAAGGGGATATATTCCAGTTCTGAGGACTCTAAACTAATTCCTGATGGCCTTGGTTTGCAGTAAAATGGAGCCAGCAAAACTTTTTGAACGCTCACTTTCGAGCTTCTGGGCCAAAATATAGTCCCCCATTACTTTAACACTGAAAGAGTAGCCGAGACCGCATTACGTGCATCGTGATTTTGACAAACTTCGGGTTGATTTCCCGGAACTTGGGGGATATTTTCCAGTCCCGGGGACTCTCAACTAACTCCTGCTTGTCTTGGTTTGCAGTGAAATGGACACAGCGAAAGTGTTTGAACGCTCACTCTCGAGCTTCTGGGCCGAAATATAGCCCCATTTTACTTTAAGACTGAAAGAGTAGGCGAGACCGTCTTGAGCGAATCGTGATTTTGACCAATTTCGCGTTTATTTCCCGAAACTTGGGGGATATATTCCAGTCAAAGGGACTCTAGAGTAACTCTTGATGGCCTTGGTTTTCAGTGAAATGGACAGAGCACAAGTTTGCAGCTTCTGGGCAGAAATATAGCCCCACTTTACTTTAAGACTGAACGAGTAGATGAGACCGCCTTACGCGCATCGTAATTTTGACGAACTTCGAATGGATTTCCCGGAACTTGGGGGATATTTTCCAGTCCCTTGGACGCTAAACTAGGTGCCGATGGCCTTGTTTTGCAGTGAAATGGACACAGGAAAGCTTTTTGAACGCTCACTTTCGAGGTTGTGGGCCGAAATATAGCCATACTTCACTTTAAGACTGAAACAATAGCCGAGACCACCTTTAGCGCATCGTGATTTTGATTAACTTCGGCTCGATTTCCCGGGACTTGTGGGATATTCTCCAGTCCCGGGGACTCTTAACTGACTTCTGATGACCATGCTTTGCACTGAAAGTGACAGAGCAAAACTTTTTAAACACTCACATTCGAGCTTCTGGGCCGAAATATAGCCCCACTTCACTTTAAGACTGAAAGAGTAGCCGAGACCACCTTACGCACATCCTGATTTTGACCAACTTCGGCTCGATTTCCCGGAACTTGGGGGATATTTTCCAGTCCCGGGGACTCTAAACTAACTCCTGATTGTCTTGGTTTTCAGTGAAATGGACACAGCGAAACTTTTTGAACGCTCACTCTCGAGCTTCTTGACCGAAATATAGCCCCACTTTACTTTAAGACTGAAAGAGTAGCCGAGACCGTCTTGCGCAAATCGTGATTTTGACCAACTTCGGGTCGGTTTTCCGGAACTTGGGGGATATATTCCATTTCCGCTGGCTCTAAACTAACTCCTCATGGCCTTGGTTTTCAGTGAAATGGATAAAGGAAAGCTTTTTGAACACTCTCTTTGTAGCTTCTGGGCCGAAATAGAATCCCACTTCACTTTAAGACTGAAATAGTAGCCGAGACCGCCTCACACGCATCGTGAGTTAGACCAAGTTCAGCTCGATTTCACGCAACTTTTGGGATATTTTCCAGTCCGGGGGACTCTAAACTAACTCCGGACGGCCTTGGTTTGCATTGAAATGCGCACAGCATAAATTTTTGAACGCCCACTTTGGAGCTTCTGGGCCGAAATATAGCCCCACTTCACTTTAAGACTGAAAGAGTAGCCGAGATCGCCTTACGCGCATCGTGATTTTGACCATTTTCGAATCGATTTCTCGGAACTTGGGGGATATTTTCCAGTCCCGGGGACTCTAAACTAACTCCTGATCGCCTTGCTTTGCATTGAAATGGACAGAGCAAAACTTTTTGAACGCTCACTTTCGAGCTTGTGGGCCCAAATATAGCCACACTTTACTTTAAGACTGAAACAGTAGCCATTCCGCATTTCGCGCATCGTGATTTTGATCAACTTCGGCTCGCTTTCCCAGAACTTGGGGAATATTTTCCAGTCCCGGGGACCCTAAACTAAGTCCTGATGGCCTTGTTTTGAAGTGAAATGCACACAGCAAAACTTTTTGAACGCTCACTTTCTAGCTTGCGGGCCGAAATATAGGCACACTTGACTTTAAGACTGAAACAGTAGCCGAGACCACGTTACGCGCATCATGAATTTGATCAACTTCGGGTCCAATTCCCGGGACTTGGGGAATATGTTCCAGTGCCGGGGACTCTAAACTAACCCCTGATGGCCTTGGTTTGCATTGAAATGGACACAGCACAATTTTTTGAACGCACACTTTCGAGATTCTGGGCCGAAATATAGCCCCACTTCACTTCAGACTGAAAGAGTAGCCGAGACCGCCTTGCTCGCATCGTGAGTTTGACAAACTTTCGGTCGATATTCCGGAACTTGGGGGATATTTTCCAGTCCCAGGAGCTCTAAACTAGCTCCTCATGGCCTTGGTTTGCAGTGAAATGGACAGAGCAAAACTTTTTGAACGCTCACCTTCGAGCTTCCTGGCCGAAATAAAGCCCCACTTTACTTTAAGACTTAAAGAGTAACCGAGACCACCTTACGCGCATTGTGATTTTGACAAACTTCGGGTGGATCTCCCGGAACTAGGGGAACATTTTCCAGTCCCTTGGACGCTAAACTAAGTCCTGATGGCCTTGTTTTGCAGTGAAATGGACACAGCAAAACTTTTTGAACGCTCAGTTTCGAGCTTGTGGGCCGAAATATAGCCACACTTTACTTTAAGACTGAAACAGTAGCCGAGACCGCATTTCGCGCATCGTGATTTTGATCAACTTCGGCTCGCTTTCCCGGAACTTGGGGAATATTTTCCAGTCCCGGGGACCCTAAACTAACTTTTGATAGCTTTGGTTTGCAGTGAAATGCACACAGCAAAACTTTTTGAACGCTCACTTTCAAGCTTCTGGACAGAAATATAGCCCCACTTTACTTTAAGACTGAAAGAATAGCCGAGACCCCTTTGGGAGCATCGTGACTTTGACCAACTTCAGCTCGATTTACCGGAACTTGGGGAATATTTTCCAGTGCCAGGGACGCTAAACTAACTCGTGATGGCCTTGTTTTTCAGTCAAAGAACACAGCAAAACTTTTTGAACGCTCACTTTCGGGCTTCTGGGCCGAAATATAGCCACACTTCACTTTAAGACTGAAACAGTAGCCGATACCGCATTTCGCGCATCGTGATTTTGATCAACTTCGGTTCGATTCCCCGGAACTTGGGCAATCCTTTTCAGTCCCGGGCACTCTAAACTAACCCCTGATGGCCTTGGTTTGCAGTGAAATGGACACAGCAAAACTTTTTGAACGCTCACTTTCGGGCTTCTGGCCCGAAATATAGCCCCACTTCACTTTAAGACTGAAACAGTAGCCGAGACCGCATTTCGCGCATCGTGATTTTGATCAACCTCGGCTCAATTTCCCGGACCTTGGGGCATATTTTCTTGTCCCGGGGACGCTAAACTAACTCCTGATGGCCTTGGTTTGCAGTGAAATGAACACAGCAAAACTTTTTGAACGCTCACTTTCGGGCTTCTCGCCCGAAATATAGCCCCACTTCACTCTAAGACTGAAAGAGTAGCCGACACTACCTTACGCAAATCGTGATTTTGACAAACTTCGGCTCGATTTCCCAGAACTTGGGAGATATTTTCCAGTCTCGAGCAGTCTAAACTAACTCCTGATGGCCTTGGTTTGCAGTGAAATCAACACAGCAAAACTTTTTGAACTTTCACTTTCTAGCTTCTCGGCCGAAATATAGCCCCAGTTCACTTTAAGAATTAAAGAGTAGCCGAGACCGCCTTCCGCGCATCGTGATTTTGACAAAATTCGGCTCGATTTCCCCGAACTTGGGCGATATTTTCCAGTCCCGAGCAGTCTAAACTAACTCCTGATGGCCTTGGTTTGCAGTGAAATGAACAAGGTAACACTTTTTGAACGCTTATTTTCGAGCTTCTGTGATGAAATATAGCCCCACTTCACTTTAAGACTGAAAGAGTAGGCGAGACCGCGTTACGCGCATCGTGATTTTTAGCAACTTCCGCTCGATTTTCTAGAAGTTTGGCGATATTTTCAAGTCCCGGGGACACTAAACTAACTCCTTATGGCCTTGGTTTGATGTGAAATGGACGCAGGAAAACTTTTTGAACGCTCAGTTTCGAGCTTCTGGGCCGAAATACAACCGTACTTCACTTTAAGACTGAAATAGTAGCCGAGACCTCCTTACGAGCATCGTGATTTTGACCAAGTTCAGCTCGATTTCCCGGAACTTGGGGGATATTTTCCAGTCCGCGCGACTTTAAACTAACTCCTGATGGCCTTGTTTTGCAGTTAAATGCACAAAGCGTAACTTTTTAAAAGTTCACTTTCGAGCTTCTGGGCCGAAATATAGCCCCACTTTACTTTAAGACTGAAAGAGTAGCCCAGACCGTCTTAGAGGGTATCGTGATTTTGACCAACTTCCGTTCGATTTCCCGGAACTTCGAGGATATATTCCAGTCCCGGGGACTCTAAACTAACTGCTGATGGCCTTGGTTTCCAGTGAAATGGACACAGCACATTTTTTTGAACGCTCACTTTCGAGCTTCTCGGCCGAAATATAGCCATACTTCACTTTAAGACTGAAAGAGTAGCCGAGACCGCCTTACAAGCATCGTAATTTTGACCAACTTCGGCTCGATTTGCCGGAAGTTGGCGAATATTTTCAATTCCCGGGGAAGGTAGACTAACTTCCGATGGCCTTAGTTTGCAGTTAAATGGACACAGCAAAACTTTTTGAACGCTCACTTTCGAGCTTATGGCTGGAAATATAGCCCCACTTAACTTTAAGACTGAAAGAGTAGCCGAAACCGCCTTACGCGCATCGTGATTTTGGAATACTTCGGCTGGATTTCCCGGAAATAGGGGGATATTTTCCAGTCCCGGGCACTCTAAACTAACTCCTGATGGCCTTGGTTTCCAGTGAAATGGACACAGGAATACTTTTTGAACGTGCATTTTCGAGCTTGCTGGCCGAAATATAGCCCTACTTCTTTATAAGACTGAAAGTGTAGGCGGGAGCGCGTTACGCGCATTGTGATTTTGAGGATCTTTGGCTCGATCTGGCGAAACTTGGGAGATATTTTCCAGTCCCAAAGTCTCTAAACTCACTCCTGATTGTCTAAGATGTGAGTGAAATAGACAGAAAAATATTTGAACCCTTACTTTCGAGCTTCTGGAGTTAAATCTAAGCCCACTTTACCTTAAGACTGAAAGAGTAGCCGAGACCGCCGTACGCGCGTCGTGATTTTGACCAACTTCGGTTAAATTTCCCGGAACTTGGGGGATATTTTCCAGTCCCGGGGACTCTAAACTGACCCCCGACGTCCTTGGTCTGCAGTAAAATGGACACAGCAAAACTTTTCGAACGCTCACTTTTGAGCTTCTGGGCCGAAATATAGCTCCACTTCACTTTAAGAGTGAAAGAGTAGCCGAGACCGCCTTACGCCCATCGTAATTTTGACCAACTTCGGCTCGATTTCGCGGAACTTGGGGGATATTTTCCAGTCCTGCGGACTCTAAAGTAACTCCTGATGCCCTTGCTCTGGAGTGAAATGGACACAGCACAACTTTTTGAACGCTCACTTTCGAGCTTCTGGGGGGAAATATTGCACCAGTTCACTTTAAGAATGAAAGAGTAACCGGAACCGCCTTACGCGCATCGTGATTTTGACCAACTTTGGCTCGATTTCCCGGGAAATGGGAGATATTGCCCGGTACCGGGGAGTCTAAACTAACTCCTGATTTCCTCGGTTTGCAGTGAAATGGACTCAGCCAAACTTTTTGAACGTTCACTTTCGAGCTTCTGAGCCGAAGCATAGCCCCACTTCATTTTAAGACTGAAAGAGTAGCCGGGACCGCCTTACGCGCATGGTAATTTTGTCGAACTTCGGCTTGATTTCTTGGGACTTGGGGGATATTTTCCAGTCCCGCAAGCTCTAAACTAACTCCTGAATGCCTTGGTTTTTAGTGAAATGGACACAGGTAAAAGGAGCGCACGCTCGGTTTCCAGGTTGTAGGCCGAAATATAGCCCCACTTTATTTTAAGACTGAAAGTGTACACGAAACCGCCTTAAGCGTATCGAAATTTTTATCCACTATGGCTCGATATGCCAAAACTTGGGGGATATTCTCCAGTCCCGGGGACTCTACCCTAACTCTTGATGGCCTTAGTTTTCAGTAAAATGGTCACAGGTAACAGGAGCGCACGCTCGGTGTCGAGCTTCTAGGCCGACATGTAACCCCAGTTCATTTTAAGACTGAAAGAGTAAACGAAACTGCCGTACGCCTATCGTAATTTTAAGAAAGTATGGCTCAATTTGCCGAAACTTGGAGGATAGCTTCCAGTCTCGAGGATTCTAAACTATCTCCTGATGGACTTAGTTCTTAGTGAAATGGACACAGGTAAAAGGAGAGCACGCTCGGTGTCGAACTTGTAGAACCGAAATATAGCCCCACTTCATTTTCGGAGTAAACGAGTAGCCGAGACCGCCTTACGCGCATCGTGATTTTGAGCATCTTTGGCTCGATTTGCCGGAATTCGGGCAATATTTTCCAGTCCCGAGGACTCTATGTTAACTCCTGATGAACTTAGTTTTCAGTGATATGTACACAGGCAAAAGGAGCGCACGCTCGGTGTTGAGCTTCTCGGCCGAAATATAGCCCCACTTCATTTTAAGACTGAAAGAGTAGCCGAGACCGCCTTACGCGCATCGTGATTTTGAGGAACTTTGGCTCGATCTGCCAGAATTTGGGAAATATTTTCCAGTCCCAAGGACTCTAAACTAACTCCTTATGGCCTAAGATGTCAGTGAAATGAACACAGGTAAAATTAGCGCACGCCCGGTCTCGAGCTTCTAGGTCGAAATATAGCCCCTCTTAATTTTAAGACTGAAAGAATAACCGAGAGCCCGTTACGCGCATCGTAATTTTCATCAACTTCGGCGCCATTTCCTGGAACTTGGAGAATATTTTCCAGTTCCGGGGACTCTAAACTAACTCCTGATTGCCTTGGTTTGCAGTCAAACGGACACAGCAAAACTTTTTGAACGCTCACTTTCGAGCTTGTGGGCCTCAATATAGCCACACTTCACTTTAAGACTGAAACAGTAGCCGAGACCGCGTTACGCGCATCGTGATTTTGAGCAACTTCTGCTCGCTTTCCTGGAACTTGGGGAATATTTTCCAGTCCCGGGGACTCTAAACTAACTGCTGATGGCCATGGTTTGCAGTCAAATTCACACAGCACAAGTTTTTGAACGAACACTTTCGAGCTTTTAGGCCGAAATATAGTCCCACATTACTTACGACTTAAAGAGTAGCCGAGACCGGCGTGCGCGCATCGTGATTTTGAGCAACTTCGGCTCGATATTCCGGAACTTGGGGGATATTTTCCAGTCCCAGGGTCTTCTAAACTAACTCTTGATGGCCTTGGCTTGCAGTGAAATGGAGACAGCAAAACGTTTTGAACGCTCACCTTCAAGCTTCTGGGCCGAAATATAGCCCACTTTACTTTAATACTGAAAAAGTAGCCGAGACCGCCTTACGCGCATCGTGATTTTGACAAACTTCGGGTGGATTTCCCGAAACTTGGGGGATATTTTCCAGTCCGTTGGACGCTAAACTAGGTGCCGATGGCCTTTTTTTGCAGTGAAATGGACACAGCAAAGCTTTTTGAAGGCTCACTTTCGAGGTTGTGGGCCGAAATATAGCCATACTTCACTCTAAGCCTGAAACAGTAGCCGAGACCACGTTTCGCGCATCGTGATTTTGATCAACTTCGCCTCGATTTCCCGGAACTTGCGAAATATTTTGCAGTCCCGGGGACTCTAAACTAACTCGTGCTGGTCTTGGTTTGCAGTGAAACGGAAACAGAAAAAGTTTTTGAACGCATACTTTCGAGCTTCTGGACCGAAATAGAACCCCACTTCACTCGAAGACTAAAAGAGTAACCGAGACCGCCTTACGTGCATGGTGATTTTGAGCAACTTCGGCTCGATTTGCCGGAACTTGGGGGATATTTTCCAGTCCCAGGGTCTCTAAACTAACTCTTGATGGTCTTGGCTTGCAGTGAAATGGAGACAGCAAAACTTTTTCAACGCTCACCTTCAAGCTTCTGGGCCGAAATATAGCCCACTTTACTTTAATACTCAAAAAGTAGCCGAGACCGCCTTACGCGCATCGTGATTTTGACAAACTTCGGGTGGATTTCCCGAAACTTGGGGGATATTTTCCAGTCCGTTGGACGCTAAACTAGGTGCCGATGGCCTTGTTTTGCAGTGAAATGGACACAGCAAAGCTTTTTGAAGGCTCACTTTCGAGGTTGTGGGCCGAAATATAGCCATACTTCACTTTAAGACTGAAACAGTAGCCGAGACCACGTTTCGCGCATCGTGATTTTGATCAACTTCGGCTCGATTTCCCGGAACTTGCGAAATATTTTCCAGTCCCGGGGACTCTAAACTAACTCGTGCTGGTCTTGGTTTGCAGTGAAACGGAAACAGAAAAAGTTTTTGAATGCATACTTTCGAGCTTCTGGACCGAAATAGAACCCCACCTCACTCGAAGACTAAAAGAGTAGCCGAGACCGTCTTGCGCAAATCGTGATTTTGACCAACTTCGGGTCGGTTTCCCGGAACTTGGGGGATATATTCCATTTCCGCTGGCTCGAAACTAACTCCTGATGGCCTTGCTTTTCAGTGAAATGGATAAAGGAAAGCTTTTTGAACACTCTCTTTGTAGCTTCTGGGCCGAAATAGAATCCCACTTCACTTTCAGACTGAAATAGTAGCCGAGACCGCCTCATGCGCATCGTGAGTTAGACCAAGTTCAGCTCGATTTCACGCAACTTTTGGGATATTTTCCAGTCCGGGGGACTCTAAACTAACTCCGGATGGCCTTGGTTTGCATTGAAATGCGCACAGCATAAATTTTTGAACGCCCACTTTGGAGCTTCTGGGCCGAAATATAGCCCCACTTCACTTTAAGACTGAAAGAGTAGCCGAGATCGCCTTACGCGCATCGTGATTTTGATCATTTTCGAATCGATTTCTCGGAACTTGGGGGATATTTTCCAGTCCCGGGGACTCTAAACTAACTCCTGATCGCCTTGCTTTGCATTGAAATGGACAGAGGGAAACTTTTTGAACGCTCACTTTGGAGCTTGTGGGCCCAAATATAGCCAGACTTTACTTTAAGACTGAAACAGTAGCCATTCCGCATTTCGCGCATCGTGATTTTGATCAACTTCGGCTCGCTTTCCCAGAACTTGGGGAATATTTTCCAGTCCCGGGGACCCTAAACTAAGTCCTGATGGCCTTGTTTTGAAGTGAAATGCACACAGCAAAACTTTTTGAACGCTCACTTTCTAGCTTGTGGGCCGAAATATAGGCACACTTGACTTTAAGACTGAAACAGTAGCCGAGACCACGTTACGCGCATCATGAATTTGATCAACTTCGGCTCCAATTCCGGGACTTGGGGGATATGTTCCAGTCCCGGGGACTCTAAACTAACTCCCGATGGCCTTGGTTTGCATTGAAATGGACACAGCATAATTTTTTGAACGCACACTTTCGAGATTCTGGGCCGAAATATAACCCCACTTCACTTAAGACTGAAAGAGTAACCGAGACCGCCTTGCTCGCATCGTGAGTTTGACAAACTTTCGGTCGATATTCCGGAAGTTGGGGGATATTTTCCAGTCCCAGGAGCTCTAAACTAACTCCTCATGGCCTTGGTTTGCAGTGAAATAGACGGAGCAAAACTTTTTGAACGCTCACCTTCGAGCTTCCTGGCCGAAATAAAGCCCCACTTTACTTTAAGACTTAAAGAGTAACCGAGACCACCTTACGCGCATTGTGATTTTGACAAACTTCGGGTGGATCTCCCGGAACTTGGGGAACATTTTCCAGTCCCTTGGACGATAAACTAACTCCTCATGGCCTTGGTTTGCAGTGAAATGGACAGAGCAAAACTTTTTGAACGCTCACCTTCGAGCTTGTGGGCCGAAATAAAGCCCCACTTTACTTTAAGACTGAAACAGTCGCCGAGACCGCATTTTGCGCATCGTGATTTTGATCAACTTCGGCTCGCTTTCCCGGAACTTGGGGAATATTTTCCAGTCCCGGGGACCCTAAACTAACTTTTGATAGCTTTGGTTTGCAATGAAATGCACACAGCAAAACTTTTTGAACGCTCACTTTCGGGCTTCTGGGCCGAAATATAGCCACAGTTCACTTTAAGACTGAAACAGTAGCCGATACCGCATTTCGCGCATCGTGATTTTGATCAACTTCGGCTCGATTCCCCGGAACTTGGGCAATCTTTTTCAGTCCCGGGGACACTAAACTAACCCCTGATGGCCTTGGTTTGCAGTGAAATGGACACAGCAAAACTTTTTGAACGCTCACTTTCGGGCTTCTGGCCCGAAATATAGCCCCACTTCACTTTAAGACAGAAAGAGTAGCTGAGACCACTTTAGGGGCATCGTGATTTTGACCAACCTCGGCTCAATTTCCCGGACCTTGGGGCATATTTTCTTGTCCCGGGGACGCTAAACTAACTCCTGATGGCCTTGGTTTGCAGTGAAATGAACACAGCAAAACTTTTTGAACGCTCACCTTCGAGCTTCCTGGCCGTAATAAAGCCCCACTTTACTTTAAGACTTAAAGAGTAACCGAGACCACCTTACGCGCATTGTGATTTTGACAAACTTCGGGTGGATCTCCCGGAACTTGGGGAACATTTTCCAGTCCCTTGGACGATAAACTAACTCCTCATGGCCTTGGTTTGCAGTGAAATGGACAGAGCAAAACTTTTTGAACGCTCACCTTCGAGCTTGTGGGCCGAAATAAAGCCCCACTTTACTTTAAGACTGAAACAGTCGCCGAGACCGCATTTCGCGCATCGTGATTTTGATCAACTTCGGCTCGCTTTCCCGGAACTTGGGGGAATATTTTCCAGTCCCGAAGACTCTTAAGTAACCCCTGATGGCCTTCGTTTGCATTGAAATGGATACAGCAAAACTTTTTGAAGATCACTTTTGAGCTTCTGGGCCGAAATATAGCCTCACTTCACTTTATGACTGAAAGACATGCCAAGACCGTCTTGCGCGCATCGTGATTTTGACCAACGTCTTCTCGATTTTCTGGAACTTGGGAAATATATTGCAGTCCCGGGGACTCTAAACTAACTCCTGATGGCCTTGGTTTGCAGTGAAATGGACACAGCAAATTTTTTGCAGCGCTCACTTTGGAGCTTCTGGGCCGAAATAGAGCCCTACTTCACTTTAAGACTGAAAGAGTAGCCGAGGCCGCCTTAGGCGCATCGTGATTTTGACCAACTTCGGCTTGAGTTGCCAGAACTTAAAAGATATTTTCCACTCCCGGGGACTCTAAACTAACTCATGATGGCCTTGGTTTTCAGTGAAATTGAGAGAGGAAAAGTTTTTGAACGCTCACTTTCGAGCTTCTGGACCGAAATATAGCCCTACTTGACTTTCAGACTCAAAGAGTAGCCGAGACCGCCTTACGCGAATCGTTATTTTGACCAACATCGTCTCGATTTGGCGGAACTTGGAGGATATTTTCCAGTTCCGGGGACTGTAAACTACTTCCTGAGGGCCTTGCTTTGCAGTGAAATGGGCACGGCATAACTTTTTGAACGCGCACTTTCGAGCTTCTGGGCCGAAATATACAGCCACGTCACTTTAAGACTAAAAGAGTAGCCGAGACTGCTTTACGCGCATCGTGATTTTGACAAACTTTGGCTCGATTTCCCGGGACTTGGGGAATATTTTGATGTCCCGGAAACTGTAAACTATCTCCTGATGTGGCTTGGTTCGCGGTGAAATGGACGCAGCAAAACTTTTTGAACTTTCACTTTTGAGTTTCTGGGCCGAAATATAGCCCGAGTTCACTTTAAGAATGAAAGAATAGCCGAGACCGCCTTACGCGCATCGTGATTTTGACCCACTTTGGCTCGATTTGCCAGGAAATGGGGAATATTTTCCGGTACCGAGGACTCTAAAGTAACTCGTGATTGCCTTGGTTTGCATTGAAATGGAGAGAACAAAACTTTTTCAACGCTCCCCTTCGGGCTTCTGAGCCGAAATATAGCCCCACTTCAGTTTAAGACTGAAAGAGTAGCCGAGACCGTCTTATGCGCATCGTGATTTTGACCAACTTCGGCTCGATTTCCCAAAACTTCGGGGATATATTCAAGTTCCAAGGACTCTAAACTAACCCCTGATGGCCTTGGTCTGCAGTGAAATGGACACAGCAAATTTTTTTGAACGCTTACTTTCGAAATTCTGGGCCGAAATATAGCCCCACTTTACTTTAAGACTGAAATAGTAGCCGAGACCGCCTTAGACGCATCGTGATTTTGACCAACTTCGGCTTGAGTTGCCAGAACTTAAGGGATATTTTTTAGTCCCACGGACTCTAAACTAACTCATGATGGCCTTGGTTTTCAGTTAAATTGAGAGAGCAAAACTTTTTGAACGCTCACTTTCGAGCTTCTGGGCCGAAATATACAGCCACGTCACTTTAAGACTAAAAGAGTAGCCGAGACTGCTTTACGCGCATCGTGATTTTGACAAACTTCGGCTCGATTTCCCGGGACTTGGGGAATATTTTGATGTCCCGGACACTTTAAACAATCTGCTGATGTGGCTTGGTTTGCGGTGAAATGGACACAGCAAAACTTTTTGGACTTTCACTTTCGAGCTTCTGGGCCGAAATATGGCCCCAGTTCACTTTAAGAATCAAAGAGTAGGCGAGACCAGTAGTAAAGCACGTTAATAGGGGCCGTAACCAATCAGGAGGCGATGCATATCATTAAAAAAGGCTCTCGACCAATCAGAGGGCAGTATTTTCGATTTGCATAAACAAGATGGCGTCCAGGGGGTCAAACATGGCGCCCATGCCCAAATAAGGGCAACATGTCCAAATAAGGAGAAATATGAAATCGAGGTTGTGACGCGCATGTCCAAATAAGGCGATAGCCAATCCATGAGATCGAGGCTGTCACGTGCATGAAATCGAGGTTCGGATGGGAATAAAAGGGTTTGCGTGAGTGTCGAGTGAGTATTGTTGTTTTGAGCTAGGCGACTAGAAGATGTCTTCAGAGGAGAGCGAGACGAAGGTGAATAGTGTTTTTGAAGAGGAGAAGATAGAAGAACTTGCCGCGAGGGTGATGGATGCTGTTCATGACGGTATTCTTGGAAAGATAATGAAATGCGCCGTTTCTCACGCTATGGATGTCGTTCTGAGGAAAGAGGTGGTGAAGCTGGCGGATGAGGTGATGAGGTTCAGAAGAATGCTGTCTGAGAAGATGCTTGATGACCAGTCTATCTCGTTTAAAGACCCTGTGTGTTTGGAGAAGTTGTCGGATCGATTTGAGGACGGATGGGAAGCGTGGAAGAGCAGTTGGGAGGACCGAGACGAGTTGGCGTACCGAGCATTTATCAAACAAATTGTAAAAACACCAGAATCAGAGGAGTGAAAAAACATTTTTATTCATGCCTGTAACACTAATAAAGATCCTTTAACGAGAGAATGTACATGGTTTGTTGCGTGATTTTTTCATCGTCTCTATAGGGAATAAAAAAGAAAAAAATTAATGCCCCGACCAGGAATCGAACCTGGGTCTTTGAGGCCACAACTCAACGTCTTAACCATTAGACCATCGAAGCGCTTACCTCTTTAGGACTTGGTTTTGGGATTGTCATCGGGAGGCAGTCCGAAATTCACGGCTTTGCAATGAGGGCAGAGTCTTTCGGAGGGTTTCAACCGCTCAGTGTGGAGGGCTTTACAGGTTCCGTGAAAGAATTGGTCGCAACAGGGTGTCAGGAAGTAGTCTCTGATACTGTGTTTGAAAGTGTATCCTTCCTTGCACCATAGACATTGAGGGTTAGGAAATCGAGACATGGAGTCTGAAAATAGAACAAAAACAACTTTTTATTGGTCATTCCACTTATTACAGGGTGGGACGTGTGCACGGTCCTATTGACCGGCGCCCTCTTTTTCTTCGGGATATCAATGAATCAATAAACGATTATTATAGTACTTTCAACCATTGTGACCAAGTAACGATGCGAGCCATGATCGACGCGGAGGACAAATTACCCAACGTGTAAATAGTGTGAAATAAAAATCAGAGTGTGTTTTTACAAAAAACTGTGTCTGTCTTTTTCTTAGTTTGGGGCCTGTCCATTAATCAGTATGGCTTCGGCGACTCCTCGTGGGTATTCGTCGATCCATTGAAAGAACTTGCAGGTACGCTTGGGACACTTGAGATAGAGCCTGTCTGGGTTGGACTGGGAGTGGGAGGTGGCTAAGACCAGGGATTTGCTGCATAGACATCGGAAACGAGCCGGGTCGATGTTCCTGTAGCAGGGGTGGGTCTGTTCTTCGACGCGTCTCAGGTAAGTGCCCACCTCTTTGACGCCACAGGTCACATAACACTTGGTGTAGAATCTGGAAGAGGGGCATCGGTAATATTCCCAGGTACCACCGTCTGGGGTTCGCACGCTTCCGTATGTCAGGGGTACCATGCAACGTGGGCAGATGGAATCTTGTGGTTTCAGTTGGTTCAGGAACTGATCGGGGTCGAATTCCTCCAACACTTGGACTTCGGTGAATTCTCCTCGGTCGTCCACTTCAGGGGGTACTTCTACGAGGTCGTCTTTCTTGAATTTGTCGAGTCCCATGGCTTCCAGGACTTGCACGGTTCGAGGAGGTGATTCACTGATCACGGTCATGCATCCGCCTTGAATGGCAGGTAGCTTTGAGTCTGTGAAGATAGAGAACGAGTTAGTATCCCAACAAGGTGTTTTCACGTCGCATGGTTTCTAGGATGAGGGTGGTTTTTCGCACGTTCTTGGGGGTCGGTCTTTGCCTTCGCTTGTCATGGTTACTTTTCATTTGGCTTTTGACTTCTTGGCGTTGGATCGAAAAGGCGCTCCAGGGTCGCGAGAAGCCTTTGAGAGGGACGGTGGTCCAACTGACCGAGTCCGGGGTGATTTCTTTGAAGAGGACGCGTTCGTTGAAACGGAGTCTGGCACGAGGTTTTTTGAATAACCATCTATCTAAAGTGGATTGTAGTTGTTTACCTCCTACTTCTCTTTCCACTCTCTTGGGTAAGAGCAGTTCCAGTTTCTTTTTGGACAATTTTTTCTTTTTCCTGACGGGTTCGACGTGTGAATCCATGACGACTTCTGCTGAAAAGTGACTCGTGATGGAATGCGTTGTTCGACTTTATGGACGTTTTTGACCAATCAGTGACGTGTGGTGTGATGGGATCATGTGACGGTCTTCGTTCCGATTGGCGGGATCTGAAGTGGGCACGTGATCCGGGAAAGTACGGAGTGAAAGTGGATCCACGGCGCGGGTATAAAAGGAGCCCGTTGGACGCAGCGAATCATTCTCGACTTGCTGTTGACGCGGTGATGACCTGTAGGATTTTGGATGAGAGAGACGTGCAAGAGATCCTTGAAGATCTTAGACAACAGTTGAATCGAGCTTCTGACGTTTTGGATAGAATCGAAAAAGAAGGCGAAAGACCGTTACACGCGAGGATAATTGAATTGGAGTTACGTCTTGTCTCTCCTTTGTACTATAGGCTCCAGAGGCACTTGATTGACTGGGGTGTGCGTAGTTGCTATCCTCATTTGTCGGGCTTGGAGATCACGAAGCGAGCGGATCGAGAAGGAAAGAAGTTTAACGAGTTTGTCTGAGGGTGTCAAGATGACGTACTATAGCAACTCGAACCAGATTCGGGACCTCGTGGAACAGATCGTGGATCTGAAGGTACACACTTTAAGAGATCTCGACGCCATTCCGGATGCCAAGGTGGACCTGTACATTTTTGACAATCTCTTCGAACCGTCAGGTCGAGTACCCGATAGTCTGTGGTCTTTTCAGCTCTTGATGAGACGTCGTCCTGACTGGGGTGGTACGATTTTGGAGATGATGAAGAAGAACAAACACGTGTTTTTGTTTTTCGGTGAGTGGTGTCGCGTGATGTACCGAAGTGGTAGCGGTCAATTCAAATTCATTCATTGTAGTGATCCCACCCTGGACGCCGAGCGGGCCTGTTTGATCGCCACGGATAACCTCACGTACATGATGACCGATGCCATCCGTGATCTGTTTGAACCCTTGCGTTTCTCTCGTGACCTATCACGACGGGTGTTGGAGGCAGACGAGAGTCCCATGGTGAAGTCGTTACTGACTTTCAGCAAGGGAGATTACAAGGAAACGTGTCTGAAGTTGGAAGAGTTGATCTACGATATCATACATCAACGTGATGTGTGGAAGGATCGGTTTTTCTTTCGTGCCATGGACACTGATCGGGAGGACCTGTGTGGTGAGTGTAAAGAGAGTATGCGACAAGCATTCTATGCGAAGGGGGACGAGCAGGAAGCCCTGAAGTGGAGACCCGGTAAAGGGGAATGTTGTTGGAGAAATTGTAAATATTATGCCATGGATACCTACGAGGAAGACTGTGATGATGAGTATGGACGAGATCTTAAGAACATGGAACATGTTGATTACTTTACAGATTCAGACTAAGTCTTTTCTTCGCCTTCTTTTTCGTGTTATCCAATCAGAGTCGATTTTTCGTAAGAACCAATCAGGCACGACGTTTTTGTACATATAAGAAAGTGTGAATAAAGAATTGGGTTCAAATCATTATGTCTCATGCTTTGAGTTGGTTGATCTCGAGAATGTGTACGACCATAGCCGATCGATGGTGTTGGACGACCTTGTGTTCCAAGTGCACTAGTGTCTACGAGCGATACGGTCAGGGTGAACCCATCCCCGACCATTTCAGCGATTCGCCCTTGGAGGTGTTTGACTATACCGACGTCGAACCCAACGTGATGCGTTTTGTGGTTTATATCTTGTGGTTGAAACGGCAACCCGATTCATTTAAGAAGTATCTCGAGGTACGGGAGCAACGTTTCGAGTTGTGGAGACAGTGCGTGTACAAACTTTATCGACTATGAAGAAGAAAGGTCAAAAGAAGAAGCAAAAGCCGCTTTCGACCGGAACGTTACTGGGACGGTATCGGGATCCTTCCAGACCCGGTAGTCTGGGCGGTCTGACGCGATTCGCCCAGGTCAATAAGATCTCGGTACGACGTGCTCGCGAGGTCCTGCAACGGGATTTGGGGTACACGTTGCACAAACCCAGACGTCGTCGTTTTCCCACGGTCCCGGTGGTGGTGTTCGGCATCGACGAGCAGTGGACGGCCGACCTGATCGAGGTGATCAATATTTCGAGGTACAATCGAGGGTATCGTTACCTCTTGACGGTAGTGGACGTGTTTTCCAAACACGCCTGGGTCCAGCCCTTGAAGAGCAAGACGGGTAAAGCGGTGACGGAAGCCATGGCAAAGATCCTGAAAGGAGGTAGAAAACCCATCAATCTCCAGACGGACGACGGGAAGGAATTCTACAACAAGACGTTTCAGGATTTGATGAAGCAGAAAGGCATTCATCATTTTTCGACGCGCGGGGATACGAAATCCAGTGTGGTGGAACGGTTCAATCGGACCCTGAAAGAACGTTTGTACCGGTACTTCACCGTGAAGAATACGATGACGTATGTGCCCGTGTTACAAGATCTGGTCCAAGGGTACAATCGATCGTATCATCGCAGTATCAAGATGGCTCCCGATCAAGTGACTTTAGCCAATAGCGAGGACGTGTGGGAGACTCTTTACGGAAAAAAGAAAAAAAGGGACATTGAAGAAACCGCAACTCAAAGTCGGGGATCGTGTGAGACTGAACAAGAAGTTTCGTCAATTCAAGAAAGGGTATTTACCCGGTTGGACCGAAGAGGTGTTTGTGATACGCCGAGTGCGTCCTGGGAAGGTCACCACGTACAAGGTGGAAGAATGGGACGGCACGGTGGTCGAGGGTACGTTTTACGCGCAAGATTTGCAAAAGGTGGACGTGAAAGACGACGATCTGTTCCGCATCGACAAGATCGTCAAACGAAAAGGGGATAAAGTCTTGGTGCGATGGAAAGGTTGGCCAGTCAAGTACGACAGTTGGGTGGATAAAAAAGGCTTGTACGTGACCCAAAAGCCCAAGACGAAAAAATGAAAGACTTTTACGTGCAGTTGCTGAGCAATGCCAGCACGAGCGAGTTCACGGACAACAAGGCCAACAGTTTCAAGAACCGTCTGCCGTATCCGCTCCTGTTTGAATCCGACAAGGAATGGAAAGTGGGATTGGCGAGCGTGTCTTACCCGATTCCTCCGTCACGACCGCATCAAGTACCCGTCACTCAAGCGCACGACTTTGAAGACGACGACTATGTGTTCGGTATGGATTGGACCATTGAAACGTTCAGGTTGCTAGACGACGGGATTACGTGGCGTCCATATCGTTACCCCGTGACATTTTACGTCACCGGGAAGGAACTGAACCGTGACCGACACAAAGTGACGAGTGGTAAATCTCTCATGCAATACCTCATCCATCGTTTTCACGAACGGCTGTATCATTACATGGATCATGCGGGTGAAAGTCTGCGAGCACCGAACGGAAAAAATACTACCCCGTGTTCCGATGGGAGGGGAACGATTTGATTATCGACAACACCGACACGTTCCTCGACGAGTCCGGAGACAGAAAACGTCCCAGAGTGTATTTTGGTACTAAACTGGTCAAGAAGTTGGGTTTGATTCGCGAGGAATCGTATTACTCCGTTCACTTGAACGTGAACATGCTCAAGATCTTTCCCGACGACAAGGTCCCGTCTGATTTCAAGAAAGACTGGACCAACCATGACAGCAATCGATCTCGTGAATTTTGGAATTTGGACAGTCACGGGACGTTACAGCTCAGTCCCTATTGCAACTGGCGCTTCAGTTACTTGGACGAGGAATACGCCAAGACCTACAATCGTGGAGTCGTCGTTCATCCGGACCTCCCTCCGCCTCGGAGTCCCATGTACCTGTATTCGAATGTGGGTCGTAGCACCATCACGGGGAATCGCGTGACGGATCTCTTGAGAGAAGTCCCCCACGACCCGACCAAGACGACGTACGAGCCGAATCAGATTCAATATAAACCCGTGCGCAGCAACGTTTTGGATATAGTGGAGGTGCAATTGGCCGAGAACGACGGACGATTGGTGGACTTTACATCGGGCGTGACGTCGGTGACATTACACTTCAAGTATGAATGAGTCTACCGACGACTTTTACGTGCAACTGATGAGCAATGCCAGCACGAGCGAGTTCCCGGACAACAAGGCCCACAGTTTCAAGAATCGTCTGCCGAACCCGTTGCAGTTGAGAGAGTCGGGCTGGAAAGTGGGTATCAGCGACCTCTCGTTTCCGTCCGCGACGCGTAAGATGGACTTGAAAGATTCTCTTCTGTTTGAAATCTGGTGGATCGACATGGTGAACGCCTCCATAAACCTATACACGTAGGTCTCTGGAGTGACGCGAGAAAGCGATTTGGAATTCACGCCTAGGACTGGTACCGAGTTACTGAACGCGATACGAGATCGATACCTGCATAGGTTGAGATCTAGAACGGATGCCGACGTGACGATGTACAAGAAAAAGAGTAAACCCGACGATCCCACCGAATTGCTGTACACGGTCATGCATCGGGCCGAGCATGGAGAATGCGTCCTGGACAATTCGAGAACGTGCCTCAGCCTCCTGATCAATGGTAAACGCGTCTACCCGCAAATGAACATCGGCATCGAATTGGCCAAGAAGATGAAATGGGTGAAGATGGGAACATTGCCGAACGGACGACCGGGTTACGTCTTGGGACCCCACCTGAGGAAAGAATTTCCCACGGAAGTCGTACCCACGGCCACGGACTTGATCATAGCGCAGAATGACGGGGACGAGACATTTTACAAGATCGACCCGGACACCTTACATTTGAGTTGTTTCATCAATTGGGTGTCCACGGACCTGGATCGCAGTTACGAGGAAGCGTTCGGTCACGAGCGTCGTTCCTTGTTCGTGTATTCGAATGTGGGACAGAGTATGGTGACGGGGAATCAAGTCACGGACCTGTTGAAACAGGTGCGTTACGATCCGGACGTGGTCGACCTTCAACCGAGACACATTCTATATCTACCGGTGCGCACGACCTTTTTGGACATTGTCGAGACGCAGGTATCTGAGAACGACGGGCGACTGGTGGACTTTGCGTCGGGCGTGACCACGATCACGTTGCATTTCAAGAAAGGATGAGTGATTTTTACGTCAGCTTACCCAGTCACAGCAGTAAGAGCGAGTTCCCGGACAACAAACCGAACCATTTCAAGATCAGGTTACCGCACCCCTTACGCCTGAATGGAGACGGAGGATGGAAAGTGGGATTGAGTAGCATCGCCATGCCGGATGCCCACGTGAGGCTGCCTTCCTTGACGCCGAACGATCCTGATAAAAAAGTCACCTTGGCCTTTTCCGCATGGAGACGCATAGAATCGACTAGCCACTACATGTATGGAGAAGCTTACTTCGATACGGAGGACCTCAAGAAGGTGATTCACAACGTGGACGGTGTTGGACTCATGAAATCCATGATCGCCTATTTCGATCGACAACGCGTCTTCAAGTACAACGGACCCAAATTAGGATCCAAATATGTCACGAGTGATGGGAAAAGAACCTACGTCAGGTTCAAGTGGGAAGGCGAAGACCTGGTCACGGACAACGAAAACATCTTACGTCCGATCAAAGACATGCCTGCATTACACATCAATGTCGACCTGGCTTGTAAAATGGGATGGCTCGAAAAGAACGGCAGCGGTTATAATCTGGGGCCTAACTTGCAGAGCGAATTCTTCAAAGATGAAATTCCCAACATTGGTGTCGTCGGGGACTTACACGACTCGGATGGATTACCTGTTTTTTGGACGGTCTCAACCTATTCAACGGGAAACAGTTATTTGAAACTCAGCATCTATTGCAATTGGCGTTTTCTGAACCTGAACAAGGCGTTCGAGGTGGTGGTGGGAAACAGGTCGCGCTCTTTGTTCGTCTACTCGGACGTGGCTAGAAGTGGCGTGGTGGGAAATCAGGTCACGGATTTACTGAGAGAGGTCAACTTGATTCGAAGAGGTGCGGGTGTCCAGTATTTCGAGCCTTACCACATTCAATATATTCCCGTGCGCAAAGACCTCATCGACATAATAGAAGTGCAAGTGGCTGAGACAACTGGAGAACTGACGACCTTTGGAGACGGCAATACGATCGTGACGTTACACTTTAAGAAAGAATGATCGGTGGAACGCTGGTACGATTTCAGCCCGATAAAATAAAGCAATCCGGAGACGGATTCGGCATGGCTTGGAGAGGTGTCAAGAAACGCGGTCCCGGCATTCTACGAGACTTTATCACCGAGGCTGCCACGGAGGGTCTGAAAGGTTTAAATTCGGGCGGTAAGGGAGGAAAGCCCAATTGGAGAGGTGGATTCGCCGGGGTCAAGAGAGGAGCGACACGAGCCGTGAAACGTAAAGCGACGCAAGAGATCAAACGGGCGTTGGCGAAAAAAGTGAGAAAAGACCTCTTTGGAGTATGATTCCCATTTACTCGAGGCGCGTGAGACTTATCCCGATACGACGAACGTATAAAGGCGGATCGATATTCCCGTCCCGATCAAAACGCCCGAACTATCGTTGGGTGCAGTCGGCCCTGAGACGGAGACGAAGACGACGACGACGTAGACGATGACGGACCTCGTGGCTCATGCCCGGTCGGCGGGGGTTCGTAACCCTCGCCTGAACATGTTCAGTACCCCTCCCACGGATGTCAGCATGTCGTCTCGACGTTTGGTGAGAATCAACCCGTTCAATACAGGGATCAATCCAGTGACCTTCCAAGTCGATCCTCAAGAAGACTTTATCGACTTGAACGAGAGTTTCTTCGAAGTGGAATTGACCGTCAAGAAAAGTAACAACACGAATCTGTTGACAGCGGATGTCATGGGACTCGCCAGCAATCTGGCCCATACCCTCTTCAAACAGATCAATGTGAGATTGAATGGGACTCTCATCAGCCCCCAGACCGATACTTACCACCTCAAAGCCTACATCGAGACCCTGTTGAACCACGACCGAGACGACGGTGAAACGATCCTGACACCTAGTGGTTGGTACAACTGTCTCGGCGTACCCGACGACGGAGATGCCGATGAATTGACTGCCAATATGTTGGATTTTGGCACTCCTCATGCTCATTATACTGCTTTACCTCAAGATCTCAAGAACGTGGTCCTGGGACGAGCCCAGTTTCTGGATGGAGAAGCCGTGACTTTGAGGTTCAAACCTTTCCTGGAAGTGTTTCATCTCAGCAAGTTACTGTTACCTGGCGTGCAGATCCAGATCGACATGTACTTCAATGCCCCAGCTATGTGGACCATCCGATGGGACGGTGCTAGTACTCTCAGACTGACTGAAGCCGACGTGAAAGTGAGATTGTTCCTATCTCAAGTGAGAGTGACTCCCTCGGTGTACCGAGAGATCATGACCAGCCTGAAAGGTGGAAGAGTGGCCACTTACCCCACGGTGAGAGGTGAAATTCGCACTTACTCGCATCCCAACGACAATCGTCACTTTGAGTGCAGCAATCCTTTCCACAGTAAACTACCTAATAGACTAGTGGTGTTGTTGATGAAACAAGCGGCCTTCAACGGAACCATCACCGAGAGTCCGTTCAATTTTGGAAAATTCAATCTGGCTTCCATCAAACAATTGGTGAGAGGTGAAGAGTACCCCTACGAGACCTTGGAGCTCGATCACGATGGGGACAGTAAAGATCAGAGAGGTTACTACAGATTCCTCCAAGCCTCAGGAGCGTTGTGCAGGGGAAAAGGAAACATGGTGAGAAAAGTGGATTGGGGGGACGGCAAGAGATGCAACATGTTTGTATTTGACAACACGGCCAATGGATGTTTGGACAGTCCAGTGTTGAACCCCAAGCAAGAAGGTGAACTGCGTCTGGTGATCGATTTCGGAGCCAATCCGGGAGAAAACCTGACTATCTTGTTGTACGGCGAATTCGAGAACTTGCTGGAGATCAACGAGAACCGAGTCGTCATCTACGACGTGTACCAATGAGAAGAAAAAAAAATGGAGAAAGTAGCCTTGAATAATATACAATTGGATCATTTGGCCCGGACGAATCCGTCCCTACGCTGTGTCTTTTACGGCACGGTCCCTTGCGATCGGCTTCCCAGGACAGTCCCTCAAGAAGGACCGACCGCTTACATTGTGAACACGGACCCTCACGACAAACCGGGCGTGCATTGGATCGCTTTGTGGGCCGACAAGAACAAGTGCGAGATCCTGGACAGTTACGGTCTACCGTTGGACGCGTACGGAACCGCCGAACCGATCCAAGAATGGTTGGATCGTCATTTCAAGTACCAGATTCACAACGGCAAGAGTCTGCAGTCCCTGTTCAGCCAGAGTTGCGGCGGTTACGCCCTGATGTTCCTGATCGACCGAGCCGAAGGTCGGGACATGAACGAGTTCTTGAATCGTTTTAAGAAAAACGAGTTTGTGGAGAACGATCGTAAACTAGGGCACATGGTAGAACGTCTGATCGTGGACGAGTTGGCCTGGCGCAAGATTTGTAAAACCCCGTGTCACCAGGACACGAGCGGTTCCTCCCGAGGAGTGCGTCATTTGTTATAAAGTAAGCTGTTCGAAATAAAAGAGGTTCATTTTTGAAAAAGAGGTTGTGTGGTAGTCATGGCTCTTCAGTTTCAAGGGCATAAACATTTGGACGACGTGATAGCCAGGTTAGAAAAACGCTATGGAAAAGCGGGTGGAAAGACGCCTCAACCCAGTGAGGCTCATTTCAAGAAAAACCAACCGCCAAAACGACAACTCAATCTGAAAATACTTCAACCCGCCAGAAGACAAGTGTCTTTTCAACCGCCGTCCGTCCTGGACACCGGTGAATTACCGGCGACGGTGACCACGCGTAGGAAACGCAAGAGAGCCGCCCCTGCCATGCCGAAGCTTTCCGAGAAGGAAGATAGGAAAAGAAGAATGAAAAAGAGGCATTGGTACGAAGACAAGTTCGGAGATTTGAGTAAATTCGCCAAGAAAAAACCTCGAAAAAAGAGATCGGCGCCTGCCAAGAAAAAAGGGCGTCCCAAGAGAGCCGCTGCCAAGAGGGCCATGGCCAAGATCAGGAGTCGGGCCAAGAAAAAACCCATCTGTTTCAATCGTAAGGTCACCCTATTGGGTCTGTTGAAACGCATCCCGGCCGTCAAGACCCCATTGGCCAAGTTGTTCAGATAAAAACGGAACGTCTCGAGACCCTGGACCATTTCATGATCATGGAACGACGCAAAGCGTTTCAATTTCACACGCCGTCGAGTTTGTTGATAGCGGGTCCGTCGGGGTGCGGCAAGACGGTGCTCACCACCAAACTGCTCTTGGAGAACGGCGACTTGTTCCAACAGACACCGAAGAGTATTCATTACTGCTACGGATCGTGGCAAGACGGTTTCCAAAAGCTCAAGAAGGGTGGAGTCAAGTTTTACGAAGGCATCCCCGACAGCGAACAGTTACCCCGATGGTTTCCTGGAGGGGGCGTGTTGGTCCTGGACGATCTGATGGACGAGGGTGGTAACGACAAGCGCGTGTTGGATCTTTTCACCAAACATTCGCATCATCGGAACATCACGGTGATTTACTTGTGTCAGGATCTATTCCCCAACGGAAAATTCGCCAAGACCATTTCCAGAAACGCGCATTACATCGCGGCCTTCAAGAACCCTCGGGATCAGTTGGGGATACGAAATTTACTTCTGCAATCGTTTCCCACGCAATGGCAGGAGGTGTTGGACACGTTTCGCAAGGTCACCGATCGACCTTACGGTTACATGCTATTGGATCTTCATTCAGCCAGTCAGGACGATCAACGTGTCCTCAGTCACGTATTAAAAGACGAAGGATTCGTCCGATGCCATCAGTTTGCGACATCATCATGTTGAGGAGCGAGGTCGAGTGGTTTCCGCTATTCATTCACCTGTGTAAAAACAGGCTCAAATACATCATGAATCCCCACGAGCTGGACTACGAACCGATGAGACAGGTCACGGAATGCGAGAGTTACCGTCAAGTACGCTCCATCATCAACGCATATAACGGTGAAGGTTTCGATTATTTGGTTCATAAACAACGAGAACTCGCCGAGAAGAAGATAGAAAGAGAAAGGTACATGGATAAAAATGAGCTCTTATGGTAGTGACGATTTCAACTTCTCGGCTCTGGAAGATTATTCGCCTTGGGGGACACCGAATCGGACGAGTACTCCGATTCCGCCTGCCGCGGGTGTGGGTGCGAGTCTGAACACGCCTCCTTCACCGCGATCGTCACTGGCAACACCGCCCCTGCCCAATGTCTCGCCCGTCGGAGTGGGCACCGCTGGCTCGGGTGCACCGCAGACCAACGTCACGGTGGGTGTCGGCAGTGCTGGATCGGTGTTGCGCGCCAATGTCACGGCAGGTGTCGGGGCACCCAGGATAACAATGTCCACACCTTTGGCACGAGCCGCTCGAGGAGGGAAACGACCGAGACGCGTCCCACGTCAAAACACACCAACGTCCTCCAGTGATTCTGGAAGCCGCAGACGAAGTAGCGCTAGTGGTAGCGGCGGTGGAAGAGGCAGAGGCAGAGGTGGAGGCGGAGGTGGAGGCGGAGGCGGAGGCAGAGGCGGAGGAGGTGGAGGTGGAAGTGGTAGTGACTCCACACCGCCTTCGTCGATTCGATCGGGTCGAGGAGGAGGAAGAAGAAGGAGGCGAGGAGACCGTGTTCTCGACCAAGCCCAGATGCAACAACAATTGGAAGAGATTTTACGCCAACAACAACAGACGGCCGCGGGTCGTCGCATTGCGGGCATCACGACCACTAACACGATTACGACCACCTATAAAAACGGACAACGTCCTACCGTCACACGCAATTCGACCAGTGTACGTAACTGAGAACAACAACAACCATGAGAAGACGCCGTCGTCGACCGAAAAGGAGAAAGCAATGGGGCGGTGCTCTTGCGAATGCCCTGTCTGCGATGTTACCCATTGGTAAAGGGGCTGCCTTGGGATTGGCCAAAGCGTTGGGTGGTCGCGCCGTGAAAACAGGCATCCGAGCTGGAACCGCAGCTGCCATTGGTGGTGTGGGAGTGGGCGTGGGTCGAGGGATCCGAAGACTCGTGAGACTTAAGAAAAGACGACCCCCTCGTCGATGAAAAACCATTCGAATCAAGATGTTGAGGAGTGAAGTCGAGTGGTTCCCCTACTTTTTGCATCTATGTCGATGCTCTCGCTCTTACTGGGATGCGACCAGCATGGATCACGAAGACAGGAAACGGATCGCGGACGAGTGCGACAGTTACCGACAGGTCCAGGACATCCTGAACCAATCCGTAGAAACCGCCTTCAAGGACGAGATCTGGGAATACAAGCAACAAGCTAAAAGGATCGAACGTCCCGACAGAAAGTCAGACTACGTTTGGCACTGGTTAGAGAAGAGTCATGAGTACTTCGGTCTGTTTATTGGATGAACCTTTCAACACCGTGGTGGATTTGGATTCCCTGAAACGTTTGGACGTCTTGTACGCTTTCTACCACAAGTATTGGTGGTGTCGAAGGCAGATGTTCGGTTACTACAAGTTGTGTAACGCCATTCTCAACGGACTGGCCTTACTGACGGTGGCCGTGAGTATCGTCTTGGGATCCGTGTGGAAAGATGGGTACACGGTGGTAGGATTGACGGCTTTCGCCACCTTACTGAAAGGATGGAACGATTTCAAGAAGTATTCGTTCAAGATGGACATGGCCCAATTCGCTTACACGACGTACGAAAAGACGCTGACAGAACTCAGGAACTACGCTTTGGGTGGCGTGGAGGAATTGGATGGGTTTTTGACCAAGATGCAAACGTTGGACGACGTGGTGACGGATTTTACATCTCCCACGTACAACCGATACGTTCGAGACTACGCCCTACGATTAAGGCACGTGCCGCTATAAAAAATGACATCTCGGGCATCCTCTTCATTCAGAACCAACATGCCCAAGAGGTCGAGGAGAAAGAAAGCGTCTTCGAGAAGGCGTAAAACCGCTAAAACCACTAAAAGAAGACGGTACCAAAGGGGAGAAGGGATCGGCACTGTGGTGGCGGGTTTACCCAAGGCGGCTTGGGGTATCACCAAAGGCATAGAAAGCCTGAGAGCCAAACAAGAACGGGCGCATACCAAAAGGATGCAGGAACGAATGAGACGAGGTGAAAAAATTCCACACAAGGGCGAAGAGTTCCGATGCTCCATCATGTGAAAATAAAAGGACGAGACTAGCCGTCGTACACCTCACTCGACACCATGCGAGCACGGAGGAAGAGGAGACGAAGAAGGAGACAGAAAGGGGGTGATTTGGCGAGTATGATGAGAGCAGCGGGTTTGGGTTCTTTGGCTGGACCCTTCGGTTTAATGGACAAACATATCCATAAGAACAGGGGAAAGATCGAAGGAGTCTTACGCAGGATACCATTTCAAACGGCCTTCAGGCGTCGAGGAAAGCGATAAAAAGAGTACACCAATCCGCTCGTACGCATAAGTCCACGATGAAGCGGTTACGACGACAACGTCCTTTCCTGACGCGCGTCCTGAAAGAAGCCAATCGGAACAAACGTCAACGGATGTTACAAATCGCCGACAAAGATCAGATCAACGCCATCAGCGAGATGGTTCTCAATTTGCTGAAAAAGAGGATCCCCATCAACGCAACGACTTATGGGAAACTGAAAAGACATAAAAAGGTTCTGCGCGAAGTGGGTAGACGCAAAAACTCTCTCTAGCGTCGAAGAGAACATCTCCTCACCCAAAACGGAGCGGGGTTCTGGAGCGGTTTGCACGGTTGTTTCAAAGCATGTTGTGTACGGTGAAAGGACGCAGTGAGGACGGTTACCCGCTGGAGGGGATCGACGTCATACCCAATTTCCCGCCGAGAGAAGACGAGTCCCACAATACCATTCCTAAACTCGTGCAGTTGTTGCAAGACGCCAATCGTCGCGAAGCCCGATGGAAAGACTCGTACGAGTACTTGAACAAGAGGTACCACGACCTGTATCAAGAATACATGGCTTTAAAGTTCGGTGACTTCTGCCAAACCTGTCAAACGAAACGAGATACCACGCCGCCCGGTGGGTGCATCGAGTTGTGCAGGGAGTGCGGTAAAGGCAAGCGAACCGTTCGAAGTCTCGAACTCGAGTTGGAAAAGAAAGACGAATCCATACGGTACTGGCAAGACTGTTACGAGACGGCCTTGAGAGAATTGTCCGAGTTTCCTGACACGACCTTGAGTCAGAAGGTATGAACGAAGTCATGATGGTGCCCGTTCAAGAATTCAATCGTCTGCAAGATTATTACAAGGGGAAGATCAGCCAGAATGCCTTGTTGAACAAAGCCGGACATCTGGCCGCCGAAGAACATCTCATCCTGAACGACAAACGCATCCCCGACAGCATGGCCGTCAAGATGACCAAACCCATCGCCTCCGAGGAAGGGAAACTGGTGAAACGTATACGGACGGGTAAAAGCGGTCCCATCTCGTACCAGGGAACGACAGAACCCGAAGGCATGGTCGACGCACCCGTCGAAACTCTGTTGAAACAGATCCTCAAGGGAGTCAACCAACCAGCCGCAGCCCCCGTGATCATCCCACCACAACCCCTTTCTACGACAGGACTGAAAAAGGAGCTGAAAACCCCCATACCCTCCACGTCAGGTTTTAAAAAGGAGAAGAAAACCCCCAAACCCTTCAGTCCATTCGAACAGGTCACGCTAGGTAAAACTCCCCTATCGTCCAAGAAAAAAGCACCCATCTCCGATAGAGCCAGACGTGTACTGAAATCACTCGGTATCGACTACGACGACGGTGGTTACAGTCCCAAAGGCAAGGCAAAGAAGTACAAGAAGGTCAAACCGTCAGCCGCAGAAAAGTTACAAGCAGGGTGGGAAGATTTCGAAGACCCCTGGAGAAGGGGACTGGACTATGACTCGGATTAAGAAGAGGAAAAAGGCACCTCCACCCCCGAGGAGAAGTACCCGACGTCGCCGTCGCCAACGAGGGTATGGGATCGACATCCAAAAATGGTTGGCCAAGACTGGGATCGAGTTTCATTGGCCCGGTTATCAGTACATGGGACCTGGTACCAAACTGAAGAAACGTCTGGCGCGTGGAGACCCCGGGATCAACCGTCTGGACCGACTGGCCAAACAACACGACATTGACTATTCCAGGGCCAAGAACTTACAGGACAAATGGGATGCCGACACTAAGATGATCCAGGCCATCGACAAATTACCCGGACGTAAAACCATGACAGAACGCATTGTTAAGAAAATCATGCAAACCAAGAAACGTTGGAAATTGTAAAACCTTTTATTGTTGTTGTAATTAAAAGTTACACACGCTTTGTTGTTTTTCAAAAAAGAGTCTCTTTTTTTCTTTAAGACGAAAATAAATAACGTTCCAATTGATCCATAAAGTCGTTGGAGACTGGGAGATGACACAAGTTCTGCTCTACTGTGTCTTCGCGCTCGAACTGCGCGAACCATCTACCCATGTCGTGAAGCATGGATGTCATCTGATCCAGCTCCCTAGCCACTTCTACGATCCTCTCTTCCATTTCCTGTTCTTTTCGTATTCGTTTCCGTCTTTCCTGCATTTGAGTCACTCTATTTTCTTCTGCCTTTTTTCTATTTTTTCTGATTTCGGAAAGTCTCCGTTTTACAGGGTCTTCTGACTCTGACTCTGACTCTGAGCCTGATGAAGGGTTGGAGGCATAGGAGGAGGAGGAATAAGACAATCGTCTCCCACGACGTTTCGGTGGAGGGTCTTCTGGTTCCGCTAACGCGCGTTCCAACTCTGCCACCAACCCTTCATCAGGCTCAGAGTCAGAGTCAGAGGAGGAGGAGGAATAAGACAATCGTCTCCCACGGCGTTGCGGTGGGGGTGATGCTGGTAGTGTTGCAGTAGTGGTGTTTGTGCTCTTATCGGCGGCGGTCGTGGTGGAGGCGTAGGTGATGGCGCTTTCATTAGAAGTGGTCGTGGTGATGGATGATGATGATGATGATGATGATGTTATCGAGCAACCCGGAAACAAACCTCTAAGAATTTCATCCGGATCATACATATCCTCATTCCTCACCTCACGCCTCTTGTCCTTGCGTCGGTCCCAACGTCTTCTTTCTTGTTCTCGAGCTTTTTCTGGGTTTTTCCTCCTCCACTCTCGTTTGTACTCTCGAACTTTGTCGGGGTTTTTCCTCCTCCACTCTCTTTTGTACTCTCTAGCTCTTTCTGGGTTCCTCTTACTCCGCCCTGGGGTTTTTGCGGTGGGCCTGAAATCGATCAACACAATACGGGCTCTAAACAGACTCTGAAGAATCTCATCCCGATCGTGCGTGTTGCCCTTCCCTTCCCAACGATTTAGTGCATCGCGCGCCATGTCGTACATACTTGTCTTGTCCTTGCGTCGAGCACGATATCGTCTCTTCTGTTCTCGAACTTTCTCAGGATTCTTCTTTTTCCACTCTCTTACAATCTCTCTTGTTTTCACTCTCTTTCGTTTTAACGCTTCGGTGGAGCTGGCAGGCATGGTCTTTCGTAATTGACGGTCAATACAAGTTCTAAAATGGGTGTGGAAAAGGTCATAAGATTATTCATTAATATCTCAGCAAATATTTACAGGAGAATAATCTACTATATCTCATTTAAAAGAGCATAAAAATACTCTCTAGAAAAAAAGTTTTCCTTCATGGAAGCTAGCAGTAATTTTTAAACAATTTAAATAAATTAAACTTCACAAAAAAAAAAAAAAACACACACTCCGATTTTTTTATTTCTAATAAAGGCAGGGTGGCGCAGTGGAAGCGCGTTGGGCTCATAACTCAGAGGTCCGAGGATCGAAACCTCGCCCCGCCCATTTTTAATTCACATTTCTTTTTACACGTTTGGTAATCTAAAAAAAAATCACAAAAAAAAAAAAAATCTCGCATTTCCGTCACCATGGCAACAGCCAGTTGAATATTAACTCGAATCGAGTTACGCGTCTTTTCGAAAAGTGTGTTTACTCAACAAAACGAAGCTTTTTTCCAAAGTTCCTGAGCTCTACGATCCCAAAAACGATTCAAGACACATAATTCAAGAATTATTTGAGATTGCAAACGGAAAAACGGCGGTCCGAAGGGAATTTGAATTTGAATTTGAATTTGAGTAGCACATGGCGAAGGTCATGCAAGCTCACTTACCTAAAATTTTCGCTTCTAATTTCTTGCTAACCGTAAAATTACATTCGTATTTACTTCAAATTTCTTGCTAACCGTAAAATTACATTCGTATTTACTTTAAATACCTTTAGGACGTTGAAATGATGCACTTGACTTGACTTGACTTGACTTGACTTGAGTGATTTCGCAATGTCGTCGTCATGTAAGCCACATTGAAGCATTCCACGTGAAACTAGTCATGTGAAGATCGGGGACGGCGCGGATTCGCCTTATAAAGATCTGCCCAACCAAGTCACGTGTTAACCAGACCCAGGGGATAGGGGGGTATACCCCCACTCGGTCGGAGACTGGGGGCGGGTTGAGTGGGGATTACCCCCTATACCTCTCTCAGTCGGAGACTGGGGGCGGGTTGAGTGGGATTACCCCCTATACCTCTCTCAGTCGGAGACTGGGGGCGGGTTGAGTGGGGGTTACCCCTATACCTCTCTCAGTCGGAGACTGGGGGCGGGTCGAGTGAGGGTTACCCCCTATACCTCTCTCAGTCGGAGACTGGGGCGGGTCGAGTGGGAGTTACCCCTATACCTCTCTCAGTCGGAGACTGGGGCGGGTCGAGTGAGGGTTACCCCCTATACCTCTCTCAGTCGGAGACTGGGGCGGGTCGAGTGGGGGTTACCCCCCTATACCCCCTATACCCCCACTCGGTCGGAGACTGGACCCCGTTTCACCGTAGGTATAAAAAAGATCGGTTCGAACCGTTCGAGTCACTCTGAGTTTTGAACTTGTATCGAGCGCTGGAAAGAAGAAACCATGGCACAGGAGCTGACCGACGAGGAGATGAACCAACTGATGGATCAATATGAAGCAGTGACCGATGAAGAGATGAACCAACTGATGGATCAATATGAAGCAGTGAGTATAACGTTCACAAACTGAGTATAACATGCACCCTGCACCAACTCTCCCATCATCTTTGTTACACCTTCTTTTCATAGAGTTACTGGGATTGGCTACCGGAACAACTAAAGTGTTACGTGCTTGACTTAGCAACTTGGCAATGCATACGCGATCGAAGGAACGATAGACTATTGAACAAGCTTCACAAAAGAATCTTAGATTATGCTGAACTGAAAAGACGATGGGGATATGGACACATAAAAATACAGCTGTGGAAACATAGTATAGGTCAAGGTTTTCCTCAACTGTCTTTCTTTGCATGTCTTTATGTACAGATTTTCTTTGGACAATGTATCAACAAGCGTGGCGAGAAAATGAGTTTCTATCTAGGAAATGGTTTCAGGAACGCGTTCTATGGCTTAGAAAATAAAAAGCGACGTTATCTGAGACGTTTTGGAGACGTTTTGGAGACCTGACAATAAAAAACTGACCAATAAAAAACGTTGTGTTCATTGTCTTTTACAGAACAGACGAACCTACGACGAAGCCTTCCCCTTCGACGACCGAGTGATGATCCAAACCGGAGCTGGTGCAAGACCACCTCTAGAATTCGAATTAAGACCCATAGGCGCTCGACGTCACTGGAGAAACGTCCTCAACAAACAACGATTCGAAGCCACGCTCAGACAACACAGAGACGTGACTCGCGGGGAGAATCTAGGTCAAGAATTGACTCTAGCCCTTCAACGATCCATCGAGCAACAAATCGCTCAGGATCCTACCCTGACACCCGACTCCACGGTCCATTTCACCATGCAGTCCCGTGCCTTCACGCACGCCTTTCAGTCCACCACCTTCACCGTGCGCGAATTCGAAGAAGGGAGTGAAAGACTAAACACTTATCTCCAGTCTCTCGCGGCCAAACTCAACTCCAACGAAGAATTCACCCCCGACGACACGTTTACCATGGAAACCACTTTCATACGTACCCCAGGTCGTGGCAGTGGAAAAAAACGATACAAACCGAGTTGCGCCGCCGTGCGGGGAATCGTCAAACGGTCGCGCGTGACCATCCAAAACAAAGACACTCTCTGCTGCGCCCGAGCCATCGTCACCATGAAAGCCTGGGTAGACGCGAACGAGAATTCGCGTGACCAAGATTACCACAATCTTAAACAGGGACGACCCGTCCAAGAGCGATTGGCCCAAGACCTCCACCGTCGAGCCAACGTTCCCGAAGGACCCTGTGGCATTCCCGAACTGCAAAAGTTTCAGGCCGCCTTACCTGGCTACCAGCTCAAAGTCATGTCCATCGACCCACCCCACATGATCATCTACGCGGGACCCGAACCCTCGACCAAGATCATTCGTCTCGTCAAAGAAGGCGATCACTACGACGGATGCAATTCGTTCAAGGGATTCCTCGGCAAATCCTACTTCTGCGACGAATGCAATCGAGGCTACGATCACGACGACTTTAAAAATCATCCCTGCCTCGGTCAATGGTGTCCCGCCTGCAAACGAAAGGACTGTCCCGATTTCATCGAGAAAAAACGACCCCTAGCGCCAGGCAAGTTTCCCGAACCCACCGAGATCTGCCGATTGTGTCACAGACAATTCTTCGGTGACCGATGCTACAACGACCACTTGCAACGGCGGAGTCTCAGCATCCCCTCCATCTGCGACACTCACAAAAAGTGTGAGAAGTGTTGCCAAGTCTACGAATGTAAACGCAGGACAGGACGAGGAGGTAGTCGTCGTTCCCCCGATCACAAGTGCGAATGGGGCGAATGCAGCATCTGCGAAAAACAAGTCCATCTGCCGACGCACCGTTGTTACATCCAACGCCTCCCCGAAGACGAAGACGAGCCCAAAAAGAAACTCGTCCCCCGCGACAAAGTCAACGGTCGACCCTTCGAAGAATCCGGTCCCGACGATCCAGACACGAGCGTCTTGGTAGACAGAGATCCGCCCCTTGAAGTGTACTGCGACTTCGAAGCCATCACCGACGCCGAAGGGAATCAGACCCCCATTCTACTCTGCCTGGAGGACGACGAAAATGAGATATGCTACTCCTTCTACGGGCCCAACTGCACCGCCGACATGTTCGACCAACTCGAATCCCTCGCCGTCGACCACGACAATGACGAACGGAACGTCATCGTCCTCTTTCACAATCTCAAAGGCTACGACGGGATGTTCATCCTGCAACACTGTTACGCCACCCATCGAGAAGTCACTGGCCAAATCACCGTCGGCACCAAGATACTGTCCCTAAAATCCGACAGACTGACTTTCAAAGATTCCCTCTGCTTTCTCCCGTTCCCGCTGGCCAACTTTCCCGCCACCTTCGGAATCCAGGAACTGCGCAAAGGATTCTTCCCGCACAAATTCAACACCCTAGAAAACCAAGCGTACGAAGGTCCCATGCCACCGCGAGACATGTACGATCCCGACGGCATGTCCGCCAAAAAGAAAGCCGAGTTCGAACAGTGGTACCAAGAGAAAGTCGACAACGACTACCATTTCGTACTAAGGGAAGAAATGGAAGCCTACTGCGAGTCGGACGTCAAACTCCTCAAAGCGGGCTGTCAAAAGTTCCGGCAAGAATTCAAACAAAAAGCCGACTTTGATCCCATGGAGAAATGCGTCACCATCGCCTCCGCCTGCAACCGATTCTGGCGCAAGAAACTCGTCCCGATCAACACCATCGCCTCCAGACCCCCGCGAGGATGGCACGGGGCCCGATCCAATCAGTCCGTCGAAGCCCTGAAATGGCTAGCCTGGCAAGAACACTCGTTGCAACGCACGGGTCAAGGCGATCGTATCCTTACGGTGCGAAACGGGGGTGAAGTCCGACTAGCCGGTCATCTCGTGGACGGATACGATCCGACCACTCGAACCGTCTACGAATTCCACGGATGTCTATGGCACGGATGTCCTCGCTGTTTCCCGACCCATCGAGACCGATATCCCATCTGTCACGCCGATCGCACCATGCAGGAAGTCTACGAGGCCACACTCCGCAAACACGACCTTCTCAGTCGCCAAGGTTACCAGCTTTGCGTCAAGTGGGAATGCGACTGGAACCTAGAAGTCAAAACCGACCCTGATCTCAGCCAGTTTCTAGACACGTTCGAAATCGTCAAACCGCTCGAACCCCGAGAAGCTTTCTTCGGAGGGCGCACGAACGCCGTCAAACTGCATCACGTGGCCGACGGGGCTCGAGGAGAACAAATCAAGTACGTCGACGTGACGTCGCTCTACCCCTGGGTCAACAAGGGAAGCGACTACCCCGTAGGACACCCACAAATCATCGTCAACCCCGACGATCAAGACATCCATTACTACTTCGGCATGGCCAAAGTGGACATACTACCACCTCACGAACTTTACCATCCCGTTCTACCTTTTCGGCACAGGGGTAAACTCACCTTCCCACTCTGCCGATCGTGCGTGGAAGACGAAATGACCAAACCCCTCCTTGAGAAATCGCCTCGTTGCCCTCACACGTCCGAGCAACGCACGCTACGAGGGACCTGGTGCACCCCCGAAATCGAGAAAGCCGTTGCCATGGGATACACGCTCATCAAGATCCACGAAGTCTACCATTTCCCGCCAGAACAACGCCGTAGAGGACTCTTTGCCGATTACGTGAACACCTGGCTAAAAATCAAACAGGAATCCTCCGGCTACCCGAGCTGGTGTCACACCCCTCAAGACAAGACACGGTACGTGCAACAATACCGCCAGAAAGAAGGCATCGCTCTCGATCCGGCCATGATCCAGAAAAATCCCGGACGCAAAGCCACCGCCAAACTCATGCTCAACTCCTTCTGGGGCAAGTTCGGCGAAAACCTACACAAACCCACCACCCAAGTCGTCTACACCGCAGCACAACTCTTTGATCTCGTTTCCAATCACTTCAACGACATAAAACAAGTCAGAATCGCCAACGACGAAGCCCTAGAGGTCGTCTACGCCGAGCTCGAAGACAACCAACCCGATAACGGACGAATCAACATCTTCGTCGCCGCTTTCACCACCTGCTGGGCTCGGCTCAAATTATACAGCTACCTGGAACTGTTAAAGCAACAAGTTCTCTACTTTGACACCGATTCCGTCATCTACTCGCACAAACCAGGTCAAGCCGACGTTCCGCTAGGCGATTACCTCGGAGAGATGACTAACGAATTGGACGACGGTGATTACATCATCGATTTCACCTCAGCAGGACCCAAGAATTACGGGTACAAGACAAAAAATGGAAAAGTGTGCTGTAAGGTGCGTGGCTTCTCCCTCAATGTACGAGGATCCAGGCAACTCAACTATGACGTCATGAAACAAAATCTCCTCGACGAACTCGAACAACCTCTCGAGGACGGTGGACGACGCAACATCCCCGTCGTCAACCCCAACTTCTTCTACAGAAACCCAGCCACCAAACATCTCAAGGTCATCACACGCACCAAACGCTACGGACTCGTCTTCGACAAACGCGTCGTAGACACGAACACTTTCAAATCGTTTCCATACGGATACACACCCATGTAACTTCCTGTAAAAATCAATAAAAATCAATTGTTAAAACTCACTTCCTGTATATCGCCTTATTTGGACATGTTGCCCTTATTTGGGCATGGGCGCCATGTTTGACCCCCCTGGACGCCATCTTGTTTATGCAAATCGAAAATACTGCCCTCTGATTGGTCGACAGCCTTTTTTAATGATATGCATCGCCTCCTGATTGGTTACGGCCCCTATTAACGTGCTCTACTACTGAGACCGCTTTACGCGCATCGTGATTTTGACAAAATTCGGCTCGATTTCCCCGAACTTGGGCGATATTTTCCAGTCCCGAGGAGTCTAAACTAACTGCTGATGGCCTTGGTTTGCAGTGAAATGGACACAGCAAAACTTTTTGAATTTTCACTTTCTAGCCTCTCGGCCGAAATATAGCCCCAGTTCACTTTAAGAATCAAAGAGTAGCCGAGACCGCCTCACGCGCATCGTGATTTTGACAAAATCGGCTCGATATCCCCGAACTTGGGCGATATTTTCCAGTCCCGAGCAGTCTAAACTAACTGCTGATGGCCTTGGTTTGCAGTGAAATGAACAAAGTACCACTTTTTGAACGGTTGTTTTCGAGCTTCTGGGATGAAATATAGCCCCACTTCACTTTAAGACTTAAAGAGTAGGCGAGACCGCGTTACGCGCATCGTGATTTTGAGCAACTTCCGCTCGATTTTCTAGAAGTTTGGCGATATTTTCAAGTCCCGGGGACTCTAAACTAACTCCTGATGGCCTTGGTTTGATGTGAAATGGACGCAGGAAAACTTTTTGAACGCTCAGTTTCGAGCTTCTGGGCCGAAATACAACCGTACTTCACTTTAAGACTGAAATAGTATTCGAGACCTCCTTACGAGCATCGTGATTTTGACCCAGTTAAGCTCAATCTCCCGGAACTTGGGGGATGTTTTCCAGTCCGGGGGACTTTAAACTAACTCCTGTTGTCCTTGGTTTGCAGTTAAATGCACAAAGCGTAACTTTTTAAAGGTTCACTTTCGACCTTCTGGGCCGAAATATAGCCCCACTTTACTTTAAGACTGAAAGAGTAGCCGAGACTGTCTTACGCGCATCGTGGTTTTGACCAACTTCCGTTCGACTTCCCGCAACTTCGGGGATATATTCCAGTCCCGGGAGCTCTAACCTAACTCCTGATGGCCTTGGTTTGCAGTGAAATGGACAAAGCAAATTTTTTTGAACGCTCACTTTCAAGCTTCTCGGCCGAAATATAACCCTACTTCACTTTAAGACTGAAAGAGTAGCCGAGACCGCCTTACGCGCATCGTAATTTTGACCAACTTCGGCTCGATTTGCCGGAAGTTGGCGAATATTTTCAATTCCCGGGGAAGCTAAACTAACTTCCGATGGCCTTAGTTTGTAGTTAAGTGGACACAGCAAAACTTTTTGAACGCTCACTTTCGAGCTTATGGCTCGAAATATAGCCCCACTTAACTTTAAGACTGAAAGAGTAGCCGAGACCGCCTTACGTGCATCGTGATTTTGGGATACTTCGGCTGGATTTCCCGCAAATAGGGGGATATTTTCCAGTCCCGGGGACTCTAAACTAACTCCTGATGGCCTTGGTTTCATGTGAAATGGACACAGGAATACTTTTTGAACGCGCACTTTCGAGCTTGCTGGCCGAAATATAGCCCTACTTCTTTTCAAGACTGAAAGAGTTGGCGGGAGCGCCTTACGCGCATTGTGATTTTGAGGATCTTCGAATCGATCTGGCGAAACTTGGGAGATATTTTCCAGTCCCAAAGTCTCTAAACTCACTCCTGATTGTCTAAGATGTGAGTGAAATAGAAAAATTTTTGAACCCTTACTTTCGAGCTTCTGGAGTTAAATCTAAGCCCACTTTACCTTAACACTGAAAGAGTAGCCGAGACCCCCATAAGCGGATCGCGATTTTGAGTAAATTCGGGTGGATTTCCCGTAACTTGGGGGATATTTCCAGTTCCTTTGACGCTAAACTAAGTCGTGATGGCCTTGTTTTGCAGTGAAATGGACACAGCAAAACTTTTTAAACACTGAGTTTCGAGCTTCTGGGCCGAAATATTGCCCCAATTCACTTTAAGACTGAAAGAGTAGCCGAGACCGCCGTACGCGCGTCGTGATTTTGAGCAACTTCGGTTAAATTTCCCGGAACTTGCGGGATATTTTCCAGTCCCGGGGACTCTAAACTGACCCCCGACGTCCTTGGTCTGCAGTAAAATGGACACAGCAAAACTTTTTGAACGCTCACTTTTCAGCTTCTGGGCCGAAATATAGCTCCACTTCACTTTAAGTGTGAAAGAGTAGCCGAGACCGCCTTACGCCCATCGTAATTTTGACCAACTTCGGCTCGATTTCCCGGAACTTGGGGGATATTTTTCAGTCCCGCGGACTCTAAAGTAACTCCTGATGGCCTTGCTCTGGAGTGAAATGGACACAGCACAACTTTTTGAACGCTCACTTTCGAGCTTCTGGGGAGAAATATTGCCCTAGTTCACTTTAAGAATGAAACAGTAACCCGGACCGCCTTACGCGCGTCGTGATTTTGACGAATTTTGGCTCGATTACCCGGGAAATGGGGGATATTTTCCGGTACCGGGGACTCTAAACTAACTCCTGATTTCCTCGGTTTGCAGTGAAATGGACAAAGCACAACTTTTTGAACGTTCACTTTCGAGCTTCTGGGCCGAAGCATAGCCCTACTTCACTTTAAGACTGAAAGACTAGCCGTGACCGCCTTACGCGCATCGTGATTTTGGGCTACTTCGGCTCGATTTCCCGGAACTTGGGAGATAATTGCCAGTCCCGGGCACTCTAAACTAATTCCTGATGGCCTTGGTTTTCAGTGAAATGGACACAGCCAAACTTTTTGAACGTTCACTTTCGAGCTTCTGGGCCGAAATATAGCCCCACTTCACTTTAAGACTGAAAAAGTAGCCGGCACCGCCTTACGCGCATGCTAATTTTGTCGAACTTCGGCTTGATTTCCTGGGACTTGGGGGATATTTTCCAGTCCCGGAAGCTCTAAACTAACTCCTGAATGCCTTGGCTTTTCAGTGAAATGGACACAGGTAAAAGGAGCGCACGCTCGGTTTCCAGGTTGTAGGCCGAAATATAGCCCCACTTTATTTTAAGACTGAAAGTGTACACGAAACCGCCTTAAGCGCATCGAAATTTTTAGCCACTATGGCTCGATATGCCAAAACTTGGGGGATATTTTCCAGTCCCAGGGACTCTACCCAAACTCTTGATGGCCTTAGGTTTCAGTAAAATGGTCACAGGTAACAGGAGCGCACGCTCGGTGTCGAGCTTCTAGGCCGAAATGTAGCCCCAGTTCATTTTAAGACTGAAAGAGTAAACGAAACTGCCGTACGCCTATCGTAATTTTAAGAAAGTATGGCTCAATTTGCCGAAACTTGGAGGATAGCTTCCAGTCTCGAGGATTCTAAACTATCTCCTGATGGACTTAGTTCTTAGTGAAATGGACACAGGTAAAAGGAGAGCACGCTCGGTGTCGAGCTTGTAGAACCGAAATATAGCCCCACTTCATTTTCGGAGTAAACGAGTAGCCGAGACCGCCTTACGCGCGTCGTGATTTTGAGCATCTTTGGCTCGATTTGCCGGAATTCGGGCAATATTTTCCAGTCCCGAGGACTCTATGTTAACTCCTGATGAACTTAGTTTTCAGTGATATGTACACAGGCAAAAGGAGCGCACGCTCGGTGTTGAGCTTCTCGGCCGAAATATAGCCCCACTTCATTTTAAGACTGAAAGAGTAGCCGAGACCGCCTTACGCGCATCGTGATTTTGAGCAACTTTGGCTCGATATGCCAGAATTTGGGAAATATTTTCCAGTGCCAAGGACTCTAAACTAACTCCTGATGGCCTAAGATGTCAGTGAAATGGACACAGGTAAAATTAGCGCACGCCCGGTCTCGAGCTTCTAGGTCGAAATATAGCCCCCCTTAATTTTAAGACTGAAAGAGTAGCCGAGACCGCCTTACGCGCATCGTGATTTTGGGCCACTTTTGCTGGATTTCCCGGAAGTTGGCGAATAATTTAAAGTCCCGGGGACGCTAAACTAACTCCCGATGACCTTGGTTTGCAGTTTAATGAACACAGCAAAACATTCTGAACGCTCACCTTCGAGCTTCAGTGCCGCAATATAGCCCTACTTAAATTTAAGACTGAAAGAATAACCGAGAGCCCGTTACGCGTATCGTAATTTTCATCAACTTCGGCGCCATTTCCTGGAACTTGGAGAATATTTTCCAGTTCCGGGGACTCTAAACTAACTCCTGATTGCCTTGGTTTGCAGTCAAATGGACACAGCAAAACTTTTTGAACGCTCACTTTGGAGCTTGTGGGCCTAAATATAGCCACACTTCACTTTAAGACTGAAACAGTAGCCGAGACCACGTTACGCGCATCGTGATTTTGAGCAACTTCTGCTCGCTTTCCTGGAACTTGGGGAATATTTTCCAGTCCTGGGGACTCTAAACTAACTCCTGATGGCCATGGTTTGCAGTCAAATTCACACAGCACAAGTTTTTGAACGAACACTTTCGAGCTTTTAGGCCGAAATATAGTCCCACATTACTTACGACTTAAAGAGTAGCCGAGACCGGCGTGCGCGCATCGTGATTTTGAGCAACTTCGGCTCGATATTCCGGAACTTGGGGGATATTTTCCAGTCCCAGGGACTCTAAACTAACTCTTGATGGCCTTGGTTTGCAGTGAAATGGAGACAGCAAAACGTTTTGAACGCTCACCTTCAAGCTTCTGGGCCGAAATATAGCCCACTTTACTTTAATACTGAAAAAGTAGCCGAGACCGCCTTACGCGCATCGTGATTTTGACAAACTTCGGGTGGATTTCCCGGAACTTGGAGGATATTTTCCAGTCCCTTGGACGCTAAACTAGGTGCCGATGGCCTTGTTTTGCAGTGAAATGGACACAGCAAAGCTTTTTGAAGGCTCACTTTCGAGGTTGTGGGCCGAAATATAGCCATACTTTACTTTAAGACTGAAACAGTAGCCGAGACCACGTTTCGCGCATCGTGATTTTGATCAACTTCGGCTAGATTTCCCGGAACTTGCGAAATATTTTCCAGTCCCGGGGACTCTAAAGTAACTCGTGCTGGTCTTGGTTTGCAGTGAAACGGAAACAGAAAAAGTTTTTGAACGCATACTTTCGAGCTTCTGGACCGAAATAGAACCCCACTTCACTTGAAGACTGAAAGAGTAGGCGAGACCGCCTTACGTGCATCGTGATTTTGAGGAACTTCGGCTCGATTTGCCGGGACTAAGGAGATATATTCCAGTTCTGAGGACTCTAAACTAATTCCTGATGGCCTTGGTTTGCAGTAAAATGGATCCAGAAAAACTTTTTGAACACTCAATTTCGAGCTTCTGGGCCAAAATATAGCTCCCCTTTACTTTAACACTGAGAGAGTAGCCGAGACCGCCCTACGTGAATCGTGATTTTGACAAACTTCGGGTTGATTTCCCGGAACTTGGGGGATATTTTCCAGTTCCTTTGACGCTAAACTAAGTCCTGATGGCCTTGTTTTGAAGTAAAATTGACACAGCAATGCTTTTTGAACGCTCACTTTCGAGCTTGTGGGCCGAAATATAGCCACACTTTACTTTAAGACTGAAACAGTAGCCGAGACCGCATTTCGCGCATCGTGATTTTGATCAACTTCGGCTCGCTTTCCCGGAACTTGGGGAATATTTTCCAGTCCCGGGCACCCTAAACTAACTTTTGATAGCTTTGGTTTGCAATGAAATGCACACAGCAAAACTTTTTGAACGCTCACTTTCGAGCTTCTGGACAGAAATATAGCCCCACTTCACTTTAGGAATGAAAGGGTCGCCGAGACCGCTTTGGGAGCATCGTGATTTTGACGAACTTCAGCTCGATTTACCGGAACTTGGGGAATATTTTCCAGTGCCAGGGACGCTAAACTAACTCGTGATGGCCTTGTTTTTCAGTCAAAGAACACAGCAAAACTTTTTGAACGCTCACTTTCGGGCTTCTGGCCCGAAATATAGCCCCACTTCACTTTAAGACAGAAAGAGTAGCCGATACCACTTTAGGGGCATCGTGATTTTGACCAACCTCGGCTCAATTTCCCGGACCTTGGGGCATATTTTCTTGTCCCGGGGACGCTAAACTAACTCCTGATGGCCTTGGTTTGCAGTGAAGTGAACACAGCAAAACTTTTTGAACGCTCACTTTCCGGCTTCTCGCCCGAAATATAGCCCCACTTCACTCTAAGACTGAAAGAGTAGCCGACACTACCTTACGCAAATCGTGATTTTGACCAACTTCGGCTCGATTTCCCAGAAGTTGGGGGATATTTTCCAGTCCCGGGGACTCTAAACTAGCTCCTGATGGCTTTGGTTTGCAGTCAAATAAACACAGGGAAACTTTTTCAACGCTCACTTTCAAGCTCCTGGGCAGGAATAAAGCCTCACTTCACTTTAAGACTGAAACAGTAAGCGAGACCGCCTAACGCCCACCGTGATTTTGACCAACTTCGGCTAAATTTCCCTGAACTTGGGGGGATATTTTTCAGTCCCGAAGACTCTTCAGTAACCCCTGATGGCCTTCGTTTGCATTGAAATGGATACAGCAAAACTTTTTGAAGCTCACTTTTGAGCTTCTGGGCCGAAATATAGCCCCACTTCACTTTAAGACTGAAAGACTAGCCAAGACCGTCTTGCGCGCATCGTGATTTTGACCAACGTCTTCTCGATTTTGCGGAACTTGGGAAATATATTGCAGTCCCGGGGACTTTTAACTAACTCCTGATGGCCTTGGTTTGCAGTGAAATGGAGACAGCAAATTTTTTGCAGCGCTCACTTTGGAGCTTCTGGGCCGAAATAGAGCCCCACTTCACTTTAAGACTGAAAGAGTAGCCGAGGCCGCCTTAGGCGCATCGTGATTTTGACCAACTTCGGCTTGAGTTGCCAGAACTTAAAAGATATTTTCCACTCCCGGGGACTCTAAACTAACTCATGATGGCCTTGGTTTTCAGTGAAATTGAGAGAGGAAAACTTTTTGAACGCTCACTTTCGAGCTTCTCGACCGAAATATAGCCCTACTTCACTTTCAGATCTTAAAGAGTAGCCGAGACCGCCTTACGCGAATCGTTATTTTGACCAACTTCGTCTCGATTTGGCGGAACTTGGAGGATATTTTCCAGTTCCGGGGACTGTAAACTACTTCCTGAGGGCCTTGCTTTGCAGTGAAATGGGCACAGCATAACTTTTTGAACGCTCACTTTCGAGCTTCTGGGCCAAAATATACAGCCACGTCACTTTAAGACTAAAAGAGTAGCCGAGACTGCTTTACGCGCATCGTGATTTTCACAAACTTCGGCTCGATTTCCCGGAACTTGGGGGATATTTTGATGTCCCGGAGACTGTAAACTATCTCCTGATGTGGCTTGGTTCGCGGTGAAATGGACGCAGCAAAACTTTTTGAACTTTCACTTTCGAGCTTCTGGGCCGAAATATAGCCCGAGTTCACTTTAAGAATGAAAGAATAGCCGAGACCGCCTTATGCGCATCGTGATTTTTACCCACTTTGGCTCGATTTGCCAGGAAATGGGGAATATTTTCCGGTACCGGGAACTCTAAAGTAACTGCTGATTGCCTTGGTTTGCACTAAAATGGAGAGAGTAAAACTTTTTCAACGCTCCCCTTCGGGCTTCTGAGCCGAAATATAGCCCCACTTCAGTTTAAGACTGAAAGAGTAGCCGAGACCGTGTTACGCGCATCGTGATTTTGACCAACTTCGGCTCGATTTCCCGAAACTTCGGGGATATATTCAAGTTCCAAGGACTCTAAACTAACCCCTGATGGCCTTGGTCTGCAGTGAAATAGACACAGCAAATTTTTTTGAACGCTTACTTTCGAAATTCTGGGCCGAAATATAGCCCCACTTCACTTTAAGACTGAAATAGTAGCCGAGACCGCCTTAGAAGTTCCAGTCTCAAGGATTCTAAACTATCTCCTGATGGACTTAGTTCTTAGTGAAATGGACACAGGTAAAATTAGCATACGCCCGGTCTCGAGCTTCTAGGTCGAAATATAGCCCCCCTTTATTTTAAGACTGAAAGAGTAGCCGAGACCGCCTTACGCGCATCGTGATTTTGGGCCACTTTTGCTCGATTTCCCGCAAGTTGGCGAATAATTTAAAGTCCCGGGGACGCTAAACTAACTCCCGATGACCTTGGTTTGCAGTTTAATGAACACAGCAAAACATTCTGAACGCTCACCTTCGAGCTTCAGTGCCGAAATATAGCCCTACTTAAATTTAAGACTGAAAAAATAACCGAGAGCGCCATTTCCTGGAACTTGCAGAATATTTTCCAGTCCCGGGGACTCTAAACTAACTCCTGATGGCCATAGTTTGCAGTCAACTTCACACAGCACAAGTTTTTGAACGAACACTTTCGAGCTTTTAGGCCGAAATATAGTCCCACATCACTTAGACTTAAAGAGTAGCCGAGACCGGCGTGCGCGCATCGTGATTTTGACCAACTTCGGGTCGATATTCCGGAACTTGGGGGATATTTTCCAGTCCCAGGGACTCTAAACTAACTCTTGAGGGCCTTGGTTTGCAGTGAAATGGAGACAGCAAAACGTTTTAAACGCTCACCTTCAAGCTTCTGGGCCGAAATATAGCCCACTTTACTTTAATACTGAAAAAGTAGCCGAGACCGCCTTACGCGCATCGTGATTTTGACAAACTTCGGGTGGATTTCCCGGAGCTTGGGGGATATTTTCCAGTCCCTTGGACGCTAAACTAGGTGCCGATGGCCTTGTTTTGCAGTGAAATGGACACAGCAAAGCTTTTTGAAGGCTCACTTTCGAACTTCTGGACAGAAATATAGCCCCACTTGACTTTAAGAGTGAAAGGGTAGCCGAGACCGCTTTAGGAGAATCGTGATTTTGACCAACTTCAGCTCGATTTACCGGAACTTGGGGAATATTTTCCAGTGCCAGGGACGCTACACTAACTCGTGATGGCCTTGTTTTTCAGTCAAAGAACACAGCAAAACTTTTTGAACCCTCACTTTCGGGCTTCTGGGCCGAAATATAGCCCCACTTGACTTTAAGACTGAAACAGTAGCCGATACCGCATTTCGCGCATCGTGATTTTGATCAACTTCGGTTCGATTCCCCGGAACTTGGGCAATATTTTTCATTCCCGGGGACTCTAAACTAACCCCTGATGGCCTTGGTTTGCAGTGAAATGGACACAGCAAAACTTTTTGAACGCTCACTTTCGGGCTTCTGGCCCGAAATTTAGCCCCACTTCACTTTAAGACAGAAAGAGTAGCCGATACCACTTTAGGGGCATCGTGATTTTGACCAACCTCGGCTCAATTTCCCGGACCTTGGGGCATATTTTCTTGTCCCAGGGACGCTAAACTAACTCCTGATGGCCTTGGTTTGCAGTGAAATGAACACAGCAAAACTTTTTGAACGCTCACTTTCGGGCTTCTCGCCCGAAATATAGCTCCACTTCACTCTAAGACTGAAAGAGTAGCCGACACTACCTTACGCAAATCGTGATTTTGAGCAACTTCGGCTCGATTTCCCGGAAGTTGGGGGATATTTTCCAGTCCCGGGGACTCTAAACTAGCTCCTGATGGCTTTGGTTTGCAGTCAAATAAACACAGGGAAACTTTTTCAACGCTCACTTTCAAGCTCCTGGACAGGAATAAAGCCTCACTTCACTTTAAGACTGAAACAGTAAGCGAGACCGCCTAACGCGCACCGTGATTTTGACCAACTTCGGCTAAATTTCCCTGAACTTGGGGGGATATTTTCCAGTCCCGAAGACTCTTCAGTAACCCCTGATGGCCTTCGTTTGCATTGAAATGGATACAGCAAAACTTTTTGAAGCTCACTTTCGAGCTTCTGGGCCGAAATATACAGCCACGTCACTTTAAGACTAAAAGAGTAGCCGAGACTGCTTTACGCGCATCGTGATTTTGACAAACTTCGGCTCGATTTCCCTGGACTTGGGGGATATTTTGATGTCCCGGACACTGTAAACAATCTGCTGATGTGGCTTGGTTTGCGGTGAAATGGACACAGGAAAACTTTTTGGACTTTCACTTTCGAGCTTCTGCGCCGTGATATAGCCCCAGTTCACTTTAAGAATAAAAGAGTAGCCGAGACCGCCTCACGCGCATCGTGATTTTGAGAAAATTCGGCTCGATTTCCCCGATCTTGGGCGATATTTTCCAGTCCCGAGCAGTCTAAACTAACTCCTGATGGCCTTGGTTTGCAGTGAAATGAACAAGGTAATACTTTTTGAGCGCTTATTTTCGAGCTTCTGGGATGAAATATAGCCCCACTTCACTTTAAGACTAAAAGAGTAGGCGAGACCGCCTTACGCGCATCGTGATTTTGAGCAACTTCCGCTCGATTTCCTAGAAGTTTGGCGATATTTTTAAGTCCCGGGGACTCTAAACTAACTCCTGGGGGCCTTAGTTTGATGTGAAATGGACGCAGGAAAACTTTTTGAACGCTCAGTTTCGAGCTTGTGGGCCGAAATACAACCGTACTTCACTTTAAGACTGAAATAGTAGCCGAGACCTCCTTACGAGCATCGTGATTTTGACCCAGTTCAGCTCGATTTGCCGGAACTTGGGGGATATTTTCCAATCCGGGGGACTTTAAACTAACTCCTGATGTCCTTGGTTTGCAGTTAAATGCACAAAGCGTAACTTTTTAAAGGTTCACTTTCGAGCTTCTGGGCCGAAATATAGCCCCACTTTACTTTAAGACTGAAAGAGTAGCCGAAACCGTCCTACGCGCATCGTGATTTTGACCAACTTCCGTTCGATTTTCCGGAACTTCGGGGACATATTCCAGTCCCGGGGACTCTAAACTAACTGCTGATGGCCTTGGTTTGCAGTGAAATGGACACAGCACATTTATTTGAACGCTCACTTTCGAGCTTCTCGGCCGAAATATAGCCATACTTTACTTTAAGACTGAAAGAGTAGCCGAGACCGCCTTGCGCGCATCGTAATTTTGACCAACTTCGGCTCGATTTGCCGGAAGTTGGCGAATATTTTCAATTCCCGGGGAAGCTAAACTAACTTCCGATGGCCTTAGTTTGCAGTTAAAATGACACAGCAAAACTTTTTGAACGCTCACTTTCGAGCTTATGGCTCGAAATATAGCCCCACTTAACTTTAAGACTGAAAGAGTAGCCGAGACCGCCTTACGCGCATCGTGATTTTGGGATACTTCGGCTCGATTTCCCGGAAATAGGGGGATATTTTCCAGTCCCGGGGACTCTAAACTAACTCCTGATGGCCTTGGTTTCCAGTGAAATGGACACAGGAACACTTTTTGAACGCGCACTTTCGAGTTTGCTGGCCGAAATATAGCCCTACTTCTTTTTAAGACTGAAAGAGTAGGCGGGAGCGCCTTACGCGCATTGTGATTTGGAGGATCTTCGAATCGATCTGGCGAAACTTGGGAGATATTTTCCAGTCCCAAAGTCTCTAAACTCACTCCTGATTGTCTAAGATGTGAGTGAAATAGACACAAAAATTTTTGAACTCTTACTTTCGAGCTTCTGGAGTCAAATTTAAGCCCACTTTACCTTAAGACTGAAAGAGTAGCCGAGACCCCCTTAAGCGCATGGTGATTTTGACTAACTTCGGGTGAATTTCCCGTAACTTGGGGGATATTTCCAGTTCCTTTGACGCTAAATTAAGTCGTGATGGCCTTGTTTTGCAGTGAAATGGACACAGCAAAACTTCTTAAACACTCAGTTTCGAGCTTCTGGGCCGAAATATTGCCTTAATTCACTTTAAGACTGAAAGAGTAGCCGAGACCGCCGTACGCGCGTCGTGATTTTGGCCAACCTCGGTTAAATTTCCCGGAACTTGGGGGATATTTTCCAGTCGCGGGGACTCTAAACTGACCCCCGACGTCCTTGGTCTGCAGTAAAATGGACACAGCAAAACTTTTTGAACGCTCACTTTTCAGCTTCTGGGCCGAAATATAGCTCCACTTCACTTTAAGAGTGAAAGAGTAGCCGAGACCGCCTTACGCCCATCGTAAGTTTGACCAACTTCGGCTCGATTTCCCGGAACTTGGGGGATATTTTCCAGTCCCGCGAACTCTAAAGTAACTCCTGATGGCCTTGCTCTGGAGTGAAATGGACACAGCACAACTTTTTGAACGCTCACTTTCGAGCTTCTGGGGGGAAATATTGCCCCAGTTCACTTTAAGAATGAAAGAGTAACCGGGACCGCCTTACGCGCATCGTGATTTTGACCAACTTTGGCTCGATTTCCCGGGAAATGGGGGATATTTTCCGGTACCGGGGACTCTAAACTAACTCCTGATTTCTTCGGTTTGCAGTGAAATGGACACAGCACAACTTTTAAAACGCTCACTTTTAAGCTTCTGGGCCGAAGCATAGCCCTACTTCACTTTAAGACTGAAAGACTAGCCGAGACCGCCTTACGCGCATCGTGATTTTGGGCTACTTCGGCTCGATTTCCCGGAACTTGGGAGAAAATTCCCAGTCCCGGGCACTCTGGACTAATTCCTGATGACCTTGGTTTTCAGTGAAATGGACACAGCCAAACTGTTTGAACGTTCACTTTCGAGTTTTTGGGCCGAAATATAGCCCCACTTCACTTTAAGACTGAAAGAGTAGCCGGCACCGCCTTACGCGCATGCTAATTTTGTCGAACTTCGGCTTGATTTCCTGGGACTTGGGGGATATTTTCCAGTCCCGGAACCTCTAAACTAACTCCTGAATGCCTTGGTTTTTAGTGAAATGGACACAGGTAAAGGGAGCGCACGCTCGGTTTCCAGGTTGTAAGCCGAAATATAGCCCCACTTTATTTTAAGACTGAAAGTGTACACGAAACCGCCTTAAGCGCATCGAAATGTTTAGCCACTATGGCTCGATATGCCAAAACTTGGGGGATATTTTCCAGTCCCGGAGACTCTACCCTAACTCTCGATGGCCTTAGTTTTCAGTAAAATGGTCACAGGTAACAGGAGCGCACGCTCGGTGTCGAGCTTCTAGGCCGAAATGTAGCCCCAGTTCATTTTAAGACTGAAAGAGTAAACGAAACTGCCGTACGCCTATCGTAATTTTAAGAAAGTATGGCTCAATTTGCCGAAACTTGGAGGATAGCTTCCAGTCTCGAGGATTCTAAACTATCTCCTGATGGACTTAGTTCTTAGTGAAATGGACACAGGTAAAAGGAGAGCACGCTCGGTGTCGAGCTTGTAGAACCGAAATATAGCCCCACTTCATTTTCGGAGTAAACGAGTAGCCGAGACCGCCTTACGCGCATCGTGATTTTGAGCATCTTTGGGTCGATTTGCCGGAATTCGGACAATATTTTCCAGTTCCGAGGACTCTATGTTAACTCCTGATGAACTTAGTTTTCAGTGATATGTACACAGGCAAAAGGAGCGCACGCTCAGTGTTGAGCTTCTCGACCGAAATATAGCCCCACTTCATTTTAAGACTGAAAGAGTAGCCGAGACCGCCTTACGCGCATCGTGATTTTGAGCAACTTTGGCTCGATATGCCAGAATTTGGGAAATATTTTCCAGTGCCAAGGACTCTAAACTAACTCCTGATGTCCTAAGATGTCAGTGAAATGGACACAGGTAAAATTAGTGCACGCCCGGTCTCGAGCTTCTAGGTCGAAATATAGCCCCCCTTAATTTTAAGACTGAAAGAGTAGCCGAGACCGCCTTACGCGCATCGTGATTTTGGGCCACTTTTGCTCGATTTCCCGGAAGTTAGCGAATAATTTAAAGTCCCGGGGACGCTAAACTAACTCCCGATGACCTTGGTTTGCAGTTTAATGAACACAGCAAAACATTCTGAACGCTCACCTTCGAGCTTCAGTGCCGCAATATAGCCCTACTGAAATTTAAGACTGAAAGAATAACCGAGAGCCCGTTACGCGCATCGTAATTTTCATCAACTTCGGCGCCATTTCCTGGAACTTGGAGAATATTTTCCAGTTCCGGGGACTCTAAACTAACTCCTGATTGCCTTGGTTTGCAGTCAAATGGACACAGCAAAACTTTTTGAACGCTCACTTTCGAGCTTGTGGGCCTCAATATAGCCACACTTCACTTTAAGACTGAAGCAGTAGCCGAGACCGCGTTACGCGCATCGTGATTTTGAGCAACTTCTGCTCGCTTTCGTGGAACTTGGGGAATATTTTCCAGTCCCGGGGACTCTAAACTAACTCCTGATGGCCATAGTTTGCAGTGAAATTCACACAGCACAAGTTTTTGAACGAACACTTTCGAGCTTGTAGGCCGAAATATAGTTCCACATCACTTAGACTTAAAGAGTAGCCGAGACCGGCGTGCGCGCATCGTGATTTTGACCAACTTCGGGTCGATATTCCGGAACTTGGGGGATATTTTCCAGTCCCAGGGACTCTAAAGTAACTCTTGATGGCCTTGGTTTGCAGTGAAATGGAGACAGCAAAACTTTTTCAACGCTCACCTTCAAGCTTCTGGGCCGAAATATAGACCACTTTACTTTAATACTGAAAAAGTAGCCGAGACCGCCTTACCCGCATCGTGATTTTGACAAACTTCGGGTGGATTTCCCGGAACTTGGGGGATATTTTCCAGTCCCTTGGACGCTAAACTAGGTGCCGATGGCCTTGTTTTGCAGTGAAATGGACACAGCAAAGCTTTTTGAAGGCTCACTTTCGAGGTTGTGGGCCGAAATATAGCCATACTTCACTTTAAGACTGAACCAGTAGCCGAGACCACGTTTCGCGCATCGTGATTTTGATCAACTTCGGCTCGAATTCCCGGAACTTGCGAAATATTTTCCAGTCCCGGGGACTCTAAACTAACTCGTACTGGCTTTGGTTTGCAGTGAAACGGAAACAGAAAAAGTTTTTGAACGCATACTTTCGAGCTTCTGGACCGAAATAGAACCCCACTTCACTTGAAGACTGAAAGAGTAGCCGAGACCGCCTTACGTGCATGGTGATTTGGAGCAACTTGGGCTCGATTTGCCGGAACTAAGGGATATATTCCAGTTCTGAGGACTCTAAACTCATTCCCGATGGCTTTGGTTTGCAGTAAAATGGACCCATCAAAACTTTTTGAACCCTCAATTTCCAGCTTCTGGGCCAAAATATAGTCCCCCATTACTTTAACATTGAAAGAGTAGCCGAGACCGCCTTACGTGCATCGTGATTTTGACAAACTTCGGGTTGATTTCCTGGAACTTGGGGGATATTTTCCAGTCCCGGGGACTCTCAACTAACTCCTACTTGTCTTGGTTTGCAGTGAAATGGACACAGCGAAAGTTTTTGAACGCCCACTCTCGAGCTTCTGGGCCGAAATAGAGCCCCATTTTACTTTAAGACTGAAAGAGTAGGCGAGACCGTCTAGAGCGAATCGTGATTTTGACCAATTTCGCGTTTATTTCCCGAAACTTGGTGGATATATTCCAGTCAAAGAGACTCTACAGTAACTCCTGATGGCCTTGGTTCTCAGTGAAATAGACAGAGAACAACTTTGGAGCTTCTGGGCAGAAATATAGCCCCACTTTACTTTAAGACTGAAAGAGTAGATGAGACCGCCTTACGCGCATCGTAAGTTTGACGAACTTCGAATGGATTTCCCGGAACTTGGGGGATATTTTGCAGTCCCTTGGACGCTAAACTAAGTCCTGATGACCTTGTTTTGAAGTAAAATGGACACAAGAAAACTTTTTGAACGCTCACTTTCGAGCTTGTGGGCCGAAATATAGCCACACTTCACTTTAGGACTGACACAGTAGCCGAGACCACGTTACGCGCATCATGAATTTGATCAACTTCGGCTCGATTTCCCGGGACTTGGGGGATATTCTCCAGTCCCGGGGACTCTAAACTAACTTCTGATTGCCTTGGTTTGCACTGAAAGTGACAGAGCAAAACTTTTTAAACACTCACTTTCGAGCTTCTAGGCCGAAATATAGCCCCACTTCACTTTAAGACTGAAAGAGTAGCCGAGACCACCTTACGCACATCGTGATTTTGACCAACTTCGGCTCGATTTACCGGAACTTGGGGGACATTGTCCAGTCCCGAGGACTCTTAAGTAACCCCTGAAGGCCTTGGTTTGCATTGAAATGGATACAGTAAAACTTTTTGAACGCTCACTTTTGAGCTTGTGGGCCGAAATATAGCCCCACTTCACTTTAAGACTGAAAGACTAGCCGAGACCGTCTTACGCGCATCGTAATTTTGACCAACGTCTTCTCGATTTTCCGGAACTTGGGGGATATATTCCATTTCCGCGGGCTCTAAACTAACTCCTGATGGCCTTGGTTTTCAGTGAAATGGACAAAGGAAAGCTTTTTGAACACTCTTTCTTTGTAGCTTCTGGGCCGAAATAGAATCCCACTTCACTTTCAGACTGAAATAGTAGCCGAGACCGCCTCACGCCCATCGTGAGTTAGACCAAGTTCAGCTCCATTTCACGCAACTTTTGGGATATTTTCCAGTCCGGGGGCTCTAAACTAACTTCGGATGGCCTTGGTTTGCACTGAAATGCGCACAGCATAAATTTTTGAACGCCCACTTTGGAGCTTCTGGGCCGAAATATAGCCCCACTTCACTTTAAGACTGAAAGAGTAGCCGAGATCGCCTTACGCGCATCGTGATTTTGACCATTTTCGAATCGATTTCTCGGAACTTGGGGGATATTTTCCAGTCCCGGAGACTCTAAACTAACTCCTGATCGCATTGCTTTGCATTGAAATGGACAGAGCAAAACTTTTTGAACGCTCACTTTCGAGCTTGTGGGCCGAAATATAGCCACACTTTACTTTAAGACTGAAACAGTAGCCGAGACCGCATTTCGCGCATCGTGATTTTGATCAACTTCGGCTCGCTTTCCCGGAACTTGGGGAATATTTTCTTGTCCCGGGGACGCTAAACTAACTCCTGATGGCCTTGGTTTGCAGTGAAATGAACACAGCAAAACTTTTTGAACGCTCACTTTCGGGCTTCTCGCCCGAAATATAGCCCCACTTCACTCTAAGACTGAAAGAGTAGCCGACACTACCTTACGCAAATCGTGATTTTGACCAACTTCGACTCGATTTCCCGGAAGTTGGGGGATATTTTCCAGTCCCGGGGACTCTAAACTAGCTCCATATGGCTTTGGTTTGCAGTCAAATAAACACAGGGAAACTTTTTCAACGCTCACTTTCAAGCTCCTGGGCAGGAATAAAGCCTCACTTCACTTTAAGACTGAAACAGTAAGCGAGACCGCCTAACGCGCACCGTGATTTTGACCAACTTCGGCTAAATTTCCCTGAACTTGGGGGGATATTTTCCAGTCCCGAAGACTCTTAAGTAACCCCTGATGGCCTTCGTTTGCATTGAAATGGATACAGCAAAACTTTTTGAAGCTCACTTTTGAGCTTCTGGGCCGAAATATAGCCCCACTTCACTTTAAGACTGAAAGACTAGCCAAGACCGTCTTGCGCGCATCGTGATTTTGACCAACGTCTTCTCGATTTTGCGGAACTTGGGAAATATATTGCAGTCCCGGGGACTCTAAACTAACTCCTGATGGCCTTGGTTTGCAGTGAAATGGAGACAGCAAATTTTTTGCAGCGCTCACTTTGGAGCTTCTGGGCCGAAATAGAGCCCCACTTCACTTTAAGACTGAAAGAGTAGCCGAGGCCGCCTTAGGCGCATCGTGATTTTGACCAACTTCGGCTTGAGTTGCCAGAACTTAAAAGATATTTTCCACTCCCGGGGACTCTAAACTAACTCATGATGGCCTTGGTTTTCAGTGAAATTGAGAGACGAAAACTTTTTGAACGCTCACTTTCGAGCTTCTGGACCGAAATATAACCCTACTTCAACTTGAGACTCAAAGAGTAGCCGAGACCGCCTTACGCGAATCGTTATTTTGACCAACTTCGTCTCGATTTGGCGGAACTTGGAGGATATTTTCCAGTTCCGGGGACTGTAAACTATTTCCTGAGGGCCTTGCTTTGCAGTGAAATGGGCACCGCATAACTTTTTGAACGCTCACTTTCGAGCTTCTGGGCCAAAAGATACAGCCACGTCACTTTAAGACTAAAAGAGTAGCCGAGACTGCTTTACGCGCATCGTGATTTTGGCAAACTTCGGCTCGATTTCCCGGAACTTGGGGGATATTTTGATGTCCCGGAGACTGTAAACTATCTGCTGATGTGGGTTGGTTCGCGGTGAAATGGACACAGCAAAACTTTTTGAACTTTCACTTTCGAGCTTCTGGGCCGAAATATAGCCCGAGTTCACTTTAAGAATGAAAGAATAGCCGAGACCGCCTTACGCGCATCGTGATTTTGACCAACTTTGGCTCGATTTCCCAGGAAATGGGGAATATTTTCCGGTACCGGGGACTCTAAAGTAACTCGTGATTGCCTTAGTTTGCATTGAAATGGAGAGAGCAAAACTATTTCAACGCTCCCCTTCGGGCTTTTGAGCCGAAATATAGCCCCACTTCAGTTTAAGACTGAAAGAGTAGCCGAGACCGTCTTACGCGCATCGTGATTTTGACCAACTTCGGCTTGAGTTGCCAGAACTTAAGGGATATTTTTTAGTCCCGCGGACTCTAAACTAACTCATGATGGCCTTGGTTTTCAGTTAAATTGAGAGAGCAAAACTTTTTGAACGCTCACTTTCGAGCTTCTGGGCCGAAATAAACAGCCACGTCACTTTAAGACTAAAAGAGTAGCCGAGACTGCTTTACGCGCATCGTGATTTTGACAAACTTCGGCTCGATTTCCCGGGAATTGGGGGATATTTTGATGTCCCGGACACTGTAAACAATCTGCTGATGTGGCTTGGTTCGCGGTGAAATGGACACAGCAAAACTTTTTGAACTTTCACTTTCGAGCTTCTGGGCCGAAATATAGCCCCAGTTCACTTTAAGAATCAAAGAGTAGCCGAGACCGCCTTACGCGCATCGTGATTTTGACAAACTTCGGCTCGATTTCCCCGAACTTGGGCCATATTTTCCAGTCCCGAGGAGTCTAAACTAACTGCTGATGGCCTTGGTTTGCAGTGAAATGAACACAGCAAAACTTTTTGAATTTTTGCTTTCTAGATTCTCGACCGAAATATAACCCCAATTAACTTTAAGAATGAAAGAGTAGCCGAGACCGCCTTACGCGCATCGTGATTTTGACAAAATTCGGCTCGATTTCCCCGAACTTGGGCGATATTTTCCAGTCCCGAGCAGTCTAAACTAACTCCTGATAGCCTTGGTTTGCAGTGAAATGAACAAGGTAACACTTTTCGAACGCTTATTTTCGAGCTTCTGGGATGAAATATAGCCCCACTTCACTTTAAGACTGAAAGAGTAGGCGAGACCGCCTTACGCGGATCGTGATTTTGAGCAACTTCCGCTCGATTTCCTAGAAGTTTGGCGATATTTTCAAGTCCCGGGGACTCTAAACTAACTCTTGATGGCTTTGGTTTGATGTGAAATGGACGCAGGAAAACTTTTTGAACGCTCAGTTTCGAGCTTGTGGGCCGAAATACAACCGTACTTCACTTTAAGACTGAAATAGTAGCCGAGACCTCCTTACGAGCATCGTGATTTTGACCCAGTTCAGCTCGATCTCCCGGAACTTGGGGGATATTTTCCAGTCCGGGGGACTTTAAACTAACTCCTGATGTCCTTGGTTTGCAGTGAAATGCACAAAGCGTAACTTTTTAAAGGTTCACTTTCGAGATTCCGGGCCGAAATATAGCCCCACTTTACTTTAAGAATGAAAGAGTAGCCGAGACCGTCCTACGCGCATCGTGATTTTGACCAACTTCCGTTGGATTTCCAGGAACTTCGGGGATATATTCCAGTCCCGGGGACTCTAAACTAACTGCTGATGGCCTTGGTTTGCAGTGAAATGGACACAGCACATTTTTTGAACGCTCACTTTCGAGCTTCTTGGCCGAAATATAGCCCTACTTCACTTTAAGACTGAAAGACTAGCCGAGACCGCCTTACAAGCATCGTAATTTTGACCAACTTCGGCTCGATTTGCCGGAAGTTGGCGAATATTTTCAATTCCCGGCGAAGCTAAACTAACTTCCGATGGCCTTAGTTTGCAGTTAAAAGGACACGGCAAAACTTTTTGAACGCTCACTTTCGAGCTTATGGCTCGAAATATAGCCCCACTTAACTTTAAGACTGAAAGAGTAGCCGAGACCCCCTTACGCGCATCGTGATTTTGGGATACTTCGGCTCGATTTCCCGGAAATAGGGGGATATTTTCCAGTCCCGGGGACTCTAAACTAACTCCTGATGGCCTTGGTTTCCAGTGAAATGGACACAGGAACAGTTTTTGAACGCGCACTTTCGAGCTTGCTGGCCGAAATATAGCCCTACTTTTTTTAAGACTGAAAGAGTAGGCGGGAGTGCCTTACGCGCATTGTGATTTTGAGGATCCTCGGCTCGATCTGGCGAAACTTGGGAGATATTTTCCAGTCCCAAAGTCTCTAATCTCACTCCTGATTGTCTAAGATGTGAGTGAAATAGACACAAAAATTTTTGAACCCTTACTTTCGAGCTTCTGGAGTCAAATTTAAGCCCACTTTACCTTAAGACTGAAAGAGTAGCCGAGACCCCCTTAAGCGCATGGTGATTTTGAGTAACTTCGGGTGAATTTCCCGTAACTTGGGGGATATTTTCAGTTCCTTTGACGCTAAACTAAGTCGTGATGGCCTTGTTTTGCAGTGAAATGGAGACAGCAAAACTTTTTAAACACTCAGTTTGGAGCTTCTGGGCCGAAATATTGCCCCAATTCACTTTAAGCCTGAAAGAGTAGCCGCGACCGCCGTACGCGCGTCGTGATTTTGACCAACTTCGGTTAAATTTCCCGGAACTTGGGGGATGTCTTCCAGTCCCGGGGGACTCTAAACTGACCCCCGACGTCCTTGGTCTGCAGTAAAATGGACACAGCAAAACTTTTTGAACGCTCGCTCTTGAGCGTTCTGGGCCGAAATATAGCTCCACTTCACTTTAAGAGTGAAAGAGTAGCCGAGACCGCCTTACGCCCATCGTAAGTTTGACCAACTTCGGCTCGATTTCCCGGAACTTGGGGAATATTTTCCAGTCCTGCGGACTCTAAAGTAACTCCTGATGGCCTTGCTCTGGAGTGAAATGGACACAGCACAACTTTTTGAACGCTCACTTTCGAGCTTCTGGGGGGAAATATTGCCCCAGTTCACTTTAAAAATGAAAGAGTAACCGGGACCGCCTTACGCGCATCGTGATTTTGACCAACTTTGGCTCGATTTCCCGGGAAATGGGGGATATTTTCCGGTACCGGGGACGCTAAACTAACTCCTGATTGCCTCGGTTTGCAGTGAAATGGACACAGCACAACTTTTAAAACGCTCACTTTTGAGTTTCTGGGCCGAAGCATAGCCTTACTTCACTTTAAGACTGAAAGACTAGCCGAGACCGCCTTACGCGCATCGTGATTTTGGGCTACTTCGGCTCGCTTTCCCGGAACTTGAGAGATAATTCCCAGTCCCCGCCACTCTGAACTAATTCCTGATGGGCTTGGTTTTCAGTGAAATGGACACAGCCAAACTTTTTGAACGTTCACTTTCGAGCTTCTGGGCCAAAATATAGCCCCACTTCACTTTAAGACTGAAAGAGTAGCCGGGACCGCCTTACGCGCATGCTAATTTGGTCGAACTTCGGCTTGATTTCCTGCGACTTGGGGGATATTTTCCAGTCCCGGGGACTCTCAACTAACTCCTGCTTGTCTTGGTTTGCAGTGAAATGGACACAGCGAAAGTTTTTGAACGCTCACTCTCGAGCTTCTGGGCCGAAATAGAGCCCCATTTTACTTTAAGACTGAAAGAGTAGGCGAGACCGTCTTGAGCGAATCGTGATTTTGACCAATTTTGCATTTATTTCCCGAGACTTGGGGGATATATTCCAATCAAAGGGACTCTACAGTAACTCCTGATGGCCTTGGTTTTCAGTGAAATGGACAGAGCACAACTTTGCAGCTTCTGGGCAGAAATATAGCCCCACTTTACTTTAAGACTGAGAGAGTAGATGAGACCGCCTTACGCGCATCGTAATTTTGACGAACTTCGAATGGATTTCTCGGAACTTGGGGGATATTTTGCAGTCCCTTGGACGCTAAACTAAGTCCTGATGGCCTTGTTTTGAAGTAAAATGGACACAACAAAATTTTTTGAACGGCCAATTTCGAGCTTGTGGGTCGAAATATAGCCACACTTCACTTTAGGACTGACATAGTAACCGAGACCACGTTACGCGCATCATGAATTTGATCAACTTCGGCTAGATTTCCCGGGACTTGGGGGATATGTTCCAGTCCCGGGGACTCTAAACTAACTTCTGATGGCCTTGGTTTGCACTGAAAGTGACAGAGCAAAACTTTCTAAACACTCACTTTCGAGCTTCTGGGCCGAAATATAGCCCCACTTCACTTTAAGACTGAAAGAGTAGCCGAGACCGACTTGCTCGCATCGTGAGTTTGACAAACTTCCGGTCGATATTCAGGAACTTGGGGGATATTTTCTAGTCCCAGGAACTCTAAACTAAGTTCTCATGGCCTTGGTTTGCAGTGAAATGGACAGAGGAAAACTTTTTGAACGCTCACCTTCGAGCTTCCTGGCCGAAATAAAGCCCCACTTTACTTTAAGACTTAAAGAGTAACCGAGACCACCTTACCCTAAACTAACTTTTGATACCCTTGGTTTGCAGTGAAATGCACACAAGAAAACTTTTTGAACGCTCACTTTCGAGCTTCTGGACAGAAATATAGCCCCACTTCACTTTAAGACTGAAACAGTAGCCGATACCGCTTTGGGAGCATCGTGATTCTGACCAACTTCAGCTCGATTTACCGGAACTTGGGGAATATTTTCCAGTCCCTGGGACGCTAAACAAACTCGTGATGGCCTTGTTTTTCAGTCAAAGAACACAGCAAAACTTTTTGAACGCTCACTTTCGGGCTTCTGGGCCGAAATATAGCCCCACTTCACTTTAAGACAGAAAGAGTAGCCGAGACCACTTTAGGGGCATCGTGATTTTGACCAACCTCGGCTCAATTTCCCGGACCTTGTGGCATATTTTCTTGTCCCGGGGACGCTAAACTAACTCCTGATGGCCTTGGTTTGCATTGAAATGAACACAGCAAAACTTTTTGAACGCTCACTTTCGGGCTTCTCGCCCGAAATATAGCCCCACTTCACTCTAAGACTGAAAGAGTAGCCGACACTACCTTACGCAAATCGTGATTTTGACCAACTTCGGCTCGATTTCCCGGAAGTTGGGGGTTATTTTCCAAACCCCGGGACACTAAACTAGCTCCTGATGGCTTTGGTTTGCAGTGAAATGGACACAGCAAAACTTTTTGAACGCTCACTTTCGAGCTTGTGGGCCGAAATATAGCCACACTTTACTTTAAGACTTAAAAAGTAGCCGAGACCGCATTTCGCGCATCGTGATTTTGATCAACTTCGGCTCGCTTTCCCGGAATTTGGGAATATTTTCCAGTCCCGGGGACCCTAAACTAACTTTTGATAGCTTTGGTTTGCAGTAAAATGCACACAGCAAAACTTTTTGAACGGTCACTTTTGAGCTTTCGACAGAAATATAGCCCCACTTGACTTTAAGACTGAAAGGGTAGCCGAAACCGCTTTGGGAGCATCGTGATTTTGACCAACTTCAGCTCGATTTACCAGAACTTGGGGAATATTTTCCAGCCCCGGGGACCCTAAACCAACTTTTGATAGCTTTGGTTTGCAGTGAAACGAACACAGCAAAACTTTTTGAACGCTCACTTTCGGGCTTCTGGCCCGAAATATAGCCCCACTTCACTTTAAGACAGAAAGAGTAGTCGAGACCACTTTAGGGGCATCGTGATTTTGACCAACCTCGGCTCAATTTCCCGGACCTTGGGGCATATTTTCTTGTCCCGGGGACGCTGAACTAACTCCTGATGGCCTTGGTTTGCAGTGAAATGAACACAGCAAAACGTTTTGAACGCTCACTTTCGGGCTTCTCGCCCGAAATATAGCCCCACTTCACTCTAAGGCTGAAAGAGTAGCCGACACTACCTTACGCAAATCGTGATTTTGACCAACTTCGACTCGATTTCCCGGAACTTGGGCAATATTTTCCAGTCCCGGGGACTCTAAACTAGCTCCTGATGGCTTTGGTTTGCAGTCAAATAAACACAGGGAAACTTTTTGAACGCTCACTTTCAAGCTCCTGGGCAGGAATAAAGCCTCACTTCACTTTAAGACTGAAACAGTAAGCGAGACCGCCTAACGCGCACCGTGATTTTGACCAACTTCGGCTAAATTTCCCTGAACTTGGGGGGATATTTTCCAGTCCCGAAGACTCTTAAGTAACCCCTGATGGCCTTCGTTTGCATTGAAATGGATACAGCAAAACTTTTTGAAGCTCACTTTTGAGCTTCTGGGCCGAAATATAGCCCCACTTCACTTTAAGACTGAAAGACTAGCCGAGACCGTCTTGCGCGCATCGCGATTTTGACCAACGTCTTCTCGATTTTGCGGAACTTGGGAAATATATTGCAGTCCCGGGGACTCTAAAATTAACTCCTGATGGCCTTGGTTTGCAGTGAAATGGAGACAGCAATTTTTTTGCAGCACTCACTTTGGAGCTTCGGGGCCGAAATAGAGCCCCACTTCACTTTAAGACTGAAAGAGTGGCCGAGGCCGCCTTAGGCGCATCGTGATTTTGACCAACTTCGGCTTGAGTTGCCAGAACTTAAAAGATATTTTCCACTCCCCGGGACTCTAAACTAACTCATGATGGCCTTGGTTTTCAGTGAAATTGAGAGAGGAAAAGTTTTTGAACGCTCACTTTCGAGCTTCTGGACCGAAATATAGCCCTACTTGACTTTCAGACTCAAAGAGTAGCCGAGACCGCCTTACGCGAATCGTTATTTTGACCAACATCGTCTCGATTTGGCGGAACTTGGAGGATATTTTCCAGTTCCGGGGACTGTAAACTACTTCCTGAGGGTCTTGCTTTGCAGTGAAATGGGCACAGCATAACTTTTTGAAGGCTCACTTTCGAGCTTCTGGGCCAAAATATACAGCCACGTCACTTAAGACTAAAAGAGTAGCCGAGACTGCTTTACGCGCATCGTGATTTTGACAAACTTCGGCTCGATTTCCCGGAACTTGGGGGATATTTTGATGTCCCGGAGACTGTTAACTATCTCCTGATGTGGCTTGGTTCGCGGTGAAATGGACACAGCAAAACTTTTTGGACTTTCACTTTCGAGCTTCTGGGCCGAAATATAGCCCGAGTTCACTTTAAGAATGAAAGAATAGCCGAGACCACCTTACGCGCATCGTTATTTTGACCAACTTTGGCTCGATTTCCCAGGAAATGGGGAATATTTTCCGGTACCGGGGACTGTAAATTAACTGGTGATTGCCTTGGTTTGCATTAAAATGGAGAGAGCAAAACTATTTCAACGCTCCCCTTCGGGCTTCTGAGCCGAAATATAGCCCCGCTTCAGTTTAAGACTGAAAGAGTAGCCGAGACCGTCTTACGCGCATCGTGATTTTGACCAACTTCGGCTCGATTTCCCGAAACTTCGGGGATATATTCAAGTTCCAAGGACTCTAAACTAACCCGTGATGGCCTTGGTCTGCAGTGAAATAGACACAGCAAATTTTTTTGAACGCTTACTTTCGAAATTCTGGGCCGAAATATAGCCCCTTTTCACTTTAAGACTGAAATAGTAGCCGAGACCGCCTTAGACGCATCGTGATTTTGACCAACTTCGGCTTGAGTTGCCAGAACTTAAGGGATATTTTTTAGTCCCGCGCACTCTAAACTAACTCATGATGGCCTTGGTTTTCAGTTAAATTGAGAGAGCAAAACTTTTTGAACGCTCACTTTCGAGCTTCTGGGCCGAAATATACAGCCACGTCACTTTAAGACTAAAAGAGTAGCCGAGACTGCCTTACGCGCATCGTGATTTTGACAAACTTCGGCTCGATTTCCCGGGACTTGGGGGATATTTTGATGTCCCGGACACTGTAAACAATCTGCTGATGTGGCTTGGTTTGCGGTGAAATGGGCACAGCAAAACTTTTTGAACTTTCACTTTCGAGCTTCTGGGCCGAAATATATTCCCAGTTCACTTGAAGAATCAAAGAGTAGCCGAGACCGCCTTACGCACATCGTGATTTTGACAAACTTCCGTTCGATTTCACGGAACTTCGGGGATATATTCCAGTCCCGGGAGCTCTAAACTAACTGCTGATGGCCTTGGTTTGCAGTGAAATGGACACAGCAAAGCTTGTTGAACCCTCACTTTCGAGGTTGTGGGCCGAAATATAGCCATACTTCACTTTAAGACTGAAACAGTAGCGGAGACCACGTTTCGCGCATCGTGATTTTGATCAACTTCGGCTCGATTTCCCGGAACTTGCGAAATATTTTCCAGTCCCGGGGACTCTAAACTAACTCATGCTGGTCTTGGTTTGCAGTGAAATGAACAAGGTAACACTTTTTGAACGCTTATTTTCGAGCTTCTGGGATGAAATATAGCCCCACTTCACTTTAAGACTGAAAGAGTAGGCGAGACCGCCTTACGCGCATCGTCATTTTGAGCAACTTACGTTTTATTTTCTAGCATTTTGGCGATATTTTCAAGTCCCGGGGACTCTAAACTAACTCCTGATGGCCTTGGTTTGATGTGAAATGGACGCAGGAAAACGTTTTGAACGCTCAGTTTCGAGCTTCTGGGCCGAAATACAACCGTACTTCACTTTAAGACTGAAATAATAGCCGACACCTCCTTACGGGCATCGTGATTATGACCCAGTTCAGCTCGATTTCCCGGAACCTAGGGGATATTTTCCAGTCCGGGGGACTTTAAACTAACTCCTGATGGCCTTGGTTTGCAGTTAAATGCACAAAGCGTAACTTTTTAAAGGTTCACTTTCGAGCTTCTGGGCCAAAATATAGCCCCACTTTACTTTAAGACTGAAAGAGTAGCCGAGACCGTCTTACGCGCATCGTGATTTTGACCAACTTCCGTTGGATTTCCCGGAACTTCGGGGATATATTCCAGTCCCGGGGACTCTAAACTAACTGCTGATGGCCTTGGTTTGCAGTGAAATGGACACAGCACATTTTTTGAACGCTTACTTTCGAGCTTCTCGGCCGAAATATAGACCTACTTCACTTTAAGACTGAAAGAGTAGCCGAGACCGCCTTACGCGCATCGTAATTTTGACCAACTTCGGCTCGATTTGCCGGAAGTTGGCGAATATTTTCAATTCCCGGAAAAGCTAAACTAACTTCCGATGGCCTTAGTTTGCAGTTAAAAGGACACAGCAAAACTTTTTGAACGCTCACTTTCGAGCTTATGGCTCGAAATATAGCCCCACTTAACTTTAAGACTGAAAGAGTAGCCGAGACCACCTTCCGCGCATCGTGATTTTGGTATACTTCGTCTCGATTTCCCGGAAATAGGGGGATATTTTCCAGTCCCGGGGACTCTATACTAACTTCTGATGGCCTTGGTTTCCATTGAAATGGACACAGGAACACTTTTTGAACGCGCACTTTCGAGCTTGCTGGCTGAAATATAGCCCTACTTCTTTTTAAGACTGAAAGAGTTGGCGGGAGCGCCTTACGCGCATTGTGATTTTGAGGATCTTCGGCTCGATCTAGCGAAACTTGGGAGATATTTTCCAGTCCCAAAGTCTCTAAACTCACTCCTGATTGTCTAAGATGTGAGTGAAATAGACACAAAAATTTTTGAACCCTTACTTTCGAGCTTCTGGAGTTAAATCTAAGCCCACTCTACCATAAGACTGAACGAGTAGCCGAGACCCCCTTAAGCGCATGGTGATTTTGAGTAGCTTCGGGTGGATTTCCCGTAACGTGGGGGATATTTCCAGTTCCTTTGACGCTAAACTAAGTCGTGATGGCCTTGTTTTGCAGTGAAATGGAGACAGCAAAACTTTTTAAACACTCAGTTTGGAGCTTCTGGGCCGAAATATTGCCCCAATTCACTTTAAGACTGAACGAGTAGCCGAGACCGCCGTACGAGCGTCGTGATTTTGACCAACTTCTATTAAATTTCCCGGAACTTGGGGGATATTTTCCAGTCCCGGGGACTCTAAACTGACCCCCGACGTCCTTGGTCTGCAGTAAAATGGACACAGCAAAACTTTTTGAACGCTCACTTTTGAGCGTCTTGGCCGAAATATAGCTCCACTTCACTTTAAGAGTGAAAGAGTAGCCGAGACCGCCTTACGCCCATCGTAAGTTTGACCAACTTCGGCTCGATTTCCCGGAACTTGGGGGATATTTTCCAGTCCCGCGGACTCTAAAGTAACTCCTGATGGTCTTGCTCTGGAGTGAAATGGACACAGCACAACTTTTTGAACGCTCACTTTCGAGCTTCTGGGGGGAAATATTGCCCCAGTTCACTTTAAGAATGAAGGAGTAACCGGGACCGCCTTACGCGCATCGTGATTTTGACCAACTTTGGCTCGATTTCCCGGGAAATGGGGGATATTTTCCGGTACCGGGGACTATAAACTAACTCCTGATTGCCTCGGTTTGCAGTGAAATGGACACAGCCAAACTTTTTGAACGTTCACTTTCGAGCTTCTGAGCCGAAGCATAGCCCCACTTCACTTTAAGACTGAAAGAGTAGCCGGCACCGCCTTACGCGCATGCTAATTTTGTCGACCTTCGGCTTGATTTCCTGGGACTTGGGGGATATTTTCCAGTCCGGGAAGCTCTAAACTAACTCCTGAATGCCTTGGTTTTTAGTGAAATGGACACAGGTAAAGGGAGCGCACGCTCGGTTTCCAGGTTGTAGGCCGAAATATAGCCCCACTTTATTTTAAGACTGAAAGTGTACACGAAACCGCCTTAAGCGCATCGAAATTTTTAGCCACTATGGCTCTATATGCCAAAACTTGGGGGATATTTTCCAGTCCCGGGGACTCTACCCTAACTCTTGATGGCCTTAGTTTTCAGTAAAATGGTCACAGGTAACAGGAGCGCACGCTCGGTGTCGAGCTTCTATGCCGAAATGTAGCCCCAGTTCATTTTAAGACTGAAAGAGTAAACGAAACTGCCGTACGCCTATCGTAATTTTAAGAAAGTATGGCTCAATTTGCCGAAACTTGAAGGATAGCTTCCAGTCTCGAGGATTCTAAACTATCTCCTGGTGGACTTAGTTCTTAGTGAAATGGACACAGGTAAAAGGAGCGCACGCTCGGTGTCGAGCTTGTAGAACCGAAATATAGCCCCACTTCATTTTCGGAGTAAACGAGTAGCCGAGACCGCCTTACGCGCATCGTGATTTTGAGCATCTTTGGCTCGATTTGCCGGAATTCGGGGAATATTTTCCAGTCCCGAGGACTCTATGTTAACTCCTGATGAACTTAGTTTTCAGTGATATGTACACAGGCAAAAGGAGTGCACGCTCGGTGTTGAGCTCCTCGGCCGAAATATAGCCCATCTTCATTTAAGACTGAAAGAGTAGCCGAGACCGGCTTACGCGCATCGTGATTTTGAGCAACTTTGGCTTGATCTGGCAGAATTTGGGAAATACTTTCCAGTCCCAAGGACTCTAAACTAACTCCTGATGGCCTAAGATGTCAGTGAAATGGACACAGGTAAAATTAGTGCACGCCCGGTCTCGAGCTTCTAGGTCGAAATATAGCCCCTCTTAATTTTAAGACTGAAAGAGTAGCCGAGACCGCCTTACGCGCATCGTGATTTTGGGCCCCTTTTGGTCGATTTCTCGGAAGTTGGCCAATAATTTAAAGTCCCGGGGACGCTAAACTAACTCCCGATGACCTTGCTTTGCAGTTTAATGAACACAGCAAAACATTCTGAACGCTCACCTTCGAGCTTCAGTGCCGCAATATATCCCTACTTAAATTTAAGACTGAAAGAATAACCGAGAGCCCCTTACGCGCATCGTAATTTTCATCAATTTCGGCGCCATTTCCTGGAACTTGGAGAATATTTTCCAGTCCCGGGGACTCTAAACTAACTCCTGATGGCCATGGTTTGCAGTCAAATTCACACAGCACAAGTTTTTGAACGAACACTTTCGAGCTTTTAGGCCGAAATATAGTCCCACATCACTTACGACTTAAAGAGTAGCCGAGACCGGCGTGCGCGCATCGTGATTTTGAGCAACTTCGGCTCGATATTCCGGAACTTGGGGGATATTTTCCAGTCCCAGGGACTCTAAACTAACTCTTGATGGCCTTGGTTTCCAGTGAAATGGAGACAGCAAAACTCTTTCAACGCTCACCTTCAAGCTTCTGGGCCGAAATATAGCCCACTTTACTTTAATACTGAAAAAGTAGCCGAGACCGCCTTACGCGCATCGTGATTTTGACAAACTTCGGGTGGATTTCCCGGAGCTTGGGGGATATTTTCCAGTCCCTTGGACGCTAAACTAGGTGCCGATGGCCTTGTTTTGCAGTGAAATAGACACAGCAAAGCTCTTTGAAGGCTCACTTTCGAGGTTGTGGGCCGAAATATAGCCAGACTTCACATTAAGACTGAAACAGTAGCCGAGACCACGTTTCGCGCATCGTGATTTTGATCAACTTCGGCTCGATTTCCCGGAACTTGCGAAATATTTTCCAGTCCCGGGGACTCTAAACTAACTCGTGCTGGTCTTGGTTTGTAGTGAAAGGGAAACAGAAAAAGTTTTTGAACGCATACTTTCGAGCTTCTGGACCGAAATAGAACCCCACTTCACTTGAAGACTGAAAGAGTAGCCGAAACCGCCTTACATGCATGGTGATTTTGAGCAACTTCGGCTCAATTTGCCGGAACTAAGGGGATATATTCCAGTTCTGAGGAGTCTAAACTAATTCCTGATGGCCTTGGTTTGCAGTAAAATGGAGCCAGCAAAACTTTTTCAACGCTGAATTTCCAGCTTCTCGGCCAAAATATAGCCCCCCATTACTTTAACACTGAAAGAGTAGCCGAGATCGCCTTACGTGCATTGTGATTTTGACAAACCTCGGGTTGATTTCCCGGAACTTGGGGGATATTTTCCAGTCCTGGGGACTCTCAACTAACTCCTACTTGTCTTGGTTTGCAGTGAAATGGACGCAGCGAAAGTTTTTGAACCCTCACTCCCGAGCTTCTGGGCCGAAATAGAGGCCCATTTTACTTTAAGACTGAAAGAGTAGGCGAGACCGTCTTGACCGAATCGTGATTTTGACCAATTTCGCCTTTATTTCCCGAAACTTGGGGGATATATTCCAGTCAAAGGGGCTCTACAGTAACTCCTGAGGGCCTTGGTTTTCAGTGAAATGGACAGAGCACAACTTTGGAGCTTCTGGGCAGAAATATAGCCCCACTTTACTTTAAGACTGAAAGAGTAGATGAGACCGCCTTACGCGCATCGTAAGTTTGACGAACTTCGAATGGATTTCTCGGAACTTGGGGGATATTTTGCAGTCCCTTGGACGCTAAACTAAGTCCTGATGGCCTTGTTTTGAAGTAAAATGGACACAACAAAACTATTTGAACCCTCACTTTCTCGCTTGTGGGCCGAAATATAGCCACACTTCACTTTAGGACTGACACAGTAGCCGAGACCACGTTACGCGCATCATGAATTTGATCAACTTCGGCTCGATTTCCCGGGACTTGGGGGATATTCTCCAGTACCGGGGACTCTTAAGTAACCCCTGATGACCTTGGTTTGCACTGAAAGTGACAGAGGAAAACATTTTGAACGCTCACTTTTAAGCTTCTGGGCCGAAATATAGCCCCACTTCACTTTAAGACTGAAAGAGTAGCCGAGACCGTCTTGCGCACATCGTGATTTTGACCAACTTCGGGTGGGTTTCCCGGAACTTGGGGGATATATTCCATTTCAGCGGGCTGTAAACTAACTCCTGATGGCCTTGGTTTTCAGTGAAATGGACAAAGAAAAGCTTTTTGAAAACTCTCTTTGTAGCTTTTGGGCCGAAATAGAATCCCACTTCTCTTTCAGACTGAAATAGTAGCCGAGACCGCCTCACGCGCATCGTGAGTTAGACCAAGTTCAGCTCGATTTCACGCAACTTTTGGGATATTTTCCAGTCCGGGGGTACTGTAAACTAACTCCGGATTGCCTTGGTTTGCACTGAAATGCGCACAGCATAAATTTTTTAACACCCACTTTGGAGCTTCTGGGACGAAATATAGCCCCACTTCACTTTAAGACTGAAAGAGTAGCCGAGATCGCCTTACGCGCATCGTGATTTTCACCATTTTCGGCTCGCTTTCTCGGAACTTGGGGGATATTTTCCAGCCCCGGGGACTCTAAACTAACTCCTGATCGCCTTGCTTTGCATTGAAATGGACAGAGCAAAACTTTTTGAACGCTCACCTTCGAGCTTCCTGGACGAAATAAAGCCTCAGTTTACTTTAAGACCTAAAGAGTAACCGAGACCACCTTACGCGCATTGTGATTTTGACAAACTTCGGGTGGATCTCCCAGAACTTGGGGAACATTTTCCAGTCCCTTGGACGCTAAACTAAGTCCTGATGGCCTTGTTTTGCATTGAAATGGACAGAGCAAAACTTTTTGAACGCTCACTTTCGAGCTTGTGGGCCGAAATATAGCCACACTTTACTTTAAGACTGAAACAGTAGCCAAGACCGCATTTCGCGAATCGTGATTTTGATCAACTTCGGCTCGCTTTCCCGGAACTTGGGGAATATTTTCCAGTCTCGGGGACCCTAAACTAAGTCCTGATGACCTTGTTTTGCAGTGAAATGGACACAATAGAAGTTTTTGAACGCTCACTTTCTAGGTTGTGGGCCGAAATATAGGCACACTTGACTTTTAGACTGAAACAGTAGCCGAGACCACGTTACGCGCATCATGAATTTGATCAACTTCGGCTCCAGTTCCCGGGAATTGGGGGATATGTTTCAGTCCCGGGGACTCGAAACTAACTCCTGATGGCCTTGGTTTGCATTGAAATGGACACAGCACAATTTTTTGAAGGCACACTTTCGAGATTCTGGGCCGAAATATAGCCCCACTTCACTTAAGACTGAATGAGTAGCCGATACCGCCTTGCTCGCATCGTGAGTTTGACATACTTCCGGTCGATATTCCGGAACTTGGGGGATATTTGCCACTCCCAGGAGCTCTAAACTAACTCCTCATGGCCTTGGTTTGCAGTGAAATGGACAGAGCAAAACTTTTTGAACGCTCACTTTCGAGCTTCTTGGCCGAAATAAAGCTCCACTTTACTTTAAGACTTAAAGAGTAACCGAGACCACCTTACGCGCATTGTGATTTTGACAAACTTCGGGTGGATCTCCCGGAACTTGGGGAACATTTTCCAGTCCCTTGAACGCTAAACTAAATCATGATGGCCTTGTTTTGCAGTGAAATGGACACAGCAAAACTTTTTGAACGCTCACTTTCGAGCTTGTGGGCCGAAATATAGCCACACTTTACTTTAAGACTGAAACAGTAGCCGAGACCACATTTCGCGCATCGTGATTTTGATCAAATTCGGCTCGCTTTCCCGGAACTTGGGGAATATTTTCCAGTCCCGGGGACCCTAAACTAACTTTTGATAGCTTTGGTTTACAGTGAAATGCACACAGCAAAACTTTTTGAACGCTCACTTTCGAGCTTCTGGACAGAAATATAGCCCCACTTGACTTTAAGACTGAAAGGGTAGTCGAGACCACTTTGGGAGCATCGTGATTTTGACCAACTTCAGCTCGATTCACCGGAACTTGGGGAATATTTTCCAGTGCCAGGGACGCTAAACTAACTCGTGATGGCCTTGTTTTTCAGTCAAAGAACACAGCAAAACTTATTAAACGCTCACTTTCGGGCTTCTGGGCCGAAATATAGCCCAACTTCACTTTAATACTGAAACAGTAGCCGATACCGCATTTCGCGCATCGTGATTTTGATCAACTTCGGCTCGATTCCCCGGAATTTGGGCAATCTTTTTCAGTCCCAGGGACTCTAAACTAACCCCTGATGGCCTTGGTTTGCAGTGAAATGGACACAGCAAATTTTTTTGAACGCTTACTTTCGAAATTCTGGGCCGAAATATAGCCCCACTTCACTTTAAGACTGAAATAGTAGCCGAGACCGCCTTAGACGCATCGTGATTTTGACCAACTTCGGCTTGAGCTGCCAGAACTTAAGGGATATTTTTTAGTCCCGCGGACTCTAAACTAACTCATGATGGCCTTGGTTTTCAGTTAAATTGAGAGAGCAAAAGTTTTTGAACGCTCACTTTCGAGCTTCTGGCCCGAAATATACAGCCACGTCACTTTAAGACTAAAAGAGTAGCCGAGACTTCTTTACGGGCATCGTGATTTTCACAAACTTCGGCTCGATTTCCCGGGACTTGGGGGATATTTTGATGTCCCGGACACTGTAAACAATCTGCTGATGTGGCTTGGTTTGCGGTGAAATGAACACAGCAAAACTTTTTGAACTTTCACTTTCGAGCTTCTGGGCCGAAATATAGCCCGAGTTCTCTTTAAGAATGAAAGAATAGCCGAGACCGCCTTACGCGCATCGTGATTTTGACCAACTTTGGCTCGATTTCCCAGGAAATGGGGAATATTTTCCGGTAACGGGGACTCTAAAGTAACTCCTGATTGCCTTGGTTTGCATTGAAATGGAGAGAGCAAAACTTTTTCAACGCTCCCCTTCGGGCTTCTGAGCCGAAATATAGCCCCACTTCAGTTTAAGACTGAAAGAGTTAGCGAGACCGTCTTACGCGCATCGTGATTTTGACCAACTTCGGCTCGATTTCCCGAAACTTCGGGGATATATTCATTTTCCAAGGACTCTAAACTAACCCCTGATGGCCTTGGTCTGCAGTGAAATGGACACAGCAAATTTTTTTGAACGCTTACTTTCGAAATTCTGGGCCGAAATATAGCCCCACTTCACTTTAAGACTGAAATAGTAGCCGAGACCGCCTTAGACGCATCGTGATTTTGACCAACTTCGGCTTGAGTTGCCAGAACTTAAGGGATATTTTTTAGTCCCGCGGACTCTAAACTAACTCATGATGGCCTTGGTTTTCAGTTAAATTGAGAGAGCAAAAGTTTTTGAACGCTCACTTTCGAGCTTCTGGGCCGAAATATAGCCCCAGTTCACTTTAAGAATGAGAGAGTAGGCGAGACCGCCTTACGCACATCGTGATTTTGACAAAATTCGGCTCGATTTCCCCGAACTTGGGCGATATTTTACGGTCCCGAGGAGTCTAAAGTAACTGCTGATGGCCTTGGTTTGCAGTGAAATGAACACAGCAAAACTTTTTGAACTTTCACTTTCGAGCTTCTGGGCCGAAATATAGCCCCAGTTCACTTTAAGAATGTGAGAGTAGGCGAGACCGCCTCACGCGAATTGTGATTTTGACAAATTCGGCTCGATTTCACCGAACTTAGGCGATATTTTCCAGTACCGAGCAGTCTAAACTAACTCCTGATGGCCTTGGTTTGCAGTGACATGAACAAAGTAACACTTTTTGAACGCTTTTTTTCGAGCTTCTGGTATGAAATATAGCCCCACTTCACTTTAAGACTGAAAGAGTAGGCGAGACCGCCTTACGCGCATCGTGATTTTGAGCAACTTCCGCTCGATTTTCTAGAAGTTTGGCGATATTTTCAAGTCCCGGGCACTCTAAACTAACTCCTGATGGCCTTGGTTTGCTGTGAAATGCACGCAGGAAAACGTTTTGAACGCTCAGTTTCGAGCTTGTGGGCCGAAATACAACCGTACTTCACTTTAAGACTGAAATAGTAGCCGAGACCTCCTTACGAGCATCGTGATTTTGACCCAGTTCAGCTCGATCTCCCGGAACTTGGGGGACATTTTCCAGTCCGAGGGACTTTAAACTAACTCCTGATGTCCTTGGTTTCCACTTAAATGCACAAAGCGTAACTTTTTAAAGGTTTACTTTCGAGCTTCTGGGCCGAAATATAGCCCCACTTTACTTTAAGACTGAAAGAGTAGCCGAGACCGTCTTACGCGCATCGTGATTTTGACCAACTTCCGTTCGATTTCCCGGAACTTCGGGCATATATTCCAGTCCCGGGGACTCTAAACTAACTGCTGATGGCCTTGGTTTGCAGTGAAATGGACACAGCACATTTTTTTGAACGCTCACTTTCGAGCTTCTCGGCCGAAATATAGCCCTACTTCCCTTTAAGACTGAAAGAGTAGCCGAGACCGCCTTACGCGCATCGTAATTTTGACCAACTTCGGCTCGATTTGCCGGAAGTTGGCGAATATTTTCAATTTCCGGGGAAGCCTAACTAACTTCCGATGGCCTTAGTTTGCAGTTAAATGGACACAGCAAAACTTTTTGAACTCTCACTTTCGAGCTTATGGCTCGAAATATAGCCCCACTTAACTTTAAGACTGAAAGAGTAGCCGAGACCGCCTTACGTGCATCGTGATTTTGGGATACTTTGGCTCGATTTCCCGGAAATAGGGGGATATTTTCCAGTCCCGGAGACTTTAAACTAACTCCTCATTGCCTTGGTTTCCAGTGAAATGGACACAGGCACACTTTTTGAACGCGCACTTTCGAGCTTGCTGGCCGAAATATAGCCCTACTTCTTTTTAAGACTGAAAGAGTATGCGGGAGCGCCTTACGCGCATTGTGATTTGGAGGATCTTCGAATCCATCTGGCGAAACTTGGGAGATATTTTCCAGTCCCAAAGTCTCTAAACTCACTCCTGATTGTCTAAGATGTGAGTGAAATAGACACAAAAATTTTTGAACCCTTACTTTCGAGCTTCTGGAGTTAAATCTAAGCCCACTCTACCATAAGACTGAACAAGTAGCCGAGACCCCGTTAAGTGGATCGCGATTTTGAGTAACTTCGGGTGGATTTCCCGTAACTTGGGGGATATTTCCAGTTCCTTTGACGCTAAACTAAGTCGTGATGGCCTTGCTTTGCAGTGAAATGGACACAGCAAAACTTTTTAAACACTCAGTTTCAAGCTTCTGGGCCGAAATATTGCCCCAATTCACTTTAAGACTGAAAGAGTAGCCAAGACCGCCGTACGCGCGTCGTGATTTTGACCAACTTCGGTTAAATTTCCCGGAACTTGGGGGATATTTTCCAGTCCCGGGGACTCTAAACTGACCCCCGACGTCCGTGGTCTGCAGTCAAATGGATACAGCAAAACTTTTTGAACGCTCACTTTTGAGCTTCTGGGCCGAAATATAGCTCCACTTCACTTTAAGAGTGAAAGAGTAGCCGAGACCGCCTTACGCCCATCGTATTTTTGACAAACTTCGGCTCCATTTCCCGGAACTTGGGGGATATTTTCAAGTCCCGCGGACTCTAAAGTAACTCCTGATGGCCTTGCTCTGGAGTGAAATGGACACAGCACAACTTTTTGAACGCTCACTTTCGAGCTTCTGGGGGGAAATATTGCCCCACTTCACTTTAAGAATGAAAGAGTAACCCGTACCACCCTACGCGCGTCGTGATTTTGACCAACTTTGGCTCCATTTCCCGGGAAATGGGGGATATTTCCCGGCATCGGGGACTCTAAACTAACTCCTGATTGCCTCGGTTTGCAGTGAAATGGACACAGCACAACTTTTTGAACGCTCACTTTTGAGCTTCTGGGCCGAAGCATAGCCCTACTTCACTTAAAGACTGAAAGACTAGCCGTGACCGCCTTACGCGCATCGTGATTTTGGGCTACTTCGGCTCGCTTTCCCGGAACTTGGGAGATAATTCCCAGTCCCGGGCACTCTAAACTAATTCCTGATGGCCTTGGTTTTCAGTGAAATGGACACAGCCAAACTTTTTGAACGTTCACTTTCGAGCTTCTGGGCCGAAATATAGCCCCACTTCACTTTAAGACTGAAAGAGTAGCCGGGACCGCCTTACGCGCATGCTAATTTTGTCGAACTTCGACTTGATTTCCTGGGACTTGGGGGATATTTTCCAGTCCCCTAAGCTCTAAACTAACTCCTGAATGCCTTGGCTTTTAGTGAAATGGACACAGGTAAAAGGAGCGCACGCTCGGTTTCCAGGTTGTAGGCCGAAATATAGCCCCACTTTATTTTAAGACTTAAAGTGTACACGAAACCGCCTTAAGCGCATCGAAATTTTTAGCCACTATAGCTCTATATGCCAAAACTTGGGGGATATTTTCCAGTCCCGGGGACTCTACCCTAACTCTTGATGGCCTTAGTTTTCAGTAAAATGGTCACAGGTAACAGGAGCGCACGCTCGGTGTCGAGCTTCTAGGCCGAAATGTAGCTCCAGTTCATTTTAAGACTGAAAGAGTAAACGAAACTGCCGTACGCCTATCGTAATTTTAAGAAAGTGTGGCTCAATTTGCCGAAACTTGGAGGATAGCTTCCAGTCTCGAGGATTCTAAACTATCTCCTGATGGACTTAGTTCTTAGTGAAATGGACACAGGTAAAAGGAGCGCACGCTTGGTGTCGAGCTTTTAAAACCGAAATATAGCCCCACTTCATTTTCGGAGTAAACGAGTAGCCGAGACCGCCTTACGCGCATCGTGATTTTGAGCATCTTTGGCTCGATTTGCCGGAATTCGGGGAATATTTTCCAGTCCCGAGGACTCTATGTTAACTCCTGATGAACTTAGTTTTCAGTGATATGTACACAGGCAAAAGGAGTGCACGCTCGGTCTTGAGCTCCTCGGCCGAAATATAGCCCCACTTCATTTTAAGACTCAAAGAGTAGCCGAGACCGCCTTCCGCGCATCGTGATTTTGAGCAACTTTGGCTCGATCTGCCAGAATTTGGGAAATATTTTCCAGTGCCAAGGACTCTAAACTAACTCCTGATGGCCTAAGATGTCATTGAAATGGACACAGGTAAAATTAGCGCACGCCCGGTCTCGAGCTTCTAGGTCGAAATATAGCCCCTCTTAATTTTAAGACTGAAAGAGCAGCCGAGACCGCCTTACGCGCATTGTGATTTTGGGCCCCTTTTGCTCGATTTCGCGGAAGTTGGGGAATAATTTAAAGTCCCGGGGACGCTAAACTAACTCCCGATGACCTTGGTTTGCAGTTTAATGAACACAGCAGAACATTCTGAACGCTCACCTTCAAGCTTCAGCGCCGCAATATAGCGCTACTTAAATTTAAGACTGAAAGAATAACCGAGAGCCCGTTACGCGCATCGTAATTTTCATCAACTTCGGCGCCATTTCCTGGAACTTGGAGAATATTTTCCAGTTCCGGGGACTCTAAACTAACTCCTGATTGCCTTGGTTTGCAGTCAAATGGACACAGCAAAACTTTTTGAACGCTCACTTTCGAGCTTGTGGGCCTAAATATAGCCACACTGCACTTTCAGACTGAAACAGTAGCCCAGACCGCGTTACGCGCATAGTGATTATGAGCAACTTCTGCTCACTTTCTTGCAACTTGGGGAATATTTTCCTGTCCCAGGGACTCTAAACTAACTCCTGATGACCATGGTTTGCAGTGAAATTCACACAGCACAAGTTTTTGAACGAACACTTTCGAGCTTTTAGGCCGAAATATAGTCCCACATTACTTACGACTTAAAGAGTAGCCGAGACCGGCGTGCGCGCATCGTGATTTTGACCAACTTCGGGTCGATATTCCGAACTTGGGGGATATTTTCCAGTCCCAGGGACTCTAAACTAACTCTTGACGGCCTTGGTTTGCAGTGAAATGGAGACAGGAAAACTTTTTCAACGCTCACCTTCAAGCTTCTGGGCCGAAATATAGCCCACTTTACTTTAATACTGAAAAAGTAGCCGAGACCGCCTTACGCGCATCGTGATTTTGAGAAACTTCGGGTGGATTTTCCGAAACTTGGGGGATATTTTCCAGTCCCTTGGACGCTAAACTAGGTGCCGATGGCCTTGTTTTGCAGTGAAATAGACACAGCAAAGCTTTTGGAAGGCTCACTTTCAAGGTTGTGGGCCGAAATATAGCCATACTTCACTTTAAGACTGAAACAGTAGCCGAGACCACGTTTCGCGCATCGTGATTTTGATCAACTTCGGCTCGATTTCCCGGAACTTGCGAAATATTTTCCAGTCCCGGGGACTCTAAAGTAACTCGTGCTGGTCTTGGTTTGCAGTGAAACGGAAACAGAAAAAGTTTTTGAACGCATACTTTCGAGCTTCTGGACCGAAATAAAACCCCAGTTCACTTGAAGACTGAAAGAGTAGCCGAGACCGCCTTACGTGCATCGTGATTTTGAGCAACTTCGGCTCGATTTGCCGGAACTAATGGGATATATTCCAGTTCTGAGGAGTCTAAACTAATTCCTGATGGCCTTGGTTTGCAGCAAAATGGAGGCAGCAATGCTTTTTGACCGCTCAATGTCGAGCTTCTGGGCCAAAATATAGCCCCGCATTACTTTAACACTGAAAGAGTAGCCGAGACCGCCTTACGTGCATGGTGATTTTGACAAACTTCGGGTTGATTTCCCGAAACTTGGGGGATATTTTCCAGTCCCGTGGACTCTCAACTAACTCCTGCTTGTCTTGGTTTGCAGTGAAATGGACACAGCGAAAGTTTTTGAACGCTCACTCTCGAGCTTCTGGGCCGAAATAGAGCCCCATTTTACTTTAAGACTTAAAGAGTAGGCGAGACCGTCTTGAGCGAATCGTGATTTTGACCAATTTCGCGTTTATTTCCCGAAACTTGGGGGATATATTCCAGTCAAAGGGACTCTGCAGTAACTCCTGATGGCCTTGGTTTTCAGTGAAATGGACAGAGCACAACTTTGCAGCTTCTGGGCAGAAATATAGCCCCACTTTACTTTAAGACTGAAAGAGTAGATGAGACCGCCTTACGCGCATCGTAATTTTGACGAACTTCCAATGGATTTCCCGGAACTTGGAGGATATTTTGCAGTCCCTTGAACGCTAAACTAAGTCCTGATGGCCTTGTTTTGAAGTAAAATGGACACAACAAAACTTTTTGAACGCTCAATTTCTAGGTTGTGGGCCGAAATATAGCCACACTTCACTTTAGGACTGACACAGTAGCCGAGACCACGTTACGCGCATCATGAATTTGATCAACTTCGGCTCGATTTCCCGGGACTTGGCGGACATTTTCCAGTCCCGGGGACTCTAAACTAACTTCTGATGGCCTTGGTTTGCACTGAAATGCGCACAGCATAAATTTTTGAACGCTCACTTTCGAGCTTGTGGGCAGAAATATAGCCACACTTTACTTTAAGACTGAAACAGTAGCCGAGACTGCATTTCGCGCATCGTGATTTTGATCAAGTTCGGCTCGCTTTCCCGGAACTTGGGGAATATTTTCCAGTCCCGGGGACCCTAAACTAAGTCCTGATGGCCTTCTTTTGAAGTTAAATGGACACAGCAAAAGTTTTTGAACGCTCACTTTCTAGCTTGTGGGCCGAAATATAGGCACACTTCACTTTTAGACTGAAACAGTAGCCGAGACCACGTTACGCGCATCATGAATTTGATCAACTTCGGCTCCAATTCACGGGACTTGGGGGATATATTCCAGTCCCGGGGACTCTAAAGTAACTCCTGATGGCCTTAGTTTGCATTGAAATGGACACAGCACAATTTTTTGAACGCACATTTTCGAGCTTCTGGGCCGAAATATAGCCCCACTTCACTTAAGACTGAAAGAGTAGCCGATACCGCCTTGCTCGCATCGTGAGTTTGACAAACTTCCGGTCGATATTCCGGAACTTGGGGGATATTTTCCAGTCCCAGGAGCTCTAAACTAACTCCTCATAGCCTTGGTTTGCAGTGAAATGGACAGAGCAAAACTTTTTGAACGCTCACCTTCGAGCTTCCTGGCCGAAATAAAGCCCCACTTTACTTTAAGACTTAAAGAGTAACCGAGACCAGCTTACGCGCATTGTGCTTTTGACAAACTTCGGGTGGATCTCCCGGACCTTGGGGAACATTTTCCAGTCCCTTGGACGCTAAACTAAGTCCTGATGGCCTTGCTTTGCAGTGAAATGGACACAGCAAAACTTTTTGAACGCTCACTTTCGAGCTTCTGGACAGAAATATTGCCCCACTTCACGTTAGGAATGAAAGGGTCGCCGAGACCGCTTTGGGAGCATCGTGATTTTGACCAACTTCAGCTCGACTTACCGGAACTTGGGGAATATTTTCCAGTGCCAGGGACGCTAAACTAACTCGTGATGGCCTTGTTTTTCAGTCAAAGAATACAGCAAAACTTTTTGAACGCTCATATTCGGGCTTCTGGCCCGAAATATAGCCCCACTTCACTTTAAGACAGAAAGAGTAGCCGAGACCACTTTAGGGGCATCGTGATTTTGACCAACCTCGGCTTAGTTTCCCGGACATTGGGGCATATTTTCTTGTCCCGGAGACGCTAAACTAACTCCTGATGGCCTTGGTTTGCAGTGAAATGAACACAGCAAAACTTTTTGAACGCTCACTTTCGGGCTTCTCGCCCGAAATATAGCCTACTTCACTCTAAGACTGAAAGAGTAGCCGACACTACCTTACGCAAATCGTGATTTTGAGCAACTTCGACTCGATTTCCCAGAAGTTGGGGGATATTTTCCAGTCCTGGAGACTCTAAACTAGCTAGAAATGGCTTTGGTTTGCAGTCAAATAAACACAGGGAAACTTTTTGAACCCTCACTTTCAAGCTCCTTGGCAGGAATAAAGCCTCACTTCACCTTAAGACTGAAACAGTAAGCGAGACCGCCTAACGCGCACCGTGATTTTGACCAACTTCGGCTAAATTTCCCGGAACTTAGGGAGATATTTTCCAGTCCCGAAGAGTCTTAAGTAGCCCCTGAGGGCCTTCGTTTGCATTGAAATGGATACAGCAAAACTTTTTGAAGCTCACTTTTGAGCTTCTGGGCCGAAATATAGCCCCACTTCACTTTAACACTGAAAGACTAGCCAAGACCGTCTTGCGCGCATCGTGATTTTGACCAACGTCTTCTCGATTTTCCGCAACTTGGGAAATATATTGCAGTCCCGGGGACTCTAAACTAACTCCTGATGGCCTTGGTTTGCAGTGAAATGGACACAGCAAATTTTTTGCAGCGCTCACTTTGGAGCTTCTGGGCCGAAATAGAGCCCCACTTCACTTTAAGACTGAAAGAGTAGCCGAGGCCACCTTAAGCGCATCGTGATTTTGACCAACTTCGGCTTGAGTTGCCAGAACTTAAAAGATATTTTCCACTCCCGGGGACTCTAAACTCACTCATGATGGCCTTGGTTTTCAGTGAAATTGAGAGAGGAAAACTCTTTGAACGCTCACTTTCGAGCTTCTGGACCGAAATATAGCCCTACTTCACTTTCAGACTCAAAGAGTAGCCGAGACCGCCTTACGCGAATCGTTATTTTGACCAACTTCGTCTCGATTTGGCGGAACTTGGAGGATATTTTTCAGTTCCGGGGACTGTAAACTACTTCCTGAGGGCCTTGCTTTGCAGTGAAATGGGCACAGCATAACTTTTTGAAGGCTCACTTTCGAGCTTCTGGGCCGAAATATACAGCCACGTCACTTTAAGACTAAAAGAGTAGCCGAGACTGCTTTACGCGCATCGTGATTTTCACAAACTTCGGCTCGATTTCCCTGGACTTGGGGGATATTTTGATGTCCCGGAGACTGTAAACTATCTCCTGATGTGGCTTGGTTCGCAGTGAAATGGACACAGCAAAACTTTTTGAACTTTTACTTTCGAGCTTCTGGGCCGAAATATAGCCCGAGTTCACTTTAAGAATGAAAAAATAGCCGAGATCGCCTTACGCGCATCGTGATTTTGATCAACTTTGGCTCGATTTCCCAGGAAATGGGGAATATTTTCCGGTACTGGGGACTCTAAACTAACTCCTGATTGCCTTGATTTGCACTGAAATGGAGAGAGCAAAACTATTTCAACGCTCCCCTTCGGGCTTCTGAGCCGAAATATAGCCCCACTTCAGTTTAAGACTGAAAGAGTTAGCGAGACCGTCTTACGCGCATCGTCATTTTGACCAACTTCGGCTCGATTTCCCGAAACTTCGGGAATATATTCACATTCCAAGGACTCTAAACTAACCCCTGATGGCCTTGGTCTGCAGTGAAATGGACACAGCAAATTTTTTTTAACGCTTACTTTCGAAATTCTGGGCCGAAATATAGCCCCACTTCACTTTAAGACTGAAATAGTAGCCGAGACCGCCTTAGACGCATCGTGATTTTGACCAACTTCGACTTGAGTTGCCAGAACTTAAGGGATATTTTTTAGTCCCGCGGACTCTAAACTAAGTCATGATGGCCTTGGTGTTTAGCTAAATTGAGAGAGCAAAACTTTTTGAACGCTCACTTTCGAGCTTCTGGGCCGAAATATACAGCCACGTCACTTTAAGACTAAAAGAGTAGCCGAGACTGCTTTACGCACATCGTGATTTTGACAAACTTCGGCTCGATTTCCCTGGACTTGGGGGATATTTTGATGTCCCGGACACTGTAAACAATCTGCTGATGTGGCTTGGTTTGCGGTGGAATGGACACAGCAAAACTTTTTGAACTTTCACTTTCGAGCTTCTGGGCCGAAATATAGCCCCAGTTCACTTTAAGAATCAAAGAGTAGGCGAGACCGCCTTACGCGCATCGTGATTTTGACAAAATTCGGCTCAATTTCCCCGAACTTGGGCGATATTTTTCAGTCCCGAGCAGTCTAAACTAACTCCTGATGGGCTTGGTTTGCAGTGAAATGAACAAGGTAATATTTTTTGAACGCTTATTTTCGAGCTTCTGGGATGAAATATAGCCCCACTTCACTTTAAGACTCAAAGAGTAGGCGAGACCACCTTAGGCGCATCGTCATTTTGAGGAATTTCCGCTCGATTTTCTAGAATTTTGGCGATATTTTCAAGTCCCGGGGACTCTTAACTAGCTCCTGATTGACTTGGTTTGATGTGAAATGGACGCAGGAAAACTTTTTGAACGCTCAGTTTCGAGCTTCTGGGCCGAAATACAACCGTACTTCACTTTAACACTGAAATAGTAGCCGAGACCTCCTTACGAGCATCGAGATTTTGACCCACTTCAGCTCGATTTCCCGGAACTTGGGGGATATTTTCCAGTCCGGGGGACTTTAAACTAACTCCTGATGGCCTTGGTTTCCAGTTAAATGCACAAAGCGTAACTTTTTAAAGGTTCACTTTCGAGCTTCTGGGCCGAAATATAGCCCCACTTTACTTTAAGACTGAAAGAGTAGCCGAGACCGTCTTACACGCATCGTGATTTTGACATACTTCCGTTCGATTTCCCGGAACTTCGGGGATATATTCCAGTCGCGGGGACTCTAAACTAACTGCTGATGGCCTTGGTTTGCAGTGAAATGGACACAGCACATTTCTTTGAACGCTCACTTTCGAGCTTCTCGGCGGAAATATCGCCCTACTTCACTTTAAGACTGAAAGAGTAGCCGAGACCGTCTTACGCGCATCGTAATTTTGACCAACTTCGGCTCGATTTGCCGGAAGTTGGCGAATATTTTTAATTCCCGGGGAAGCTAAACTAACTTCCGATGGCCTTAGTTTGCAGTTAAATGGACACAGCAAAACTTTTTGAACGCTCCCTTTCGAGCTTATGGCTCGAAATATAGCCCCACTTAACTTTAAGACTGAAAGAGTAGCCGAGACCGCCTTACGCGAATTGGGATTTTGGGATACTTTGGCTCGACTTCCCGGAAATAGGGGGATATTTTCCAGTCCAGGGGACTCTAAACTAACTCCTGATGGCCTTGGTTTCCATTGAAATGGACACAGGCACACTTTTTGAACGCGCACTTTCGAGCTTGGTGGCCGAAATATAGCCGTACTTCTTTTTAAGACTGAAAGAGTAGGCGGGTGCGCCTTACGCGCATTGTGATTTTGGGGATCTTCGGCTCGATCTGGCGAAACTTGGGAGATATTTTCCACTCCCAAAGTCTCTAAACTCACTCCTGATTGTCTAAGATGTGAGTGAAATAGACACAAAAATTTTTGAACCCTTACTTTCGAGCTTCTGGAGTTAAATCTAAGCCCACTTTACCTTAAGACTGAAAGAGTAGCCGAGACCCCTTAAGCCAATAGTGATTTTGAATAACTTCGGGTGGATTTCCCGTAACTTGGGGGATATTTCCAGTTCCTTTGACGCTAAATTAAGTCGTGATGGCCTTGTTTTGCAGTGAAATGGACACAGCAAAACTTTTTAAACACTCAGTTTCGAGCTTCTGGGCCGAAATATTGCCCCAATTCACTTTAAGACTGAAAGAGTTGCCGAGACCGCCGTGCGCGCGTCGTGATTTTGACCAACTTCAGTTAAATTTCCCGGAACTTGGGGGATATTTTTCAGTCCCGGGGACTCTAAACTGACCCCCGACGTCCTTGGTCTGCAGTAAAATGGACACAGCAAAACTTTTTGAACGCTTACTTTTGAGCTTCTGGACCGAAATATAGCTCCACTTCACTTTAAGACTGAAAGACTAGCCGAGACCGCCTTACGCTCATCGTAACTTTGACCAACTTCCGCTCGATTTCCCGGAACTTGGGGGATATTTTCCGGTACCGGGGACTCTAAACTAACTCCTGATTTCCTCGGTTTGCAGTGAAATGGACACAGCACAACTTTTTGAACGCTCACTTTTGAGCTTCTGGGTCGAAGCATAGCCCTACTTCACTTTAAGACTGAAAGACTAGCCGACACCGCCTTACGCGCATCGTGATTTTGAGCTACTTTGGCTCGATTTCCCGGAACTTGGGAGATAATTCCCAGTCCCGGGCACTCTAAACTAATTCCTGATGGCCTTGGTTTTCAGTGAAATGGACACAGCCAATCTTTTTGAACGTTCACTTTCGAGCTTCTGGGCCGAAATATAGCCCCACTTCACTTTAAGACTGAAAGAGTAGCCGGGACCGCCTTACGCGCATGCTAATTTTGTCGAACTTCGGCTTGATTTCCTGGGACTTGGGGGATATTTTCCAGTCCCCTAAGCTCTAAACTAACTCCTGAATGCCTTGGTTTTTAGTGAAATGGACACAGGTAAAAGGAGCGCACGCTCGGTATCCAGGTTGTAGGCCGAGATATAGCCCCACTTTATTTTAAGACTGAAAGTGTACACGAAAGCACCTTAAGCGCATCGAAATTTTTAGCCACTATGGCTCGATATGCCAAAACTTGGGGGATATTTTCCAGTCCCGGGGACTCTACCCTAACTCTTGATGGCCTTAGTTTTCAGTAAAATGGTCACAGGTAACAGGAGCGCACGCTCGGTGTCGAGCTTCTATGCCGAAATGTAGCCCCAGTTCATTTTAAGACTGAAAGAGTAAACGAAACTGCCGTACGCCTATCGTAATTTTAAGAAAGTATGGCTCAATTTGCCGAAACTTGAAGGATAGCTTCCAGTCTCGAGGATTCTAAACTATCTCCTGGTGGACTTAGTTCTTAGTGAAATGGACACAGGTAAAAGGAGCGCACGCTCGGTGTCGAGCTTGTAGAACCGAAATATAGCCCCACTTCATTTTCGGAGTAAACGAGTAGCCGAGACCGCCTTACGCGCATCATGATTTTGAGCATCTTTGGCTCGATTTGCCGGAATTCGGGCAATATTTTCCAGTCCCGAGGACTCTATGTTAACTCCTGATGAACTTAGTTTTCAGTGATATTTACACAGCAAAAGGAGCGCACGCTCGGTGTTGAGCTTCTCGGCCGAAATATAGCCCCACTTCATTTTAACACTGAAAGAGTAGCCGAGACCGCCTTCCGCGCATCGTGATTTTGAGCAACTTTGGCTCGATCTGCCAGAATTTGGGAAATATTTTCCAGTCACAAGGACTCTAAACTACCTCCTGATGGCCTAAGATGTCAGTGAAATGGACACAGGTAAAATTAGCGGACGTCCGGTCTCGAGCTTCTAGGTCGAAATATACCCCCCTTAATTTTAAGACTGAAAGAGTAGCCGAGACCGCCGTACGCCTATCGTAATTTTAAGAAAGTATGGCTCAATTTGCCGAAACTTGAAGGATAGCTTCCAGTCTCGAGGATTCTAAACTATCTCCTGGTGGACTTAGTTCTTAGTGAAATGGACACAGGTAAAAGGAGCGCACGCTCGGTGTCGAGCTTGTAGAACCGAAATATAGCCCCACTTCATTTTCGGAGTAAACGAGTAGCCGAGACCGCCTTACGCGCATCATGATTTTGGGCCACTTTTGCTCGATTTCCCGGAAGTTGGTAAATAACTTAAAGTCCCGGGGACGCTAAACTAACTCCCGATGACCTTGGTTTGCAGTTTAATGAACACAGCAAAACATTCTGAACGCTCACCTTCGAGCTTCAGTGCCGCAATATAGCCCTACTTAAATTTAAGACTGAAAGAATAACCGAGAGCGCCATTTCCTGGAACTTGGAGAATATTTTCCAGTTCCGGGAACTCTAAACTAACTCCTGATTGCCTTGGTTTGCAGTCAAATGGACACAGCAAAACTTTTTGAACGCTCACTTTCGAGTTTGTGGGCCTAAATATAGCCACACTTCACTTTAAGACTGAAACAGTAGCCGAGACCGCGTTACGCGCATCGTGATTTTGAGCAACTTCTGCTGGGTTTCCTGGAACTTGGGGAATATTTTCCAGTCCCGGGGACTCTAAACTAACTCCTGATGGCCATGGTTTGCAGTCAAATTCACACAGCACAAGTTTTTGAACGAACACTTTCGAGCTTTTAGGCCGAAATATAGTCCCACATCACTTACGACTTAAAGAGTAGCCGAGAGCGGCGTGCGCGCATCGTGATTTTGACCAACTTCGGGTCGATATTCCGGAACTTGGGGGATATTTTCCAGTCCCAGGGACTCTAAGCTAACTCTTGATGGCCTTGGTTTGCAGTAAAATGGAGCCAGCGAAACTTTTTGAACGCTCAATTTCGAGCTTCTGGGCCAAAATATAGCCCCCCATTACTTTAACACTGAAAGAGTAGCCGAGACCGCCTTACGTGCATGGTGATTTTGACAAACTTCGGGTTGATTTCCCGGAACTTGGGGGATATTTTCCAGTCCCGGGGACTCTCAGCTAACTCCTGCTTGTCTTGGTTTGCAGTGAAATGGACACAGCGAAAGTTTTTGAACGCTCACTCTCGAGCTTCTGGGCCGAAATAGAGCCCCATTTTACTTTAAGATTGAAAGAGTAGGCGAGACCGTCTTGAGCGAATCGTGATTTTGACCAATTTCGCCTTTATTTCCCGAAACTTGGGGGATATATTCCAGTCAAAGGGACTCTACAGTAACTCCTGATGGCCTTGGTTTTCAGTGAAATGGACAGAGCACAACTTTGCAGCTTCTGGGCAGAAATATAGCCCCACTTTACTTTAAGACTGAAAGAGTAGATGAGACCGCCTTACGCGCATCGTAATTTTGATGAACTTCGAATGGATTTCCCGGAACTTGGGGGATATTTTGCAGTCCCTTGAACGCTAAACTAAGTCCTGATGGCCTTGTTTTGAAGTAAAATGGACACAACAAAACTTTTTGAACGCTCAATTTCTAGGTTGTGGGCCGAAATATAGCCACACTTCACTTTAGGACTGACACAGTAGCCGAGACCACGTTACGCGCATCATGAATTTGATCAACTTCGGCTCGATTTCCCGGGACTTGGGGGATATTCTCCAGTCCCGGGGACTCTAAACTAACTTCTGATGGCCTTGGTTTGCACTGAAAGTGACAGAGCAAAAATTTTTAAACACTCACTTTCGAGCTTCTGGGCCGAAATATAGCCCCACTTCACTTTAAGACTGAAAGAGTAGCGGAGACCACCTTACGCACATCGTGATTTTGACCAACTTCGGCTCGATTTACCGGAACTTTGGGGATATTTTCCAGTCCCGAGGACTCTTAAGTAACCCCTGATGGCCTTGGTTTCCATCGAAATGGATACAGCAAAACTTTTTGAACGCTCCCTTTTGAGCTTCTGGGCCGAAATATAGCCCCACTTCACTTTAAGACTGAAAGAGTAGCCGAGACCGTCTTACGCGCATCGTGATTTTGACCAACGTCTTCTCGATTTTCCGGAACTTGGGAAACACATTCCAGTCCCGGGGACTCTAAACTAACTACTGATAGCCTTGGTTTGCAGTGAAATAGACACAGTAATTTTTTTTTGAGCTTTGAGCTTGTGTGCCGAAATAGAGTCCCACTTCACTTAAGACTGAAAGAGTAGCCGAGACCGCCTTGCTCGCATCGTGAGTTTGACAAACTTGCGGTCGATATTCCGGAACTTGGGGGATATTTTCCTCATGCCCTTGGTTTGCAGTGAAATGGACAGAGCAAAACTTTTTGAACGCTCACCTTCGAGCTTCCTGGCCGAAATAAAGCCCCATTTTACTTTAAGACTTAAAGAGTAACCGAGACCACCTTACGCGCATTGTGATTTTGACAAACTTCGGGTGGATCTCCCTTAACTTGGGGAACATTTTCCAATCCCTCGGACGCTAAACTAAGTCCTGATGGCCTTGTTTTGCATTGAAATGGACACAGCAAAACTTTTTGAACGCTCACTTTCGAGCTTGTGGGCCGAAATATAGCCACACTTTACTTTAAGACTGAAACAGTAGCCGAGACCGCATTTCGCGCATTGTGATTTTGATCAACTTCGGCTCGCTTTCCTAGAACTTGGGCAATATTTCCCAGTCCCGGGGACCCTAAACTAACTTTTGATAGCTTTGGTTTGCAGTGAAATGCACACAGCAAAACTTTTTGAACGCTCACTTTCGAGCTTCTGGAAAGAAATATAGCCCCACTTGACTTTAAGACTGAAAGGGTAGCCGAGACCGCTTTGGGAGCATCGTAATTTTGACCAACTTCAGCTCCATTTACCGGAACTTGGGGAATATTTTCCAGTGCCAGGGACGCTAAATTAACTCGTGATGGCCTTGTTTTTCAGTCAAAGAACACAGCAAAACTTTTTGAACGCTCACTTTCGGGCGTCTGGGCCGAAATATAGCCCCACATCACTTTAAGACTGAAACAGTAGCCGATACCGCATTTCGCGCATCGTGATTTTGATCAACTTCGGTTCGATTCCCCGGAACTTGGGTTTTATTTTTCAGTCCCGGGGACTCTAAACTAACCCCTGATGGCCTTGGTTTGCAGTGAAATGGACACAGCAAAACTTTTTGAACGCTCACTCTCGGGCTTCTGGCCCGAAATATAGCCCAACTTCACTTTAAGACAGAAAGAGTAGCCGAGACCACTTTAGGGGCATCGTGATTTTGACCAACCTCGGCTCAATTTCCCGGACCTTGGGGCATATTCTCTTGTCCCGGGGACGCTAAACTAACTCCTGATGGCCTTGGTTTGCAGTGAAATGAACACAGCAAAACTTTTTGAACGCTCACTTTCGGGCTTCTCGCCCGAAATATAGCCCCACTTCACTCTAAGACTGAAAGAGTAGCCGACACTACCTTACGCAAATCGTGATTTTGACCAACTTCGGCTCGATTTCCCGGAAGTTGGGGGATATTTTCCAGTCCCGGGGACTCTAAACCAGCTCCTGATGGCTTTGGTTTGCAGTCAAATAAACACAGGGAAACTTTTTGAACGCTCACTTTCAAGCTCCTGGGCAGGAATAAAGCCTCACTTCACTTTAAGACTGAAACAGTAAGCGAGACCGCCTAACGCGCACCGTGATTTTGACCAACTTCGGCTAAATTTCCCTGAACTTGGGGGGATATTTTCCAGTCCCGAAGACTCTTAAGTAACCCCTGATGGCCTGCATTTGCATTGAAATGGATACAGCAAAACTTTTTGAAGCTCACTTTTGAGCTTCTGGGCCGAAATATAGCCCCACTTCAATTTAAGACTGAAAGAGTAGCCGAGGCCGCCTTAGGCGCATCGTCATTTTGACCAACTTCGGCTTGAGTTGCCAGAACTTAAAAGATATTTTCCACTCCCGGGGACTCTAAACTAACTCATGATGGCCTTGGTTTTCAGTGAAATTGAGAGAGGAAAACTTTTTGAACGCTCACTTTCGAGCTTGTGGACCGAAATATAGCCCTACCTCACTTTCAGACTCAAAGAGGAGCCGAGACCGCCTTACGCGAATCGTTATTTTGACCAACTTCGTCTCAATTTGGCGGAACTTGGAGGATATTTTCCAGTTCCGGGGACTGTAAACTACTTCCTGAGGGCCTTGCTTTGCAGTGAAATGGGCACCGCATAACTTTTTGAACGCTCACTTTTGAGCTTCTGGGCCAAAATATACAGCCACGTCACTTTAAGACTAAAAGAGTAGCCGAGACTGCTTTACGCGCATCGTGATTTCGACAAACTTCGGCTCGATTTCCCGGAACTTGGGGGATATTTTGATGTCCCGGAGACTGTAAACTATCTGCTGATGTGGCTTGGTTCGCGGTGAAATGGACACAGCAAAACTTTTTGAACTTTCACTTTCGAGCTTCTGGGCCGAAATATAGCCCGAGTTCACTTTACGAATGAGAGAATAGCCGAGACCGCCTTACGCGCATCGTGATTTTGACCAACTTTGGCTCGATTTCCCAGGAAATGGGGAATATTTTCCGGTACCGGGGACTCTAAAGTAACTCCTGATTGCCTTGGTTTGCATTGAAATGGAGAGAGCAACACTTTTTCAACGCTCCCCTTCGGGCTTCTGAGCCGAAATATAGCCCCGCTTCAGTTTAAGACTGAAAGAGTAGCCGAGACCGTCTTACGCGCATCGTGATTTTGACCAACTTCGGCTCGATTTCCCGAAACTTCGGGGATATATTCATTTTCCAAGGACTCTAAACTAACCCCTGATGGCCTTGGTCTGCAGTGAAATGGACACAGCAAATTTTTTTGAACGCTTACTTTCGAAATTCTGGGCCGAAATATAGCCCCACTTCACTTTAAGACTGAAATAGTAGCCGACAGCGCCTTAGACACAGCGTGATTTTGACCAACTTCGGCTTGAGTTGCCAGAACTTAAGGGATATTTTTTAGTCTCGCGGACTCTAAACTAACTCATGATGGCCTTGGTTTTCAGTTAAATTGAGAGAGCAAAACTTTTTGAACGCTCACTTTCGAGCTTCTGGCCCGAAATATACAGCCACGTCACTTTAAGACTAAAAGAGTAGCCGAGACTGCTTTACGCGCATCGTGATTTTGACAAACTTCGGCTCGATTTCCCGGGACTTGGGGGATATTTTGATGTCCTGGACACTGTAAACAATCTGCTGATGTGGCTTGGTTTGCGGTGAAATGGACACAGCAAAACTTTTTGAACTTTCACTTTCGAGCTTCTGGGCCGAAATATAGCCCCAGTTCACTTTAAGAATCAAAGAGTAGCCGAGACCGCCTTACGCGCATCGTGATTTTGACAAAATTCGGCTCGATTTCCCCGAACATGGCCGATATTTTCCAGTCCCGAGCAGTCTAAACTAACTCCTGATGGGCTTGGTTTGCAGTGAAATGAACAAGGTAATACTTTTTGAACGCTTATTTTCGAGCGTCTGGGATGAAATATAGCCCCACTGCACTTTAAGACTAAAAGAGTAGCCGAGACCGCCTTACGCGCATCGTGATTTTGAGCAACTTCCGCTCGATTTTCTAGAATTTGGCGATATTTCCAAGTTCCGGGGACTCTAAACTAACTGCTGATGGCCTTGGTTTGATGTGAAATGGACGCAGGAAAACGTTTTGAACGCTCAGTTTCGAGCTTCTGGGCCGAAATACAACCGTACTTCACTTTAAGACTGAAATAGTAGCCGACACCTCCCTACGAGCATCGTGATTTTGACCAAGTTCAGCTCGATTTCCCGGAACTTGGGGGATATTTTCCAGTCCGGGAGACTTTAAACTAACTCCTGATGGCCTTGGTTTGCAGTTAAATGTACAAAGCGTAACTTTTTAAAGGTTCACTTTCGAGCTTCTGGGCCGAAATATAGACCCACTTTACTTTAAGACTGAAAGAGTAGCCGAGACCGTCTTACGCGTATCGTGATTTTGATCAACTTTCGTTCGATTTCCCGGAATTTCGGGGACATATTCCAGTCCCGGGGACTCTAAACTAACTGCTGATGGCCTTGGTTTGCAGTGAAATGGACACAGCACATTTTTTTGAACGCTCACTTTCGAGCTTCTCGGCCGAAATATAGCCCTACTTCACTTTAAGACTGTAAGAGTAGGGTGGAGCGCCTTACGCGCATTGTGATTTTGAGGATCTTCGGCTCGATCTGGCGAAACTTGGGAGATATTTTCCAGTCCCAAAGTCTCTAATCTCACTCCTCATTGTCTAAGATGTGAGTGAAATAGACACAAAAATTTTTGAACCCTTACTTTCGAGCTTCTGGAGTTAAATCTAAGCCCACTTTACCTTAAGACTGAAAGAGTAGCCGAGACCCCCTTAAGCGCATGGTGATTTTGAGTAACTTCGGGTGGATTTCCCGTAACTTGGGGGATATTTCCAGTTCCTTTGACGCTAAACTAAGCCGTGATGGCCTTGTTTTGCAGTGAAATGGACACAGCAAAACTTTTTAAACACTCAGTTTCGAGATTCTGGGCCGAAATATTGCCCCAATTCACTTTAAGACTGAAAGAGTAGCCGAGACCGCCGTACGCGCGTCGTGATTTTGACCAACTTCGGTTAAATTTCCCGGAACTTGGGGGATATTTTCCAGTCCCGGGGACTCTAAACTGACCCCCGACGTCCTTGGTCTGCAGTAAAATGGACACAGCAAAACTTTTTGAACGCTCACTTTTGAGCTTCTTGGCCGAAATATAGATCCACTTCACTTTAAGAGTGAAAGAGTAGCCGAGACCGCCTCACGCCCATCGTAATTTTGACCAACTTCGGCTCGATTTCCTGGAACTTGGGGGATATTTTCCAGTCCCGTGGACTCTAAAGTAACTCCTGATGGCATTGCTCTGGAGTGAAATGGACAAATATTGCCCCAGTTCACTTTAAGAATGAAAGAGTAACCGGGACCACCTTACGCGCATCGTGATTTTGACCAACTTTGGCTCGATTTCCCGGGAAATGGGGTATATTTTCCGGTACCAGGGACTCTAAACTAACTCCTGATTTCCTCGGTTTGCAGTGAAATGGACACAGTACAACTTTTTGAACGCTCACTTTTGAGCTTTCGGACCGAAACATAGCCCTACTTCACTTTAAGACTGAAAGACTACCCGACACCGCCTTACGCGCATCGTGATTTTGGGCTACTTCGGCTCGATTTCCCGGAACTTGGGAGATAATTCCCAGTCCCGGGCACTCTAAACTAATTCCCGATGGCCTTGGTTTTCAGTGAAATGGACACAGCCAAACTTTTTGAACGTTCACTTTCGAGCTTCTGGGCCGAAATATAGCCCCACTTCACTTTAAGACTGAAAGAGTAGCCGGGACCGCCTTACGCGCATGCTAATTTTGTCGAACTTCGGCTTGATTTCCTGGGACTTGGGGGATATTTTCCAGTCCCCTAAGCTCTAAACTAACTCCTGAATGCCTTGGTTTTTAGTGAAATGGACACAGGTAAAAGGAGCGCACGCTCGGTTTCCAGGTTGTAGGCCGAGATATAGCCCCACTTTATTTTAAGACTGAAAGTGTACACGAAAGCGCCTTAAGCGCATCGAAATTTTTAGCCACTATGGCTCGATATGCCAAAACTTGGGGGATATTGTCCAGTCCCGGGGACTCTACCCTAACTCTTGATGGCCTTAGTTTTCAGTAAAATGGTCACAGGTAACAGGAGCGCACGCTCGGTGTCGAGCTTCTAGGCCGAAATGTAGCCCAAGTTCATTTTAAGACTGAAAGAGTAAACGAAACTGCCGTACGCCTATCGTAATTTTAAGAAAGTATGGCTCAATTTGCCGAAACTTGGAGGATAGCTTCCAGTCTCTAGGTTTCTAAACTATCTCCTGATGGACTTAGTTCTTAGTGAAATGGACACAGGTAAAAGGAGCGCACGCTTGGTGTCGAGCTTGTAAAACCGAAATATCGCCCCACTTCATTTTCGGAGTAAACGAGTAGCCGAGACCGCCTTACGCGCATCGTGATTTTAAGCATATTTGGCTCGATTTGCCGGAATTCGGGGAATATTTTCCAGTCCCGAGGACTCTATGTTAACTCCTGATGAACTTAGTTTTCAGTGATATGTACATAGGCAAAAGGAACGCACGCGCGGTGTTGAGCTTCTCGGTCGATATATAGCCCCACTTCATTTTAACACTGAAAGAGTAGCCGAGACCGCCTTACGCGCATCGTGATTTTGAGCAACTTTGGCTCGATCTGCCAGAATTTGGGAAATATTTTCCAGTCCCAAGGACTCTAAACTAACTCCCGATGGCCTAAGATGTCAGTGAAATGGACACAGGTAAAATTAGTGCACGCCCGGTCTCGAGCTTCTAGGTCGAAATATAGCCCCCCTTAATTTTAAGACTGAAAGAGTAGCCGAGACCGCCTTACGCGCATCGTGATTTTGGGCCACTTTTGCTCGATTTCCCGCAAGTTGGCGAATAATTTAAAGTCCCGGGGACGCTAAACTAACTCCCGATGACCTTGCTTTGCAGTTTAATGAACACAGCAAAACATTTTCAACGTTCACCTTCGAGCTTCAGTGCCGCAATGTAGCCCTACTTAAATTTAAGGCTGAAAGAATAACCGAGAGCCCGTTACGCGCATCGTAATTTTCATCAACTTCGGCGCCATTTCCTGGAACTTGGAGAATATTTTCCAGTTCCGGGGACTCTAAACTAACTCCTGATTGCCTTGGTTTGCAGTCAAATGGACACAGCAAAACTTTTTGAACGCTCACTTTCGAGCTTGTGGGCCTCAATATAGCCACACTTCACTTTTAGACTGAAACAGTAGCCGAGACCGCGTTACGCGCATCGTGATTTTGAGCAACTTCTGCTCGCTTTCCTGGAACTTGGAGAATATTTTCCAGTTCCGGGGACTCTAAACTAACTCCTGATGGCCATGGTTTGCAGTCAAATTCACACAGCACAAGTTTTTGAACGAACACTTTCGAGCTTTTAGGCCGAAATATAGTCCCACATCACTTACGACTTAAAGAGTAGCCGAGACCGGCGTGCGCGCATCGTGATTTTGACCAACTTCGGGTCGATATTCCGGAACTTGGGGGATATTTTCCAGTCCCAGGGACTCTAAACTAACTCTTGATGGCCTTGGTTTGCAGTGAAATGGAGACAGCAAAACTCTTTCAACGCTCACCTTCAAGCTTCTGGGCCGAAATAAAGCCCACTTTACTTTAATACTGAAAAAGTACCGGAGACTGCCTCACGCGCATCGTGATTTTGACAAACTTCGGGTGGATTTCTCGGAGCTTGGGGGATATTTTACAGTCCTTTGGACGATAAACTAGGTGCCGATGGCCTTGTTTTGCAGTGAAATGGACACAGCAAAGCTTTTTGAAGGCTCACTTTCGAGGTTGTGGGCCGAAATATAGCCATACTTCACTTTAAGACTGAAACAGTAGCCGAGACCACGTTTCGCGCATCGTGATTTTGATCAACTTCTTTTCGATTTCCCGGAACTTGCGAAATATTTTCCAGTCCCGGGGACCCTAAACTAACTCGTGCTGGTCTTGGTTTGCAGTGAAACGGAAACAGAAAAAGTTTTTGAACGCATACTTTCGAGCTTCTGGTGCGAAATAGAACCCCACTTCACTTGAAGACTGAAAGAGTAGCCGAGACCGCCTTACGTGCATCGTGATTTTGAGCAACTTCGGCTCGATTTGCCGGAACTTGGGGGATATATTCCAGTTCTGAGGACTCTAAACTAATTTCTGATGGCCTTGGTTTGCAGTAAAATGGACCCAGCAAAACTTTTTGAACGCTCAATTTCGAGCTTCTGGGCCAAAATATAGCCCCCCATTACTTTAACACTGAAAGAGTAGCCGAGACCGCCTTACGTGCATCGTGATTTTGACAAATTTCGGGCTGATTTCTGGGAACTTGGGGGATATTTTCCAGTCCCGGGGACTCTCAACTAACTCCTGCTTGTCTTGGTTTGCAGTAAAATGGACACAGCGAAAGTTTTTGAACGCTCACTCTCGAGCTTCTGGGCCGAAATAGAGCCCCATTTTACTTTAAGACTGAAAGAGTAGGCGAGACCGTCTTGAGCGAATCGTGATTTTGACCAATTTCGCCTTTATTTCCCGAAACTTGGGGGATATATTCCAGTCAAAGGGACTCTACAGTAACTCCTGATGGCCTTGGTTTTCAGTGAAATGGACAGAGCACAACTTTGCAGCTTCTGGGCAGAAATATAGCCCATCTTTACTTTAAGACTAAAAGAGTAGATGAGACCGCCTTACGCGCAACGTAATTTTGACGAACTTCGAATGGATTTCCCGGAACTTGGGGGATATTTTGCAGTCTCTTGGACAATAAACTAAGTCCTGATGGCCTTGTGTTGAAGTATAATGGACACAACCAAACTTTTTGAACGCTCACTTTCTAGCTTGTGGGCCGAAATATAGCCACACTTCACTTTAGGACTGACACAGTAGCCGAGACCACGTTACGCGCATCATGAATTTGATCAACTTCGGCTCGATTTCCCGGGACTTGGGGGATATTATCCAGTCCCGGGGACTCTAAACTAACTTCTGATGGCCTTGGTTTGCACTGAAAGTGACAGAGCAAAAATTTTTAAACACTCACTTTTGAGCTTCTGGGGCGAAATATAGCTCCACTTCACTTTAAGACTGAAAGAGTAGCCGAGACCACCTTACGCACATCGTGATTTTGACCAACTTCGGCTCGATTTACCGGAACTTTGGGGATATTTTCCAGTCCCGAGGACTCTTAAGTAACCCCTGATGGCCTTGGTTTCCATTGAAATGGATACAGCAAAACTTTTTGAACGCTCACTTTTGAGCTTCTGGGCCGAAATATAGCCCCACTTCACTTGAAGACTGAAAGAGTAGCCGAGACCGTCTTACGCGCATCGTGATTTTGACCAACGTCTTCTCCATTTTCCGGAACTTGGGAAACACATTCCACTCCCGGGGACTCTAAACTAACTACTGATAGCCTTGGTTTGCAGTGAAATAGACACAGTAATTTTTTTTGAGCTTTGAGCTTGTGGGCCGAAATAGAGCCCCACTTCACTTTAAGACTGAAGGAGTAGCCGACACCGCCTTAAGCGCACCGTGATTTTGACCAACTTCGGCTCGATTTGCCGGAACTTGGGGGCTATTTTCCAGTCCCGGGGACTCTAAACTAACTCCTGATTGTCTTGGTTTTAAGCGAAATGGACACAGCGAAACTTTTTCAACGCTCACTCTCGAGCTTCTGGACCGAAATATAGCCCCACTTTACTTTAACACTGAAAGAGTAGCCGAGACCGTCTTGCGCATATCCTTATTTTGACCAACTTCGGGTCGGTTTCCCGGGACTTGGGGGATATATTCCAATTCCGCGGTCTCTAAACTAACTCCTGATGGCCTTGCTTTTCAGTGAAATGGACAAAGGAAGGCTTTTTGAACACTCTCTTTGTCGCTTCTGGGCATAAAATAGAATCCCACTTCACTTTCAGACTGAAATAGTAGCCGAGACCGCCTCACGCGCATCGTGAGTTAGACCAAGTTCAGCTCGATTTCACGCAACTTTTGGGATATTTTCCAGTCCGGGGTTCTCTAAACTAACTCCGGATGGCCTTGGTTTGCACTGAAATGCGCACAGCATAAATTTTTGAACGCCCACTTTGGAGCTTCTGGGCCGAAATATAGCCCCACTTCACTTTAAGACTGAAAGAGTAGCCGAGATCGCCTTGCTCGCATCGTGAGTTTGACAAACTTCCGGTCGATATTCCAGAACTAGGGGGATATTTTCCAGTCCCGGGGACTGTAAACTAACTCCTCATGGCCTTGGTTTGCAGTGAAATAGACAGAGCAAAACTTTTTGAACGCTCACCTTCGAGCTTCCTGGCCGAAATAAAGCCCCATTTTACTTTAAGACTTAAAGAGTAACCGAGACAACCTTACGCGCATTGTGATTTTGACAAACTTCGGGTGGATCTCCCGGGACTTGGGGAACATTTTCCAGTCCCTTGGACGCTAAACTAAGTCCTGATGGCCTTGTTTTTGCATTGAAATGGACACAGCAAAACTATTTGAACGCTCACTTTCGAGCTTGTGGGCCGAAATATAGCCACACTTTACTTTAAGACTAAAACAGTTGCCGAGACCGGGTTTCACGCATCGTGATTTTGATCAACTTCGGCTTGCTTTCCCGGAACTTGGGGAATATTTTCCAGTCCCGGGGACCCTAAACTAACTTTTGATAGCTTTGGTTTGCAGTGAAATGCACAGAGCAAAACTTTTTGAGCGCTCACTTTCGAGCTTCTGGAAAGAAATATAGCCCCACTTCGATTTAAGACTGAAAGGGTAGCCGAGACCACTTTGGGAGCATCGTGATTTTGACCAACTACAGCTGAACTTACCGGAACTTGGGGAATATTTTCCAGTCCCAGGGACGCTAAACTAACTCGTGATGGCCTTGTTTTTCAGTCAAAGAACACAGCAACACTCTTTGAACGCTCACTTTCGGGCTTCTGGACCGAAATATAGCCCCACTTCACTTTAAGACTGAAACAGTAGCCGATACCGCATCTCGCGCATCGTGATTTTGATCAACTTCGGTTCGATTCCCCGGAACTTGGGCAATATTTATCAGTCCCAGGGACTCTAAACTAACCCCTGATGGCCTTGGTTTGCAGTGAAATGGACACAGCAAAACTTTTTGAACGCTCACTCTCGGGCTTCTGGCCCGAAATATAACCCCACTTCACATTAAGACTGAAAGAGTAACCGAGACCACTTTAGGGGCATCGTGATTTTGACCAACCTCGGCTCAATTTCCCGGACCTTGTGGCATACTTTCTTGTCCCGGGGACGCTAAACTAACTCCTGATGGCCTTGGTTTGCAGTGATATGAACACAGCAAAACTTTTTGAACGCTCACTTTCGAGCTTCTGGGCCAAAATATACAGCCACGTCACTTTAAGACTAAAGGAGTAGCCGAGACTGCTTTACGCGCATCGTGATTTTCGCAAACTTCGGCTCGATTTCCCAGGAAATGGGGAATATTTTCCGGTACCGGGGACTCTAAAGTAACTCCTGATTGCCTTCGTTTTCACTGAAATGGAGAGAGCAACACTTTTTCAACGCTCCCCTTCGGGCTTCTGAGCCGAAATATAGTCCCACTTCAGTTTAAGACTGAAAGAGTAGCCGAGACCGTCTTACGCGCATCGTGATTTTGACCAACTTCGGCTCGATTTCCCGAAACTTCGGGGATATATTCAAGTTGCAAGGACTCTAAACTAACCCCTGATGGCCTTGGTCTGCAGTGAAATGGAGACTGTAAACTATCTCCTGATGTGGCTTGGTTCGCGGTGAAATGGACACAGCAAAAGTTTTTGAACTTTCACTTTCGAGCTTCTGGGCCGAAATATAGCCCGAGTTCACTTTAAGAATGAAAGAATAGCCGAGACCACCTTACGCGCATCGTGATTTTGACCCACTTTGGCTCGATTTCCCAGGAAATGGGGAATATTTTCCGGTACCGGGGACTCTAAAGTAACTCCTGATTGCCTTCGTTTTCACTGAAATGGAGAGAGCAACACTTTTTCAACGCTCCCCTTCGGGCTTCTGAGCCGAAATATAGTCCCACTTCAGTTTAAGACTGAAAGAGTAGCCGAGACCGTCTTACGCGCATCGTGATTTTGACCAACTTCGGCTCGATTTCCCGAAACTTCGGGGATATATTCAAGTTGCAAGGACTCTAAACTAACCCCTGATGGCCTTGGTCTGAAGTGAAATGGACACAGCAAATTTTTTTGAACGCTTACTTTTGAAATTCTGGGCCGAAATATAGCCCCACTTCACTTTAAGACTGAAATAGTAGCCCTTACCACCTTAGACGCATCGTGATTTTGACCAAGTTCGGCTTGAGTTGCCAGAACTTAAGGGATATTTTTTTTTTTTTTCTAAACTAACTCATGATGACCTTGGTTTTCAGTTAAATTGAGAGAGCAAAACTTTTTGAACGCTAACTTTCGAGCTTCTGGGCCGAAATATACAGCCACGTCACTTTAAGACTAAAAGAGTAGCCGAGATTGCTTTACGCGCATCGTGATGTTGACAAACTTCGGCTCGATTTCCCGGGACTTGGGGGATATTTTGATGTCCCGGACACTGTAAACAATTTGCTGATTTTGCTTGGTTTGCGGTGAAATGGACACAGCAAAACTTTTTGAACTTTCACTTTCGAGCTTCTGGGCCGAAATATAGCCCCAGTTCACTTTAAGAATCAAAGAGTGGCCGAGACTGCTTTACGCGCATCGTGATTTTGACAAACTGCGGCTCGATTTCCCGGGACTTGGGGGATATTTTGATGTCCTGGACACTGTAAACAATCTGCTGATTTGGCATAGTTTGCGGTGAAATGGACACAGCAAAACTTTTTGAACTTTCACTTTCGAGCTTCTGGGCCGAAATATAGCCCCAGTTCACTTTAAGGATCAAAGAGTAGCCGAGACCGCCTTACGCGTATCGTGATTTTGACAAAATTCGGCTCGATTTCCCAGAACTTGGGCGATACTTTCCAGTCCCGAGGAGTCTAAACTAACTCCTGATGGCCTTGGTTTGCAGTGAAATGAACACAGCAAAACTTTTTGAACTTTCACTTTCTAGCTTCTCGGCCGAAACATAGCCCCAGTTCACTTTAAGAATCAAAGAGTAGCCGAGACCGCCTTACGCGCATCGTGATTTTGACAAAATTCGGCTCGATTTCCCCGAACTTGGGCAATATTTTCCAGTCCCGAGCAGTCTAAACTAACTCCTGATGGCCTTCGTTTGCAGTGAAATGAACAAGGTAACACTTTTTGAACGCTTATTTTCGAGCTTCTGGGATAAAATATAGCCCCACTTCACTTTAAGACTGAAAGAGGAGGCGAGAACACCTTACGCGCATCGTGATTTTGAGCAACTTCCGCTCGATTTTCTAGAGGATTGGCGATATTTTCAAGTCCCGGGGACTCTAAACTAACTCCTGATGACCTTAGTTTGATGTGAAATGGACGCAGGAAAAGTTTTTGAACGCTCATTTTCGAGCTTCTGGGGGGAAATATTGCCCCAGTTCACTTGAAGAATGAAAGAGTAACCGGGACCGCCTTACGCGTATGGTGATTTTGACCAACTTTGGCTCGATTTCCGGGGAATTGGGGGATATTTTCCGGTACTGGGGACTCTAAACTAACTCCTGATTTCCTCGGTTTGCGATGAAATGGACACAGCACAACTTTTTGAACGCTCACTTTTGAGCTTCTGGGCCGAAGCATAGCCCTACTTCACTTTAAGACTGAAAGACTAGCCGAGACCGCCTTACGCGCATCGTGATTTTGGGCTACTTCGGCTCGATTTCCCGGAACTTGGGAGATAATTGCCAGTCCCGGGCACTCTAAACTGATTCCTGATGGCCTTGGTTTTCAGTGAAATGGACACAGCCAAACTTTTTGAACGTTCACTTTTGAGCTTCTGGGCCGAAATATAGCCCCACTTCACTTTAAGACTGAAAGAGTAGCCGGGACCGCCTTACGCGCATGCTAATTTTGTCGAACTTCGGCTTGATTTCCTGGGACTTGGGGGATATTTTCCAGTCCCCTAAGCTCTAAACTAACTCCTGAATGCCTTGGTTTTTAGTGAAATGGACACAGGTAAAAGGAGCGCACGCTCGGTTTCCAGGTTGTAGGCCGAGATATAGCCCCACTTTATTTTAAGACTGAAAGTGTACACGAAAGCGCCTTAAGCGCATCGAAATTTTTAGCCACTATGGCTCGATATGCCAAAACTTGGGGGATATTTTCCAGTCCCGGAGACTCTACCCTAACTCTCGATGGCCTTAGTTTTCAGTAAAATGGTCACAGGTAACAGGAGCGCACGCTCGGTGTCGAGCTTCTAGGCCGAAATGTAGCCCCAGTTCATTTTAAGACTGAAAGAGTAACGAAACTGCCGTACGCCTATCGTAATTTTAAGAAAGTATGGCTCAATTTGCCGAAGCTTGGAGGATAGCTTCCAGTCTCTAGGTTTCTAAACTATCTCCTGATGGACTTAGTTCTTAGTGAATTAGACACAGGTAAAAGGAGAGCACGCTCAATGTCGAGCTTGTAGAACCGAAATATAGTCCCACTTCATTTTCGGAGTAAACGAGTAGCCGAGACCGCCTTCCGCGCATCGTTATTTTGAGCATCTTTGGGTCGATTTGCCGGAATTCGGGCAACATTTTCCAGTCCCGAGGACTCTATGTTAACTCCTTATGAACTTCGTTTTCAGTGATATGTACACAGGCAAAAGGAGTGCACGCTCGGTCTTGAGCTTCTCGGCCGAAATATAGCCCCACTTCATTTTAAGACTGAAAGAGTAGCCGAGACCGCCTTCCGCGCATCGTGATTTTGAGCAACTTTGGCTCGATCTGCCAGAATTTGCGACACATTTTCCAGTGCCAAGGACTCTAAACTAACTCCTGATGGCCTAAGATGTCAGTGAAATGGACACAGGTAAAATTAGCGCACGCCCGGTCTCGAGCTTCTAGGTCGAAATATAGCCCCCCTTAATTTTAAGACTGAAAGAGTAGCCGAGACCGCCTTACGTGCATCGTGATTTTGAGCAACTTCGGCTCGATTTGCCGGAACTAGGGGGATATATTCCAGTTCTGAGGACTCTAAACTAATTCCTGATGCCCTTGGTTTGCAGTAAAATGGACCCAGCAAAACTTTTTGAACGCTCAATTTCGAGCTTCTGGGCCAAAATATAGCCCCCCATTACTTTAACACTGAAAGAGTAGCCGAGACCGCCTTACGTGCATCGTGATTTTGACAAATTTCGGGCTGATTTCTGGGAACTTGGGGGATATTTTCCAGTCCCGGGGACTCTCAACTAACTCCTGCTTGTCTTGGTTTGCAGTAAAATGGACACAGCGAAAGTTTTTGAACGCTCACTCTCGAGCTTCTGGGCCGAAATAGAGCCCCATTTTACTTTAAGACTGAAAGAGTAGGCGAGACCGTCTTGAGCGAATCGTGATTTTGACCAATTTCGCCTTTATTTCCCGAAACTTGGGGGATATATTCCAGTCAAAGGGACTCTACAGTAACTCCTGATGGCCTTGGTTTTCAGTGAAATGGACAGAGCACAACTTTGCAGCTTCTGGGCAGAAATATAGCCCATCTTTACTTTAAGACTAAAAGAGTAGATGAGACCGCCTTACGCGCAACGTAATTTTGACGAACTTCGAATGGATTTCCCGGAACTTGGGGGATATTTTGCAGTCTCTTGGACAATAAACTAAGTCCTGATGGCCTTGTGTTGAAGTATAATGGACACAACCAAACTTTTTGAACGCTCACTTTCTAGCTTGTGGGCCGAAATATAGCCACACTTCACTTTAGGACTGACACAGTAGCCGAGACCACGTTACGCGCATCATGAATTTGATCAACTTCGGCTCGATTTCCCGGGACTTGGGGGATATTATCCAGTCCCGGGGACTCTAAACTAACTTCTGATGGCCTTGGTTTGCACTGAAAGTGACAGAGCAAAAATTTTTAAACACTCACTTTTGAGCTTCTGGGGCGAAATATAGCTCCACTTCACTTTAAGACTGAAAGAGTAGCCGAGACCACCTTACGCACATCGTGATTTTGACCAACTTCGGCTCGATTTACCGGAACTTTGGGGATATTTTCCAGTCCCGAGGACTCTTAAGTAACCCCTGATGGCCTTGGTTTCCATTGAAATGGATACAGCAAAACTTTTTGAACGCTCACTTTTGAGCTTCTGGGCCGAAATATAGCCCCACTTCACTTGAAGACTGAAAGAGTAGCCGAGACCGTCTTACGCGCATCGTGATTTTGACCAACGTCTTCTCCATTTTCCGGAACTTGGGAAACACATTCCACTCCCGGGGACTCTAAACTAACTACTGATAGCCTTGGTTTGCAGTGAAATAGACACAGTAATTTTTTTTGAGCTTTGAGCTTGTGGGCCGAAATAGAGCCCCACTTCACTTTAAGACTGAAGGAGTAGCCGACACCGCCTTAAGCGCACCGTGATTTTGACCAACTTCGGCTCGATTTGCCGGAACTTGGGGGCTATTTTCCAGTCCCGGGGACTCTAAACTAACTCCTGATTGTCTTGGTTTTAAGCGAAATGGACACAGCGAAACTTTTTCAACGCTCACTCTCGAGCTTCTGGACCGAAATATAGCCCCACTTTACTTTAACACTGAAAGAGTAGCCGAGACCGTCTTGCGCATATCCTTATTTTGACCAACTTCGGGTCGGTTTCCCGGGACTTGGGGGATATATTCCAATTCCGCGGTCTCTAAACTAACTCCTGATGGCCTTGCTTTTCAGTGAAATGGACAAAGGAAGGCTTTTTGAACACTCTCTTTGTCGCTTCTGGGCATAAAATAGAATCCCACTTCACTTTCAGACTGAAATAGTAGCCGAGACCGCCTCACGCGCATCGTGAGTTAGACCAAGTTCAGCTCGATTTCACGCAACTTTTGGGATATTTTCCAGTCCGGGGTTCTCTAAACTAACTCCGGATGGCCTTGGTTTGCACTGAAATGCGCACAGCATAAATTTTTGAACGCCCACTTTGGAGCTTCTGGGCCGAAATATAGCCCCACTTCACTTTAAGACTGAAAGAGTAGCCGAGATCGCCTTGCTCGCATCGTGAGTTTGACAAACTTCCGGTCGATATTCCAGAACTAGGGGGATATTTTCCAGTCCCGGGGACTGTAAACTAACTCCTCATGGCCTTGGTTTGCAGTGAAATAGACAGAGCAAAACTTTTTGAACGCTCACCTTCGAGCTTCCTGGCCGAAATAAAGCCCCATTTTACTTTAAGACTTAAAGAGTAACCGAGACAACCTTACGCGCATTGTGATTTTGACAAACTTCGGGTGGATCTCCCGGGACTTGGGGAACATTTTCCAGTCCCTTGGACGCTAAACTAAGTCCTGATGGCCTTGTTTTTGCATTGAAATGGACACAGCAAAACTATTTGAACGCTCACTTTCGAGCTTGTGGGCCGAAATATAGCCACACTTTACTTTAAGACTAAAACAGTTGCCGAGACCGGGTTTCACGCATCGTGATTTTGATCAACTTCGGCTTGCTTTCCCGGAACTTGGGGAATATTTTCCAGTCCCGGGGACCCTAAACTAACTTTTGATAGCTTTGGTTTGCAGTGAAATGCACAGAGCAAAACTTTTTGAGCGCTCACTTTCGAGCTTCTGGAAAGAAATATAGCCCCACTTCGATTTAAGACTGAAAGGGTAGCCGAGACCACTTTGGGAGCATCGTGATTTTGACCAACTACAGCTGAACTTACCGGAACTTGGGGAATATTTTCCAGTCCCAGGGACGCTAAACTAACTCGTGATGGCCTTGTTTTTCAGTCAAAGAACACAGCAACACTCTTTGAACGCTCACTTTCGGGCTTCTGGACCGAAATATAGCCCCACTTCACTTTAAGACTGAAACAGTAGCCGATACCGCATCTCGCGCATCGTGATTTTGATCAACTTCGGTTCGATTCCCCGGAACTTGGGCAATATTTATCAGTCCCAGGGACTCTAAACTAACCCCTGATGGCCTTGGTTTGCAGTGAAATGGACACAGCAAAACTTTTTGAACGCTCACTCTCGGGCTTCTGGCCCGAAATATAACCCCACTTCACATTAAGACTGAAAGAGTAACCGAGACCACTTTAGGGGCATCGTGATTTTGACCAACCTCGGCTCAATTTCCCGGACCTTGTGGCATACTTTCTTGTCCCGGGGACGCTAAACTAACTCCTGATGGCCTTGGTTTGCAGTGATATGAACACAGCAAAACTTTTTGAACGCTCACTTTCGAGCTTCTGGGCCAAAATATACAGCCACGTCACTTTAAGACTAAAGGAGTAGCCGAGACTGCTTTACGCGCATCGTGATTTTCGCAAACTTCGGCTCGATTTCCCAGGAAATGGGGAATATTTTCCGGTACCGGGGACTCTAAAGTAACTCCTGATTGCCTTCGTTTTCACTGAAATGGAGAGAGCAACACTTTTTCAACGCTCCCCTTCGGGCTTCTGAGCCGAAATATAGTCCCACTTCAGTTTAAGACTGAAAGAGTAGCCGAGACCGTCTTACGCGCATCGTGATTTTGACCAACTTCGGCTCGATTTCCCGAAACTTCGGGGATATATTCAAGTTGCAAGGACTCTAAACTAACCCCTGATGGCCTTGGTCTGCAGTGAAATGGAGACTGTAAACTATCTCCTGATGTGGCTTGGTTCGCGGTGAAATGGACACAGCAAAAGTTTTTGAACTTTCACTTTCGAGCTTCTGGGCCGAAATATAGCCCGAGTTCACTTTAAGAATGAAAGAATAGCCGAGACCACCTTACGCGCATCGTGATTTTGACCCACTTTGGCTCGATTTCCCAGGAAATGGGGAATATTTTCCGGTACCGGGGACTCTAAAGTAACTCCTGATTGCCTTCGTTTTCACTGAAATGGAGAGAGCAACACTTTTTCAACGCTCCCCTTCGGGCTTCTGAGCCGAAATATAGTCCCACTTCAGTTTAAGACTGAAAGAGTAGCCGAGACCGTCTTACGCGCATCGTGATTTTGACCAACTTCGGCTCGATTTCCCGAAACTTCGGGGATATATTCAAGTTGCAAGGACTCTAAACTAACCCCTGATGGCCTTGGTCTGAAGTGAAATGGACACAGCAAATTTTTTTGAACGCTTACTTTTGAAATTCTGGGCCGAAATATAGCCCCACTTCACTTTAAGACTGAAATAGTAGCCCTTACCACCTTAGACGCATCGTGATTTTGACCAAGTTCGGCTTGAGTTGCCAGAACTTAAGGGATATTTTTTTTTTTTTCTAAACTAACTCATGATGACCTTGGTTTTCAGTTAAATTGAGAGAGCAAAACTTTTTGAACGCTAACTTTCGAGCTTCTGGGCCGAAATATACAGCCACGTCACTTTAAGACTAAAAGAGTAGCCGAGATTGCTTTACGCGCATCGTGATGTTGACAAACTTCGGCTCGATTTCCCGGGACTTGGGGGATATTTTGATGTCCCGGACACTGTAAACAATTTGCTGATTTTGCTTGGTTTGCGGTGAAATGGACACAGCAAAACTTTTTGAACTTTCACTTTCGAGCTTCTGGGCCGAAATATAGCCCCAGTTCACTTTAAGAATCAAAGAGTGGCCGAGACTGCTTTACGCGCATCGTGATTTTGACAAACTGCGGCTCGATTTCCCGGGACTTGGGGGATATTTTGATGTCCTGGACACTGTAAACAATCTGCTGATTTGGCATAGTTTGCGGTGAAATGGACACAGCAAAACTTTTTGAACTTTCACTTTCGAGCTTCTGGGCCGAAATATAGCCCCAGTTCACTTTAAGGATCAAAGAGTAGCCGAGACCGCCTTACGCGTATCGTGATTTTGACAAAATTCGGCTCGATTTCCCAGAACTTGGGCGATACTTTCCAGTCCCGAGGAGTCTAAACTAACTCCTGATGGCCTTGGTTTGCAGTGAAATGAACACAGCAAAACTTTTTGAACTTTCACTTTCTAGCTTCTCGGCCGAAACATAGCCCCAGTTCACTTTAAGAATCAAAGAGTAGCCGAGACCGCCTTACGCGCATCGTGATTTTGACAAAATTCGGCTCGATTTCCCCGAACTTGGGCAATATTTTCCAGTCCCGAGCAGTCTAAACTAACTCCTGATGGCCTTCGTTTGCAGTGAAATGAACAAGGTAACACTTTTTGAACGCTTATTTTCGAGCTTCTGGGATAAAATATAGCCCCACTTCACTTTAAGACTGAAAGAGGAGGCGAGAACACCTTACGCGCATCGTGATTTTGAGCAACTTCCGCTCGATTTTCTAGAGGATTGGCGATATTTTCAAGTCCCGGGGACTCTAAACTAACTCCTGATGACCTTAGTTTGATGTGAAATGGACGCAGGAAAAGTTTTTGAACGCTCATTTTCGAGCTTCTGGGGGGAAATATTGCCCCAGTTCACTTGAAGAATGAAAGAGTAACCGGGACCGCCTTACGCGTATGGTGATTTTGACCAACTTTGGCTCGATTTCCGGGGAATTGGGGGATATTTTCCGGTACTGGGGACTCTAAACTAACTCCTGATTTCCTCGGTTTGCGATGAAATGGACACAGCACAACTTTTTGAACGCTCACTTTTGAGCTTCTGGGCCGAAGCATAGCCCTACTTCACTTTAAGACTGAAAGACTAGCCGAGACCGCCTTACGCGCATCGTGATTTTGGGCTACTTCGGCTCGATTTCCCGGAACTTGGGAGATAATTGCCAGTCCCGGGCACTCTAAACTGATTCCTGATGGCCTTGGTTTTCAGTGAAATGGACACAGCCAAACTTTTTGAACGTTCACTTTCGAGCTTCTGGGCCGAAATATAGCCCCACTTCACTTTAAGACTGAAAGAGTAGCCGGGACCGCCTTACGCGCATGCTAATTTTGTCGAACTTCGGCTTGATTTCCTGGGACTTGGGGGATATTTTCCAGTCCCCTAAGCTCTAAACTAACTCCTGAATGCCTTGGTTTTTAGTGAAATGGACACAGGTAAAAGGAGCGCACGCTCGGTTTCCAGGTTGTAGGCCGAGATATAGCCCCACTTTATTTTAAGACTGAAAGTGTACACGAAAGCGCCTTAAGCGCATCGAAATTTTTAGCCACTATGGCTCGATATGCCAAAACTTGGGGGATATTTTCCAGTCCCGGAGACTCTACCCTAACTCTCGATGGCCTTAGTTTTCAGTAAAATGGTCACAGGTAACAGGAGCGCACGCTCGGTGTCGAGCTTCTAGGCCGAAATGTAGCCCCAGTTCATTTTAAGACTGAAAGAGTAACGAAACTGCCGTACGCCTATCGTAATTTTAAGAAAGTATGGCTCAATTTGCCGAAGCTTGGAGGATAGCTTCCAGTCTCTAGGTTTCTAAACTATCTCCTGATGGACTTAGTTCTTAGTGAATTAGACACAGGTAAAAGGAGAGCACGCTCAATGTCGAGCTTGTAGAACCGAAATATAGTCCCACTTCATTTTCGGAGTAAACGAGTAGCCGAGACCGCCTTCCGCGCATCGTTATTTTGAGCATCTTTGGGTCGATTTGCCGGAATTCGGGCAACATTTTCCAGTCCCGAGGACTCTATGTTAACTCCTTATGAACTTCGTTTTCAGTGATATGTACACAGGCAAAAGGAGTGCACGCTCGGTCTTGAGCTTCTCGGCCGAAATATAGCCCCACTTCATTTTAAGACTGAAAGAGTAGCCGAGACCGCCTTCCGCGCATCGTGATTTTGAGCAACTTTGGCTCGATCTGCCAGAATTTGCGACACATTTTCCAGTGCCAAGGACTCTAAACTAACTCCTGATGGCCTAAGATGTCAGTGAAATGGACACAGGTAAAATTAGCGCACGCCCGGTCTCGAGCTTCTAGGTCGAAATATAGCCCCCCTTAATTTTAAGACTGAAAGAGTAGCCGAGACCGCCTTACGCGCATCGTGATTTTGGGCCACTTTTGCTCGATTTCCCGCAAGTTGGCGAATAATTTAAAGTCCCGGGGACGCTACACTAACTCCCGATGACCTTGCTTTGCAGTTTAATGAACACAGCAAAACATTCTGAACGCTCACCTTCGAGCTTCAGTGCCGGAATATAGCCCTACTTAAATTTAAGGCTGAAAGAATAACCGGGAGCCCTTTACGCGCATCGTAATTTTCATCAACTTCGGCGCCATTTCCTGGAACTTGGAGAATATTTTCCAGTTCCGGGGACTCTAAACTAACTCCTGATTGCCTTGGTTTGCAGTCAAATGGAATCAGCAAAACTTTTTGAACGCTCACTTTCGAGCTTGTGGGCCTCAATATAGCCACACTTCACTTTAAGACTGAAACAGTAGCCGAGGCCGCGTTACGCGCATCGTGATTTTGAGCAACTTCTGCTCGCTTTCCTGGAACTTGGGGAATATTTTCCAGTCCCGGGGACTCTAAACTAACTCCTGATGGCGATGGTTTGCACTCAAATTCACACAGCACAAGTTTTTGAACGAACCCTTTCGAGTTTTTAGGCCGAAATATAGTCCCACATTACTTACGACTTAAAGAGTATCCGAGACCGGCGTGCGCGCATCGTGATTTTGACCAACTTCGGGTCGATATTCCGGAACTTGGGGGATATTTTGCAGTCCCAGGGACTCTAAACTAACTCTTGATGGCCTTGGTTTGCAGTGAAATGGAGAAAGCAAAACTTTTTCAACGCTCACCTTCAAGCTTCTGGGCCGAAATATAGCCTACTGTACTTTAATACTGAAAAGGTAGTCGAGACTGCCTTACGCGCATCGTGATTTTGACAAACTTCGGGTGGATTTCCCGGAGCTTGGGGGATATTTTACAGTCCCTTGGACGCTAAACTAGGTACCAATGGCCTTGTTTTGCAGTGAAATGGGCACAGGAAAGCTTTTTGAAGGCTCACTTTCGAGGTTGTAGGCCGAAATATAGCCATACTTCACTTCAAGACTGAAACAGTAGCCGAGACCACGTTTCGCGCATCGTGATTTTGATCAACTTCGGCTCGATTTCCCGGAACTTGCGAAATATTTTCCAGTCCCGGGGACTCTAAACTAACTCGTGCTGGTCTTGGTTTGCAGTGAAACGGAAACAGAAAAAGTTTTTGAACGCATACTTTCCAGCTTCTGCAGCGAAATAGAACCCCACTTCACTTGAAGACTGAAAGAGTAGCCGAGACCGCCTTACGTGCATCGTGATTTTGACAAACTTCGGGTTGATTTCCCGGAACTTGGGGGATATTTTCCAGTCCCGGGGACTCTCAACTAACTCCTACTTGTCTTGGTTTGCAGTGAAATGGACACAGCGAAAGTTTTTGAACCCTCACTCTCGAGCTTCTGGGCCGAAATAGAGCCCCATTTTACTTTAAGACTGAAAGAGTAGGCGAGACCGTCTTGAGCTAATCGTGATTTTGACCAATTTCGCCTTTATTTCCCGAAACTTGGGGGATATATTCCAGTCAAAGGGACTCTACAGTAACTCCTGATGGGCTTGGTTTTCAGTGAAATGGACAGAGCACAACTTTGGAGCTCTGGGCAGAAATATAGCCCCACTATACTTTAAGACTGAAAGAGTAGATGAAACCGCCTTACGCGCATCGTAATTTTGACGAACTTCGAAAAGATTTCCCGGAACTTGGGGGATATTTTGCAGTCCCTTCGATGCGAAACTAAGTCCTGATGGCCTTGTTTTGAAGTAAAATGGACACAACCAAACTTTTTGAACGCTCACTTTCTAGCTTGTGGGCCGAAATATAGCCACACTTCACTTTAGGACTGACACAGTAGCCGAGACCACGTTACGCGCATCATGAATTTGATCAACTTCGACTCGATTTCCCGGGACTTTGGGGATATTCTCCAGTCCCGGGGACTTTAAGCTAACTTCTGATGGCCTTGGTTTGCACTGAAAGTGACAGAGCAAAACTTTTTAAACACTCACTTTCGAGCTTCTGGGCCGAAATATAGCCCCACTTCACTTTAAGACTGAAAGAGTAGGCGAGACCACCTTACGCACATCGTGATTTTGACCAACTTCGGCTCGATTTACCGGAACTTTGGGGATATTTTCCAGTCCCGAGGACTCTTAAGTAACCCCTGATGCCCTTGGTTTGCATTGAAATGGATACAGCAAAACTTTTTGCAGCGCTCACTTTTGAGCTTCTGGGCCGAAATATAGCCCCACTTCACTTTAAGACTGAAAGAGTAGCCAAGACCGTCTTACGCGCATCGTGATTTTGACCAACGTCTTCTCGATTTTCCGGAACTTGGGAAACACATTCCACTCCCGGGGACTCTAAACTAACTACTGATAGCCTTGGTTTGCAGTGAAATAGACACAGTAATTTTTTTTGAGCTTTGAGCTTGTGGGCCGAAATAGAGCCCCACTTCACTTTAAGACTGAAGGAGAAGCCGACACCGCCTTAAGCGCACCGTGATTTTGACCAACTTCGGCTCGATTTGCCGGAACTTGGGGGCTATTTTCCAGTCCCGGGGACTCTAAACTAACTCCTGATTGTCTTGGTTTTCAGTGAAATGGACGCAGCGAAACTTTTTGAACGCTCACTCTCGAGCTTCTGGACCGAAATATAGCCCCACTTTACTTTAAGACTGAAAGAGTAGCCGAGACCGTCTTGCGCATATCCTTATTTTGACCAACTTCGGGTCGGTTTCCCGGAACTTGGGGGATATATTCCATTTCCGCGGGCTCTAAACTAACTCCTGATGGCCTTGCTTTTCAGTGAAATGGACAAAGGAAAGCTTTTTGAACACTCTCTTTGTAGCTTCTGGGCCGAAATAGAATCCCACTTCACTTTCAGACTGAAATAGTAACCGAGACCGCCTCATGCGCATCGTGAGTTAGACCAAGTTCAGCTCGATTTCACGCAACTTTTGGGATATTTTCCAGTCCGGGGTTCTCTAAACTAACTCGGGATGTCCTTTTCTTGCACTGAAATGCGCACAGCATAAATTTTTGAACGCCCACTTTGGAGCTTCTGGGCCGAAATATAGCCCCACTTCACTTTAAGACTGAAAGAGTAGCCGAGATCGCCTTACGCGCATCGTGATTTTGACCATTTTCGGATCGATTTCTCGGAACTTGGGGGATATTTTCCAGTCCCGGGGATTGTAAACTAACTCCTGATTGCATTGCTTTGCATTGAAATGGACAGAGCAAAACTTTTTGAACGCTCACTTTCGAGCTTGTGGGCCGAAATATAGCCACACTTTACTTTAAGTCTGAAACAGTAGCCGAGACTGCATTTCGCGTATCGCGATTTTGATCAAGTTCGGCTCCAATTCCCGGGACTTGGGGGATATGTTCCAGTCTCGGGGACTCTAAACTAACTCCTGATGGCCTTGGTTTGCATTGAAATGGACACAGCACAATTTTTTAACGCACACTTTCGAGATTCTGGGCCGAAATATAGCCACACTTCACTTAAGACTGAAAGAGTAGCCGAGACCGCCTTGCTCGCATCGTGAGTTTGACAAACTTCCGGTCGATATTCCAGAACTAGGGGGATATTTTCCAGTCCCAGGAGCTCTAAACTAAACCCTCATGGCCTTGGTTTGCAGTGAAATGGACAGAGCAAAACTTTTTGAACGCTCACCTTCGAGCTTCCTAGCCGAAATAAAGCCCCATTTTACTTTAAGACTTAAAGAGTAACCGAGACAACCTTACGCGCATTGTGATTTTGACAAACTTCGGGTGGATCTCCCGAAACTTGGGGAACATTTTCCAGTCCCTGGGACGCTAAACTAAGTTCTGATGGCCTTGTTTTGCAGTGAAATGGACACAGCAAAACTTTTTGAACGCTTACTTTCGAGCTTGTGGGCCGAAATATAGCCACACTTTACTTTAAGACTGAAAGGGTAGCCGAGACCGCATTTCGCGCATCGTGATTTTGATCAACTTCGGCTCGCTTTCCCGGAACTTGGGGAATATTTTCCAGTCCCGGGGACCTTAAACTAACTTTTGATAGCTTTAGTTTGCAGTGAAATGCACACAGCAAAACTTTTTAAACGCTCACTTTCGAGCTTCTGGACAGAAATATAGCCCCACTTGACTTTAAGAGTGAAAGGGTAGCCGAGACCGCTTTGGGAGCATCGTGATTTTGACCAACTTCAGCTCGATTTACCAGACCTTGGGGAATATTTTCCAGTCCTAGGGACGCTAAACTAACTCGTGATGGCCTTGTTTTTCAGTCAAAGAACACAGCAAAACTCTTTGAAGGCTCACTTTCGGGCTTTATGGCCGAAATATAGCCCCACTTCACTTTAAGACTGAAACAGTACGCGATGCCGCATTTCGCGCATCGTGATTTTAATCAACTTTGGTTCGATTCCCCGGAACTTGGGCAATATTTTTCAGTCCCGGGCACTCTAAACTAACCCCTGATGGCCTTGGTTTGCAGTGAAATGGACACAGCAAAACTTTTTGAACGCTCACTCTCGGGCTTCTGGCCCAAAATATAGCCCCACTTCAGTTTAAGACAGAAAAAGTAGCGGAGACCACTTTAGGGACATCGTGATTTTAACCAACCTCGGCTCAATTTCCCGGACCTTGGGGGATACTTTCTTGTCCCGGGGACGCTAAACTAACTCCTGATGGCCTTGGTTTGCAGTGAAATGAACACAGCAAAACTTTTTGAACGCTCACTTTCGGGCTTCTCGCCCGAAATATAGCCCCACTTCACTCTAAGACTGAAAGAGTAGCCGACACTACCTTACGCAAATCGTGATTTTGACCAACTTCGGCTCGATTTCCCGGAGGTTGGGGGATATTTTCCAGTCCCGGGGACTCTAAACTAGCTCCTGATGGCTTTGGTTTGCAGTCAAATAAACACAGGGAAACTTTCTGAACGCTCACTTTCAAGCTCCTGGCCGGGAATAAAGCCTCACTTCACTTTAAGACTGAAACAGTAAGCGAGACCGCCTAACGCGCACCGTGATTTTGACCAACTTCGGCTAAATTTCCCTGAACTTGGGGGGATATTTTCCAGTCCCGAAGACTCTTAAGTAACCCCTGATGGCCTTCGTTTGCATTGAAATGGATACAGCAAAACTTTTTGAAGCTCACTTTTGAGCTTCTGGGCCGAAATATAGCCCCACTTCACTTTAAGACTGAAAGACTAGCCAAGACCGTCTTGCGCGCATCGTGATTTTGACCAACGTCTTCTCGATTTTCCGCAACTTGGGAAATATATTGCAGTCCCGGGGACTCTAAACTAACTCCTGATAGCCTTGGTTTGCAGTGAAATTGACACAGCAAATTTTTTCCAGCGCTCACTTTGGAGCTTCTGGGCCGAAATAGAGCCCCACTTCACTTTAAGACTGAAAGAGTAGCCGAGGCCGCCTTAGGCGCATCGTGATTTTGACCAACTTCGGCTTGAGTTGCCAGAACTTAAAAGATGTTTTCCACTCCCGTTGACTCTAAACTAACTCATGATGGCCTTGGTTTTCAGTGAAATTGAGAGAGGAAAACTTTTTGAACGCTCACTTTCGAACTTCTGGACCGAAATATAGCCCTACTTCACTTTCAGACTTAAAGAGTAGCCGAGACCGCCTTACGCGAATGGTTATTTTGACCAACTTCGTCTCGATTTGGCGGAACTTGGAGGATATTTTCCAGTTCCGGGGACTGTAAATTACTTCCTGAGGGCCTTGCTTTGCAGTGAAATGGGCACAGCATAACTTTTTGAAGGCTCACTTTCGAGCTTCTGGGCCAAAATATACAGCCACGTCACTTTAAGACTAAAAGAGTAGCCGAGACTGCTTTACGCGCATCGTGACTTTCACAAACTTCGGCTCGATTTCCCGGAACTTGGGGGATATTTTGATGTCCCAGAGACTGTAAACTATCTCCTGATATGGCTTGGTTCGCGGTGAAATGGACACAGCAAAACTTTTTGAACTTTCACTTTCGACCTTCTGGGCCGAAATATAGCCCGAGTTCACTTTAAGAATGAAAGAATAGCCGAGACCGCCTTACGCGCATCGTGATTTTGACCAACTTTGGCTCGATTTCCCAGGAAACGGGGAATATTTTCCGGTACCGGGGACTCTAAAGTAACTCCTGATTGCCTTGGTTTGCCTTTAAATGGAGAGAGCAAAACTTTTTCAACGCTCCCCTTCGGGCTTCTGAGCCGAAATATAGCCCCGCTTCAGTTTAAGACTGAAAGAGTAGCCAAGACCGTCTTACGCGCATCGTGATTTTGACCAACTTCAGCTCGATTTCCCGAAACTTCGGGGATATATTCAAGTTGCAAGGACTCTAAACTAACCCCTGATGGCCTTGGTCTGCAGTGAAATGGACACAGCAAATTTTTTTGAACACTTACTTTCGAAATTCTGGGCCGAAATATAGCCCCACTTCACTTTAAGACTGAAATAGTAGCCGAGACCGCCTTAGACGCATCGTGATTTTGACCAAGTTCGGCTTTAGTTGCCAGAACTTGAGGGATATTTTTTAGTCTTGCGGACTCTAAACTAACTCATGATGGCCTTGGTTTTCAGTTAAATTGAGAGAGCAAAACTTTTTGAACGCTCACTTTCGAGCTTCTGGCCCGAAATATACAGCCACGTCACTTTAAGACTAAAAGAGTAGCCGAGACTGCTTTAGCGCATCGTGATTTTCACAAACTTCGGCTCGATTTCCCGGGAGTTGGGGGATATTTTGATGTCCCGGACACTGTAAACAATCTGCTGATGTGGTTGGTTTGCGGTGAAATGGACACAGCAAAACTTTTTGAACTTCCACTTTCTAGCTTCTCGGCCGAAATATAGTCCCAGTTCACTCTAAGAATCAAAGAGTAGCCGAGACCGCCCTACGGGCATCGGGATTTTGACAAAATTCGGCTCGATTTCACCGAACGTGGGCGATATTTTCCAGTCCCGAGGAGTCTAAACTAACTCCTGATGACCTTGGTTTGCAGTAAAATGAACACAGCAAAACTTTTTGAACTTTCACTTCCTAGCTTCTCGGCCGAAATATAGCCCCAGTTCACTTTAAGAATCAAACAGTAGCCGAGACCGCCTTACGCGCATCGTGATTTTGACAAAATTGGGCTCGATTTCCCCGAACTTGGGCGATATTTTCCAGTCCCGAGCAGTGAAATGAACAAGGTAACACTTTTTGAACGCTTATTTTCGAGCTTCTCGGATGAAATATAGCCCCACTTCACTTTAAGACTGAAAGAGTAGGCGAGACCGCCTTACGCGCATCGTGATTTTGAGCAACTTCCGCTCGATTTTCCAGAATTTTGGCGATATTTTCAAGTCCCAGGGACACTAAACTAGCTCCTGATTGACTTGGTTTGATGTGAAATGGACGCAGGAAAACTTTTTGAACGTTCAGTTTCGAGCTTCTGGGCCGAAATACAACCGTACTTCACTTTAAGACTGAAATAGTAGCCGAGACCTTCTTACGGGCATCGTGATTTTGACCCCGTTCACCTCGATTTCCCGGAACTTGGGGGATATTTTCCAGTCCGGGGACTTTAAACTAACTCCTGATGGCCTTGGTTTGCAGTTAAATGCACAAAGCGTAACTTTTTAAAAGTTCACTTTCGAGCTTCTGGGCCGAAATATAGCCCCACTTTACTTTAAGACTGAAAGAGTAGCCGAGACCGTCTTACGCGCATCGTGATTTTGAACAACTTCCGTTCGATTTCCCGGAACTACGGGGATATATTCCAGTCCCGGGGACTCTAAACTAACTGCTGATGGCCTTGGTTTGCAGTGAAATGGACACAGCACATTTTTTTGAACGCTTACTTTCGAGGTTCTCAGCCGAAATATAGCCATACTTCACTTTAAGACTGAAAAAGTAGCCGAGACCGCCTTACGCGCATCGTAATTTTGACCAACTTCGGCTATATTTGCCGGAAGTAGGCGAATATTTTCAATTCCCGGGGAAGCTATACTAACTTCCGATGGCCTTAGTTTTTAGTTAAATGGACACGGCAAAACTTTTTGAACGCTCCCTTTCGAGCTTATGGCTCGAAATATAGCCCCACTTAACTTTAAGACTGAAAGAGTAGCCGAGACCGCCTTACGCGCATCGTGATTTTGGGATACTTCGGCTCGATTTCCCGGAAATAAGGGGATATTTTCCAGTCCTGGGGACTCTAAACTAACTCCTGATGGCCTTGGTTTCCAGTGAAATGGACACAGGCACACTTTGCACGCACACTTTCGAGCTTGCTGGCCGAAATATAGCCCTACTTCTTTTTAAGACTGAAAGAGTAGGCGGGAGCGCCTTACGCGCATTGTGATATTGAGTAACTTCGGGTGGATTTCCCGTAACTTGGGGGATATTTCCAGTTCCTATGACGCTAAACTAAGTCGTGATAACCTTGTTTTGCAGTGAAATGGACACAGCAAAACTTTTTAAACACTCAGTTTCGAGCTTCTGGGCCGAAATATTGCCCCAATTCACTTTAAGACTGAAAGAGTAGCCGAGACCGCGGTACGCGCGTCGTCATTTTGACCATCTTCGGTTAAATCTCCCGGAACTTGGGGGATATTTTCCAGTTCCGGGGACTCTAAACTGACCCCCGACGTCCTTGGTCTGCAGTAAAATGGGCATTGCAAAACTTTTTGAACACTCACTTTTGAGCTTCTGGGCCAAAATATAGCTCCACTTCACTTTAAGAGTGAAATAGTAGCCGAGACCGGCTTACGCCCATCGTAATTTTCACCAACTTCGGCTCGATTTTCCGGAACTTGGGGGATATTTTCCAGTCCGGCGGACTCTAAAGTAACTCCTGATGGCCTTGCTCTGGAGTGAAATGGACACAGCACAACTTTTTGAACGCTCACTTTCTAGCTTCTGGGGGGAAATATTGCCCCAGTTCACTTTAAGAATGAAAGAGTAACCGAGACCGCCTTACGCGCATCGTGATTTTGACCAACTTCGGCTCGATTGCCCGGGCAATGGGGGATATTTTCCGGTACCGGGGACTCTAAACTAACTCCTGATTTCCTCGGTTTGCAGTGAAATGGACACAGCACAACTTTTTGAACGTTCACTTTTGAGCTTCTAGGCCGAAGCATAGCCCTACTTCACTTTAAGACTGAAAGACTAGCCGAGACCGCCTTACGCGCATCGTGATTTTGGGCTACTTCGGCTCGATTTCCCGGAACTTGGGAGATAATTGCCAGTCCCGGGCACTCTAAACTGATTCCTGATGGCCTTGGTTTTCAGTGAAATGGACACAGCCAAACTTTTTGAACGTTCACTTTCGAGCTTCTGGGCCGAAATATAGCCCCACTTCACTTTAAAATTGAAAGAGTAGCCGGGACCGCCTTACGCGCATGGTAATTTTGTCGAACTTCGGCTTGATTTCCCTGGACTTGGGGGATATTTTCCAGTCCCGGAAGCTCTAAACTAAGTCCTGGATGCCTTGGTTTTTAGTGAAATGGACACAGGTAAAAGGAGCGCACGCTCGGTTTCCAGGTTGTAGGCCGAAATATAGCCCCACTTTATTTTAAGACTGAAAGTGTACACGAAAGTGCCTTAAGCGCATCGAAATTTTTAGCCACTATGGCTCGATATATCAAAACTTGGGGGATATTTTCCAGTCCCGGGGACTCTACCCTAACTCTTGATGGCCTTATTTTTCAGTAAAATGGTCACAGGTAACAGGAGCGCACGCTCGGTGTCGAGCTTCTAGGCCGAAATGTAGCCCCAGTTCATTTTAAGACTGAAAGAGTAAACGAAACTGCCGTACGCCTATCGTAATTTTAAGAAAGTGTGGCTCAATTTGCCGAAACTTGGAGGATAGCTTCCAGTCTCGAGGATTCTAAACTATCTCCTGATGGACTTAGTTCTTAGTGAAACGGACACAGGTAAAAGGAGAGCACGCTCGGTGTCGAGCTTGTAGAACCGAAATATCGCCCCACTTCATTTTCGGAGTAAACGAGTAGCCGAGACCGCCTTCCGCGCATCGTGATTTTGAGCATCTTTGGCTCGATTTGCCGGAATTCGGGGATTATTTTCCAGTCTTGAGGACTCTATGTTAACTCCTGATGAACTTAGTTTTCAGTGATATGTACACAGGCAAAAGGAGCGCACGCTCGGTCTTGAGCTTCTCGGCCGAAATATAGCCCCACTTCATTTTAAGACTCAAAGAGTAGCCGAGACCGCCTTACGCGCATCGTGATTTTGCGCAACTTTGGCTTGATCTGCCAGAATTTGGGAAATATTTTCCAGTCACAAGGACTCTAAACTAACTCCTGATGGCCTAAGATGTCAGTGAAATGGACACAGGTAAAATTAGCGCACGCCCGGTCTCGAGCTTCTAGGTCGAAATATAGCCCCCCTTAATTTTAAGACTGAAAGAGTAGCCGAGACCGCCTTACGCGCATGGTGATTTTGGGCCACTTTTGCTCGATTTCCCGCAAGTTGGCGAATAATTTAAAGTCCCGGGGACGCTAAACTAACTTCCGATGACCTTGCTTTGCAGTTTAATGAACACAGCAAAACATTCTGAACGCTCACCTTCGAGCTTCAGTGCCGGAATATAGCCCTACTTAAATTTAAGGCTGAAAGAATAACCGGGAGCCCTTTACGCGCATCGTAATTTTCATCAACTTCGGCGCCATTTCCTGGAACTTGGAGAATATTTTCCAGTTCCGGGGACTCTAAACTAACTCCTGATTGCCTTGGTTTGCAGTCAAATGGACACAGCAAAACTTTTTGAACGCTCACTTTCGAGCTTGTGGGCCTAAATATAGCCACACTTGACTTTAAGACTGAAACAGTAGCCGAGACCGCGTTACGCGCATCGTGATTTTGAGCAACTTCTGCTCGCTTTCCTGGAACTTGGGGAATATTTTCCAGTCCCGGGGACTCTAAACTAACTCCTGATGGCCATGGTTTCCAGTCAAATTCACACAGCACAAGTTTTTGAACGAACACTTTCGAGCATTTAGGCCGAAATATAGTCCCACATCACTTACGACTTAAAGAGTAGCCGAGACCGGCGTGCGCGCATCGTGATTTTGACCAACTTCGGGTCGATATTCCGGAACTTGGGGGATATTTTCCAGTCCCAGGGACTCTAAACTAACTCTTGATGGCCTTGGTTTGCAGTGAAATGGAGACAGCAAAACATTTTGAACGCTCATCTTCAAGCTTCTGGGCCGCAATATAGCCCACTTTACTTTAATACTGAAAAAGTAGCCGAGACCTCCTTACGCGCATCGTGATTTTGACAAACTTTGGGTGGATTTCCCGGAGCTTGGGGGATATTTTACAGTCCCTTGGACGCTAAAATAGGTGCCGATGGCCTTGTTTTGCCGTGAAATGGACACAGCAAAGCTTTTTGAAGGCTCACTTTCGAGGTTGTGGGCCGAAATATAGCCATACCTCACTCTAAGACTGAAACAGTAGCCGAGACCACGTTTCGCGCATCGTGATTTTGATCAACTTCGGCTCGATTTCCCGGAACTTGCGAAATATTTTCCAGTCCCGGGGACTCTAAACTAACTCGTGCTGGTCTTGGTTTGCAGTGAAACGGAAACAGAAAAAGTTTTTGAACGCATACTTTCGAGCTTCTGGAGGGAAATAGAACCCCACTTCACTTGAAGACTGAAAGAGTAGCCGAGACCACCTTACGTGCATCGTGATTTTGAGCAATTTCGGCTCGATTTGCCGGAACTAAGGGGATATATTCCAGTTCTGAGGACTCTAAACTACTTCCTGATGGCCTTGGTTTGCAGTAAAATGGACCCAGCAAAGCTTTTTGAACGGTCAATTTCGAGCGTCTGGGCCAAAATATAGCCCCCCATTACTTTAACACTGAAAGAGCAGCCGAGACCGCCTTACATGCATGGTGATTTTGACAAACTTCGGGTTGATTTCCCGGAACTTGGGGGATATTTTCCAGTCCCGGGGACTCTCAACTAACTCCTGCTTGTCTTGGTTTGCAGTAAAATGGACACAGCGAAAGTTTTTGAACGCTCACTCTCAAGCTTCTGGGCCGAAATAGAGCCCCATTTTACTTTAAGACTGAAAGAATAGGCGAGACCGTCTTGAGCGAATCGTGATTTTGACCAATTTCGCCTTTATTTCCCGAAACTTGGGGGATATATTCCAGTCAAAGGGACTCTACAGTAACTCCTGATGGCCTTGGTTTTCAGTGAAATGGACACAGCACAACTTTGCAGCTTCTGGGCAGAAATATAGCCCCATTTTACTTTAAGACTGAAAGAGTAGATGAAACCGCCTTACGCGCATCGTAATTTTGACGAACTTCGAATGGATTTCCCGGAACTTGGGGGATATTTTGCAGTCTCTTGGACGCTAAAATAAGTCCTGATGGCCTTGTTTTGAAGTAAAATGGACACCACAAAACTTTTTGAACGCTCACTTTCTAGCTTGTGGGCCGAAAAATAGCCACACTTCACTTTAGGACTGACACAGTAGCCGAGACCACGTTACGCGCATCGTGAATTTGATCAACTTCGGCTCGATTTCCCGGGACTTGGGGGATATTCTCCAGTCCCGGGGACTCTAAACTAACTTCTGATGGCCTTGGTTTGCACTGAAAGTGACAGAGCAAAACTTTTTCAACACTCACTTTTGAGCTTCTGGGCCGAAATATAGCTCCACTTCACTTTAAGACTGAAAGAAAAGCCGAGACCACCTTACGCACATCGTGATTTTCACCAACTTCGGCTGGATTTACCGGAACTTGGGGGATATTTTCCAGTCCCGAGGACTCTTAAGTAACCCCTGATGGCCTTGGTTTGCATTGAAATGGATACAGCAAAACTTTTTGAACGCTCACGTTTGAGCTTCTGGGCCGAAATATAGCCCCACTTCACTTTAAGACTGAAAGAGTAGCCGAGACCGTCTTACGCGCATCGTGATTTTGACCAACGTCTTCTCCATTTTCCGGAACTTGGGAAATATATTGCAGTCCCGGGGACTCTAAACTAACTCCTGATAGCCTTGGTTTGCAGTGAAATAGACACAGCAATTTTTTTTGAGCTTTGAGCTTGTGGGCCGAAATAGAGCCCCACTTCACTTTAAGACTGAAGGAGTAGCCGACACCGCCTTAAGCGCACCGTGATTTTGACCAACTTCGGCTCGATTTGCCGGAACTTGGGGGATATTTTCCAGTCCCGGAGACTCTAAACTAACTCCTGATTGTCTTGGTTTTCAGTGAAATGGACACAGCGAAACTTTTTGAACGCTCACTCTTGAGCTTGTGGAGCGAAATATAGCCCCACTTTACTTTAAGACTGAAAGAGTAGCCGAGACCGTCTTGCGCAAATCGTGATTTTGACCAACTTCGGGTCGGTGTCCCGGAACTTGGGGGATATATTCCATTTCCGCGGGCTCTAAACTAACTCCTGATGGCCTTGCTTTTCAGTGAAATGGACAAAGGAAAGCTTATTGAACACTCTCTTTGTAGCTTCTGGGCCGAAATAGAATCCCACTTCACTTTCAGACTGAAATAGTAGCCGAGACCGCCTCACGCGCATCGTGAGTTAGACCAAGTTCAGCTCGATTTCACGCAACTTTTGGGATATTTTCCAGTCCGGGGTTCTCTAAACTAACTCCGGATGGCCTTGGTTTGCACTGAAATGCGCACAGCATAAATTTTTGAACGCCCACTTTGGAGCTTCTGGGCCGAAATATAGCCCCACTGCACTTTAAGACTGAAAGAGTAGCCGAGATCGCCTTACGCCCATCGTGATTTTGACAATTTTCGGATCGATTTCTCGGAACTTGGGGGATATTTTCCAGTCCCGGGGACTCTAAACTAACTCCTGATCGCCTTGCTTTGCATTGAAATGGACAGAGCAAAACTTTTTGAACGCTCACTTTCGAGCTTGTGGGCCGAAATATAGCCACACTTTACTTTAAGAATGAAACAGTAGCCGAGACCGCATTTCGCGCATCGTGATTTTGATCAACTTCGGCTCGCTTTGCCGGAACTTGGGGAATATTTTCCAGTCCCGGGGACCCTAAACTAAGTCCTGATGGCCTTGTTTTGAAGTGAAACGGACACAGCAAAACTTTTTGAACGCTTACTTTCTAGCTTGTGGGCCGAAATATAGCACACTTGACTTTAAGACTGAAACAGTAGCCGAGACCACGTTACGCGCATCATGAATTTGATTAACTTCGGCTCCAATTCCCGGGACTTGGGGGATATGTTCCAGTCCCGGGGACTCTAAACTAACTCCTGATGGCCTTGGTTTGCATTGAAATGGACACAGCACAATTTTTTGAACGCACACTTTCGAGATTCTGGGCCGAAATATAGCCCCACTTCACTTAAGACTGAAAGAGTAGCCGAGACCGCCTTGCTCGCATCGTGAGTTTGACAAACTTCCGGTCGATATTCCGGAACTTGGGGGATATTTTCCAGTCCCAGGAGCTCTAAACTAACTCCTCGTGGCCTTGGTCTGCAGTGAAATGGACAGAGCAAAACTTTTTGAACGCTCACCTTCGAGCTTCCTGGCCGAAATAAAGCTCCACTTTACTTTAAGACTTAAAGAGTAACCGAGACCACCTAACGCGCATTGTGATTTTGACAAACTTCGGGTGGATCTCCCGGAACTTGGGGAACTTTTTCCAGTCCCTTGGATGCTAAACTAAGTCCTGATGGCCTTGTTTTGCATTGAAATGGACACAGCAAAACTTTTTGAACGCTCACTTTCGAGCTTGTGGGCGGAAATATAGCCACTTCTTACTTTAAGACTGAAACAGTGGCCGAGACCGCATTCCGCGCATGGTGATTTTGACCAACTTCGGCTCGTTTTCCCAGAACTTGGGGAATATTTTCCAGTCCCGGGGACCCTAAACTAACTTTTGATAGCTTTGGTTTGCAGTGAAATGCACGCAGCAAAACTTTTCGAACGCTCACTTTCGAGCTTCTGCACAGAAATATAGCCCCACTTCACTTTAAGACTGAAAGGGTAGCCGAGACCGCTTTGGGAGCATCGTGATTTTGACCAACTTCAGCTCGATTTACCGGAACTTGGGGAATATTTCCCAGTCCCAGGGACGCTAGACTAACTCGTGATGGCCCTGTTTTTCAGTCAAAGAACACAGCAAAACTTATTGAAGGCTCACTTTCGGGCTTCTGGGCCGAAATATAGCCCCACTTCACTTTAAGACTGAAACAGTAGCCGATACCGCATTTCGCACATCGTGATTTTGATCAACTTCGGTTCGATTCCCCGGACTTTGGGCAATATTTTTCAGTCCCGGGGACTCTAAACTAACCCCTGATGGCCTTGGTTTGCAATGAAATGGACACAGCAAAACTTTTTGCACGCTCACTTTCGGGCTTCTGGCCCGAAGTATACCCCCACTTCACTTTAAGACAGAAAGAGTAGCCGAGACCAATTTAGCGATATCGTGATTTTGACCAACCTCGGCTGAATTTCCCGGACCTTGGGGCATATTTTCTTGTCTCGGGGACGCTAAACTAACTCCTGATGGCCTTGGTTTGCATTGAAATGAACACAGCAAAACTTTTTGAACGCTCACTTTCGGGCTTCTCGCCCGACATATAGCCCCACTTCACCCTAAGACTGAAAGAGTAGCCGACACTACCTTACGCAAATCGTGATTTTGACCAACTTCGACTCGATTTCCAGGAAGTTGGGGGATATTTTCCAGTCCCGGGGACTCTAAACTAGCTCCTGATGGCTTTGGTTTCAGTCAAATAAACACAGGGAAACTTTTCGAACGCTCACTTTCGAGGTCCTGGGCAGGAATAAAGCCTCACTTCACTTTAAGACTGAAACAGTAAGCGAGACCGCCTAACGCGCACCGTGATTTTGACCAACTTCGGCTAAATTTCCCTGAACTTGGGCGGATATTTTCCAGTCCCGAGGACTCTTAACTAACCCCTGATGGCCTTGGTCTGCAGTGAAATGGACACAGCAAATTTTTTTTGAACGCTTACTTTCGAAATTCTGGGCCGAAATATAGCCCCACTTCACTTTAAGACTGAAATAGTAGCCGAGACCGCCTTAGACGCATCGTGATTTTGACCAACTTCGGCTTTAGTTGCCAGAACTTAAGGGATATTTTTTAGTCCCGCGGACTCTAAACTAACTCATGATGGCCTTGGTTTTCAGTTAAATTGAGAGAGCAAAACTTTTTGAACGCTCACTTTCGAGCTTCTGGCCCGAAATATACAGCCACGTCACTTTAAGACTAAAAGAGTAGCCGAGACTGCTTTACGCGCATCGTGATTTTGACAAACTTCGGCTCGATTTCCCGGGACTTGGGGGATATTTTGATGTCCCGGACACTGTAAACAATCTGCTGATGTGGCTTCGTTTGCGGTGAAATGGACACAGCAAAACTTTTTGAACTTTCACTTTCGAGCTTCTGGGCCGAAATATAGCCCAGTTCACTTTAAGAATCAATGAGTAGCCGAGACCGCCTTACGCGCATCGTGATTTTGACAAACTTCGGCTCGATTTCCGCGAACTTGGAAGATATTTTCCAGTCCCGAGGAATCTTAACTAACTCCTGATGGCCTTGGTTTGCAGTGAAATGAACACAGCAAAACTTTTTGAACTTCCACTTTCTAGCTTCTCGCCCGAAATATAGCCCCACTTCACTTTAAGAATCAAAGAGTAGCCGAGACCGCCTTACGCGCATCGTGATTTTGAGCAACTTCCGCTCGATTTTCTAGAAGTTTGGCGATATTTTCAAGTCCCGGGGACTCTAAACTAACTCCTGATGGCCTTGGTTTGATGTGAAATGCACGCAGGAAAACTTTTTGAACGCTTAGTTTCGAGCTTCTGGGCCGAAATACAACCGTACTTCACTTTAAGACTGAAATAGTAGCCGAGACCACCTTACGGGCTTCGTGATTTTGACCCAGTTCACCTCCATTTCCCGGAACTTGGGGGATATTTTCCAGTCCGGGGGACTTGAAACTAACTCCTGATGCCCTTGGTTTGCAGTTAAATGCACAAAGCGTAACTTTTTAAAGGTTCACTTTCGAGGTTCTAGGCCGAAATATAGAAACACTTTACTTTAAGACTGAAAGAGTAGCCGAGACCGTCTTACGCGCATCGTGATTTTGACATACTTCCGTTCGATTTCCCGGAACTTCGAGGATATATTCCAGTCCCGGAGACTCTAAACTAACTGCTGATGGCCTTGGTTTGCAGTCAAATGGACACAGCACATTTTTTTTTGAACGCTCACTTTCGAACTTCTTGGCCGAAATATAGACCTACTTCACTTTAAGACTGAAAGAGTAGCCGAGACCGCCTTACGCGCATCGTAATTTTGACCAACTTCGGCTCGATTTGCCGGAAGTTGGGGAATATTTTCAATTCCCGGGGAAGCTAAAATGACTTCCGATGGCCTTAGTTTTTAGTTAAATGGACACGGCAAAACGTTTTGAACGCTCACTTTCGAGCTTATGGCTCGAAATATAGCCCCACTTAACTTTAAGACTGAAAGAGTAGCCGAGACCGCCTTACGCGCATCGTGATTTTGGGATACTTCGGCTCGATTTCCCGGAAATAGGGGGATATTTTCCAGTCCCGGGGACTCTAAACTAACTCCTGATGGCCTTGGTTTCCAGTGAAATGGACACAGGCACACTTTTTGAACGCGCACTTTCGAGCTTGCTGGCCGAAATATAGCCCTACTTCTTTTTAAGACTGAAAGAGTAGGCGGGAGCGCCTTACGCGCATTGTGATATTGAGGATCTTCGGCTCGATCTGGCGAAATTTGGGAGATATTTTCCAGTCCCAAAGTCTCTAAACTCACTCCTGATTGTCGAGGATGTGAGTGAAATAGACACAAAAATTTTTGAACCCTTACTTTCGAGCTTCTGGAGTTAAATCTACGCCCACTTTACCTTAAGACTGAAAGAGTAGCCGAGACCCCTTTAAGCGCATGGTGATTTTGACTAACTTCGGGTGGATTTCCCGTAACTTGGGGGATATTTCCAGTTCCTGCAACGCTAAACTAAGTCGTGATAACCTTGTTTTGCAGTGAAATGGACACAGTTAAACTTTTTAAACACTCAGTTTCGAGCTTCTGGGCCGAGATATTGCCCCAATTCACTTTAAGACTGAAAGAGTAGCCGAGACCGCCTTACGCGGATCGTGAATTTGAGCAACTTTGGCTCGATCTGCCAGAATTTGGGAAACATTTTCCAGTCCCAAGGACTCTAAACTTACTCCTGATGGCCTAAGATGTCAGTGAAATGGACACAGGTAAAATTAGCGCACGCCCGGTCTCGAGCTTCTAGGTCGAAATATAGCCCCCCTTAATTTTAAGACTGAAAGAGTAGCCGAGACCGCCTTACGCGCATCGTGATTTTGGGCCACTTTTGCTCGATTTCCCGCAAGTTGGCGAATAATTTAAAGTCCCGGGGACGCTAAACTAACTCCCGATGACCTTGCTTTGCAGTTTAATGAACACAGCAAAAGATTCTGAACGCTCACCTTCGAGCTTCAGTGCCGCAATATAGCCCTACTTCAATTTAAGACTGAAAGAATAACCGAGAGCCCGTTACGCGCATCGTAATTTTCATCAACTTCGGCGCCATTTCCTGGAACTTGGAGAATATTTTCCAGTTCCGGGCACTCTAAACTAACTCCTGATTGCCTTGGTTTGCAGTCAAATGGACACAGCAAAACTTTTTGAACGCTCACTTTCGAGCTTGTGGGCCTCAATATAGCCACACTTCACTTTAAGACTGAAACAGTAGCCGAGTACGCGTTACGCGCATCGTGATTTTGAGCAACTTCTGCTCGCTTTCCTGGAACTTGGGGAATATTTTCCAGTCCCGGGGACTCTAAACTAACTCCTGATGGCCATTGTTTGCAGTCAAATTCACACAGCACAAGTTTTTGAACGAAAACTTTCGAGCTTGTAGGCCGAAATATAGTCCCACATCACTTACGACTTAAAGAGTAGCCGAGACCGCCTTACGCGCATCGTGATTTTGACAAACTTCGGGTGGATTTCCCGGAGCTTGGGGGATATTTTCCAGTCCCTTGGACGGTAAACTAGGTGCCGATGGCCTTGTTTTGCAGTGAAATGGACACAGCAAAGCTTTTTGAAGGCTCACTTTTGAGGTTGTGGGCCGAAATATAGCCATACTTCACTTTAAGACTGAAACAGTAGCCGAGATTAGCTTTCGCGCATCGTGATTTTGATCAACTTCAGCTCGATTACCCGGAACTTGCGATATATTTTCCAGTCCCGGGGACTCTAAACTAACTCGTGCTGGTCTTGGTTTGCAGTGAAACGGAAACAGAAAAAGTTTTTGAACGCATACTTTCGAGCTTCTGGACCGAAATAGAACCCCCCTTCACTTGAAGACTGAAAGAGTAGCCGAGACCGCCTTACGTGCATGGTGATTTTGAGCAACTTCGGCTCGATTTGCCGGAACTAAGGGGATATATTCCAGTTCTGAATACTCTAAACTACTTCCTGATGGCCTTGGTTTGCAGTAAAATGGAGCCAGCAAAACTTTTTGAACGCTCAATTTCGAGCTTCTGGGCCAAAATATAGCCCCCCATTACTTTAACACTGAAAGAGTAGCCGAGACCGCCTTACGTGCATCGTGATTTTGACAAACTTCGGGTTGATTTCCCGGAACTTGGGGGATATTTTCCAGTCCCGGGGACTCTCAGCTAACTCCTGCTTGTCTTGGTTTGCAGTGAAATGGACACAGCGAAAGTTTTTGAACGCTCACTCTCCAGCTTCTGGGCCGAAATAGAGCCCCATTTTACTTTAAGATTGAAAGAGTAGGCGAGACCGTCTTGAGCGAATCGTGATTTTGACCAATTTTTCCTTTATTTCCCGAAACTTGGGGGATATATTCCAGTCAAAGGGACTCTACAGTAACTCCTGATGGCCTTGGTTTTCAGTGAAATGGACAGAGCACAACTTTGCAGCTTCTGGGCAGAAATATAGCCCCACTTTACTTTAAGACTGAAAGAGTAGATGAGACCGCCTAACGCGCATCGTAATTTTGACGAACTTCGAATGGATTTCCCGGAACTTGGGGGATATTTTGCAGTCCCTTGGACGCTAAACTAAGTCCTGATGGCCTTGTTTTGAAGTAAAATGGACACAACAAAACTTTTTGAACGCTCACTTTCTAGCTTGTGGGCCGAAATATAGCCACACTTCACTTTAGGACTGACACAGTAGCCGAGACCACATTACGCGCATCATGAATTTGATCAACTTCGGCTCGATTTCCCGGAACTTGGGGGATATTTTCCAGTCCCGAGGTCTCTTAAGTAATCCCTGATGGCCTTGGTTTGCATTGAAATGGATACAGCAAAACTTTTTGAACGCTCACTTTTGAGCTTCTGGGCCGAAATATAGCCCCACTTCACTTTAAGACTGAAAGAGTAGCCAAGACCGTCTTACGCGCATCGTGATTTTGACCAACGTCTTCTCCATTTTCCGGAACTTGGGAAATACATTCCACTCCCGGGGATCCTAAACTAACTACTGATAGCCTTGGTTTGCAGTGAAATAGACACAGGAATTTTTTTTGAGATTTAAGCTTGTGGGCCGAAATAGAGCCCCACTTCACTTTAAGACTGAAGGAGTAGCCGACACCGCCTTAAGCGCACCGTGATTTTGACCAACTTCGGCTCGATTTGCCGGAACTTGGGGGATATTTTCCAGTCCCGGGGACTCTAAACTAACTCCTAATTGTCTTGGTTTTCAGTGAAATGGACACAGCGAAACTTTTTGAACGCTCACTCTCGAGCTTCTGGACCGAAATATAGCCCCATTTTACTTTAAGACTGAAAGAGTAGTCGAGACCGTCTTGCGCAAATCGTGATTTTGACCAACTTCGGTTCGGTTTCCCGGAACTTGGGGGACATGTTCCATTTCCGCGGGCTCTAAACTAACTCCTCATGGCCCTGCTTTTCAGTGAAATGGACAAAGGAAAGCTTTTTGAACACTCTCTTTGTAGCTTCTGGGCCGAAATAGAATCCCACTTCACTTTCAGACTGAAATAGTAGCCGAGACCGCCTCACGCGCATCGTGAGTTAGACCAAGTTCAGCTCGATTTCACGCAACTTTTGGGATATTTTCCAGTCCGGGGGACTCTAAACTAACTCCGGATGGCCTTGGTTTGCACTGAAATGCGTACAGCATAAATTTTTGAACGCCCACTTTGGAGCTTCTGGGCCGAGATATAGCCCCACTGCACTTTAACACTGAAAGAGTAGCCGAGATCGCCTTACGCGCATCGTGATTTTGACAATTTTCGGATCGATTTCTCGGAACTTGGGGGATATTTTCCACTCCCGGGGACTGTAAACTAACTCCTGATCGCCTTGCTTTGCAGTGAAATGGACAGAGCAAAACTTTTTGAACGCTCACTTTCGAGCTTGTGGGCCGAAATATAGCCACACTTCACCTTAAAACTGAAAGGGTAGCCGAGACCGCATTTCGCGCATCGTGATTTTGATCAAGTTCGGCTCGCTTTCCCGGAACTTGGGGAATATTTTCCAGTCCCGGGGACCCTAAACTAACTTTTGATAGCTTTGGTTTGCAGTGAAATGCACACAGCAAAACTTTTCGAACGCTCACTTTCGAGCTTCTGGACAGAAATATAGCCCCACTTCACTTTAAGACTGACAGGTTAGCCGAGACCGCTTTGGGAGTATCGTGATTTTGACCAACTTCACCTCGAGTTACCGGAACTTGTGGAATATTTTCCAGTCCCAGGGACGCTAAACTAACTCGTGATGGCCTTGTTTTTCAGTCAAAGAACACAGGAAAACTTTTTGAAGGCTCACTTTCGGGCTTCTGGGCCGAAATATAGCCCCACTTCACTTTAAGACTGAAACAGTAGCCGATATCGCATTTCGCGCATCGTGATTTTGATCAACTTCGGTTCGATTCCCCGGAATTTGGGCAATATTTTTCAGTCCCGGGGACTCTAAACTAACCCCTGATGGCCTTGGTGTGCAGTGAAATGGACACGGCAAAACTTTTTGAACGCTCGCTTTCGGGCTTCTGGCCCGAAATATAGCCCCACTTCACCTTAAGACAGAAAGAGTAGCCGAGACCACTTTAGGGGAATCGTGATTTTGACCAACTGCGCTCGATTTCCCGGAAGTTGGGGGATATTTTCCAGTCCCGGGGACTCTAATCTAGCTCCTGATGCCTTTGGTTTGCAGTCAAATAAACACAGGGAAACTTTTTGAACGCTCACTTTCAAGCTCCTGGCCGGGAATAAAGCCTCACTTCACTTTAAGACTGAAACAGTAAGCGAGACCGCCTAACGCGCACCGTGATTTTCACCAACTTCGGCTAAACTTCCCTAAACTCGGGAGGAAATTTTCCAGTCCCGAAGACTCTTAAGTAGCCCCTGATTGCGTTCGTTTGCATTGAAATGGATACACCAAAACTTTTTGAAGCTCACTTTTGAGCTTCTGGGCCGAAATATAGCCCCACTTCACTTTAAGACTGAAACACTAGCCAAGACCGTCTTGCGCGCATCGTAATTTTGACCAACGTCTTCTCGCTTTTCCGGAACTTGGGAAATATATTGCAGTCCCGGGGAATCTAAACTAACTCCTGATAGCCTTGGTTTCCAGTGAAATGGCCACAGCAAATATTTTGCAGCGCTCACTTGGCAGCTTCTGGGCTGAAATAGAGCCCCACTTCACTTTAAGACTGAAAGAGTAGCCGAGGCCGCCTTAGGCGCATCGTGATTTTGACCAACTTCGGCTTGAGTTGCCAGAACTTAAGGGATATTTTTTAGTCCCGCGGACCCTAAACTAACTCATGATGGCCTTGGTTTTCAGTTAAATTGAGAGAGCAAAACTTTTTGAACGCTCACTTTCCAACTTCTGGGCCAAAATATACAGCCACGTCACTTTAAGACTAAAAGAGTAGCCGAGACTGCTGTACGCGCATCGTCATTTTGACAAACTTCGGCTCGATTTCCCGGAACTTGGGCGATATTTTCCAGTCCCGAGCAGTCTAAACTAACTCCTGATGGCCTTGGTTTGCAGTGAAATGAACAACGTAACACTTTTTGAACGCTTATTTTCGAGCTTCTGGGATGAAATATAGCCCCACTTCACTTTAAGACTGAAAGAGTAGGCGAGACCGCCTTACCCTCATCGTGATTTTGAGCGACTTCCGCTCGATTTTCTAGAATTTTGGTGATATTTTCAAGTCCCGGGGACTCTAAACTAACTCCTGATGGCCTTGGTTTGATGTGAAATGCACGCAGGAAAACTTTTTGAACGCTCAGTTTCAAGCTTCTGGTCCGAAATACAACCGTACTTCACTTTAAGACTGAAATAGTAGCCGAGACCTCTTTACGAGCATCGTGATTTTGACCCAGTTTAGCTCGATCTCCCGGAACTTGGGGGATATTTTCCAGTCCGGGGGACTTTAAACTAACTCCTCATGGCCTTGGTCTGCAATTAAATGCACAAAGCGTAACTTTTTAAAGGTTCACTTTCGAGCTTCTGGGCCGAAATATAGCCCCACTTTACTTTAAGACTGAAAGAGTAGCCGAGACCGTCTTACGCGCATCGTGATTTTGACCAACTTCCGTTCGATTTCCCGGAACCTCAGGCATATACTCCAGTCCCGGGGACTCTAAACTAACTGCTGATGGCCTTGGTTTGCAGTGAAATGGACACAGGAAAACTTTTTAAACACTCAGTTTCGAGCTTCTGGGCCGAAATATTGCCCCTATTCACTTTAAGACTGAAAGAGTAGCCGAGACCGTCGTACGCGCGTCGTGATTTTGACCAACTTCGGTTAAATTTCCCGAACTTGGGGGATATTTTCCAGTCCCGGGGACTCTAAACTAACATCAGATGGCCTTGGTCTGCAGTAAAATGGACACAGAAAAACTTTTTGAACGTTCACTTTTGAACTTCTGGGCCGAAATATAGCTCCACTTCACTTTAAGAGTGAAAGAGTAGCCGAGACCGCGTTACGCCCATCGTAAGTTTGACCAACTTTGGCTCGATTTCCCGGAACTTGGGAGATATTTTCCAGTCCGGCGGACTCTAAAGTAACTCCTGATGGCCTTGCTCTGGAGTGAAATGGACACAGCACAACTTTTTGAACGCTCACTTTTGAGCTTCTGGGCCGAAGCATAGCCCTACTTTACTTTAAGACTGAAAGACTAGCCGAGACCGCTTTACGCGCATCGTGATTTTGGTCTACTTAGGCTCGATTTCCCGGAACTTGGGAGATAATTCCCAGTCCCGGGCACTCTAAACTAATTCCTGATGGCCTTGGTTTTCAGTGAAATGGACACAGCCAAACTTTTTGAACGTTCACTTTCGAGCTTCTGGGCCGAAATATAGCCCCACTTCACTTTAAGACTGAAAGAGTAGCCGGCACCGCCTTACGCGCATGCTAATTTTGTCGAACTTCGGCTTGATTTCCTGGGACTTGGGGGATATTTTCCAGTCCCGGAAGCTCTAAACTAACTCCTGAATGCCTTGGTTTTTAGTGAAATGGACACAGGTAAAAGGAGCGCACGCTCGGTTTCCAGGTTGTAGACCGAAATATAGCCCCACTTTATTTTAAGACTGAAAGTGTACACGAAACCACCTTAAGCGCATCGAAATTGTTAGCCACTATGGCTCGATATGCCAAAACTTGGGGGATATTTTCCAGTCCCGGGGACTCTACCCTAACTCTTGATGGCCTTAGTTTTCAGTAAAATGGTCACAGGTAACAGGAGCGCACGCTCGGTGTCGAGCTTCTATGCCGAAATGTAGCCCCAGTTCATTTTAAGACTGAAAGAGTAAACGAAACTGCCGTACGCCTATCGCAATTTTAAGAAAGTATGGCTCAATTTGCCGAAACTTGGAGGATAGCTTCCAGTCTCGAGGATTCTAAACTATCTCCTGGTGGACTTAGTTCTTAGTGAAACGGACACAGGTAAAAGGAGAGCACGCTCGGTGTCGAGCTTGTAGAACCGAAATATCGCCCCACTTCATTTTCGGAGTAAACGAGTAGCCGAGACCGCCTTACGCGCATCGTGATTTTGAGCATCTTTGGCTCGATTTGCCGGAATTCGGGCAATATTTTCCAGTCCCGAGGACTCTATGTTAACTCCTGATGAACTTAGTTTTCAGTGATATGTACACAGGCAAAAGGAGCGCACGCTCGGTCTTGAGCTTCTCGGCCGAAATATAGCCCCACTTTACTTTAAGACTCAAAGAGTAGCCGAGACCGCCTTACGCGCATCGTGATTTTGAGCAACTTTGGCTGAATCTGCCCGAATTTGGGAAATATTTTCCAGTGCCAAGGACTCTAAACTAACTCCTGATGCCCTAAGATGTCAGTGAAATGGACACAGGTAAAATTAGCATACGCCCGGTCTCGAGCTTCTAGGTCGAAATATAGCCCCCCTTAATTTTAAGACTGAAAGAGTAGCCGAGACCGCCTTACGTGCATTCGTGATTTTGAGCAACCTCGGCTCGATTTGCCGCAACTAAGGGGATATATTCCAGTTCTGAGGACTCTAAACTAATTCCTGATGGCCTTGGTTTGCAGTAAAATAGACCCAGCAAAGCGTTTTGAACGCTCAATTTCCAGCTTCTGGGCCAAAATATAGCCCCCCATTACTTTAACACTGAAAGAGTAGCGGAGACCGCCTTACGTGCATGGTGATTTTGACAAACTTCGGGTTGATTTCCCGGAACTTGGGGGATATTTTCCAGTCCCGGGGACTCTCAACTAACCCCTGCTTGTCTTGGTTTGCAGTGAAATGGACACAGCGAAAGTTATTGAACTCTCACTTTCGAGCTTCTCGGCCAAAATAGAGCCCCATTTTACTTTAAGATTAAAAGGGTAGGCGAGACCGTCTTGAGCGAATCGTGATTTTGAGCAATTTCGCGTTTATTTCCCGAAACTTGGGGGATATATTCCAGTCAAAGGGACTCTACAGTAACTCCTGATGCCCTTGGTTTTCAGTGAAATGGACAGAGCACAACTTTGGAGCTTCTGGGCAGAAATATAGCCCCACTTTACTTTAAGACTGAAAGAGTAGATGAGACCGCCTTACGCGCATCGTAATTTTGACGAACTTCGAATGGATTTCCCGGAACTTGGGGGATATTTTCCAGTCTCTTGGACAATAAACTAAGTCCTGATGGCCTTGTTTTGAAGTAAAATGGACACAACAAAACTTTTTGAACGCTCACTTTCTAGCTCGTGGGCAGGAATAAAGCCTCACTTCACTTTAAGACTGAAACAGTAAGCGAGACCGCCTAACGCGCACCGTGATTTTCACCAACTTCGGCTAAATTTCCCTGAACTTGGGGGGATATTTTCCAGTCCGGAAGACTCTTAACTAACCCCTGATGGCCTGCGTTTGCATTGAAATGGATACAGCAAATTTTTTTGAAGCTCACTTTTGAGCTTCTGGGCCGAAATATAGCCCCACTTCACTTTAAGACTGAAAGACTAGCCAAGACCGTCTTGCGCGCATCGTGATTTTGACCAACTCTTCTCGATTTTCCGGAACTTGGGAAATATATTGCAGTCCCGGGGTCTCTAAACTAACTCCTGATAGCCTTGGTTTGCAGTGAAATGGAGACAGCAAATTTTTTGCAGCGCTCACTTTGGAGCTTCTGGGCCGAAATAGAGCCCCACTTCACCTTAAGACTGAAAGAGTAGCCGAGGCCGCCTTAGGCGCATCGTGATTTTGACCAACTTCGGCTTGAGTTGCCAGAACTTAAAAGATATTTTCCACTCCCGGGGACTCTAAACTAACTCATGATGGCCTTGGTTTTCAGTGAAATTGACAGAGGAAAACTTTTTGAACGCTCACTTTCCAGCTTCTGGACCGAAATATAGCCCTACTTCACTTTCAGACTCAAAGAGTAGCCGAGACCGCCTTACGCGAATCGTTATTTTAACCAACTTCGTCTCGATTTGGCGGAACTTGGAGGATATTTTCCAGTTCCGGGGATTGTAAACTACTTCCTGAGGGCCTTGCTTTGCAGTGAAGTGGGCACAGCATAACTTTTTGAACGCTCACTTTCGAGCTTCTGGGCCAAAGTATACAGCCACGTCACTTTAAGACTGAAAGAGTAGCCGAGACTGCTTTACGCGCATCGTGATTTTCACAAACTTCGGCTGGATTTCCCGGAACTTGGGGGATATTTTGATGTCCCGGAGACTGTAAACTATCTCCTGATGTGGCTTGGTTCGCTGTGAAATGGACACAGCAAAACTTTTTGAACTGTCACTTTCGAGCTTCTGGGCCGAAATATAGCCCGAGTTCACTTTAAGAATGAAAGAATAGCCGAGACCGCCTTACGCGCATCGTGATTTTGATCAACTTTGGCTCCATTTCCCAGGAAATGGGAAATATTTTCCGGTACCGCGGACTCTAAAGTAACTCCTGATTGCCTTGGTTTGCATTGAAATGGAGAGAGCAAAACTTTTTCAACGCTCCCCTTCGGGCTTCTGAGCCGAAATATAGCCCCGCTTGAGTTTAAGACTGAAAGAGTAGCCGAGACCGTCTTACGCGCATCGTGATTTTGACCAACTTCGGCTCGATTTCCCGAAACTTCGGGGATATATTGAAGTTCCAAGAACTCTAAACTAACCCCTGATGGCCTTGGTCTGTAGTGAAATGGAGACAGCAAATTTTTTTGAACGCTTACTTTCGAAATTCTGGGCCGAAAGATAGCCCCACTTCACTTTAAGACTGAAATAGTAGCCGAGACCGCCTTAGACGCATCGTGATTTTGACCAACTTCGGCTTGAGTTGCCAGAACTTAAGGGATATGTTTTAGTCCCGCGGACTCTAAACTAACTCATGATGGCCTTGATTTTCAGTTAAATTGAGAGAGCAAAACTTTTTGAACGCTCACTTTCGAGCTTCTGGGCCGAAATATACAGCCACGTCACTTCAAGACTAAAAGAGTAGTAAAGACTGCTTTACGCGCATCGTGATTTTGACAAACTTCGGCTCGATTTCCCGGGACTTGGGGGATATTTTGATGTCCTGGACACTGTAAACAATCTGCTGATGCGGGATGGTTTGCGGTGAAATGCACAAAGCGTAACTTTTTAAAGGTTCACTTTCTAACTTCTGGGCCGAAATATAGCCCCACTTTACTTTAAGACTCAAAGAGTAGCCGAGACCGTCTTACGCGCATCGTGATTTTGACAACCTTCCGTTCGATTTCCCGGAACTTCGGCGAGATATTCCAGTCCCGGGGACTCTAAACTAACTGCTGATGGCCTTGGTTTGGAGTGAAATGGACACAGCACATTTTTTTGAACGCTCGCTTTCGAGCTTCTCGGCCGAAATATAGCCCTACTTCACTTTAAGACTGAAAGAGTAGCCGAGACCGCCTTACGCGCATCGTAATTTTGACCAAATTCGGCTCGATTTGCCGGAAGTTGGCGAATATTTTCAACTCCCGGGGACGCTAAACTAACTTCCGATGGCCTTAGTTTGCAGTTAAATGGACACAGCAAAACTTTTTGAACGTTCACCTTCGAGCTTCAGTGCCGCAATATAGCCCTACTTCAATTTAAGACTGAAAGAATAACCGAGAGCCCGTTACGCGCATCGTAATTTTCATCAACTTCGGCGCCATTTCCTGGAACTTGGAGAATATTTTCCAGTTCCGGGCACTCTAAACTAACTCCTGATTGCCTTGGTTTGCAGTCAAATGGACACAGCAAAACTTTTTGAAGGCTCACTTTCGAGCTTGTGGGCCTCAATATAGCCACACTTCACTTTAAGACTGAAACAGTAGCCGAGGCCGCGTTACGCGCATGGTGATTTTGAGCAACTTCTGCTCGCTTTCCTGGAACTTGGGGAATATTTTCCAGTCCCGGGGACTCTAAACTAACTCCTGATGGCCATGGTTTGCAGTGAAATTCACACAGCACAAGTTTTTGAACGAACACTTTCGAGCTTGTAGGCCGAAATATAGTCCCACATCACTTGCAACTTAAAGAGTAGCCGAGACCGGCGTGCGCGCATCGTGATTTTGACCAACTTCGGGTCGATATTCCGGAACTTGGGGGATATTTTCCAGTCCCAGGGACTCTAAACTAACTCTTGATGGCCTTGGTTTGCAGTGAAATGGAGACAGCAAAACTCTTTCAACGCTCACCTTCAAGCTTCTGGGCCGAAATATAGCCCACTTTACTTTAATACTGAAAAAGTAGCCGAGACCGCCTTACGCGCATCGTGATTTTGACAAACTTCGGGTGGATTTCCCGGAACTTGGGGGATATTTTCCAGTCCCTTGGACGCTAAACTAGGTGCCGATGGCCTTGTTTTGCAGTGAAAGGGACACAGCAAAGCTTTTTGAAGACTCACTTTCGAGGTTGTGGGCCGAAATATAGCCATACTTCACTTTAAGACTGAAACAGTAGCCGAGACCACGTTTCGCGCATCGTGATTTTGATCAACTTCTTTTCGATTTCCCGGAACTTGCGATATATTTTCCAGTCCTGGGGACTCTAAACTAACTCGTGCTGGTCTTGGTTTGCAGTGAAAGGAAAACAGAAAAAGGTTTTGAACGCATACTTTCGAGCTTCTGGGCCGAAATATAGGCCCACTTCACTTTAAGACTGAAAGAGTAGCCGAAACCGCCTTACGTGCATCGTGATTTTGAGCAACCTCGGCTCGATTTGCCGCAACTAAGGGGATATATTCCAGTTCTAAGGACTCTAAACTACTTCCTGAGGCCCTTGGTTTGCAGTAAAATGGACCCAGAAAATCTTTTTGAACGCTCAATTTCGAGCTTCTGGGCCAAAATATAGCCCCCCATTACTTTAACACTGAAAGAGTAGCCGAGACCGCCTTACGTGCATGGTGATTTTGACAAACTTCGGGTTGATTTCCCGGAACTTGGGGGATATTTTCCAGTCCCGGGGACTCTCGACTAACTCCTGCTTGTCTTGGTTTGCAGTGAAATGGACACAGCGAAAGTTTTTGAACGCTCACTCTCGAGCTTCTGGGCCGATATAGAGCCCCATTTTACTTCAAGACTGAAAGAGTAGGCGAGACCGTCTTGAGCGAATCGTGATTTTGAGCAATTTCGCGTTTATTTCCCGAAACTTGGGGGATATATTCCAGTCAAAGGGACTCTACAGTAACTCCTGATGGCCTTGGTTTTCAGCGAAATGGACAGAGCACAACCTTGGAGCTTCTGGGCAGAAATATAGCCCCACTTTACTTTAAGACTGAAAGAGTAGATGAAACCGCCTTACGCGCATCGTAATTTTGACGAACTTCGAATGGATTTCCCGGAACTTGGGGGATATTTTGCAGTCCCTTGGACGCTAAACTAAGTCCTGATGGCCTTGTTTTGAAGTAAAATGGACACAGCAAAACTTTTTGAAGGCTCACTTTCGAGCTTGTGGGCCTCAATATAGCCACACTTCACTTTAAGACTGAAACAGTAGCCGAGGCCGCGTTACGCGCATGGTGATTTTGAGCAACTTCTGCTCGCTTTCCTGGAACTTGGGGAATATTTTCCAGTCCCGGGGACTCTAAACTAACTCCTGATGGCCATGGTTTGCAGTGAAATTCACACAGCACAAGTTTTTGAACGAACACTTTCGAGCTTGTAGGCCGAAATATAGTCCCACATCACTTGCAACTTAAAGAGTAGCCGAGACCGGCGTGCGCGCATCGTGATTTTGACCAACTTCGGGTCGATATTCCGGAACTTGGGGGATATTTTCCAGTCCCAGGGACTCTAAACTAACTCTTGATGGCCTTGGTTTGCAGTGAAATGGAGACAGCAAAACTCTTTCAACGCTCACCTTCAAGCTTCTGGGCCGAAATATAGCCCACTTTACTTTAATACTGAAAAAGTAGCCGAGACCGCCTTACGCGCATCGTGATTTTGACAAACTTCGGGTGGATTTCCCGGAACTTGGGGGATATTTTCCAGTCCCTTGGACGCTAAACTAGGTGCCGATGGCCTTGTTTTGCAGTGAAAGGGACACAGCAAAGCTTTTTGAAGACTCACTTTCGAGGTTGTGGGCCGAAATATAGCCATACTTCACTTTAAGACTGAAACAGTAGCCGAGACCACGTTTCGCGCATCGTGATTTTGATCAACTTCTTTTCGATTTCCCGGAACTTGCGATATATTTTCCAGTCCTGGGGACTCTAAACTAACTCGTGCTGGTCTTGGTTTGCAGTGAAAGGAAAACAGAAAAAGGTTTTGAACGCATACTTTCGAGCTTCTGGGCCGAAATATAGGCCCACTTCACTTTAAGACTGAAAGAGTAGCCGAAACCGCCTTACGTGCATCGTGATTTTGAGCAACCTCGGCTCGATTTGCCGCAACTAAGGGGATATATTCCAGTTCTAAGGACTCTAAACTACTTCCTGAGGCCCTTGGTTTGCAGTAAAATGGACCCAGAAAATCTTTTTGAACGCTCAATTTCGAGCTTCTGGGCCAAAATATAGCCCCCCATTACTTTAACACTGAAAGAGTAGCCGAGACCGCCTTACGTGCATGGTGATTTTGACAAACTTCGGGTTGATTTCCCGGAACTTGGGGGATATTTTCCAGTCCCGGGGACTCTCGACTAACTCCTGCTTGTCTTGGTTTGCAGTGAAATGGACACAGCGAAAGTTTTTGAACGCTCACTCTCGAGCTTCTGGGCCGATATAGAGCCCCATTTTACTTCAAGACTGAAAGAGTAGGCGAGACCGTCTTGAGCGAATCGTGATTTTGAGCAATTTCGCGTTTATTTCCCGAAACTTGGGGGATATATTCCAGTCAAAGGGACTCTACAGTAACTCCTGATGGCCTTGGTTTTCAGCGAAATGGACAGAGCACAACCTTGGAGCTTCTGGGCAGAAATATAGCCCCACTTTACTTTAAGACTGAAAGAGTAGATGAAACCGCCTTACGCGCATCGTAATTTTGACGAACTTCGAATGGATTTCCCGGAACTTGGGGGATATTTTGCAGTCCCTTGGACGCTAAACTAAGTCCTGATGGCCTTGTTTTGAAGTAAAATGGACACAACAAAACTTTTTGAACGCTCACTTTCGAGGTTGTGGGCCGAAATATAGCCACACTTCACTTTAGGACTGACACAGTAGCCGAGAGCACGTTGCGCGCATCATGAATTTGATCAACTTCGGCTCGATTTCCCGGGACTTCGGGGATATTCTCCAGTCCTGGGGACTCTAAACTCACTTCTGATGGCTTTGGTTTGCACTGAAAGTGACAGAGCAAAACTTTCAAACACTCACTTTCGAGCTTCTGGGCCGAAATATAGCCCCACTTCACTTTAAGACTGAAAGAGTAGCCGAGACCACCTTACGCACATCGTGATTTTGACCAACTTCGGCTCGATTTACCGGAACTTGGGGGATATTTTCCAGTCCCGAGGACTCTTAAGTAACCCCTGATGGCCTTGGTTTGCATTGAAATGGATACAGCAAAACTTTTTGAACGCTCACTTTTGAGCTTCTGGGCCGAAATATAGCCCCACTTCACTTTAAGACTGAAAGAGTAGCTGAGACCGTCTTACGCGCATCGTGATTTTGACCAACGTCTTCTCGATTTTCCGGAACTTGGGAAATACATTCCACTCACGGGGACTCTAAACTAACTACTGATAGCCTTGGTTTGCAGTGAAATAGACACAGCGAAACTTTTTGAACGCTCACTCTCGAGCTTCTGGACCGAAATATAGCCCCACTTTACTTTAAGACAAAGAGTAGCCGAGACCGTCTTGCGCAAATCGTCATTTTGACCAACTTCGGGTCGGTTTCCCGGAACTTGGGGGATATATTCCATTTCCGCGGGCTCTAACCAACTCCTGATGGCCTTGGTTTTCAGTGAAATGGACAAAGGAAAGCTTTTTGAACACTCTCTTTGTAGCTTCTTGGCCGAAATAGAATCCCACTTCACTTTCAGACTGAAATAGTAGCCGAGACCGCCTCACGCGCAACGTGAGTTAGACCAAGTTCAGCTCGATTTCACGCAACTTTTGGGATATTTTCCAGTCCGGGGGACTCTAACCTAACTCCAGATGGCGTTGATTTGCTCTGAAATGCGCACAGCATAAATTTTTGAACGCCCACTTTGGAGCTTCTCGGCCGAAATATAGCCCCACTTCACTTTAAGACTGAAAGAGTAGCCGAGATCGCCTTAGGCGCATAGTGATTTTGACCATTTTCGGATCGCTTTCTCGGAGCTTGGGAGATATTTTCCAGTCCCGGGGACTCTAAACTAACTCCTGATCGCCTTGCTTTGCATTGAAATGGACAGAGCAAAACTTTTTGAACGCTCACTTTCGAGCTTGTGGGCGGAAATATGGCCACACTTTACTTTAAGACTGAAACAGTAGCCGAGACCGCATTTCGCGCGTCGTGATTTTGATGAACTTCGGCTCGCTTTCCCGGAACTTGGGGAATATATTCCAGTCCCGGGGACCCTAAACTAAGTCCTGATGGCCTTGTTTTGAAGTGAAACGGACACAGCAAAACTTTTTGAACGCTCACTTTCTAGCTTGTGGGCCAAAATATAGCCACACTTGACTTTAAGACTGAAAGAGTAGCCGAGACCACGTTACGCGCATCATGAATTTGATCAATTTCGGCTCCAATTCCCGGGACTTGGGGGATATGTTCCAGTCCCGGGGACTCTAAACTAACTCCTGATGGCGTTGGTTTGCATTGAAATGGACACAGCACAAGTTTTTGAACGCTCACTTTCGAGCTTCTGGGCCGAAATATAGCCCCACTTCACTTAAGACTGAAAGAGTAGCCGAGACCGCCTTGCTCGCATCGTGAGTTTGACAAACTTCCGGTCGATATTCCGGAACTTGGGGGATATTTTCCAGTCCCTGAAACTCTAAACTAACTCCTCATGGCCTTGGTTTGCAGTGAAATGGACAGAGCAAAACTTTTTGAACGCTCACCTTCGACCTTCCTGGCCGAAATAAAACCCCACTTTACTTTAAGACTTAAAGAGTAACCGAGACCACCTAACGCGCATTGTGATTTTGACAAACTTCGGGTGGATCTCCCGGAACTTGGGGAATATTTTCCAGTCTCGGGGACCCTAAACTATCTTTTGATAGCTTTGGTTTGCAGTGAAATGCACACAGCAAAACTTTTTGAACGCTCACTTTCGAGCTTCTGCACAGAAATATACCCCCACTTCACTTTAAGACTGAAAGGGTAGCCGAGACCGCTTTGGGAGCATCGTGATTTTGACCAACTTCAGCTCGATTTACCGGAACTTGGGGAATATTTTCCAGTGCCAGGGACGCTAAACTAACTCGTGATGGCCTTGTTTTTCAGTCAAAGAACACAGCAAAACTTTTTGAAGGCTCACTTTCGGGCTTCTGGCCCCAAAATATAGCCCCACTTCACCTTAAGACTGAAACAGTAGCCGATACCCCATCTCGCACATCGTGATTTTGATCAACTTCGGTTCGATTCCCCGGAACTTGGGCAATATTTTTCAGTCACGGGGACTCTAAACTAACCCCTGATGGCCTTGGTTTGCAGTGAAATGGACACAGCAAAACCTTTTGAACGCTCACTTTCGGGCTTCTGGCCCTAAATATAGCCCCACTTCACTTTAAGACAGAAAGAGTGGCCGAGACCACTTTAGGGGCATCGTGATTTTGACCAACCTCGGCTCAATTTCCCGGACCTTCGGGCATATTTTCTTTTCCCGGGGACGCTAAACTAACTCCTGATGTCCTTGGTTTGCAGTGAAATGAACACAGCAAGACTTTTTGAACACTCACTTTCGGGCTTCTTGCCCGAAATATAGTCCCACTTCACTCTAAGACTGAAAGAGTAGCCGACACTACCTTACGCAAATCGTGATTTTGACCAACTTCGGCTCGATTTCCCGGAAGTTGGGGGATATTTTCCAGTCCCGGGGACTCTAAACTAGCTCCTGATGGCTTTGGTTTGCAGTCAAATAAACACAGGGAAACTTTCTGAACGCTCACTTTCAAGCTCCTGGCCAGGAATAAAGCCTCACTTCACTTTAAGACTGAAACAGTAAGCGAGACCGCCTAACGCGCACCGTGATTTTGACCAACTTCGGCTAAATTTCCCTGAACTTGGGGGGATATTTTCCAGTCCCGAAGACTCTTAAGTAGCCCCTGATGGCCTTCGTTTGCATTGAAATGGATACAGCAAAACTTTTTGAAGCTCACTTTTGAGCTTCTGGGCCAAAATATAGCCCCACTTCACTTTAAGACTGAAAGACTAGCCAAGATCGTCTTGCGCGCATCGTGATTTTGACCAACGTCTTCTCGATTTTCCGGAACTTGGGAAATATATTGCAGTCCCGGGGTCTCTAAACTAACTCCTGATTGCCTTGGTTTGCAGTGAAATGGACACAGCAAATTTTTTGCAGCGCTCACTTTGGAGCTTCTGGGCCGAAATAGAGCCCCACTTCACTTTAAGACTGAAAGAGTAGCCGAGGCCGCCTTAGGCGCATCGTGATTTTGACCAACTTCGGCTTGAGTTGCCAGAACTTAAAAGATATTTTCCACTCCCGGGGACTCTAAACTAACTCATGATTGCCTTGGTTTTCAGTGAAATTGAGAGAGGAAAACTTTTTGAACGCTCACTTTCGAGCTTCTGGACCGAAATATAGCCCTACTTCACTTTCAGACTCAAAGAGTAGCCGAGGCCGCCTTACGCGAATCGTTATTTTGACCAACTTCGTCTCGATTTGGCGGAAATTGGAGGATATTTTCCAGTTCCGGGGACTGTAAACTACTTCCTGAGGGCCTTGCTTTGCAGTGAAATGGGCACAGCATAACTTTTTGAACGCTCACTTTCAAGCTTCTGGGCCAAAATATACAGCCACGTCACTTTAAGACTAAGAGAATAGCCGAGACTGCTTTACGCGCATCGTGATTTTCACAAACTTCGGCTCGATTTCCCGGAACTTGGGGGATATTTTGATGTCCCGGAGACTGTAAACTATCTCCTGATGTGGCTTGGTTCGCGGTGAAATGGACACAGCAAAACTTTTTGAACTGTCACTTTCGAGCTTCTGGGCCGAAATATAGCCCGAGTTCACTTTAAGAATGAAAGAATAGCCGAGACCGCCTTACGCGCATCGTGATTTTGATCAACTTTGGGTCGATTTCCCAGGAAATGGGAAATATTTTCCGGTACCGGGGACTCCAAAGTAACTCCTGATTGCCTTGGTTTGCACTGAAATGGAGAGAGCAAAACTTTTTCAACGCTCCCGTTCGGGCTTCTGAGCCGAAATATAGCCCCGCTTCAATTTAAGACTGAAATAGTAGCCAAGACCGTCTTACGCGCATCGTGATTTTGACCAACTTCGGCTCGATTTCCCGAAACTTCTGGGATATATTCAAGTTCCAAGGACTCTAAACTGATGGCCTTGGTCTGGAGTGAAATGGACACAGCAAATTTTTTTGAACGCTTACTTTCGAAATTCTGGGCCGAAATATAGCCCCACTTCACTTTAAGACTGAAATAGTAACCGAGACCGCCATAGACGCATCGTGATTTTGACCAACTTCGGCTTGAGTTCCCAGAACTTAAGGGATATTTTTTAGTCCCGCGGACTCTAAACTAACTCATGATGGCCTTGGTTTTCAGTTAAATTGAGAGAGCAAAACTTTTTGAACGCTCACTTTCGAGCTTCTGGGCCGAAATATACAGCCACGTCACTTTAAGACTAAAAGAGTAGCCGAGACTGCCTTACGCGCATCGTGATTTTGACAAACTTCGGCTCGATTTCCCGGAACTTGGGGGATATTTTGATGTTCCGGACACGGTAAACAATCTGCTGATGTGGCTTGGTTTGCGGTGAAATGGACACAGCAAAACTTTTTGAACTTTCACTTTCGAGCTTCTGGGCCGAAATATAGCCCCAGTTCACATTAAGAATCAAAGAGTAGCCGAGACCGCCTTACGCGCATCCTGATTTTGACAAAATTCGGCTCGATTTCCCCGAACTTGGGCGATATTGTCCAGTCCCGAGCAGTCTAAACTAACTTCTGAGGGCCTTGGTTTGCAGTGAAATGAACAAGGTAACACTTTTTGAACGCTCAGTTTCGAGCTTCTGGGCCGAAATACAACCGTACTTCACTTTAAGACTGAAATAGTAGCCGAGACCTCCTTACGAGTATCGTGATTTTCACCCCGTTCAGCTCGATTTCCCGGAACTTGGGGGATATTTTCCAGTCCGGGGGACCTTAAACTAACTCCTGATTGCCTTGGTTTGCAGTTAAATGCACAAAGCGTAACTTTTTAGAGGTTCACTTTCGAGCTTCTGGGCCGAAATATAGCCCCACTTTACTTTAAGACTCAAAGAGTAGCCGAGACCGTCTTACGCGCATCGTGATTTTGAGATACTTCCGTTCGATTTCCCGGAACTTCGGGGATATATTCCAGTCCCGGAGACTCTAAACTAACTGCTGATGGCCTTGGTTTGCAGTGAAATGGACACAGCACATTTTTTTGAACGCTCACTTTCGAGCTTCTTCGCCGAAATATAGCCCTACTTCACTTTAAGACTGAAAGAGTAGCCGTGACCGCCTTACGCGCATCGTGATTTTGGGCTACTTCGGCTCGATTTCCCGGAACTTGGGAGATAATTCCCAGTCCCGGGCACTCTAAACTAATTCCTGATGGCCTTGGTTTTCAGTGAAATGGACACAGCCAAACTTTTTGAACGTTCACTTTCGAGCTTCTGGGCCGAAATATAGCCCCACTTCACTTTAAGACTGAAAGAGTAGCCGGGACCGCTTTACGCGCATGGTAATTTTGTCGAACTTCGGCTTAATTTCCTGGGACTTGGGGGATATTTTCCAGTCCCGGAAGCTCTAAACTAACTCCTGAATGGCTTGGTTTTTAGTCAAATGGACACAGGTAAAGGGAGCGCACGCTCGGTTTCCAGGTTGTAGGCCGAAATATAGCCCCACTTTATTTTAAGACTGAAAGTGTACACGAAACCGCCTTAAGCGCATCGAAATTTTTAGCCACTATGGCTCGATATGCCAAAACTTGGGGGATATTTTCCAGTCCCGGGGACTCTACCCTAACTCTTGATGGCCTTAGTTTTCAGTAAAATGGTCACAGGTAACAGGAGCGCACGCTCGGTGTCGAGCTTCTAGCCCGAAATGTAGCCCCAGTTCATTTTAAGACTGAAAGAGTAAACGAAACTGCCGTACGCCTATCGTAATTTTAAGAAAGTATGGCTCAATTTGCCGAAACTTGAAGGATAGCTTCTAGTCTCGAGGATTCTAAACTATCTCCTGGTGGACTTAGTTCTTAGTGAAATGGACACAGGTAAAAGGAGCGCACGCTCGGTGTCGAGCTTGTAGAACCGAAATATAGCCCCACTTCATTTTCGGAGTAAACGAGTAGCCGAGACCGCCTTACGCGCATCGTGATTTTGAGCATCTTTGGCTCGATTTGCCGGAATTCGGGCAATATTTTCCAGTCCCGAGGACTCTATGTTAACTCCTGATGAACTTAGTTTTCAGTGATATGTACACAGGCCAAAGGAGCGCACGCTCGGTCTTGAGCTTCTCGGCCGAAATATAGCCCCACTTCATTTTAAGACTGAAAGAGTAGCCGAGACCGCCTTCCGCGCATCGTGATTTTGAGCATCTTTGGCTCGATCTGCCAGAATTTGGGAAATATTTTCCAGTGCCAAGGACTCTAAACTAACTCCTGATGGCCTAAGATGTCAGTGAAATGGACACAGGTAAAATTAGCGCACGCCCGGTCTCGAGCTTCTAGGTCGAAATATAGCCCCCTTAATTTTAAGACTGAAAGAGTAGCCGAGACCGCGTTACGCGCATCGTGATTTTGGGCCACTTTTGCTCGATTTCCCGGAAGTTGGCGAATAATTTAAAGTCCCGGGGACGCTAAACTAACTCCCGACGACCTTGCTTTGCAGTTTAATGAACACAGCAAAACATTCTGAACGCTCACCTTCGAGCTTCAGTGCCGCAATATAGCCCTACTTAAATTTAAGACTGAAAGAATAACCGAGAGTCCGTTACGCGCATCGTAATTTTCATCAACTTCGGCGCCATTTCCTGGAACTTGGAGAATATTTTCCAGTTCCGGGGACTCTAAACTAACTCCTGATTGCCTTGGTTTGTAGTCAAATGGACACAGGAAAACTTTTTGAAGGCTCACTTTCGAGCTTGTGGGCCTCAATATAGCCACACTTGACTTTAAGACTGAAACAGTAGCCGAGACCGCGTTACGCGCATGGTGATTTTGAGCAACTTCTGCCCGCTTTCCTGGAACTTGGGGAATATTTTCCAGTCCCGGGGACTCTAAACTAACTCCTGATGGCCATGGTTTGCAGTGAAATTCACACAGCACAAGTTTTTGAACGAACACTTTCGAGCTTGTAGGCCGAAATATAGTCCCACATCACTTGCGACCTAAAGAGTAGCCGAGACCGGCGTGCGCGCATCGTGATTTTGACCAACTTCGGGTCGATATTCCGGAACTTGGGGGATATTTTCCAGTCCCAGGGACTCTAAACTAACTCTTGATGGCCTTGGTTTGCAGTGAAATGGAGACAGCAAAACTTTTTGAACGCTCACCTTCAAGCTTCTTGGCCGAAATATAGCCCACTTTACTTTAATACTGGAAAAGTAGCCGAGACCGCCTTACGCGCATCGTGATTTTGACAAACTTCGGGTGGATTTCCCGGAGCTTGGGGGATATTTTCCAGTCCCTTGGACGCTAAACTAGGTGCCGATGGCCTTGTTTTGCAGTGAAATGGACACAGCAAAGCTTTTTGAAGGATCACTTTCGAAGTTGTGGGCCGAAATATAGCCATACTTCACTTTAAGACTGAAACAGTAGCCGAGACCACGTTTCGCGCATCGTGATTTTGATCAACTTCTTTTCGATTTCCCGGAACTTGCGAAATATTTTCCAGTCCTGGGGACTCTAAACTAACTCGTGCTGGTCTTGGTTTGCAGTGAAACGGAAAGAGAAAAAGTTTTTGAACGCATACTTTCGAGCTTCTGGACCGAAATAGAACCCCACTTCACTTCAAGACTGAAAGAGTAGCCGATACCGCCTTACGTGCATTCGTGATTTTGAGGAACCTCGGCTCGATTTGCAGCAACTAAGGGGATATATTCCAGTTCTGAGGACTCTAAACTAATTCCTGATGGCCTTGGTTTGCAGTAAAATGGAGCCACCAATACTTTTTGAACGCTCAATTTCGAGCTTCTGGGCCAAAATATAGCCCCCTATTACTTTAACACTTAAAGAGTAGCCGAGACCGCCTTACGTGCATGGTGATTTTGACAAACTTCGGGTTGATTTCCCGGAACTTGGGGGATATTCTCCAGTCCCGGGGACTCTCAACTAACTCCTGCTTGTCTTGGTTTGCAGTGAAATGGACACAGCGAAAGTTTTTGAACGCTCACTCTCGAGCTTCTGGGCCGAAATAGAGCCCCATTTTACTTTAAGACTGAAAGAGTAGGCGAGACCGTCTTGAGCGAATCGTGATTTTGACTAGTTTTGCGTTTATTTCCCGAAACTTGGGGGATATATTCCAGTCAAAGGGACTCTAGAGTAACTCCTGATGGCCTTGGTTTTTGAGTGAAATAGACAGAGCACAACTTTGGAGCTTAGGGGCAGAGATATAGCCCCACTTTTCTTTAAAACTGAAAGAGTAGATGAGACCGCCTTACGCGCATCGTAATTTTGAGAACCTTTGAATGGGTTTCCCGGAACTTGGGGGATATTTTGCAGTCCCTTGGACGCTAAACTAAGTCCTGATGGCCTTGTTTTAAAGTAAAATGGACGCAACAAAACTTTTTGAACGCTCACTTGCGAGCTTGTGGGCCGAAACATAGCCACACTTCACTTTAGGACTGACACAGTCGCCGAGACCACGTTACGCGCATCATGAATTTGATCAACTTCGGCTCCAATTTTCGGGACTTGGGGGATATGTTCTACTCCCGGGGACTCTTAACTAACTCCTGATGGCCTTCGTTTGCATTGAAATTGACACAGCACAATTTTTTGAACGCACACTTTCGAGATTCTGGGCCGAAATATAGCCCCACTTCACTTAAGACTGAAAGAGTAGCCGAGACCGCCTTGCTCGCATCGTGAGTTTGACAAACTTCCGGTCGATATTCCGGAACTTGGGGGATATTTTCCAGTCCCAGGAGCTCTAAACTAACTCCTCATGGCCTTGGTTTGCAGTGAAATGGACAGAGCAAAAGTTTTTGAACGCTCACCTTCGAGCTTCCTGGCCGAAATAAAGCCCCACTTTACTTTAAGACTTAAAGAGTAACCGAGATCACCTTACGCGCATTGTGATTTTGACAAACTTCGGGTGGATCTCCCGGACCTTGGGGAACATTTTCCAGTCCCTTGGATGCTAAACTAAGTCCTGATGGCCTTGTTTTGCAGTGAAATGGACACAGCAAAACTTTTTGAACGCTCACTTTCGAGCTTGTGGGCCGAAATATAGCCACACTTTACTTTAAGAGTGAAACAGTAGCCGAGAGCGCATTCCGCGCATCGTGATTTTGATCAACTTCGGCTCGCTTTCCCGGAACTTGGGGAATATTTTCCAGTCCCGGGGACCCTAAACTAACTTTTAATAGCTTTGGTTTGCAGTGAAATGCACACAGCAAAACTTTTTGAACGCTCACTTTCGAGCTTCTGGACAAAAATATAGCCCCAATTGACTTTAAGACTAAAAGGGTAGCCGAGACCGCTTTGGGAGAATCGTGATTTTGACCAACTTCAGCTCGATTTACCGGAACTTGGGGAATATTTTCCAGTCCCAGGGACACTAAACTAACTCGTGATGGCCTTGTTTTTCAGTCAAAGAACACAGCAAAACGTTTTGAACGCTCACTTTCGGGCTTCTCGCCCGTAATATAGCCCCACTTCACTTTAAGACTGAAACAGTACGCGATGCAGCATTTCGCGCATCACGATTTTGATCAACTTCGGTTCGATTCCCCGGAACTTGGGCAATATTTTTCAGTCCCAGGGACTCTAAACTAACCCCTGATGGCCTTGGTTTGCAGTGAAATGGACACAGCAAAACTTTTTGAACGCTCACTTTCGGGCTTCTGGCCCGAAATATAGCCCCACTTCACTTTAAGACGGAAACAGTAAGCGAGACCGCCTAACGCGCACAGTGATTATGACCAACTTCGGCTAAATTTCCCTGAACTTGGTGGATATTTTCCAGTCCCGAAGACTCTTAAGTAACCCCTGATGGCCTTCGTTTGCATTGAAATGGATACAGCAAAACTTTTTGAAGCTCACTTTTGAGCTTCTGGGTCGAAATATAGCCCCACTTCACTTTAAGACTGAAAGACTAGCCAAGACCGTCTTGCGCGCATCGTGATTTTGACCAACGTCTTCTCGATTTTCCGGAACTTGGGAAATATATTGCAGTCCCGGGGACTCTAAACTAACTCCTGATTGCCTTGGTTTGCAGTGAAATGGACACAACAAATTTTTTGCAGCGCTCACTTTGGAGCTTCTGGGCCGAAATAGAGCCCCACTTCACTTTAAGACTGAAAGAGTAGCCGAGGCCGCCTTAGGCGCATCGTGATTTTGACCAACTTCGGCTTGAGTTGCCAGAACTTAAAAGATATTTTCCACTCCCGGGGACTCTAAATTAACTCATCATGGCCTTGGTTTTCAGTGAAATTGAGAGAGGAAAAGTTTTTGAACGCTCACTTTCGAGCTTCTGGACCGAAATATAGCCCTACTTGACTTTCAGACTCAAAGAGTAGCCGAGACCGCCTTACGCGAATCGTTATTTTGACCAACTTCGTCTCGATTTGGCGGAAATTGGAGGATATTTTCCAGTTCCGGGGACTGTAAACTACTTCCTGAGGGCCTTCCTTTGCAGTGAAATGGGCACAGCATAACTTTTTGAAGGCTCACTTTCGAGCTTCTGGGCCGAAATACAACCGTACTTCACTTTAAGACTGAAATAGTAAGTAGCCGAGACCTCCTTACGAGTATCGTGATTTTGACCCAGTTCAGCTCGATTTCCGGGAACTTGGGGGATATTTTCCAGTCCGGGAGACTTTAAACTAACTCCTGATGGCCTTGGTTTGCAGTTAAATGCACAAAGCGTAACTTTTTAAAGGTTCACTTTCGAGCTTCTGGGCCGAAATATAGCCCCACTTTACTTAAAGACTGAAAGAGTAGCCGAGACCGTCTTACGCGCATCGTGATTTTGACATACTTTCGTTCGATTTCCCGGAACTTCGGGGATATATTCCAGTCCCGGGGACTCTAAACTAACTGCTCATGGCCTTGGTTTGCAGTGAAATGGACACAGCACATTTTTTTAAACGCTCACTTTCGAGCTTCTCGGCCGAAATATAGCCCTACTTTACTTTAAGACTGAAAGAGTAGGGGAGACCACCTTACGCGCATCGTAATTTTGACCAACTTCGGCTCCATTTCCCAGAAGTTGGCGAATATTTTCAATTCCCGGGGAAGCTAAACTAGCTTCCGATGGCGTTAGTTTGCAGTTAAATGAACACGGCAAAGCTTTTTGAACGCTCACTTTCGAGCTTATGGCTCGAAATATAGCCCCACTTAACTTTAAGACTGAAAGAGTAGCCGAGACCGCCTTACGCGCATCGTGATTTTGGGATACTTCGGCTCGATTTCCCGGAAATAAGGGGATATTTTCCAGTCCCGGAGACTTTAAACTAACTCCTGATGGCCTTGGTTTCCAGTGAAATGGACACAGCAACACTTTTTGAACGCGCACTTTAGAGCTTGCTGGCCGACATATAGCCCTACTTCTTTTTAAGACTGAAAGAGTAGGCGGGAGCGCCTTACGCGCATTGTGATTTTGAGGATCTTCGGCTCGATCTGGCGAAACTTGGGAGATATTTTCCAGTCCCAAAGTCTCTAAACTCACTCCTGATTGTCTAAGAGGTGAGTGAAATAGACACAAAAATTTTTGAACCCTTACTTTCGAGCTTCTGGAGCTAAATCTAAGCCCACTTTACCTTAAGACTGAAAGAGTAGCCGAGACCCCCTTAAGCGCATGGTGATTTTGACTTACTTCGGGAGGATTTGCCGTAACTTGGGGGATATTTCCAGTTCCTTTGACGCTAAACTAAGTCGTGATGGCCTTGTTTTGCAGTGAAATGGAGACAGCAAAACTTTTTAAACACTCAGTTTCGAGCTTCTGGGCCGAAATATTGCCCCAATTCACTTTAAGACTGAAAGAGTAGCCGAGACCGCCGTACGCGCGTCGTGATTTTGACCAACTTCGGTTAAATTTCCCGGAACTTGGGGGATATTTTCCAGTCCCGGGGACTCTAAACTGGCCCCCAACGTCCTTGGTCTGCAGTAAAATGGACACAGCAAAACTTTTTGAACGCTCACTTTTGAGCTTCTGGGCCGAAATATAGCTCCACTTCACTTTAAGAGTGAAAGAGTAGCCGAGACCGCCTTACGCCCATGGTAATCTTGACCAACTTCGGCTCGATTTCCCGGAACTTGGGGGATATTTTCCAGTCCCGCGGACTCTAAAGTAACTCCCGATGGCCTTGCTCTGGAGTGAAATGGACACAGCACAACTTTTTGAACGCTCACTTTCGAGCTTCTGGGGGGAAATATTGCCCCAGTTCACTTTAAGAATGAAAGAGTAACCGGGACCGCCCTACGCGCATCGTGATTTTGACCAACTTTGGCTCGATTTCCCGGAAAATGGGGGATATTTTCCGGTACCGGGGACTCTAAACTAACTCCTGATTTCCTCGGTTTGCAGTGAAATGGACACAGCACAACTTTTTGAACGCTCACTTTTGAGCTTCTGGGCCGAAGCATAGCCCTACTTCACTTTAAGACTGAAAGACTAGCCGAGACCGCCTTAGGCGCATCGTGATTTTGGGCTACTTCGGCTCGATTTCCCGGAACTTGGGAGATAATTCCCAGTCCCGGGCACTCTAAAATAATTCCAGATGGCCTTGGTTTTCAGTGAAATGGACACAGCCAAACTTTTTGAACGTTCACTTTCGAGCTTCTGGGCCGAAATATAGCCCCACTTCACTTTAAGACTGAAAGAGTAGCCGGGACCGCCTTACGCGCATGGTAATTTTGTCGAACTTCGGCTTGATTTCCTGGGACTTGGGGGATATTTTCCAGTCCCGGAAGCTCTAAACTAACTCCTGAATGCCTTGGTTTTTAGTGAAATGGACACAGGTAAAAGGAGCGCACGCTCGGTTTCCAGGTTGTAGGCCCAAATATAGCCCCACTTTATTTTAAGACTGAAAGTGTGCACGAAACCGCCTTAAGCGCATCGAAAGTTTTAGCCACTATGGCTCGATATGCCAAAACTTTGGGGAATTTTCCAGTCCCGGGGACTCTACCCTAACTCTTGATGGCCTTAGTTTTCAGTCAAATGGTCACAGGTAACAGGAGCGCACACTCGGTGTCGAGCTTCTAGGCCGAAATGTAGGCCCAGTTCATTTTAAAACTGAAAGAGTAAACGAAACTGCCGTACGCCTATCGTAATTTTAAGAAAGTATGGCTCAATTTGCCGAAACTTGGAGGATAGCTTCCAGTCTCGAGGATTCTAAACTATCTCCTGATGGACTTAGTTCTTAGTGAAATTGACCCAGGTAAAAGGAACGCACGCTCGGTGTCGAGCTTGTAGAACCGAAATATAGCCCCACTTCATTTTCGGAGTAAACGAGTAGCCGAGACCGCCTTACGCGCATCGTGATTTTGAGAATCTTTGGCTCGATTTGCCGGAATTCGCGCAATATTTTCTAGTCCCGAGGACTCTACGTTAACTCCTGATGAACTTAGTTTTCAGTGATATGTACACAGGCAAAAGGAGCGCACGCTCGGTGTTGAGCTTCTCGGCCGAAATATAGCCCCACTTCATTTTAAGACTGAAAGAGTAGCCGAGACCGCCTTCCGAGCATCGTGATTTTGAGCAGTTTTGGCTCGATCTGCCAGATTTAGGGAAATATTTTCCAGTGCCAAGGACTCTAAACTAACTCCTGATGGCCTAAGATGTCAGTGAAATGGACACAGGTAAAATTAGTGCACGCCCGGTCTCGAGCTTCTAGGTCGAAATATAGCACCCCTTAATTTTAAGACTGAAAGAGTAGCCGAAACCGCCTTACGCGCATCGTGATTTTGGGCCACTTTTCCTCGATTTCCCGGAAGTTGGCGAATAATTTAAAGTCCCGGGGATGCTAAACTAAATCCCGATGACCTTGCTTTGCAGTTTAATGAACACAGCAAAACATTCTGAACGCTCACCTTCGAGCTTCAGTGAGGCAATATAGCCCTAGTTAAATTTAAGACTGAAAGAATAATCGAGAGCCCGTTACGCGCATCGTAATTTTCATCAACTTCGGCGCCATTTCCTGGAACTTGGAGAATATTTTCCAGTTCCGGGGACTCTAAACTAACTCCTGATTGCCTTGGTTTGCAGTCAAATGGACACAGCAAAACTTTTTGAACGCTCACTTTCGAGCTTGTGGGCCTAAATATAGCCACACTTGACTTTAAGACTGAAACAGTAGCCGAGACCGCGTTACGCGCATCGTGATTTTGAGCAACTTCTGCTCGCTTTCCTGGAACTTGGGGAATATTTTCCAGTCCCGGGGACTCTAAACTAACTCCTGATGGCGATGGTTTGCAGTGAAATTCACACAGCACAAGTTTTTGAACGAACACTTTCGAGCTTCTAGGCCGAAATATAGTCCCACATCACTTACGACTTAAGAGTGAATGCCTATAAAAATGGACCTAAATCGCCTATCAATGGCAGAGGTCGAAAAATTGATTTCGCTTGTATTTTGTCCATAGATAGGTCCTAGTAAGAATAGAAACGGACCATAGTTAGTTTCTGCTAATACAGCTTTCTTTGGTAGAAATACGCCAAAAACGATTTCGACCCGACTGGGCTCAAAATCTACTTCCGGTTTTGCTGAATTTTCCGAATATTTGATTGCCTCGCGCTCCGCAGAACAACTACTTGAGAATCTTTCAATGGATTTTATATTCAGTTCAGGTCTTGGTAGTATGACTGAGCGAAAAATAAAATAAATCAAAGTTAGTTTTGAGCCCGAAGAGAGGTAAAACTGAAACGCAAAATTTTACAGTATGTCGCAAGAGAATTATTGCTTAAAAACATCGCCATATTTTTCTATGGGCTATAACTTTAAATACCATAAAAACACTTTCTACGGGTTAAATATACACCCACCTGTTAGGATATCAAAAAATATCTCTGGGCAAATGGTTTCAAGTCGCCCGCCTTGGCCTGTGTTTCTCATAGATTTTGCCCAAAATCCGCCGTTGGAATGTAAGCAATTGCGTGACGCGGATAGCCACTCTCGAGTAAAATATTCGTTTCCAGCAATCCGATGAAAGCAATTTTTGAAACGTTGTGTGGATAAAATAATGGAAAATGTTTTTTTTTTTGTTTTTTGTTTTTGTTTTCTTTGTTTAACTTAGTATAAATATATATGTTTTTTCCTTTGCATTGCGACACCCACGACATCCATGATAAAGAACGTTACTACAGTACTCCGGGAAATGATTTTAACACTTGTTTATTTTATTGATTTCACTGATAACTTAAAACACAGTAGCAGTTTCAGAGATACACTTAACCAATCCTCTATGATTTATGGCAACTGAATCATTGACTGGCAAATAAAGTCAAGTGGAAATACCATAATTTCTATAGACTACTAACTGCGTGACGGCATGTCAGCTCTCATAGCTGTGTAGAAAATTTATACCTACACAATATGCTCAAACTCAGCTAGAAAACCCGGAATTTCTTGAATTGAATTAGCCGAGGAAGAAATTGCGTTTAAGTGTCAATCATACTGGGAAAAAAATCCATCTTTTCTACTTTGGTTGTTTGATCAATTAACTGAAATTTGCAGATCAAAATACTGGTAGACAAATAAACATTACAGTGGTCGATCTAGGACTAGGTTTACAATAACGGAGTTCCCGAATTCATCAATTTTAGAGTATTCGGATTAGTAGGGGTTTACAGTGAAAGGATATTCGGATTCTTAATCGTTTATACACGACGATAACTCCGGGAACATTCATGATGGAATGGTTAACAAGCAGTTTGTTGCCTCGACAACGAGAAACAAAATGCCTCCGAAAATAAGGCTAGGGGTAGGTTGAGACAGTCTGAAGTTTTCTTTCAACTCGCTGACCACGGTACTGTTGTCCATCATGCCAGGTTCCTCCAGGTATTTATTTAGGGTTTAGGGTCGAAAACCGTCGAGGTTTTCGATCGTGCCATCGTCGTCATCTGCGCAGTAAAGTATAAATTGGGCACGGTTTCTGAGGGGTATGGCATTACCCATTATAAAAGTGATTACCTACACCTGAAACAGCACGAGGTAATCACCCAGCGACCGCCATCAAATGGCCATCAATGCGCCTACGACTCGACTACGACTGGATCATGTAATCCGCCATTTTCGTTCCACCGCAAACTCAAAAGATCACAGGCGGAAAAATATCTGGATTCGAGAGAAAATCGTTCACACGACAAAACTCTCCGGATTCAAAAGTTTTCGGATTCAAAGTTCCCACTTTAAATTCCGGATTCAAAATCTCCGGAGACACGACCAAACCGGGGGGTTTTTATTTCGGTTTCGTCCACTTTTGTGTAAATGGCAAAATCAATCCGGCACTAAAACATTCTGGATTCATCACGAATCCGGAACAATTTCCTCTAGTGTAAACCTGCAATCCTGGCCATAAGTTGTTGGGACACCTCCCATTTTTGCGCGCTGAAACCCACGATTTCAACTACGTCCTTAACGTTTTAGAACAAAAGATGAATGGAAGCAAGTACAATTGACCCCCCCCCCCCTCTCCCCTAGCAATGTTGCATGAAAATAAAGCTATTCTGAAGACTAGATTGGATGTGGGAAAAAAGGAAAAAGGGACAATAGAAAGTGGTTAGACAGTTGTGTTGGAACCAAACGCGATTGCTGAAAAATCGCTATTATTGGAATAAGACGTGAATATCTATCTTATCGTCTCTTTAGTTCGAGAATACTGTTCTAGGAGGCGAACAACTCTTGAAACGAGGCTATTCTGAGGCTATTGTCAAGGATTTTTTTTCTTCAAGATTTTTATCAACATTGACAGGGGGAGGGGGTAGGCGGGCTTGCGCGGTTTTGGTCTTAAGAGAGGCTGCCTGTGAAGTCATCTGCCGTAACTGTCCCAACACTTTTGACCAGGATTGTAGTCTTAAATGAACAGCGAACATCCATCTTGTTTTGTTCGCGGAAGTCGGTCACAGAGGAGCGAATTTCAATGAAATATATATATAATTTGATTAAGCAATTAGCCAAAAATAGGTTGGCCGCCAAAACAGTTTAGGGTTTAGCCTAACTTTAACCTTAAGTTTTAAGACTGAAGAAAAAAAGGAAAAAGCACTGAGCATTTCAGTTGTTTGAAACAGAAACATGCGCGCACAATGAACTATGTATAGTACGTGGGTAACCAGGAAAGCAATCCGTCCAGCACAGTAATTGTTCAAATTAACAGCTTACCGAGACACTCGCACTGTCGATGCCTCTTAGTTATGACTTTTAGGATTTGTTTACTTTACTTTTTCCGACTTTTTAGCAGGAGAAAAAGCACTAAATGTGCTGGCACAAATAAAAAGGTTTAACCGAAAATCGATCCGTCGAAATCAACAAATGCAAATTTAATCACTGTAGCGTTCCTTCAGATCACGTAAGGCTACAAACCAACAATATCAACTTTTCATTACGCTTAACAAATGAACTTAGAACGATTTTCTTTCTAGAACTCGTTCTTGTAATTAAAATGATCAGAGAAAGAACGACAGCCTAAAACGACATAGCAGTAACACCCGAACTCCGAGTAAATTGCTTTTAATTGGCGTTTTTAATTAACGAAATTTCCAAAGCGATGACTTTCAAAATATAAAAGTTAAAAGTGGTCCATTATGTTTTCCTTTTTTCACCCAAATGTTCTAAGATAGCCATCTGCGCTTTGTTGGAAACGAATTATGTATTCAGGGTGACCGCCAGAGTCACGCAATTGTTTACATTCTCACGGCGGTTCAGGGAAAAATTCATGAGAAGCACAGGCCAAGGCGGGCGACTTAAAACCATTTGCCCAGAGATATTTTTTGATTTTCAAACAGGTGGGTGTACAGTTAACCCGTATAAAGTGTTTTTATGGCATTTAAAGTTATAGCCCATAGAAAAATATGGCGATATTTTCGTGCTATAATTCGTTTGAAACACATCGTAATATTTTCCGTTCGTGTTCGATCTCGTTTCAGGCTGAAACGAAGCCTCGATTTATTTTATTTTTCGCTCAGTCATACCATGAAGACCTGAGCTGAATGTAAAGACCATTGAAAGATTCTCAAGTAGATGTTCTGCGGAGCGCGAAGCAAACAAATATTCGGAAAATTCAGCAAAACCGGAAGTAGATTTTGAGGCTAATCGGAAAAAAATCGTTTTTCGCAAATTTCTCCCCAAAAAAGCTCCATTAGCAGAAACTAACTATGGTCCGTTTGTTTACTAGCTAGGGCCAATCTATCGGCAAAAAATGAGCAAAATCGATTTTTCGACTTGTGCCGTTGTTTGGTCCATAATTATGGGCACTGGCTCTTAAAGAGTAGCCGAGACCGGCGTGCGCGCATCGTGATTTTGACCAACTTCGGGTCGATATTCCGGAACTTGGGGGATATTTTCCAGTCCCAGGGACTCTAAACTAACTCTTGATGGCCTTGGTTTGCAGTGAAATGGAGACAGCAAAACTTTTTCAACCCTCGCCTTTAAGCTTCTGCGCCGAAATATAGCCCACTTTACTTTAATACTAAAAAAGTAGCCGAGACCGCCTTACGCGCATCGTGATTTTGACAAACTTCGGGTGGATTACCCGGAGCTTGGGGGATATTTTCCAGTCTCTTGGACGCTAAAGTAGGTGCCGATGGCTTTGTTTTGCAGTGAAATGGACACAGCAAAACTTTCTGAAGGCTCACTTTTGAGGTTGTGGGCCGAAATATAGCCACACTTCACTTTAAGACTGAAACAGTAGCCGAGACCACGTTTCGCGCATCGTGATTTTGATCAACTTCGGCTCGATTTCCCGGAACTTGCGAAATATTTTCCAGTCCTGGGGACTCTAAACTAACTCGTGCTGGTCTTGGTTTGCAGTGAAACGGAAAGAGAAAAAGTTTTTGAACGCATACTTTCGAGCTTCTGGACCGAAATAGAACCCCACTTCACGTGAAGACTGAAAGAGTAGCCGAGACCGCCTTACGTGCATCGTGATTTTGAGCAACCTCGGCTCGATTTGCCGCAACTAAGGGGATATATTCCAGTTCTGAGGACTCTAAACTAATTCCTGATAGCCTTGGTTTGCAGTAAAAGGGAGCCAGCAAAACTTTTTGAACGCTCAATTTCGAGCTTCTGGGCCAAAATATAGCCCCCCATTACTTTAACAATGAAAGAGTAACCGAGACCGCCTTACGTGCATCGTGATTTTGACAAACTTCGGGTTGATTTCCCGGAACTTGGGGGATATTTTCCAGTCGCGGGGACTCTAAACTAACTCTGGATGGCCTTGGTTTGCACTGAAATGCGCACAGTATAAATTTTTCAACGCCCACTTTGGAGCTTCTGGCCTGAAATATAGCCCCACTTCACTTTAAGACTGAAAGAGTAGTCGAGATCGCCTTACGCGCCTCGTGATTTTGACCATTTTCGGATCAATTTCTCGGAACTTGGGGGATATTTTCCAGTCCCAGTGACTGTAAACTAACTCCTGATTGCCTTGCTTTGCATTGAAATGGACAGAGCAAAACGTTCTGAACGCTCACTTTCGAGCTTGTGGGCCGAAATATAGCCACATTTTACTTTAAGACTAAAACAGTAGAACAGACCGCATTTCGCGCATCGTGATTTTGATCAACTTCGGCTCCAATTCCCGGGACTTGGGGGATATGTTCCAGTCCCGGGGACTCTAAACTAACTCCTGATGGCCTTGGTTTGCATTGAAATGGACACAGCACAATTTTTTGAACGCACACTTTCGAGATTCTTGGCCGAAATATAGCCCCACTTCACTTAAGACTGAAAGAGTAGTAGAGACCGCCTTGCTCGCATCGTGAGTTTGACAAACTTCCGGTCGATATTCCGGAACTTGGGGGATATTTTCCAGTCCCAGGAACTCTAAACTAACTTCTCATGGCCTTGGTTTGCAGTGAAATGGACAGAGCAAAACTTTTTGAACGCTCACCTTCGAGCTTCCTGGGCGAAATAAAGCCCCACTTTACTTTAAGACTTAAAGAGTAACCGAGACCACCTTACGCGCATTGTGATTTTGACAAACTTTGGGTGGATCTCTCGGAACTTGGGGGATATTTTCCAGTCCCTTGGACGCTAAACTAAGTCCTGATGGCCTTGTTTTGCAGTGAAATGGACACAACAAAACTTTTTAAACGCTCACTTTGGAGCTTGTGGGCCGAAATATAGCCCCACTTGACTTTAAGACTGAAAGGGTAGCCAAGACCGCATTTCGCGCATCGTGATTTTGATCAACTTCGACTCGCTTTCCCGGAACTTGGGGAATATTTTCCAGTCCAGGGGACCCTAAACTAACTTTTGATAGCTTTGGTTTGCAGTGAAATCCACACAGCAAAACTTTTTGAACGCTCACTTTCCAGCTTGTGGGCTGAAATATACCCACACTTGACTTTAAGACTGAAAGGGTAGCCAAGATTGCTTTGGGAGCATCGTGATTTTGACCAACTTCAGCTCGATTTACCGGAACTTGGGGAATATTTTCCAGTCCCAGGGACGCTAAACTAACTCGTGATGGCCTTGTTTTTCAGTCAAAGAACACGGCAGAACTTTTTGAAGGCTCACTTTCGGGCTTCTGGGCCGAAATATAGCCACACTTCACTTTAAGACTGAAACAGTAGCCGATACCGCATTTCGCGCATCGTGATTTTGCTCAACTTCGGTTCGATTCCCCGGAACTTGGGCAATATTTTTCAGTCCCGGGGACTCTAAACTAACCCCTGATGGCCTTGGCTTGCAGTGAAATGGACACAGCAAAACTTTGTGAACGCTCACTTTCGGACTTCTGGCCCGAAATATAGCCCCACTTCACTTTAAGACAGAAAGAGTAGCCGAGACCACTTTAGGGTTATCGTGATTTTCACCAACCTCGGCTCAATTTCCCGGACCTTGGGGCATATTTTCTTGGCCCGGGGACGCTAAACTAACTCCTGATGGCCTTGGTTTGCAGTGAAATGAACACAGCAAAACTTTTTGAACGCTCACTTTCGGGCTTCTCGCCCGGAATATAGCCCCACTTCACTCTAAGACTGAAAGAGTAGCCGACACTACCTTACGCAAATCGTGATTTTGACCAACTTCGGCTCGATTTCCCGGAAGTTGGGGGATATTTTCCAGTCCCGGGGACGCTAAACTAGCTCCTGATGACTTTGGTTTGCAGTCAAATAAACACAGGGAAACTTTTTGAACGCTCACTTTCAAGCTCCTGGCCAGGAATAAAGCCTCACTTCACTTTAAGACTGAAACAATAAGCGAGACCGCCTAACGCGCACAGTGATTTTGACCAACTTCGGTTAAATTTCCCTGAACTTGGGGGGATATTTTCCAGTCCCGAAGACTCTTCAGTAACCCCTGATGGCCTTCGTTTGCATTGAAATGGATACAGCAAAACTTTTTGAAGCTCACTTTTGAGCTTCTGGGCGAAATATAGCCCCACTTCACTTTAAGACTGAAAGACTAGCCAAGACCGTCTTGCGCGCATCGTGATTTTGACCAACGTCTTCTCGATTTTCCGGAACTTGGGAAATATATTGCAGTCCCGGGGACTCTAAACTAACTCCTGATTGCCTTGGTTTGCAGTGAAATGGACACAGCAAATTTTTTCCAGCGCTCACTTTGGAGCTTCTGGGCCGAAATAGAGCCCAACTTCACTTTAAGACTGAAAGAGTAGCCGAGGCCGCCTTAGGCGCATCGTGATTTTGACCAACTTCGGCTTGAGTTGCCAGAACTTAAAAGATATTTTCCACTCCCGGGGACTCTAAACTAACTCATGATGGCCTTGGTTTTCAGTGAAATTGAGAGAGGAAAAGTTTTTGAACGCTCACTTTCGAGCTTCTGGACCGAAATATAGCCCTACTTGACTTTCAGACTCAAAGAGTAGCCGAGACCGCCTTACGCGAATCGTTATTTTGACCAACTTCGTCTCGATTTGGCGGAACTTGGAGGATATTTTCCAGTTCCGGGGACTGTAAACTACTTCCTGAGGGCCTTGCTTTGCAGTGAAATGGGCACAGCATAACTTTTTGAACGCTCACTTTCGAGCTTCTGGGCCAAAATATACAGCCACGTCACTTTAAGACTAAAAGGGTAGCCGAGACTGCTTTACGCGCATCGTGATTTTCACAAACTTTGGCTCGATTTCCCGGAACTTGGAGGATATTTTGATGTCCCGGAGACTGTAAAACTATCTCCTGATGTGGCTTGGTTCGCGGTGAAATGGACACAGCAAAACTTTTTGAACTTTCACTTTCGAGCTTCTGGGCCGAAATATAGCCCGAGTTCACTTTAAGAATGAAAGAATAGCCGAGACCGCCTTACGCGCATCGTGATTTTGACCCACTTTGGCTCGATTTCCCAGGAAATGGGGAATATTTTCCGGTACCGGGGACTCTAAAGTAACTCCTGATTGCCTTGGTTTGCATTGAAATGGAGAGAGCAAAACTTTTTCAACGCTCCCCTTCGGGCTTCTGAGCCGAAATATAGCCCCACTTCAGTTTAAGACTGAAAGAGTAGCCGAGACGGTCTTACGAGCATCGTGATTTTGACCAACTTCGGCTCGATTTCCCGAAACTTCGGGGATATATTCAAGTTGCAAGGACTCTAAACTAACCCCTGATGGCCTTGGTCTGCAGTGAAATGGACACAACAATTTTTTTTGAACGCTTACTTTGGAAATTCTGGGCCGAAATATAGCCCCACTTCACTTTAAGACTGAAATAGTAGCCGAGACCGCCTTAGACGCATCGTGATTTTAGTCCCGCGGACTCTAAACTAACTCATGATGGCCTTGGTTTTAAGTTAAATTGAGAGAGCTAAACTTTTTGAACGCTAACTTTCGAGCTTCTGGGCCGAAATATACAGCCACGTCACTTTAAGACTAAAAGAGTAGCCGAGACTGCTTTAGGCGCATCGTGAGTTTGACAAACTTCGGCTCGATTTCCCGGGACTTGGGGGATATTTTGATGTCCCGCACACTGTAAACAATCTGCTGATGTGGCTTGGTTTGCGGTGAAATGGACAAAGCAAAACCTTTCGAACTTTCACTTTCGAGCTTCTGGGCCGAAATACAACCGTACTTTACTTTAACACTGAAATAGTAGCCGAGACCTCCTTACGAGCATGGTGATTTTCAACCAGTTCAGCTCGATTTTCCGGAACTTGGGGGATATTTTCCAGTCCGGGGGACTTAACACTAACTCTTGATGGCCTTGGTTTGCAGTTAAATGCACAAAGCGTAACTTTTTAAAGGTTCCCTTTCGAGCTTCTGGGCCGAAATATAGCCCCACTTTACTTAAAGACTCAAAGAGTAGCCGAGACCGTCTTACGCGCATCGTGATTTTGACCAACTTCCGTTCGATTTCCCGGAAGTAGGCGAATATTTTCAATTACCGGGGAGGCTAAACTAACTTCCGATGGCCTTAGTTTGCAGTTAAATGGACACGGCAAAACTTTTTGAACGCTCAGTTTCGAGCTTATGGCTCGAAATATAGGCCCACTTAACTTTAAGACTGAAAGAGTAGCCGAGACCGCCTTACGCGCATCGTGGTTTTGGGATACTTCGGCTCGATTTCCCGGAAATAGGGGGATATTTTCCAGTCCCGGGGACTCTAAACTAACTCCTGATGGCCTTGGTTTCCAGTGAAATGGACACAGGCACACTTTTTCAACGCGCACTTTCGAGCTTGCTGGCCGACATATAGCCCTACTTCTTTTTAAGACTGAAAGAGTAGGCGGGAGCGCCTTACGCGCATTGTGATTTTGAGGATCTTCGGCTCGATCTGGCGAAACTTGGGAGATATTGTCCAGTCCCAAAGTCTCTAAACTCACTCCTGATTCTCTAAGATGTAAGTGAAATAGACACAAAAATTTTTGAACCCTTACTTTCGAGCTTCTGGAGCTAAATCTAAGCCCACTTTACCTTAAGACTGAAAGAGTAGCCGAGACCCCTTTAAGCGCATGGTGATTTTGACTTACTTCGGGAGGATTTGCCGTAACTTGGGGGATATTTCCAGTTCCTTTGATGCTAAACTAAGTCGTGATGGCCTTGTTTTGCAGTGAAATGGACACAGTAAAACTTTTTAAACACTCAGTTTCGAGCTTCTGGGCCGAAATATTCCCCCAATTTACTTTAAGACTGAAAGAGTAGCCGAGACCGCCGTACGCGCGTCGTGATTTTGACCAACTTCGGTTAAATTTCCCGGAACTTGGGGAATATTTTCCAGTCCCGGGGACTCTAAACTGACCCCCGACGTCCTTGGTCTGCAGTAAAATGGACACAGCAAAACTTTTTGAACGCTCACTTTTGAGCTTCTTGGCCGAAATATAGATCCACTTCACTTTAAGAGTGAAAGAGTAGCTGAGACCGCCTCACGGCCATCGTAATTTTGACCAACTTCGGCTCGATTTCCCGGAACTTGGGGGATATTTTCCAGTCCCGCGGACTCTAAAGTAACTCCTGATGGCCTTACTCTGGAGTGAAATGGACACAGCACAACTTTTTAAACGCTCACTTTCGAGCTTCTGGGGGGAAATATCGCCCCAGTTCACTTTAAGAATGAAAGAGTAACCGGGACCGCCTTACGCGCATCGTGATTTTGACCAACTTTGGCTCTATTTCCCGGGAAATGGGAGATATTCTCCGGTACCGGGGACTCTAAAGTAACTCCTGATTTCCTCGGTTTGCAGTGAAATGGACACAGCACAACTTTTTGAACGCTCACTTTTGAGCTTCTGGGCCGAAGCATGGCTCTACTTCACTTTAAGACTGAAAGACTAGCCGAGACCGCCTTAGGCGCATCATGATTTTGGGCTACTTCGGCTCGATTTCCCGGAACTTGGGAGATAATTCCCAGTCCCGGGCACTCTAAACTAATTCCTGATGGCCTTGGTTTTCAGTGAAATGGACACAGCCAAACTTTTTGAACGTTCACTTTCGAGCTTCTGGGCCGAAATATAGCACCACTTCACTTTAAGACTGAAAGAGTAGCCGGGACCGCCTTACGCGCATGCTAATTTTGTCGAACTTCGGCTTGATTTCCTGGGACTTGGGGGATATTTTCCAGTCCCGCAAGCTCTAAACTAACTCCTGAATGCCTTGGTTTTTAGTCAAATGGACACAGGTAAAAGGAGCGCACGCTCGGTTTCCAGCTTGTAGGCCGAAATATAGCCCCACTTTATTTTAAGACTTAAACTGTACACAAAACCGCCTTAAGCGCATCGAAATTTTTAGCCACTATGGCTCGATATGCCAAAACTTGGGGGATATTTTCCAGTCCCGGGGACTCTACCCTAACTCTTGATGGCCTTAGTTTTCAGTAAAATGGTCACAGGTAACAGGTAGCCCCAGTTCATTTTAAGACTGAAAGAGTAAACGAAACTGCCGTACGCCTATCGTAATTTTAAGAAAGTATGGCTCAATTTGCCGCAACTTGGAGGATAGCTTCCAGTCTCGAGGATTCTAAACTATCTCCTGGTGGACTTAGTTCTTAGTGAAATGGACACAGGTAAAAGGAGAGCACGCTCGGTGTCGAGCTTGTAGAACCGAAATATAGCCCCACTTCATTTTCGGAGTAAACGAGTAGCCGAGACCGCCTTACGCGCATCGTGATTTTGAGCATCTTTGGCTCGATTTGCCGGATTCGGGCAATATTTTCCAGTCCCGAGGACTCTATGTTAACTCCTGATGAACTTAGTTTTCAGTGATATGTACACAGGCAAAAGGAGCGCACGTTCGGTGTTGAGCTTCTCGGCCGAAATATAGCCCCACTTCATTTTAAGACTCAAAGAGTAGCCGAGACCGCCTTACGCGCATCGTGATTTTGAGCAACTGGCTCGATCTGCCAGAATTTGGGAAATATTTTCCAGTCACACGGACTCTAAACTAACTCCTGATGGCGTAAGATGTCAGTGAAATGGACACAGGTAAAATTAGCGCACGCCCGGTCTCGAGCTTCTAGGTCGAAATATAGCCCCACTTCATTTTAAGACTGAAAGAGTAGCCGAGACCGCCTTACGCGCATCGTGACTTTGAGCCACTTTTGCTCGATTTCCCGCAAGTTGGCGAATAATTTAAAGTCCCGGGGACGCTAAACTAACTCCCGATGACCTTGCTTTGAAGTTTAATGAACACAGCAAAACATTCTGAACGCTCACCTTCGAGCTTCAGTGCCGCAATATAGCCCTACTTAAATTTAAGACTGAAAGAATAACCGAGAGCCCGTTACGCGCATCGTAATTTTCATCAACTTCGGCGCCATTTCCTGGAACTTGGAGAATATTTTCCAGTTCCGGGGACTCTAAACTAACTCCTGATTGCCTTGGTTTGCAGTCAAATGGAAACAGCAAAACTTTTTGAAGGCTCACTTTCGAGCTTGTGGGCCTAAATATAGCCAAACTTCACTTTAAGACTGAAACAGTAGCCGAGACCGCGTTACGCGCATCGTGATTTTGAGCAACTTCTGCTCGCTTTCCTGGAACTTGGGGAATATTTTCCAGTCCCGGGGACTCTAAACTAACTCCTGATGGCCATGGTTTGCAGTCAAATTCACACAGCACAAGTTTTTGAACGAACACTTTCGAGCTTTTAGGCCGAAATATAGTCCCACATCACTTACGACTGAAAGAGTAGCCGAGACCGGCGTGCGCGCATCGTGATTTTGACCAACTTCGGGTCGATATTCCGGAACTTGGGGGATATTTTCCAGTCCCACGGACTCTAAATTAACTCTTGATGGCCTTGGTTTGCAGTGAAATGGAGACAGCAAAACTTTTTAAACGCTCACCTTCAAGCTTCTGGGCCGAAATATAGCCCACTTTACTTTAATACTGAAAAAGTAGCCGAGACCGCCTTACGCGCATCGTGATTTTGACAAACTTCGGATGGATTTCCCGGAACTTGGGGGATATTTTCCAGTCCCTTGGACGCTAACCTAGGTGCCGATGGCCTTGTTTTGCAGTGAAATGGACACAGCAAAGCTTTTTGAAGACTCACTTTCGAGGTTGTGGGCCGAAATATAGCCACACTTCACTTTAAGACTGAAACAGTAGCCGAGACCGCGTTACGCGCATAGTGATTTTGATCAACTTCTTTTCGATTTCCCGCAACTTGCGAAATATTTTCTTGTCCCGGGCACTCTAAAGTAACTCGTGCTGGTCTTGGTTCGCAGTGAAACGGAAAGAGGAAGAGTTTTTGAACGCATACCTTCGAGCTTCTGGACTGAAATAAAACACCACTTCACGTGAAGACTGAAAGAGTAGCCGAGACCGCCTTACGTGCATCGTGATTTTCAGCAACTTCGGCTCGATTTGCCGGAACTAAGGGCATATATTCCAGTTCTGAGGACTCTAAACTAATTCCTGATGGCCTTGGTTTGCAGTAAAATGGACCCAGCAAAACTTTTTGAACGCTCAATTTCGAGCTCCTGGGCCAAAATATAGCCCCCCATTACTTTAACACTGAAAGAGTAGCCGAGACCGCCTTAGGTGCATGGTGATTTTGACAAACTTCGGGTTGATTTCCCGGAACTTGGGGGATATTTTCCAGTCCCGGGGACTCTCAACTAACTTCTACTTGTCTTGGTTTGCAGTGAAATGGACAGCGAAAGCTTTTGAACGCTCACTCTCGCGCTTCTGGGCCGAAATAGAGCCCCATTTTACTTTAAGACTGAAAGAGTAGGCGAGACCGTCTTGAGCGAATCGTGATTTTGACTAGTTTTGCGTTTATTTCCCGAAACTTGGGGGATATATTCCAGTCAAAGGGACTCTACAGTAACTCCTGATGGCCTTGGTTTTCAGTGAAATAGACAGAGCACAACTTTGGAGCACTGGGCAGAAATATAGCCCCACTTTACTTTAAGACTGAAAGAGTAGATGAAACCGGCTTACGCGCATCGTAATTTTGACGAACTTCCAATGGATTTCCCGGAACTTGGGGGATATTTTGCAGTCCCTTGGACGCTAAACTAAGTCCTGATGGCCTTGTTTTGAAGTAAAATGGACACAACAAAACTTTTTGAACGCTCACTTTCTAGCTTGTGGGCCGAAATATAGCCACACTTCACTTTAGGACTGACACGGTAGCCGAGACCACGTTACGAGCATCATGAATTTGATCAACTTCGGCTCGATTTCCCGGGACTTGAGGGATATTCTCCAGTTCCGGGGACTCTAAACTAACTTCTGATGGCCTTGGTTTGCACTGAAAGTGACAGAGCAAAACATTTTAAACACTCACTTTCGAGCTTCTGGGCCGAAATATAGCCCCACTTCACTTTAAGACTGAAAGGGTAGCCAAGACCACCTTACGCACATCGTGATTTTGACCAACTTCGGCTCGATTTAACGGAACTTGGGGGATATTTTCCAGTCCCGAGGACTCTTAAGTAATCCCTGATGGCCTTGGTTTGCATTGAAATGGATACAGCAAAATTTTTGAACGCTCACTTTTGAGCTTTTGGACCGAAATATAGCCCCACTTCACTTTAAGACTGAAAGAGTAGCGGAGACCGTCTTACGCGCATCGTGATTTTGACCAACGTCTTCTCGATTTTCCGGACCTTAGGAAATACATTCCACTCCCGGGGACTCTAAACTAACTACTGATAGCCTTGGTTTGCAGTGAAATAGACAGTAATTTTTTTGAGCTTTGAGCTTGTGGGCCGAAATAGAGCCCCACTTCACTTTAGCCTGAAGGAGTAGCCGACACCGCCTTAAGCGCACCGTGATTTTGACCAACTTCGGCTCCATTTGCCGGAACTTGGGGGATATTTTCCAGTCCCGTGGACTCTAAACTAACTCCTGATTGTCTTGGTTTTCAGTGAAATGGACACAGCGAAACTTTTTGAACGCTGACTCTCGAGCTTCTGGACCGAAATATAGCCCCACTTCACTTTAAGACTGAAATAGTAGCCGAGACCACCTTAGACGCATTGTAATTTTGAATAACTTCGGCTTGAGTTGCCAGAACTTAAGGGATATTTTTTAGTCCCGCAGACTCTAAACTAATTTATGATGGCCTTGGTTTTCAGTTAAATTGAGAGAGCAAAACTTTTTGAACGCTCACTTTCGAGCTTCTGGGCCGAAATATACAGCCACGTCACTTTATGACTAAAAGAGTAACCGAGACTGCTTTACGCGCATCGTGATTTTGACCCACTTTGGCTCGATTTCCCAGGAAATGGGGAATATTTTCCGGTACCGGGGACTCTAAAGTAACTACTGATTGCCTTGGTTTGCATTGAAATGGAGAGAGCAAAACTTTTTCAACGCTCCCCTTCGGGCTTCTGAGCCGAAATATAGCCCCACTTCAGTTTAAGACTGAAAGAGTAGCCGAGACCGTCTTACGCGCATCGTGATTTTGACCAACTTCGGCTCGATTTCCCGAGACTTCGGGAATATATTCAAGTTGCAAGGACTCTAAACTAACCCCTGATGGCCTTGGTCTGCAGTGAAATGGACACAGCAAACTTTTTTGAACGCTTACTTTGGAAATTCTGGGCCGAAATATAGCCCCACTTCACTTTAAGACTGAAATAGTAGCCGAGACCGCCTTAGACGCATCGTGATTTTGACCAACTTCGGCTTGGGTTGCCAGAACTTAAGGGATATTTTTTAGTCCCGCGGACTCTAAACTAACTCATGATGGCCTTGGTTTTCAGTTAAATTGAGAGAGCAAAACTTTTTGAACGCTCACTTTCGAGCTTCTGGGCCGAAATATACAGCCACGTCACTTTAAGACTAAAAGAGTATAAGGTCGTAATACTAGCAATAATGATAAATATTGCATAAAACGTACAACAGTTTTTAAAGACATGTTTCGGCATGCTTATACCATCTTCAGTTTAATAGAGTGACTAATGATACGTGACACAAGTTATATACTACAAAATATGAATAAATTATTTACAATATGCATTACAAAACAGTGGAAACGGAAATTACAGAGTTAAAAAGGTGTTGAAGTGATGTAACTGTTTGTTAAGGTCAGGTTTGTTCTTACTAATATAAAAGGCTTCTTTAAGTTTAAGATCAATAGAGCTATTCGCTGAGTCTAAGATGCGAAAACAAGAAGGTGTGTACATGCCCCTGCATGAAGAAAATTGAGAAAGATGTTTAAAAATATGCGAGTTTTTATCGCTTACTGTATGTTCTTTAATCCTGGTAGAAAAATGGCGACTGGTTTCACCAATATAACAGGAATTACATCCCGCACAAGTGAATTGATAAACTACCATGGATTTTAGAGCATCAGGAGTACGATCTTTAAAACTGAACATATTCTTGATTTTGAAAGAAGTAAAAACTAATTTGATATTAAGATCCGTTTCACAAAAACGTTTAAGTAATTGCCGTAGTTTGAGTTCCGTTATTCTAGAGTACTGGCCGATAAAAGGAAGCTTAAAATAGCGTATATTGTTTTCATCATTAACGTTGCGGCTTTTTTGATCAGAAGGCTTGTTAAGATACCGCTTGAAGGTTTTTTCAATGATGTGTGAAGGAAACGAGTTACGTTTTAGAGTGTCCGAAAGCTTGATCAGATCATTTTCAAAACCGGAAGAAGTGTTGTTGATTTTATAAGTTCGGTCAATGAGAGTACGGACAAGGCCAATTTTATAGCGAAACGGAGTGAAACTAAAAAAATTTGTTAAGAGACCAGTGTAGGTTTTTTTATGAAAAACTGAAAAAACGCAGTCATACGAAGAGTTGTCAATCAGAACATCCAAAAAGGAAAGTTTACCGTCGTTCTGTTTCTCGAAAGTAAATTTGATGTTGGGATGTTGAGAATTGATGAATTCAAAGAAAGACATGGCATCCCGCTTATTTTTAAAGACGCAAAAAGTATCGTCAACATAACGCCTATAGAGTAAGATGTCGGCCTTGTTAAAATTATTTAGCCATGTTTCTTCGTGAAATCCAGGAAAAAGATTAGCTAAAATAGGTGCTAAAGGGAAGCTCATAGCTACCCCATCGACTTGATCATAAAATTTACCATTGAAAAGAAAATGAGTCTCGGATGTGGCAAATGAAAACAATTTCTTAAGGTCGGGTTTTTTGATGGAAAATTTGGGATGATGTTTCAAAATAAGGTCAACGGCAATATCGATAGTTTCATTTAGCGGAATGTTTGTAAAAAGGCTTTCAACATCGAAGGAAATAAGGAACTTGTTGTTAAAATCGAAACTCCTGAGCTCTTCAACAAAAGAAAAGGAATCCTTAACCGAATATTTATCAGGCAAAAGCGGAACAAGAAGAGAACTTAAGTACTTAGCTAAATTATAATTGTAAGCTCCAATAGAGGAGAAACCAGTCGCCATTTTTCTACCAGGATTAAAGAACATACAGTAAGCGATAAAAACTCGCATATTTTTAAACATCTTTCTCAATTTTCTTCATGCAGGGGCATGTACACACCTTCTTGTTTTCGCATCTTAGACTCAGCGAATAGCTCTATTGATCTTAAACTTAAAGAAGCCTTTTATATTAGTAAGAACAAACCTGACCTTAACAAACAGTTACATCACTTCAACACCTTTTTAACTCTGTAATTTCCGTTTCCACTGTTTTGTAATGCATATTGTAAATAATTTATTCATATTTTGTAGTATATAACTTGTGTCACGTATCATTAGTCACTCTATTAAACTGAAGATGGCATAAGCATGCCGAAACATGTCTTTAAAAACTGTTGTACGTTTTATGCAATACTAAAAGCGTAGCCGAGACTGCTTTACGCGCATCGTGATTTTGACAAACCTCGGCTCGATTTCCCGGGACTTGGGGGATATTTTGATGTCCCGGACACTGTAAACAACCTGCTGATGTGGCTTGGTTTGCGGTGAAATGGACACAGCAAAACTTTTTGAACTTTCACTTGCGAGCTTCTGGGCCGAAATATAGCCCCAGTTCACTTTAAGAATCAAAGAGTAGCCGAGACTGCTTTACGCGCATCGTGATTTTGACAAACTTCGGCTCGATTTCGCGGGACTTGGAGGATATTTTGATGTCCTGGACACTGTAAACAAGCTGCTGATATGGCTTGGTTTGCGGTGAAATGGACACAGCAAAACGTTTTGAACTTTCACTTTCGAGCTTCTGGGCCGAAATATAGCCCCAGTTCACTTTAAGAATCAAAGAGTAGGCGAGACCGCCTTACGCGCATCGTGATTTTGACAAAATTCGGCTCGATTTCCCCGAACTTGGGCCATATTTTCCAGTCCCGAGGAGTCTAAACTAACTGCTGATGGCCTTGGTTTGCAGTGAAATGAACACAGCAAAACTTTTTGAACTTTCACTTTCTAGCTTCTCGGCCGAAACATAGCCCCAGTTCACTTTAAGAATCAAAGAGTAGCCGAGACCGCCTTAGGCGCATCGTGATTTTGACAAAATTCGGCTCGATTTCCCCGAACTTGGGCGATATTTTCCAGTCCCGAGCAGTCTAAACTAACTCCTGATGGCCTTAGTTTGATGTGAAATGGACGCAGGAAAACTTTTTGAACACTCAGTTTCGAGCTTCTGGGCCGAAATACAACCGTACTTCACTTTAAGACTGAAATAGTAGCCGAGACCTCCTTACGAGCATCATGATTTTGACCCAGTTCAGCTCGATTTCCCGGAACTTGGGGGATATTTTCCAGTCCGGGGAACTTTAAACTAACTCCTGATGGCCTTGGTTTGGAATTAAATGCATAAAGCGTAACTTTTTAAAGGTTCACTTTCGAGCTTCTGGCCCGAAATATAGCCCCACCTTAGTTAGGACTGAAAGAGTAGCCGAGACCGTCTTACGCGCATCGTGATTTTGACCAACTTCCGTTGGATTTCCCGGAACTTCCGGGATATATTCCAGTCCCGGGGACTCTAAACTAAGTGCTGATGGCCTTGGTTTGCAGTGAAATGGACAGAGCACATTTTTTTGAACGCTCACTTTCGAGCTTATGGCTCGAAATAAAGCCCCACTTAACTTTAAGACTGAAAGAGTAGCCGAGACCGCCTTACGCGCATCGTGATTTTGGGATACTTCGGCTCGATTTCCCGGAAATAGGGAGATATTTTCCAGTCCCGGGGACTCTAAACTAACTCCTGATGGCCTTGGTTTCCAGTGAAATGGACATAGGCACACTTTTTGAACGCGCACTTTCGAGCTTGCTGGCCGAAATATAGCCCTACTTCTTTTTAAGACTGAAAGAGTAGGCGGGAGCGCCTTACGCGCATTGTGATTTTGAGGATCTTCGGCTCGATCTGGCGAAACTTCGGAGATATTTTCCAGTCCCAAAGTCTCTAAACTCACTCCTGATTGTCTAAGATGTGAGTGAAATAGACACAAAAGTTTTTGAACCCTTACTTTCGAGCTTCTGGAGTTAAATCTAAGCCTACTTTACCTTAAGACTGAAAGAGTAGCCGAGACCCCCTTAAGCGCATGGTGATTTTGAGTAACTTCGGGTGGATTTCCCGTAACTTGGGGGATATTTCCAGTTCCTTTGACGCTAAACTAAGTCGTGATGGCCTTGTTTTGCAGTGAAATGGAGACAGCAAAACTTTTTAAACACTCAGTTTCGAGCTTCTGGGCCGAAATATTGCCCCAATTCACTTTAAGACTGAAAGAGTAGCCGAGACCGCCTTACGCCCATCGTAATTTTGACCAACTTCGGCTCGATTTCCCGGAACTTGGGGGATATTTCCAGTTCCTTTGACGCTAAACTAAGTCGTGATGGCCTTGTTTTGCAGTGAAATGGACACAGCACAACTTTTTGGACGCTCACTTTCCAGCTTCTGGGGGGAAATATTGCCCCAGTTGACTTTAAGAATGAAAGAGTAACCGGGACCGGCTTACGCGCATCGTGATTTTGACCAACTTTGGCTCGGTTTCCCGGGAAATGGGGGATATTTTCCGGTACTGGGGACTCTTAAGTAACTCCTGATTTCCTCGGTTTGCAGTGAAATGGACACAGCACAACTTTTTGAACGCTCACTTTTGAGCTTCTGGGCCGAAATATAGCCCCACTTCACTTTAAGACTGAAAGAGGAGCCGGGACCGCCTTACGCGCATGGTAATTTTGTCGAACTTCGGCTTGATTTCCTGGGACTTGGGGGATATTTTCCAGTCCCGGAAGTTCTAAACTAACTCTTGAATGCCTTGGTTTTTAGTGAAGTGGACACAGGTAAAAGGAGCGCACGCTCGGTTTCCAAGTTGTAGGCCGAAATATAGCCCCACTTTATTTTAAGACTGAAAGTGTACACGAAACCGCCTTAAGCGCATCGATATTTTTAGCCACTATGGCTCGATATGCCAAAACTTGGGGGATATTTTCCAGTCCCGGGGACTCTACCCTAACTCTTGATGGCCTTAGTTTTCAGTAAAATGGTCACAGGTAACAGGAGCGCACGCTCGGTGTCGAGCTTCTAGGCCGAAATGTAGCCCCAGTTCATTTTAAGACTGAAAGAGTAAACGAAACTGCCGTACGCCTATCGTAATTTTAAGAAAGTATGGCTCAATTTGCCGAAACTTGGAGGATAGCTTCCAGTCTCGAGGACTCTAAACTATCTCCTGATGGACTTAGTTCTTAGTGAAATGGACACAGGTAAAAGGAGCGCACGCTCGGTGTCGAGCTTGTAGAACCGAAATATAGCCCGACTATATTTTCGGAGTAAACGAGTAGCCGAGACCGCCTTACGCGCATCGTGATTTTGAGCATCTTTGGCTCGATTTGCCGGAATTCGGGCAATATTTTCCAGTCCCGAGGACTCTATGTTGACTCCTGATGAACTTAGTTTTCAGTGATATGTACACAGGCAAAAGGAGCGCACGCTCGGTGTTAAGTTTCTCGGCCGAAATATAGCCCCACTTCATTTTAAGACTGAAAGAGTAGCCGAGACCGCCTTCCGAGCATCGTGATTTTGAGCAACTTTGGCTCGATCTGCCAGAATTTGGGAAATATTTTCCAGTCCCAAGGACTCTAAACTAACTCCTGATGGCCTAAGATGTCAGCGAAATGGACACAGGTAAAATTAGTGCACGCCCGGTCTCGAGCTTCTAGGTCGAAATATAGCCCCACTTCATTTTAAGACTGAAAGAGTAGCCGAGACCGCCTTACGCGCATCGTGATTTTGGGCCACTTTTGCTCGATTTCCCGGAAGTTGGCGAATAATTTAAAGTCCCGGGGACGCTAAACTAAATCCCGATGACCTTGCTTTGCAGTTTAATGAACACAGCAAAACATTCTGAACGCTCACCTTCGAGCTTCAGTGCCGCAATATAGCCCTACTTAAATTTAAGACTGAAAGAATAACCGAGAGCCCGTTACGCGCATCGTAATTTTCATCAACTTCGGCGCCATTTCCTGGAACTTGGAGAATATTTTCCAGTTTCGGGGACTCTAAACTAACTCCTGATTGCCTTGGTTTGCAGTCAAATGGACACAGCAAAACTTTTTGAACGCTCACTTTCGAGCTTGTGGGCCTAAATATAGCCACACTTCACTTTAAGACTGAAAAAGTAGCCGAGACCGCGTTACGCGCATCATGATTTTGAGGAACTTCTGCTCGCTTTCCTGGAACTTGGGGAATATTTTCCAGTCCCGGGGACTCTAAACTAACTCCTGATGGGCATGGTTTGCAGTGAAATTCACACAGCACAAGCTTTTGAACGAACACTTTCCAGCTTTTAGGCCGAAATATAGTCTCACATCACTTACGACTTAAAGAGTAGCCGAGACCGGCGTGCGCGCATCGTGGTTTTGACCAACTTCGGGTCGATATTCCGGAACTTGGGGGATATTTTCCAGTCCCAGGGACTCTAAACTAACTCTTGATGGCCTTGGTTTGCAGTGAAATGGAGACAGCAAAAGTTTTTGAACGCGCACCTTCAAGCTTCTGGGTCGAAATATAGCCCACTTTACTTTAATACTGAAAAAGTAGCCGAGACCGCCTTACGCGCATCGTGATTTTGACAAACTTCGGGTGGATTTCCCGGAACTTGGGGGATATTTTCCAGTTCCTTGGACGCTAAACTAGGTGCCGATGGCCTTGTTTTGCAGTGAAATGGACACAGCAAAGCTTTTTGAAGGCTCACTTTCGAGGTTGGGGGCCGAAATATAGCCATACTTCACTTTAAGACTGAAACAGTAGCCGAGAGCACGTTTCGCGCATCGTGATTTTGATCAACTTCGGCTCGATTTCCTGGAACTTGCGAAATATTTTCCAGTCCCGGGGACTCTAAAGTAACTCGTGCTGGTCTTGGTTTGCAGTGAAACGGAAACAGAAAAAGTTTTTGAACGCATACTTTCGAGCTTCTGGACCGAAATAGAACCCCACTTCACTTCAAGACTGAAAGAGTAGCCGAGACCGCCTTACGTGAATCGTGATTTTGAGCAACTTCGGCTCGATATGCCGGAACTAAGGGGATATATTCCAGTTCTGAGGACTCTAAACTAATTCCTGAGGGCCTTGGTTTGCAGTAAAATGGACACAGCAAAACTTTTTGAACGCTCAATTTCGAGCTTCTGGGCCAAAATATAGCCCCCCATTACTTTAACACTGAAAGAGTAGCCGAGACCGCCTTACATGCGTCGTGATTTTGACAAACTTCGGGTTGATTTCCCGGAACTTGGGGGATATTTTCCAGTCCCGGGCACTCCCAACTAACTCCTGCTTGTCTTGGTTTTCAGTGAAATGGACACAGCGAAAGTTTTTGAACGCTCACTCTCGAGCTTCCGGGCCGAAATAGAGCCCCATTTTACTTTAAGACTGAAAGAGTAGGCGAGACTTCTTGAGCGAATCGTGATTTTGACCAATTTCGCCTTTATTTCCAGAAACTTGGCGGATATATTTCAGCCAAAGGGACTCTACAGTAACTCCTGATAGCCTTGGTTTTAAGTGAAATGGACAGAGCACAACTTTGGAGCTTCTGGGCAGAAGTATACCCCGACTTTACTTTAAGATTGAAAGAGTAGATGAGACCGCCTTACGCGCATCGTAATTTTGACGAACTTCGAATGGATTTCCCGGAACTTTGGGATATTTTGCAGTCCCTTGGACGCTAAACTAAGTCCTGATGGCCTTGTTTTGAAGTAAAATGGACACAACAAAACTTTTTGAACGCTCACTTTCTAGCTTGTGGGCCGAAATATAGCCACACTTCACTTTAGGACTGACACAGTAGCCGAGACCACGTTACGCGCATCATGAATTTGATCAACTTCGGCTCGATTTACCGCAACTTGGCGGATATTTTCCAGTCCCGAGGACTCTTAAGTAACCCCTGATTGCCTTGGTTTGTATTGAAATGGATACAGCAAAACTTTTTGAACGCTCACTTTTGAGCTTCTGGGCCCAAATATAGCCCCACTTCACTTTAAGACTGAAAGAGTAGCGGAGACCGTCTTACGCGCATCGTGATTTTGACCAACGTCTTCTCGATTTTCCGGAACTCGGGAAATACATTCCACTCCCGGGGACTCTAAACTAACTACTGATAGCCTTGGTTTGCAGTGAAATAGACAGTAATTTTTTTTGAGCTTTGAGCTTGTGGGCCGAAATAGAGCCCCATTTCACTTTAAGACTGAAGGAGTAGCCGACACCGCCTTAAGCGCACCATGATTTTGACCAACTTCGGCTCGATATGCCGGAACTTGGGGGATATTTTCCAGTCCCGGGGACTCTAAACTAGCTCCTGATTGTCTTGGTTTTCAGTGAAATGGACACAGCGAAACTTTTTGAACGCTCACTCTCGAGCTTCTGGACCGAAATATAGCCCCACTTTACTTTAAGACTGAAAGGGTAGCCGAGACCGCTTTGGGAGCATCGTGATTTTGACCAACTTCAGCTCGATTTACCGGAACTTGGGGAATATTTTCCAGTCCCGGGCACCCTAAACTAACTTTTGATAGCTTTGTTTTGCAGTAAAATGCACACAGCAAAACTTTTTGAACGCTCACTTTCGAGCTTCTGGACAGAAATATAGCCCCACTTCACTTTAAGACTGAAAGGGTAGCCGAGACCGCTTTGGGAGCATCGTGATTTTGACCAACTTCAGCTCGATTTACCAGAACATGGGGAATATTTTCCAGTCCCAGGGACGCTAAACTAACTCGTGATGGCCTTGTTTTTCAGTCAAAGAACACAGGAAAACTCTGAACGGTCACTTTCGGGCTTCTGGGCCGAAATATAGCCACACTTCACTTTAAGACTGAAACATTAGCCGATACCGCATTTCGCGTCGTGATTTTGATCAACTTCGGCTCGATTTCCCGGAACTTGGGCAATATTTTTCAGTCCCGGGGACTCTAAACTAACCCCTGATGGCCTTTGTTTGCAGTGAAATGGACACAGCAAAACTTTTTGAACGCTCACTTTCGGGCTTCTGGCCCGAAATATAGCCCCACTTCACTTTAAGACAGAAAGAGTAGCCGAGACCACTTTAGGGGCATCGTGATTTTGACCAAACTCGGCTCAATTTCCCGGACCTTGGGGCATACTTTCTTGTCCCGGGGACGCTAAACTAACTCCTGATGGCCTTGGTTTCCAGTTAAATTGAGAGAGCAAAACTTTTTGAACGCTCACTTTCGGGCTTCTCGCCCGAAATATAGCCCCACTTCACTCTAAGACTGAAAGAGTAGCCGACACTACCTTACGCAAATCGTGATTTTAACCAACTTCGGCTCGATTTCCCGGAAGTTGGGGGATATTTTCCAGTCCCGGGGACTCTAAACTAGCTCCTGATGGCTTTGGTTTGCAGTCAAATAAACACAGGGAAACTTTTTGAACGCTCACTTTCAAGCTCCTGGGCAGGAATAAAGCCTCACTTCACTTTAAGACTGAAACAGTAAGCGAGACCGCCTAACGCGCACCGTGATTTTGACCAACTTCGGCTAAATTTCCCTGAACTTGGGGGGATATTTTCCAGTCCCGAAGACTCGTAAGTAACCCCTGATGGCCTGCGTTTGCATTGAAATGGATACAGCAAAACTTTTTGAAGCTCACTTTTGAGCTTCTGGGCCGAAATATAGCCCCACTTCACTTTAAGACTGAAAGACTAGCCAAGACCGTCTTGCGCGCATCGTGATTTTGACCAACGTCTTCTCGATTTTCCGGAACTTGGGAAATATATTGCAGTCCCGGGGACTCTAAACTAACTCCTGATTGCCTTGGTTTGCAGTGAAATGGACACAGCAAATTTTTTCCAGCGCTCACTTTGGAGCTTCTGGGCCGAAATAGAGCCCCACTTCACTTTAAGACTGAAAGAGTAGCCGAGGCCGCCTTAGGCGCATCGTGATTTTGACCAACTTCGGCTTGAGTTGCCAGAACTTAAAAGATATTTTCCACTCCCGGGGACTCTAAACTAACTCATGATGGCCTTGGTTTTCAGTGAAATTGAGAGAGGAAAAGTTTTTGAACGCTTACTTTCGAGCTTCTGGACCGAAATATAGCCCTACTTGACTTTCAGACTCAAAGAGTAGCCGAGACCGCCTTACGCGAATCGTTATTTTGACCAACTTCGTCTCGATTTGGCGGAACTTGGAGGATATTTTCCAGTTCCGGGGACTGTAAACTACTTCCTGAGGGCCTTGCTTTGCAGTGAAATGGGCACAGCATAACTTTTTGAACGCTCACTTTCGAGCTTCTGGGCCAAAATATACAGCCACGTCACTTTAAGACTAAAAGAGTAGCCGAGACTGCTTTACGCGCATCGTGATTTTCACAAACTTCGGCTCGATTTCCCAGAACTTGGGGGATATTTTGATGTCCCGGAGACTGTAAACTATCTCCTGATGTGGCTTGGTTCGCGGTGAAATGGACACAGCAAAACTTTTTGAACTTTCACTTTCGAGCTTCTGGGCCGAAATATAGCCCGAGTTCACTTTAAGAATGAAAGAATAGCCGAGACCACCTTACGCGCATCGTGATTTTGACCAACTTTGGCTTCATTTCCCAGGAAATGGAAAATATTTTCCGGTACCGGGGACTCTAAAGTAACTACTGATTGCCTTGGTTTGCATTGAAATGGAGAGAGCAAAACTTTTTCAACGCTGCCCTTCGGGCTTCTGAGCCGAAATATAGCCCCGCTTGAGTTTAAGACTGAAAGAGTAGCCGAGACCGTCTTACGCGCATCGTGATTTTGACCAACTTCGGCTCGATCTCCCGAGACTTCGGGGATATATTCAAGTTCCAAGGACTCTAAACTAACCCCTGATGGCCTTGGTCTGCAGTGAAATGGACACAGCAAACTTTTTTGAACGCTTACTTTCGAAATTCTGGGCCGAAATATAGCCACACTTCACTTTAAGACTGAAATAGTAGCCGAGACCGCCTTAGACGCATCGTGATTTTGACCAACTTCGGCTTGAGTTGCCAGAACTTAAGGGATATTTTTTAGTCCCGCAGACTCTAAACTAACTCATGATGGCCTTGGTTTTCAGTTAAATTGAGAGAGCAAAACTTTTTGAACGCTCACTTTCGAGCTTCTGGGCCGAAATATACGGCCACGTCACTTTAAGACTAAAAGAGTAGCCGAGACTGCTTTACGCGCATCGTGATTTTCACAAACTTCGGCTCGATTTCCCGGGACTTGGGGGATATTTTGATGTCCTGGACACTGTAAACAATCTGCTGATGTGAAATGGTTTGCGGTGAAATGGACGCAGCAAAACGTTTTGAACTTTCACTTTCTAGCTTCTCGGCCGAAATATAGCCCCAGTTCACTATAAGAATCAAAGAGTAGCCGAGACCACCTTACGCGCATCGTAATTTTTGACAAAATTCGGCTCGATTTCCCCGAACTTGGGCGATATTTTCCAGTCCCGAGCAGTCTAAACTAACTCCTGATGGCCTTGGTTTGCAGTGAAATGAACAAGGTAACACTTTTTGAACGCTTATTTTCGAGATTCTGAGATGAAATATAGCCCTATTTCACTTTAAGACTCAAAGAGTAGGCGAGACCGCCTTACGCGCATCGTGATTTTGAGCAACTTCCGCTCGATTTTCTAGAATTTTGGCGATATTTTCAAGTCCCGGGGACTCTAAACTAACTCCTGATGGCCTTGGTTTGATGTGAAATGGACGCAGGAAAACTTTTTGAACGCTCAGTTTCGAGCTTCTGGGCCGAAATACAACCGTACTTCACTTTAAGACTGAAATAGTAGCCGAGACCTCCTTACGAGCATCGTGATTTTGACCCAGTTCAGCTCGATCTCCCGGAACTTGGGGGATATTTTCTAGTCTGGGGGACTTCAAACTAACTCCTGATGGCCTTGGTTTGCAGTTAAATGCACAAAGCGTAACTTTTTAAAGGTTCACTTTCGAGCTTCTGGACCGAAATATAGCCCCACTTTACTTTAAGACTGAAAGAGTAGCCGAGACCGTCTTACGCGCATCGTGATTTTGACCAACTTCCGTTGGATTTCCCGGAACTTCGGGGACATGTTCCAGTCCCGGGGACTCCAAACTAACTGCTGATGGCCTTCGTTTGCAGTAAAATAGACACAGCACATTTTGTCGAACGCTCACTTTGGAGCTTCTCGGCCGAAATATAGCCCTACTTCACTTTAAGACTGAAAGAGTAGCCGAGACCGCCTTACGCGCATCGTAATTTTGACCAACTTCGGCTCGATTTCCCGGAAATAAGGGTTTTTTTTTCAGTCCCCGGGACTCTAAACTAACTCCTGATGGCCTTGGTTTCCAGGGAAATGGACACAGGAACACTTTCTGAACGCGCACTTTCGAGCTTGCTGGCCGAAATATAGCCCTACTTCTTTTTAAGCCTGAAAGAGTAGGCGGGAGTGCCTTACGCGCATTGTGATTTTGAGGATCTTCGGCTCGATCTGGCGAAACTTGGGAGATATTTTCCAGTCCCAAAGTCTCTAAACTCACTCCTGATTGTCTAAGATGTGAGTGAAATAGACACAAAAGTTTTTGAACCCTTACTTTCGAGCTTCTGGAGTTAAATCTAAGCCTACTTTACCTTAAGACTGAAAGAGTAGCCGAGACCCCCTTAAGCGCATGGTGATTTTGAGTAACTTCGGGTGGATTTCCCGTAACTTGGGGGATATTTCCAGTTCCTTTGACGCTAAACTAAGTCGTGATGGCCTTGTTTTGCAGTGAAATGGAGACAGCAAAACTTTTTAAACACTCAGTTTCGAGCTTCTGGGCCGAAATATTGCCCCAATTCACTTTAAGACTGAAAGAGTAGCCGAGACCGCCGTACGCGCGTCGTGATTTTGACCAACTTCGGTTAAATTTCCCGGAACTTGGGGGATATTTTCCAGTCCCAGGGACTCTAAACTGACCCCGACGTCCTTGGTCTGCAGTAAAATGGACACAGCAAAACTTTTTGAACGCTCACTTTTGAGCTTCTGGGCCGAAATATAGCTCCACTTCACTTTAAGAGTGAAAGAGTAGCCGAGACCGCCTTACGCCCATCGTAATTTTGACCAACTTCGGCTCGATTTCCCGGAACTTGGGGGATATTTTCTAGTCCCGCGGACTCTAAAGTAACTCCTGATGGCCTTGCTCTGGAGTGAAATGGACACAGCACAACTTTTTGAACGCTCATTTTCGAGCTTCTGGGGGAAAATATTGCCCCACTTCACTTTAAGACTGTAAGAGTAGCCGAGACCGTCTTACGCGCATCGTGATTTTGACCAACGTCTTCTCGATTTTCCGGAACTTGAAAAATACATTCCACTCCCGGGGACTCTAAACTAACTACTGATAGCCTTGGTTTGCAGTGAAATAGACACAGTAATGTTTTTTGAGCTTTGAGCTTGTGGGCCGAAATAGAGCCCCACTTCACTTTAAGACTGAAGGAGTAGCCGACACCGCCTTTAGTGCACCGTGATTTTGACCAACTTCGACTCGATTTGCCGAAACTTGGGGGATATTTTCCAGTCCCGGAGACTCTAAACTAACTCCTGATTGTCTTGGTTTTCAGTGAAATGGAGACACCGAAACTTTTTGAACGCTCACTGTCGAGCTTCTGGACCGAAATATAGCCCCACTTTACTTTAAGACTGAAAGAGTAGCCGAGACCGTCTTGCGCAAATCGTGATTTTGACCAACTTCGGGTCGGTTTCCCGGAGCTTGGGGGATATATTCCATTTTCGCGGGCTCTAAACTAACTCCTGATGGCCTTGGTTTTCAGTGAAATGGACAAAGGAAAGCTTATTGAACACTCTCTTTGTAGCTTCTGGGCCGAAATAGAATCCCACTTCACTTTCAGACTGAAATAGTAGCCGAGACCGCCTCACGCGCATCGTGAGTTAGACCAAGTTCAGCTGGATTTCACGCAACTTTTGGGATATTTTCCAGTCCCGGGAACTCTAAAGTAACTGCGGATGGCCTTGGTTTACACTGAAATACGCACAGCATAAATTTTTGAACGCCCACTTTGGAGCTTCTGGGCCGAAATATAGCCCCACTTCACTTTAAGACTGAAAGAGTAGCCGAGATCGCCTTACGCGCATCGTGATTTTGACAAAACTCGGCTCGATTTCCCCGAACTTGGGCGATATTTTCCAGTCCCGAGGAGTCTAAACTAACTCCTGATGGCCTTGGTTTTCAGTGAAATGGACAAAGGAAAGCTTATTGAACACTCTCTTTGTAGCTTCTGGGCCGAAATAGAATCCCACTTCACTTTCAGACTGAAATAGTAGCCGAGACCGCCTCACGCGCATCGTGAGTTAGACCAAGTTCAGCTGGATTTCACGCAACTTTTGGGATATTTTCCAGTCCCGGGAACTCTAAAGTAACTGCGGATGGCCTTGGTTTACACTGAAATACGCACAGCATAAATTTTTGAACGCCCACTTTGGAGCTTCTGGGCCGAAATATAGCCCCACTTCACTTTAAGACTGAAAGAGTAGCCGAGATCGCCTTACGCGCATCGTGATTTTGACAAAACTCGGCTCGATTTCCCCGAACTTGGGCGATATTTTCCAGTCCCGAGGAGTCTAAACTAACTCCTGATGGCCTTGGTTTGCAGTGAAATGAACACAGCAAAACTTTTTAAACTTTCACTTTCTAGCTTCTCGGCCGAAATATAGCCCCAGTTCACTTTAAGAATCAAAGAGTAGCCGAGACCGCCTTACGCGCATCGTGATTTTGACAAAATTCGGCTCGATTTCCCCAAACTTGGGCGATATTTTCCAGTCCCGAGCAGTCTAAACTAACTCCAGATGGCCTTGGTTTGCAGGGAAATGAACAAGGTAACTTTTTTTGAACGCTTATGTTCGAGCTTCTGGGATGAAATATAGCCCTACTTCTTTTTAAGACTGAAAGAGTTGGCGGGAGCGCATTACGCGCATTGTGATTTTGAGGATCTTCGGCTCGATCTGGCGAAACTTCGGAGATATTTTCCAGTCCCAAAGTCTCTAAACTCACTCCTGATTGTCTAAGATGTGAGTGAAATAGACACAAAAGTTTTTGAACCCTTACTTTCGAGCTTCTGGAGTTAAATCTAAGCCTACTTTACCTTGAGACTGAAAGGGTAGCCGAGACCCCCTTAACCGCATGGTGATTTTGAGTAACTTCGGGTGGATTTCCCGTAACTTGGGGGATATTTCCAGTTCCTTTGACGCTAAACTAAGTCGTGATGGCCTTGTTTTGCAGTGAAATGGAGACAGCAAAACTTTTTAAACACTCAGTTTCGAGCTTCTGGGCCGAAATATTGCCCCAATTCACTTTAAGACTGAAAGAGTAGCCGAGACCGCCGTACGCGCGTCGTGATTTTGACCAACTTCGGTTAAATTTCCCGGAACTTGGGGGATATTTTCCAGTCCCGCGGACTGCAAACTGACCCCCGACGTCCTTGGTCTGCAGTAAAATGGACACAGCAAAACTTTTTGAACGCTCACTTTTGAGCTTCTGGGCCGAAATATAGCTCCACTTCACTTTAAGAGTGAAAGAGTAGCCGAGACCGCCTTACGCGCATCGTGATTTTGACCAACTTCGGCTCGATTTCCCGGAACTTGGGGGATATTTTCTAGTCCCGCGGACTCTAAAGTAACTCCTGATGGCCTTGCTCTGGAGTTAAATGGACACAGCACAACTTTTTGAACGCTCACTTTCGAGCTTCTGGGGGGAAATATTGCCCCAGTTGACTTTAAGAATGAAAGAGTAACCGGGACCGCCTTACGCGCATCGTAGTTTTGACCAACTTTGCCTCGATTTCCTGGGAAATGGGGGATATTTTCCGGTACCCGGGACTCTAAAGTAACTCCTGATTTCCTCGGTTTGCAGTGAAATGGACACAGCACAACTTTTTGAGCGCTCACTTTTGAGCTTCTGGGTCGAAGCATAGCCCTACTTCACTTTAAGACTGAAAGACTAGCCGAGACCGCCTTACGCGCATCGTGATTTTGGGCTACTTCGGCTCGATTTCCCGGAACTTGGGAGATAATTCCCAGTCCCGAGCACTCTAAACTAACTCCTGATGGCCTTGGTTTTCAGTGAAATGGACACAGCCAAACTTTTTGAACGTTCACTTTCGAGCTTCTGGGCCGAAATATAGCCCCACTTCACTTTAAGACTGAAAGAGTAGCCGGGACCGCCTTACGCGCATGGTAATTTTGTCGAACTTCGGCTTGATTTCCTGGGACTTGGGGGATATTTTCCAGTCCCGGAAGCTCTAACCTAACTCCTGAATGCCTTGGTTTTTAGTGAAATGAACACAGGTAAAAGGAGCGCTCGCTCGGTTTCCAGGTTGTAGGCCGAAATATAGCCCCACTTTATTTTAAGACTTAAAGTGTACACGAAACCGCCTTAAGCGCATCGAAATTTTTAGCCACTATGGCTCGATATGCCAAAACTTGGGGGATATTTTCCAGTCCCGGGGACTCTAACCTTACTCTTGCTGGCCTTAGTTTTCAGTAAAATGGTCACAGGTAACAGGAGCGCACGCTCGGTGTCGAACTTCTAGGCCGAAATGTAGCCCCAGTTCATTTTAAGACTGAAAGAGTAAACGAAACTGCCGAACGCCTATCGTAATTGTAAGAAAGTATGGCGCAGTTTGCTGAAACTTGGAGGATAGCTTCCAGTCTCGACGATTCTAAACTATCTCCTGATGGACTTAGTTCTTAGTGAAATGGACACAAGTAAAAGGAGAGCACGCTCGGTGTCGAGCTTGTAGAACCGAAATATAGCCCCACTTCATTTTCGGAGTAAACGAGTAGCCGAGACCGCCTTACGCGCATCGTGATTTTGAGCATCTTTGGCTCGATTTGCCGGAATTCGGGCAATATTTTCCAGTCCCGAGGACTCTATGTTAACTCCTGATGAACTTAGTTTTCAGTGATATGTACACAGGCAAAAGGAGCGCACGCTCGCTGTTGAGCTTGTCGGCCGAAATATAGCCCCACTTCATTTTAAGACTGAAAGAGTAGCCAAGACCGTCTTGGGCAAATCGTGATTTTGACCAACTTCGGGTCGGTTTCCCGGAGCTTGGGGGATATATTCCATTTCCGCGGGCTCTAACCTAACTGCTGATAGCCTTGGTTTTCATTGAAATGGACAAAGGAAAGCTTTTTGAACACTCTCTTTGTAGCTTCTGGACCGAAATAGAATCCCACTTCACTTTCAGACTGAAACAGTAGCCGAGACCGCCTCACGCGCATCGTGAGTTAGACCAAGCTCAGCTCGATTTCACGCAACTTTTGGCATATTTTCTAATCCGGGGAACTCTAAACTAACTCCGGATGGCCTTGGTTTGCACTGAAGTGCGCACAGCATAAATTTTTGAACGCCCACTTTGGAGCTTCTGGGCCGAAATATAGCCCCACTTCACTTTAAGACTGAAAGAGTAGCCGAGATCGCCTTACGCGCATCGTGATTTTGACAATTTTCGGATCGATTTCTCGGAACTTGGGGGATATTTTCCAGTCCCCGGGACTCTAAACTAACTCCTGATCGCCTTGGTTTGCATTGAAATGCACACAGGAAAACTTTTTGAACGCTCACTTTCGAGCTTCTGGACAGAAAGATAGCCCCACTTCACTTTAAGACTGAAAGGGTAGCCGAGACCGCTTTGGGAGCATCGTGATTTTGACCAACTTCAGCTCGATTTACCGGAACTTGGGGAATATTTTCCAGTCCTAGAGACGCTAAACTAACTCGTGATGACCTTGTTTTTCAGTCACAGAACACAGCAAAACTTTTTGAAGGCTCACTTTCGGGCTTCTGGGCCGAAATATAGCCCCACTTCACTTTAAGACTGAAATAGTAGCCGATACCGCATTTCGCGCATCGTGATTTTGATCAACTTCAGTTCGATTCCCCGGAACTTGGGCAATATTTTTCAGTCCCGGAGACTCTAAACTAACCCCTGATGGCCTTGGTTTGCAGTGAAATGGACACAGCAAAACTTTTTAAACGCTCACTTTCGGGCTTCTGGGCCGAAATATAGCCCCACTTCACTTTAAGACTGAAAGAGTAGCCGAGACCGCCTTACGTGCATCGTGATTTTGAGCAACTTCGGCTCGATTTGCCGGAACTAAAGGGATATATTCCAGTTCTGAGGACTCTAAACTAATTCCTGATGGCCTTGGTATGCAGTAAAATGGACCCAGCAAAACTTTCTGAACGCTCAATTTCGAGCTTCTGGGCCAAAATATAGCCCCCCATTACTTTAACACTGAAAGAGTAGCCGAGACCGCCTTACGTGCATCGTGATTTTGACAAACTTCGGGTTGATTTCCCGGAACTTGGGGGATATTTTCCAGTCCCGGGCACTCCCAACTAACTCCTGCTTGTCTTGGTTTTCAGTGAAATGGACACAGCGAAAGTTTTTGAACGCTCACTCTCGAGCTTCTGGGCCGAAATAGAGCCCCATTTTACTTTAAGACTGAAAGAGTAGGCGAGACCGTCTTGAGCGAATCGTGATTTTGACCAATTTCGCCTTTATTTCCCGAAACTTGGCGGATATATTTCAGTCAAAGGGACTCTACAGTAACTCCTGATAGCCTTGGTTTTCAGTGAAATGGACAGAGCACAACTTTGGAGCTTCTGGGCAGAAATATAGCCCCACTTTACTTTAAGACTGAAAGAGTAGATGAGACCGCCTTACGCGCATCATAATTTTGACGAACTTCGAATGGATTTCCCGGAACTTTTGGGATATTTTGCAGTCCCTTGGACACTAAACTAAGTCCTGATGGCCTTGTTTTGAAGTAAAATGGACACAACAAAACTTTTTGAACGCTCACTTTCTAGCTTGTGGGCCGAAATATAGCCACACTTCACTTTAGGACTGACACAGTAGCCGAGACCACGCTACGCGCATCATGAATTTCATCAACTTCGGCTCGATTTCCCGGGACTTGGGGGATATTCTCCAGTCCCGGGGACTCTAAACTAACTTCTGATGGTCTTGGTTAGCACTGAAAGTGACAGAGCAAAACTTTTTAAACACTCACTTTCGAGCTTCTGGGCCGAAATATAGCCCCACTTCACTTTAAGACTGAAAGACTAGCCGAGACCACCTTACGCACATCGTGATTTTGAGCAACTTCGGCTCGATTTACCGCAACTTGGGGGATATTTTCCAGTCCCGGGGACTCTTAAGTAACCCCTGATTGCCTTGGTTTGTATTGAAATGGATACAGCAAAACTTTTTGAACGCTCACTTTTGAGCTTCTGGGCCGAAATATAGCTTCACTTCACTTTAAGACTGCAAGAGTACCCGAGACTGTCTTACGCGCATCGTGATTTTGACCAACGTCTTCTCGATTTTCCGGAACTTGGGAAATACATTCCACTCCCGGGGACTCTAAATTAACTACTGATAGCCTTGGTTTGCTGTGAAATAGACACAGTAATTTTTTTTGAGCTTTGAGCTTGTGGGCCGAAATAGAGCCCCATTTCACTTTAAGACTGAAGGAGTAGCCGACACCGCCTTAAGCGCACCATGATTTTGACCAACTTCGGCTCGATATGCCGGAACTTGGGGGATATTTTCCAGTCCCGGGGACTCTAAACTAGCTCCTGATTGTCTTGGTTTTCAGTGAAATGGACACAGCGAAACTTTTTGAACGCTCACTCTCGAGCTTCTGGACCGAAATATAGCCCCACTTCACTTTAAGACTGAAAGGCTAGCCGAGACCGCTTTGGGAGCATCGTGATTTTGACCAACTTCAGCTCGATTTACCAGAACTTGGGGAATATTTTCCAGTCCCGGGCACCCTAAACTAACTTTTGATAGCTTTGGTTTGCAGTGAAATGCACACAGCAAAACTTTTTGAACGCTCACTTTCGAGCTTCTGGACAGAAATATAGCCCCACTTCACTTTAAGACTGAAAGGCTAGCCGAGACCGCTTTGGGAGCATCGTGATTTTGACCAACTTCAGCTCGATTTACCAGAACATGGGGAATATTTTCCAGTCCCAGGGACGCTAAACTAACTCGTGATGGCCTTGTTTTTCAGTCACAGAACACAGCAAAACTCTTTGAACGGTCACTTTCGGGCTTCTGGGCCGAAATATAGCCCCACTTCACTTTAAGACTGAAAAAGTAGCCGATACCGCATTTCGCGCATCGTGATTTTGATCAACTTCGGCTCGATTTCCCGGAACTTGGGCAATATTTTTCAGTCCCGGGGACTCTAAACTAACGCCTGATGGCCTTTTTTTGCAGTGAAATGGACACAGCAAAACTTTTTGAACGCTCACTTTCGGGCTTCTGGCCCGAAATATAGCCCCACTTCACTTTAAGACAGAAAGAGTAGCCGAGACCACTTTAGGGGCATCGTGATTTTGACCAACCTCGGCTCAATATCCCGGATCTTGGGGCATACTTTCTTCTCCCGGGGACGCTAAAATAACTCCTGATGGCCTTGCTTTGCAGTGAAATGAACACAGCAAAACTTTTTGAACGCTCACTTTCGGGCTTCTCGCCCGAAATATACCCCCACTTCACTGTAAGACTGAAAGAGTAGCCGACACTACCTTACGCAAATCGTGATTTTGACCAACTTCGGCTCGATTTCCCGGAACTTGGGGGATATTTTGATGTCCCGGAGATTGTAAACTATCTCCTGATGTGGCTTGGTTCGCAGTGAAATGGACACAGCAAAACTTTTTGAACTTTCACTTTCGAGCTTCTGGGCCGAAATATAGCCCGAGTTCACTTTAAGAATGAAAGAATAGCCGAGACCACCTTACGCGCATCGTGATTTTGACCCACTTTGGCTCCATTTCCCAGGAAATGGAAAATATTTTCCGGTACCGGGGACTCTAAAGTAACTACTGATTGCCTTGGTTTGCATTGAAATGGAGAGAGCAAAACTTTTTCAACGCTGCCCTTCGGGCTTCTGAGCCGAAATATAGCCCCGCTTCAGTTTAAGACTGAAAGAGTAGCCGAGACCGTCTTACGCGCATCGTGATTTTGACCAACTTCGGGGATATATTCAAGTTCCAAGGACTCTAAACTAACCCCTGATGGCCTTGGTCTGCAGTGAAATGGACACAGCAAATTTTTTTGAACGCTTACTTTCGAAATTCTGGGCCGAAATATAGCCCACTTCACTTTAAGACTGAAATAGTAGCCGAGACCGCCTTAGACGCATCGTGATTTTGACCAACTTCGGCTTGAGTTGCCAGAACTTAAGGGATATTTTTTAGTCCCACAGACTCTAACCTAACTCATGATGGCCTTGGTTTTCAGTTAAATTGAGAGAGCAAAACTTTTTGAACGCTCATTTTCGGGCTTCTCGCCCGAAATATAGCCCCACTTCACTGTAAAACTGAAAGAGTAGCCGACACTACCTTACGCAAATCGTGATTTTGACCAACTTCGGCTCGATTTCCCGGAAGTTGGGGGATATTTTCCAGTCCCGGGGACTCTAAACTAGCTCCTGATGGCTTTGGTTTGCAGTCAAATAAACACAGGGAAACTTTTTGAACGCTCACTTTCAAGCTCCTGGCCAGGAATAAAGCCTCACTTCACTTTAAGACTGAAACAGTAAGCGAGACCGCCTAACGCGCACCGTGATTTTGACCAACTTCGGCTAAATTTCCCTGAACTTGGGGGGATATTTTCCAGTCCCGAAGACTCGTAAGTAGCCCCTGATGGCCTGCGTTTGCATTGAAATGGATACAGCAAAACTTTTTGAAGCTCACTTTTGAGCTTCTGGGCCGAAATATAGCCCCACTTCACTTTAAGACTGAAAGACTAGCCAAGACTGTCTTGCGCGCATCGTGATTTTGACCAACGTCTTCTCGATTTTCCGGAACTTGGGAAATATATTGCAGTCCCGGGGACTCTAAACTAACTCCTGATAGCCTTGGTTTGCAGTTAAATGGACACAGCAAATTTTTTCCAGCGCTCACTTTGGAGCTTCTGGGCCGAAATAGAGCCCAACTTCACTTTAAGACTGAAAGAGTAGCCGAGGCCGCCTTAGGCGCATCGTGATTTTGACCAACTTCGGCTTGAGTTGCCAGAACTTAAAAGATATTTTCCACTCCCGGGGACTCTAAACTAACTCATGATGGCCTTGGTTTTCAGTGAAATTGAGAGAGGAAAAGTTTTTGAACGCTCACTTTCGAGCTTCTGGACCGAAATATAGCCCTACTTCACTTTCAGACTCAAAGAGTAGCCGAGACCGCCTTACGCGAATCGTTATTTTGACCATTTTCGTCTCGATTTGGCGGAACTTGGAGGATATTTTCCAGTTCCGGGGACTGTAAACTACTTCCTGAGGGCCTTGCTTTGTTGTGAAATGGGCACAACATAACTTTTTGAACGCTCACTTTCGAGCTTCTGGGCCAAAATATACAGCCACGTCACTTTAAGACTAAAAGAGTAGCCGAGACTGCTTTACGCGCATCGTGATTTTCACAAACTTCGGCTCGATTTCCCGGAACTTGGGGGATATTTTGATTTCCCGGAGACTGTAAACTATCTCCTGATGTGGCTTGGTTCGCGGTGAAATGGACACAGCAAAACTTTTTGAACTTTCACTTTCGAGCTTCTGGGCTGAAATATAGCCCGAGTTCACTTTAAGAATGAAAGAATAGCCGAGACCACCTTACGCGCATCGTGATTTTGACCAACTTCGGCTTGAGTTGCCAGAACTTAAGGGATATTTTTTAGTCCCGCGGACTCTAAACTAACTCATGATGGCCTTGGTTTTCAGTTAAATTGAGAGAGCAAAACTTTTTGAACGCTCACTTTCGAGCTTCTGGGCCGAAATATACAGCCACGTCACTTTAAGACTAAAAGAGTAGCCGAGACTGCTTTACGCGCATCGTGATTTTCACAAACTTCGGCTCGATTTCCCGGGACTTGGGGGATATTTTGATGTCCTGGACACTGTAAACAATCTGCTGATGTGAAATGGTTTGCGGTGAAATGGACGCAGCAAAACGTTTTGAACTTTCACTTTCTAGCTTCTGGGCCGAAATATAGCCCCAGTTCACTATAAGAATCAAAGAATAGCCGAGACCGCCTTACGCGCATCGTGATTTTTGACAAAATTCGGCTCGATTTCCCCGAACTTGGGCGATATTTTCCAGTCCCGAGCAGTCTAAACTAACTCCTGATGGCCTTGGTTTGCAGTGAAATGAACACAGCAAAACTTTTTGAACTTTCACTTTCTAGCTTCTCGGCCGAAACATAGCCCCAGTTCACTTTAAGAATCAAAGAGTAGCCGAGACCGCCTTACGGGCATCGTGATTTTGACAAAATTCGGCTCGATTTCCCCGAACTTGAACGATATTTTCCAGTCCCGAGCAGTCTAAACTAACTCCTGATGGCCTTGGTTTGCAGTGAAATGAACAAGGTAACACTTTTTGAACGCTTATTTTCGAGATTCTGAGATGAAATATAGCCCTATTTCACTTTAAGACTCAAAGAGTAGGCGAGACCGCCTTACGCGCATCGTGATTTTGAGCAACTTCCGCTCGATTTTCTAGAATTTTGGCGATATTTTCAAGTCCCGGGGACTCTAAACTAACTCCTGATGGCCTTGGTTTGATGTGAAATGGACGCAGGAAAACTTTTTGAACGCTCTGTTTCGAGCCTCTGGGCCGAAATACAACCGTACTTCACTTTAAGACTGAAATAGTAGCCGAGACCTCCTTACGAGCATCGTGATTTTGACCCAGTTCAGCTCGATCTCTCGGAACTTGGGGGATATTTTCCAGTCCGGGGGACTTTAAACTAACTCCTGATGGCCTTGGTTTCCAGTTAAATGCACAAAGCGTAAGTTTTTAAAGGTTCACTTTCGAGCTTCTGGGCCGAAATATAGCCCCACTTTACTTTAAGACTGAAAGAGTAGCCGAGACCGTCTTACGCGCATCGTGATTTTGACCAACTTCCGTTGGATTTCCCGGAACTTCGGGGATATATTCCAGTCGCGGGGACTATAAACTAACTGCTGATGGTCTTCGTTTGCAGTAAAATGGACACAGCACATTTTTTCGAACGCTCACTTTGGAGCTTCTCGGCCGAAATATAGCCCTACTTCACTTTAAGACTGAAAGAGTAGCCGAGACCGCCTTACGCGCATCGTAATTTTGACCAACTTCGGCTCGATTTCCCGGAAATAGGGGTTTTTTTTTCAGTCCCCAGGACTCTAAACTAACTCCTGATGGCCTTGGTTTCCAGGGAAATGGACACAGGAACACTTTCTGAACGCGCACTTTCGAGCTTGCTGGCCGAAATATAGCCCTACTTCTTTTTAAGCCTGAAAGAGTAGGCGGGAGTGCCTTACGCGCATTGTGATTTTGAGGATCTTCGGCTCGATCTGGCGAAACTTGGGAGATATTTTCCAGTCCCAAAGTCTCTAAACTCACTCCTGATTGTCTAAGATGTGAGTGAAATAGACACAAAAATTTTTGAACCCTTACTTTCGAGCTTCTGGAGTTAAATCTAAGCCCACTTTACCTTAAGACTGAAAGAGTAGCCGAGAACCCCTTAAGCGCATGGTGATTTTGAGTAACTTCGGGTGGATTTCCCGTAACTTGGGGGATATTTCCAGTTCCTTTGACGCTAAACTAAGTCGTGATGGCCTTGTTTTGCAGTGAAATGGAGACAGCAAAACTTTTTAAACACTCAGTTTGGAGCTTCTGGGCCAAAATATAGCCCCACTTTACTTTAAGACTAAAAGAGTAGCCGAGACCGTCTTAGGCGCTTCGTGATTTTGACCAACTTCTGTTCGATTTCCCGGAACTTCGGGGATACATTCCAGTCCCGGGGACTCTAAACTAACTGCTGATGGCCTTCGTTTGCAGTGAAATGGACACAGCACATTTTTTGAACGCTCACTTTGGAGCTTCTCGGCCGAAATATAGCTCTACTTCACTTTAAGACTGAAAGAGTAGCCGAGACCGCCTTACGTGCATCGTAATTTTGACAAACTTCGGGTGGATTTCCCCTAACTTGGGGGATATTTCCAGTTCCTTTGACGCTAAACTAAGTCGTGATGGCCTTGTTTGGCAGTGAAATGGACACAGCAAAGCTTTTTAAACACTTAGTTTCGAGCTTCTGGGCCGAAATATTCCCCCAATTCACTTTAAGACTGAAAGAGTAGCCGAGACCGCCGTACGCGCGTCGTGATTTTGACCAACTTCGGTTAAATTTCCCGGAACTTGGGGGATATTTTCCAGTTCCGGGGACTCTAAACTGACCCCCGACGTCCTTGGTCTGCAGTAAAATGGACACAGCAAAACTTTTTGAACGCTCACTTTTGAGCTTCTGGGCCGAAATATAGCTCCACTTCACTTTAAGAGTGAAAGAGTAGCCGAGACCGCCTTACGCCCATCGTAATTTTGACCAACTTCGGCTCGATTTCCCGGAACTTGGGGGATATTTTCCAGTCCCGCGAACTCTAAAGTAACTCCTGATGGCCTTGCTCTGGAGTGAAATGGACACAGCACAACTTTTTGAACGCTCACTTTCGAGCTTCTGGGGGGAAATATTGCCCCACTTCACTTTAAGACTGTAAGAGTAGCCGAGACCGTCTTACGCGCATCGTGATTTTGACCAACGTCTTCTCGATTTTCCGGAACTTGAAAAATACATTCCACTCCCGGGGACTCTAAACTAACTACTGATAGCCTTGGTTTGCAGTGAAATAGACACAGTAATGTTTTTTGAGCTTTGAGCTTGTGGGCCGAAATAGAGCCCCACTTCACTTTAAGACTGAAGGAGTAGCCGACACCGCCTTAAGCGCACCGTGATTTTGACCAACTTCGGCTCGATTTGCCGCAACTTGGGGGATATTTTCCAGTCCCGGAGACTCTAAACTAGCTCCTGATTGTCTTGGTTTTCAGTGAAATGGAGACACCGAAACTTTTTGAACGCTCACTCTCGAGCTTCTGGACCGAAATATAGCCCCACTTTACTTTAAGACTGAAAGAGTAGCCGAGACCGTCTTGCGCAAATCGTGATTTTGACCAACTTCGGGTCGGTTTCCCGGAACTTGGGGGATATATTCCATTTTCGCGGGCTCTAAACTAACTCCTGATGGCCTTGGTTTTCAGTGAAATGGACAAAAGAAAAGCTTATTGAACACTCTCTTTGTAGCTTCTGGGCCGAAATAGAATCCCACTTCACTTTCAGACTGAAATAGTAGCCGAGACCGCCTCACGCGCATCGTGAGTTAGACCAAGTTCAGCTCGATTTCACGCAACTTTTGGGATATTTTCCAGTCCCGGGGACTCTAAAGTAACTGCGGATGGCCTTGGTTTGCACTGAAATACGCACAGCATAAATTTTTGAACGCCCACTTTGGAGCTTCTGGGCCGAAATATAGCCCCATTTCACTTTAAGACTGAAAGAGTAGCCGAGATCGCCTTACGCGCATCGTGATTTTGACTATTTTCGGATCGATTTCTCGGAGCTTGGGAAATATTTTCCAATCCCGGGGACTCTACACTAACTCCTGATCGCCTTGCTTTGCATTGAAATGGAAAGAACAAAACTTTTGGAACGCTCACTTTCGAGCTTGTGGGCCGAAATATAGCCACACTTTACTTTAAGACTGAAACAGTTGCCGAGACCGCATTTCTGGCATCGTGATTTTGATGAACTTCGGCTCGCTTTCCCGGAACTTTGGGAATATTTTCCAGTCCCGGGGACCTTAACTAAGTCCTGATGGCCTAGTTTTGAAGTGAATTGGACACAGCAAAACTTTTTGAACGCTCACTTTCTAGCTTGTGGGCCGAAATATAGGCACACTTGACTTTAAGACTGAAACAGTAGCCGAGACCACGTTACGCGCATCATGAATTTGATCAACTTCGGCTCCAATTCCCGGGACTTGGGGGATATGTTCCAGTCCCGGGGACTCTAAACTAACTCCTGATGGGCTTGGTTCGCATTGAAATAGACACGGCACAATCTTTTGAACGCACACTTTCGAGATTCTGGGCCGAAATATAGCCCCACTTCACTTAAGACTGAAAGAGTAGCCGAGACCGCCTTGGTCGCATCGTGAGTTTGACAAACTTCCGGTCGATATTCGGGAACTTGGGGAACATTTTCCAGTACCTTGGACGCTAAACTAAGTCCTGAAGGCCTTGTTTTGCAGTGAAATGGACACAGCAAAACTTTTTGAACGCTCACTTTCGGGCTTCTGGCCCGAAATATAGCCCCACTTCACTTTAAGACAGAAAGAGTAGCCGAGACCACTTTAGGGGCATCGTGATTTTGACCAACCTCGGCTCAATTTCCCGAACCTTGGGGCATACTTTCTTGTCCCCGGGACGCTAAACTAACTCCTGATGGCCTTGGTTTCCAGTTAAATTGAGAGAGCAAAACTTTTTGAACGCTCACTTTCGGGCTTCTCGCCCGAAATATAGCCCCACTTCACTCTAAGACTGAAAGAGTAGCCGACACTACCTTACGCAAATCGTGATTTTGACCAACTTCGGCTCGATTTCCCGGAAGTTGGGGGATATTTTCCAGTCCCGGGGACTCTAAACTAGCTCCTGATGGCTTTGGTTTGCAGTCAAATAAACACAGGGAAACTTTTTGAACGCTCACTTTCAAGCTCCTGGCCAGGAATAAAGCCTCACTTCACTTTAAGACTGAAACAGTAAGCGAGACCGTCTAACGCGCATCGTGATTTTGACCAACTTCGGCTAAATTTCCCTGAACTGGGGGGGATATTTTCCAGTCCCGAAGACTCTTAAGTAACCCCTGATGGCCTTCGTTTGCGTTGAAATGGATACAGCAAAACTTTTTGAAGCTCACTTTTGAGCTTCTGGGCCGAAATATAGCCCCACTTCACTTTAAGACTGAAAGACTAGCCAAGGCCGTCTTGCGCACATCGGGATTTTGACCAACGTCTTCTCGATTTTCCGGAACTTGGGAAATATATTGCAGTCCCGGGGACTCTAAACTAACTCCTGATGGCCTTGGTTTGCAGTGAAATGGACACAGCAAATTTTTTGCAGCGCTCACTTTGGAGCTTCTGGGCCGACATAGAGCCCAACTTCACTTTAAGACTAAAGGAGTAGCCGAGGCCACCTTAGGCGCATCGTGATTTGACCAACTTCGGCTTGAGTTGCCAGAACTTAAAATATATTTTCCACTCCCGGGGACTCTAAAATAACTCATGATGGCCTTGGTTTGCAGTGAAATGGGCACAGCATAACTTTTTGAACGCTCACTTTCGAGCTTCTGGGCCAAAATATACAGCCACTTCACTTTAAGACTGAAAGAGTAGCCGAGACCGCCTTACGCGCATCGTCATTTTGACCAACTTTGGCTCGAGTTCCCGGGAAACGGGGAATATTTTCCGGTACCTGGGACTCTAAAGTAACTCCTGATTGCCTTGGTTTGCATTGAAATGGAGAGAGCGAAACTTTTTCAACGCTCCCCTTCGGGCTTCTGAGCCGAAATATAGCCCCGCTTCAGTTTAAGACTGAAAGAGTAGCCGAGACCGTCTTACGCGCATCGTGATTTTGACCAACTTCGGCTCGATTTCCCGAAACTTCGGGGATATATTCAAGTTCCAAGGACTCTAAACTAACCCCTGATGGCCTTGGTCTGCAGTGAAATGGACACAGCAAATTTTTTTGAACGCTTACTTTCGAAATTCTGGGCCGAAATATAGCCCCACTTCACTTTAAGACTGAAATAGTAGCCGAGACCGCCTTAGACGCATCGTGATTTTGACCAACTTCGGCTTGAGTTGCCAGAACTTAAGGGATATTATTTAGTCCCGCGGACTCTAAACTAACTCATGATGGCCTTGGTTTTCAGTTTAATTGAGAGAGCAAAACTTTTTGAACGCTCACTTTCGAGCTTCTGGGCCGAAATATACAGCCACGTCACTTTAAGACTAAAAGAGTAGCCGAGACTGCTTTACGCGCAGCGCTATTTTGACAAACTTCGGCTCGATTTCCCCGGACTTGGGGGATATTTTGATGTCCCGGACACCGCAAACAATCTGCTAATGTGGCTTGGTTTGCGGTGAAATGGACACAGCAAAACTTTTTGAACTTTCACTTTCGAGCTTCTGGGCCGAAATATAGCCCCAGTTCACTTTAAGAATCAAAGAGTAGCCGAGACCGCCTCACGCGCATCGTGATTTTGACAAAACTCGCCTCGATTTCCCCGAACTTGGGCGATATTTTCCAGTCGCGAGGAGTCTAAACTAACTCCTGATGGCCTTGGTTTGCAGTGAAATGAACACAGCAAAACTTTTTGAACTTTCACTTTCTAGCTTCTCGGCCGAAATATAGCCCCAGTTCACTTTAAGAATCAAAGAGTAGCCGAGACCGCCTTACGCGCATCGTGATTTTGACAAAATTCGGCTCGATTTCCCCAAACTTGGGCGATATTTTCCAGTCCCGAGCAGTCTAAACTAACTCCTGATGGCCTTGGTTTGCAGGGAAATGAACAAGGTAACTCTTTTTTAACGCTTATGTTCGAGCTTCTGGGATGAAATATAGCCCTACTTCTTTTTAAGACTGAAAGAGTTGGCGGGAGCGCATTACGCGCATTGTGATTTTGAGGATCTTCGGCTCAATCTGGCGAAACTTGGGAGATGTTTTCCAGTCCCAAAGTCGCTAAACTCACTCCTGATTGTCTAAGATGTGAGTGAAATAGACACAAAAGTTTTTGAACCCTTACTTTCGAGCTTCTGGAGTTAAATCTAAGCCTACTTTACCTTAAGACTGAAAGGGTAGCCGAGACCCCCTTAACCACATGGTGATTTTGACTAACTTCGGGTGGATTTCCCGTAACTTGGAGGATATTTCCAGTTCCTTTGACGCTAAACTACGTCGTGATGGCCTTGTTTTGCAGTGAAATGGAGACAGCAAAACTTTTTAAACACTCAGTTTGGAGCTTCTGGGCCGAAATATTGCCCCAATTCACTTTAAGACTGAAAGAGTAGCCGAGACCGCCGTACGCGCGTCGTGATTTTGACCAACTTCGGTTAAATTTCCCGGAACTTGGGGGATATTTTCCAGTCCCGCGGACTGCAAACTGACCCCCGACGTCCTTGGTCTGCAGTAAAATGGACACAGCAAAACTTTTTGAACGCTCACTTTTGAGCTTCTGGGCCGAAATATAGCTCCACTTCACTTTAAGAGTGAAAGAGTAGCCGAGACCGCCTTACGCGCATCGTGATTTTGACCAACTTCGGCTCGATTTCCCGGAACTTGGGGGATATTTTCTAGTCCCGCGGACTCTAAAGTAACTCCTGATGGCCTTGCTCTGGAGTTAAATGGACACAGCACAACTTTTTGAACGCTCACTTTCGAGCTTCTGGGGGGAAATATTGCCCCAGTTGACTTTAAGAATGAAAGAGTAACCGGGACCGCCTTACGCGCATCGTAGTTTTGACCAACTTTGCCTCGATTTCCTGGGAAATGGGGGATATTTTCCGGTACCCGGGACTCTAAAGTAACTCCTGATTTCCTCGGTTTGCAGTGAAATGGACACAGCACAACTTTTTGAGCGCTCACTTTTGAGCTTCTGGGTCGAAGCATAGCCCTACTTCACTTTAAGACTGAAAGACTAGCCGAGACCGCCTTACGCGCATCGTGATTTTGGGCTACTTCGGCTCGATTTCCCGGAACTTGGGAGATAATTCCCAGTCCCGAGCACTCTAAACTAATTCCTGATGGCCTTGGTTTTCAGTGAAATGGACACAGCCAAACTTTTTGAACGTTCACTTTCGAGCTTCTGGGCCGAAATATAGCCCCACTTCACTTTAAGACTGAAAGAGTAGCCGGGACCGCCTTACGCGCATGGTAATTTTGTCGAACTTCGGCTTGATTTCCTGGGACTTGGGGGATATTTTCCAGTCCCGGAAGCTCTAACCTAACTCCTGAATGCCTTGGTTTTTAGTGAAATGGACACAGGTAAAAGGAGCGCACGCTCGGTTTCCAAGTTGTAGGCCGAAATATAGCCCCACTTTATTTTATGACTTAAAGTGTACACGAAACCGCCTTAAGCGCATCGAAATTTTTAGCCACTATGGCTCGATATGCCAAAACTTGGGGGATATTTTCCAGTCCCGGGGACACTAACCTTACTCTTGCTGGCCTTAGTTTTCAGTAAAATGGTCACAGGTAACAGGAGCGCACGCTCGGTGTCGAGCTTCTAGGCCGAAATGTAGCCCCAGTTCATTTTAAGACTGAAAGAGTAAACGAAACTGCCGTACGCCTGTCGTAATTTTAAGAAAGTATGGCTCAATTTGCCGAAACTTGGAGGATAGCTTCCAGTCTCGAGGATTCTAAACTATCTCCTGATGGACTTAGTTCTTAGTGAAATGGACACACGTAAAAGGAGAGCACGCTCGGTGTCGAGCTTGTAGAACCGAAATATAGCCCCACTTCATTTTCGGAGTAAACGAGTAGCCGAGACCGCCTTACGCGCATCGTGATTTTGAGCATCTTTGGCTCGATTTGCCGGAATTCGGGCAATATTTTCCAGTCCCGAGGACTCTATGTTAACTCCTGATGAACTTAGTTTTCAGTGATATGTACACAGGCAAAAGGAGCGCACGCTCGCTGTTGAGCTTGTCGGCCGAAATATAGCCCCACTTCATTTTAAGACTGAAAGAGTAGCCGAGACCGCCTTCCGAGCATCGTGATTTTGAGCAACTTTGGCTCGATCTGCCAGAATTTGGGAAATATTTTCCAGTCCCAAGGACTCTAAACTAACTCCTGATGGCCTAAGATGTCAGTGAAATGGACACAGGCAAAAGTAGCGCACGCCCGGTCTCGAGCTTCTAGGTCGAAATATAGCCCCCCTTAATTTTAAGACTGAAAGAGTAGCCGAGACCGCCTCACGCGCATCGTGATTTTGGGCCACTTTTGCTCGATTTCCCGCGAGTTGGCGAATAATTTAAAGTCCCGGGGACGCTAAACTAACTCCGATGACCTTGGTTTGCAGTTTAATGAACACAGCAAAACATTCTGAACGCTCACCTTCGAGCTGCAGTGCCGCATTATAGTCCTACTTAAATTTAGGGCTCAAAGAACAACCGAGAGCCCGTTACGCGCATCGTAATTTTCATCAACTTTGGCGCCATTTCCTGGAACTTGGAGAATATTTTCCAGTTCCCTGGACTCTAAACTAACTCCTGATTGCCTTCGTTTGCAGTCAAATGGACACAGCAAAACTTTTTGAACACTCACTTTCGAGCTTGTGGGCCTAAATATAGCCACACTTCACTTTAAGACTGAAACAGTAGCCGAGACCGCGTTACGCGCATCGTGATTTTGAGCAACTTCTGCTCGCTTTCCTGGAACTTGGGGAATATTTTGCAGTCCCTGGGACTCTAAACTAACTCCTGATGGCCATGGTTTGCAGTGAAATTCACACGGCACAAGCTTTTGAACGAACACTTTCCAGCTTTTTGGCCGAAATATAGTCCCACATCACTTACGACTTAAAGAGTAGCCGAGACCGGCGTGCGCGCATCGTGGTTTTGACCAACTTCGGGTCGATATTCCGGAACTTGGGGGATATTTTCCAGTCCCAGGGACTCTAAACTAACTCTTGATGGCCTTGGTTTGCAGTGAAATGGAGACAGCAAAACTTTTTGAACGCTCACCTTCAAGCTTCTGGGCCGAAATATAGCCCACTTTACTTTAATACTGAAAAAGTAGCCGAGACCGCCTTACGCGCATCGTGATTTTGACAAACTTCGGGTGGATTTCCCGGAACTTGGGGGATATTTTCCAGTCCCTTGGACGCTAAATTAGGTGCCGATGGCCTTGTTTTGCAGTGAAATGGACACAGCAAAGCTTTTTGAAGGCTCACTTTCGAGGTTGGGGGCCGAAATATAGCCATACTTCACTTTAAGACTGAAACAGCAGCCGAGACCACGTTTCGCGCATCGTGATTTTGATCAACTTCGGCTCGATTTCCTGGAACTTGCGAAATATTTTCCAGTCCCGGGGACTCTAAAGTAACTCGTGCTGGTCTTGGTTTGAAGTGAAACGGAAACACAAAAAGTTTTTGAACGCATACTTTCGAGCTTCTGGACCGAAATAGAACCCCACTTCACTTGAAGACTGAAAGAGTAGCCGAGACCGCCTTACGTGAATCGTGATTTTGAGCAACTTCGGCTCGATATGCCGGAACTAAGGGGATATATTCCAGTTCTGAGGACTCTAAACTAATTCCTGATGGCCTTGGTTTGCAGTAAAATGGACACAGCAAAACTTTTTGAACGCTCAATTTCGAGCTTCTGGGCCAAAATATAGCCCCCCATTACTTTAACACTGAAAGAGTAGCCGAGTCCGCCTTACGTGCATCGTGATTTTGACAAACTTCGGGTTGATTTCCCGGAACTTGGGGGATATTTTCCAGTCCCGGGCACTCCCAACTAACTCCTGCTTGTCTTGGTTTTCAGTGAAATGGACACAGCGAAAGTTTTTGAACGCTCACTCTCGAGCTTCTGGGCCGAAATAGAGCCCCATTTTACTTTAAGACTGAAAGAGTAGGCGAGACCGTCTTGAGCGAATGGTAATTTTGACAAATTTCGCCTTTATTTCCCGAAACTTGGGGGATATATTCCAGTCAAAGGGACTCTACAGTAACTCCTGATAGCCTTGGTTTTCAGTGAAATGGACAGAGCACAACTTTGGAGCTTCTGGGCAGAAATATAGCCCCACTTTACTTTAAGACTGAAAGAGTAGATGAGACCGCCTTACGCGCATCGTCATTTTGACGAACTTCGAATGGATTTCCTGGAACTTGGGGCATATTTTGCAGTCCCTTGGACGCTAAACTAAGTCCTGATGGCCTTGTTTTGAAGTAAAATGGACACAACAAAACTTTTTGAACGCTCACTTTCTAGCTTGTGGGCCGAAATATAGCCACACTTGACTTTAGGACTGACACAGTAGCCGAGACCACGTTACGCGCATCATGAATTCGATCAACTTCGGCTCGATCTCCCGGGACTTGGGGGATATTCTCCAGTCCCGGGGACTCTAAACTAACTTCTGATGGCTTTGGTTAGCACTGAAAGTGATAGAGCAAAACTTTTTAAACACTCACTTTCGAGCTTCTGGGCCGAAATATAGCCCCACTTCACTTTAAGACTGAAAGAGTAGCCGAGACCGCCTTATGGGCATCGTGATTTTGAGCAACTTCGGCTCGATTTGCCGGAACTAAGGGGATATATTCCAGTTCTGAGGACTCTAAACTAATTCCTGATGGCCTTGGTTTGCTGTAAAATGGAGCCAGCAAAACTTTTTGAACGCTCAATTTCGAGCTCCTGGGCCAAAATATAGCCCCCCATTACTTTAACACTGAAAGAGTAGCCGAGACCGCCTTACGTGCATCGTGATTTTGACAAACTTCGGGTTGATTTCCCGGAACTTGGGGGATATTTTCCAGTCCCGGGCACTTCCAACTAACTCCTGCTTGTCTTGGTTTGCAGTGAAATGGACACAGCGAAAGTTTTTGAACGCTCACTCTCGAGCTTCTGGGCCGAAATAGAGCCCAATTTTACTTTAAGACTGAAAGAGTAGGCGAGACCGTCTTGAGCGAATCGTGATTTTGACAAATTTCGCCTTTATTTCCCGAAACTTGGGGGATATATTCCAGTCAAAGGGACTCTACAGTAACTCCTGATAGCCTTGGTTTTCAGTGAAATGGACAGAGCACAACTTTGGAGCTTCTGGGCAGAAATATAGCCCCACTTTACTTTAAGACTGAAAGAGTAGATGAGACCGCCTTACGCGCATCGTCATTTTGACGAACTTCGAATGGATTTCCCGGAACTTGGGGCATATTTTGCAGTCCCTTGGACGCTAAACTAAGTCCTGATGGCCTTGTTTTGAAGTAAAATGGACACAACAAAACTTTTTGAACGCTCACTTTCTAGCTTGTGGGCCGAAATATAGCCACACTTGACTTTAGGACTGACACAGTAGCCGAGACCACGTTACGCGCATCATGAATTTGATCAACTTCGGCTCGATTTCCCGGGACTTGGGGGATATTCTCCAGTCCCGGGGACTCTAAACTAACTTCTGATGGCCTTGGTTAGCACTGAAAGTGACAGAGCAAAACTTTTTAAACACTCACTTTCGAGCTTCTGGGCCGAAATATAGCCCCACTTCACTTTAAGACTGAAAGACTAGCCGAGACCACCTTACGCACATCGTGATTTTGAGCAACTTCGGCTCGATTTACCGCAACTTGGGGGATATTTTCCAGTCCCGAGGACTCTTAAGTAACCCCTGATTGCCTTGGTTTGTATTGAAATGGATACAGCAAAACTTTTTGAAGCTCACTTTTGAGCTTCTGGGCCGAAATATAGCCCCACTTCACTTTAAGACTGAAAGACTAGCCAAGACCGTCTTGCGCGCATCGTGATTTTGACCAACGTCTTCTCGATTTTCCGGAACTTGGGAAATACATTCCACTCCCGGGGACTCTAAACTAACTACTGATAGCCTTGGTTTGCAGTGAAATAGACAGTAATTTTTTTTGAGCTTTGAGCTTGTGGGCCGAAATAGAGCCCCACTTCACTTTAAGACTGAAGGAGTAGCCGACACCGCGTTAAGCGCACCATGATTTTGACCAACTTCGGCTCGATATGCCGGAACTTGGGGGATATTTTCCAGTCCCGGGGACTCTAAACTAGCTCCTGATTGTCTTGGTTTTCAGTGAAATGGACACAGCGAAACTTTTTGAACGCTCACTCTCGAGCTTCTGGACCGAAATATAGCCCCACTTCACTTTAAGACTGAAAGGCTAGCCGAGACCGCTTTGGGAGCATCGTGATTTTGACCAACTTCAGCTCGATTTACCAGAACTTGGGGAATATTTTCCAGTCCCAGGGACGCTAAACTAACTCGTGATGGCCTTGTTTTTCAGTCAAAGAACACAGGAAAACTCTTTGAACGGTCACTTTCGGGCTTCTGGGCCGAAATATAGCCCCACTTCACTTTAAGACTGAAACAGTAGCCGATACCGCATTTCGCGCATCGTGATTTTGATCAACTTCGGCTCGATTTCCCGGAACTTGGGCAATATTTTTCAGTCCCGGGGACTCTAAACTAACGCCTGATGGCCTTTGTTTGCAGTGAAATGGACACAGCAAAACTTTTTGAACGCTCACTTTCGGGCTTCTGGCCCGAAATATAGCCCCACTTCACTTTAAGACAGAAAGAGTAGCCGAGACCACTTTAGGGGCATCGTGATTTTGACCAACCTCGGATCAATTTCCCGGACCTTGGGGCATATTTTCTTGTCCCGGGGACGCTAAACTAACTCCTGATGGCCTTGGTTTGCAGTGAAATGAACACAGCAAGACTTTTTGAACGCTCACTTTCGGGCTTCTCGCCCGAGATATAGTCCCACTTCACTCTAAGACTGAAAGAGTAGCCGACACTACCTTACGCAAATCGTGATTTTGACCAACTTCGGCTCGATTTCCCGGAAGTTGGGGGATATTTTCCAGTCCCGGGGACTCTAAACTAGCTCCTGATGGCTTTGGTTTGCAGTCAAATAAACACAGGGAAACTTTTTGAACGCTCACTTTCAAGCTCCTGGCCAGGAATAAAGCCTCACTTCACTTTAAGACTGAAACAGTAAGCGAGACCGCCTAACGCGCACGGTGATTTTGACCAACTTCGGCTAAATTTCCCTGAACTTGGGGGGATATTTTCCAGTCCCGAAGACTCGTAAGTAACCCCTGATGACCTGCGTTTGCATTGAAATGGATACAGCAAAACTTTTTGAAGCTCACTTTTGAGCTTCTGGGCCGAAATATAGCCCCACTTCACTTTAAGACTGAAAGACTAGCCAAGACCGTCTTGCGCGCATCGTGATTTTGACCAACGTCTTCTCGATTTTCCGCAACTTGGGAAATATATTGCAGTCCCGGGGACTCTAAACTAACTCCTGATTGCCTTGGTTTGCAGTGAAATGGACACAGCAAATTTTTTGCAGCGCTCACTTTGGAGCTTCTGGGCCGAAATAGAGCCCCACTTCACTTTAAGACTGAAAGAGTAGCCGAGGCCGCCTTAGGCGCATCGTGATTTTGACCAACTTCGGCTTGAGTTGCCAGAACTTAAAAGATATTTTCCACTCCCGGGGACTCTAAACTAACTCATGATGGCCTTGGTTTTCAGTGAAATTGAGAGAGGAAAAGTTTTTGAACGCTCACTTTCGAGCTTCTGGACCGAAATATAGCCCTACTTGACTTTCAGACTCAAAGAGTAGCCGAGACCGCCTTACGCGAATCGTTATTTTGACCAACTTCGTCTCGATTTGGCGGAACTTGGAGGATATTTTCCAGTTCCGGGGACTGTAAACTACTTCCTGAGGGCCTTGCTTTGTTGTGAAATGGGCACAGCATAACTTTTTGAAGGCTCACTTTCGAGCTTCTGGGCCAAAATATACAGCCACGTCACTTTAAAACTAAAAAGGGTAGCCGAGACTGCTTTACGCGCATCGTGATTTTCCCAAACTTCGGCTCGATTTCCCGGAACTTGGGGGATATTTTGATGTCCCGGAGACTGTAAACTATCTCCTGATGTGGCTTGGTTCGCGGTGAAATGGACACAGCAAAACTTTTTGAACTTTCACTTTCGAGCTTCTGGGCCGAAATATAGCCCGAGTTCACTTTAAGAATGAAAGAATAGCCGAGACCAACTTACGCGCATCGTCATTTTGACAAACTTTGGCTCCAATTCCCAGGAAATGGAAAATATTTTCCGGTACCGGGGACTCTAGAGTAACTACTGATTGCCTTGGTTTGCATTGAAATGGAGAGAGCAAAACTTTTTCAACGCTCCCCTTCGGGCTTCTGAACCGAAATATAGCCCCGCTTCAGTTTAAGACTGAAAGAGTAGCCGAGACCGTCTTACGCGCATCGTGATTTTGACCAACTTCGGCTCGATTTCCCGAAACTTCGGGGATATATTCAAGTTCCAAGGACTCTAAACTAACCCCTGATGACCTTGGTCTGCAGTGAAATGGTCACAGCAAATTTTTTTGAACGCTTACTTTCGAAATTCTGGGCCGAAATATAGCCCCACTTCACTTTAAGACTGAAATAGTAGCCGAGACCGCCTTAGACGCATCGTGATTTTGACCAACTTCGGCTTGAGTTGCCAGAACTTAAGGGATATTTTTTAGTCCCGCAGACTCTAACCTAAGTCATGATGGCCTTGGTTTTCAGTTAAATTGAGAGAGCAAAACTTTTTGAACGCTCACTTTCGGGCTTCTCGCCCGAAATATAGCCCCACTTCACTCTAAGACTGAAAGAGTAGCCGACACTACCTTACGCAAATCGTGATTTTGACCAACTTCGGCTCGATATTCCGGAACTTGCGAAATATTCTCCAGTCCCGGGGACTCTAAAGTAACTCGTTCTGGTCTTGGTTTGCAGTGAAACGGAAAGAGAAAAAGTTTTTGAACGCATACTTTCGAGCTTCTGGACCGAAATAGAACCCCACTTCACTTGAAGACTGAAAGAGTAGCCGAGACCGCCTTACGTGCATCGTGATTTTGAGCAACTTCGGCTCGATATGCCGGAACTAAGGGGATATATTCCAGTTCTGAGGACTCTAAACTAATTCCTGATGGCCTTGGTTTGCAGTAAAATGGAGCCAGGAAAACTTTTTGAACGCTCAATTTCGAGCTTCTGGGCCAAAATATAGCCCCCCATTACTTTAACACTGAAAGAGTAGCCGAGACTGCCTTACGTACATCGTGATTTTGACAAACTTCGGGTTGATTTCCCGGAAGTTGGAAGATATTTTCCAGTCCCGGGGACTCTCAACTAACTCCTGATTGTCTTGGTTTGCAGTGAAATGGACACAGCGAAAGTTTTTGAACGCTCACTCTCGAGCTTCTGGACCGAAATATAGCCCCACTTCACTTTAAGACTGAAAGAGTAGCCAAGACCGTCTTGGGCAAATCGTGATTTTGACCAACTTCGGGTCGGTTTCCCGGAGCTTGGGGGATATATTCCATTTCCGCGGGCTCTAAACTAACTCCTGATGGCCTTGGTTTTGATTGAAATGGACAAAGGAAAGCTTTTTGAACACTCTCTTTGTAGCTTCTGGGCCGAAATAGAATCCCACTTCACTTTCAGACTGAAACAGTAGCCGAGACCGCCTCACGCGCATCGTGAGTTAGAGCAACTTCAGCTCGATTTCACGCAACTTTTGGCATATTTTCTAATCCGGGGAACTCTAAACTAACTCCGGATGGCCTTGGTTTGCACTGAAATGCGCACAGCATAAATTTTTGTACGCCCACTTTGGAGCTTCTGGGCCGAAATATAGCCCCATTTCACGTTAAGACTGAAAGAGTAGCCGAGATTGCCTTACGCGCATCGCGATTTTGACAATTTTCGGATCGATTTCTCCGAACTTGGGGGATATTTTCCAGTCCCCGGGACTCTAAACTAACTCCTGATCGCCTTGCTTTGCATTGAAATGCACACAGGAAAACTTTTTGAACGCTCACTTTCGAGCTTCTGGACAGAAAGATAGCCCCACTTCACTTTAAGACTGAAAGGGTAGCTGAGACCCCTTTGGGAGTATCGTGATTTTGATCAACTTCAGTTCGATTCCCCGGAACTTGGGCAATATTTTTCAGTCCCGGGGACTCTAAACTAACCCCTGATGGCCTTGGTTTGCAGTGAAATGGACACAACAAAACTTTTTGAACGCTCACTTTCGGGCTTCTGGCCCGAAATATAGCCCCACTTCACTTTAAGACTGAAACAGTAGCCGATACCGCATTTCGCGCATCGTGATTTTGATCAACTTCAGTTCGATTCCCCGGAACTTGGGCAATATTTTTCAGTCACGGGGACTCTAAACTAACCCCTGATGGCCTTGGTTTGCAGTGAAATGGACACAACAAAACTTTTTGAACGCTCACTTTCGGGCTTCTGGCCCGAAATATAGCCCCACTTCACTTTAAGACAGAAAGAGTAGCCGAGACCACTTTAGGGGCATCGTGATTTTGACCAACCTCGGCTCAATTTCCCGAACCTTGGGGCATATTTTCTTGTCCCGGGGACGCTTAACTAACTCCTGATGGCCTTGGTTTGCAGTGAAATGAACACAGCAAGACTTTTTGAACGCTCACTTTCGGGCTTCTGGCCCGAAATATAGCCCCACTTCACTCTAAGACTGAAAGAGTAGCCGACACTACCTTACGCAAATCGTGATTTTGACCAACTTCGGCTCGATTTCCCGGAAGTTGGGGGATATTTTCCAGTCCCGGGGACTCTAAACTAGCTCCTGATGGCTTTGGTTTGCAGTCAAATAAACACAGAGAAACTTTTTGAACGCTCACTTTCAAGCTCCTGGCCAGGAATAAAGCCTCACTTCACTTTAAGACTGAAACAGTAAGCTAGACCGCCTAACGCGCACCGTGATTTTGACCAACTTCGGCTAAATTTCCCTGAACTTGGGGGGATATTTTCCACTCCCGAAGACTCTTAAGTAACCCCTGATGGCCTGCGTTTGCATTGAAATGGATACAGCAAAACTGTTTGAAGCTCACTTTTGAGCTTCTGGGCCGAAATATAGCCCCACTTCACTTTAAGACTGAAAGACTAGCCAAGACCGTCTTGCGCGCATCGTGATTTTGACCAACGTCTTCTCGATTTTCCGGAACTTGGGAAATATATTGCAGTCCCGGGGACTGTACACTAACTCCTGATGGCCTTGGTTTGCAGTGAAATGGACACAGCAAATTTTTTGCAGCGCTCACTTTGGAGCTTCTGGGCCGAAATAGAGCCCAACTTCACTTTAAGACTGAAAGAGTAGCCGAGACCGCCTTAGGCGCATCGTGATTTTAACCAACTTCCGCTTGATTTGCCAGAACTTAAAAGATATTTTCCACTCCCGGGGACTCTAAACTAACTCATGATGGCCTTGGTTTTCAGTGAAATTGAGAGAGGAAAAGTTTTTGAACGCTCACTTTCGAGCTTCTGGACCGAAATATAGCCCTACTTGACTTTCAGACTCAAAGAGTAGCCGAGACCGCCTTACGCGAATCGTTATTTTCACCAACTTCGTCTCGATTTCGCGGAACTTGGAGGATATTTTCCAGTTCCGGGGACTGTAAACTACTTCCTGAGGGCCTTGCTTTGCAGTGAAATGGGCACAGCATAACTTTTTGAACGCTCACTTTCGAGCTTCTGGGCCAAAATATACAGCCACGTCACTTTAAGACTAAAAGAGTAGCCGAGACTGCTTTACGCGCATCGTGATTTTCACAAACTTCGGCTCGATTTCCCAGAACTTGGGGGATATTTTGATGTCCCGGAGACTGTAAACTATCTCCTGATGTGGCTTGGTTCGCGGTGAAATGGACACAGCAAAACTTTTTGAACTTTCACTTTCGAGCTTCTGGGCCGAAATATAGCCCGAGTTCACTTTAAGAATGAAAGAATAGCCGAGACCGCCTTGCGCGCATCGTGATTTTGACCAACTTTGGCTCGATTTCCCAGGAAATGGGGAATATTTTCCGGTACCGGGGACTCTAAAGTAACTCCTGATTGCCTTGGTTTGCATTGAAATGGAGAGAGCAAAACTTTTTCAACGCTCCCTTTTGGGCTTCTGAGCCGAAATATAGCCCCACTTCAGTTTAAGACTGAAATAGTAGCCGAGACCGTCTTACGCGCATCGTGATTTTGACAAACTTCGGGGATATATTTAAGTTCCAAGGACTCTAAACTAACCCCTGATGGCCTTGGTCTGCAGTGAAATGGACACAGCAAATTTTTTTGAACGCTTACTTTCGAAATTCTGGGCCGAAATATAGCCCCACTTTACTTTAAGACTGAAACAGTAGCCGAGACCGCCTTAGACGCATCGTGATTTTGACCAACTTCGGCTTGAGGTGCCAGAACTTAAGAGATATTTTTTAGTCCTGCGGACTCCAAACTAACTCATGATGGCCTTGGTTTTCAGTTAAGTTGAGAGAGATAAACTTTTTGAACTTTCACTTTCTAGCTTCTCGGCCGAAATATAGCCCCAGTTCACTTTAAGAATGAAAGAGTAGCCGAGACCGCCTTACGCGCATCATGGTTTTGACAAAATTCGGCTCGATTTCCCCGAACTTGGACGATATTTTCCAGTCCCGAGTAGTCTAAACTAACTCCTGATGGCCTTGGTTTGCAGTGAAATGAACAAGGTAACACTTTTTGAACGCTTATTTTCGAAATTCTGGGATGAAATATAGCCCCACTTCACTTTACGACCGAAGGAATAGGCGAGACCGTCTTACGCGCATCGTGATTTTGAGCAACTTCCGCTCGATTTTCTAGAATTTTGGCGATATTTTCAAGTCCCGGGGACTCTAAACTAACTCCTGATGGTCTAGGATTGATGTGAAATGGACGCAGGAAAACTTTTTGAACGCTCAGTTTCGAGCTTCTGGGCCGAAATACAACCGTACTTCACTTTAAGACTGAAATAGTAGCCGAGACCTCCTTACGAGCATCGTGATTTTGACCCAGTTCAGCTCGATTTCCCGGAACTTGCGGGATATTTTCCAGTCCGGGGGACTTTAAACTAACTCCTGATGGCCTTGGTTTGCAGTTAAATGCACAAAGCGTAACTTTTTAAAGGTTCACTTTCGAGCTTCCGGGCCGAAATATAGCCCTACTTTACTTTAAGACTGAAAGAGTAGCCGAGACCGTCTTAGGCGCATCGTGATTTTGACCAACTTCCGTTGGATTTCCCGAAACTTCGGGGATATATTCCAGTCCCGGGGACCCTAAACTAACTGTTGATGGCCTTGGTTTGCAGTGAAATGGACACAGCACATTTTTTTTGAACGCTCACTTTCGAGCTTCTCGGCCGAAATATAGCCCTACTTCACTTTAAGACTGAAAGAGTAGCCGAGACCGCCTTACGCGCATCGTAATTTTGACCAACTTCGGCTCGATTTGCCAGAAGTTGGCGAATATTTTCAATTATCGGGGAAGCTAAACTAGCTTCCGATGGCCTTAGTTTGCAGTTAAATGGACACGGCAAAACTTTTCGAACGCTCACTTTCGAGCTTATGGCTCGAAATATAGCCCCACTTAGCTTTAAGACTGAAAGAGTAGCCGAGACCGCCTTACGCGCATCGTGATTTTGGGATACTTCGGCTCGATTTCCCGCAAATAGGGGGATATTTTCCAGTCCCGGGGACTCTAAACTAACTCCTGATGGCCTTGGTTTCCAGTGAAATGGACACAGGCACACTTTTTGAACGCGCACTTTCGAGCTTGCTGGCCGCAATATAGCCCTACTTCTTTTTAAGACTGAAAGAGTAGGCGGGAGCGCCTTACGCGCATTGTGATTTTGAGGATCTTCGGCTCGATCTGGCGAAACTTGGGAGATATTTTCCAGTCCCAAAGTCTCTAAACTCACTCCTGATTGTCTAAGATGTGAGTGAAATAGACACAAAAATTTTTGAACCCTTACTTTCGAGCTTCTGGAGTTAAATCTAAGCCTACTTTACCTTAAGACTGAAAGAGTAACAGAGACCCCCTTAAGCGCATGGTGATTTTGACTAACTTCGGGTGGATTTCCCGTAACTTGGAGGATATTTCCAGTTCCTTTGACGCTAAACTAAGTCGTGATAGCCTTGTTTTGCAGTGAAATGGAGACAGCAAAACTTTTTAAACACTTAGTTTCGAGCTTCTGGGCCGAAATATTGCCCCAATTCACTTTAAGACTGAAAGAGTAGCCGAGACCGCCGTACGCGCGTCGTGATTTTGACCAACTTCGGTTAAATTTCCCGGAACTTGGGGGATATTTTCCAGTCCCGGGCACTCTAAACTAACTCGCGACGTCCTTGGTCTCCAGTAAAATGGACACAGGAAAACTTTTTGATAACTCACTTTTGAGCTTCTGGGCCGAAATATAGCTCCACTTCACTTTAAGAGTGAAAGAGTAGCCGAGACCGCCTTACGCCCATCGTAATTTTGACCAACTTTGGCTCGATTTCCCGGAACTTGGGGGATATTTTCCAGTCCCGGGCACTCTAAACTAACTCGCGACGTCCTTGGTCTCCAGTAAAATGGACACAGGAAAACTTTTTGATAACTCACTTTTGAGCTTCTGGGCCGAAATATAGCTCCACTTCACTTTAAGAGTGAAAGAGTAGCCGAGACCGCCTTACGCCCATCGTAATTTTCACCAAGTTCGGCTGGATTTCCCAGAACTTGGGGGATATTTTCCAGTCCCACGGACTCTAAACTAACTCCTGATGGCCTTGCTCTGGAGTGAAATGGACACAGCACAACTTTTTGAACGCTCACTTTCGAGCTTCTGGGGGGAAATATTCCGCCAGTTGACTTTAAGAATGAAAGAGTAACCGGGACCGCCTTACGCGCATCGTGATTTCGACCAACTTTGGCTCGATTTCCCGGGAAATGGGGGATATTTTCCGGTACCGGGGACTCTAAAGTAACTCCTGATTTCCTCGGTTTGCAGTGAAATGGACACAGCACAACTTTTTGAACGCTCACTTTTGAGCTTCTGGGCCGAAGCATAGCCCTACTTCACTTTAAGACTGAAAGACTAGCCGAGACCGCCTTACGCGCATCGTGATTTTGGGCTACTTCGGCTCGATTTCCCGGAACTTGGGAGATAATTCCCAGTCCCGGGCACTCTAAACTAACTCCTGATGGCCTTGGTTTTCAGTGAAATGGACACAGCCAAACTCTTTGAATGTTCACTTTCGAGCTTCTGGGCCGAAATATAGCCCCACTTCACTTTAAGACTGAAAGAGTACCCAGGACCGTCTTACACGCATGGTAATTTTGTCGAACTTCGGCTTGATTTCCTGCGACTTGGGGGATATTTTCCAGTCCCGGGGACTCTAAACTAACTCCTGAATGCCTTGGTTTTTAGTGAAATGGACACAGGTAAAAGGAGCGCACGCTCGGTTTCCAGGTTGTAGGCCGAAATATAGCCCCACTTTATTTTAAGACTGAAAGTGTACACGAAACCGCCTTAAGCGCATCGAAATATTTAGCCACTATGGCTCGATATGCCAAAACTTGGGGGATATTTTCCAGTCCCGTGGACTCTACCCTAACTCTTGATGGCCTTAGTTTTCAGTAAAATGGTCACAGGTAACAGGAGCGCACGCTCGGTGTCGAGCTTCTAGGCCGAAATGTAGCCCCAGTTCATTTTAAGACTGAAAGAGTAAACGAAACTGCCGTACGCCTATCGTAATTTTAAGAAAGTATGGCTCAATTTGCCGAAACTTGGAGGATAGCTTTCAGTCTCGAGGATTCTAAACTATCTCCTGATGGACTTAGTTCTTAGTGAAATGGACACAGGTAAAAGGAGCGCACGCTCGGTGTCGAGCTTGTAGAACCGAAATATAGCCCCACTTCATTTTCGGAGTAAACGAGTAGCCGAGACCGCCTTACGCGCATCGTGATTTTGAGCATCTTTGGCTCGATTTGCCGGAATTCGGGCAATCTTTTCCAGTCCCCAGGACTCTATGTTAACTCCTGATGAACTTAGTTTTCAGTGATATGTACACAGGCAAAAGGAGCGCACGTTCGGTGTTGAGCTTCTCTCTTTGAGCAACTTTGGCTCGATCTGCCAGAATTTGGGAAATATTTTCCAGTGCCAAGGACTCTAAACTAACTCGTGATGGCCTAAGATGTCAGTGAAATGGACACAGGTAAAATTAGCGCACGCCTGGTCTTTAGCTTCTAGGTCGAAATATAGCCCTCCTTAATTTTAAGACTGAAAGAGTAGCCGAGACCGCCTTACGCGCATCGTGATTTTGGGCCACTTTTGCTCGATTTCCCGGAAGTTGGCGAATAATTTAAAGTCCCGGGGACGCTAAACTAACTCCCTTGACCTTGGTTTGCAGTTTAATGAACACAGCAAAACATTCTGAACGCTCACCTTTGAGCTTCAGTGCCGCAATATAGCCCTACTTAAATTTAAGACTGAAAGAGTAACCGAGAGCCCGTTACGCGCATCGTAATTTTCATCAACTTCGGCGCCATTTCCCGGAACTTGGAGAATATTTTCCAGTTCCGGGGACTCTAAACTAACTCCTGATTGCCTTCGTTTGCAGTGAAATGGACACAAGAAAACTTTTTGAACGCTCACTTTCGAGCTTGTGGGCCGAAATATAGCCACACTTCACTTTAGGACTGACACAGTAGCCGAGACCACCTTACGCGCATCATGAATTTGATCAGCTTCGGCTCGATTTCCCGGGACTTGGGGGATATTCTCCAGTCCCGGGGACTCTAAACTAACTTCTGATGGCCTTGGTTTGCACTGAAAGTGACAGAGCAAAACTTTTTAAACACTCACTTTCGAGCTTCTGGGCCGAAATATAGCTCCACTTTACTTTAAGACTGAAAGAGTAGCCGAGACCACCTTACGCACATCGTGATTTTGATCAACTACGGCTCCATTTACCGGAACTTGGGGGATATTTTCCAGTCCCGAGGACTCTTAAGTAACCCCGGATGGCCTTGGTTTGCATTGAAATGGATACAGCAAAACTTTTTGAACGCTCACTTTTGAGCTTCTGGGCCGAAATATAGCCCCACTTCACTTTAAGACTGAAAGAGTAGCCGAGACCGTCTTACGCGCATCGTGATTTTGTCCAACGTCTTCTCGATTTTCCGGAACTTCGGAAATACATTCAACTCCCAGGGACTCTAAACTAACTACTGATAGCCTTGGTTTGCAATGAAATAGACACAGTAATTTTTTTGAGCTTTGAGCTTGTGGGCCGAAATAGAGCCCCACTTCACTTCAAGACTGAAGGAGTAGCCGACACCGCCTTAAGCGCACCGTGATTTTGACCAACTTCGGCTCGATTTGGCGGAACTTGGGGGATATTTTCCGGTCCCGGGGACTCTAAACTAACTCCTGATTGTCTTGGTTTTCAGTGAAATGCACACAGCGAAACTTTTTGAACGCTCACTCTCGAGCTTCTGGACCGAAATACAGCCCCACTTTACTTTAAGACTGAAAGAGTAGCCGAGACCGTCTTGCGCAAATCTTGATTTTCACCAACTTCGGGTCGGTTTCCCGGAACTTGGGGGATATATTCCATTTCCGCGGGCTCTAAACTAATTCCTGATGGCCTTGGTTTTCAGTGAAATGGACAAAGGAAAGCTTTTTGAACACTCGCTTTGTAGCTTCTTGGCCGAAATAGAATCCCACTTCACTTTAAGACAGAAATAGTAGCCGAGACCGCCTCACGCGCATCGTGAGTTAGACCAAGTTCAGCTCGATTTCACGCAACTTTTGGGATATTTTCCAGTCCGGGGAACTCTAAACTAACTCCGTATTGCCTTGGTTTGCACTGAAATACGCACAGCATAAATTTTTGAACGCCCACTTTGGAGCTTCTGGGCCGAAATATAGCCCCACTTCACTTTAAGACTGAAAGAGTAGCCGAGATCGCCTTACGCGCATCGTGATTTTGACCATTTTCGGATCGATTTCTCGGAACTTGGCGGATATTTTACAGTCCCAGGAGCTCTAAACTAACTCCTCATGGCCCTGGTTTGCAGTGAAATGGAGAGAGCAAAACTTTTTCAACGCTCACCTTCGAGCTTCCTGGCCGAAATAAAGCCCCATTTTACTTTAAGACTTAAAGAGTAACCGAGACCACCTTACGCGCATTGTGATTTTGACAAACTTCGGGTGGATCTCCCGGAACTTGGGGAAAATTTTCCAGTCCCTTGGACGCTAAACTAAGTCCTGATGGCCTTGTTTTGCAGTGAAATGGACACAGCAAATTTTTTTGAACGCTTACTTTCGAAATTCTGGGCCGAAATATAGCCCCACTTCACTTTAAGACTGAAAGAGTAGCCGAGACCGCCTTAGACGCATCGTGATTTTGACCAACTTCGGCTTGAGTTGCCAGAACTTAAGGGATATTTTTTAGTCCCGCGGACTCTAAACTAACTCATGATGGCCTTGGTTTTCAGTTAAATTGAGAGAGCAAAACTTTTTGAACGCTCACTTTCGAGCTTCTTGGCCGAAATCTACAGCCACGTCACTTTGAGACTAAAAGAGTAGCCGAGACTGCTTTACGCGCATCGTGATTTTGACAAACTTCGGCTCGATTTCCCGGGACTTGGGGGATATTTTGATGTCCTGGACACTGTAAACAATCTGCTGATTTGGCTTGGTTTGGGGTGAAATGGACACAGCAAAACATTTTGAACTTCTACTTTCGAGCTTCTGGGCCGAAATATAGCCCCAGTTCACTTTAAGAGCCAGTGCCCATAATTATGGACCAAACAACGGCACAAGTCGAAAAATCGATTTTGCTCATTTTTTGCCCATAGATTGGCCCTAGCTAGTAAACAAACGGACCATAGTTAGTTTCTGCTAATGCAGCTTTTTTGGGGAGAAATTTGCGAAAAATGATTTTTTTTCGATTAGGCTCAAAATCTACTTCCCGTTTTCCTGAATTTTCCGAATATTTGTTGGCTTCGCGCTCCGCAGAACAGCTACTTGAGAATCTTTCAATGGTCTTTACATTCAGCTCAGGTCTTCATGGTATGACTGAGCGAAAAATAAAATAAATCGAGGCTTCGTTTCAGCCTGAAACGAGATCGAACACGAACGGAAAATATTACGATGTGTTTCAAACGAATTATAGCACTAAAATATCGCCATATTTTTCTATGGGCTATAACTTTAAATGCCATGAAAACACTTTATACGGGTTAACTGTACACCCACCTGTTTGAAAATCAAAAAATATCTCTGGGCAAATGGTTTTAAGTCGCCCGCCTTGGCCTGTGCTTCTCATGAATTTTTCCCTGAACCGCCGTGAGAATGTAAACAATTGCGTGACTCTGGCGGTCACCCTGAATACATAATTCGTTTCCAACAAACCGCAGATGGCTATCTTAGAACATTTGCGTGAAAAAAGAAAAACATAATGGACCACTTTTAACTTTTATATTTTGAAAGTCATCGCTTTGGAAATTTCGTTAATTAAAAACGCCAATTAAAAGCAATTTACTCGGAGTTCGGGTGTTACTGCTATGTCGTTTTAGGCTGTCGTTCTTTCTCTGATCATTTTAATTACAAGAACGAGTTCTAGAAAGAAAATCGTTCTAAGTTCATTTGTTAAGCGTAATGAAAAGTTGATATTGTTGGTTTGTAGCCTTACGTGATCTGAAGGAACGCTACAGTGATTAAATTTGCATTTGTTGATTTCGACGGATCGATTTTCGGTTAAACCTTTTTATTTGTGCCAGCACATTTAGTGCTTTTTCTCCTGCTAAAAAGTCGGAAAAAGTAAAGTAAACAAATCCTAAAAGTCATAACTAAGAGGCATCGACAGTGCGAGTGTCTCGGTAAGCTGTTAATTTGAACAATTACTGTGCTGGACGGATTGCTTTCCTGGTTACCAACGTACTATACATAGTTCATTGTGCGCGAATGTTTCTGTTTCAAACAACTGAAATGCTCAGTGCTTTTTCCTTTTTTTCTTCAGTCTTAAAACTTAAGGTTAAAGTTAGGCTAAACCCTAAACTGTTTTGGCGGCCAACCTATTTTTGGCTAATTGCTTAATCAAATTATATATATATTTCATTGAAATTCGCTCCTCTGTGACCGACTTCCGCGAACAAAACAAGATGGATGTTCGCTGTTCATTTAAGACTACAATCCTGGTCAAAAGTGTTGGGACAGTTACGGCAGATGACTTCACAGGCAGCCTCTCTTAAGACCAAAACCGCGCAAGCCCGCCTACCCCCTCCCCCTGTCAATGTTGATAAAAATCTTGAAGAAAAAAAATCCTTGACAATATCCTCAGAATAGCCTCGTTTCAAGAGTTGTTCGCGTCCTAGAACAGTATTCTCGAACAAAAGAGACGATAAGATAGATATTCAAGTCTTATTCCAACAATAGCGATTTTTCAGCAATCGCGTTTGGTTCCAACACAACTGTCTAACCACTTTCTATTGTCCCTTTTTCCTTTTTTCCCACATCCAATCTAGTCTTCAGAATAGCTTCATTTTCATGCAACATTGCTAGGGGAGAGGGGGGGTTTATTGTACTTGCTTCCATTCATCTTTTGTTCTAAAACGTTAAGGACGTAGTTGAAATCGTGGGTTTCAGCGCGCAAAAATGGGAGGTGTCCCAACAACTTATGGCCAGGATTGCAGGTTTACATTAGAGGAAATTGTTCCGGATTCGTGATGAATCCAGAATGTTTTAGTGCCGGATTGATTTTGCCATTTACACAAAAGTGGACGAAACCGAAATAAAACCCCCCGGTTTGGTCGTGTCTCCGGAGATTTTGAATCCGGAATTTAAAGTGGGAACTTTGAATCCGAAAACTTTTGAATCCTGAGAGTTTTGTCGTGTGAACGATTTTCTCTCGAATCCAGATATTTTTCCGCCTGTGATCTTTTGAGTTTGCGGTGGAACGAAAATGGCGGATTACATGATCCAGTCGTAATCGAGTCGTAGGCGCATTGATGGCCATTTGATGGCGGTCGCTGGGTGATTACCTCGTGCTGTTTCAGGTGTAGGTAATCACTTTTATAATGGGTAATGCCATACTCCTCAGAAACCGTGCCCAATTTATACTTTACTGCGCAGATGACGACGATGGCATGATCGAAAACCTCGACGGTTTTCGACCCTAAACCCTAAGTAAATACCTGGAGGAACCTGGCATGATGGACAACAGTACCGTGGTCAGCGAGTTGAAAGAAAACTTCAGACTGTCTCAACCTACCCCTAGCCTTATTTTCGGAGGCATTTTGTTTCTCGTTGTCGAGGCAACAAACTGCTTGTTAACCATTCCATCATGAATGTTCCCGAAGTTATCGTCGTGTATAAACGATTAAGAATCCGAATATCCTTTCGCTGTAAACCCCTACTAATCCGAATACTCTAAAATTGATGAATTCGGGAACTCCTTCATTGTAAACCTAGTCCCAGATCGACCACTGTAATGTTTGTTTGTCTACCAGTGTTTTGATCTGCAAATTTCAGTTAATTGATCAAACAACCAAAGTAGAAAAGATGGATTTTTTTCCCAGTATGATTGAAACTTAAACGCAATTTCTTCCTCGGCTAATTCAATTCAAGAAATTCCGGGTTTTCTAGCTGAGTTTGAGCATATTGTGTAGGTACAAATTTCCTACACAGCTAGAAGAGCTGAGATGCCGTCACGCAGTTAGTAGTCTATAGAAATTATGGTATTTCCACTTGACTTTATTTGTCAGTCAATGATTCAGTTGTCATAAATCATAGAGGATTGGTTAAGTGTATCTCTGAAACTGCTACTGTGTTGTAAGTTATCAGTGAAATCAATAAAATAAACAAGTGTTAAAATCATTTCCTGGAGTACTGTAGTAACGTTCTTTATCATGGATGTCGTGGGTGTCGCAATGCAAATGAAAAAAACATATATATTTATACTAAGTTAAACAAAGAAAACAAAAACAAAAAACAACAAAAAAACATTTTCCATTATTTTATCCACACAAAGTTTCAAAAATTGCTTTCATCGGATTGCTGGAAACGAATATTTTACTCGAGAGTGGCTATCCGCGTCACGCAATTGCTTACATTCCAACGGCGGATTTTGGGCAAAATCTATGAGAAACACAGGCCAAGGCGGGCGACTTGAAGCCATTTGCCCAGAGATATTTTTTGATATCCTAACAGGTGGTTGTATATTTAACCCGTAGAAAGTGTTTTTATGGTATTTAAAGTTATAGCCCATAGAAAAATATGGCGATGTTTTTTAAGCAATAATTCTCTTGCGACATACTGTAAAATTTTGCGTTTCAGTTTTACCTCTTTTCGGGCTCAAAACTAACTTTGATTTATTTTATTTTTCGCTCAGTCATACTACCAAGACCTGAACTGAATATAAAATCCATTGAAAGATTCTCAAGTAGTTGTTCTGCGGAGCGCGAAGCAATCAAATATTCGGAAAATTCAGCAAAACCGGAAGTAGATTTTGAGCCCAGTCGGGTCGGAATCGTCTTTGGCGTATTTCTACCAAAGAAAGTTGTATTAGCAGAAAGTAACTATGGTCCGTTTCTATTCTTACTAGGACCTATCTATGGACAAAATACAAGCGAAATCAATTTTTCGACCTGTGCCATTGATAGGCGATCTAGGTCCTTTTTTATAGGCATTCACTCTTAAGAATCAAAGAGTAGCCGAGACCGCCTTACGCGCATCGTGATTTTGACAAACTTCGGCTCGATTTCCCCGAACTTGGGCGATATTTTCCAGTCCCGAGCAGTCTAAACTAACTCCTGATGGCCTTGGTTTGCAGTGAAATGAACACAGCAAAACTTTTTGAACTTTCACTTTCGAGCTTCTGGGCCGAAATATAGCCCCAGTTCACTTTAAGAATCAAAGAGTAGCCGAGACCGCCTTACGCGCATCGTGATTTTGACAAAATTCGGCTCGATTTCCCCGAACTTGGCCGATATTTTCCAGTCCCGAGCAGTCTAAACTAACTCCTGATGGCCTTGGTTTGCAGTGAAATGAACAAGGTTACACTTTTTGAACGCTTATTTTCGAGCTTCTGGGATGAAATATAGCCCCACTTCACTTTAAGACTGAAAGAGTAGGCGAGACCGCCTTACGCGCATCGTGATTTTGAGCAACTTCCACTCGATTTTCTAGAATTTTGGCGATATTTTCAAGTCCCGGGGACTCTAAACTAACTCCTGATGGCCTTGGTTTGATGTGAAATGGACGCAGGAAAACTTTTTGAACGCTCAGTTTCGAGCTTCTGGGCCGAAATACAACCGTACTTCACTTTAAGACTGAAATAGTAGCCGAGACCTCCTTACGAGCATGGTGATTTTGACCCAGTTCAGCTCAATGTCCCGCAACTTGGGGGATATTTTCCAGTCCGGGGGACTTTAAACTAACTCCTGATGGCCTTGGTTTGCAGTTAAATGCACAAAGCGTAACTTTTTAAAGGTTCACTTTCGAGCTTCTTGGCCGAAATATAGCCCCACTTTACTTTAAGACTGAAAGAGTAGCCGAGACCGTCTTAGGCGCATCGTGATTTTGACCAACTTCCGTTGGATTTCCCGGAACTTCGGGGATATATTCCAGTCCCGGGGACTCTAAACTAACTGCTGATGGCCTTGGTTTGCAGTGTAATGGACACAGCACATTTCTTTGAACGCTCACTTTCGAGCTTCTCGGCCGAAATATAGCCCTACTTCACTTTAAGACTGAAAGAGTAGCCGAGACCGCCTTACGCGCATCGTAATTTTGACCAACTTCGGCTCGATTTGCCAGAAGTTGGCGAATATTTTCAATTCCCGGGGAAGCTAAACTAACTTCCGATGGCCTTAGTTTGCAGTTAAATGGACACGGGAAAACTTTTTGAACGCTCACTTTCGAGCTTATGGCTCGAAATAAAGCCCCACTTAACTTTAAGACTGAAAGAGTAGCCGAGACCGCCTTACGCGCATCGTGATTTTAGGATACTTCGGCTCGATTTCCCGGAAATAGTGGGATATTTTCCAGTCCCGGGGACTCTAAACTAACTCCTGATGGCCTTGGTTTCCAGTGAAATGGACACAGGAACACTTTTTTAACGCGCACTTTCGAGTTTGCTGGCCCAAATATAGCCCTACTTCTTTTTAAGACTGAAAGAGTAGGCGGGAGCGCCTTACGCGCATTGTGATTTTGAGGATCTTCGGCTCGATCTGGCGAAACTTGGGAGATATTTTCCAGTCCCAAAGTCTCTAAACTCACTCCTGATTGTCTAAGATGTGAGTGAAATAGACACAAAAATTTTTGAACCCTTACTTTCGAGCTTCTGGCGTTAAATCTAAGCCCACTTTACCTTAAGACTGAAAGAGTAGCCGAGACCCCCTTAAGCGCATGGTGATTTTGAGTAACTTCGGGTGGATTTACCGTAACTTGGGGGATATTTCCAGTTCCTTTGACGCTAAACTAAGTCGTGATGGCCTTGTTTTGCAGTGAAATGGACACAGCAAAACTTTTTAAACACTCAGTTTCGAGCTTCTGGGCCGAAATATTGCCCCAATTCACTTTAAGACTGAAAGAGTCGCCGAGACCGCCGTACGCGCGTCGTGATTTTGACCAACTTCGGTTAAATTTCCCGGAACTTGGGGGATATTTTCCAGTCCCGGGCACTCTAAACTGACCCCCGACGTCCTTGGTCTGCAGTAAAATGGACACAGCAAAACTTTTTGATAACTCACTTTTGAGCTTCTGGGCCGAAATATAGCTCCACTTCACTTTAAGAGTGAAAGAGTAACCGAGACCGCCTTACGCCCATCGTAATTTTGACCAACTTCGGCTCGATTTCCCGGAATTTGGGGGATATTTTCCAGTCCCGCGGACTCTAAGTAACTCCTGATGGCCTTGCTCTGGAGTGAAATGGACACAGCACAACTTTTTGAACGCTCACTTTCGAGCTTCTGGGGGGAAATATTGCCCCAGTTGACTTTAAGAATGAAAGAGTAACCGGGACCGCCTTACGCGCATCGTGATTTTGACCAACTCTGGCTCGATTTCCCGGGAAATGGGGGATATTTTCCGGTACCGGGGACTCTAAAGTAACTCCTGATTTCCTCGGTTTGCAGTGAAATGGACACAGCACAACTTTTTGAACGCTCACTTTTGAGCTTCTGGGCCGAAGCATAGCCCTACTTCACTTTAAGACTGAAAGACTAGCCGAGACCGCCTTACGCGCATTGTGATTTTGGGCTACTTCGGCTCGATTTCCCGGAACTTGGGAGATAATTCCCAGTCCCGGGCACTCTAAACTAACTCCTGATGGCCTTGGTTTTCAGTGAAATGGACACAGCCAAACTTTTTGAACGTTCACTTTCGAGCTTCTGGGCCGAAATATAGCCCCACTTCACTTTAAGACTGAAAGAGTAGCCGGGACCGCCTTACGCGCATGCTAATTTTGTCGAACTTCGGCTTGATTTCCTGGGACTTGGGGGATATTTTCCAGTCCCGGAAGCTCTAAACTAACTCCTGAATGCCTTGGTTTTTAGTGAAATGGACACAGGTAAAAGGAGCGCACGCTCGGTTTCCAGGTTGTAGGCCGAAATATAGCCCCACTTTATTTTAAGACTGAAAGTGTACACGAAACCGCCTTAAGCGCATCGAAAGTTTTAGCCACTATGGCTCGATATGCCAAAACTTGGGGGATATTTTCCAGTCCCGGGGACTCTACCCTAACTCTTGATGGCCTTAGTTTTCAGTAAAATGGTCACAGGTAACAGGAGCGCACGCTCGGTGTCGAGCTTCTAGGCCGAAATGTAGCCCCAGTTCATTTTAAGACTGAAAGAGTAAACGAAACTGCCGTACGCCTATCGTAATTTTAAGAAAGTATGGCTCAATTTGCCGAAACTTGGAGGATAGCTTCCAGTCTCGAGGATTCTAAACTATCTCCTGATGGACTTAGTTCTTAGTGAAATGGACACAGGTAAAAGGAGAGCACGCTCGGTGTCGAGCTTGTAGAACCGAAATATAGCCCCACTTCATTTTCGGAGTAAACGAGTAGCCGAGACCGCCTTACGCGCATCGTGATTTCGAGCATCTTTGGCTCGATTTACCGGAATTCGGGCAATATTTTCCAGTCCCGAGGACTCTATGTTAACTCCTGATGCACTTAGTTTTTAGTGATATGTACACAGGCAAAAGGAGCGCACGTTCGGTTTTGAGCTTCTCGGCCGAAATATAGCCCCACTTCATTTTAAGACTGAAAGAGTAGCCGAGACCGCCTTACGCGCATCGCGATTTTGAGCAACTTTGGCTCGATCTGCCAGAATTTGGGAAATATTTTTCATTCCCAAGGACTCTAAACTAACTCCTGATGGCCTAAGATGTCAGTGAAATGGACACAGGTAAAATTAGTGCACGGCCGGTCTCGAGCTTCTAGGTCGAAATATAGCCCCCGTTAATTTTAAGACTGAAAGAGTAGCCGAGACCGCCTTACGCGCATCGTGATTTTGGGCCACTTTTGATCGATTTCCCGGAAGTTGGCGAATAATTTAAAGTCCCGGGGACGCTAAACTAACTCCCTTGACCTTGTTTTGCAGTTTAATGAACACAGCAAAACATTCTGAACGCTCACCTTCGAGCTTCAGTGCCGCAATATAGCCCTACTTAAATTTAAGACTGAAAGAGTAACCGAGAGCCCGTTACGCGGATCGTAATTTTCATCAACTTCGGCGCCATTTCCTGGAACTTGGAGAATATTTTCCAGTTCCGGGGACTCTAAACTAACTCCTGATTGCCTTGGTTTGCAGTCAAATGGACACAGCAAAACTTTTTGAAGGCTCACTTTCAAGCTTGTTGGCCTAAATATAGCCACACTTCACTTTAAGACTGAAACATCGTGATTTTGAGCAACTTCTGCTCGCTTTCCTGGAACTTGGGGAATATTTTCCAGTCCCGGGGACTCTAAACTAACTCCTGATGGCCATGGTTTGCAGTCAAATTCACACAGCACAAGTTTTTGAACGAACGCTTTCGAGCTTTTAGGCCGAAATATAGTCCCACATCACTTACGACTTAAAGAGTAGCCGAGACCGGCGTGCGCGCATCGTAATTTTGACCAACTTCGGGTCGATATTCCGGAACTTGGGGGATATTTTGCAGTCCCAGGGACTCTAAACTAACTCTTGATGGCCTTGGTTTGCAGTGAAATGGACACAGCAAAACGTTTTGAACGCTCACTTTTGAGCTTCTGGGCCGAAATATAGCCCCACTTCACTTTAAGACTGAAAGAGTAGCCGAGACCGTCTTACGCGCGTCGTGATTTTGACCAACGTCTTCTCGATTTTCCGGAACTTGAGAAATACATTCCACTCCCGGGGACTCTAAACTAACTACTGATAGCCTTGGTTTGCATTGAAATAGACACAGTAATTTTTTTGAGCTTTGAGCTTGTGGGCCGAAATAGAGTCCCACTTCACTTTAAGACTGAAGGAGTAGCCGACACCTCCTTAAGCGCACCGTGATTTTGACCAACTTCGGCTCGATTTCCCGGACCTTGGGGAATATTTTCCAGTCCCGGGGACTCTAAACTAACTCCTGATTGTCTTGGTTTTCAGTGAAATGGACACAGCGAAACTTTTTGAACGCTCACTCTCGAGCTTCTGGACCGAAATATAGCCCCACTTCACTTTAAGACTGAAAGAGTAGCCGAGACCGTCTTGTGCAAATCGTCATTTTGACCAAATTCGGGTCGGTTTCCCGGAACTTGGGGGATATATTCCATTTCCGCGGGCTCAAAACTAACTCCTGATGGCCTTAGTTTTCAGTGAAATGGACAAAGGAAAGCTTTTTGAACACTCGCTTTGTAGCTTCTGGGCCGAAATAGAATCCCACTTCACTTTCAGACTGAAATAGTAGCCGAGACCGCCTCACGCGCATCGTGAGTTAGACCAAGTTCAGCTTGATTTCACGCAACTTTTGAGATATTTTCCAGTCCGGGGGACCCTAAACTAACTCTGGATGGCCTTGGTTTGCACTGAAATGCGCACAGCATAAATTTTTGAACGCCCACTTTGGACCTTCTGGGCCAAAATATAGCCCCACTTCACTTTACGACTGAAAGAGTAGTCGAGATCGCCTCACGCGCATCGTGATTTTGACTATTTTCGGATCGATTTCTCGGAACTTGGGGGATATTTTCCAGTCCCGGGGACTCTAAACTAACTCCTGATCGCCTTGCTTTGCATTGAAATGGACAGAGCAAAACTTTTTGAACGCTCACTTTCGAGCTTGTGGGCCGAAATATAGCCACACTTTACTTTAAGACTGAAACAGAAGCCGAGACCGCATTTCGCGCATCGTGATTTTGAGCAACTTGTGCTCGCTTTCCCGGAACTTGGGGAATATTTTCCAGTCCAAGGGACCCTAAACTAAGTCCTGATGGCGTTGTTTTGAAGTGAAACGGACACAGCAAGACTTTTTGAACGTTCACTTTCTAGCTTGTGGGCCGAAATATAGGCACACGACTTTAAGACTGAAACAGTAGCCGAGACCACGTTACCCGCATCATGAATTTTGATCAACTTCGGCTCCAATTCCCGGGACTTGGGGGATATGTTCCAGTCCCGGGGACTCTAAACTAACTCCTGATGGGCTTGGTTTGCATTGAAATGGACACAGCACAATTTTTTGAACGCACACTTTCGAGATTCTGGGCCGAAATATGGCCCCACTTCACTTAAGACTCAAAGAGTAGCCGAGACCGCCTTGCTCGCATCGTGAGTTTGACAAACTTCCGGTCGATATTCCGGAACTTGGGGGATATTTTCCAGTCCCAGCAACTCTAAACTAACTCCTCATGACCTTGGTTTGCAGTGAAATGGACAGAGCAAAACTTTTTGAACGCTCACCTACGAGCTTCCTGGCCGAAATAAAGCCCCACTTTACTTTAAGACTTAAAGAGTAACTGAGAGCACCTTACGCGCATTGTGATTTTGACAAACTTCGGGTGGATCTCCCGGAACTTGGGGAACATTTTCCAGTCCCTTGGACGCTAAACGAAGTCCTGATGGCCTTGTTTTGCATTGAAATGGACAGAGCAAAACTTTTTGAACGCTCAGTTTCGAGCTTGTGGGCCGAAATATAGCCACACTTTACTTTAAGACTGAAACAGTAGCCGAGACCGCATTTCGCGCATCGTGATTTTGATCAACTTGGGCTCGCTTTCCCGGAACTTGGGGAATATTTTCCAGTCCCGGGGACCCTAAACTAACTTTTGATAGCTTTGGTTTGCAGTGAAATGCACACAGCAAAACTTTTTGAACGCTCACTTTCGAGCTTCTGGAGAGAAATATAGCCCTACTTCACTTTAAGACTGAAAGGGTAGCCGACACCGTTTTGGGAGCATCGTTATTTTGACCAACTTCAGCTCGATTTACCGGAACTTGGGGAATATTTTCCAGTCCCAGGGACGCTAAACTAACTCGTGATGGCGTTGTGTTTCAGTCAAACAACACAGCAAAACTTTTTGAAGGCTCACTTTTGGGCTTCTGGGCCGAAATATAGCCCCACTTCACTTTAAGACTGAAAGAGTACCCAAAACCGCATTTCGCGCATCGCGATTTTGATCACCTTCGGTTCGATTCCCCGGAACTTGGGCAATATTTTTCAGTCCCGGGGACTCTAAACTAACCCCTGATGGCCTTGGTTTGCAGTGAAATGGACACAGCAAATTTTTTGCAGCGCTCACTTTGGAGCTTCTAGGCGGAAATAGAGCCCCACTTCACTTTAAGACTGAAAGAGTAGCCGAGGCCGCCTTAGGCGCATCGTGATTTTGACCAACTTCGGCTTGAGTTGCCAGAACTTAAAAGATATTTTCCATTCCTGGGGACTCTAAACTAACTCGTGATGGCCTTGCTTTGCAGTGAAATGGGCACAGCATAACTTTTTGAACGCTCACTTTCGAGCTTCTGGGCCAAAATATACACGTCACGTCACTTTAAGACTAAAAGAGTAGCCGAGACTGCTTTACGCGCATCGTGATTTTCACAAACTTCGGCTCGATTTCCCGGGACTTGGGGGATATTTTGATGTCCCGGAGACTGTAAACTATCTCTTGATGTGGCTTGGTTCGCGGTGAAATGGACACAGCAAAACTTTTTGAACTTTCACTTTCGAGCTTCTGGGCCGAAAGATAGCCCGAGTTCACTTTAAGAATAATAGAATAGCCGACACCGCCTTACGCGCATCGTGATTTTGACCAACTTTGGCTCGATTTCCCAGGAAATGGGGAATATTTTCCGGTACCGGGGACTCTAAAGTAACTCCTGATTGCCTTGGTTTGCATTGAAATGGACAGAGCAAAACTTTTTCAACGCTCCCCTTTGGGCTTCTGAACCGAAATATAGCCCCGCTTCAGTTTAAGACTGAAAGAGTAGCCGAGACCGTCTTACGCGCATCGTGATTTTGACCAACTTCGGCTCGATTTCCAGCAACTTCGGGGATATATTCAAGTTCCAAGGACTCTAAACTAACCCCTGATGGCCTTGGTCTGCAGTGAAATGGACACAGCAAATTTTTTTGAACGCTTACTTTCGAAATTCTGGGCCGAAATATAGCCCCACTTCACTTTAAGACTGAAATGGTAGCCGAGACCGCCTTAGACGCATCGTGATTTTGACCAACTTCGGCTTGAGTTGCCAGAACTTAAGGGTTATATTTTAGTCCCGCGGACTCTAAACTAACTCATGATGGCCTTGGTTTTCAGTTAAATTGAGAGAGCAAAACTTTTTGAACGCTCACTTTCGAGCTTCTTGGCCGAAATATACAGCCACGTCACTTTAAGACTAAAAGAGTAGCCGAGACTGCTTTACGCGCATCGTGATTTTGACAAACTTCGGCTCGATTTCCCGGGACTTGGGGGATATTTTGATGTCCCGGACACTATAAACAATCTGCTGATGTGGCTTGGTTTTCGGTCAAATGGACACAGCATAACTTTTTGAAGTTTTACTTTCGAGCTTCTGGGCCGAAATATAGCCCCAGTTCACTTTAAGAATCAAAGAGTAGCCGAGACTCCTTTACGCGCATCGTGATTTTGACAAACTTCGGCTCGATTTCCCGGGACTTGGGGGATATTGTGATGTCCTGGACCCTGTAAACAATCTGCTGATGTGGCATAGTTTGCGGTGAAATGGACACAGCAAAACGTTTTGAACTTTCACTTTCGAGCTTGTGGGCCGAAATATAGCCCCAGTTCACTTTAAGAATCAAAGAGTAGGCGAGACCGCCTTACGCGCATCGTGATTTTGACAAACTTCGGCTCGATTTCCCCGAACTTGGGCGATATTTTCCAGTCCCGAGCAGTCTAAACTAACTCCTGAAGGCCTTGGTTTGCAGTGAAATGAACACAGCAAAACTTTTTGAACTTTCAGCTTCTACCTTCTCGGCCGAAACATACCCCCAGTTCACTTTAAGAATCAAAGAGTAGCCGAGACCGCCTTACGCGCATCGTGATTTTGACAAAATTCGGCTCGATTTCCCCGAACTTGGGCGATATTTTCCAGTCCCGAGCAGTCTAAACTAACTCCTGATGGCCTTGGTTTGCAGTGAAATGAACAAGGTAACACTTTTTGAACGCTTATTTTCGAGCTTCTGGGATGAAATATAACCCCACTTCACTTTAAGACTGAAAGAGTAGGCGAGACCGCCTTACGCGCATCGTGATTTTGAGCAACTTCCACTCGATTTTCTAGAATTTTGGCGATATTTTCAACTCCTGAGGACTCTAAACTAACTCCTGATGGCCTTAGTTTGATGTGAAATGGACAGAAGAAAACTTTTTGAACGCTCAGTTTCGAGCTTCTGGGCCGAAATACAACCGTACTTCACTTTAAGACTGAAATAGTAGCCGAGACCTCCTTACGAGCATCGTGATTTTGAACCTGTTCAGCTCGATCTCCCGGAACTTGGGGGATATTTTCCAGTCCGGGGGACTTTAAACTAATTCCTGATGGCCTTGGTTTGCAGTTAAATGCTCAAAGGGTAACTTTTTAAAGGTTCACTTTCGAGCTTCTAGGCCGAAATATAGCCCCACTTTACTTTAAGACTGAAAGAGTAGCCGAGACCGTCTTACGCGCATCGTGGTTTTGACCAACCTCGGCTCGATTTCCCGGAACTTCGGGGATACATTCCAGTCCCGGGGACTCTAAACTAACTGCTGATGGCCTTGGTGTTACGTGAAATGGACACAGCACATTTTTTTGAACGCTCACTTTCGAGCTTCTCGGCCGAAATATAGCCCTACTTCACTTTAAGACTGAAAGAGTAGCCGAGACCGCCTTACGCGTATCGTAATTTTGACCAACTTCGGCTCGATTTCCCGGAAATAGGGGGATTTTTTCCAGTCCCGGGGACTCTAAAATAACTCCTATTGGCCTTGGTTTCCAGTGAAATGGACACAGGAACACTTTTTGAACGCGCACTTTCGAGCTTGCTGGCCCAAATATAGCCCTACTTCTTTTTAAGACTGAAAGAGTAGGCGGGAGCGCCTTACGCGCATTGTGATTTTGAGGATCTTCGGCTCGATCTGGCGAAACTTGGGAGATATTTTCCAGTCCCAAAGTCTCTAAACTCACTCCTGATTGTCTAAGATGTGAGTGAAATAGACACAAAAATTTTTGAACCCTTACTTTCGAGCTTCTGGAGTTAAATCTAAGCCCACTTTACCTGAAGACTGAAAGAGTAGCCGAGACCCCCTTAAGCACATGGTGATTTTGAGTAACTTCGGGTGGATTTCCCGTAACTTGGGGGATATTTCCAGTTCCTTTGACGCTAAACTAAGTCGTGATGGCCTTGTTTTGCAGTGAAATGGAGACAGCAAAACTTTTCAAACACTCAGTTTGGAGCTTCTGGGCCGAAATATTGCCCCATTTCACTTTAAGACTGAAAGAGTAACCGAGACCGCCGTACGCGCGTCGTGATTTTGACCAACTTCGGTTAAATTTCCCGGAACTTGGGGGATATTTTCCAGTCCCGGGGACTCTAAACTGACCCCCGACGTCCTTGGTCTGCAGTAAAATGGACACAGGAAAACTCTTTGAACGCTCACTTTTGAGCTTCTGGGCCGAAATATAGCTCCACTTCACTTGAAGAGTGAAAGAGTAACCGAGACCGCCTTACGCCCATCGTAATTTTGACCAACTTCGGATCGATTTCCCGGAATTTGGGGGATATTTTCCAGTCCCGCGGACTCTAAAGTAACTCCTGATGGCCTTGCTCTGGAGTGAAATGGACACAGCACAACTTTTTGAACGCTCACTTTCGAGCTTCTGGGGGGAAATATTGCCCCAGTTGACTTTAAGAATGAAAGAGTAACCGGGACCGCCTTACGCGCATCGTGATTTTGAGCTACTTTGGCTCGATTTCCCGGGTAATGGGGGATATTTTCCGGTACCAGGGACTCTAAAGTAACTCCTGATTTCCTCGGTTTGCAGTGAAATGGACACAGCACAACTTTTTGAACGCTCACTTTTGAGCTTCTGGGCCGAAGCATAGCCCTACTTCACTTTAAGACTGAAAGACTAGCCGAGACCGCCTTACGCGCATCGTGATTTTGGGCTACTTCGGCTCGATTTCCCGGAACTTGGGAGATAACTCCTAGTCCCGGGCACTCTAAACTAACTCCTGATGGCCTTGGTTTCCAGTGAAATGGACACAGCCAAACTTTTTGAACGTTCACTTTCGAGCTTCTGGGTCGAAATATATCCCCACTTCACCTTAAGACTGAAAAGGTAGCCGGGACCGCCTTACGCGCATGGTAATTTTGTCGAACTTCGGCTTGATTTCCTGGGACTTGGGGGATATTTTCCAGTCCCGGAAGCTCTAACCTAACTCCTGAATGCCTTGGTTTTTAGTGAAATGGACACAGGTTAAAGGAGCGCACGCTCGGTTTCCAGGTTGTAGGCCGAAATATAGCCCCACTTTATTTTAAGACTGAAAGTGTACACGAAACCGCCTTAAGCGCATCGAAAGTTTTAGCCACTATGGCTCGATATGCCAAAACTTGGGGGATATTTTCCAGTCCCGGGGACTCTACCCTAACTCTTGATGGCCTTAGTTTTCAGTAAAGTGGTCACAGGTAAAAGGAGCGCACGCTCGGTGTTAAGCTTCTAGGCCGAAGTGTAGTCCCAGTTCATTTTAAGACTGAAAGAGTAAACGAAACTGCCGTACGCCTATCGTAATTTTAAGAAAGTATGGCTCAATTTGCCGAAACTTGGAGGATAGCTTCCAGTCTCGAGGATTCTAAACTATCTCCTGATGGACTTAGTTCTTAGTGAAATGGACACAGGTAAAAGGAGAGCACGCTCGGTGTCGAGCTTGTAGAACCGAAATATAGCCCCACTTCATTTTCGGAGTAAACGAGTAGCCGAGACCGCCTTACGCGCATCGTGATTTTGAGCATCTTTGGCTCGATTTGCCGGAATTCGGGCAATATTTTCCAGTCCCGAGGACTCTATGTTAACTCCTGATGAACTTAGTTTTCAGTGATATGTACACAGGCAAAAGGGGGACACGCTCGGTGTTGAGCTTCTCGGCCGAAATATAGCCCCCACTTCATTTTAAGACTGAAAGAGTAGCCGAAACCGCCTTACGCGAATCGTGATTTTGAGCAACTTTGGCTCGATCTGCCAGAATTTGGGAAATATTTTCCAGTCCTATGGACTCTAAACTAACTCCTGATGGCCTAAGGTGTCAGTGAAATGGACAAAGGTAAAATTAGCGCACGCCCGGTCTCGAGCTTCTAGGTCGAAATATAGCCCCCTTTAATTTTAAGACTGAAAGAGTAGCCGAGACCGCCTTACGCGCATCGTGAATTTGGGCCACGTTTGCTCGATTTCCCGGAAGTTGGCGAATAATTTAAAGTCCCGGGGACGCTAAACTAACTCCCGATGACCTTGGTTTGCAGTTTAATGAACACAGCAAAACATTCTGAACGCTCACCTTCGAGCATCAGTGCCGCAATATAGCCCTACTTAAATTTAAGACTGAAAGAATAACCGAGAGCCCGTTACGCGCATCGTAATTTTCATCAACTTCGGCGCCATTTCCTGGAACTTGGAGAATATTTTCCAGTTCCGGGGACTCTAAACTAACTGCTGATTGCCTTGGTTTGTAGTGAAATGGACACAGCAAAACTTTTTGAACGCTCACTTTGGAGCTTGTGGGCCTAAATATAGCCACACTTCACTTACGACTTAAAGAGTAGCCGAGACCGGCGTGGGCGCATCGCGATTTTGACCAACTTCGGGTCGATATTCCGGAACTTGGGGGATATTTTCCAGTCCCAGGGACTCTAAACTAACTCTTGATGGCCTTGGTTTCCAGTGAAATGGAGACAGCAAAACTTTTTGAACGCTCACCTTCAAGCTTCTGGGCCGAAATATAGCCCACTTTACTTTAATACTGAAAAAGTAGCCGAGATCGCCTTACGCGCATCGTGATTTTGACAAACTTCGGGTGGATTTCCCGGAACTTGGGGGATATTTTCCAGTTCCTTGGACGCTAAACTAGGTGCCGATGGCCTTGTTTTGCAGTGAAATGTACACAGCAAAGCTTTTTGAAGGCTCACTTTCGAGGTTGTGGGCCGAAATATAGCCATACTTCACTTTAAGACTGAAACAGTAGCCGAGACCGCCTTACGCGAATCGTGATTTTGAGCAACTTTGGCTCGATCTGCCAGAATTTGGGAAATATTTTCCAGTCCTATGGACTCTAAACTAACTCCTGATGGCCTAAGATGTCAGTGAAATGGACAAAGGTAAAATTAGCGCACGCCCGGTCTCGAGCTTCTAGGTCGAAATATAGCCCCCTTTAATTTTAAGACTGAAAGAGTAGCCGAGACCGCCTTACGCGCATCGTGAATTTGGGCCACGTTTGCTCGATTTCCCGGAAGTTGGCGAATAATTTAAAGTCCCGGGGACGCTAAACTAACTCCCGATGACCTTGGTTTGCAGTTTAATGAACACAGCAAAACATTCTGAACGCTCACCTTCGAGCATCAGTGCCGCAATATAGCCCTACTTAAATTTAAGACTGAAAGAATAACCGAGAGCCCGTTACGCGCATCGTAATTTTCATCAACTTCGGCACCATTTCCTGGAACTTGGAGAATATTTTCCAGTTCCGGGGACTCTAAACTAACTGCTGATTGCCTTGGTTTGCAGTCAAATGGACACAACAAAACTTTTTGAACTTTCACTTTCGAGCTTCTGGGCCGAAATATAGCCCCAGTTCACTTTAAGAATCAAAGAGTAGCCGACACCGCCTTACGCGCATCGTGATTTTGACAAAATTAGGCTCGATTTCCCCGATCTTGGGCGATATTTTCCAGTCCCGAGCAGTCTAAACTAACTCCTATGGCCTTGGTTTGCTGTGAAATGAACACAGCAAAACTTTTTGAACTTTCACTTTCTAGCTTCTCGGCCGAAATATAGCCCCAGTTCACTTTGAGAATCAAAGATTAGCCGTGACCGCCTTACGCGCACCGTGATTTTGACAAAATTGGGCTCGATTTCCCCGAACTTGAGCGATATTTTCCAGTCGCGAGCAGTCTAAACTAACTCCTGATGGCCTTGGTTTGCAGTGAAATGAACAAGGTAACACTTTTTGAACGCTTATTTTTGAGCTTCTAGGATGAAATATAGCCCCACTTCACTTTAAGACTGAAAGAGTAGGCGACACCGCCTTACGCGCATCGTGATTTTGAGCAACTTCCGCTCGATTTTCTAGAATTTTCGCAATATTTTAAAGTCCCGGGGACTCTAAACTAACTCCTGATGGCCTTGGTTTGATGTGAAATGGACGCAGGAAAACTTTTTGAACGCTCAGTTTCGAGCTTCTGGGCCGAAATACAACCGTACTTCACTTTAAGACTGACATAGTAAGTAGCCGACACCTCCTTACGAGCATCGTGATTTAGACCCAGTTCAGCTCGATTTCCCGGAACTTGGGGGATATTTTCCAGTCCGGGGGACGTTAAGCCAACTCGTGATGGCCTTGGTTTGCAGTTAAATGCACAAAGCGCAACTTTTTAAAGGCTCACTTTCGAGCTTCTGGGCCGAAATATAGCCCTACTTTACTTTAAGACTGAAAGAGTAGCCGAGACCGTCTTACGCGGATTGTGATTTTGACCAACTTCCGTTGGATTTCCCGGAACTTCGGGGATATATTCCAGTCTCGGGGACTCTAAACTAATTGCTGATGGCCTTGGTTTGCAGTGAAATGGACACAGCACATTTTTTGAACGCTCACTTTCGAGCTTCTCGGCCGAAATATAGCCCTACTTCACTTTAAGACTGAAAGAGTAGCCGAGACCGCCTTACGCGCATCGTAATTTTGACCAACTTCGGCTCGATTTGCCGGAAGTTGGTGAATAGTTTCAATTCCCGGGGTAGCTAAACTAACTTTCGATGACCTTAGTTTCCAGTTAAATGGACACAGCAAAACTTTTTGAACGCTCACTTTCGAGCCTATGGCTTGAAATATAGCCCTACTTAACTTTAAGAGTAAAAGAGTAGCCGAGACCGCCTTACGCGCATCGTGATTTTGGGATACTTCGGCTCGATTTCCCGGAAATGGGGGGATTTTTCCAGTCCCGGAGACTCTAAACTAACTCCTGATGGCCTTTGTTTCCAGTGAAATGGACACAGGAACACTTTTTGAACGCGCACTTTCGAGCTTGCTGGCCGAAATATAGCCCTACTTCTTTTTAAGACTGAAAGAGTAGGCGGGAGCGCCTTACGCGCATTGTGATTTTGAGGATCTTCGGCTCGATCTGGCGAAACTTGGGAGATATTTTCCAGTCCCAAAGTCTCTAAACTCACTCCTGATTGTCTAAGATGTGAGTGAAATAGACGCAAAAATTTTTGAACCCTTACTTTCGAGCTTCAGGAGTTAAATCTAAGCCCACTTTACCTGAAGACTGAAAGAGTAGCCGAGACCCCCTTAAGCACATGGTAATTTTGAGTAACTTCGGGTGGATTTCCCGTAACTTGGGGGATATTTCCAGTTCCTTTGACGCTAAACTAAGTCGTGATGGCCTTGTTTTGCAGTGAAATGGACACAGCAAAACTTTTTAAACACTCAGTTTCGAGCTTCTGGGCCGAAATATTGCCCCAATTCACTTTAAGACTGAAAGAGTAGCCGGGACCGCCGTACGCGCGTCGTGATTGTGGCCAACTTCGGTTAAATTTCCTGGAACTTGGGGGATATTTTCCAGTCGCGGGGACTCTAAACTGACCCCCGACGTCCTTGGTCTGCATTGAAATGGACACAGCAAAACTTTTTGAACGCTCACTTTTCAGCTTCTGGGCCGAAATATAGCTCCACTTCACTTTAAGAGTGAAAGAGTAGCCCAGACCGCCTTACGCCCATCCTAATTTTGACCAACTTCGGCTCGATTTCCCGGAACTTGGGGGATATTTTCCAGTCCCGCGGACCCTAGAGTAACTCCTGATGGCCTTGCTCTAGAGTAAAATGGACACAGCACAACTTTTTGAACGCTCACTTTCGAGCTTCTGGGGGGAAATATTGCCCCAGTTGACTTTAAGAATGAAAGAGTAACCGGGACCGCCTTACGCGCATCGTGATTTTGACCAACTTTGGCTCGATTTCCCGGGAAATGGGGGATATTTTCCGGTACCGGGGACTCTAAACTAACTACTGATTTCCTCGGTTTGCAGTGAAATGGACACAGCACAACTTTTTGAACGCTCACTTTTGAGCTTCTGGGCCGAAGCATAGCCCTACTTCACTTTAAGACTGAAAGACTAGCCGAGACCGCCTTACGCGCATCGTGATTTTGAGCTACTTCGGCTCGATTTCCCGGAACTTGGGAGATAATTCCCAGTCCCGGGCACTCTAAACTAACTCCTGATGGCCTTGGTTTTCAGTGAAATGGATACAGCCAAACTTTTTGAACGTTCACTTTCGAGCTTCTGGGCCGAAATATAGCCCCACTTCACTTTAAGACTGAAAGAGTAGCCGGGACCGCCTTACGCGCATGGTAATTTTGTCGAACTTCGGCTTGATTTCCTGGGACTTGGTGGATATTTTCCAGTCCCCTAAGCTCTAAACTAACTCCTGAATGCCTTGGTTTTTAGTGAAATGGACACAGGTAAAAGGAGCGCACGCTCGGTTTCCAGGTTGTAGGCCGAAATATAGCCCCACTTTATTTTAAGACTGAAAGTGTACACGAAACCGCCTTAAGCGCATCGAAAGTTTTAGCCACTATGGCTCGATATGCCAAAACTTGGGGGATATTGTCCAGTCCCGGGGACTCTACCCTAACTCTTGATGGCCTTAGTTTTCAGTAAAATGGTCACAGGTAACAGGAGCGCACGCTCGGTGTCGAGCTTCTGGGCCGAAATGTAGCCCCAGTTCATTTTAAGACTGAAAGAGTAAACGAAACTGCCGTACGCCTATCGTAATTTTAAGAAAGTATGGCTCAATTTGCCGAAACTTGGAGGATAGCTTCCAGTCTCGCGGATTCTAAACTATCTCCTGGTGGACTTAGCTGTTAGTGAAATGGACACACGTAAAAGGAGAGCACGCTCGGTGTCGAGCTTGTAGAACCGAAATATAGCCCCACTTCATTTTCGGAGTAAACGAGTAGCCCAGACCGCCTTACGCGCATCGTGATTTTGAGCATCTTTGGCTCGATTTGGCGGATTTCGGGCAATATTTTCCAGTCCCGAGGAATCTATGTTAACTCCTGATGAACTTAGTTTTCAGTGATATGTACACAGGCAAAAGGAGCGCACGCTCGGTGTTGAGCTTCTCGGCCGAAATATAGCCCCACTTTATTTTAAGACTGAAAGTGTACACGAAACCGCTTTAAGCGCATCGAAAGTTTTAGCCACTATGGCTCGATATGCCAAAACTTGGGGGATATTGTCCAGTCCCGGGGACTCTACCCTAACTCTTGATGGCCTTAGTTTTCAGTAAAATGGTCACAGGTAACAGGAGCGCACGCTCGGTGTCGAGCTTCTAGGCCGAAATGTAGCCCCAGTTCATTTTAAGACTGAAGGAGTAAACGAAACTGCCGTACGCCTATCGTAATTTTAAGAAAGTATGGCTCAATTTGCCGAAACTTGGAGGATAGCTTCCAGTCTCGCGGATTCTAAACTATCTCCTGGTGGACTTAGCTGTTAGTGAAATGGACACACGTAAAAGGAGAGCACGCTCGGTGTCGAGCTTGTAGAACCGAAATATAGCCCCACTTCATTTTCGGAGTAAACGAGTAGCCCAGACCGCCTTACGCGCATCGTGATTTTGAGCATCTTTGGCTCGATTTGCCGCAATTCGGGCAATATTTTCCAGTCCCGAGGACTCTATGTTAACTCCTGATGAACTTAGTTTTCAGTGATATGTACACAGGCAAAAGGAGCGCACGCTCGGTGTTGAGCTTTTCGGCCGAAATATAGCCCCACTTTATTTTAAGACTGAAAGAGTAGCCGAGATCGCCTTACGCACATCGTGATTTTGGGCCACTTTTGCTCGATTTCCCGCAGGTTGGCGGATAATTTAAAGTCCTGGGGACGCTAAACTAACTCCCGATGACCTTGGTTTGCAGTTTAATGAACACAGCAAAACATTCTGAACGCTCACCTTCGAGCTTCAGTGCCGCAATATAGCCCTACTTAAATTTAAGACTGAAAGAATAACCGAGAGCCCGTTACGCGCATCGTAATTTTCATCAACTTCGGCGCCATTTCCTGGAACTTGGAGAATATTTTCCAGTTCCGGGGACTCTAAACTAACTGCTGATTGCCTTGGTTTGCAGTCAAATGGACACAGCAAAACTTTTTGAACCCTCACTTTGGAGCTTGTGGGCCTAAATATAGCCACACTTCACTTTAAGACTGAAACAGTAGCCGAGACCGCGTTACGCGCATCGTGATTTTGAGAAACTTCTGCTCGTTTTCCTGGAACTTGGGGAATATTTTCCAGTCCCGGGAACTCTAAACTAACTCCTGATGGCCATGGTTTGCAGTGAAATTCACACAGCACAAGTTTTTGAACGAACACTTTCGAGCTTTTAGGCCGAAATGTAGTTCCACATCACTTACGACTTAAAGAGTAGCCCAGACCGGCGTGCGCGCATCGTGATTTTGACCAATTTTGGGTCGATATTCCGGAACTTGGGGGATATTTTCCAGTCCCAGGGACTCTAAACTAACTCTTGATGGCCTTGGTTTGCAGTGAAGTGGAGACAGCAAAACTTTTTCAACGCTCACCTTCAAGCTTCTGGGCCGAAATATAGCCCACTTTACTTTAATACTAAAAAAGTAGCCGAGACCGCCTTACGCGCATCGTGATTTTGACAAACTTCGGGTGGATTTCCCGGAGCTTGGGGGATATTTTCCAGTCCCTTGGACGCTAAACTAGGTGCCGATGGCCTTGTTTTGCAGTGAAATGGACACAGCAAAGCTTTTTGAACCCTCACTTTCGAGCTTGTGGGCCGAAATATAGCCATACTTCACTTTAAGACCGAAACAGTAGCCGAGACCACGTTTCGCGCATCGTGATTTTGATCAACTTCGGCTCGATTTCCCGGAACTTGCGAAATATTTTCCAGCCCCGGGGACTTTAAACTAACTCGTGCTAGTCTTGGCTTGCAGTGAAACGGAAACAGAAAAAGTTTTTGAACGCATACTTTCGAGCTTCTGGACCGAAATAGAACCCCACTTCACTTGAAGACTGAAAGAGTAGCCGAGACCGCCTTACGTGCATCGTGATTTTGAGCAATTTGGGCTCGATTTGCCGGAACTAAGGGGATATATTCCAGTTCTGAGGACTCTAAACTACTTCCTGATGGCCTTGGTTTGCAGTAAAATGGAGCCAGCAAAACTTTTTAAACGCTCAATTTCGAGCGTCTGGGCCAAAATATAGCCCCCCATTACTTTAACACTGAAAGAGTAGCCGAGACCGCCTTACGTGCATTCCGATTTTGACAAACATCGGGTTGATTTCCCGGAACTTGGGGGATATTTTCCAGTCCCGGGGACTCTCAACTAACTCCTACTTGTCTTGGTTTGCAGTGAAATGGACACAGCGAAAGTTTTTGAACGCTCACTCTCGAGCTTCTGGGCCGAAATAGAGCCCCATTTTACTTTAAGACTGAAAGAGTAGGCGAGACCGTCTTGAGCGAATCGTGATTTTGAGCAATTTCGCGTTTATTTCCCGAAACTTGGGGAATATATTCCAGTCAAAGGGACTCTACAGTAACTCCTGATGGCCTTGGTTTTCAGTGAAATGGACAGAGCACAACTTTGGAGCTTCTGGGCAGAAATATAGCCCCACTTTACTTTAAGACTGAAAGAGTAGATGAGACCGCCCTACGCGCAGGGTAATTTTGACGAACTTCGAATGGATTTCCCGGAACTTGGGGGATATTTTGCAGTCCCTTGGACGCTATACTAAGTCCTGATGGCCTTGTTTTGAAGTGAAATGGACACAACAAAACTTTTTGAACCTTCACTTTCTAGCTTGTGGGCCGAAATATAGCCACACTTCACTTTAGGACTGACACAGCAGCCGAGACCACGTTACGCGCATCATGAATTTGATCAACTTCGGCTCGATTTCCCGGGACTTGGGGGATATTGTCCAGTCCCGGAAACTCTAAACTAACTTCTGATGGCCTTGGTTTGCACTGAAAGTGACAGAGCAAAACATTTTAAACACTCACTTTCGAGCTTCTGGGCCGAAATATAGCCCCACTTCACTTTAAGACTGAAAGAGTAGCCGAGACCACCTTACGCACATCGTGATTTTGACCAACTTCGGCTCGATTTACCGGAACTTGGGGAATATTTTCCAGTCCCCAGGACTCTTAAGTAACCCCTGATGGCCTAGGTTTGCATTGAAATGGATACAGCAAAACTTTTTAAACGCTCACTTTTGAGCTTCTGGGCCGAAATATAGCCCCACTTTACTTTAAGACTGAAAGAGTAGCCGAGACCGTCTTACGCGCATCGAGATTTTGACCAACGTCTTCTCGATTTTCCGGAACTTGGGAAATACATTCCACTACCGGGGACTCTAAACTAGCTACTGATAGCCTTGGTTTGTAGTGAAATACACACAGTAATTTTTTTTGAGCTTTGAGCTTGTGAGCCGAAATAGAGCCCCACTTCACTTTAAGACTGACGGAGTAGCCGACACCGCCTTAAGCGCACCGTGATTTTGATCAACTTCAGCTCGATTTGCCGGACCTTGGGGGATATTTTCCAGTCCCGGGGACTCTAAACTAACTCCTGATTGACTTGGTTTTCAGTGAAATAGACACAGCGAAACATTTTGAACGCTCACTCTCGAGCTTCTTGACCGAAATATAGCCCCACTTTACTTTAAGACTGAAAGAGTAGCCGAGACCGTCCTGCGCAAATCGTGATTTTGACCAACTTCGGGTCGGTTTCCCGGAACTTGGGGGATATATTCCATTTCTGCGGGCTCTAAACTAACTCCTGAATGCCTTGGTCTTCAGTGAAATGGACAAAGGAAAGCTTTTTGAACACTCTCTTTGTAGCTTCTGGGCCGAAATAGAATCCCACTTCACTTTCAGACTGAAATAGTAGCCGAGACCGCCTCACGCGCATCGTGAGTTAGGCCAAGTTCAGCTCGATTTCACGCAACTTTTGGGATATTTTCCAGTCCGGATGACTCTAAACTAACTCCGGATGGCCTTGGTTTGCACTGAAATGCGCACAGCATAAATTTTTGAACGCCCACTTTGGAGCTTCTGGGCCGAAATATAGCCCCACTTCACTTTAAGACTGAAAGAGAAGCGGAGATCGCCTTATGCGCATCGTGATTTTGACCATTTTCGGATCGATTTCTCGGAACTTGGGGGATATTTTCCAGTCCCGGGGACTCTAAACTAACTCCTGATCGCCTTGCTTTGCATTGAAATGGACAGAGCAAAACTTTTTGAACGCTCACTTTCGAGCTTGTGGGCCGAAATATAGCCACACTTTACTTTAAGACTGAAACAGTAGCCGAGACCGCATTTTGCGCATCGTGGTTTTGATCAACTTGGGCTTGCTTTCCCGGAACTTGGGGGATATTTTCCAGTCCCGGGGACTCTAAACTAACTCCTGATGGTCTCGGCTTGCATTGAAATGGACACAGCACAATTTTTTGAACGCACACTTTCCAGATTCTGGGCCGAAATATAGCCCCACTTCACTTAAGACTGAAAGAGTAGCCAGACCGCCTTGCTCGCATCGTTAGTTTAACAAACTTTCGGTCGATATTCCGGAACTTGAGGGATATTTTCCAGTCCCAGGAACTCTAAACTAACTCCTCATGGCCTTGTTTTGCAGTGATATGGACACAGGAAAACTTTTTGAACGCTCACCTTCGAGCTTGCTGGCCGAAATAAAGCCCCACTTTACTTTAAGACTTAAAGAGTAACCAAGAGCACCTTACGCGCATTGTGATTTTGACAAACTTCGGGTGGATCTCCCGGAACTTGGGGAACATTTTCCAGTCCCTTGCACGCTAAACTAAGTCCTGATTCCCTTGTTTTGCAGTGAAATGGACACAGTTAAACTTTTTGAACGCTCACCTTCGAGCTTGTGGGCCGAAATATAGCCACACTTTACTTTAAGACTGAAACAGTAGCCGAGACCGCATTTCGCGCATCGTGATTTTGATCCACTTCGGCCCGCTTTCCCGGAACTTGGGGAATATTTTCCAGTCCCGGGGACTCTAAACTAACTTTTGCTAGCTTTGGTTTGCAGTGAAATGCACACAGCAAAACTTTTTGAACGCTCACTTTTGAGCTTCTGGACAGAAATATAGCCCCACTTGACTTTAAGACTGAAAGGCTAGCCGAGACCGCTTTGGGAGCATCGTGATTTTGACCAACTTCAGCTCGACTTACCGGAACTTGGGGAATATTTTCCAGTCCCAGGGACGCTAAACTAACTCGTGATGGCCTTGTTTTTCAGTCAAAGAACACAGCAAAACTTTTTGAACGCGCACTTTCGTGCTTCTGGGCCGAAATATAGCCCCACTTCACTTTAAGACTGAAACAGTAGCCGATACCGCATTTCGCGCATCGTGATTTTGATCAACTTCGGTTCGATTCCCCGGAACTTGGGCAATCTTTTTAAGTCCCGCGGACTCTAAACTAATCCCTGATGGCCTTGGTTTCCAGTGAAATGCACAGAGCAAAACTTTTTGAACGCTCACTTTTTGGCTTCTGGCCCGAAATATAGCCCCACTTCACTTTAAGACAGAAAGAGTAGCCGGGACCACTTTAGGGGCATCGTGATTTTGACCAACCTTGGCTCAATTTCCCGGACCTTGGGGCATATTTTCTTGTCCCGGGGACGCTAAACTAACTCCTGATGGCCTTGGTTTGCAGTTAAATGAACACAGCAAAACTTTTTGAACGCTCACTTTCGGGCTTCTCGCCCGAAATATAGCTCCACTTCATTCTAAGGCTGAAAGAGTAGCCGACACTACCTTACGCAAATCGTGATTTTGACCAACTTCGGCTCCATTTCCCGGAAGTTGGGGGATATTTTCCAGTCCCGGGGACTCTAAACTAGCTCTTGATGGCCTTGGTTTGCAGTCAAATAAACACAGGGAAACTTTTTGAACGCTCACTTTCAAGCTCCTGGCCAGCAATAAAGCCTCACTTCACTTTAAGACTGAAACAGTAAGCGAGACCGCCTAACGCGCACCGTGATTTTGACCAACTTCGGCTAAATTTCCCTGAACTTGGGGTGATATTTTCCAGTCTCGAAGACTCTTAAGTAATCCCTGATGGCCTTGTTTCCATTGGAATGGATACAGCAAAACTTTTTGAAGCTCACTTTTGAGCTTCTGGGCCGAAATATAGCCCCACTTCACTTTAAGACTGAAAGACTAGCCAAGACCGTCTTGCGCGCATCGTGATTTTGACCAACGTCTTCTCGATTCTCCGGAACTTGGGAAATATATTGCAGTCCCGGGGACTCTAAACTAACTCCTGATAGCCTTGGTTTGCAGTGAAATGGACACAGCAAATTTTTTGCAGCACTCACTTTGGAGCTTCTGGGCCGAAATAGAGCCCCACTTCACTTTAAGACTGAAAGAGTAGCCGAGGCCGCCTTAGGCGCATCGTGATTTTGACCAACTTCGGCTTGAGTTGCCAGAACTTAAAAGATATTTTCCACTCCCGGGGACTCTAAACTAACTCATGATGGCCTTGGTTTTTAGTGAAATTGAGACAGACAAACTTTTTGAACGCTCACTTTCGAACTTCTGGATCGAAATATAACCCTACTTCACCTTCAGACTCAAAGAGTAGCCGAGACCGCCTTACGCGAATCGTTATTTTGACCAACTTCGTCTCGATTTGGCGGAGCTTGGAGGATATTTTCCAGTTCCGGGGACTGTAAACTACTTCCTTAGGGCCTTGCTTTGCAGTGAAATGGGCACAGCATAACTTTTTGAAGGCTCACTTTCGAGCTTCTGGGCCAAAATATACAGCCACGTCACTTTAAGACTAAAAGAGTAGCCGAGACTGCTTTACGCGCATCGTGATTTTCACAAACCTCGGCTCGATTTCCCGGAACTTGGGAGATATTTTGACGTCCCGGAGGCTGTACACTATCTGCTGATGTGGCTTGGTTCGCGGTGAAATGGACACAGCAAAACTTTTTGAACTTTCACTTTCGAGCTTCTGGGCCGAAAGATAGCCCGAGTTCACTTTAAGAATAATAGAATAGCCGAGACCGCCTTACGCGCATCGTGATTTTGACAAAATTCAGCTCGATTTCCCCGAACTTGGGCGATATTTTCCAGTCCCGAGCAGTCTAAACTAACTCCTGATGGCCTTGGTTTGCAGTGAAATGAACACAGCAAAACTTTTTGAACTTTCACTTTCTAGCTTCTCGGCCGAAATATAGCCCCAGTTCACTTTAAGAATCAAAGAGTAGCCGAGACCGCCTTACGGGCATCGTGATTTTGACAAACTTCGGCTCGATTTCCCCGAACTTGGCCGATATTTTCCAGTCCCGAGGAGTCTAAACTAACTGCTGATGGCCTTGGTTTGCAGTGAAATGAACAAGGTAACACTTTTTGAACGCTTATTTTCGACCTTCTGGAATGAAATATAGCCCCAGTTTACTTTAAGACTGAAAGAGTAGGCGACACCGGGTTACGCGCATCGTGATTTTGAGCAACTTCCGCTCGATTTTCTAGAAATTTGGCGATATTTCCAGGTCCGGGGGACTCTAAACTAACTCCTGATGGCCTTGGTTTGATGTGAAATGGACGCAGGAAAACTTTTTGAACGCTCAGTTTCGAGCTTCTGGGCCGAAATACAACCGTACTTCACTTTAAGACTGACATAGTAAGTAGCCGACACCTCCTTACGAGCATCGTGATTTACACCCAGTTCAGCTCGATATCGCGGAACTTGGGGGATATTTTCCATTCCGGGGGACTTTAAACTAACTCCTGATGGCCTTGGTTTGCAGTTAAATGCACAAAGCGTAACTTTTTAAAGGCTCACTTTCGAGCTTCTGGGCCGAAATATAGCCCCACTTTACTTTAAGACTGAAAGAGTAGCCGAGACCGTCTTACGCGCATCGTGATTTTGACATACTTCCGTTGGATTTCCCGGAACTTCGGAGATATATTCCAGTCTCGGGGACTCTAAACTAACTGCTGATGGCCTTGGTTTGCAGTGAAATGGACACAGCACATTTTTTGAACGCTCACTTTCGAGCTGCTCGGCCGAAATATAGCCCTACTGCACTTTAAGACTGAAAGAGTAGCCGAGACCACCTTACGCGCATCGTAATTTTGACCAACTTTGGCTCGATTTACCGGAAGTTGGCGAATATTTTCAATTCCCGGGGAAGCTAAACTAAGTTCCGATGGCCTTAGTTTGCAGTTAAGTGGACACAGCAAAACTTTTTGAACGCTCACTTTCGAGCTTATGGCTCGAAATATAGCCCCACTTAACTTTAAGACTGAAAGAGTAGCCGAGACCGCCTTACGCGCATTGTGATTTTGAGGATCTTCGGCTCGATCGGGCGAAACTTGGGAGATATTTTCCAGTCCCAAAGTCTCTAAACTCACTCCTGATTGTCTAAGATGTGAGTGAAATAGACGCAAAAATTTTTGAACCCTTACCTTCGAGCTTCTGGAGTTAAATCTAAGCCCACTTTACCTTAAGACTGAAAGAGTAGCCGAGACCCCCTTAAGCGCATAGTGATTTTGACTAACTTCGGGTGGATTTCCCGGAACTTGGGGGATATTTCCAGTTCCTTTGACGCTAAACTAAGTCGTGATGGCCTTGTTTTGCAGTGAAACGGACACAGCAAAACTTTTTAAACACTCAGTTTCGAGCTTCTGGGCCGAAATATTGCCCCAATTCACTTTAAGACTTAAAGAGTAGCCGAGACCGCCGTACGCGCATCGTGATTGTGGCCAACTTCGGTTAAATTTCCCGGAACTTGGGGAATATTTTCCAGTCCCGGGGACCCTAACCTGACCCCCGACGTCCTAGGTCTGCAGTAAAATGGATACAGCAAAACTTTTTGAACGCTCACTTTTCAGCTTCTGGGCCGAAATATAGCTCCACTTCACTTTAAGAGTGAAAGAGTAGCCGAGACCGCCTTACGCCCATCCTAATTTTGACCAACTTCGGCTCGATTTCCCGGAACTTGGGGGATATTTTCCAGTCCCGCGAACTCTAAAGTAACTCCTGATGGCCTTGCTCTGGAGTGAAATGGACACAGCACAACTTTTTGAACGCTCACTTTCGAGCTTCTGGTGGGAAATATTGCCCCAGTTCACTTTAAGAATGAAAGAGTTACCGGGACCACCTTACGCGCATCGTGATTTTGACCAACTTTGGCTCGATTTCCCGGGAAATGGGGGATATTTTCCGGTACCGGGGACTCTAAACTAACTCCTGATTTCCTCGGTTTGCAGTGAAATGGACACAGCACAACTCTTTGAACGCTTACTTTTGAGCTTCTGGGCCGAAGCATAGCCCTACTTCACTTTAAGACTGAAAGACTAGCCGAGACCGCCTTACGCGCATCGTGATTTTGGGCTACTTCGGCTCGATTTCCCAGAACTTGGGAGATATTTCCCAGTGCCGGGCACTCTAAACTAACTCCTGATGGCCTTGGTTTTCAGTGAAATGGACACAGCCAAACTTTTTGAACGTTCACTTTCGAGCTTCTGGGCCGAAATATAGCCCCACTTCACTTTAAGACTGAAAGAGTAGCCGGCCCGCCCTACGCGCATGGTAATTTTGTCGAACTTCGGCTTGATTTCCTGGGACTTGGGGGATATTTTTCAGTCCCCTAAGCTCTAAACTAACTCCTGAATGCCTTGGTTTTTAGTGAAATGGACACAGGTAAAAGGAGCGCACGCTCGGTTTCCAGGTTGTAGGCCGAAATATAGCCCCACTTTATTTTAAGACTGAAAGTGTACACGAAACCCCCTTAAGCGCATCGAAAGTTTTAGCCACTATGGCTCGATATGCCAAAACTTGGGGGATATTGTCCAGTCCCGGGGACTCTACCCTAACTCTTGATGGCCTTAGTTTTAAGTAAAATGGTCACAGGTAACAGGAGGGCACGCTCGGTGTCGAGTTTCTAGGCCGAAATGTAGCCCCAGTTCATTTTAAGACTGAAAGAGTAAACGAAACTGCCGTACGCCTATCGTAATTTTAAGAAAGTATGGCTCAATTTGCCGAAACTTGGAGGATAGCTTCCAGTCTCGAGGATTCTAAACTATCTCCTGATGGACTTAGTTCCTAGTGAAATGGACACAGGTAAAAGGAGAGCACGCTCGGTGTCGAGCTTGTAGAACCGAAATATAGCCCCACTTCATTTTCGGAGTAAACGAGTAGCCGAGACCGCCTTACGCGCATCGTGATTTTGAGCAACTTTGGCTCGATTTGCCGGAATTTGGGAAATATTTTCCAGTCCCAAGGACTCTAAACTAACTCCTGATGGCCTAAGATGTCAGTGAAATGAACACAGGTAAAATTAGCGCACGCCCGGTCTCGAGCTTCTCGGTCGAAATATAGCCCCCCTTAATTTTAAGACTGAAAGAGTAGCCGAGACCGCCTAACGCGCATCGTGATTTTGGGCCACTTTTGCTCGATTTCCCGCAAGTTGGCGAATAATTTAAAGTCCCGGGGACGCTAAACTAACTCCCAATGACCTTGGTTTGCAGTTTAATGAACACAGCAAAGCATTCTCAACGCTCACCTTCGAGCTTCAGTGCCGCAATATAGCCCTACTTAAATTTAAGACTGAAAGAATAACCGAAAGCCCGCAACGCGCATCGTAATTTTCATCAACTTCGGCGTCATTTCCTGGAACTTGGAGAATATTTTCCAGTTCCGGGGACTCTGAACTAACTCCTCATTGCCTTGGTTTGCAGTGAAATGGACACAGCAAAACTTTTTGAACGCTCACTTTCGAGCTTGTGGGCCTAAATATAGCCACACTTCACTTTAAGACTGAAACAGTAGCCGAGACCGCGTTACGCGCATCGTGATTTTGAGCAACTTCTGCTCGCTTTCCTGGAACTTGGGGCCGAAATTTAGTCCCAAAACTTAGGCCGAAACTTAGGCCGAAATTTATTCCCACATCACTTACGACTTAAAGAGTAGCCGAGACCGGCGTGCGCGCATCGTGATTTTCACAAACTTCGGGTCGATATTCCGGAACTTGGGGGATATTTTCCAGTACCAGGGACTCTAAACTAACTCTTGATGGCCTTGGTTTGCAGTGAACTGCAGACAGCAAAACGTTTTCAACGCTCACCTTCAAGCTTCTGGGCCGAAATATAGCCCACTTTACTTTAATACTGAAAAAGTAGCCGAGACCACCCTACGCGCATCGTGATTTTGACAAACTTCGGGTGGATTTCCCGGAGCTTGGGGGATATTTTCCAGTCCCTTGGACGCTAAACTAGGTGCCGATGGCCTTGTTTTGCAGTGAAATGGACACAGCAAAGCTTTTTGAACCCTCACTTTCGAGCTTGTGGGTCGAAATATAGCCATACTTCACTTTAAGACTGAAACAGTAGCCGAGACCACGTTTCGCGCATCGTGATTTTGATCAACCTCGGCTCGATTTCCCGGAACTTGCGAAATATTTTCCAGTCTCGGGGAGTCTAAACTAACTCGTGCTAGTCTTGGTTTGCAGTGAAACGGAAACAGAAAAAGTTTTTGAACGCATACTTTCGAGCTTATGGAGGGAAATAGAACCCCACTTCACTTGAAGACTGAAAGAGTAGCCGAGACCGCTTTACGTGCATCGTGATTTTGAGCAACTTCGGCTCGATTTCCCGCAACTAAGGGGATATATTCCAGTTCTGAGGACTCTAAACTAAATCCTGATGGCCTTGGTTTGCAGTAAAATGGAGCCAGTAAAACTTTTTAAACGCTCAATTTCCAGCTTCTGGGCCAAAATATAGCCCCCCATTACTTTAACACTGAAAGAGTAGCCGAGACCGCCTTACGTGCATCGTGATTTTGACAAACTTCGGGTTGATTTCCCGGAACTTGGGGGATATTTTCCAGTCCCGGGGACTCTCAACTAGCTCCTGCTTGTCTTGGTTTGCAGTGAAATGGACACAGCGAAAGTTTTTGAACGCTCACTCTCGAGCTTCTGGGCCGAAATAGAGCCCCTTTTTACTTTAAGACTGAAAGAGTAGGCGAGACCGTCTTGACCGAATCGTGATTTTGACCCATTTCGCGTTTATTTCCCGAAACTTGGGGGATATATTCCAGTCAAAGGGACTCTACAGTAACTCCTGATAGCCTTGGTTTTCAGCGAAAGGGACAGAGCACAACTTTTGAGCTTCTGGGCAGAAATATAGCCCCACTTTACTGTAAGACTGAAAGAGTAGATGAGACCGCCTTACGCAGATCTTAATTTTGACGAACTTGGAATAAATTTCCGGGAACTTGGGGGATATTTTGCAGTCCCTTGGACGCTAAACTAAGTCCTGATGGCCTTGTTTTGAAGTAAAATGGACACAACAAAACTTTTTGAAAGCTCACTTTCGAGCTTGTGGGCCGAAATATAGCCACACTTCACTTTAGGACTGACACAGTAGCCGAGACCACGTTACGCGCATCATGATTTTGATCAACTTCGGCTCGATTTCCCGGGATTTGGGGTATATTGTCCAGTCCCGGAAACTCTAAACTAACTTCTGATGGCCTTGGTTTGCACTGAAAGTGACAGAGCAAAACTTTTTAAACACTCACTTTCGAGCTTCTGGGCCGAAATATAGCCCCACTTCACTTTAAGACTGAAAGAGTAGCCGAGACCACCTTACGCACATCGTGATTTTGACCAACTTCGGCTCGATTTACCGGAACTTGGAGGATATTTTCCAGCCCCGAGGACTCATAAGTAACCCCTGATGGCCTTGGTTTGCATTGAAATGGATACAGCAAAACTTTTCGAACGCTCATTTTTGAGCTTCTGGGCCGAAATATAACCCCACTTCACTTTAAGACTGAAAGAGTAGCCGAGACCGTCTTACGCGCATCGTGATTTTGACCAACGTCTTCTCGATTTTCCGGAACTTGGGAAATACTTTCCACTCCTGGGGACTTTAACCTAACTACTGATAGCCTTGGTTTGCAGTGAAATAGACACAGCAATTTTTTTTGAGCTTTGAGCTTGTGGGCCGAAATAGAGCCCCACTTCACTTTAAGAATGACGGAGTAGCCGACACCGCCTTAAGCGCACCGTGATTTTGACCAACTTCGGCTCGATTTGCCGGACCTTGGGGGATATTTTCCAGTCCCGGGGACTCTAAACTAACTCCTGATTGTCCTAGTTTTCAGTGAAATGCACACAGCGAAACTTTTTGAACGCTCACTCTCGAGCTTCTGGACCGAAATATAGCCCCACTTCACTTTAAGACTGAAAGAGTAGCCGAGACCGTCTTGCGCAAATCGTGATTTTGACCAACTTCGGGTCGGTTTCCCGGAACTTGGGGGATATATTCCATTTCCGCGGACTCTAAACTAACTCCTGATGGCCTTGGTTTTCAGTGAAATGGACAAAGGAAAGCTTTTTGAACACTCTCTTTGTAGCTTCTGGGCCGAAATAGAATGCCACTTCATTTTCAGACTGATATAGTAGCCGAGACCGCCTCACGCGCATCGTGAGGTAAACCAAGTTCAGCTCGATTTCACGCAACTTTTCGGATATTTTCCAGTCCGGGGGACTCTAAACTAACTCCGGATGGCCTTGGTTTGCACTGAAATGCGCACAGCATAAATTTTTGAACGCCCACTTTGGAGCTTCTGGGCCGAAATATAGCCCCACCTCACTTTAAGACTGAAAGAGTAGCCGAGATCGCCTTACGCGCATCGTGATTTTGACCATTTTCGGATCGATTTCTCGGAACTTGGGGGATATTTTCCAGTACCGAGGACTCTAAACTAACTCCTGATGGCCTTGCTTTCCATTGCAATGGAAAAAGGAAAACTTTTTGAACGCTCACTTTCGAGCTTGTGGGCCGAAGTATAGCCACACTTTACTTTAAGACTGAAACAGTAGCCGAGACCGCATTTCGCGCATCGTGATTTTGATCAACTTCGGCTCGCTTTCCCGGAACTTGGGCAATATTTTCCCTTCCCAGGAACCCTAAACTAACTTTTGATAGCTTTGGCTTGCAGTGAAATGCACACAGCAAAACTTTTTGAACGCTCACTTTCGAGCTTCTCGACAGAAATATAGCCCCACTTCACTTTAAGACTGAAAGGGTAGCCGAAACCGCTTTGGGAGCATCCTGATTTTGACCAACTTTAGCTCGATATTCCGGAACTTGGGGCATATTATCTTCTCCCGGGGACGCTAAACTAACTCCTGATGGCCTTGGTTTGCAGTGAAATGAACACAGCAAAACTTTTTGAACGCTCACTTTCGGGCTTCTTGCCCGAAATATAGCCCCACTTCACTCTAAGACTGAAAGAGTAGCCGACACTACCTTACGCAAATCGTGATTTTGACCAACTTCGGCTCGATTTCCCGGAAGTTGGGGGATATTTTCCAGTCCCGGGGACTCTAAACTAGCTCCTGATGGCTTTGGTTTGCAGTCAAATAAGCACAGGGAAACCTTTTGAACGCTCACTTTCAAGCTCTTGGGCAGGAATAAAGCCTCACTTCACTTTAAGACTGAAACAGTAAGCGAGACCGCCTAACGCGCACCGTGATTTTGACCAACTTCGGCTAAATTTCCCTGAACTTGGGGGGATATTTTCCAGTCCCGAAGACTCTTAAGTAACCCCTGATCGCCTTTGTTTGCATTGAAATGGATACACTTTTTGAAACTCACTTTTGAGTTTCTGGGCCGAAATATAGCCCCACTTCACTTTAAGACTGAAAGACTAGCCAAGATCGTCTTGCGCGCATCGTGATTTTGACCAACGTCTTCTCGATTTTCCGGAACTTGGGAAATATATTGCAGTCCCGGGGACTCAAAACTTACTCCTGATAGCCTTGGTTTGCAGTGAAATGGACACAGCAAATTTTTTGCAGCGCTCACTTTGGAGCTTCTGGGCCGAAATAGAGCCCCACTTCACTTTAAGACTGAAAGAGTAGCCGAGGCCGCCTTAGGCGCATCGTGATTTTGACCAACTTCGGCTTGAGTTGCCAGAACTTAAAAGATATTTTCCAGTCCCGGGGACTCGAAACTAACTCATGACGGCCTTGGTTTTCAGTGAAATTGAAAGAGGAAAACTTCTTGAACGCTCACTTTCGAACTTCTGGACCGAAATATAACCCTACTTCACCTTCAGACTCAAAGAGTAGCCGAGACCGCCTTACGCGAATCGTTATTTTGACCATTTTCGTCTCGATTTGGCGGAACTTGGAGGATATTTTCCAGTTCCGGGGACTGTAAACTACTTCCTGAGGGCCTTGCTTTGCAGTGAAATGGGCACAGCATAACTTTTTGAACGCTCACTTTCGAGCTTCTGGGCCAAAATATACAGCCACGTGACTTTAAGACTAAAAGAGTAGCCGAGACTGCTTTACGCGCATCGTGATTTTCACAAACTTCGGCTCGATTTCCCGGAACTTGGGGGATATTTTGACGTCCCGGAGACTGTAAACTATCTCCTGATGTGGCTTGGTTCGCGGTGAAATGGACACAGCAAAACTTTTTGAACTTTCACTTTCGAGCTTCTGGGCCGAAATATAGCCCGACTTCACTTTAAGAATGAAAGAATAGCCGAGACCGCCTTACGCGCATCGTGATTTTGACCAACTTTAGCTCGATTTCCCAGGAAATGGGTAACATTTTCCGGTACCGGCGACTCTAAAGTAACTCCTGATTGCCTTGGTTTGCATTGAAATGGAGAGAGCAAAACTTTTTCAACGCTCCCCTTCGGGCTTCTGAGCCGAAATATAGCCCCACTTCAGTTTAAGACTGAAAGAGTAGCCGAGACCGTCTTAGACGCATCGTGATTTTGACCAACTTCGGCTCGATTTCCCGAAACTTCGGTGATATATTCAAGTTCCAAGGACTCTAAACTAACCCCTGATGGCCTTGGTCTGCAGTGAAATGGACACAGCAAATTTTTTTGAACGCTTACTTTCGAAATTCTGGGCCGAAATATAGCCCCACTTCACTTTAAGACTGAAATAGTAGCCGAGACCGTCTTAGACGCATCGTGATTTTGACCAACTTCGGCTTGAGTTGCCAGCACTTAAGGGATACTTTTTAGTCCCGCGGACTCTAAACTAACTCATGATGGCCTTGGTTTTCAGTTAAATAGAGAGAGCAACACTTTTTGAACGCTAACTTTCGAGCTTCTGGGCCGAAATATACAGCCACGTCACTTTAAGACTAAAAGAGTAGCCGAGACTGCTCTACGCGCATCGTGATGTTGACAAACTTCGGCTCGATTTCCCGCGACTTGGGGGATATTTTAATGTCCCGCACACTGTAAACAATCTGCTGATGTGGCTTGGTTTGCGGTGAAATGGACACAGCAAAACTTTTTGAACTTTCACTTTCGAGCTTCTGGGCCGAAATATAGCCCCAGTTCACTTTAAGAATCAAAGAGTAGCCGAGACCGCCTTACGCGCATCGTGATTTTGACAAAATTCGGCTCGATTTCCCCGAACTTGGGCGATATTTTCCAGTCCCGAGCAGTCTAAACTAACTCCTGATGGCCTTGGTTTGCAGTGAAACGAACACAGCAAAACGTTTTGAACTTTCACTTTCTAGCTTCTCGGCCGAAATATAGCCCCAGTTCACTTTAAGAATCAAAGAGTAGCCGAGACCACCTTACGCACATCGTGATTTTGACAAAATTCGGCTCGATTTCCCCGAACTTGGGCGATGTTTTCCAGTCCCGAGCAGTCTAAACTAACTCCTGATGGCCTTGGTTTGATGTGAAATGGACGGAGTAAAACTTTTTGAACGTTCAGTTTCGAGCTTCTGGGCCGAAATACAACCGTACTTCACTTTAAGACTGAAATAGTAGCCGAGACCTCCTTACGAGCATCGTGATTTTGACCCAGTTCAGCTCGATTTCCCGGAACTTGGGGGATATTTTCCAGTCCGGGGGACTTTAAACTAACTCCTGATGGCCTTGGTTTGCAGTTAAATGCACAAAGCGTAACTTTTTAAAGGCTCACTTTCGAGCTTCTGGGCCGAAATATAGCCCCACTTTACTTTAAGACTGAAAGAGTAGCCGAGACCGTCTTACGCGCATCGTGATTTTGACATACTTCCGTTGGATTTCCCGGAACTTCTGGGATATATTCCAGTCCCGGGGACTCTAAACTAACTGCTGATGGCCTTGATTTGCAGTGACATAGACACAGCACATTTTTTTGAACGCTCACTTTCGAGCTTCTCGGCCGAAATATAGCCCTACTTCACTTTAAGACTGAAAGAGTAGCCGAGACCGCCTTACGCGCATCGTAATTTTGACCAACTTCGGCTCGATTTGCCGGAAGTTGGCGAATATTTTCAATTCCCGGGGAAGTTAAACTAACTTCCGAAGGCCTTAGTTTGCAGTTAAGTGGACACAGCAAAACTTTTTGAACGCTCACTTTCGAGCTTATGGCTCGAAATATAGCCCCACTTAACTTTAAGACTGAAAGAGTAACCCAGACCGCCTTACGCGCATCGTGATTTTGGGATACTTCGGCTCGATTTCCCGGAAATAGGGGGATTTTTTCCAGTCCCGGAGACTCTAAACTAACTCCTGATGGCCTTGGTTTCCAGTGAAATGGACACAGGAACACTTTCTGAACGCGCACTTTCGAGCTTGCTGGCCGAAATATAGCCCTACTTCTTTTTAAGACTGAAAGAGTAGGCGGGAGCACCTTACGCGCATTGTGATTTTGACGATCTTCGGCTCGATCTGGCGAAACTTGGGAGATATTTTCCAGTCCCAAAGTCTCTAAACTCACTCCTGATTGTCTAAGACGTGAGTGAAATAGACACAAAAAATTTTTGAACCCTTACTTTCGAGCTTCTGGAGTTAAATCTAAGCCCACTTTTCCTTAAGACTGAAAGAGTAGCCGAGACCCCCTTAAGCGCATGGTGATTTTGAGTAACTTCGGGTGGATTTCCCGTAACTTGGGGCATATTTCCAGTTCCTTTGACGCTAAACTAACTCGTGATGGCCTTGTTTTGCAGTGAAATGGACACCGCAAAGCTTTTTAAACACTCAGTTTCGAGCTTCTGGGCCGAAATATTGCCCCAATTCACTTTAAGACTTAAAGAGTAGCCGAGACCGCCGTACGCGCGTCGTGATTTTGACCAACTTCGGTTAAATTTCCCGGAACTTGGGGGATATTTTCCAGTCCCGGGGACTCTAAACTGACCCCCGACGTCCTAGGTCTGCAGTAAGATGGACACAGCAAAACTTTTTGAACGCTCACTTTTCAGCTTCTGGGCCGAAATATAGCTCCACTTCACTTTAAGAGTGAAAGAGTAGGCGAGACCGCCTCACGCCCATCCTAATTTTGACCAACTTCGGCTCGATTTCCCGGAACTTGGGGGATATTTTCCAGTCCCGCGAACTCTAAAGTAACTCCTGATGGCCTTGCTCTGGAGTGAAATGGACACAGCACGACTTTTTGAACGGTCACTTTCGAGCTTCTGGGGGGAAATATTGCCCCAGTTGACTTTAAGAATGAAAGAGTAACCGGGACCGCCTTCCGCGCATCGTGATTTTGACCAACTTTGGCTCGATTTCCCGGGAAATGGGGGATATTTTCCGGTACCGGGGACTCTAAACTAACTCCTGATTTCCTCGGTTTGCAGTGAAATGGACACAGCACAACTTTTTGAACGCTCACTTTTGAGCTTCTGGGCCGAAGCATAGCCCTACTTCACTTTAAGACTGAAAGACTAGCCGAGACCGCCTTACGCTCATCGTGGTTTTGAGCTACTTCGCCTCGATTTCCCAGAACTTGGGAGATATTTCCCAGTCCCGGGCACTCTAAACTAACTCCTGATGGCCTTGGTTTTCAGTGAAACGGACAAAGCCAAACTTTTTGAACGTTCACTTTCGAGCTTCTGGGCCGAAATATAGCCCCACTTCACTTTAAGACTGAAAGAGTAGCCGGGACCGCCTTACGCGCATGGTAATTTTGTCGAACTTCGGCTTGATTTCCTGGGACTTGCGGGATGTTTTCCAGTCCCGGAAGCTCTAAACTAACTCCTGAATGCCTTGGTTTTTAGTGAAATAGACACAAGTAAAAGGAGCGCACGCTCGGTTTCCAGGTTGTAGGCCGAAATATAGCCCCACTTTATTTTAAGACTGAAAGTGTACACGAAACCGCCTTAAGCGCATCGAAAGTTTTAGCCACTATGGCTCGATATGCCAAAACTTGGGGGATATTGTCCAGTCCCGGGGACTCTACCCTAACTCTTGATGGCCTTAGTTTTCAGTAAAATGGTCACAGGTAACAGGAGCGCACGCTCGGTGTCGAGCTTCTAGGCCGAAATGTAGCCCCAGTTCATTTTAAGACTGAAAGAGTAAACGAAACTGCCGTACGCCTATCGTAATTTTAAGAAAGTATGGCTCAATTTGCCGAAACTTGGAGGATAGCTTCCAGTCTCGAGGATTCTAAACTATCTCCTGATGGACTTAGTTCTTAGTGAAATGGACACACGTAAAAGGAGAGCACGCTCGGTGTCGAGCTTGTAGAACCGAAATATAGCCCCACTTCATTTTCGGAGTAAACGAGTAGCCGAGACCGCCTTACGCGCATCGTGATTTTGAGCATCTTTGGCTCGATTTGCCGGAATTCGGGCAATATTTTCCAGTCCCGAGGACTCTATGTTAACTCCTGATGAACTTAGTTTTCAGTGATATGTACACAGGCAAAGGGAGCGCACGCTCGGTGTTGAGCTTCTCGGCCGAAATATAGCCCCACTTCATTTTAAGACTGAAAGAGTAGCCGAGACCGCCTTACGCGCATCGTGATTTTGAGCAACTTTGGCTCGATCTGCCAGAATTTGGGAAATATTTTCCAGTCCCAAGGACTCTAAACTAACTCCTGATGGCCTAAGATGTCAGTGAAATGGACACAGGTAAAATTAGCGCACGCCCGGTCTCGAGCTTCTCGGTCGAAATATAGCCCCCCTTAATTTTAAGACTGAAAGAGTAGCCGAGACCGCCTTACGCGCATCGTGATTTTGGGCCACTTTTGCTCGATTTCCCGCAAGTTGGCGAATAATTTAAAGTCCCGGGGACGCTAAACTAACTCCCGATGACCTTGGTTTGCAGTTTAATGAACACAGCAAAACATTCTGAACGCTCACCTTCGAGCTTCAGTGCCGCAATATAGCCCTACTTAAATTTAAGACTGAAAGAATAACCGAGAGCCCGTTACGCGCATCGTAATTTTCATCAACTTCGGCGCCATTTCCTCGAACTTGCAGAATATTTTCCAGTTCCGGGGACTCTAAACTAACTCCTGATTGCCTTGGTTTGCAGTGAAATGGACACAGCAAAACTTTATGAACGCTCACTTTCGAGCTTGTGGGCCTAAATATAGCCACACTTCACTTTAAGACTGAAACAGTAGCCTAGACCACGTTACGAGCATCATGAATTTGATCAACTTCGGCTCGATTTTCCGGGACTTGGGGGATATTCTCCACTCCCGACGACTCTAAACTAACTCCTGATTGCCTTGGTTTGCAGTGAAATGGACACAGCAAAACTTTATGAACGCTCACTTTCGAACTTGTGGGCCTAAATATAGCCACACTTCACTTTAAGACTGAAACAGTAGCCGAGACCGCGTTACGCGCATCGTGATTTTGAGCAACTTCTGCTCGCTTTCCTGGAACTTGGGGAATCTTTTCCAGTCCCAGGGACTCTAAACTAACTCCTGATGGCCATGGTTTGCAGTGAAATTCACACAGCACAAGTTTTTGAACGAACACTTTCGAGCTTTTAGGCCGAAATATAGTCCCACATCACTTACGACTTAAAGAGTAGCCGAGACCGGCGTGCGCGAATCGTGATTTTCACCAACTTCGGGTCGATATTCCGGAACTTGGGGGATATTTTCCAGTCCCAGGGACTCTAAACTAACTCTTGATGGCCTTGGTTTGCAGTGAAATGGAGACAGCAAAACTTTTTCAACGCTCACCTGCAAGCTTCTGGGCCGAAATATAGCCCACTTTACTTTAATACTGAAAAAGTAGCCGAGACCGCCTTACGCGCATCGTGATTTTGACAAACTTCGGGTGGATTTCCCGGAGCTTGGGGGATATTTTCCAGTCCCTTGGACGCTAAACTAGGTGCCGATGGCCTTGTTTTGCAGTGAAATGGACACAGCAAAGCTTTTTGAATCCTCACTTTCGAGCTTGTGGGCCGAAATATAGCCATACTTCACTTTAAGACTGAAACAGTAGCCGAGACCACGTTTCGCGCATCGTGATGTTGATCAACTTCGGCTCGATTTCGCGGAACTTGCGAAATATTTTCCAGTCCCGGGGACTCTAAAGTAACTCGTGCTGGTCTTGGTTTGCAGTGAAACGGAAACAGAAAAAGTTTTTGAACGCATACTTTCGAGCTTCTGGACCGAAATAGAACCCCACTTCAATTGAAGACTGAAAGAGTAGCCGAGACCGCCTTACGTCAATGGTGATTTTGAGCAACTTCGGCATGATTTGCCGGAACTAAGGGGATATATTCCAGTTCTGAGGACTCTAAACTAATTCCCGATGGCCTTGGTTTGCAGTAAAATGGAGTCAGCAAAACTTTTTGAACGCTCAATTTCGAGCTTCTGGGCCAAAATATAGCCCCCCATTACTTTAACATTGAAAGAGTAGCCGAGACCGCCTTACGTGCATCGTGATTTTGACAAACTTCGGGTTGATTTCCCGGAACTTGGGGGTTATTTTCCAGTCCCGGGGACTCTCAACTAACTCCTACTTGTCTTGGTTTGCAGTGAAATGGACACAGCGAAAGTTTTTGAACGCTCACTCTCGAGCTTCTGGGCCGAAATAGAGCCCCATTTTACTTTAAGACTGAAAGAGTAGGCGAGACCGTCTTGAGCGAATCGTGATTTTGAGCAATTTCGCGTTTATTTCCCGAAACTTGGGGGATATATTCCAGTCAAAGGGACTCTACAGTAACTCCTGATGGCCTTGGTTCTCAATGAAATAGACAGAGCATAACTTTGGAGCTTCTGGGCAGAAATATAGCCAGACTTTACTTTAAGACTGAAAGAGTAGATGAGACCGCCTTACGCGCATCGTAATTTTGACGAACTTCGAATGGATTTCCCGGAACTTGGGGGATATTTTGCAGTCCCTTGGACGCTAAACTAAGTCCTGATGGCCTTGTTTTGAAGTAAAATGGACACAACAAAACTTTTTGAACGCTCACTTTCGAGCTTGTGGGCCGAAATATAGCCACACTTCACTTTAAGAATGAAAGAGTAGCCGAGACCGTCTTACGCGCATCGTAATTTTGACCAACGTCTTCTCGATTTTCCGGAACTTGGGAAATACATTCCACTCCCGGGGACTCTAAACTAACTACTGATAGCCTTGGTTTGCAGTGAAATAGACACAGTAATTTTTTTTGAGCTTTGAGCTTGTGAGCCGAAATAGAGCCCCACTTCACTTTAAGACTGAAGGAGTAGCCGACACCGCCTTAAGCGCACCGTGATTTTGACCAACTTCGGCTCGATTTGCCGGAACTTGGGGAATATTTTCCAGTCCCGGGGACTCTAAACTAACGCCTGATTGTCTTGGTTTTTAGTGAAATGGACAGAGCGAAACTTTTTGAACGCTCACTCTCGAGCTTCTGGAGCGAAATATAGCCCCACTTTACTTTAAGACTGAAAGAGTAGCCGAGACCGTCTTGCGCAAATCGTGATTTTGACCAACTTCGGGTCGGTTTCCCGGAACTTGGGGGATATATTCCATTTCCGCGGGCTGTAAACTAACTCCTGATGGCCTTGGTTTTCAGTGAAATGGACAAAGGAAAGCTTTTTGAACACTCTCTTTGTAGCTTCTGGGCCGAAATAGAATCCCACTTCACTTTCAGACTGAAATAGTAGCCGAGACCGCCTCATGCGCATCGTGAGTTAGACCAAGTTCAGCTCGATTTCACGACACTTTTGGGATATTTTCCAGTCCGGGGGACTCTAAACTAACTCCGGATGGCCTTGGTTTGCACTGAAATGCGCACAGCATAAATTTTTGAACGCCCACTTTGGAGCTTCTGGATCGAAATATAGCCCCACTTCACTTTAAGACTGAAAGAGTAGCCGAGATCGCCTTACGCGCATCGTGATTTTGACCATTTTCGGATCGATTTCTCGGAACTTGGGGGATATTTTCCAGTCCCGGGGACTCTAAACTAACTCCTGATCGCCTTGCTTTGCATTGAAATGGACAGAGCAAAACTTTTTGAAAGCTCACTTTCGAGCTTGTGGGCCGAAATATAGCCACACTTTACTTGAAGACTGAAACAGTAGCCGAGACCGCATTTCGCGCATCGTGATTTTGATCAACTTCGGCTCGCTTTCCCGGAACTTGGGGAATATTTTCCAGTCCCGGGGACACTAAACTAAGTCTTGATAGCCTTGTTTTGAAGTGAAATGGACACAGCAAAACTTTTTGAACGCTCACTTTCTAGCTTGTGGGCCGAAATATAGGCACACTTGACTTTAAGACTGAAACAGTAGCCGAGACCACGTTACGCGCATCATGAATTTGATCAACTTCGGCTCAAATTCCCGGGACTTGGCGGATATGTTCCAGTCCCGGGGACTCTAAACTAACTCGTGATGGCCTTGGTTTGCATTGAAATGGACACAGCACAATTTTTTGAATGCACACTTTCGAGATTCTGGGCCGAAATATAGCGCCACTTCACTTAAGACTGAAAGAGTAGCCGAGACCGCCTTGCTCGCATCGTGAGTTTGACAAACTTCCGGTCGATATTCCGGAACTTGGGGGATATTTTCCAGTCGCAGGAGCTCTAAACTAACTCCTCATGGCCTTGGTTTGCAGTGAAATGGACAGAGCAAAACTTTTTGAACGCTCACCTTCGAGCTTCCTGGCCGAAATAAAGCCCCACTTTACTTTAAGACTTAAAGAGTAACCGAGACCACCTTACGCGCATTGTGATTTTGACAAACGTCGGGTGGATCTCCCGGAACTTGGGAAATACTTTCCAGTCCCTTGGACGCTAAACTAAGTCCTGATGGCCTTGTTTTGCAGTGAAATGGACACAGCAAAACTTTTTGAACGCTCAGTTTCGAGCTTGTGGGCCGAAATATAGCCACACTTCACTTTAAGACTGAAACAGTAGCCGAGACCGCATTTCGCGCATCGTGACTTTGATCAACTTCGGCTCGCTTTCCCAGACCTTGGGGCATATTTTCTTGTCCCGGGGACGCTAAACTAACTCCTGATGGCTTTGGTTTGTAGTGAAATGAACACAGCAAAACTTTTTGATCGCTCACTTTCGGGCTTCTCGCCCGAAATATAGCCCCACTTCACTCTAAGACTGAAAGAGTAGCCGACACTACCTTACGCAAATCGTGATTTTGACCAACTTCGACTCGATTTCCCGGACCTTGGGGCATATTTTCTTGTCCCGGGGACCCTAAACTAACTCCTGATGGCTTTGGTTTGCAGTGAAATGAACACAGCAAAACTTTTTGATCGCTCACTTTCGGGCTTCTCGCCCGAAATATAGCCCCACTTCACTCTAAGACTGAAAGAGTAGCCGACACTACCTTACGCAAATCGTGATTTTGACCAACTTCGACTCGATTTCCCGGAAGTTAAGGGGATATTTTCCAGTCCCGGGGACTCTAAACTAGCTCCTGATGGCTTTGGTTTGGAGTCAAATAAACACAGCGAAACTTTTTGAACGCTCACTTTCAAGCTCCTGGCCAGGAATAAAGCCTCGCTTCACTTTAAGACTGAAACAGTAAGCGAGACCGCCTAACGCGCACCGTGATTTTGACCAACTTCGGCTTGAGTTGCCAGAACTTAAAAGATATTTTCCACTCCCGGGGACTCTAAACTAACTCATGATGGCCTTGGTTTTCAGTGAAATTTAGAGAGGAAAACTTTTTGAACGCTTACTTTCGAGCTTCTGGACCAAAATATAACCCTACTTCACTTTAAGACTGAAAGACTAGCCAAGACCGTCTTGCGCGCATCGTGATTTTGACCAACGTCTTCTCGATTTTCCGGAACTTGGGAAATATATTGCAGTCCCGAGGACTCTAAACTACCTCCTGATGGCCTTGGTTTGCAGTGAAATGGACACAGCAAATTTTTCGCAGCGCTCACTTTGGAGCTTCTGGGGCGAAATAGAGCCCCACTTCACTTTGAGACTGACAGAGTAGCCGAGGCCGCCTTAGGCGCATCGTGATTTTGACCAACTTCGGCTTGAGTTGCCAGAACTTAAAAGATATTTTCCACTCCCGGGAACTCTAAACTAACTCATGATGGCCTTGGTTTTCGGTGAAATTGAGAGAGGAAAACTTTTTGAACGCTTACTTTCGAGCTTCTGGACCAAAATATAACCCTACTTCACTTTAAGACTGAAAGACTAGCCAAGACCGTCTTGCGCGCATCGTGATTTTGACCAACGTCTTCTCGATTTTCCGGAACTTGGGAAATATATTGCAGTCCCGAGGACTCTAAACTACCTCCTGATGGTCTTGGTTTGCAGTGAAATGGACACAGCAAATTTTTCGCAGCGCTCACTTTGGAGCTTCTGGGGTGAAATAGAGCCCCACTTCACTTTGAGACTGAAAGAGTAGCCGAGGCCGCCTTAGGCGCATCGTGATTTTGACCAACTTCGGCTTGAGTTGCCAGAACTTAAAAGATATTTTCCACTCCCGGGGACTCTAAACTAACTCATGATGGCCTTGGTTTTAAGTGAAATTTAGAGAGGAAAACTTTTTGAACGCTTACTTTCGAGCTTCTGGACCAAAATATAACCCTACTTCACTTTAAGACTGAAAGACTAGCCAAGACCGTCTTGCGCGCATCGTGATTTTGACCAACGTCTTCTCGATTTTCCGGAACTTGGGAAATATATTGCAGTCCCGAGGACTCTAAACAACCTCCTGATGGCCTTGGTTTGCAGTGAAATGGACACAGCAAATTTTTTTGAACGCTTCCTTTCGAAATTCTGGGCCGAAATATAGCCCCACTTCACTTTAAGACTTAAATAGTAGCCGAGACCGCCTTAGACGCATCGTGATTTTGACCAACTTCGGCTTGAGTTGCCAGAACTTAAGGGATATTTTTAGTCCCGCGGACTCTAAACTAACACATGATGGCCTTGGTTTTCAGTTAAATTGAGAGAGCAAAACTTTTTGAACGCTCACTTTCGAGCTTCTGGGCCGAAATATACAGCCACGTCACTTTAAGACTAAAAGAGTAGCCGAGACCGTCTTACGCGCATCGTGATTTTGACAAACTTCGGCTCGATTTCCCGGGACTTGGGGGATATTTTGATTTCCCGGACACTGCAAACAATCTGCTGATTTGGCTTGGTTTGCGGTGAAATGGACCCAGCAAAACTTTTTGAACTTTCACTTTCGAGCTTCTGGGCCGAAATATAGCCCCAGTTCACTTTAAGAATCGAAGAGTAGCCGAGACCGCCTTACGCGCATCGTGATTTTGACAAACTTCGGCTCGATTTCCCCGAACTTGGGCGATATTTTCCAGTCCCGAGGAGTCTAAACTAACTGCTGATGGCCTTGGTTTGCAGTGAAATGAACACAGCAAAACTTTTTGAACTTTCACTTTCCAGCTTCTCGGCCGAAATATAGCCCCAGTTCACTTTAAGACTGAAAGAGTAGCCGAGACCGCCTTACGCGCATCGTGATTTTGAGCTACTTCGGCTCGATTTCCCAGAACTTGGGAGATATTTCCCAGTCCCGGGCACTCTAAACTAACTCCTGATGGCCTTGGTTTTCAGTGAAACGGACACAGCCAAACTTTTTGAACGTTCACTTTCGAGCTTCTGGGCCGAAATATAGCCCCACTTCACTTTAAGACTGAAAGAGTAGCCGGGACCGCCTTACGCGCATGGTAATTTTGTCGAACTTCGGCTTGATTTCCTGGGACTTGCGGGATGTTTTCCAGTCCCGGAAGCTCTAAACTAACTCCTGAATGCCTTGGTTTTTAGTGAAATAGACACAAGTAAAAGGAGCGCACGCTCGGTTTCCAGGTTGTAGGCCGAAATATAGCCCCACTTTATTATAAGACTGAAAGTGTACACGAAACCGCCTTAAGCGCATCGAAAGTTTTAGCCACTATGGCTCGATATGCCAAAACTTGGGGGATATTTTCCAGTCCCGGGGACTCTACCCTAACTCTTGATGGCCTTAGTTTTCAGTAAAATGGTCACAGGTAACAGGAGCGCACGCTCGGTGTCGAGTTTCTAGGCCGAAATGTAGCCCCAGTTCATTTTAAGACTGAAAGAGTAAACGAAACTGCCGTACGCCTATCGTAATTTTAAGAAAGTATGGCTCAATTTGCCGAAACTTGGAGGATAGCTTCCAGTCTCGAGGATTCTAAACTATCTACTGATGGACTTAGTTCTTAGTGAAATGGACACAGGTAAAAGGAGAGCACGCTCGGTGTCGAGCTTGTAGAACCGAAATATAGCCCCACTTCATTTTCGGAGTAAACGAGTAGCCGAGACCGCCTTACGCGCATCGTGATTTTGAGCATCTTTGGCTCGATTTGCCGCAATTCGGGCAATATTTTCCAGTCCCGAGGACTCTATGTTAACTCCTGATGAACTTAGTTTTCAGTGATATGTACACAGGCAAAGGGAGCGCACCCTCGGTGTTGAGCTTCTCGGCCGAAATATAGCCCCACTTCATTTTAAGACTGAAAGAGTAGCCGAGACCGCCTTACGCGCATCGTGATTTTGAGCAACTTTGGCTCGATCTGCCAGAATTTGGGAAATATTTTCCAGTCCCAAGGACTCTAAACTATTTCCTGATGGCCTAAGATGTCAGTTAAATGGACACAGGTAAAATTAGCGCACGCCCGGTCTCGAGCTTCTCGGTCGAAATATAGCCCCCCTCAATTTTAAGATTGAAAGAGTAGCCGAGACCGCCTTACGCGCATCGTGATTTTGGGCCACTTTTGCTCGATTTCCCGCAAGTTGGCGAATAATTTAAAGTCCCGGGGACGCTAAACTAACTCCCGATGACCTTGGTTTGCAGTCTAATGAACACAGCAAAACATTCTGAACGCTCACCTTCGAGCTTCAGTGCCGTAATATAGCTCTACTTAAATTTAAGACTGAAAGAATAACCGAGAGCCCGTTACGCGCATCGTAATTTTCATCAACTGCGGCGCCATTTCCTGGAACTTGGAGAATATTTTCCAGTTCCGGGGACACTAAACTAAATCCTGATTGCCTTGGTTTGCAGTCAAATGGACACAGCAAAACTTTTTGAACGCTCACTTTCGAGCTTGTGGGCCTCAATATAGCCACACTTCACTTTAAGACTGAAACAGTAGTCGACACCGCGTTACGCGCATCGTGATTTTGACCATTTTCGGATCGATTTCTCGGAACTTGGGGGATATTTTCCAGTCCCGGGGACTCTAAACTAACTCCTGATCGCCTTGCTTTGCATTGAAATGGACAGAGGAAAACCTTTTGAACGCTAAGTTTCGAGCTTGTGGGCCGAAATATAGCCACACTTTACTTTAAGACTGAAACAGTAGCCGAGACCGCATTTGGTGCATCGTGATTTTGATCAACTTCGGCTCGCTTTCCCGGAACTTGGGGAATATTTTCCAGTCCCGAGGACCCTAAACTAAGTCCTGATGGCCTTGTTTTGAAGTGAAATGGACACAGCAAAAGTTTTTGAACGCTCACTTTCTAGCTTGTGGGCCAAAATATAGGCACACTTGACTTTAAGACTGAAACAGTAGCCGAGACCACGTTACGCGCATCATGAATTTGATCAACTTCGGCTCGCTTCCCCGGAATTTGGGGAATATTTTCCAGTCCCGGGGACCCTAAACTAGGTCCTGATGGCCTTGTTTTGAAGTGAAATGGACACAGCAAAAGTTTTTGAACGCTCACTTTCTAGCTTGTGGGCCGAAATATAGGCACACTTGACTTTAAGACTGAAACAGTAGCCAGGACCACGTTACGCGCATCATGAATTTGATCAACTTCGGTTCCAATTCCCGGGACTTGGGGGATATGTTCCAGTCCCGGGGACTCTAAACTAACTCCTGATGGCCTTGGTTTGCATTGAAATGGACACAGCACAATTTTTTGAACGCACACTTTTGAGCTTCTGGGCCGAAATATAGCTCCACTTCTCTTAAGACTGAAAGAGGAACCGAGACCGCCTCGCTCGCAGCGTAAGTTTGACAAACTTCCGGTCGATATTCCAGAACTTGGGGGATATTTTCCAGTCGCAGGAGCTCTAAACTAACTCCTCATGGCCTTGGTTTGCAGTGAAATGGACAGAGGAAAACTTTTTGAACGATCACCTTCGAGCTTCCTGGCCGAAATAAAGCCCCACTTTACTTTAAGACTTAAAGAGTAACCGAGACCACGTTACCCTAAACTAACTTTTGATAGCTTTGGTTTGCAGTGAAATGCACACAGCAAAACTTTTTGAACGCTCACTTTCGGGCTTCCGGCCCGAAATATAGCCCCACTTCACTTTAAGACAGAAAGAGTAGCCGAGACCACTTTAGGGGCATCGTGATTTTGACCAACCTCGGCTCAATTTCCCGGACCTTGGGGCATATTTTCTTGTCCCGGGGACACTAAGCTAACTCCTGATGGCCTTGGTTTGCAGTGAAATGAACACAGCAAAACTTTTTGATCGCTCACTTTCGGGCTTCTCTCCCAAAATATAGCCCCACTTCACTCTAAGACTGAAAGAGTAGCCGACACTATCTTACGCAAATCGTGATTTTGACCAACTTCGACTCGATTTCCCGGAAGTTGGGGGATATTTTCCAGTCCCGGGGACTCTAAACTAGCTCCTGATGGCTTTGGTTTGGAGTCAAATAAACACAGCGAAACTTTTTGAACGCTCACTTTCAAGCTCCTGGGCAGGAATAAAGCCTCACTTCACTTTAAGACTGAAACAGTAAGCGAGACCGCCTAACGCGCACCGTGATTTTGACCAACTTCGGCTAAATTTCCCTGAACTTGGGGGGATATTTTCCAGTCCCGAAGACTCTTAAGTAACCCCTGATGGCCTGCGTTTGCATTGAAATGGCTACAGCAAAACTTTTTGAAGCTCACTTTTGAGCTTCTGGGCCGAAATATAGCCCCACTTCACTTTAAGACTGAAAGAGTAGCCGAGGCCGCCTTAGGCGCGTCGTGATTTTGACCAACGTCTTCTCGATTTTCCGGAACTTGGGAAATATATTGCAGTCCCGGGGACTCTAAACTAACTCCTGATGGCCTTGGTTTGCAGTGAAATGGACACAGCAAATTTTTTGCAGCGCTCACTTTGGAGCTTCTGGGCCGAAATAGAGCCCCACTTCACTTTAGGACTGAAAGAGTAGCCGAGGCCGCCTTAGGCGCATCGTGATTTTGACCAACTTCGGCTTGAGTTGCCAGAACTTAAAAGATATTTTCCACTCCAGGGGACTCTAAACTAACTCATGATAGCCTTGGTTTTCAGTGAAATTGAGAGACGAAAACTTTTTAAACGCTCACTTTCGAGCTTCTGGACCAAAATATAGCCCTACTTCACTTTCAGACTCAAGGAGTAGCCGAGACCGCATTACGCGCATCGTTATTTTGACAAACTTCGGCTCGATTTCCCCGAACTTGGGCCATATTTTCCAGTCCCGAGGAGTCTAAACTAACTCCTGATGGCCTTGGTTTGCAGTGAAATGAACACAGCAAAACTTTTTGAACTTTCACTTTCTAGTTTCTCGGCCGAAATATAGCCCCAGTTCACTTTAAGAATCAAAGAGTAGCCGAGACCGCCTTACGCGCATCGTGATTTTGACAAACTTCGGCTCGATTTCCCCGAACTTGGGCGATATTTTCCAGTCCCGAGCAGTCTAAACTAACTCCTGATGGCCTTGGTTTGCAGTAAAATGAACACAGCAAAACTTTTTGAACTTTCACTTTCTAGCTTCTCGGCCGAAATATAGCCCCAGTTCACTTTAAGAATCAAAGAGTAGCCGAGACCGCCTTAGACGCATCGTGATTTTGACAAACTTCGGCTCGATTTCCCCGAACTTGGGAGATATTTTCCATTCCGGGGGACTTTAAACTAACTCCTGATGGCCTTGGTTTGCAGTGAAATGAACAAGGTAACACTTTTTGAACGCTTATTTTCGAGCTTCTGGGATGGAATATAGCCCCACTTCACTTTAAGACTGAAAGAGTAGGCGAGACCACCTTACGCGCATCGTGATTTTGAGCAACTTCCGCTCGATTTTCTAATATTTTGGCGATATTTCAAGTTTCGGGGACTCTAAACTAACTCTTGATGGCCTTGGTTTGATGTGAAATGGACGTACGAAAACTTTTTGAACGCTCAGTTTCGAGCTTCTGGACCGAAATACAACCGTACTTCACTTTACGACTGAAATAGTAGCCGAGACCTCCTACGAGCATCGTGATTTTGACCCAGTTCAGCTCGATCTCCCGGAACTTGGGGGATATTTTCCATTCCGGGGGACTTTAAAGTAACTCCTGATGGCCTTGGTTTGCAGTTAAATGCACAAAGCGTAACTTTTTAAAGGTTCACTTTCGAGCTTCTGGGCCGAAATATAGCCCCACTTTACTTTAAGACTGAAAGAGTAGCCGAGACCGTCTTACGCGCATCGTGATTTTGACCAACTTCCGTTGGATTTCCCGGAACTTCGGGGATATATTCCAGTCCCGGGGACTCTAAACTAACTGCTGATGGCCTTGGTTTGCAGTGAAATGGACACAGCACATTTTTTTGAACGCTCACTTTCGAGCTTCTCGGCCGAAATATAGCCCCACTTAACTTTAAGACTGAAAGAGTAACCCAGACCGCCTTACGCGCATCGTGATTTTGGGATACTTCGGCTCGATTCCCTGGATAAAGGGGTATTTTTTCCAGTCCCGGAGACTCTAAACTAACTCCTGATGGCCTTGGTTTCCAGTGAAATGGACACAGGAACACTTTTTGAACGCGCACTTTCGAGCTTGCTGGCCGAAATATAGCCCTACTTCTTTTTAAGACTGAAAGAGTAGGCGGGAGCACCTTACGCGCATTGTGATTTTGAGGATCTTCGGCTCGATCTGGCGAAACTTGGGAGATATTTTCCAGTCCCAAAGTCTCTAAACTCACTCCTGATTGTCTAAGATGTGAGTGAAATAGACACAAAAATTTTTGAACCCTTACTTTCGAGCTTCTGGAGTTAAATCTAAGCCCATTTTACCTTAAGACTGAAAGAGTAGCCGAGACCCCCTTAAGCGCATGGTGATTTTGAGTAACTTCGGGTGGATTTCCCGTAACTTGGGGGATATTTCCAGTTCCCTTGACGCTAAACTAACTCCCGATGACCTTGGTTTGTAGTCTAATGAACACAGCAAAACATTCTGAACGCTCACCTTCGAGCTTCAGTGCCGCAATATAGCTCTACTTAAATTTAAGACTGAAAGAATAACGGAGAGCCCGTTACGCGCATCGTAATTTTCATCAACTTCGGCGCCATTTCCTGGAACTTGGAGAATATTTTCCAGTTCCGGGGACACTAAACTAAATCCTGATTGCCTTGGTTTGCAGTCAAATGGACACAGCAAAACTTTTTGAACGCTCACTTTCGGGCTTCTGGCCCGAAATATATAGCCCCACTTCACTTTAAGACAGAAAGAATAGCCGAGACCACTTTAGGGGCATCGTGATTTTGACCAACCTCGGCTCAATTTCCCGGACCTTGGGGCATATTTTCTTGTCCCGGGGACACTAAACTAACTCCTGATGGCCTTGGTTTGCAGTGAAATGAACACAGCAAAACTTTTTGAACCCTCACTTTCGGGCTTCTCTCCCAAAATATAGCCCCACTTCACTCTAAGACTGAAAGAGTAGCCGACACTATCTTACGCAAATCGTGATTTTGACCAACTTCGACTCGATTTCCCGGAAGTTGGGGGATATTTTCCAGTCCCGGGGACTCTAAACTAGCTCCTGATGGCTTTGGTTTGGAGTCAAATAAACACAGCGAAACTTTTTGAACGCTCACTTTCAAGCTCCTGGGCAGGAATAAAGCCTCACTTCACTTTAAGACTGAAACAGTAAGCGAGACCGCCTAACGCGCACCGTGATTTTGACCAACTTCGGCTAAATTTCCCTGAACTTGGGGGGATATTTTCCAGTCCCGAAGACTCTTAAGTAACCCCTGATGGCCTGCGTTTGCATTGAAATGGCTACAGCAAAACTTTTTGAAGCTCACTTTGGAGCTTCTGGGCCGAAATATAGCCCCACTTCACTTTAAGACTGAAAGAGTAGCCGAGGCCGCCTTAGGCGCGTCGTGATTTTGACCAACGTCTTCTCGATTTTCCGGAACTTGGGAAATATATTGCAGTCCCTGGGACTCTAAACTAACTCCTGATGGCCTTGGTTTGCAGTGAAATGTACACAGCAAATTTTTTGCAGCGCTCACTTTGGAGCTTCTGGGCCGAAATAGAGCCCCACTTCACTTTAAGACTGAAAGAGTAGCCGAGGCCGCCTTAGGCGCGTCGTGATTTTGACCAACGTCTTCTCGATTTTCCGGAACTTGGGAAATATATTGCAGTCCCTGGGACTCTAAACTAACTCCTGATGGCCTTGGTTTGCAGTGAAATGGACACAGCAAATTTTTTGCAGCGCTCACTTTGGAGCTTCTGGGCCGAAATAGAGCCCCACTTCACTTTAAGACTGAAAGAGTAGCCGAGGCCGCCTTAGGCGCATCGTGATTTTGACAAACTTCGGGTGGATTTCGCGGAGCTTGGGGGATATTTTCCAGTCCTTTGGACGCTAAACTAGGTGCCGATGGCCTTGTTTTGCAGTGAAATGGACACAGCAAAGCTTTTTGAAGGCTCACTTTCAAGGTTGTGGGCCGAAATATAGCCATACTTCACTTTAAGACTGAAACAGTAGCCGAGAACACGTTTCGCGCATCGAGATTTTGATCAACTTCGGCTCGATTTCCCGGAACTTGCGAAATATTTTCCAGTCCCGGGGAGTCTAAGCTAACTCGTGCTGGTCTTGGTTTGCAGTGAAACGGAAACAGAAAAAGTTTTTGAACGCATACTTTCGAGCTTATGGACGGAAATAGAACCCCACTTCACTTGAAGACTAAAAGAGTAGCCGAGGCCGCTTTACGTGCATCGTGATTTTGAGCAACTTCGGCTCGATTTGCCGGAACTAAGGGGATATATTCTAGTTCTGAGGACTCTAAACTAACTCCTGATGGCCTTGGTTTGCAGTAAAATGGAGCCAGCAAAACTTTTTGAACGCTCAATTTCCAGCTTCTGGGCCAAAATATAGCCCCCCATTACTTTAACACTGAAAGAGTAGCCGAGACCGCCTTACGTGCATCGTGATTTTGACAAACTTCGGGTTGATTTCCCGGAACTTGGGGGATATTTTCCAGTCCCGGGGACTCTCAACTAACTCCTGCTTGTCTTGGTTTGCAGTGAAATGGACACAGCGAAAGTTTTTGAACGCTCACTCTCGAGCTTCTGGGCCGAAATAGAGCCCCATTTTACTTTAAGACTGAAAGAGTAGGCGAGACCGTCTTGAGCGAATCGTGATTTTGACTAGTTTTGCGTTTATTTCCTGAGACTTGGGGGATATACTCCAGTCAAAGGGACTCTACGGTAACTCCTGATGGCCTTGGTTTTCAGTGAAAAGGACAGAGCACAACTTTGGAGCTTCTGGGCAGAAATATAGCCCCACTTTACTTTAAGACTGAAAGAGTAGATGAGACCGCCTCACGCGCATCGTGACTTAGACCAAGTTCAGCTCGATTTTACGCAACTTTTGGGATATTTTCCAGCCCGGGGGACTCTAAACTAACTCCGGATGGCCTTGGTTTGCACTGAAATGCGCACAGCATAAATGTTTGAACGCCCACTTTGGAGCTTCTGGGCCGAAATATAGCCCCACTTCACTTTAAGACTGAAAGAGTAGGCGAGATCGCGTTACGCGCATCGTGATTTTGACCATTTTCGGATCGATTTCTCGGAACTTGGGGGATATTTTCCAATCCCGGGGACTCTAAACTAACTCCTGATCGCCTTGCTTTGCATTGAAATGGACAGAGCAAAACTTTTTGAACGCTCACTTTCGAGCTTGTGGGCCGAAATATAGCCACACTACTTTAAGACTGAAACAGTAGCCGAGACCGCATTTCGTGCATCGTGATTTTGATATACTTCGGCTCGCTTTCCCAGAACTTGGGGAATATTTTCCAGTCCCGGGGTTCCTAAACTAAGTCCTGATGGCCTTGTTTTGAAGTGAAATGGACACAGCAGAAGTTTTTGAACGCTCACTTTCTAGCTTGTGGGCCGAAATATAGGCACACTTGACTTTAAGACTGAAACAGTAGCCGAGACCACGTTACGCGCATCATGAATTTGATCAACTTCGGCTCAAATTCCCGGGACTTGGCGGATATATTCCAGTCCCGGGGACTCTAAACTAACTTCTGATGGCCTTGGTTTGCATTGAAATGGACACAGCACAATTTTTTGAACGCACACTTTCGAGATTCTGGGTCGAAATATAGCCCCACTTCACTTAAGACTGAAAGAGTAGCCGAGACCGCCTTGCTCGCATCGTGAGTTTGACAAACTTCCGGTCGATATTCCGGAACCTGGGGGATATTTTCCAGTCCCATGGGCTCGAAACTAACTCCTCATGGCCATGGTTTGCAGTGAAATGGACAGAGCAAAACTTTTTGAACGCTCACCTTCGAGCTTCCTGGCCGAAATAAAGCCCCACTTTAATTTAAGACTTAAAGAGTAACCGAGACCACCTTACGCGCATTGTGATTTTGACAAACTTCGGGTGGATCTCCCGGACCTTGGGGAACATTTTCCAGTCCCTTGGACGCTAAACTAAGTCCTGATGGCCTTGTTTTGCAGTGAAATGGACACAGTTAAACTTTTTGAACGCTCACTTTCGAGCTTGTGGGCCGAAATATAGCCACACTTTACTTTAAGACTGAAACAGTAGCGGAGAGCGCATTTCGCGCATCGTGGTTTTGATCAACTTGGGCTCGCTTTCCCGGAACTTGGGGAATATTTTCCTGTCCCGGAAACCCTAAACTAACTTTTGATATCTTTGGTTTGCAGTGAAATGCACACAGCAAAACTTTTTGAACGCTCACTTTCGAGCTTCTGGACAGAAATATAGCCCCACTTCACTTTAAGACTGCAAGGGTAGCCGAGACCGCTTTGGGAGCATCGTGATTTTGACCAACTTCAGCTCGATTTACCGGAACTTGGGCGATCTTTTTCAGTCCCGGGGACTCTACACTGACCCCTTATGGCCTTGGTTTGCAGTGAAATGGACAAAGCAAAACTTTTTGAACGCTCACTTTCAGACTTCTGGCCCGAAATATAGCCCCACTTCACTTTAAGACAGAAAGAGTAGCCGAGACCACTTTAGGGGCATCGTGATTTGACCAACCTCGGCTCAATTTCCCGGACCTTGGGGCATATTTTTTTGTAGCGGGGACGCTAAACTAACTCCTGATGGCCTTGCTTTGCAGTGAAATGAACACAGCAAAACTTTTTGAACGCTCACTTTCGGGCTTCTCGCTCGAAATATAGCCCCACTTCACTCTGAGACTGAAAGAGTAGCCGACACTACCTTACGCAAATCGTGATTTTGACCAACTTCGACTCGATTTCCCGGAAGTTGGGGGATATTTTCCAGTCCCGGGGACTCTAAACTAGCTCCTGATGGCTTTGGTTTGCAATCAAAGAAACACAGGGAAACGTTTTGAACCTCACTTTCAAGCTCCTGGCCAGGAATAAAGCCTCATTTCACTTTAAGACTGAAACAGTAAGCGAGACCGCCTAACGCGCACCGTGATTTTGACCAACTTCGGCTAAATTTCCCTGAACTTGGGGGGATATTTTCCAGTCCCGAAGACTCTTAAGTAACACCTGATGGCCTTCGTTTGCATTGAAATGATACAGCAAAACTTTTTGAAGTTCACTTTTGAGCTTCTGGGCCGAAATATAGCCCCACTTCACTTTAAGACTGAAAGACTAGCCAAGACCGTCTTGCGCGCATCGTGATTTTGACCAACGTCTTCTCGATTTTCCGGAACTTGGGAAATATATTGCAGTGCCGGGGAGTCTAAACCAACTCCTGATGGCCTTGGTTTGCAGTGAAATGGACACAGCAAATTTTTTGCAGCGCTCACTTTGGAGCTTCTGGGCCGAAATAGAGCCCCACTTCACTTTAAGACTGAAAGAGTAGCCGAGGCCGCCTTAGGCGCATCGTGATTTTGACCAACTTCGGCTTGAGTTGCCAGAACTTAAAAGATATTTTCCACTCCCGGGGACTCCAAACTAACTCATGATGGCCTTGGTTTTCAGTGAAATTGAGAGAGGAAAAGTTTTTGAACGCTCACTTTCGAGCTTCTGGACCGAAATATAGCCCTACTTCACTTTCAGACTCAAAGAGTAGCCGAGACCGCCTTACGCGAATCGTTATTTTGACCAACTTCGTCTCGATTTGGCGGAACTTGGAGGATATTTTCCAGTTCCGGGGACTGTAAACTACTTCCTGAGGGCCTTGCTTTGCAGTGAAATGGGCACAGCATAACTTTTTGAACGCTCACTTTCGAGCTTCTGGGCCAAAATATACAGCCACGTGACTTTAAGACTAAAAGAGTAGCCGAGACTGCTTTACGCGCATCGTGATTTTCACAAACTTCGGCTCGATTTCCCGGAACTTGGGGGATATTTTGATGTCCCGGAGACTGTAAACTATCTCCTGATGTGGCTTGGATCGCGGTGAAATGGACACAGCAAAACTTTTTGAACTTTCACTTTCGAGCTTTTGGGCCGAAATATAGCCCGAGTTCACTTTAAGAATGAAAGAATAGCCGAGACCGCCTTACGCGCATCGTGATTTTGACCAACTTTGGCTCGATTTCCCGGGAAATGGGGAATATTTTCCGGTACCGGGGACTCTAAAGTAACTCCTGATTGCCTTGGTTTGCATTGAAACGGAGAGAGCAAAACTTTTTCAACGCTCCCCTTCGGGCTTCTGAGCCGAAATATAGCCCCACTTCAGTTTAAGACTGAAAGAGTAGCCGAGACCGTCTTAGGTGCATCGTGATTTTGACAAACTTCGGCTCGATTTCCCGAAACTTCGGTGATATATTCAAGTTCCAAGGACTCTAAACTAACCCCTGATGGCCTTGGTCTGCAGTGAAATGGACACAGCAAATTTTTTTGAACGCTTACTTTCGAAATTCTGGGCCGAAATATAGCCCCACTTCACTTTAAGACTGAACTAGTAGCCGAGAGCGTCTTAGACGCATCGTGATTTTGACCAACTTCGGCTTGAGTTGCCAGAACTTAAGGGATATTTTTTAGTCCCGCGGACTCTAAACTAACACATGATGGCCTTGGTTTTCAGTTAAATTGAGAGAGCAAAACTTTTTGAACGCTCACTTTCGAGCTTCTGGGCCGAAATATACAGCCACGTCACTTTAAGACTAAAAGAGTAGCCGAGACTGCTTTACGCGCATCGTGATTTTGACAAACTTCGGCTCGATTTCCCGGGACTTGGGGGATATTTTGATGTCCCGGACACTGTAAACAATCTGCTGATGTGGCTTGGATCGCGGTGAAATGGACACAGCAAAACTTTTTGAACTTTCACTTTCGAGCTTCTGGGCCGAAATATAGCCCCAGTCCACTTTAAGAATCTAAGAGTAGCCGAGACCGCCTTACGCGCATCGTGATTTTGACAAACTTCGGCTCGATTTCCCCGAACTGGGGCGATATTTTCCAGTCCCGAGCAGTCTAAACTAACTGCTGATGGCCTTGGTTTGCAGTGAAATGAACACAGCAAAACTTTTTGAACTTTCACTTTCTAGCTTCTCGGCCGAAATATAGCCCCAGTTCACTTTAAGAATCAAAGAGTAGCCGAGACCGCCTTACGCGCATCGTGATTTTGACAAAATTCGGCTCGATTTCCCCGAACTTGGGCGATATTTTCCAGTCCCGAGCAGTCTAAACTAACTCCTGATGGCCTTGGTTTGCAGTGAAATGAACAAGGTAACACTCTTTGAACGCTTATTTTCGAGCTTCTGGGATGAAATATAGCCCCACTTTACTTTAAGACTGAAAAAGTAGGCGAGACCGCCTTACGCGCATCGTGATTTTGAGCAACTTCCGCTCGATTTTCTAGAATTTTGGCGATATTTTCAAGTCCCGGGGACTCTAAACTAACTCCTGATGGCCTTGGTTTGATGTGAAATGGACTTACGAAAACTTTTTGAACGCTCAATTTCGAGCTTCTGCGCCGAAATACAACCGTACTTCACTTTAAGACTGAAATAGTAGCCGAGACCTCCTTACGAGCATCGTGATTTTGACCCAGTTCAGCTCGATTTCCCGGAACTTGGGGGATCTTTTCCAGTCCGGGGGACTTTCAACTAACTCCTGATGGCCTTGGTTTGCAGTTCAATACACAAAGCGTAACTTTTTAAAGGTTCACTTTCGAGCTTCTGGGCCGAAATATAGCCCCACTTTACTTTAAGCCTGAAAGAGTAGCCGAGACCGTCTTACGCGCATCGTGATTTTGACCAACTTCCGTTTGATTTCCCGGAACTTCGGGGATATATTCCAGTCCCGGGGACCCTAAACTAACTGCTGATGGCCTTGGTTTGCAGTAAAATGCACATAGCAAATTTTTTTGAACGCTCACTTTCGAGCTTATGGCTCGAAATATAGCCCCACTTAACTTTAAGACTGAAAGAGAAGCCGAGACCGCCTTACGCGCATCGTGATTTTGGGATACTTCGGCTCGATTTCCCGGAAATAGGGGGATATTTTCCATCCCGGGGACTCTAAACTAACTCCTGATGGCCTTGGTTTCCAGTGAAATGGACACAGGAATACTTTTTGAACGCGCACTTTCGAGCTTGCTGGCCGAAATATAGCCCTACTTCTTTTTAAGACTGAAAGAGTAGGCGGGAGCGCCTTACGCGCATTGTGATTTTGAGGATCTTCGGCTCGATCTGGCGAAACTTGGGAGATATTTTCCAGTCCCAAAGTCTCTAATCTCACTCCTGATTGTCTAAGATGTGAGTGAAATAGACACAAAAATTTTTGAACCCTTACTTTGGAGCTTCTGGAGTTAAATCTAAGCCTACTTTACCTTAAGACTGAAAGAGTAGCCGAGACCCCGTTAAGCGCATGGTGATTTTGACTAACTTCGGGTGGATTTCCCGTAACTGGGGGGTATTTCCAGTTCCTTTGACGCTAAACTAAGTCGTGATGGCCTTGTTTTGCAGTGAAATTGACACAGCAAAACTTTTTAAACACTCAGTTTCGAGCTTCTGGGCCGAAATATTGCCCCAATTCACTTTAAGACTGAAAGAGTAGCCGAGACCGCCGTAAGCGCGTCGTGATTTTGACCAACTTCGGTTAAATTTCCCGGAACTTGGGGGATATTTTCCAGTCGCGGGGACTCTAAACTGACCCCCGAGGTCCTTTGTTTGCAGTAAAATGGACGCAGCAAAACTTTTTGAACGCTCACTTTTGAGCTTCTGGGCCGAAATATTGCCCCAGTTCACTTTAAGAATGAAAGATTAACCGGAACCGCCTTACGCGCATCGTGATTTTGACCAACTTTGCCTCGATTACCCGGGAAATGAGGGATATTTTCCGGTACCGGGGACTCTAAACTAACTCCTGATTTCCTCGCTTTGCAGTGAAATGGACACAGCACAACTTTTTGAACGCTCACTTTTGAGCTTCTCGGCCGAAGTATAGCCCTACTTCACTTTAAGACTGAAAGACTAGCCGAAACCGGCTTACGCGTATCGTGATTTTGGGCTACTTCGGCTCGATTTCATGGAACTTGGGAGATAATTCCCAGTCCCGGGCACACTGAACTAATTCCTGATGGCCTTGGTTTTCTGTGAAATGAACACGGCCAAACTTTTTGAACGTTCACTTTCGAGCTTCTGCGCCGAAATATAGCCCCACCTTACTTTAAGACTGAAAGAGAAGCCGGGACCGCTTTACGCGCATGGTAATTTTGTCGAACTTCGGCTTGGTTTCCTGGGACTTGGGGGATATTTTGCAGTCCCGGAAGCTCTAAACTAACTCCTGAATGCCTTAGCTTTTAGTGAAATGGACACAGGTAAAAGGAGCGCACGCTCGGTTTCCAGGTTGTAGGCCGAAATATAGCCCCACTTTATTTCAAGACTGAAAGTGTACACGAAACCGCCTTAAGCGCATCGAAATTTTTAGCCACTATGGCTCGATATGCCAAAACTTGAGGGGATATTTTCGAGTCCCGGGGACTCTACCCTAACTCTTGATGGCCTTAGTTTTCAGTAAAATGGTCACAGGTAACATGAGCGCACGCTCGGTGTCGAGCTTCTAGGCCGAAATGTAGCCCCAGTTCATTTTAAGACTGAAAGAGTAAACGAAACTGCCGTACGCCTATCGTAATTTTAAGAAAGTATGGCTCAATTTGCCGAAACTTGGAGGATAGCTTCCAGTCTCGAGGATTCTAAACTATCTCCTGATGGGCTTAGTTCTTAGTGAAATGGACACAGGTAAAAGGAGAGCACGCTCGGTGTCGAGCTTGTAGAACCGAAATATAGCCCCACTTCATTTTCGGAGTAAACGAGTAGCCGAGACCGCCTTACGCGCATCGTGATTTTGAGCATCTTTGGCTCGATTTGCCGCAATTCGGGCAATATTTTCCAGTCCCGAGGACTCTATGTTAACTCCTGATGAACTTAGTTTTCAGTGATATGTACACAGGCAAAAGGAGCGCACGCTCGGTGTTGAGCTTCTCGGCCGAAATATAGCCCCACTTCATTTTAAGACTGAAAGAGTAGCCGAGACCGCCTTACACGCATCGTGATTTCGGGCCACTTTTGCTCGATTTCCCGCAAGTTGGCGAATAATTTAAAGTCCCGGGGACGCTAAACTAACTCCCGATGACCTTGCTTTGCAGTTTAATGAACACAGCAAAACATTCTGGCCGAATTCTGACCTTCCTGGCCGAAATAAAGCCCCAGTTTACTTTAAGACCTAAAGAGTAACCGAGACCACCTTACGCGCATTGTGATTTTGACAAACTTCGGGTGGATCTCCCGGAACTTGGGGAACATTTTCCAGTCCCTTGGACGCTAAACTAAGTCCTGATGGCCTTCTTTTGCATTGAAATGGACAGAGCAAAACTTTTTGAACGCTCACTTTCCAGCGTGTGGGCCGAAATATAGCCACACTTTACTTTAAGACTGAAACAGTAGCCGAGACCGCATTTCGCGCATCGTGATTTTGATCAACTTGGGCTCGCTTTCCCAACACTTGGGGAATATTTTCCAGTCCCGGGGACCCTAAACTAAGTCCTGATGGCCTTGTTTTGAAGTGAAATGGACACAGCAAAACTTTTTGAACGCTCACTTTCTAGCTTGTGGGCCGAAATATAGGCACACTTGACTTTAAGACTGAAACAGTAGCCGAGACCACGTTACGCGCATCATGAATTTGATCAACTTCGGCTTCAATTCCCGGGACTTGGGGGATATGTTCCAGTCCCGGGCACTCTAAACTAACTCCTGATGGCCTTGGTTTGCATTGAAATGGACACAGCACAATTTTTTGAACGCACACTTTCGAGATTCTGGGCCGAAATATAGCCCCACTTCACTGAAGACTGAAAGAGTAGCCGAGACCGCCTTGCTCGCATCGTGAGTTTGACAAACTTCCGGTCGATATTCCGGAACCTGGGGGATATTTTCCAGTCCCATGGGCTCGAAACTAACTCCTCATGGCCTTGGTTTGCAGTGAAATGGACAGAGCAAAACTTTTTGAACGCTCACCTTCGAGCTTCCTGGCCGAAATAAAGCCCCACTTTAATTTAAGACTTAAAGAGTAACCGAGACCAGCTTACGCGCATTGTGCTTTTGACAAACTTCGGGTGGATCTCCCGGAACTTGGGGAACATTTTCCAGTCCCTTGGACGCTAAACTAAGTCCTGATGGCCTTGTTTTGCAGTGAAATGGACACAGTTAAACTTTTTGAACGCTCACTTTCGAGCTTGTGGGCCGAAATATAGCCACACTTTACTTTAAGACTGAAACAGTAGCCGAGACCGCATTTCGCGCATCGTGATTTTGATCAACTTGGGCTCGCTTTCCCGGAACTTGGGGAATATTTTCCAGTCCCGGGGACCCTAAACTAACTTTTGATAGCTTTGGTTTGCAGTGAAATGCACACAGCAAAACTTTTTGAACGCTCACTTTCGAGCTTCTGGACAGAAATATAGCCCCACTTCACTTTAAGACGGAAAGGGTAGTGGAGACCGCTTTGGGAGCATCGTGATTTTGACCAACTTCAGCTCGATTTACCGGAACTTGGGGAATATTTTCCAGTGCCAGGGACGCTAAACTAACTCGTGATGGCCTTGTTTTTCAGTCAAAGAACACAGCAAAACTTTTTGAAGGCTCACTTTCGGGCTTCTGGGCCGAAATATAGCCCCACTTCACTTTAAGACAGAAACAGTAGCCGATACCGCATTTCGCGCATCGTGATTTTGATCAACTTCGGCTCGATTCCCCGGAACTTGGGCAATATTTTTCAGTCCCAGGGACTCTAAACTAACCCCTGATGGCCTTGGTTTGCAGTGAAATGGACACAGCAAAACTTTTTGAACGCTCACTTTCGGGCTTCTGGCCCGAAATATAGCCCCACTTCACTTTAAGACTGAAAGACTAGCCAAGACCGTCTATCACGCATCGTGATTTTGACCAACGTCTTCTCGATTTTCCGGAACTTGGGAAATATATTGCAGTGCCGGGGAGTCTAAACCAGCTCCTGATGGCCTTGGTTTGCAGTGAAATGGACACAGCAAATTTTTTGCAGCGCTCACTTTGGAGCTTCTGGGCCGAAATAGAGCCCCACTTCACTTTAAGACTGAAAGAGTAGCCGAGGCCGCCTTAGGCGCATCGTGATTTTGACCAACTTCGGCTTGAGTTGCCAGAACTTAAAAGATATTTTCCACTCCCGGGGACTCTAAACTAACTCATGATGGCCTTGGTTTTCAGTGAAATTGAGAGAGGAAAAGTTTTTGAACGCTCACTTTCGAGCTTCTGGACCGAAATATAGCCCGACTTCACTTTCAGACTCAAAGAGTAGCCGAGACCGCCTTACGCGAATCGTTATTTTGACCAACTTCGTCTCGATTTGGCGGAACTTGGAGGATATTTTCCAGTTCCGGGGACTGTAAACTACTTCCTGAGGGCCTTGCTTTGCAGTGAAATGGGCACAGCATAACTTTTTGAACGCTCACTTTCCAGCTTCTGGGCCAAAATATACAGCCACGTGACTTTAAGACTAAAAGAGTAGCCGAGACTGCTTTACGCGCATCGTGATTTTCACAAACTTCGGCTCGATTTCCCGGAACTTGGGGGATATTTTGATGTCCCGGAGACTGTAAACTATCTCCTGATGTGGCTTGGATCGCGGTGAAATGGACACAGCAAAACTTTTTAAACTTTCACTTTCGAGCTTCTGGGCCGAAATATAGCCCGAGTTCTCTTTAAGAATGAAAGAATAGCCGAGACCGCCTTACGCGCATCGTGATTTTGACCAACTTTGGCTCGATTTCCCAGGAAATGGGGAATATTTTCCGGTACCGGGGACTCTAAAGTAACTCCTGATTGCCTTGGTTTGCATTGAAACGGAGAGAGCAAAACTTTTCCAACGCTCCCCTTCGGGCTTCTGAGCCGAAATATAGCCCCACTTCAGTTTAAGACTGAAAGAGTAGCCGAGACCGTCTTAGGTGCATCGTGATTTTGACCAACTTCGGCTCGATTTCCCGTAACTTCGGGGATATATTCAAGTTGCAAGGACTCTAAACTAACCCCTGATGGCCTTGGTCTGCAGGGAAATGAACACAGCAAATTTTTTTGAACGCTTACTTTCGAAATTCTGGGCCGAAATATAGCCCCACTTCACTTTAAGACTGAACTAGTAGCCGAGAGCGTCTTAGACGCATCGTGATTTTGACAAACTTCGGCTTGAGTTGCCAGAACTTAAGGGATATTTTTTAGTCCCGCGGACTCTAAACTAACTCATGATGGCCTTGGTTTTCAGTTAAATTGAGAGAGCGAAACTTTTTCAACGCTCACTTTCGAGCTTCTGGGCCGAAATATACAGCCACGTCACTTTAAGACTAAAAGAGTAGCCGAGACTGCTTTACGCGCATCGTGATTTTGACAAACTTCGGCTCGATTTCCCGGGACTTGGGGGATATTTTGATGTCCCGGACACTGTAAACAATCTGCTGATTTGCCTTGGTTTGCGGTGAAATAGACACAGCATAACTTTCTGAAGTTTCACTTTCGAGGTTCTGGGCCGAAATATAGCCCCAGTTCACTTTAAGAATCAAAGAGTAGCCGAGACCGCCTTACGCGCATCGTGATTTTGACGAAATTCGGCTCGATTTCCCCGAACTTGGGCGATATTTTCCAGTCCCGAGCAGTCTAAACTAACTCCTGAGAGCCTTGGTTTGCAATGAAATGAACAAGGTAATACTTTTTGAACGCTTATTTTCGAGCTTCTGGGATGAAATATAGCCCCACTTCACTTTAAGACTAAAAGAGTAGGCGAGACCGCCTTACGCGCATCGTGATTTTGAGACACTTCCGCTCGATTTTCTAGAATTTTGGCGATATTTTCAAGTCCCGGGGACTCTAAACTAACTCCTAATGGCCTTGGTTTGATGTGAAATGAACGTAGGAAAACTTTTTGAACGCTCAGTTTCGAGCTTCTGGGCCGAAATACAACCGTACTTCACTTTAAGACTGAAATAGTAGCCGAGACCTCCTTACGAGCATCGTGATTTTGACCCAGTTCAGCTCGATCTCCCGGAACTTGGCGGATATTTTCCAGTCCGGGGGACTTTAAACTAACGCCTGATGGCCTTGGTTTGCAGTTAAATGCACAAAGCGTAACTTTTCAAAGGTTCACTTTCGAGCTTCTGGGCCGAAATATAGCCTTACTTTACTTTAAGCCTGAAAGAGTAGCCGAGACCGTCTTACGGGCATCGTGATTTTGACCAACTTCCGTTCGTTTTCTCGGAACTTCGGGGACATATTCCAGTCCCGGGGACTCTAAACTAACTGCTGATGGCCTTGGTTTGCAGTGAAATGGACACAACACATTTTTTGAACGCTCACTTTCGAGCTTCTCGGCCCAAATATAGCCCTATTTCACTTTAAGTCTGAAAGAGTAGCCGAGACCGCCTTACGCGCATCGTAATTTTGACCAACTTCGGCTCGATTTGCCGGAAGTTGGCGAATATTTTCAATTCCCGGGGAACCTAAAGTAACTTCCGATGGCCTTGGTTTGCAGTTAAGTGGACACAGCAAAACTTTTTGAACGCTCGCTTTCGAGCTTATGGCTCGAAATATAGCCCCACTTAGCTTTAAGACTGAAAGAGTAGCCGAGACCGCCTTACGCGCATCGTGATTTTGGGATACTTCGGCTCGATTTCCCAGAAATAGGGGGATATTTTCCAGTCCCGGGGACTAAACTAATTCCTGATGGTCTTGGTTTCCAGTGAAATGGACACAGGAACACTTTTTGAACGCGCACTTTCGAGCTTGCTGGCCGAAATATAGCCCTACTTCTTTTTAAGACTGAAAGAGTAGGCGGGAGCGCCTTACGCGCATTGTGATATTGAGGATCTTCGGCTCGATCTGGCGAAACTTGGGAGATATTTTCCAGTCCCAAAGTCTTTAATCTCACTCCTGATTGTCTAAGATGTGAGTGAAATAGACACAAAAATTTTTGAACCCTTACTTTCGAGCTTCTGGAGTTAAATCTAAGCCCACTTTACCTTAAGACTGAAAGAGTAGCCGAGACCCCCTTAAGCGCATGGTGATTTTGAGTAACTTCGGGTGGATTTCCCGTAACTTGGGGGATATTTCCAGTTCCTTTGACGCTAAATTAAGTCGTGATGGCCTTGTTTTGCAGTGAAATGGACACAGCAAAACTTTTTAGACACTCAGTTTCGAGCTTCTGGGCCGAAATATTGCCCCAATTCACTTCAAGACTGAAAGAGTAGCCGAGACCGCTGTACGCGCGTCGTGATTTTGACCAACTTCGGTTAAATTTCCCGGAACTTGGGGGATATTTTCCAGTCCCAGGGACACTAAACTGACCCCCGAGGTCCTTGGTCTGCAGTAAAATGGACACAGCACAACTTTTTGAACGCTCACTTTTGAGCTTCTGGGCCGAAGCATAGCCCTACTTCACTTTAAGACTGAAAGACTAGCCGAAACCGCCTTACGCGCATCGTGATTTTGGGCTACCTCGGCTCGATTTCCCGGACCTTGGGAGATAATTCCCAGTCCCGGGCACTCTTAACTAATTCCTGATGACCTTGGTTTTCAGGGAAATGGACACAGCCAAACTTTTTGAACGTTCACTTTCGAGCTTCTGGGCCGAAATATAGCCCCACTTCACTTTAAGACTGAAAGAGTAGCCGGCACCGCCTTACGCGCATGGTAATTTTGTCGAACTTCGGCTTGATTTCCTGGGACTTGGGGGATATTTTCCAGTCTCGGAAGCTCTAAAGTAACTCCTAAATGCCTTGGTTTTTAGCGAAATGGACACAGGTAAAAGGAGCGCACGCTCGGTTTCCAGGTTGTAGGCCGAAATATAGCCCCACTTTATTTTAAGACTGAAAGTGTACACGAAACCGCCTTAAGCGCATCGAAATTTTTAGCCACTATGGCTCGATATGCCAAAACTTGGGGGATATTTTCCAGTCCCGGGGACTCTACCCTAACTCTTGATGGCCTTAGTTTTAAGTTAAATGGTCAAGGGTAACAGGAGCGCACGCTCGGTGTCGAGCTTCTAGGCCGAAATGTAGCCCCAGTTCATTTTAAGACTGAAAGAGTAAACGAAACTGCCGTACGCCTATCGTAATTTTAAGAAAGTATGGCCCAATTTGCCGAAACTTGGAGGATAGCTTCCAGTCTCGAGGATTCTAAACTATCTCCTGATGGGCTTAGTTCTTAGTGAAATGGACACAGGTAAAAGGAGAGCACGCTCGGTGTCGAGCTTGTAGAACCTAAATAAAGCCCCACTTCATTTTCGGAGTAAACGAGTAGCCGAGACCGCCTTACCCGCGTCGTGATTTTGAGCATCTTTGGCTCGATTTGCCGCAATTCGGGCAATATTTTCCAGTCCCGAGGACTCTATGATAACTCCTGATGAACTTAGTTTTCAGTGATATGTACTCAGTCAAAAGGAGCGCACGCTCGGTGTTGAGCTTCTCGGCCGAAATATAGCCCCACTTCATATTAAGACTGAAAGAGTAGCCGAGACCGCCTTACGCGCATCGTGAGTTTGAGCAACTTTGGCTCGATCTGCCAGAATTTGGGAAATATTTTCCAGTGCCAAGGACTCTAAACTAACTCCTGATGGCCTAAGATGTCAGTGAAATGGACACAGGTAAAATTAGTGCACGCCCAGTCTCGAGATTCTAGGTCGAAATATAGCCCCCCTTAATTTTAAGACTGAAAGAGTAGCCAAGACCGCCTTACGCGCATCGTGATTTTGGGCCACTTTTGCTCGATTTCTCGCAAGTTGGCGAATAATTTAAAGTCCCGGGGACGCTAAACTAACTCCCGATGACCTTGGTTTGCAGTTTAATGAACACAGCAAAGCATTCTGAACGCTCACCTTCGAGCTTCAGTGCCGCAATATAGCCCTACTTAAGTTTAAGACTGAAAGAATAACCGAGAGCCCGTTACGCGCATCGTAATTTTCATCAACTTCGGCGCCATTTCCTGGAACTTGGAGAATATTTTCCAGTTCCGGGGACTCTAAACTAACTCCTGATTGCCTTGGTTTCCAGTCAAATGGACACAGCTAAACTTTTTGAACGCTCACTTTGGAGCTTGTGGGCCTAAATATAGCCACACTTGACTTTAAGACTGAAACAGTAGCCGAGACCGCGTTACGCGCATCGTGATTTTGAGCAACTTCTGCTCGTTTTCCTGGAACTTGGGGCCGAAATTTAGTCCCAAAACTTAGGCCGAAACTTAGGCCGAAATTTAGTCCCACATCACTTACGACTTAAAGAGTAGCCGAGACCGGCGTGCGCGCATCGTGATTTTCACCAACTTCGGGTCGATATTCCGGAACTTGGGGGATATTTTCCAGTCGCAGGGACTCTAAACTAACTCTTGATGGCCTTGGTTTGCAGTGAAATGGAGACAGCAAAACTTTTTGAACGCTCACCTTCAAGCTTCTGGGCCATAATATAGCCCACTTTACTTTAATACTGAAAAAGTAGCTGAGACCGCCTTACGCGCATCGTCATTTTGAAAAACTTCGAATGGATTTCCCGGAGCTTGGGGGATATTTTGCAGTCCCTTGGACGCTAAACTATGTCCTGATGGCCTTGTTTTGAAGTAAAATGGACACAACAAAACTTTTTGAACGCTCACTTTCTAGCTTGTGGGCCGAAATATAGCCACACTTCACTTTAGGACTGACACAGTAGCCGAGACCACGTTACGCGCATCATGAATTTGATCAACTTCGGCTCGATTTCCCGGGACTTGGCGGATATTCTCCAGTCCCGGGGACTCTAAACTAACTTCTGATGGCCTTGGTTTGCACTGAAAGTCACAGAGCAAAACTTTTTAAACACTCACTTTCGAGCTTCTAGCCCGAAATATAGCCCCACTTCACTTTAAGACTGAAAGAGTAGCCGAGACCACCTTACGCACATCGTGATTTTGACCAACTTCGGCTCGATTTACCGGAACTTGGGGGATATTTTCCAGTCCCGAGGACTCTTAAGTAACCCCTGATGGCCCTTGTTTGCATATAAATGGATACAGCAAAACTTTTCGAACGCTCATTTTTGAGCTTCTGGGCCGAAATATAGCCCCACTTCACTTTAAGACTGAAAGAGTAGCCGAGACCGTCTTACGCGCATCGTGATGTTGACCAACGTCTTCTCGATTTTCCGGAACTTGGGAAATACATTCCACTCCCGGGGACTTTAAACTAACTACTGATAGCCTTGGTTAGCAGTGAAATAGACACAGTAATTTTTTTTTAGCTTTGAGCTTGTGGGCCGAAATAGAGCCCCACTTTACTTTAAGACTGAAGGAGTAGCCGACACCGCCTTCAGCGCACCGTGATTTTGACCAACTTGGGCTCGATTTGCCGGACCTTGGGGGATATTTTCCAGTCTCGGGGACTCTAAACTAACTCCTGATTGTCCTGGTTTTCAGTGAAATGGACACAGCTAAACTTTTTGAACGCTCACTCTCGAGCTTCTGGACCGAAATATAGCCCCACTTTACTTTAAGACTGAAAGAGTAGCATAGACCGTCTTGCGCAAATCGTGATTTTGACCATTTTCGGGTCGGTTTCCCGGAACTTGGGAGATATTTTCCAGTCCCGAGGACTCTAAACTAACTCCTGATGGCCTTGCTTTGCATTGCAATGGGCAGAGCAAAACTTTTTGAACGCTCACTTTCTAGCTTGTGGGCCGAAATATACCCACACTTTACTTTAAGACTGAAACAGTAGCGGAGACCGCATTTCGCGCATCGTGATTTTGATCAACTTCGGCTCGCTTTCCCGGAACTTGGGGAATATTTTGCCGTCCCCGGAGCCCTAAACTAACTTTTGATAGCTTTGGTTTGCAGTGAAATGCACACAGCAAAACTTTTTGAACGCTCACTTTCGAGCTTTGGGACAGAAATATACCCCCACTTCACTTTAAGACTGAAAGGTTAGCCGAGACCGCTTTGGGAGCATCGTGATTTCGACCAACTTCAGCTCGATATTCCGGAACTTGGGGCATATTTTCTTGTCCCGGGGACGCTAAACTAACTCCTGATGGCCTTGGTTTGCAGTGAAATGAACACAGCAAAACTTTTTGAACGCTCACTCTCGGGCTTCTCGCCCGAAATATAGCCCCACTTCACTCTAAGACTCAAAGAGTAGCCGACACTACCTTACGCAAATCGTGATTTTGACCAACTTCGGCTCGATTTCCCGGAAGTTGAGGGATATTTTCCAGTCCCGGGGACTCTAAACTAGCTCCTGATGGCTTTTGTTTGCAGTCAAATAAACACAGGGAAACTTTTTGAACGCTCACTTTCAAGCTCCTGGCCAGGAATAAAGCCTCATTTCAATTTAAGACTGAAACAGTAAGCGAGACCGCCTAACGCGCACCGTGATTTTGACCAACTTCGGCTAAATTTCCCTGAACTTGGGGAGATATTTTCCAGTCCCGAAGACTCTTAACTAACCCCTGATGGCCTTCGTTTGCATTGAAATGGATACAGCAAAACGTTTTGAACGCTCACTTTGGAGCTTGTGGGCCGAAATATAGCCCCACTTCACTTTAAGACTGAAAGACTAGCCAAGACCGTCTTGCGCGCATCGTGATTTTGACCAACGTCTTCTTGATTTTCCGGAACTTGGAAAATATATTGCAGTCCCGGGGACTCTAAACTAACTCCTGATAGCCTTGGTTTGCAGTGAAATGGACACAGCACATTTTTTGCAGCGCTCACTTTGGAGCTTCTGGGCCGAAATAGAGCCCCACTTCACCTTAAGACTGAAAGAGTAGCCGAGGCCGCCTTAGGCGCATCGTGATTTTGACCAACTTCGGCTTGAGTTGCCAGAACTTAAAAGATATTTTCCACTCCCGGGGACTCTAAACTAACTCATGATGGCCTTGGTTTTCAGTGAAATTGAGAGAGGAAAACTTTTTGAACGCTCACTTTTGAGCTTCTGGACCGAAATATAACCCTACTTCACTTTCAGACTCAAAGAGTAGCCGAGATCGCCTTACGCGCATCGTTATTTTCACCAACTTCGTCTCGACTTGGCGGAACTTGGAGGATATTTTCCAGTTCTGGGGACTGTAAACTACTTCCTGAGGGCCTTGCTTTGCAGTGAAATGGGCACAGCATAACTTTTTGAACGCTCACTTTCGAGCTTCTGGGCCAAAATATACAGCCACGTCATTTTAAGACTAAAAGAGTAGCCGAGACTGCTTTACGCGCATCGTGATTTTCACAAACTTCGGCTCGATTTCCCGGAACTTGGGGGATATTTTCATGTCCCGGAGACTGTAAACTATCTCCTGATGTGGCTTGGTTCGCGTTGATATAGACACAGCAAAACTTTTTGAACTTTCACTTTCGAGCTTCTGGGCCGAAATATAGCCCGAGTTCACTTTAAAAATGAAAGAATAGCCGAGACCGCCTTACGCGCATCGTGATTTTGACCAACTTTGGCTCGATTTCCCAGGAAATGGGGAATATTTTCCGGTACCGGGGACTCTAAAGTAACTCCTGATTGCCTTGGTTTGCATTGAAATGGAGAGAGGAAAACTTTTTCAACGCTCCCCTTCGGGCTTCTGAGCCGAAATATAGCCCCACTTCAGTTTAAGACTGAAAGAGTAGCCGAGACCGTCTTAGGCGCATCGTGATTTAGACCAACTTCGGCTCGATTTCCGGTAACTTCGGGGATATATTCAAGTTCCAAGGACTCTAAACTAACCCCTGATGGCCTTGGTCTGCAGTGAAATGAACACAGCAAATTTTTTTGAACGCTTACTTTCGAAATTCTGGGCCGAAATATAGCCCCACTTCACTTTAAGACTGAAATAGTAGCCGAGACCGTCTTAGACGCATCGTGATTTTGACAAACTTCGGCTTGAGTTGCCAGCACTTAAGGGATAATTTTTAGTCCCGCGGACTCTAAACTAACTCATGATGGCCTTGGTTTTCAGTTAAATTGAGAGAGGAAAACTTTTTGAACGCTCACTTTCGAGCTTCTGGGCCGAAATATACAGCCACGTCACTTTAAGACTAAAAGAGTAGCCGAGACTGCTTTACGCGCATCGTGATGTTGACAAACTTCGGCTCAATTTCCCTTGACTTGGGGGATATTTTGATGTCCCGGACACTGTAAACAATCTGCTGATGTGGCTTGGTTTCCGGTGAAATGGACACAGCAAAAGTTTTTGAACTTTCACTTTCGAGCTTCTGGGCCGAAATATAGCCCCAGTTCACTTTAAGAATCAAAGAGTAGCCGAGACCGCCTTACGCGCATCGTGATTTTGACAAAATTCGGCTCGATTTCCCCGAACTTGGGCGATATTTTCCAGTCCCGAGCAGTCTAAACTAACACCCGATGGCCTTGGTTTGCAGTGAAATGAACACAGCAAAACTTTTTGAACTTTCAACTTCTAGCTTCTCGGCCGAAATATAGCCCGAGTTCACTTTAAGAATCAAAGAGTAGCCGAGACCGCCTTACGCGCATCGTGATTTTGACAAAATTCGGCTCGATTTCCCCGAACTTGGGCGATATTTTCCAGTCCCGAGCAGTCTAAACTAACTCCTGATGGCCTTGGTTTGCAGTGAAATGAACAAGGTAACACTTTTTGAACGTTTATTTTCGAGCTTCTGGGATGAAATATAGCCCCACTTCACTTTAAGACTGAAAGAGTAGGCGAGACCACCTTACGCGCATCGTGATTTTGAGCAACTTGCGCTCGATTTTCTAGAATTTTGGCGATATTTTCAAGTCCCGGGGACTCTAAACTAACTCCTGATGGCCTTGGTTTGATGTGAAATGGACGCAGGAAAACTTTTTGAACGCTCAGTTTCGAGCTTCTGGGCCGAAATACAACCGTACTTCACTTTAAGACTGAAATAGTAGCCGAGACCTCCTTACGAGCATCGTGATTTTGACCCAGTTCAGCTCGATCTCCCGGAACTTGGGAGATATTTTCCAGTCCGGGGCACTTTAAACTAACTCCTGATGGCCTTGGTTTGCAGTTAAATGCACAAAGCGTAACTTTTTAAAGGTTCACTTTCGAGCTTCTGGGCCGAAATACTGCCCCACTTTACTTTAAGACTGAAAGAGTAGCCGAGACCGCCGTACGCGCATCGTGATTTTGACCAACTTCCGTTGGATTTCCCGGAACTTCGGGGATATATTCCAGTCCCGGGGACTCTAAACTAACTGCTGATGGCCTTGGTTTGCAGTGAAATGGACACACCACATTTTTTTGAACGCTCACTTTCGAGCGTCTCGGCCGAAATATAGCCCTACTTCACTTTAAGACTGAAAGAGTAGCCGAGACCGCCTTACGCGCATCGTAATTTTGACCAACTTCGGCTCGATTTGCCGGAAGTTGGCGAATATTTTCAATTCCCGGAAAAACTAAACTAACTTCCGATGGCCTTAGTTTGCAGTTAAGTGGACACAGCAAAACTTTTTGAACGCTCAATTTCGAGCTTATGGCTCGAAATATAGCCCCACTTAACTTTAAGACTGAAAGAGTAGCCGAGACCGCCTTACGCGCATCGTGATTTTGGGATACTTCGGCTCGATTTCCCGGAAATAGGGGGATTTTTTCCAGTCCCGGGGACTCTAAACTAACTCCTGATGGCCTTGGTTTCCAGTGAAATGGACACAGGAACACTTTTTGAACGCGCACTTTCGAGCTTGCTGGCCCAAATATAGCCCTACTTTTTTTTAAGACTGAAAGAGTAGGCGGGAGCGCCTTACGCGCATTGTGATATTGAGGATCTTCGGCTCGATCTGGCGAAACTTGGGAGATATTTTCCAGTCCCAAAGTCTTTAATCTCACTCCTGATTGTCTAAGATGTGAGTGAAATAGACACAAAAATTTTTGAACCCTTACTTTCGAGCTTCTGGAGTTAAATCTAAGCCCACTTTACCTTAAGACTGAAAGAGTAGCCGAGACCCCCTTAAGCGCATGGTGATTTTGAGTAACTTCGGGTGGATTTCCCGTAACTTGGGGGATATTTCCAGTTCCTTTGACGCTAAACTAAGTCGTGATGGCCTTGTTTTGCAGTGAAATGGACACCGCAAAACTTTTTAAACACTCAGTTTCGAGCTTCTGGCCCGAAATATTGCCCCAATTCACTTTAAGACTGAACGAGTAGCCGAGACCGCTGTACGCGCGTCGTGATTTTGACCAACTTCGGTTAAATTTCCCGGAACTTGGGGGATATTTTCCAGTCCCGGGGACTCTAAACTGACCCCCGACGTCCTTGGCGTGCAGTCAAATGGATACAGCAAAACTTTTTGAACGCTTACTTTTGAGCTTCTGGACCGAAATATAGCTCCACTTCACTTTAAGAGTGATAGAGTAACCGAGACCGCCTTACGCCCATCGTAATTTTGACCAACTTCGGCTGGATTTCCCAGAACATGGGGGATATTTTCCAGTCCCGAGGACTCTATGTTAACTCCTGATGAACTTAGTTTTCAGTGATATGTACACAGGCAAAAGGAGCGCACGCTCGGTGTTGAGCTTCTCGGCCGAAATATAGCCCCACTTCATTTTAAGACTGAAAGAGTAGCCGAGACGGCCTTACGCGCATCGTGAGTTTGAGCAACTTTGGCTCGATCTGCCAGAATTTGGGAAATATTTTCCAGTCCCAAGGACTCTAAACTATTTCCTGATGGCCTAAGATGTCAGTGAAATGGACACAGGTAAAATTAGCGCACGCCCGGTCTCGAGCTTCTAGGTCGAAATATAGCCCCCTTACTTTTAAGACTGAAAGAGTAGCCAAGACCGCCTTACGCGCATCGTGATTTTGGGCCACTTTTGCTCGATTTCCCGCAAGTTGGCGAATAATTTAAAGTCCCGGGGACGCTAAACTAACTCCCGATGACCTTGGTTTGCAGTTTAATGAACACAGCAAAACATTCTGAACGCTCACCTTCGAGTCTCAGTGGCGCAATATAGCCCTACTTAAATTTAAGACTGAAAGAATAACCGAGAGCCCGTTACGCGCATCGTAATTTTCATCAACTTCGGCGCCATTTCCTGGAACTTGGAGAATATTTTCCAGTTCCGGGGACTCTAAACTAACTCCTGATTGCCTTCGTTTGCAGTGAAATGGACACAGCAAAACTTTATGAACGCTCACTTTCGAGCTTGTGGGCCTAAATATAGCCAACTTCACTTTAAGACTGAAACAGTAGCCGAGACCGCGTTACGCGCATCGTGATTTTGAGCAACTTCTGCTCGCTTTCCTAGAACTTGGGGACTATTTTCCAGTCCCGGGGACTCTAAACTAACTCCTGATGGCCATGGTTTGCAGTGAAATTCACACAGCACAAGTTTTTGAACGAACACTTTCGAGCTTTTAGGCCGAAATATAGTTCCACATTACTTACGACTTAAAGAGTAGCCGAGACCGGCGTGCGCGCATCGTGATTTTCACCAACTTCGGGTCGATATTCCGGAACTTGAGGGATATTTTCTAGTCACAGGGACTCTAAACTATCTCTTGATGGCCTTGGTTTGCAGTGAAATGGAGACAGCAAAACTTTTTCAACGCTCACCTTCAAGCTTCTGGGCCGAAATATAGCCCACTTTACTTTAATACTGAAAAAGTAGCCGAGACCGCCTTACGCGCATCGTGATTTTGACAAACTTCGGGTGGATTTCCCGGAGCTTGGGGGTTATTTTCCACTCCCTTGGACGCTAAACTAGGTGCCGATGGCCTTGTTTTGCAGTGAAATGGACACAGCAAAGCTCTTTGAAGGCTCACTTTCGAGGTTGTGGGCCGAAATATAGCCATACTTCACTTTAAGACTGAAACAGTAGCCGAGACCACGTTTCGCGCATCGTGATTTTGATCAACTTCGGCTCGATTTCCCGGAACTTACGAAATATTTTCCAGTCCCGGGGACTCTAAACTAACTCGTTCTGGTCTTGGTTTGCAGTGAAACGGAAACAGAAAAAGTTTTTGAACGCATACTTTCCAGCTTCTGCAGCGAAATAGAACCCCACTTCACTTGAAGACTGAAAGAGTAGCCGAGACCGCCTTACGTGCATCGTGATTTTGAGCAACTTCGGCATGATTTGCCGGAACTAAGGGGATATATTCCAGTTCTGAGGACTCTAAACGAATTCCCGATGACCTTGGTTTGCAGTAAAATGGACCCATCAAAACTGTTTGAACACTCAATTTCGAGCTTCTGGGCCAAAATATAGCCCCCCATTACTTTAACACTGAAAGAGTAGCCGAGACCGCCTTACGTGCATCGTGATTTTGACAAACTTCGGGTTGATTTCCCGAAACTTGGGGGATATTTTCCAGTCCCGGGGACTCTCAACTAACTCCTGCTTGTCTTGGTTTGCAGTGAAATGGACACAGCGAAAGTTTTTGAACGCTCACTCTCGAGCTTCTGGGCCGAAATAGAGCCCCATTTTACTTTAAGACTGAAAGAGTAGGCGAGACCGTCTTGAGGGAATCGTGATTTTGACCAATTTCGCCTTTATTTCCCGAGACTTGGGGGATATATTCCAGTCAAAAGGACTCTACAGTAACTCCTGATGGCCTTGGTTCTCAGTGAAATAGACAGAGCACAACTTTGGAGCTTCTGGGCAGAAATATAGCCCGACTTTACTTTAAGACTGAAAGAGTAGATAAGACCGCTTTACGCGCATCGTAATTTTGACGAACTTCGAATGGATTTCCCGGAACTTGGGGGATATTTTGCAGTCCCTTGGACGCTAAACTAAGTCCTGATGACCTTGTTTTGAAGTAAAATGGACACAACAAAACTTTTTGAACGCTCACTTTCTAGCTTGTGGGCCGAAATATAGCCACACTTCACTTTAGGACTGACACACTAGCCGAGACCACGTTACGCGCATCATGAATTTGATCAACTTCGGCTCGATTTCCCGGGACTTGGGGGATATTCTCCAGTCCCGGGGACTCTAAACTAACTTCTGATGGCCTTGGTTTGCACTGAAAGTGAGAGAGCAAAGCTGTTTAAACACTCACTTTCGAGCTTCTAGGCCGAAATATTGCCCCAGTTCACTTTAAGACTGAAAGAGTAGCCGAGACCACCTTACGCGCATCGTGATTTTGACAAAATTCGGCTCGGTTTCCCCGAACTTGGGCGATATTTTCCAGTCCCGAGCAGTCTAAACTAACTCCTGATGGCCTTGGTTTGCAGTGAAATGAACAAGGTAACACTTTTTGAACGGTTATATTCGAGCTTCTGGGATGAAATATAGCCCCACTTCACTTTAAGACTGAAAGAGTACGCGAGACCGCGTTACGCGCATCGTGATTTTGAGCAACTTGCGCTCGATTTTCTAGAATTTTGGCGATATTTTCAAGTCTCGGGCACTCTAAACTAACTCCTGATGGCCTTGGTTTGATGTGAAATGGACGCAGGAAAACTTTTTAAACGCTCAGTTTCGAGCTTCTGGGCCGAAATACAACCGTACTTCACTTTAAGACTGCAATAGTAAGTAGCCGAGACCTCCTTACGAGCATCGTGATTTTGACCCAGTTCAGCTCGATCTCCCGGAACTTGGGGGATATTTTCCCGTCCGGGGGACCTTAAACTAACTCCTGATGGCCTTGGTTTGCAGTTAAATGCACAAAGCGTAACTTTTCAAAGGTTCACTTTCGAGCTTCTGGGCCGAAATACTGCCCCACTTTACCTTAAGACTGAAAGAGTAGCCGAGACCGTCTTACCCGCATCGTGATTTTGACCAACTGCCGTTCGATTTCTCAGAACTTCGGGGATATATCCAGTCCCGGGTACTCTAAACTAACTTCTGATGGCCTTGGTTTGCAGTGAAATGGACACAGCACATTTTTTTGAACGCTCACTTTCGAGCTTCTCGGCCGATATATGGCCCTACTTTACTTTAAGACTGAAAGAGTAGCCGAGACCGCCTTACGCGCATCGTGATTTTGACCAACTTTGGCTCGATTTGCCGGAAGTTCCCGAATATTTTCGATTCCCGGGGAAGCTAAACTAACTTCCGATGGCCTTAGTTTGCAGTTAAATGGAGACAGCAGAACTTTTTGAACCCTCACTTTCGAGCTTATGGCTCGAAATATAGCCCCACTTAGCTTTAAGACTGAAAGAGTAGCCGAGACCGCCTTACGCGCATCGTGATTTTGGGATACTTCGGCTCGATTTCCCGGAAATAGGGGGATATTTTCCAGTCCCGGGGACTCTAAACTAACTCCTGATGGCCTTGGTTTCCAGTGAAATGGACACAGGAACACTTTTTGAACGCGCACTTTCGAGCTTGCTGGCCGAAATATAGCCCTACTTCTTTTTAAGACTAAAAGAGTAGGCGGGAGCGCCTTACGCGCATTGTGATTTTGAGGATCTTCGGCTCGATCTGGCGAAACTTGGGAGATATTTTCCAGTCCCAAAGTCTCTAAACTCACTCCTGATTGTCTAAGATGTGAGTGAAATAGACACAAAAATTTTTGAACCCTTACTTTCGAGCTTCTGGAGTTAAATCTAAGCCCACTTTACCTTAAGACTGAAAGAGTAGCCGAGCACCCCTTAAGCGCATGGTGATTTTGACTAACTTCGGGTGGATTTCCCGTAACTTGGGGGATTTTTCCAGTTCCTTTGACGCTAAACTAAGTCGTGATGGCCTTGTTTTGCAGTGAAATGGACACAGCAAAACTTTTTAAACACTCAGTTTCGAGCTTCTGGGCCGAAATATTGCCCTAATTCACTTTAAGACTGAAAGAGTAGCCGAGACCGCCGTACGCGCGTCGTGATTTTGACCAACTTCTGTTAAATTTCTTGGAACTTGGTGGATATTTTCCAGTCCCGGGGACTCTAAACTGACCCCCAACGTCCTTCGTCTGCAGTAAAATGGACACAGCAAAACTTTTTGAAGGCTCACTTTTGAGCTTCTGGGCCGAAATATAGCTCCACTTCACTTTAAGAGTGAAAGAGTAGCCGAGACCGCCTTACGCCCATCGTAATTTTCACCAAGTTCGGCTGGATTTCCCAGAACTTGGGGGATATTTTCCAGTCCCGCGGACTCTAAACTAACTCCTGATGGCCTTGCTCTGGAGTGAAATGGACACAGCACAACTTTTTGAAGGCTCACTTTCGAGCTTCTGGGGGGAAATATTGCCCCAGTTCACTTTAAGAATGAAAGAGTAACCGGGACCGCCTTACGCGCATCGTGATTTTGACCAACTTTGGCTCGATTTCCCGGGAAATGGGGGATATTTTCCGGTACCGGGGACTCTAAACTAACTCATGATTTCCTCGGTTTGCAGTGAAATGGACTCAGCCAAACTTTTTGAACGTTCACCATAGCCCCACTTCACTTTAAGACTGAAAGAGTAGCCGAGACCGCCTTACGCGCATGGTAATTTTGTCGAACTTCGGCTTGATTTCCTTGAATTTGGGGGATATTTTCCAGTCCCGGAAGCTCTAAACTAACTCCTGAATGCCTTGGCTTTTAGTGAAATGGACACAGGTAAAAGGAGCGCAAGCTCGGTTTCCAGGTTGTAGGCCGATATATAGCCCCACTTTATTTTAAGACTGAAAGTGTACACGAAACCGCCTTAAGCGCATCGAAATTTTTAGCCACTATGGCTCGATATGCCAAAACTTGGGGGATATTTTCCAGTCCCGGGGACTCTACCCTAACTCTTGATGGGCTTAGTTTTCAGTAAAAAGGTCACAGGTAACAGGAGCGCACGCTCGGTGTCGAGCTTCTAGGCCGAAATGTAACCCCAGTTCATTTTAAGACTGAAAGAGTAAACGAAACTGCCGTACGCCTATCGTAATTTTAAGAAAGTATGGCTCAATTTGCCGAAACTTGGAGGATAGCTTCCAGTCTCGAGGATTCTAAACTATCTCCTGATGGACTTAGTTCTTAGTGAAATGGACACAGGTAAAAGGAGAGCACGCTCGGTGTCGAGCTTGTAGAACCGAAATATAGCCTCACTTCATTTTCGGAGTAAACGAGTAGCCGAGACCGCCTTAGGCGCATCGTGATTTTGAGCATCTTTGGCTCGATTTGCCGGAATTCGGGGAATATTTTCCAGTCCCGAGGACTCTATGTTAACTCCTGATGAACTTAGTTTTCAGTGATATGTACACAGGCAAAAGGAGCGCACGCTCGGTGTTGAGCTTCTCGGCCGAAATATAGCCCCACTTCATTTTAAGACTGAAAGAGTAGCCGAGACCGCCTTACGCACATCGTGATTTTGAGCAACTTTGGCTCGATCTGCCAGAATTTAGGAAATATTTTCCAGTGCCAAGGACTCTAAACTATTTCCTGATGGCCTAAGATGTCAGTGAAATGGACACAGGTAAAATAAGCGCACGCCCGGTCTCGAGCTTCTAGGTCGAAATATAGCCCCCCTTAATTTTAAGACTGAAAGAGTAGCCGAGACCGCCTTACGCGCATCGTGATTTTGGGCCACTTTTGCTCGATTTCCCGGAAGTTGGCGAATAATTTAAAGTCCCGGGGACGCTAAACTAACTCCCGGTGACCTTGGTTTGCAGTTTAATGAACACAGCAAAACAGTCTGGACGCTCACCTTCGAGCTTCAGTGCCGCAATATAGCCCTACTTAAATTTAAGACTGAAAGAATAACCGAGAGCCCGTTACGCGCATCGTAATTTTCATCAACTTCGGCGCCATTTCCTGGAACTTGGAGAATATTTTCCAGTTCCGGGGACTCTAAACTAACTCCTGATTGCCTTGGTTTGCAGTGAAATGGACACAGCAAAACTTTTTGAACGCTCACTTTGGAGCTTGTGGGCCTAAATATAGCCACACTTCACTTTAAGACTGAAACAGTGGCCGAGACCGCGTTACGCGCATCGTGACTTTGAGCAACTTCTGCTCGCTTTCCTGGAACTTGGGGAATATTTTCCAGTCCCGGGGACTCTAAACTAACTCCTGATGGCCATGGTTTGCAGTGAAATTCACACAGCACAAGTTTTTGAACGAACACTTTCGAGCTTTTAGGCCGAAATATAGTCCCACATCACTTACGACTTAAAGAGTAGCCGAGACCGGCGTGCGCGCATCGTGATTTTGACCAACTTCGGGTCGATATTCCGGAACTTGGGGGATATTTTCCAGTCCCAGGGACTCTAAACTAACTCTTGATGGCCTTGGTTTGCAGTGAAATGGAGACAGCAAAACTTTTTCAACGCTCACCTTCAAGCTTCTGGGCCGAAATATAGCCCACTTCACTTTAATACTGAAAAAGTAGCCGAGACCGCCTCACGCGCATCGTGATTTTGACAAACTTCGGGTGGATTTCGCGAAACTTGGGGGATATTTTCCAGTCCTTTGGACGCTAAACTAGGTGCCGATGGCCTTGTTTTGCAGTGAAATGGACACAGCAAAGCTTTTTGAAGGCTCACTTTCGAGGTTGTGGGCTGAAATATAGCCATACTTCACTTTAAGACTCAAACAGTAGCCGAGACCATGTTTCGCGCATCGTGATTTTGATCAACTTCGGCTCGATTTCCCGGAACTTGGGGAATATTTTGCAGTCCCGGGGACTCTAAACTAACTCGTGCTGGTCTTGGTTTGCAGTGAAACGGAAACAGAAAAAGTTTTTGAACGCATACTTTCGAGCTTATGGACGGAAATAGAACCCCACTTCACTTGAAGACTAAAAGAGTAGCCGAGACCGCTCTACGTGCATGGTGATTTTGAGCAACTTCGGCTCGATTTGCCGGAACTAAGGGGATATATTCCAGTTCTGAGGACTCTAAACTAATTCCTGATGGCCTTGGTTTGCAGTAAAATGGAGCCAGCAAAACTTTTTGAACGCTCAATTTCCAGCTTCTGGGCCAAAATATAGCCCCTCATTACTTTAACACTGAAAGAGTAGCCGAGACCGCCTTACGTGCATCGTGATTTTGACAAACTTCGGGTTGATTTCCCGAAACTTGGGGGATATTTTCCAGTCCCGGGGACTCTCAACTAACTCCTGCTTGTCTTGGTTTGCAGTGAAATGGACACAGCGAAAGTTTTTGAACGCTCACTCTCGAGCTTCTGGGCCGAAATAGAGCCCCATTTTACTTTAAGACTGAAAGAGTAGGCGAGACCGTCTTGAGCGAATCGTGATTTTGACCAATTTTGCGTTTATTTCCCGAAACTTGGGGGATATATTCCAGTCAAAGGGACTCTACAGTAACTCCTGATGGCCTTGGTTTTCAGTGAAATGGACAGAGCACAACTTTGGAGCTTCTGGGCAGAAATATAGCCCCACTTTACTTTAAGACTGAAAGAGTAGATGAGACCGCCTTACGCGCATCGTAATTTTGACGAACTTCGAATGGATTTCCCGGAACTTGGGGGATATTTTGCAGTCCCTTGGACGCTAAACTAAGTCCTGATGGCCTTGTTTTGAAGTCAAATGGACACAACAAAACTTTTTGAACGCTCACTTTCGAGCTTGTGGGCCGAAATATAGCCACACTTCACTTTAGGACTGACACAGTAGCCGAGACCACGTTACGCGCATCATGAATTTGATCAACTTTGGCTCGATTTCCCGGGACTTGGGGGATATTGTCCAGTCCCGGGGACTCTAAACTAACTTCTGATGGCCTTGGTTTGCACTGAAAGTGACAGAGCAAAACTTTCTAAACACTCACTTTCGAGCTTCTGGGCCGAAATATAGCTCCATTTCACTTTAAGAGCCAGTGCCCATAATTATGGACCAAACAACGGCACAAGTCGAAAAATCGATTTTGCTCATTTTTTGCCCATAGATTGGCCCTAGCTAGTAAACAAACGGACCATAGTTAGTTTCTGCTAATGCAGCTTTTTTGGGGAGAAATTTGCGAAAAATGATTTTTTTTCGATTAGGCTCAAAATCTACTTCCCGTTTTCCTGAATTTTCCGAATATTTGTTGGCTTCGCGCTCCGCAGAACAGCTACTTGAGAATCTTTCAATGGTCTTTACATTCAGCTCAGGTCTTCATGGTATGACTGAGCGAAAAATAAAATAAATCGAGGCTTCGTTTCAGCCTGAAACGAGATCGAACACGAACGGAAAATATTACGATGTGTTTCAAACGAATTATAGCACTAAAATATCGCCATATTTTTCTATGGGCTATAACTTTAAATGCCATGAAAACACTTTATACGGGTTAACTGTACACCCACCTGTTTGAAAATCAAAAAATATCTCTGGGCAAATGGTTTTAAGTCGCCCGCCTTGGCCTGTGCTTCTCATGAATTTTTCCCTGAACCGCCGTGAGAATGTAAACAATTGCGTGACTCTGGCGGTCACCCTGAATACATAATTCGTTTCCAACAAACCGCAGATGGCTATCTTAGAACATTTGCGTGAAAAAAGAAAAACATAATGGACCACTTTTAACTTTTATATTTTGAAAGTCATCGCTTTGGAAATTTCGTTAATTAAAAACGCCAATTAAAAGCAATTTACTCGGAGTTCGGGTGTTACTGCTATGTCGTTTTAGGCTGTCGTTCTTTCTCTGATCATTTTAATTACAAGAACGAGTTCTAGAAAGAAAATCGTTCTAAGTTCATTTGTTAAGCGTAATGAAAAGTTGATATTGTTGGTTTGTAGCCTTACGTGATCTGAAGGAACGCTACAGTGATTAAATTTGCATTTGTTGATTTCGACGGATCGATTTTCGGTTAAACCTTTTTATTTGTGCCAGCACATTTAGTGCTTTTTCTCCTGCTAAAAAGTCGGAAAAAGTAAAGTAAACAAATCCTAAAAGTCATAACTAAGAGGCATCGACAGTGCGAGTGTCTCGGTAAGCTGTTAATTTGAACAATTACTGTGCTGGACGGATTGCTTTCCTGGTTACCAACGTACTATACATAGTTCATTGTGCGCGAATGTTTCTGTTTCAAACAACTGAAATGCTCAGTGCTTTTTCCTTTTTTTCTTCAGTCTTAAAACTTAAGGTTAAAGTTAGGCTAAACCCTAAACTGTTTTGGCGGCCAACCTATTTTTGGCTAATTGCTTAATCAAATTATATATATATTTCATTGAAATTCGCTCCTCTGTGACCGACTTCCGCGAACAAAACAAGATGGATGTTCGCTGTTCATTTAAGACTACAATCCTGGTCAAAAGTGTTGGGACAGTTACGGCAGATGACTTCACAGGCAGCCTCTCTTAAGACCAAAACCGCGCAAGCCCGCCTACCCCCTCCCCCTGTCAATGTTGATAAAAATCTTGAAGAAAAAAAATCCTTGACAATATCCTCAGAATAGCCTCGTTTCAAGAGTTGTTCGCGTCCTAGAACAGTATTCTCGAACAAAAGAGACGATAAGATAGATATTCAAGTCTTATTCCAACAATAGCGATTTTTCAGCAATCGCGTTTGGTTCCAACACAACTGTCTAACCACTTTCTATTGTCCCTTTTTCCTTTTTTCCCACATCCAATCTAGTCTTCAGAATAGCTTCATTTTCATGCAACATTGCTAGGGGAGAGGGGGGGTTTATTGTACTTGCTTCCATTCATCTTTTGTTCTAAAACGTTAAGGACGTAGTTGAAATCGTGGGTTTCAGCGCGCAAAAATGGGAGGTGTCCCAACAACTTATGGCCAGGATTGCAGGTTTACATTAGAGGAAATTGTTCCGGATTCGTGATGAATCCAGAATGTTTTAGTGCCGGATTGATTTTGCCATTTACACAAAAGTGGACGAAACCGAAATAAAACCCCCCGGTTTGGTCGTGTCTCCGGAGATTTTGAATCCGGAATTTAAAGTGGGAACTTTGAATCCGAAAACTTTTGAATCCTGAGAGTTTTGTCGTGTGAACGATTTTCTCTCGAATCCAGATATTTTTCCGCCTGTGATCTTTTGAGTTTGCGGTGGAACGAAAATGGCGGATTACATGATCCAGTCGTAATCGAGTCGTAGGCGCATTGATGGCCATTTGATGGCGGTCGCTGGGTGATTACCTCGTGCTGTTTCAGGTGTAGGTAATCACTTTTATAATGGGTAATGCCATACTCCTCAGAAACCGTGCCCAATTTATACTTTACTGCGCAGATGACGACGATGGCATGATCGAAAACCTCGACGGTTTTCGACCCTAAACCCTAAGTAAATACCTGGAGGAACCTGGCATGATGGACAACAGTACCGTGGTCAGCGAGTTGAAAGAAAACTTCAGACTGTCTCAACCTACCCCTAGCCTTATTTTCGGAGGCATTTTGTTTCTCGTTGTCGAGGCAACAAACTGCTTGTTAACCATTCCATCATGAATGTTCCCGAAGTTATCGTCGTGTATAAACGATTAAGAATCCGAATATCCTTTCGCTGTAAACCCCTACTAATCCGAATACTCTAAAATTGATGAATTCGGGAACTCCTTTATTGTAAACCTAGTCCTAGATCGACCACTGTAATGTTTGTTTGTCTACCAGTGTTTTGATCTGCAAATTTCAGTTAATTGATCAAACAACCAAAGTAGAAAAGATGGATTTTTTTCCCAGTATGATTGAAACTTAAACGCAATTTCTTCCTCGGCTAATTCAATTCAAGAAATTCCGGGTTTTCTAGCTGAGTTTGAGCATATTGTGTAGGTACAAATTTCCTACACAGCTAGAAGAGCTGAGATGCCGTCACGCAGTTAGTAGTCTATAGAAATTATGGTATTTCCACTTGACTTTATTTGTCAGTCAATGATTCAGTTGTCATAAATCATAGAGGATTGGTTAAGTGTATCTCTGAAACTGCTACTGTGTTGTAAGTTATCAGTGAAATCAATAAAATAAACAAGTGTTAAAATCATTTCCCGGAGTACTGTAGTAACGTTCTTTATCATGGATGTCGTGGGTGTCGCAATGCAAATGAAAAAACATATATATTTATACTAAGTTAAACAAAGAAAACAAAAACAAAGAACAAGAAAAAAAACATTTTCCATTATTTTATCCACACAACGTTTCAAAAATTGCTTCCATCGGATTGCTGGAAACGAATATTTTACTCGAGAGTGGCTATCCGCGTCACGCAATTGCTTACATTCCAACGGCGGATTTTGGGCAAAATCTATAAGAAACACAGGCCAAGGCGGGCGACTTGAAACCATTTGCCCAGAGATATTTTTTGATATCCTAACAGGTGGGTGTATATTTAACCCGTAGAAAGTGTTTTTATGGTATTTAAAGTTATAGCCCATAGAAAAATATGGCGATGTTTTTAAGCAATAATTCTCTTGCGACATACTGTAAAATTTTGCGTTTCAGTTTTACCCCTTTTCGGGCTCAAAACTAACTTTGATTTATTTTATTTTTCGCTCAGTCATACTACCAAGACCTGAACTGAATATAAAATCCATTGAAAGATTCTCAAGTAGTTGTTCTGCGGAGCGCGAAGCAATCAAATATTCGGAAAATTCAGCAAAACCGGAAGTAGATTTTGAGCCCAGTCGGGTCGAAATCGTTTTTGGTGTATTTCTACCAAAGAAAGCTGTATTAGCAGAAACTAACTATGGTCCGTTTCTATTCTTACTAGGACCTATCTATGGACAAAATACAAGCGAAATCAATTTTTCGACCTGTGCCATTGAGAGGCGATTTAGGTCCATTTTTATAGCCATTCACTCTTAAGACTGAAAGAGTAGCCGAGACCAACTTACGCACATGGTTTGCAGTGAAATAGACACAGTAATTTTTTTGAGCTTTGAGCTTGTGGGCCGAAATAGAACGCCACTTCACTTTAAGACTGAAGGAGTAGCCGACACCGCCTTAAGCGCACCGTAATTTTGACCAACTTCGGCTCGATTTGCCGGAGCTTGGGGATATTTTCCAGTCCCGGGGACTCTAAACTAACTCCTGATTGTCTTGGTTTTCAGTGAAATGGACACAGCGAAACTTTTTGAACGCTCACTCTCGAGCTTCTGGACCGAAATATAGCCCAACTTTACTTTAAGACTGAAAGAGTAGCCGAGACCGTCTTGCGCAAATCGTGATTTTGACCAACTTCGGGTCGGTTTCCCGGAACTTGGGGGATATATTCCATTTCCGCGGGCTCTAAACTACCTCCTGATGGCCTTGGTTTTCAGTGAAATGGACAAAGGAAAGCTTTTTGAACACTCTCTTTGTAGCTTCTGGGCCGAAATAGAATCCCACTTCACGTTCAGACTGACATAGTAGCCGAGACCGCCTCACGCGCATCGTGAGTTAGACCAAGTTCAGCTCGATTTCACGCAACTTTTGGGATATTTTCCAGTCCGGGGGACTCTAAACTAACTCCGGATGGCCTTGGTTTGCACTGAAATGCGCACAGCATAAATTTTTGAACGCCCACTTTGGAGCTTCTGGATCGAAATATAGCCCCACTTCACTTTAAGACTGAAAGAGTAGCCGAGATCGCCTTACGCGCATCGTGATTTTGACCATTTTCGGATGGATTTCTCGGAACTTGGGGGATATTTTCCAGTCCCGGGGACTCTAAACTAACTCCTGATCGCCTTGCTTTGCATTGAAATGGACAGAGCAAAACTTTTTGAACCCTCACTTTCGAGCTTGTGAGCCGAAATACAGCCACACTTTACTTTAAGACTGAAACAGTAGCCGAGACCGCATTTCGCGCATCGTGAGTTTGATCAACTTCGGCTCGCTTTCCCGGAACTTGGGGAATATTTTCCAGTCCCGGGGACCCTAAACTAAGTCCTGATAGCCTTGTTTTGAAGTGAAATGGACACAGCAAAACTTTTTGAACGCTCACTTTCTAGCTTGTGGGCCGAAATATAGGCACACTTGACTTTAAGACTGAAACAGTAGCCGAGACCACGTTACGCGCATCATGAATTTGATCAACTTCGGCTCAAATTCCCGGGACTTGGGGGATATGTTCCAGTCCCGGGGACTCTAAACTAACTCCTGATGGCCTTGGTTTGCATTGAAATGGACACAGCACAATTTTTTGAACGCACACTTTCGAGATTCTGGGTCGAAATATAGCCCCACTTCACTTAAGACTGAAAGAGTAGCCGAGACCGCCTTGCTCGCATCGTGAGTTTGACAAACTTCCGGTCGATATTCCGGAACTTGGGGGATATTTTCCAGTCCCAGGAGCTCTAAACTAACTCCTCATGGCCTTGGTTTGCAGTGAAATGGACAGAGCAAAACTTTTTGAACGCTCACCTTCGAGCTTCCTGGCCGAAATAAAGCCCCACTTTACTTTAAGACTTAAAGAGTAACCGAGACCACCTTACGCGCATTGTGATTTTGACAAACTTCGGGTGGATCTCCCGGACCTTGGGGAACATTTTCCAGTCCCTTGGACGCTAAACTAAGTCCTGATGGCCTTGTTTTGCAGTGAAATGGACACAGCAAAACTTTTTGAACGCTCACTTTCGAGCTTGTGGGCCCAAATATAGCCACACTTTATTTTAAGACTGAAACAGTAGCGGAGACCGCATTTCGCGCATCGTGATTTTGATGAACTTCGGCTCGCTTTCCCGGAACTTGGGAAATATTTTCCAGTCCCGGGGACCCTAAACTAACTTTTGATAGCTTTGGTTTGCAGTGACATGCACACAGCAACACTTTTTGAACTCTGACTTTCGAGTTTCTGGACAGAAATATAGCCCCACTTGACTTTAAGACTGAAAGGGTAGCCGAGACCGCTTTGGGAGCATCGTGATTTTGACCAACTTCAGCTCGATTTACCGGAACTTGGGGAATATTTTCCAGTGCCAGGGACGCTAAACTAACTCGTGTTGACCTTGTTTTTCAGTCGAAGAACACAGCAAAACTTTTTGAACGCTCACTTTCGGGCTTCTGGGCCGAAATATAGCCCCACTTCACTTTAAGACTGAAAGGGTAGCCGAGACCGCTTTGGGAGCATCGTGATTTTGACCAACTTCAGCTCGATTTACCGGAACTTGGGTAATATTTTCCAGTCCCAGGGACCCTAAACTAACTCGTGATGGCCTTGTTTTTCAGTGAAAGAACACAGCAAAACTTTTTGAAGGCTCACTTTCGGGCTTCTGGGCCGAAATATAGCCCCAATTCACTTTAAGACTGAAAGAGTAGCCGATACCGCATTTCGCGCATCGTGATTTTGATCAACTTCGGTTCGATTCCCCGGAACTTGGGCAATCTTTTTCAGTCCCGTGGACTCTAAACTTACCCCTGATGGCCTTGGTTTGCAGTGAAATGGACACAGCAAAACTTTTTGAACGCTCACTTTCGGGCTTCTGGCCCGAAATATAGCCCCACTTCACTTTAAGACAGAAAGAGTAGCCGACACCACTTTAGGGGCATCGTGATTTTGACCAACCTTGGCTCAATTTCCCGGACCTTGGGGCATACTTTCTTGTCCCGGGGACGCTAAACTAACTCCTGATGGCCTTGGTTTGCAGTGAAATGAACACAGCAAAACTTTTTGAACGCTCACTTTCGGGCTTCTCGAGCGAAATATAGCCCCACTTCACTTTAAGACAGAAAGTGTAGCCGAGACCACTTTAGGGGCATCGTGATTTTGACCAACCTCGGCTCAATTTCCCGGACCTTGGGGCATACTTTCTTGTCCCGGGGACGCTAAACTAACTCCTGATGGCCTTGGTTTGCAGTGAAATGAACACAGCAAAACTTTTTGAACGCTCACTTTCGGGCTTCTCGCCCGAAATATAGCCCCACTTCACTTTAAGACAGAAAGAGTAGCCGACACCACTTTAGGGGCATCGTGGTTTTGCCCAACCTCGGCTCAATTTCCCGGACCTTGGGGCATATTTTTCTTGTCCCGGGGACGCTAAACTAACTCCTGATGGCCTTGGTTTGCAGTGAAATGAACACAGCAAGACTTTTTGAACGCTCACTTTCGGGCTTCTCGCCCGAAATATAGCCCCACTTCACTCTAAGACTGAAAGAGTAGCCGACACTACCTTACGCAAATCGTGATTTTGACCAACTTCGACTCGATTTCGCGGAAGTTGGGGGATATTTTCCAGGCCCGGGGACTCTAAACTAGCTCCTGATGGCTTTGCTTTGCAGTAAAATAAACACACGCAAACTTTTTGAACGCTCACTTTCAAGCTCCTGGCCAGGAATAAAGCCTCACTTCACTTTAAGACTGAAACAGTAAGCGAGACCGCCTAACGCGCACCGTTATTTTGACCAACTTCGGCTAAGTTTGCCTGAACTTGGGGGGATATTTTCCAGTCCCGAAGACTCTTAAGTAACACCTGATGGCCTTCGTTTGCATTGAAATGGATACAGCAAAACTTTTTGAACGCTCACTTTTGAGCTTCTGGGCCGAAATATAGCCCCACTTCACTTTAAGACTGAAAGACTAGCCAAGACCGTCTTGCGCGCATCGTGATTTTGAGCAACGTCTTCTCGATTTTCCGGAACTTGGGAAATATATTGCAGTCCCGGGGACTCTAAACTAACTCCTGATGGCCTTGGTTTGCAGTGAAATGGACACAGCACATTTTTTGCAGCGCTCACTTTGGAGCTTCTGGGCCGAAATAGAGCCCCACTTCACTTTAAGACTGAAAGAGTAGCCGAGGCCGCCTTAGGCGCATCGTGATTTTGACCGACTTCGGCTTGAGTTGCCAGAACTTAAAAGATATTTTCCACTCCCGGGGACTCTAAACTAACTCATGATGGCCTTGGTTTTCAGTGAAATTGAGAGAGGAAAACTTTTTGAACGCTCACTTTCGAGCTTCTGGACCGAAATATAGCCCTGCTTCACTTTCAGACTGAAAGAGTAGCCGAGACCGCCTTACGCGAATCGTTATTTTGACCAACTTCGTCTCGATTTGGCGGAACTTGGAGGATATTTTCCAGTTCCGGGGACTGTAAAATACTTCCTGAGGGCCTTGCTTTGCAGTGAAATGGGCACAGCATAACTTTTTGAACGCTCACTTTCGAGCTTCTGGGCCAAAATATACAGCCACGTCACTTTAAGACTAAAAGAGTAGCCGAGAGTGCTTTACGTGCATCGTGATTTTCACAAACTTCGGCTCGATTTCCCGGAACTTGGGGGATATTTTCATGTCCCGGAGACTGTAAACTATCTCCTGATTTGGCTTGGTTCGTGGTGAAATAGACACAGCAAAACTTTTTGAACTTTCACTTTCGAGCTTCTGGGCCGAAATATAGCCCGAGTTCACTTTAAGAATGAAAGAATAGCCGAGACCACCTTATGCGCATCGTCATTTTGACAAACTTTGGCTCGATTTCCCAGGAAATGGGGAATATTTTCCGGTACCGGGGACTCTAAAGTAACTCCTGATTGCCTTGGTTTGCATTGAAACGGAGAGAGCAAAACTTTTTCAACGCTCCTCTTCGGGCTTCTGAGCCGAAATATAGCCCCACTTCAGTTTAAGACTGAAAGAGTAGCCGAGACCGTCTTACGCGCATCGTGATTTTGACCAACTTCGGCTCGATTTCCCGAAAGTTCGGTGATATATTCAAGTTCCAAGGACTCTAAACTAACCCCAGATGGCCTTGGTCTGCAGTGAAATGGACACAGAAAAATTTTTTGAACGCTTACTTTCGAAATTCTGGGCCGAAATATAGCCCCACTTCACTTTAAGACTGAACTAGTAGCCGAGAGCGTCTTAGACGCATCGTGATTTTGACCAACTTCGGCTTGAGTTGCCAGAACTTAAGGGATATTTTTTAGTCCCGCGGACTCTAAACTAACTCATGATGGCCTTGGTTTTCAGTTAAATTGAGAGAGCAAAACTTTTTGAACGCTCACTTTCGAGCTTCTGGGCCGAAATATAGCCCCAGTTCACTTTAAGAATGAAAGAATAGCTGAGACCGCCTTACGCGCATCGTGATTTTGACAAACTTCGGCTCGATTTCCCCGAACTTGGGCCATATTTTTCAGTACCGAGGAGTGTAAACTAACTGCTGATGGTCTTGGTTTGCAGTGAAATGAACACAGCAAAACTTTTTGAACTTTCACTTTCTAGCTTCTCGGCCGAAATATAGCCCCAGTTCACTTTAAGAATGAAAGAGTAGCCGAGACCGCCCTACGCGCATCGTGATTTTGACAAAATTCGGCTCGATTTCCCCGAACTTGGGCGATATTTTCCAGTCCCGAGCAGTCTAAACTAACTCCTGATGGCCCTGGTTTGCAGTGAAATGAACAAGGTAACACTTTTTGAACGCTTATTTTCGAGCTTCTGGGATGAAATATAGCCCCACTTCACTTTAAGACTGAAACAGTAGGCGAGACCGTCTTGCGCGCATCGTGATTTTGAGCAACGTCTTCTCGATTTTGTAGCATTTTGGCGATATTTTCAACTCCCGGGGACTCTAAACTAACTCCTGATGGCCTTGGTTTGACGTGCAATGGACGCAGGAAAACTTTTTGAACACTCAGTTTCGAGCTTCTGGGCCGAAATACAACCGTACTTCACTTTAAGACTGAAATAGTAGCCGAGACCTCCTTACGAGCATCGTGATTTTGACCCAGTTCAGCTCGATTTCCCGGAACTTGGGGGATATTTTCCAGTCCGGGGGACTTTCAACTAACTCCTGATGGCCTTGGTTTGCAGTTAAATGCACAAAGCGTAACTTTTTAAAGGTTCACTGTCGAGCTTCTAGACCGAAATATAGCCCCACTTTACTTTAAGACTGAAAGAGTAGCCGAGACCGTCTTACGCGCATCGTGATTTTGACCAACTTCCGTTGGATTTCCCGGAACTTCGGGGATATATTCCAGTCCCGGGGACTCTAAACTAACTGCTGATGGCCTTGGTTTGCAGTGACATGGACACAGCACATTTTTTTGAACGCTCACTCTCGAGCTTCTCGGCCGAAATATAGCTTTACCTCACTTTAAGACTAAAAGAGTAGCCGAGACCGCCTTACGCGCATCGTAATTTTGACCAACTTGGGCTCGATTTCCTGGAAGTTGGCGAATATTTTCAATTCCCGGGGAAGCTAAACTAACTTCCGATGGCCTTAGTTTGCAGTTAAATGAACACAGCAAAAGTTTTTGAACGCTCACTTTCGAGCTTATGGCTCGAAATATAGCCCCACTTAACTTTAAGACTGAAAGAGTAGCCGAGACCGCCTTACGCGCATCGTGATTTTGGATACTTCGGCTCGATTTCCGGGAAATAGGGGGATATTTTCCAGTCCCGGGGACTCTAAACTAACTGCTGATGGCCTTGGTTTCCAGTGAAATGGACACAGGAACACTTTTTGAACGCACACTTTCCAGCTTGCTGGCCGAAATATAGCCCTACTTCTTTTTAAGACTGAAAGAGTAGGCGAGACCGCCTTACAGACATTTTGTGATTTGAGGATCTTCAGCTCGATCTGGCGAAACTTAGGAGATATTTTCCAGTCCCAAAGTCTCTAAACTCACTCCTGATTGTCTAAGATGTGAGTGAAATAGAGACAAAAATTTTTTTAACCCTTACTTTCGAGCTTCTGGAGTTAAATCTAAGCCCACTTTACCTTAAGACTGAAAGAGTAGCCGAGACCCCCTTAAGCGCATCGTGATTTTGACTAACTTCGGGTGGATTTCCCGTAACTTAAGGGATATTTCCAGTTCCTTTGACGCCAACCTAAGTCGTGATGGCCTTGTTTTGAAGTGAAATGGACACAGCAAAACTTTTTAAACACTCAGTTTCGAGCTTCTGGGCCGAAATATTGCCCCAATTCACATAAAGACTGAAAGAGTAGCCGAGACCGCCTTACGCGCGGCCTGATTTTGACCAACTTCGGCTAAATTTCCCGGAACTTGGGGGATATTTTCCAGTCCCGGGGACTCTAAACTGACCCCCGACATCCTTGGTCTGCAGTAAAATGGACACAGCAAAACTTTTTGAACGCTCACTTTTGAGCTTCTGGGCCGAAATATAGCTCCACTTCACTTTAAGAAAGAAAGAGTAGCCGAGACCGCCTTACGCCCATCGTAATTTTGACCAACTTCAGCTCGATTTCCCGGAACTTGGGGGATATTTCCAGTCACGCGGACTCTAAAGTAACTCCTGATGGCCTTGCTCTGGAGTGAAATGGACACAGCACAACTTTTTGAACGCTCACTTTCGAGCTTCTGGGGGGAAATATTGCCCCAGTTCACTTTAAGAATGAAAGAGTAACCGGGACCGCCTTACGCGCATCGTGATTTTGACCAACTTTGGCTCGATTTCCCGGGAAATGGGGGATATTTTCCGGTACCGAGGACTCTAATCTAACTCCTGATTTCCTCGGTTTGCAGTGAAATGGACACAGCACAACTTTTTGAACGCTCACGTTTGAGCTTCTGGGCCGAAGCATAGCCCTACTTCACTTTAAGACTGAAAGACTAGCCGAGACCGCGTTAGGCGCATCGTGATTTTGGGCTACTTCGGCTCGATTTCCCGGAACATGGGAGATAATTGCCAGTCCCGCGCACTCTAAACTAATTCCTGATGGCCTTGGTTTTCAGTGAAATGGACACAGCCAAACTGTTTGAACGTTCACTTTCGAGCTTCTGGGCCGAAATATAGCCCCACTTCACTTTAAGACTGAAAGAGTAGCCGGGACCGCCTTTACGCGCATATTAATTTTGTCGAACTGCGGCCCTATTTCCTGGGACTTGGGGGATATATTTCAGTCCCGGAAGCTCTAAACTAACTCCTGAATGCCTTGGTTTTTAGTGAAATGGACACAGGTAAACGGAGCGCACGCTCGGTTTCCAGGTTGTAGGCCGAAATATAGCCCCACTTTATTTTAAGACTGAAAGTGTACACGAAACCGCCTTAAGCGCATCGAAATTTTTAGCCACTATGGCTCGATATGCCAAAACTTGGGGGATATTTCCAGTCCCGGGGACTCTACCCTAACTCTTGATGGCCTTAGTTTTCAGTAAAAAGGTCACAGGTAACATGAGCGCACGCTCGGTGTCGAATTTCTAGGCCGAAATGTAGCCCCAGTTCATTTTAAGACTGAAAGAGTAAACGAAACTGCCGTACGCCTATCGTAATTTTAAGAAAGTATGGCTCAATTTGCCGAAACTTGGAAGATAGCTTTCAGTCTCGAGGATTCTAAACTATCTCCTGATGGACTTAGTTCTTAGTGAAATGGACACAGGTAAAAGGAGAGCACGCTCGGTGTCGAGCTTGTAGAACCGAAATATAGCCCCACTTCATTTTCGGAGTAAACGAGTAGCCGAGACCGCCTTATGCGCATCGTGATTTTGAGCATCTTTGGCTCGATTTGCCGCAATTCGGGCAATATTTTCCAGTCCCGAGGACTCTATGTTAACTCCTGATGAACTTAGTTTTCAGTGATATGTACACAGGCAAAAGGAGCGCACGCTCGGTGTTGAGCTTGTCGGCCGAAATATAGCCCCACTTCATTTTAAGACTGAAAGAGTAGCCGAGACCGCCTTACGCGCATCGTGATTTTGAGCAACTTTGGCTCGATCTGCCAGAATTTGGGAAATATTTTCCAGTCCCAAGGACTCTAAACTAACTCCTGATGGCCTAAGATGTCAGTGAAATGGACACAGGTAAAATTAGCGCACGCCCGGTCTCGAGCTTCTAGGTCGAAATATAGCCCCCCTTAATTTTAAGACTGAAAGAGTAGCCGAGACCGCCTTACGCGCATCGTGATTTTGGGCCACTTTTGCTCGATTTCCCGGAAGTTTGCGAATAATTTAAAGTCCCGGGGACGCTAAACTAACTCCCGATGACCTTGGTTTGCAGTTTAATGAACACAGCAAAAGAGTCTGAACGCTCACCTTCGAGCTTCAGTGCCGCAATATAGCCCTACTTAAATTTAAGACAGAAAGAATAACCGAGAGCCCGTTACGCGCATCGTAATTTTCATCAACTTCGGCGCCATTTCCTGGAACTTGGAGAATATTTTCCAGTTCCGGGGACTCTAAACTAACTCCTGATTGCCTTGGTTTGCAGTGAAATGGACACAGCAAAACTTTTTGGACGCTCACTTTGGAGCTTGTGGGCCTAAATATAGCCACACTTCACTTTAAGACTGAAACAGTAGCCGAGACCGCGTTACGCGCATCGTGATTTTGAGCAACTTCGGCTCGATTTCCCGGAACTTGCGAAATATTTTACAGTCCCGGGGACCCTAAACTAACTCTTGCTGGTCTTGGTTTGCAGTGAAACGGAAACAGAAAAAGTTTTTGAACGCATACTTTCGAGCTTCTGGACCGAAATAGAACCCCACTTCACTTGAAGACTGAAAGAGTAGCCGAGACCGCCTTACGTGCATCGTGATTTTGAGCAACTTCGGCTCGATTTGCCGGAACTAACGGGATATATTCCAGTTCTGAGGACTCTAAACGAATTCCCGATGGCCTTGGTTTGCAGTAAAATGGAGCCAGCAAAACTGTTTGAACGCTCAATTTCGAGCTTCTGGGCCAAAATATAGCCCCACTTTACTTTAACACTAAAAGGGTAGCCGAGACCGCCTTACGCGCATGGTGATTTTGACAAACTTCGGGCTGATTTCCCGAAACTTGGGGGATATTTTCCAGTCCCGGGGACTCTCAACTAACTCCTGCTTGTCTTGGTTTGCAGTGAAATGGACACAGCGAAAGTTTTTGAACGCTCACTCTCGAGCTTCTGGGCCGAAATAGAGCCCCATTTTACTTTAAGACTGAAAGAGTAGGCGAGACCGTCTTGAGCGAATCGTGATTTTGAGCAATTTCGCGTTCATTTCCCGAAACTTGGGGGATATATTCCAGTCAAAGGGACTCTACAGTAACTCCTGATGGCCTTGGTTTTCAGTGAAATGGACAGAGCACAACTTTGGAGCTTCTAGGCAGAAATATAGCCCCACTTTACTTTAAGACTAAAAGAGTAGATGAGACCGCCTTACGCGCATCGTAATTTTGACGAACTTCGAATGGATTTCCCGGAACTTGGGGGATATTTTGCAGTCCCTTGGACGCTAAACTAAGACCTGATGGCCTTGTTTTGAAGTCAAATGGACACAACAAAACTTTTTGAAAGCTCACTTTGGAGCTTGTGGGCCGAAATATAGCCACACTTCACTTTAGGACTGACACAGTAGCCGAGACCACGTTACGCGCATCATGAATTTGATCAACTTCGGCTCAATTTCCCGGGACTTGGGCGATATTCTGCAGTCCCGGGGACTCTAAACTAACTTCTGATGGCCTTGGTTTGCACTGAAAGTGACAGAGCAAAACTTTTTAAACACTCACTATCAAGCTTCTGGGCCGAAATATAGCCCCACTTGACTTTAAGACTGAAAGAGTAGCCGAGACCACCTTACGCACATCGTGATTTTGACCAACTTTGGCTGGATTTACCGGAACTTGGGGGATATTTTCCAGTCCCGACGACTCTTAAGTAACCGCTGATGGCCTTGGTTTGCATTGAAATGGATACAGGAAAACTTTTTGAACGCTCACTTTTGAGCTTCTGGGCCGAAATATAGCCCCACTTCACTTTAAGACTGAAAGAGTAGCCGAGACCGTCTTACGCGCATCGTGATTTTGACCAACGTCTTCTCGATTTTCCGGAACTTGGGAAATACATTCCACTCCCGGGGACTCTAAACTAACTACTGATAGCCTTGGTTTGCAGTGAAATAGACACTAATTTTTTTTGAGCTGTGAGCTTGTAGGCCGAAATAGAGCCCAACTTCACTTTAAGACTGAAAGAGTAGCCGAGACCGCCTTAGGCGCATCGTGATTTTAACCAAGTTCGGCTTGAGTTGCCAGAACTTAAAAGATATTTTCCACTCCCGGGGACTCTAAACTAACTCATGATGGCCTTGGTTTTCAGTGAAATTGAGAGAGGAAAACTTTTTGAACGCTCACTTTCGAGCTTCTGGACCGAAATATAGCCCTACTTCACTTTCAGACTCAAAGAGTAGCCGAGACCGCCTTACGCGAATCGTTATTTTGACCAACTTCGTCTCGATTTGGCGGAACTTGGAGGATATTTTCCAGTTCCGGGGACTGTAAACTACTTCCTGAGGGCCTTGCTTTGCAGTGAAATGGGCACAGCATAACTTTTTGAACAATCACTTTCGAGCTTCTGGGCCAAAATATACAGCCACGTCACTTTAAGACTAAAAGAGTAGCCGAGACTGCTTTACGCGCATCGTGATTTTCACAAACTTCGGCTGGATTTCCCGGAACTTGGGGGATATTTTGATGTCCCGGAGACTGTAAACTATCTCCTCATGTGCCTTGGTTCGCGGTGAAATGGACACAGCAAAACTTTTTGAACTTTCACTTTCGAGCTTCTGGGCGAAATATAGCTCGAGAATAGCCGAGATCGCCTTACGCGCATCGTGATTTTGACCAACTTTGGCTCGATTTCCCAAGAAATGGGGAATATTTTCCGGTACCGGGGACTCTAAAGTAACTCCTGATTGCCTTGGTTTGCATTGAAATGGAGAGAGCAAAACTTTTTCAACGCTCCCCTTCGGGCTTCTGAGCCGAAATATAGCCCCACTTCAGTTTAAGACTGAAAGAGTAGCCGAGACCGTCTTACGCGCATCGCGATTTTGACCAACTTCGGCTGGATTTCCCAAAACTTCGGGGATATATTCAAGTTCCAAGGACTCTAAACTAACCCCTGATGGCCTTGGTCTGCAGTGAAATGGACACAGCAAATTTTTTTGAACGCTTACTTTCGAAATTCTCGGCCGAAATATAGCCCCACTTCACTTTAAGACTGAAATAGTAGCCGAGACCGTCTTAGACGCATCGTGATTTTGACCAACTTCGGCATGAGTTGCCAGAACTTAAGGGATATTTTTTAGTCCCGCGGACTCTAAACTAACTCATGATGGCCTTGGTTTTCAGTTAAATCGAGAGAGCAAAACTTTTTGAACGCTCACTTTCGAGCTTCTGGGTCGAAATATACCTGCACGTCACTTTAAGACTAAAAGAGTAGCCGAGACTGCTTTACGCGCATCGTGATTTTGACAAACTTCGGCTGGATTTCCCGGGACTTGGGGGATATTTTGATGTCCCGGACACTGTAAACAATCTGCTGATGTGGCTCGGTTTGCGGTGAAATGGACACAGCAAAAGTTTTTGAACTTTCACTTTCGAGCTTCTGGGCCGAAATATAGCCCCAGTTCACTTTAAGAATCAAAGAGTAGCCGAGACCGCATTACGCGCATCGTGATTTTGACAAAATTCGGGTCGATTTCCCCGAACTTGGCCGATATTTTCCATTCCCGAGCAGTCTAAACTAACTCCTGATGGCCTTGGTTTGCAGTGAAATGAACACAGCAAAACTTTTTGAACTTTCACTTTCTAGCTTCTCGGCCGAAATATAGCCCCAGTTCACTTTAAGAATCAAAGAGTAGCCGAGACCGCCTTACGCGCATCGTGATTTTGACAAAATTCGGCTCGATTTCCCCGAACTTGGCCGATATTTTCCAGTCCCAAGCAGTCTAAACTAACTCCTGATGGCTTTGGTTTGCAGTGAAATGAACAAGGTAACACTTTTTGAACGCTTATTTTCGAGCTTCTGGGATGAAATATAGCCCCACTTCACTTTAAGACTGAAAGAGTAGGCGAGACCGCCTTACCCGCATAGAGATTTTAAGCAACTTGCGCTCGATTTTCTAGCATTTTGGCGATATTTTCAAGTCCCGGGGACTCTAAACTAACTCCTGATGGCCTTGGTTTGATGTGAAACGGACGCAGGGAAACTTTTTGAACGCTCAGCTTCGAGCTTCTGGGCCGAAATACAACCGTACTTCACCTTAAGACTCAAATAGTAGCCGAGACCTCCTGACGAACATCGTGATTTTGACCCAGTTCAGCTCGATTTCCCGGAACTTGGGGGATATTTTCCAGTCCGGGGGACTTGAAACTAACTCCTGATGGCCTTGGTTTGCAGTTAAATGCACAAAGCGTAACTTTTTAAAGGTTCACTGTCGAGCTTCTGGGCCGAAATATAGCCCCACTTTACTTTAAGACTGAAAGAGTAGCCGAGACCGTCTTACGCGAATCGTGATTTTGACCAACTTCCGTTGGATTTCCCGGAACTTCGGCAATATATTCCAGTCCCGGGGACTATAAACTAACGGCTGATGGCCTTGGTTTGCAGTGAAATGGTTACAGCGCATTTTTTTTGAACGCTCACTTTCGAGCTTTTTGGCCGAAATATAGCCCTACTTCACTTTAAGACTGAAAGAGTAGCCGAGACCGCCTTACGCGCATCGTAATTTTGCCCAACTTCGGCTCGATTTCCCGGAAGTTGGCGAATATTTTCAATTCCCGGGGAAGCTAAACTAACTTCCGATGGCCCTAGTTTGCAGTTAAATGGACACAGCAAAAGTTTTTGAACGCTCACTTTCGAGCTTATGGCTCGAAATATAGCCCCACTTAACTTTAAGACTGAAAGCGTAGCCGAGACCGCCTTACGCGCATCGTGATTTTGAGATACTTCGGCTCGATTTCCCGGAAATAGGGGGATATTTTCCAGTCCCGGGGGCTCTAAACTGACCCCCGAGGTCCTTGGTCTGCAGTAAAATGGACACAGCAAAACTTTTTGAGCGCTCACTTTTGAGCTTCTGGGCCGAAATATAGCTCCACTTCACTTTAAGAGTGAAAGAGTAGCCGAGACCGCCTTACTCCCATCGTAATTTTGACCAACTTCGGCTCGATTTCCCGGAAATTGGGGGATATTTTCCAGTCCCGCGGACTCTAAAGTAACTCCTCATGGCCTTGCTCTGGAGTGAAATGGACACACCACAACTTTTTGAACGCTCACTTTCGAGCTTCTCGGGGGAAATATTGCCCCAGTTCACTTTAAGAATGAAAGAGTAACCGGGACCGCCTTACGCGCATCGTGATTTTGACCAACTTTGGGTCGATTTCCCGGCAAATAGGGGATATTTTCCGGTACCAGGGACTCTAAAGTAACTCCTGATTTCCTCGCTTTGCAGTGAAATGGACACAGCACAACTTTTTGAACGCTCACTTTTGAGCTTCTGGGCCGAAGCATAGCCCTACTTCACTTTAAGACTGAAAGACTAGCCGAGACCGCGTTAGGCGCATCGTGATTTTGGGCTACTTGGGCTCGATTTCCCGGAACATGGGAGATAATTGCCAGTCCCGGGCAGTCCAAACTAATTCCTGATGGCCTTGGTTTTCAGTGAAATGGACACAGCCAAACTTTTTGAACGTTCACTTTCGAGCTTCTGGGCCGAAATATAGCCCCACTTCACTTTAGGACTGAAACAGTAGCCGAGACCGCATTTCGCGCATCGTGATTTTGATGAACTTCGGCTCGCTTTCCCAGAACTTGGGGAATATTTTCCAGTCCCGGGGACCCTAAACTAACGTTTGATAGCTTTGGTTTGCAGTGAAATGCACACAGCAAAACTTTTTGAACGCTCACTTTCGAGCTTCTGGACAGAAATATAGCCCCACTTCACTTTAAGACTGAAAGGGTAGCCGAGACCGCTTTGGGAGCATCGTGATTTTGACCAACTTCAGCTCGATTTACCGGAACTTGGGGAATATTTTCCAGTCCCAGGGACACTAAACTAACTTGTGATGGCCTTGTTTTTCAGTCAAAGAACACAGCAAAACTTTTTGAAGGCTCACTTTCGGGCTTCTGGGCCGAAATATAGCCCCAGTTCACTTTAAGACTGAAACACTAGCCGATACCGCATTTCGCGCATCGTGATTTTGATCAAGTTCGGTTCGATTCCCCGGAACTTGGGCAATATTTTTCAGTCCCGGGGACTCTAAACTAACCCCTGATGGCCTTGGTTTGCAGTGAAATGGACACAGCAAAACTTTTTGAACCCTCACTTTCGGGCTTCTGGTCCGAAGTATAGCCCCACTTCACTTTAAGACAGAAAGACTAGCCGAGACCACTTTAGGGGCATCGTGATTTTGACCAACCTCGGCTCAATTTCCCGGACCTTGCGGCATATTTTCTTGTCCCGGGGACGCTAAACTAACTCCTGATGGCCTTGGTTTGCAGTGAAATGAAGAAGGTAACAGTTTTTGAACGTTCACTTTCGGGCTTCTCGCCCGAAATATAGCCCCACCTCACTCTAAGACTGAAAGAGTAGCCGACACTAGCTTACGCAAATCGTGATTTTGACCAACTTTGGCTCGATTTCCCGGAAGTTGGGGGATATTTTCCAGGCCCGGGGACTCTAAACTAGCTCCTGATGGCTTTGGTTTGCAGTCAAATAAACACAGGGAAACTTTTTGAACGTTCACTTTCAAGCTAATCGGCAGGAATAAAGCCTCACTTCACTTTAAGACAAACAGTAAGCGAGACCGCCTAACCCGCACCGTGATTTTGACCAACTTCGGCTAAATTTCCCTGAACTTGGGGAGATATTTTCCAGTCCCGAAGACTCTTAAGTAACCGCTGATGGCCTTGGTTTGCATTGAAATGGATACAGCAAAACTTTTTGAACGCTCACTTTTGAGCTTCTGGGCCGAAATATAGCCCCACTTCACTTTAAGACTGAAAGACTAGCCAAGACCGTCTTGCGCGCATCGTGATTTTGACCAACGTCTTCTTGATTTTCCGGAACTTGGGAAATATATTGCAGTCCCGGGGACTCTAAACTAACTCCTGATGGCCTTGGTTTGCAGTGAAATGGACACAGCAAATTTTTTCCAGCGCTCACTTTGGAGCTTCTGGGCCGAAATAGAGCCCCACTTCACTTTAAGACTGAAAGAGTAGCCGAGGGCGCCTTAGGCGCATCGTGATTTTGACCGACTTCGGCTTGAGTTGCCAGAACTTAAAAGATATTTTCCACTCCCGGGGACTCTAAACTAACTCATGATGGCCTTGGTTTTTAGTGAAATTGAGAGAGGAAAACTTTTTGAACGCTTACTTTCGAGCTTCTGGACCAAAATATAACCCTACTTCACTTTAAGACTGAAAGACTAGCCAAGACCGTCTTGCGCGCATCGTGATTTTGACCAACGTCTTCTCGATTTTCCGGAACTTGGGAAATATATTGCAGTCCCGAGGACTCTAAACTACCTCCTGATGGCCTTGGTTTGCAGTGAAATGGACACAGCATAACTTTTTGAACGCTCACTTTCGAGCTTCTGGGCCAAAATATAACCCTACTTCACTTTAAGACTGAAAGAGTAGCCGAGACCGCCTTACGCGAATCGTTATTTTGACCAACTTCGTCTCGATTTCGCGGAACTTGGAGGATATTTTCCAGTTCCGAGGACTGTAAAATACTTCCTGAGGGCCTTGCTTTGCAGTGAAATGGGCACAGCATAACTTTTTGAACGCTCACTTTCGAGCTTCTGGGCCAAAATATACAGCCACGTCACTTTAAGACTAAAAGAGTAGTCGAGACTGCTTTACGCGCATCGTGATTTTCACAAACTTCGGCTGGATTTCCCGGAACTTGGGGGATATTTTGATGTCCCGGAGACTGTAAACTATCTACTGATGTGGCTTGGTTCGCGGTGAAATGGACACAGCAGAACTTTTTGAACTTTCACTTTCGAGCTTCTGGGCCGAAATATAGCCCGAGTTCACTTTAAGAATAAAAGAATAGCAGAGACCGCCTTACACGCATCGTGATTTTGACCAACTTTGGCTCGATTTCCCAGGAAATGGGGAATATTTTCCGGTACTGGCGACTCTAAACTAACTCCTGATTGCCTTGGTTTGCATTGAAATGGAGAGAGCAAAACTTTTTCAACGCTCCTCTTCGGGCTTCTGAGCCGAAATATAGCCCCACTTCAGTTTAAGACTGAAATAGTAGCCGAGACCGCCTTAGACGCATCGTGATTTTGACCAACTTCGGCATGAGTTGCCAGAACTTAAGGGATATTTTTTAGTCCCGCGGACTCTAAACTAACTCACGATGGCCTTGGTTTTCAGTTAAATTGAGAGAGCAAAACTTTTTGAACGCTCACTTTCGAGCTTCTGGGCCGAAATATACAGCCACGTCACTTTAAGACTAAAAAAGTAGCCGAGACTGCTTTACGCGCATCGTGATTTTGACAAACTTCGGCTGGATTTTCCGGGACTTGGGGGATATTTTGATGTCCCGGACACTGTAAACAATCTGCTGATGTAGCTTGGTTAGCGGTGAAATGGACACAGCAAAACTTTTTGAACTTTCACTTTCGAGCTTCTGGGCCGACATATAGCCCCAGTTCACTTTAAGAATCAAAGAGTAGCCGAGACCGCCTTACGCGCATCGTGATTTTGACAAACTTCGGCTCGATTTCCCCGAACTTGGGCGATATTTTCCAGTCCCGAAGAGTCTAAGCTAACTCCTGATGGCCTTGGTTTGCAGTGAAATGAACACAGCAAAACTTTTTGAACTTTCACTTTGTAGCTTCTCGGCCGAAATATAGCCCCAGTTCACTTTAAGAATCAAAGAGTAGCCAAGACCGCCTTACCCGCATCGTGATTTTGACAAAATTCGGCTCGATTTCCCCGAACTTGGCCGATATTTTCCAGTCCCGAGGAGTGTAAACTAACTGCTGATGGTCTTGGTTTGCAGTGAAATGAACACAGCAAAACTTTTTGAACTTTCACTTTCTAGCTTCTCGGCCGAAATATAGCCCCAGTTCACTTTAAGAATCAAAGAGTAGCCGAGACCGCCTTACGCGCATCGTGATTTTGACAAAATTCGGCTCGATTTCCCCGAACTTGGGCGATATTTTCCAGTCCCGAGCAGTCTAAACTAACTGCTGATGGCCTTGGTTTGCAGTGAAATTAACAAGGTAACCCTTTTTGAACGCTTATTTTCGAGCTTCTGGGATGAAATATAGCCCTACTTCACTTTAAGACTGAAAGAGTAGCCGAGACCGCCTTACGTGCATCGTAATTTTGACCAACTTCGGCTCGATTTCCCGGAAGTTGGCGAATATTTTCAATTTCCGGGGAAGCTAAACTAACTTCCGATGCCCTTAGTTTGCAGTTAGATGGACACAGCAAAAGTTTTTGAACGCTCACTTTCGAGCTTATGGCTCGAAATATAGCCCCACTTAACTTTAAGACTGAAAGAGTAGCCGAGACCGCCTTACGCGCATCGTGATGTTGGGATACTTCGGCTCGATTTCCGGGAAATAGGGGGATATTTTCCAGTCCCGGGGAATCTAAACTAACTCCTGATGGCCTTGGTTTCCAGTGAAATGGACACAGGAACACTTTTTGAACGCGCACTTTCGAGCTTGCTGGCCCAAATATAGCCCTACTTCTTTTTAAAACTGAAAGAGTACGTGGGAGCGCCTTACGCGCATTGTGATTTTGAGGATCTTCGGCTCGATCTGGCGAAACTTGGGAGATATTTTCCAGTCCCAAAGTCTCTAAACTCACTCCTGATTGTCTTAGATGTGATTGAAATAGACACAAAAATTTTTGAACCCTTCCTTTCGAGCTTCTGGAGTTAAATCTAAGCCCACTTTACCTTAAGACTGAAAGAGTAGCCGAGACCCCCTTAAGCGCATGGTGATTTTGACTAACTTCGGGTGGATTTCCCGTAACTTGGGGGATATTTCCAGTTCCTTTGACGCTAAACTAAGTCGTGATGGCCTTGTTTTGCAGTGAAATGGACACAGCAAAACTTTTTAAACACTCAGTTTCGAGCTTCTGGAGCGAAATATTGCCCCAATTCACTTTAAGACTGAAAGAGTAGCCGAGACCGCCGTACGCGCGTCGTGATTTTGACCAACTTCGGTTAAATTTCTCGGAACTTGGGGGATGTTTTCCAGTCCCGGGGACTCTAAACTGACCCCCGACGTCCTTGGTCTGCAGTAAAATGGACACAGCAAAACTTTTTGAACGCTCACTTTTGAGCTTCTGGCCGAAATATAGCTCCACTTCACTTTAAGAGTGAAAGAGTAGCCGAGACCGCCTTACGCCCATCGTAAATTTGACCAGCTTTGGCTCGATTTCCCGGAACTTGGGGGGTATTTTCCAGTCCCTTGGACGCTAAACTAAGTGCTGATGGCCTTGTTTTGAAGTCAAATGGACACAAGAAAACTTTTTGAACGCTCACTTTTTAGCTTGTGGGCCGAAATATAGCCACACTTCACTTTAGGACTGACACAGTAGCCGAGACCACGTTACGCGCATCATGAATTTGATCAACTTCGGCTCGATTTCCCGGGACTTGGGGGATATTGTCCAGTCCCGGGGACTCTAAACTAACTTCTGATGGCCTTGGTTTGCACTGAAAGTGACAGAGCAAAACTTTTTAAACACTCACTTTCGAGCTTCTGGGCCGAAATATAGCCCCACTTGACTTTAAGACTGAAAGAGTAGCCGAGACCACCTTACGCACATCGTGATTTTGACCAACTTCGGCTGGAATTACTGGAACTTGGGGGATATTTTCCAGTCTCGAGGACTCTTAAGTAACCCCTGATGGCCTGGGTTTGCATTGAAATGGATACAGCAAAACTTTTTGAACGCTCACTTTTGAGCTTCTGGGCCAAAATATAGCCCCACTTCACTTGAAGACTGAAAGAGTAGCCGAGACCGTCTTACGCGCATCGTGATTTTGACCAACGTCTTCTCGATTTTCCGGAACTTGGGAAATACATTCCACTCCCGGGGACTCTAAACTAACTACTGATAGCCTTGGTTTGCAGTGAAATAGACACTAATTTTTTTTGAGCTTTGAGCTTGTGGGCCGAAATAGAGCCCCACTTCACTTTAAGACTGAAGGAGTAGCCGACACCGCCTTAAGCGCACCGTGATTTTGACCAACTTCGGCTCGATTTGCCGGAACTTAGGGGATATTTTGCAGTCCCGGGGACTCTAAACTAACTCCTGATTGTCTTGGTTTTCAGTGAAATGGACACAGCGAAACTTTTTGAACGCTCACTCTCGAACTTCTGGACCGAAATATAGCCCTACTTTACTTTAAGACTGAAAGAGTAGCCGAGACCGTCTTGCGCAAATCGTGATTTTGACCAACTTCGGGTCGGGTTCCCGGAACTTGGGAGATATATTCCATTTCCGCGGGCTCTAAACTAACTCCTGATGGCCTTGGTTTTCAGTGAAATGGACAAAGGAAAGCTTTTTGAACACTCTCTTTGTAGCTTCTGGGCCGAAATAGAATCCCACTTCACTTTCAGACTGAAATAGTAGCCGAGACCGCCTCACGCGCATCGTGAGTTAGACCAAGTTCAGCTCGATATCACGGAACTTTTGAAGTATTTTCCAGTCCGGGGGACTCTAAACTAACTCCGGATGGCCTTAATTTGCACTGAAATGCGCACAGCATAAATTTTTGAACGCCCACTTTGGAGCTTCTGGGCCGAAATATAGCCCCACTTCACTTTAAGACTGAAAGAGTAGCCGAGATCGCCTTACGCGCATCGTGATTTTGACCATTTTCGGATCGATTTCTCGGAACTTGGGGAAGATTTTCCAGTCCCGGGGACTCTAAACTAACTCCTGATCGCCTTGCTTTGCATTGAAGTGGACAGAGAAGAACTTTTTGAACGCTCACTTTCAAGCTTGTGTGCCGAAATATAGCCACACTTTACTTTAAGACTGAAACAGTAGCCGAGACCGCATTTCGCGCATCGTGATTTTGATCAACTTGGGCTCGCTTTCCCGGAACTTGGGGAATATTTTCCAGTCCCGGGGACCCTAAACTAAGTCCTGATGGCCTTGTTTTGAAGTGAAATGGACACAGCAAAACTTTTTGAACGCTCACTTTCGAGATTCTGGGCCGAAATATAGGCACACTTGACTTTAAGACTGAAACAGTAGCCGACACCACGTTACGCGCATCATCAATTTGATCAACTTCGGCTCCGATTCCCGGGACTTGGGGGATATGCTCCAGTCCCGGGGACTCTAAACTATTTCCTGATGGCCTTGGTTTGCATTGAAATGGACACAGCACAATTTTTTGAACGCACACTTTCGAGATTCTGGGCCGAAGTATAGCCCCACTTCACTTAAGCCTGAAAGAGTAGCCGAGACCGCCTTGCTCGCATCGTGAGTTTGACAAACTTCCGGTCGATATTCCGGAACTTGGGGGATATTTTCCAGTCCCAGCAACTCTAAACTAACTCCTCATGGCCTTGGTTTGCAGTGAAATAGACAGAGCAAACCTTTTTGAACGCTCACCTTCGAGCTTCCTGGCCGAAGTAAAGCCCTACTTTACTTTAAGACTTAAAGAGTAACCGAGACCACCTTACGCGCATTTTGATTTTGACAAACTTCGGGTGGATCTCCCGGAACTTGGGGAACATTTTCCTGTCCCTTGGACGCTAAACTAAGTCCTGATCGCCTTGTTTTGCAGTGAAATGGACACAGCAAAGCTTTTTGAACGCTCACTTTCGAGCTTGTGGGCCGAAATATAGCCACACTTTACTTTAAGACTGAAACAGTAGCCGACACCGCATTTCGCGCATCGTGATTTTTGATCAACTTGGGCTCGCTTTCCCGGAACTTGGGGAATATTTTCCAGTCCCGGGGACCCTAAACTAACTTTTGATAGCTTTGGTTTGCAGTGAAGTGCACACAGCAAAACTTTTTGAACGCTTACTTTCGAGATTCTGGACAGAAATATAGCCCCACCTCACTTTAAGACTGAAAAGGTAGCCGAGACCGCTTTGGGAGCATCGTGATTTTGACCAACTTCAGCTCGATTTACCGGAACTTGGGGAATATTTTCCAGTTCCAGGGACGCTAAACTAACTCCTGATGGCCTTGTTTTTCAGTCAAAGAACACAGCAAAACTTTTTGAAGGCTCACTTTCGGGCTTCTGGGCCGAAATATAGCCCCACTTCACTTTAAGACTGAAACACTAGCCGATACCGCATTTCGCGCATCGTGATTTTGATCAAGTTCGGTTCGATTCCCCGGAACTTGGGCAATATTTTTCAGTCCCGAGGACTCTAAACTAACCCCTGATGGCCTTGGTTTGCAGTGAAATGAACACAGCAAAACTTTTTGAACGCTCACTTTCGGGCTTCTGGCCCGAAATATAGCCCCACTTCACTTTAAGACAGAAAGAGTAGCCGAGACCACTTTAGGGGCATCGTGATTTTGACCAACCTCGGCTCGATTTCCCGGACCTTGGGGCATATTTTCTTGTCCCGGGGACGCTAAACTAACTCCTGATGGCCTTGGTTTGCAGTGAAATGAAGAAGGTAACAGTTTTTGAACGCTTATTTTCGAGCTTCTTGGATGAAATATAGCCCCACTTCACTTTAAGGTATCAGTAAGGGGAAAATTTGCAATTTTGCATAATTTTACTTTTATAAGCGGTTGGATAAATCTTAGAGTAATCTTTAAGATAAAAAAAAAATCCACGAAAAAATCTTATATCTGCCGCTAGTTATTGCGCGAGAAAGATTGTTTTGGATATTAATTACTTAATTGAGAGTTGACAACTTCTGTCAAATGAATTAATTGTCGAGGCAAGAAGTCACATGAGATCAAGATCAGGCTGAGTTGAAACGCGATTCGCGCGCCATAATCAGTGCCGGATGTCTTTGAAGAAAATAGAGCGATCTTGCCCGTTTTCATCGGCTAATGGAAGGCGAAAGAAGGCGAAAAACACTTTCAACAAAGAGTGGGCCGCTAAATTAGCGGAAAGCGGCAAAGGGTTCGTTTTACAATCAAGAAAAATTGCTGGATGAACGCGACAACGATCGCGATCACGAAGCCAGCGAGCAAGACGAAATGAGCGCAAGCCGCGCTAAAATACTGTTGCAAGAAACTGTCCAAGCAGAGGAGATTGACGAAGAGAAGTAGACGAAATTGAAAGGCAGATCGATTGTACAAAATTAGAATCAGCAGTGCAACATTTCTTTTTTCTTACCCAGCTATTGTCATTTCTTCCAGTATCTTTGCCTTTGCATCAACATCAGTCGATGTAATCCCGTTTACGACGTCCTCTCCAGCGTTTCCCTTTGTGCGCTTGCATTTTCTCGGGAACCTTCTACGGGCCTTTGCCATGTTAACAACCGATACGTAAAATTTTGAATGCTAATATAGTAAACCAAAAGATAATTTCACGATTACTAACTTTGGAATTCTGACTTCACACATGAAAAAGCGGTTTATTCACTGGTGAATAATTTACCGCGCGCCGTCGCGGAAATTTGTACCTGTTCCATGTTAACTGTCACAGTCCTATTGTTGTACAGAAAGTTGATTCCTCTGCGGTGTCTCCCTGGGTGTGATAATCTCATAACACTTGGATGCCGCCGAATTTTATTTTTTCTCTGTTTCTCGAAAATAAAAAATAGGCGAGTTGTACGTGCATTTCGAGTTCCAGGTCGGCAGCCCCTGGACCAAATTGGCTGAAATTCAAGGAGAATGTTGTCAGAACGATCGCCGACAAAACCATGTCTGCGAATTCTGATTACGATTTTCATTAAAAAGTTATGCCTTTTTTTCGCGGGCAGTCCTATTTTTTTCCCTTCTCTAACTTTATCCTCTTGTAAAATAATAACAAACGCATGTGCCAAAAATCTGAGACACGGTTTTTGAGGTCAATGTGTGAAGAAACGGATGCCATGTTAATCGTTTTCTCCGACCTAAATTTAGCGGGAGTGTACCTTGATTTATGGGTTCGTGAAGCTTTGTAAATATATTCACATTTTCGAAACACGGTAAATTTTTACCGTTTTAAACAGGTCAGGTCATAATCTGTAGTTACTAAGCTTCCAGTAAATATACGGCTTATATGGGTTTTTGTTAAAGCCATGAACGCTAGAGGGGACCGCGCACGGATGGTCAAATGGGTTATACTGATACCTTAAGACTAAAAGAGTAGGCGAGACCGCCTTACGCGCATCGTGATTTTGAGCAACTTCCGCTCGATTTTCTAGCATTTTGGCGATATTTTCAAGTCCCGGGGACTCTAAACTAACTCCTGATGGCCTTGGTTTGATGTGAAATGGACGCAGGAAAACTTTTTGAACGCTCAGTTTCGAGCTTCTGGGCCGAAATACAACCGTACTTCACTTTAAGACTGAAATAGTAGCCGAGACCTCCTTACGAGCATCGTGATTTTGACCCAGTTCAGCTCGATCTCCCGGAACTTGGGGGATATTTTCCAGTCCGGGCGACTTTAAACTAACTCCTGATGGCCTTGGTTTGCAGTTAAATGCACAAAGCGTAACTTTATAAAGGTTCACTTTCGAGCTTCTGGGCCGAAATATAGCCCCACTTTACTTTAAGACTGAAAGAGTAGCCGAGACCGTCTTACGCGCATCGTGATTTTGACAAACTTCCGTTGGATTTCCCGGAACTTCGGCAATATATTCCAGTCCCGGGGACTCTAAACTAACTGCTGATGGCCTTGGTTTGCAGTGAAATGGACACAGCACATTTTTTTTGAACGCTCACTTTCGAGCTTCTCGGCCGAAATATAGCCCTACTTCACTTTAAGACTGAAAGAGTAGCCGAGACCGCCTTACGCGCATCGTAATTTTGACCAACTTCGGCTCGATTTCCCGGAAGTTGGCGAATATTTTCAATTCCCGGGGAAGCTAAACTAACTTCCGATGGCCTTAGTTTGTAGTTAAATGGACACAGCACAACTTTTTGAACGCTCACTTTCGAGCTTATGGCTCGAAATATAGCCCCACTTAACTTTAAGACTAAAAGAGTAGCCGAGACCGCCTTACGCGTATCGTGATTTTGGGATACTTCGGCTCGATTTCCCGGAAATAGGGAGATATTTTCCAGTCCCAAAGTCTCTAAACTCACTCCTGATTGTCTAAGATGTGAGTGAAATAGACACAAAAATTTTTGAACCCTTGCTTTCGAGCTTCTGGAGTTAAATCTAAGCCCACTTTACCTTAAGACTGAAAGAGTAGCCGAGACCCCATTAAGCGCATGGTGATTTTGACTAACTTCGGGTGGATTTCCCGTAACTTGGGGGATATTTCCAGTTCCTTTGACGCTAAGCTAAGTCGTGATGGCCTTGTTTTGCAGTGAAATGGACACAGCAAAACTTTTTAAACACTCAGTTTCGAGCTTCTGGAGCGAAATATTGCCCCAATTCACTTTAAGACTGAAAGAGTAGCCGAGACCGCCGTACGCGCGTCGTGATTTTGACCAACTTCGGTTAAAATTCCCGGAACTTGGGGGATATTTTCAAGTCCCAGGGACTCTAAACTGACCCCCGACGTCCTTGGTCTGCAGTAAAATGGACACAGCAAAACTTTTTGAACGCTCACCTTTGAGCTTCTGGGCCGAAATACAGCTCCACTTCACTTTAAGAGTGAAAGAGTAGCCGAGACCGCCTTACGCCCATCTTAATTTTGACCAACTTTGGCTCGATTTCCCGGAACTTGGGGGATATTTTCCAGTCCCGCGGACTCTAAAGTAACTCCTGATGGCCTTGCTCTGGAATGAAATGGACACAGCACAACTTTTTGGACGCTCACTTTCGAGCTTCTGGGGGGAAATATTGCCCCAGTTCACTTTAGGAATGAAAGAGTAACCGGGACCGCCTTACGCACATCGTGATTTTGACCAACTTTGGCTCGATTTCCCGGGAAATGAGGGATATTTTCCAGTACCGGGGAGTCTAAACTAACTCCTGATTTCCTCGGTTTGCAGTGAAATGGACACAGCACAACATTTTGAACGCTCACTTTTGAGCTTCTGGGCCGAAGGATAGCCCTACTTCATTTTAAGACTGAAAGACTAGCCGAGACCGCCTTACGCGCATCGTGATTTTGGGCTACTTCGGCTCGATTTCCCGGAACTTGGGAGATAATTGCCAGTCCCGGGCACTCTAAACTAATTCCTGATGGCCTTGGTTTTCAGTGAAATGGACACGGCCAAACTTTTTGAACGTTCACTTTCGAGCTTCTGGGCCGAAATATAGCCCCACTTCACTTTAAGACTGAAAGAGTAGCCGGGACCGCCTTACGCGCATGGTAATTTTGTCGAACTTCGGCTTGATTTCCTGGGACTTGGGGGATATTTTCCAGTCCCGGAAGCTCTAAACTAACTCCTGAATGCCTTGGTTTTTAGTGAAATGGACACAGGTAAAAGGAGCGCACGCTCGGTTTCCAGGTTGTAGGCCGAAATATAGCCCCACTTTATTTTAAGACTGAAAGTGTACACGAAACCGCCTTAAGCGCATCGAAATTTTTAGCCAGTATGGCTCGATATGCCAAAACTTGGGGGATATTTTCCAGTCCCGGGGACTCTACCCTAACTCTTGATGCCCTTAGTTTTCAGTAAAATGGTCACAGGTAACAGGAGCGTACGCTCGGTGTCGAATTTCTAGGCCGAAATGTAGCCCCAGTTCATTTTAAGACTGAAAGGGTAAACGAAACTACCGTACGCCTATCGTAATTTTAAGAAAGTATGGCTCAATTTGCCGAAACTTGGAGGATAGCTTCCAGTCTCGAGGACTCTAAACTATCTCCTGATGGACTTAGTTCTTAGTGAAATGGACACAGGTAAAAGGAGAGCACGCTCGGTGTTGAGTTTCTCGGCCGAAATATAGCCCCACTTCATTTTAAGACTGAAAGAGTAGCCGAGACCGGCTTACGCGCATCGTGATTTTGAGCAACTTTGGCTCGATCTGCCAGAATTTGGGAAATATTTTCCAGTCCCAAGGACTCTAAACTAACTCCTGATGGCCTAAGATGAAATGGACACAGGTAAAATTAGCGCACGCCCGGTCTCGAGCTTCTAGGTCGAAATATAGGCCCCCTTAATTTTAAGACTGAAAGAGTAGCCGAGACCGCCTTACGCGCATCGTGATTTTGGGCCACTTTTGTTCGATTTCCCGGAAGTTGGCGAATAATTTAAAGTCCCGGGGACGCTAAACTAACTCCCGATGACCTTGGTTTGCAGTTTAATGAACACAGCAAAACATTCTGAACGCTCACCTTCGAGCTTCAGTGCCGCAATATAGCCCTACTTAAATTTAAGACTGAAAGAATAACCGAGAGCCCATTACGCGCATCGTAATTTTCATCAACTTCGGCGCCATTTCCTGGAACTTGGAGAATATTTTCCAGTTCCGGGGACTCTAAACTAACTCCCGATTGCCTTGGTATGCAGTGAAATGGACACAGCAAAACTTTTTGAACGCTCACTTTGGAGCTTGTGGGCCTAAATATAGCCACACTTCACTTTAAGACTGAAACAGTAGCCGAGACCACGTTACGCGCATGGTGATTTTGAGCAACTTCTGCTCGCTTTCCTGCAACTTGGGGAATATTTTCCAGTCCCGGGGACTCTAAACTATCTCCTGATGGCCATGGTTTGCAGTGAAATTCACACAGCACAAGTTTTTGAACGTACACTTTCGAGCTTTTAGGCCGAAATATAGTCCCACATCACTTACGACTTAAAGAGTAGCCGAGACCGGCGTGCGCGCATCGTGATTTTGACCAACTTCGGGTCGATATTCCGGAACTTGGGGGATATTTTGCAGTCCCTTGGATGCTAAACTAGGTGCCAATGGCCTTGTTTTGCAGTACTTTCGAGCTTCTGGACCGAAATAGAACCCCACTTCACTTGAAGACTGAAAGAGTAGCCGAGACCGCCTTACGTGCATCGTGATTTTGAGCAACTTCCGCTCGATTTGTCGGAACTAAGGGGATATATTCCAGTTCTGAGGAGTCTAAACTAATTCCTGATGGGCTTGGTTTGCAGTAAAATGGAGCCAGCAAAACTTTTTGAACGCTCAATTTCGAGCTTCTGGGCCAAAATATAGCCCCCCATTACTTTAACACTGAAAGAGTAGCCGAGACCGCCTTACGTGCATCGTGATTTTGACAAACTTCGGGTTGATTTCCCGGAACTTGGGGGATATTTTCCAGTCCCGGGGACTCTCAACTAACTCCTGCTTGTCTTGGTTTGCAGTGGAATGGACACAGCGAAAGTTTTTGAACGCTCACTCTCGAGCTTCTGGGCCGAAATAGAGCCCCATTTTACTTTAAGACTGAAAGAGTAGGCGAGACCGTCTTGAGCGAATCGTGATTTTGACCAATTTTGCGTTTATTTCCCGAAACTTGGGGGATATATTCCAGTCAAAGGGACTCTACAGTAACTCCTGATGGCCTTGGTTTTCAGTGAAATGGACAGAGCACAACTTTGGAGCTTCTAGGCAGAAATATAGCCCCACTTTACTTTAAGACTGAAAGAGTAGATGAGACCGCCTTACGCGCATCGTAATTTTGACGAACTTCGAATGGATTTCCCGGAACTTGGGGGATATTTTGCAGTCCCTTGAACGCTAAACTATGTCCTGATGGCCTTGTTTTGAAGTCAAATGGACACAACAAAACTTTATGAACGCTCACTTTCTAGCTTGTGGGCCGAAATAAAGCCACACTTCACTTTAGGACTGACTCTAAACTAACTCACGATGGCCTTGGTTTTCAGTTAAATTGAGAGAGCAAAACTTTTTGAACGCTCACTTTCGAGCTTCTGGGCCGAAATATACAGCCACGTCACCTTAAGACTAAAAGAGTAGCAAGACCACGTTACGCGCATCATGAATTTGATCAACTTCGGCTCGATTTCCCGGGACTTCGGGGATATTCTCCAGTCCCGGGGACTCTAAACTAACTTCTGATGGCCTTGGTTTGCACTGAAAGTGACAGAGCAAAACTTTTTAAACACTCACTTTCGAGCTTCTGGGCCGAAATATAGCCCCACTTCACCTTAAGGCTGAAAGAGTAGCCGAGATCGCCTTACGCGCATCGTGATTTTGACCATTTTCGGATCGATTTCTCGGAACTTGGGGCATATTTTCCAGTCCCGCGAACTCTAAACTAACTCCTGATCGCCTTGCTTTGCATTGAAATGGACAGAGCAAAACTTTTTGAACGCTCACTTTTGAGCTTGTGGGCCGAAATATAGCCATACTTTACTTTAAGACTGAAACAGTAGCCAAAACCGCATTTCGCGCATCGTGATTTTGATCAACTTCGGCTCGCTTTCCCGGAACTTGGGGAATATTTTCCAGTCCCGGGGACCCTAAACTAAGTCCTGATGGCTTTGTTTTGAAGTGAAATGGACACAGCAAACCTTTTTGAACGCTCACCTTCGAGCTTCCTAGCCGAAGTAAAGCCCTACTTTACTTTAAGACTTAAAGAGTAACCGAGACCACCTTACGCGCATTGTGATTTTGACAAACTTCGGGTGGATCTCCCGGAACTTGGGGAACATTTTCCTGTCCCTTGGACGCTAAACTAAGTCCTGATGGCCTTGTTTTGCAGTGAAATGGACACAGCAAAACTTTTTGAACGCTCACTTTCGAGCTTGTGGGCCGAAATATAGCCACACTTTACTTTAAGACTGAAACAGTAGCCGACACCGCATTTCGCGCATCGTGATTTTGATCAACTTCGGCTCGCTTACGCGGAACTTGGGGAATATTTTCCAGTCCCGGGGACCCTAAACTAACTTTTGATAGCTTTGGTTTGCAGTGAAATGAACACAGCAAAACTTTTTGAACGCTCACTTTCGAGCTTCTGGATAGAAATACAGCCCCACTTCACGTTAAGACTGAAAGGGTAGCCGAGACCGCTTTGGGGGCATCGTGATTTTGACAAACTTCAGCTCGATTTACCGGAACTTGGGGAATATTTTCCAGTCCCAGGGACGCTAAACTAACTCGTGATGGCCTTGTTTTTCAGTCACAGAACACAGCAAAACTTTTTGTAGGCTCACTTTCGGGCTTGTGGGCCGAAATATAGCCCCACTGCACTTTAAGACTGAAAGAGTAGCCGATAGCGCATTTCGCGCATCGTGATTTTGATCAACTTCGGTTCGATTCCCCGGAACTTGGGCAATATTTTTCAGTCCCGAGGACTCTAAACTAAGCCCTCATGGCCTTGTTTTTCAGTGAAATGGACACAGCAAAACTTTTTGAACGCTCACTTTCGGGCTTCTGGCCCGAAATATAGCCCCACTTCACTTTAAGACAGAAAGAGTAGCCGAGACTACTTTAGGGGCATCGTGATTTTGACCAACCTCGGCTCAATTTCTCGGATGTTGGGGCATATTTTCTTGTCCCGGGGACGCTAAACTAACTCCTGATGGCCTTGGTCTGCAGTGAAATGAACACAGCAAAACTTTTTGAACGCTCACTTTCGGGCTTCTGGCCCGAAATATAGCCACACTTCACTCTAAGACTGACAGAGTAGCCGACACTACCTTACGCAAATCGTGATTTTGACCAACTTCGGCTCGATTTCCCGTAAGTTGGGGGATATTTTCCAGTCCCGGGGACTCTAAACTAGCTCGTGATGGCTTTGGTTTGCAGTCAAATAAACACAGGGAAACTTTTTGAACGCTCACTTTCAAGCTCCTGGCCAGGAATAAAGCCTCACTTCACTTTAAGACAAACAGTAAGCGAGACCGCCTAACGTGCACCGTGATTTTGACCAACTTGGGCTAAATTTCCCTGAACTTGGGGGGATATTTTCCAGTCCCGAAGACTCTCAAGTAACCCCTGATGGCCTTCGTTTGCATTGAAATGGATACAGCAAAACTTTTTGAAGCTCACTTTTGAGCTTCTGGGCCGAAATATAGCCCCACTTCACTTTAAGACTGAAAGACTAGCCAAGACCGTCTTGCGCGCATCGTGATTTTGACCAACGTCTTCTCGATTTTCCGGAACTTGGGAAATATATTGCAGTGCCGGCGACTCTAAACTAACTCCTGATGGCCTTAGTTTGCAGTGAAATGGACACAGAAATTTTTTGCAGCGCTCACTTTGGAGCTTCTGGGCCGAAATAGAGCCCCACTTCACTTTAAGACTGAAAGAGTAGCCGAGGCCGCCTTAGGCGCATCGTGATTTTGACCAACTTCGGCTTGAGTTGCCAGAACTTAAAAGATATTTTCCACTCCCGGGGACTCTAAATTAACTCATCATGGCCTTGGTTTTCAGTGAAATTGAGAGAGGAAAACTTTTTGAACGCTCACTTTCGAGCTTCTGGACCGAAATATAGCCCTACTTCACTTTCAGACTGAAAGAGTAGCCGAGACCGCCTTGCGCGAATCGTTATTTTGACCAACTTCGTCTCGATTTGGCGGAACTTGGAGGATATTTTCCAGTTCCGGGGACTGTAAAATACTTCCTGAGGGCCTTGCTTTGCAGTGAAATGGGCACAGCATAACTTTTTGAACAATCACTTTCGAGCTTCTGGGCCAAAATATACAGCCACGTCACTTTAAGACTAAAAGAGTAGCCGAGACTGCTTTACGCGCATCGTGATTTTCACAAACTTCGGCTCGATTTCCCGGAAATTGGGGGATATTTTGATGTCCCGGAGACTGTAAACTATCTCCTGATGTGGCTTGGTTCGCGGTAAAATGGACACAGCAAAACTTTTCGAACTTTCACTTTCGAGCTTCTGGGCCGAAATATAGCCCGAGTTCACTTTAAGAATGAAACAATAGCCGAGACTGCCTTACGCGCATCGTGATTTTGACAAAATTCGGCTCGATTTCCCCGAACTTAGGCGATATTTTCCAGTCCCGAGGAGTCTAAACTAACTCCTGATAGCCTTGGTTTGCAGTGAAATGAACAAGGTAGCAGTTTTTGAACGCTTATTTTCGAGCTTCTGGGATGAAATATAGCCCCACTTCACTTTAAGACTAAAAGAGTAGGCGAGACCGCCCTACGCGCATCGTGATTTTGTGCAACTTCCGCTCAATTTTCTAGAATTTTGGCGATATTTTCAAGTCCCGGAGACTCTAAAGTAACTCCTGATGGCCTTGGTTTGATGTGAAACGGACGCAGGAAAACTTTTTGAACGTTCAGTTTCGAGCTTCTGGGCCGAAATACAACCATACTTGACTTTAAGACTGAAATAGTAGCCGAGACCTCCTTACGAGCATCGTGATTTTGACCCAGTTCAGCTCGATCTCCCGGAACTTGGGGGATATTTTCCAGTCCGGGCGATTTTAAACTAACTCCTGATGGCCTTGGTTTGCAGTTAAATGCACAAAGCGTAACTTTTTGAAGGTTCATTTTCGAGCTTCTGGGCCGAAATATGGCCCCACTTTACTTTAAGACTGAAAGAGTAGCCGAGACCGTCTTACGCGCATCGTGATTTTGACAAACTTCCGTTGGATTTCCCGGAACTTCGGGGATATATTCCAGTCCCGGGGACTCTAAACTAACTGCTGATGGCCTTGGTTTGCAGTGAAATGGACACAGCACATTTTTTTGAACGCTCACTTTCGAGCTTCTCGGCCGAAATATAGCCCTACTTCACTTTAAGACTGAAAGAGTAGCCGAGACCGCCTTACGCGCATCGTAATTTTGACCAACTTCGGCTCGATTTCCCGGAGGTTGGCAAATATTTTCAATTACCGGGGATGCTAAACTAACTTCCCATGGCCTTAGTTTGCAGTTAAATGGACACAGCAAAACTTTTTGAACGCTCACTTTCGAGCTTATGGCTCGAAATATAGCCCCACTTAACTTTAAGACTGAAAGAGTAGCCGAGACCGCCTTACGCGCATCGTGATGTTGGGATACTTCGGCTCGATTTCCCGGAAATAGGGGGATATTTTCCAGTCCCGGGGACTCTAAACTAACTGCTGATGGCCTTGGTTTCCAGTGAAATGGACACAGGAACACTTTTTGAACGCGCACTTTCGAGCTTGCTGGCCGAAATATAGCCCTACTTCTTTTTGAGACTGAAAGAGTAGGCGGGAGCGCCTTACGCGCATTGTGATTTTGAGGATCTTCGGCTCGATCTGGCGAAACTTGGGAGATATTTTCCAGTTCCAAAGTCTCTAAACTCACTCCTGATTGTCTAAGATGTGAGTGAAATAGACACAAAAATTTTTGAACCCTTGCTTTCGAGCTTCTGGAGTTAAATCTAAGCCCACTTTACCGTAAGACTGAAAGAGTAGCCGAGACCCCCTTAAGCGCATGGTGATTTTGACTAACTTCGGGTGGATTTCCCGTAACTTGGGGGATATTTCCAGTTCCTTTGACGCTAAACTAAGTCGTGATGGCCTTGTTTTGCAGTGAAATGGACACAGCAAAACTTTTTAAACACTCAGTTTCGAGCTTCTGGGCCGAAATATTGCCCCAATTCACATAAAGAGTGAAAGAGTAGCCGAGACCGCCGTACGCGCGTTGAGATTTTGACCAACTTCGGTTAAATTTCCCGGAACTTGGGGGATATTTTCCAGTCCCAGGGACTCTAAACTGACCCCCGACGTCCTTGGTCTGCAGTAAAATGGACACAGCAAAACCTTTTGAACGCTCACTTTTGAGCTTCTGGGCCGAAATACAGCTCCACTTCACTTTAAGAGTGAAAGAGTAGCCGAGACCGCTTTACGCGCATCGTAATCTTGAGCAACTTCGGCTCGATTTCCCGGAACTTGGGGGATATTTTCCAGTCCCGCGGACTCTAAAGTAACTCCTGATGGCCTTGCTCTGGAGGGAAATGGACACAGCACAACTTTTTGAACGCTCACTTTCGAGCTTCTGGGGGGAAATATTGCCCCAGTTCACTTTAAGAATGAAAGAGTAACCGGGACCGCCTTACGCGCATCGTGATTTTGACCAACTTCCGCTCGATTTCCCGGGAAATGGGGGATATTTTCCGGTACCGGGGAGTCTAAACTAACTCCTGACTTCCTCGGTTTCCAGTGAAATGGACACAGCACAACTTTTTGAACGCTCACTTTTGAGCTTCTGGGCCGAAGCATAGCCCTACTTCACTTTAAGACTGAAAGACTAGCGGAGACCGCTTTACACGCATCGTGATTTTGGGCAACTTCAGCTCGATTTCCCGGAACTTGGCAGATAATTGCCAGTCCCGGGCACTCTAAACTAATTCCTGATGGCCTTGGTTTTCAGTGAAATGGACACAGCCAAACTTTTTGAACGTTCACTTTCGAGCTTCTGGGCCGAAATATAGCCCCACTTCACTTTAAGACTGAAAGAGTAGCCGGCACCGCCTTACGCGCATGGTAATTTTGTCGAACTTCGGCTTGATTTCCTGGGACTTGGGGGATATTTTCCAGTCCCGGAAGCTCTAAACTAACTCCTGAATGCCTTGGTTTTTAGTGAAATGGACACAGGTAAAAGGAGCGCACGCTCGGTTTCCAGGTTGTAGGCCGAAATATAGCCCCACTTTATTTTAAGACTGAAAGTGTACACGAAACCGCCTTAAGCGCATCGAAATTTTTAGCCACTATGGCTTGATATGCCAAAACTAGGGGGATATTTTCCAGTCCCGGGGACTCTACCCTAACTCTTGATGGCCTTAGTTTTCAGTAAAATGGTCACAGGTAACAGGAGCGCACGCTCGGTGTCGAGCTTCTAGGCCGAAATGTAGCCCCAGTTCATTTTAAGACTGAAAGAGTAAACGAAACTGCCGTACGCCTATCCTAATTTTAAGAAAGTATGGCTCAATTTGCCGAAACTTGGAGGATAGCTTCCAGTCTTGAGGATTCTAAACTATCTCCTGATGGACTTAGTTCTTAGTGAAATGGACACAGGTAAAAGTAGAGCACGCTCGGTGTCGAGCTTGTAGAACCGAAATATAGCCCCACTTCATTTTCGGAGTAAACAAGTAGCCGAGACCGCCTTAGGCGCATCGTGATTTTGAGCATCTTTGGCTCGATTTGCCGGAATTCGGGGATTATTTTCCAGTCCCGAGGACTCTATGTTAACTCCTGATGAACTTAGTTTTCAGTGATATGTACACAGGCAAAAGGAGCGCACGCTCGGTGTTGAGCTTCTCGGCCAAAATATAGCCCCACTTCATTTTAAGACTGAAAGAGTAGCCGAGACCGCCTTACGCGCATCGTGATTTTGGGCCACTTTTGCTCGATTTCCCGGAAGTTGGCGAATAATTTAAAGTCCCGGGGACGCTAAACTAACTCCCGATGACCTTGGTTTGAAGTTTAATGAACACAGCAAAACATTCTGAACGCTCACCTTCGAGCTTCAGTGCCGCAATATAGCCCTACTTAAATTTAAGACTGAAACAATAACCGAGAGCCCGTTACGCGCATCGTAATTTTCATCAACTTCGGCGCCATTTCTTGGAACTTGGAGAATATTTTCCAGTCCCTTGGACGCTAAACTAAGTCCTGATGGCCTTGTTTTGCAGTGAAATGGACACAGCAAAACCTTTTTGAACGCTCACTTTCGAGCTTGTGGGCCGAAATATAGCCACACTTTACTTTAAGACTGAAACAGTAGCCGACACCGCATTTCGCGCATCGTGATTTTGATCAACTTCGGTCGCTTTCCCGGAACTTGGGGAATATTTTCCAGTCCCGGGGACCCTAAACTAACTTTTGATAGCTTTGGTTTGCAGTGAAATGCACACAGCAAAACTTTTTGAACGCTCACTTTCGAGCTTGTGGACAGAAATATAGCCCAACTTCACTTTAAGACTGAAAGGGTAGCCGAGACCGCTTTGGGAGCATCGTGATTTTGACAAACTTCAGCTCGATTTACCGGAACTTGGGGAATATTTTCCAGTCCCAGGGACGCTAAACTAACTCGTGATGGCCTTGTTGTTCGGTCAAAGAACACAGCAAAACTTTTTGAAGGCTCACTTTCGGGCTTCTGGGCCGAAATGTAGCCCCACTTCACTTTAAGACTGAAACAGTAGTCCAGATCGCATTTCGCGCATCGTGATTTTAATCAACTTCGGTTCGATTCCCCGGAAATTGGGCAATATTTTTCAGTCCCAGGGACTCTAAACTAAGCCCTGATGGCCTTGTTTTGCAGTGAAATGGACACAGCAAAACTTTTTGAACGCTCACTTTCTAGCTTTTGGGCCGAAATATAGCCCCACTTCACTTTAAGACAGAAAGAGTAACCGAGACCACTTTAGCGGCATCGTGATTTTGACCAACCTCGGCTCAATTTCCCGGACCTTGGGGCATATTTTCTTGTCCCGGGGACACTAAACTAACTCCTGATGGCCTTGGTTTGCAGTGAAATGAAGACAGCAAAACTTTTTGAACGCTCACTTTCGGGCTTGTCGCGCGAAATATAGCCCCACTTCACTCTAAGACTGACAGAGTAGCCGACACTACCTTACGCAAATCGTGATTTTGACCAACTTCGGCTCGATTTCCCGTAAGTTGGGGGATATTTTCCAGTCCCGGGGACTCTAAACTAGCTCGTGATGGCTTTGGTTTGCAGTCAAATAAACACAGGGAAACTTTTTGAACGCTCACTTTCAAGCTCCTGGGCAGGAATAAAGCCTCACTTCACTTTAAGACTGAACAGTAAGCGAGAGCGCCTAAAGCGCACCGTGATTTTGACCAACTTCGGCTAAATTTCCCTGAACTTGGGGAGATATTTTCCAATCCCGAAGAATCTTAAGTAAACCCTTCGTTTGCATTGAAATGGATACAGCAAAACCTTTCGAAGCTCACTTTTGAGCTTCTGGGCCGAAATATAGCCCCACTTCACTTTAAGACTGAAAGACTAGCCAAGACCGTCTTGCGCGCATCGTGATTTTGAGCAACGTCTTCTCGATTTTCCGGAACTTGGGAAATATATTGCAGTAACAGGGACTCTAAACTAACTCCTGATGGCCTTGGTTTGCAGTGAGATGGACACAGCGAAACTTTTTCAACGCTCACTCTCGAGCTTCTGGATCGAAATATAGCCCCACTTTACTTTAACACAGAAAGAGTAGCCGAGACCGTCTTGCGCAAATCGTGATTTTCACCAACTTCGGGTCGGTTTCCCGGAACTTCGGGGATATATTCCATTTCCGCGGACTCTAAACTAACTCCTGATGGCCTTGGTTTTCAGTGAAATGGACAAAGGAAAGCTTTTTGAACACTCTCTTTGTAGCTTCTGGGCCGAAATAGAATCCCACTTCACTATCACACTGAAATAGTAGCCGAGACCGCCTCACGCGCATCGTGAGTTAGACCAAGTTCAGCTCGATTTCACGCAACTTTTGGGATATTTTCCAGTCCGGGGGACTCTAAACTAACTCCGGATGGCCTTGGGTTGCACTGAAATTCGCACAGCATAAATTTTTGAACGCCCACTTTGGAGCTTCTCGGCCGAAATATAGCCCCACTTCACTTTAAGACTGAAAGAGAAGCGGAGATCGCCTTACGCGCATCGTCATTTTGACCATTTTCGGATCGATTTCTCGGAACTTGCGGGATATTTTCCAGTCCCGCGGACTCTAAACTAACTCCTGATCGCCTTGCTTTGCATTGAAATGGACAGAGCAAAACTTTTTGAACGCTCACTTTCGAGCTTGTGGGCTGAAATATAGCCACACTTTACTTTAAGACTGAAACAGTAGCCGAGACCGCATTTCGCGCATCGTGATTTTGAGCAACTTCGGCTCGCTTTCCCGGAACTTGGGCAATATTTTCCAGTCCCGGGGACCCTAAACTAAGTCCTGATGGCCTTGTTTTGAAGTGAAACGGACACAGCAAAACTTTTTGAACTTTCACTTTCGAGCTTCTGGGCCGAAATATAGCCCCAGTTCACTTTAAGAATCAAAGAGTAGCCGAGACCGCCTTACGCGCATCGTGATTTTGACAAAATTGGGCTCGATTTCCCCGAGCTTGGGCGATATTTTCCAGTCCCGAGGAGTCTAAAGTAACTCCTGAAGGCCTTGGTTTGCAGTGAAATGAACACAGCAAAACTTTTTGAACTTTCACTTTCTAGCTTCTTGGCCGAAATATAGCCCCAGTTCACTTTAAGAATCAAAGAGTAGCCGAGACCGCCTTACGCGCATCGTGATTTTGACAAAATTCGGCTCGATTTCCCCGCACTTGGGCGATATTTTCCAGTCCCGAGCACTCTAAACTAACTCCTGATGGCCTTGGTTTGCAGTGAAATGAACAAGGTAACACTTTTGGAACGCTTATTTTCGAGCTTCTGGGATGAAATATAGCCCCTCTTCACTTTAGGACTAAAAGAGTAGGCGAGACCGCCTTACGCGCATCGTGATTTTGAGCAACTTCGGCTCGATTTTCTAGAATTTTGGCGATATTTTCAAGTCCCGGGAACTCTAAACTAACTCCTGATGGCCTTGGTTTGATGTGAAATGGACGCAGGAAAACTTTTTGAACGCTAAATTTCGAGCTTCTGGGCCGAAATACAACCGTACTTCACTTTAAGACTGAAATAGTAGCCGAGGTCTCCTTACGAGCATCGTGATTTTGACCCAGTTAAGCTCTATTTCCCGGAACTTGGGGGATATTTTCCAGTCCGGGCGACTTTAAACTAACTCCTGATGGCCTTGGTTTGCAGTTAAATGCACAAAGCGTAACTTTTTATAGGTTCACTTTCGAGCTTCTGGGCCCAAATATAGCCCCACTTTACTTTAAGACTGAAAGAGTAGCCGAGACCGTCTTACGCGCATCGTGATTTTGACCAACTTCCGTTGGATTTCCCGGAACTTCGGGGATATATTCCAGTCCCGGGGACTCTAAACCAACTGCTGAAGGCCTTGGTTTACAGTGAAATGGACACAGCACATTTCTTTGAACGCCCACTTTCGAGCTTCTCGGCCGAAATATAGACCTACTTCACTTTAAGACTGAAAGAGTAGCCGAGACCGCCTTACGCGCATCGTAATTTTGACCAACTTCGGCTCGATTTCCCGGAAGTTGGCGAATATTTTCAATTCCCGAGGAAGCTAAACTAACTTCCGATGGCCTTAGTGTGCAGTTAAATGGACACAGCAAAACTTTTTGAACGCTCACTTTCGAGCTTATGGCTCGAAATATAGCCCCACTTACCTTTAAGACTGAAAGAGTAGCCGAGACCGCCTTACGCGCATCGTAATTTTGGGATACTTCGGCTCGATTTCCCGGAAATAGGGGGATATTTTCCAGTTCTGGGGACTCTAAACTAACTCCTGATGGCCTTGGTTTCCAGTGAAATGGACACAGGAACACTTTTTGAACGCGCACTTTCGAGCTTGCTGGCCGAAATATAGCCCTACTTCTTTTTGAGACTGAAAGAGTAGGCGGGAGCGCCTTACGCGCATTGTGATTTTGAGGATCTTCGGCTCGATCTGGCGAAACTTGGGAGATATTTTCCAGTCCCAAAGTCTCTAAACTCACTCCTGATTGTCTAAGATGTGAGTGAAATAGACACAAAATTTTTTGAACCCTTACTTTCGAGCTTCTGGAGTTAAATCTAAGCCCACTTTACCTTAAGACTGAAAGAGTAGCCGAGACCCCCTTAAGCGCATGGTGATTTGCACTAACTTCGGGTGGATTTCCCGTAACTTGGGGGATATTTCCAGTTCCTTTGCCGCTAAACTAAGTCGTGATGGCCTTGTTTTGCAGTGAAATGGAGACAGCAAAACTTTTTAAACACTCAGTTTCGAGCTTCTGCGGGGAAATATTGCCCCAGTTCACTTTAAGACTGAAAGAGTAGCCGAGACCGCCGTACGCGCGTCGTGATTTTGACCAACTTCGGTTAAATTTCCCGGAACTTGGGGGATATTTTCCAGTCCCCGGGGACTCTAAACTGATCCCCGACGTCCTTGGTCTGCAGTAAAATGGACACAGCAAAACTTTTTGAAGGCTCACTTTTGAGCTTCTGGGCCGAAATAGAGTTCCACTTCACTTTAAGAGTGAAAGAGTAGCCGAGACCGCCTTACGCCCATCGTAATTTTGACCAACTTCGGCTCGATTTCCCGAAACTTGGGGGATATTTTCCAGTCGCGTGGACTCTAAAGTAACTCCTGGTGGCCTTGCTCTGGAGTGAAATGGACACAGCACAACTTTTTGAACGCTCACTTTCGAGCTTCTGGGGGGAAATATTGCCCCAGTTCACTTTAAGAATGAAAGAGTAACCGGGACCGCCTTACGCGCATCGTGATTTTGACCAACTTCGGCTCGATTTCCCGGAACTTGGGAGATAATTGCCTGTCCCGGGCAATCTAAACTAATTCCTGATGGCCTTGGTTTTCAGTGAAATGGACACAGCCAAACTTTTTGAACGTTCACTCTCCAGCTTCTGGGCCGAAAGATAGTCCCACTTCACTTTAAGACTGAAAGAGTAGCCGAGACCGCCTTACGCGCATCGTGATTTTGAGGAACTTTGGCTCGATCTGCCAGAATTTGGGATATATTTTCCAGTCCCAAGGACTCTAAACTAACACCTGATGGCCTAAGATGTCAGTGAAATGGACACAGGTAAAATTAGCGCACGCCCGGTCTCGAGCTTCTAGGTCGAAATATAGCCCCCCTTAATTTTAAGACTGCAATAGTAGCCGAGACCGCCTTACGCGCATCGTGATTTTGGGCCACTTTTGCTCGATTTCCCGGAAGTTGGCGAATAACTTGAAGTCCCGGGGACGCGAAACTAACTTCCGATGACCTTGGTTTGCAGTTTAATGAACACAGCAAAACATTCTGAACGCTCACCTTCGAGCTTCAGTGCCGCAATATAGCCCTACTTAAATTTAAGACTAAAAGAATAACCGAGAGCCCGTTACGCGCATCGTGATTTTCATCAACTTCGGCGCCATTTCCTGGAACTTGGAGAATATTTTCCAGTTCCGGGGACTCTGAACTAACTCCTGATTGCCTTGGTTTGCAGTGAAATGGACACAGCAAAACTTTTTGAACGCTCACTTTCGAGCTTGTGGGCCTAAATATACCCGCACTTCACTTTAAGACTGAAACAATAGCCGAGACTGCGTTACGCGCATCGTGATTTTGAGCAACTTCTGCTCGCTTTCCTGGAACTTGGGGAATATTTTCCAGTCCCGGGGACTCTAAACTAACTGCTGATGGCCATGGTTTGCAGTGAAATTCATACAGGACAAGTTTTTGAATGAACACTTTCGAGCTTTTAGGCCGAAATATAGTCCCACATCACTTACGACTTAAAGAGTAGCCGAGACCGGCGTGCGCGCATCGTGATTTTGACCAACTTGAGGTCGATACTCCGGAATTTGGGGGATATTTTACAGTCCCAGGGACTCTAAACTAACTCTTGATGGCCTTGGTTTGCAGTGAAATGGAGACAGCAAAACTTTTTGAACGCTCACCTTCAAGCTTCTTGGCCGAAATATAGCCCACTTTACTTTAATACTGAAAAAGTAGCCGAGACCGCCTTACGCGCAAAGTGATTTGGACAAACCTCGGGTGGATTTGCCAGAACTTCGGGGATATTTTCCAGTCCCTTGGATGCTAAACTAGGTGCCGATGGCCTTGTTTTGCAGTGAAATGGACACAGCAAAGCTTTTTGAACGCTCACTTTCGAGCTTGTGGGCCGAAATATAGCCATACTTCACTTTAAGACTGCAACAGTAGCCGAGACCAAGTTTCGCGCATCGTGATTTTGATCAACTTCGGCTCGATTTCCCGGAACTTGCGAAATATTTTCCAGTCCCGGGGACTCTAAACTAACTCGTGCTGCTCTTGGTTTGCAGTGAAACGTAAACAGAAAGAGTTTTTGAACGCATACTTTCGAGCTTCTGGACCGAAATAGAACCCCACTTCACTTGAAGACTGAAAGAGGAGCCGAGACCGCCTTACGTGCATCGTGATTTTGAGCAACTTCGGCTGGATTTGCCGGAACTAAGGGGATATATTCCAGTTCTGAGGACTCTAAACTAATTCCTGATGGCCTTGGTTTGCAGTAAAATGGAGCCAGCAAAACGTTTTGAACGCTCAATTTCGAGCTTCTGGGCCAAAATATAGCCCCCCATTACTTTAACACTGAAAGAGTAGCCGAGACCGCTTTACGTGTATGGTGATTTTGACAAACTTCGTGTTGATTTTCCGAACTTGGGGGATATTTTCCAGTCCCGGGGACTCTCAACTAACTCCTGCTTGTCTTGGTTTGCAGTGAAATGGACACAGCGAAAGTTTTTGAACGCTCACTCTCGAGCTTCTGGGCCGAAATAGAGCCCCATTTTACTTTAAGACTGAAAGAGTAGGCGAGACCGTCTTGAGCGAATCGTGATTCTGAGCAATTTCGCGTTTATTTCCCGAAACTTGGGGGATATATTCCAGTCAAAGGGACTCTACAGTAACTCCTGATGGCCTTGGTTTTCAGTGAAATGGACAGAGCACAACTTTGGAGCTTCTGGGCAGAAATATAGCCCCATTTTACTTTAAGACTGAAAGAGTAGATGAGACCGCCTAACGCGCATCGTAATTTTGACGAACTTCGAATGGATTTCCCGGAACTTGGGGGATATTTTGCAGTCCCTTTGACGCTAAACTAAGTCCTGATGGCCTTGTTTTGAAGTCAAATGGACACAACAAAACTTTTTGAACGCTCACTTTCTAGCTTGTGGGCCGAAATATAGGCACACTTGACTTTAAGACTGAAACAGTAGCCGACACCACGTTACGCGCATCATGAATTTGATCAACTTCGGCTCCGATTCCCGGGACTTGGGGGATATGTTCCAGTCCCGGGGACTCTAAACTAACTCCTGATGGGCTTGGTTTGCATTGAAATGGACACAGCACAATTTTTTGAACGCACACTTTCGAGATTCTGGGCCGAAATATAGTCCCACTTCACTTAACACTGAAAGAGTAGCCGAGACCGCCCTGCTCGCATCGTGAGTTTGACAAACTTCCGGTCGATATTCCGGAACTTGGGGGATATTTTCCAGTCCCAGGAGCTCTAAACTAACTCCTCATGGCCTTGGTTTGCAGTGAAATGGACAGAGCAAAACTTTTTGAACGCTCACCTTCGAGCTTCCTAGCCGAAATAAAGCCCCACTTCACTTTAAGACTGCAAGAGTAGCCGAGACCGCTTTGGGAGCATCGTAATTTTGACCAACTTCAGCTCAATTTACTGGAACTTGGGGAATATTTTCCAGTCGCAGGGACGCTAAACTAACTCGTGATGCCCTTGTTTTTCAGTCAAAGAACACAGCAAAACTTTTTGAACGCTCACCTTCGAGCTTCCTGGCCGAAATAAAGCCCTACTTTACTTTAAGACTTAAAGAGTAACCGAGACCACCTTACGCGCATTGTGATTTTGACAAACTTCGGGTCGATCTACCGGACCTTGGGGAACATTTTCCAGTCCCTTGGACGCGAAACTAACTCCTGATGGCCTTGTTTTGCAGTGAAACGGACACAGCAAAACCTTTTTTAACGCTCACTTTCGAGCTTGTGGGCCGAAATATAGCCACACTTTACTTTAAGACTGAAACAGTAGCCGAGACCGCACTTCGCGCATCGGGATTTTGATCAACTTCGGCTGGCTTTCCCGGAACTTGGGGAATATTTTCCAGTCCCGGGGACTTTAAACTAACTTTTGATAGCTTTGGTTTGCAGTGAAATGCACACAGCAAAACTTTTTGAACGCTCACTTTCGAGCTTCTGGACAGAAATATAGCCCCACTTCACTTTAAGACTGAAAGGGTAGCCGAGACCGCTTTGGGAGCATCGTGATTTTGACCAACTTCAGCTCGATTTACCGGAACTTGGGGAATATTTTCCAGTCCCAGGGACGCTAAACTAACTCGTGATGGCCTTGTTTTTCAGTCAAAGAACACAGCAAAACTTTTTGAAGGCTCACTTTCGGGCTTCTGGGCCGAAATGTAGCCCCACTTCACTTTAAGACTGAAAGAGTAGCCGATACCGCATTTCGCGCATCGTGATTTTGATCAACTTCGCCACGATTCCCCGGAACTTTGGCAATATTTTTTGGTCCCGGGGACTCTAAACTAACCCCTGATGGCCTTGGTTTGCAGTGAAATGGACACAGCAAAACTTTTTGAACGCTCACTTTCGGGCTTCTGGCCAGAAATATAGCCCCACTTCACTTTAAGACAGAAAGAGTAGCCGAGACCACTTTAGCGGCATCGTGATTTTGACCAACCTCGGCTCAATTTCCCGGACCTTGGGGCATATTTTCTTGTCTCGGGGACGCTAAACTAACTCCTGATGGCCTTGGTTTGCAGTGAAATGAACACAGCAAAACTTTTCGAACGCTCACTTTCGGGCTTCTCGCCCGAAATATAGCCCCACTTCACTCTAAGACTGAAAGAGTAGCCGACACTACCTTACGCAAATCGTAATTTTGACCAACTTCCGCTCGATTTACCGGAAGTTGGGGGATATTTTCCAGTCCCAGGGACGCGAAACTAACTCGTGATGGCCTTGTTTTTCAGTCAAAGAACACAGCAAACCTTTTTGAACGTTGACTTTCGGGCTTCTTGGCCGAAATATAGCCCCACTTCACTTTAAGACTGAAAGAGTAGCCGATACCGCATTTCGCGCATCGTGATTTTGATCAACTTCGGTTCGATTCCCCGGAAATTGGGCAATATTTTTCAGTCCCGGGGACTCTAAACTAACCCCTGATGGCCTTGGTTTGCAGTGAAATGGACACAGCAAAACTTTTTGAACGCTCACTTTCGGGCTTCTTGCCCGAAATATAGCCCCACTTCACTTTAAGACAGAAAGAGTAGCCGAGACCACTTTAGGGGCATCGTGATTTTGACCAACCTCGGCTCAATTTCCCGGACCTTGGGGCATATTTTCTTGTCCCGGGGACGCTAAACTAACTCCTCATGACCTTGGTTTTAAGTGAAATGAAGACAGCAAAACTTTTTAAACGCTCACTTTCGGGCTTCTCGCCCGAAATATAGCCCCACTTCACTCTAAGACTGAAAGAGTAGCCGACACTACCTTACGCAAATCGTGATTTTGGCCAACTTCGGCTCGATTTCCCGGAAGTTGGGGGATATTTTCCAGTCCCGGGGACTCTAAACTAGCTCCTGATGGCTTTGGTTTGCAGTCAAATAAACACAGGGAAACTTTTTGAACGCTCACTTTCAAGCTCCTGGACAGGAATAAAGCCTCACTTCACTTTAAGACTGAAACAGTAAGCGAGACCGCCTAACGCGCACCGTGATTTTGACCAACTTCGGCTAAATTTCCCTGAACTTGGGGGGATATTTTCCAGTCCCGAAGACTCTTAAGTAACCCCTGATGGCCTTCGTTTGCATTGAAATGGATACAGCAAAAACTTTTTGAACGCTCACTTTTGAGCTTCTGGGCCGAAATATAGCCCCACTTCACTTAATGACTGAAAGACTAGCCAAGACCGTCTTGCGCGCATCGTGATTTTGAGCAACGTCTTCTCGATTTTCCGGAACTTGGGAAATATATTGCAGTCCCGGGGACTCTAAACTAACTCCTGATGGCCTTGGTTTGCAGTGAAATGGACAAAGCAAATTTTTTGCAGCGCTCACTTTGGAGCTTCTGGGCCGAAATAGAGCCCCACTTCACTTTAAGACTGAAAGGGTAGCCGAGGCCGCCTTAGGGGCATCGTGATTTTGTCCAACCTCGGCTTGAGTTGCCAGAACTTAAAAGATATTTTCCAGTCCCGGGGACTCTAAACTAACTCATGATGGCCTTGGTTTTCAGTGAAATTGAGAGAGGAAAACTTTTTGAACGCTCACTTTCGAGCTTCTGGACCGAAATATAGCCCTACTTCACTTTCAGACTCAAAGAGTAGCCGAGATGGCCTTACGCGAATCGTTATTTTGACCAACCTCGTCTCGATTTGGCGGAACTTGGAGGATATTTTCCAGTTCCGGGGACTGTAAACTACTTCCTGAGGGCCTTGCTTTGCAGTGAAATGGGCACAGCATAACTTTTTGAACGCTCACTTTCGAGCTTCTGGGCCAAAATATACAGCCACGTCACTTTAAGACTAAACAAGTAGCCGAGACTGCTTTACGCGCATCGTGATTTTCACAACCTTCGGCTCGATTTCCCGGAACTTGGGGGATATTTTGATGTCCCGGAGACTGTAAACTATCTCCTGATGTGGCTTGGTTTGCGGTGAAATGGACACAGCAAAACTTTTTGAACTTTCACTTTCGAGCTTCTGGACCGAAATATAGCCCGAGTTCACTTTAAGAATGAAAGAATAGCCGAGATACCCCTACGCGCATCGTGATTTTGACCAACTTTGGCTCAATTTCCCAGGAAATGGGGAATATTTTCCGGTATCGGGGACTCTAAAGTAACTCCTGATTGCCTTGGTTTGCATTGAAATGGAGAGAGCAAAACTTTTTCAACGCTCCCCTTCGGGCTTCTTAGCCGAAATATAGCCCCACTTCAGTTTAAGACTGAAAGAGTAGCCGAGACCGTCTTACGCGCATAGTGATTTTGACCAACTTCGGCTGGATTTCCCGAAACGTCGGGGATATATTCAAGTTCCAAGGACTCTGAACTAACCCCTGATGGCCTTGGTTTGCAGTGAAATGGACACAGCACATTTTTTTGAACGCTCACTTTCGAGCTTCTCGGCCGAAATATAGCCCTACTTCACTTTAAGACTGAAAGAGTAGCCGAGACCGCCTTACGCGCATCGTAATTTTGACCAACTTCGGCTCGATTTCCCGGAAGTTGGCGATTATTTTCAATTACCGGGGAAGCTAAACTAACTTCCGATGGCCTTAGTTTGCAGTTAAATGGACACAGCAAAACTTTTTGAACGCTCACTTTCGAGCTTATTGCTCGAAATATAGCCCCACTTAACTTTAAGACTGAAAGAGTAGCCGAGACCGCCTTACGCGCATCGTGATTTTGGGATACTTCGGCTCGATTTCCCGGAAATAGGGGGATATTTTGCAGTCCCGGGGACTCTAAACTAACTCCTGATGGCCTTGGTTTCAGTTGAAATGGACACAGGAACACTTTTTGAACGCGCACTTTCGAGCTTGCTGGCCGAAATATAGCTCTACTTCTTTTTAAGACTGAAAGAGTAGGCGGGAGCACCTTACGCGCATTGTGATTTTGAGGATATTCGGCTCGATCTGGCGAAACTTGGGAGATATTTTCCAGTCCCAAAGTCTCTAAACTCACTCCTGATTGTCTAAGATGTGAGTGAAATAGACACAAAAATTTTTCAACCCTTACTTTTGAGCTTCTGGAGTTAAATCTAAGCCCACTTTACCTTAAGACTGAAAGAGTAGCCGAGACCCCCTTAAGCCCATGGTGATTTTGACTAACTTCGGGTGGATTTCCCGTAACTTGGGGGATATTTCCAGTTCCTTTGCCGCTAAACTAAGTCGTGATGGCCTTGTTTTGCAGTGAAATGGACACAGCAAAACTTTTTAAACACTCAGTTTCGAGCTTCTGGGCCGAAATATTGCCCCAATTCACTTTAAGACTGAAAGAGTACCCGAGACCGCCGTAGGCGCCTCGTGATTTTGACCAACTTGGGTTTAATTTCCCGGAACTTGGGGGATATTTTCCAGTCCCGGGGACTCTAAACTGACCCCCGAGGTCCTTGGTCTGCAGTAAAATGGACACAGCAAAACTTTTTGAAGGCTCACTTTTGAGCTTCTGGGCCGAAATATAGCTCCACTTCACTTTAAGAGTGCAAGAGTAGCCGAAACCACCTTACGCCCGTCGTAACTTTGACCAACTTTGGCTCGATTTCCCGGAACATGGGGGATATTTTCCAGTCCCGCGGACTCTAAAGTAACTCCTGGTGGCCTTGCTCTGGAGTGAAATGGACACAGCACAACTTTTTGAACGCTCACTTTCGAGCTTCTGGGGGGAAATATTGCCCCAGTTCACTTTAAGAATGAAAGAGTAACCGGGACCGCCTTACGCGCATCGTGATTTTGACCACCTTTGGCTCGATTTCCCGGGAAATGGGGGATATTTTCCGGTACCGGGGACTGTAAACTAACTCCTGATTTCCTCGGTTTGCAGTAAAATGGACACAGCACAACGTTTTGAACGCTCACTTTTGAGCTTCTGGGCCGAAGCATAGCCCTACTTCACTTTTAGACTGAAAGACTAGCCGAGACCGCGTTACGCGCATCGTGATTTTGGGCTACTTCGGCTCGATTTCCCGGAACTTGGCAGATAATTGCCAGTCCCGGGCACTCTAAACTAATTCCTGATGGCCTTGGTTTTCAGTGAAATGGACACAGCCAAACTGTTTGAACGTTCACTCTCCAGCTTCTGGGCCGAAATATAGCCCAACTTCACTTTAAGACTGAAAGAGTAGCCGGCACCGCCTTACGCGCATGGTAATTTTGTCGAACTTCGGCTTGATTTCCTGGGACTTGGGGGATATTTTCCAGTCCCGGAAGCTCTAAACTAACTCCTGAATGCCTTGGTTTTTAGTGAAATGGACACAGGTAAAAGGAGCGCACGCTCGGTTTCCAGGTTGTAGGCCGAAATATAGCCCCACTTTATTTTAAGTGTACACGGAACCGCCTTAAGCGCATTGAAATTTTTAGCCACTATGGCTCTATATGCCAAAACTTGGGGGATATTTTCCAGTCCCGGAGACTCTACCCTAACTCTTGATGGCCTTAGTTTTCAGTAAAATGGTCACAGGTAACAGGAGCGCACGCTCGGTGTCGAGCTTCTAGGCCGAAATGTAGCCCCAGTTCATTTTAAGACTGAAAGAGTAAACGAAACTGCCGTACGCCTATCCTAATTTTAAGAAAGTATGGCTCAATTTGCCGAAACTTGGAGGATAGCTTCCAGTCTCGAGGATTTTAAACTATCTCCTGATGGACTTAGTTCTTAGTGAAATGGACACAGGTAAAAGGAGAGCACGCTCGGTGTCGAGCTTGTAGAACCGAAATATAGCCCCACTTCATTTTCGGAGTAAACGAGTAGCCGAGACCGCCTTAGGCGCATCGTGATTTTGAGCATCTTTGGCTCGATTTGCCGGAATTCGGGGAATATTTTCCAGTCCCGAGGACTCTATGTTAACTCCTGATGAACTTAGTTTTCAGTGATATGTACACAGGCAAAAGGAGCGCACGCTCGGTGTTGAGCTTCTTGGCCGAAATATAGCCCCACCTTATTTTAAGACTGAAAGAGTAGCCGAGACCGCCTTACGCGCATCGTGATTTTGAGCAACTTTGGCTCGATCTGCCAGAATTTGGGAAATATTTTCCAGTCCCAAGGACTCTAAACTAACTCCTGATTGCCTTGGTTTGCAGTGAAATGGACACAGCAAAACTTTTTGAACGCTCACTTTTGAGGTTGTGGGCCGAAATATAGCCACACGTCACTTTAAGGCTCGAACAGTAGCCGAGACCACGTTTCGCGCATCGTGACTTTGATCAACTTCGGCTCGATTTCCCGGAACTTGGGGAATATTTTCCAGTCCCGGGGACTCTAAACTAACTCGTGCTGGTCTTGGTATCCAGTGAAACGGAAACAGAAAAAGTTTTTGAACGCATACTTTCGAGCTTCTGGACCGAAATATAGCCCCACTTCACTTGAAGACTGAAAGAGGAGCCGAGACCGCCTTACGTGCATCGTGATTTTGAGCAACTTCGGCTCGATTTGCCGGAACTAAGGGGATATATTCCAGTTCTGAGGACTCTAAACTAATTCCTGATGGCCTTGGTTTGCAGTAAAATGGAGCCAGCAAAACTTTTTGAACGCTCAATTTCGAGCTTCTGGGCCAAAATATAGCCCCCCATTACTTTAACACTGAAAGAGTAGCCGAGACCGCCTTACGTGCATCGTGATTTTGACAAACTTCGGGTTGATTTTTCGGAACTTGGGGGATATTTTGCAGTCCCGGGGACTCTCAACTAACTCCTGCTTGTCTTGGTTTGCAGTGAAATGGACACAGCGAAAGTTTTTGAACGCTCACTCTTGACCTTCTGGGCCGAAATAGAGCCCCATTTTACTTTAAGACTGAAAGAGTAGGCGAGACCGTCTTGAGCGAATCGTGATTTTGAGCAATTTCGCGTTTATTTCCCGAAACTTAGGGGATATATTCCAGTCAAAGGGACTCTACAGTAACTCCTGATGGCCTTGGTTTTCAGTGAAATGGACAGAGCACAACTTTGGAGCTTCTGGGCAGAAATATAGCCCCACTTTACTTTAAGACTGAAAGAGGAGATGAGACCGCCTAACGCGCATCGTAATTTTGACGAACTTCGAATGGATTTCCCGGAACTTGGGGGATATTTTCCAGTCCCTTGGACGCTAACCTAAGTCCTGATGGCCTTGTTTTGAAGTCAAATGGGCACAACAAAACTTTTTGAACGCTCACTTTCTAGCTTGTGGGCCGAAATATAGCCACACTTCACTTTAGGACTCACACAGTAGCCGAGGCCACGTTACGCGCATCATGAATTTGATCAACTTCGGCTCGATTTCCCTGGACTTGGGGGATATTCTCCAGTCCCGGAGACTCTAAACTAACTTCTGATGGCCTTGCTTTGCACTGAAAGTGACAGAGCAAAACTTTTTAAACACTCACTTTTGAGCTTCTGGGCCGAAATATAGCCCCACTTCACTTTAAGACTGAAAGAGTAGCCGGGACCGCCTCACGCGCATCGTGAGTTAGACCAAAATTCAGCTCGATTTCACGCAACTTTTGGGATATTTTCCAGTCCCGGGGACTCTAAACTAACTCCGGATGGCCTTGGTTTGCACTGAAATGCGCACAGCATAAATTTTTGAACGCCCACTTTGGAGCTTCTGGGCCGAAATATAGCCCCACTTCACTTTAACACTGAAAGAGTAGCCGAGATCACCTTACGCGCATCGTGATTTTGACCATTTTCGGATCGATTTCTCGGAACTTAAGGGATATTTTCCAGTCCTGCGGACTCAAAACTAACTCCTGATCGCTTTGCTTTGCATTGAAATGGACAGAGCAAAACTTTTTGAACGCTCACTTTCGAGCTTGTGGGCCGAAATATAGCCACACTTTACTTTAAGACTGAAACAGTAGCCGAGACCGCATTTCGCGCATCGTGATTTTGATCAACTTCGGCTCGCTTTCCCGGAACTTGGGGAATATTTTCCAGTCGCCGGGATCCTAAACTAACTTTTGATAGCTTTGGTTTGCAGTGAAATGCACACAGCAAAACTTTTTGAACGCTCACTTTCGAGCTTCTGGACAGAAATATAGCCCCACTTCACTTTAAGACTGAAAGGGTAGCCGAGACCGCTTTGGGAGCATCGTGATTTTGACCAACTTCAGCTCGATTTACCGGAACTTGGGGAATATTTTCCAGTACCAGGGACGCTAAACTAACTCGTGATGGCCTTGTTTTTCAGTCAAAGAACACAGCAAAACTTTTTGAAGGCTCACTTTCGGGCTTCTGGGCCAAAATATAGCCCCACTTCACTTTAAGACTGAAAGAGTAGCCGATACCGCATTTCGCGCATCGTGATTTTGATCAACTTCGGTTCGATTCCCCGGAAATTGGGCAATATTTTTCAGTCCCGGGGACTCTAAACTAACCTCTGATGGCCTCGGTTTGCAGTGAAATGGACACAGCAAAACTTTTTGAACACTCTCTTTCGGACTTCTGGCCCGAAATATAGCCCCACTTCACTTTAAGACAGAAAGAGTAGCCGAGACCACTTTAGCGGCATCGTGATTTTGACCAACCCCGGCTCAATTTCCCGGACCTTGGGGCATATTTTCTTGTCCCGGGGACGCTAAGCTAACTCCTGATGGCCTTGGTTTGTAGTGAAATGAACACAGCAAAACTTTTTGAACGCTCACTTTCGGACTTCTCGCCCGAAATATAGCCCCACTTCACTATAAGACTGAAAGAGTAGCCGACACTACCTTACGCAAATCGTGATTTTGACCAACTTTGGCTCGATTTCCCGGAAGTTGGGGGATATTTTCCAGTCCCGGGGACTCTAAACTAGCTCCTCATGGCTTTGGTTTGCAGTCAAATAAACACAGGGAAACTTTTTCAACGCTCACTTTCAAGCTCCTGGGCAGGAATAAAGCCTCACCTCACTTTAAGACTGAAACAGTAAGCGAGACCGCCTAACGCGCACCGTGATTTTGACCAACTTCGGCTAAATTTCCCTGAACTTGGGGAGATATTTTCCAGTCCCGAAGACTCTTAAGTAACCCCTGATGGCCTTCGTTTGCATTGAAATGGATACAGCAAAACTTTTTGAACGCTCACTTTTGAGCTTCTGGGCCGAAATATAGCCCCACTTCACTTTAAGACTGAAAGAGTAGCCAAGACCGTCTTGCGCGCATCGTGATTTTGAGCAACGTCTTCTCGATTTTCCGGAACTTGGGAAATATATTGCAGTCCCGGGGACTCTAAACTAACTCCTGATGGCCTTGGTTTGCAGTGAAATGGACACAGCACATTTTTTGCAGCGCTCACTTTGGAGCTTCTGGGCCGAAATAGAGCCCCACTTCACTTTAAGACTGAAAGAGTAGCCGAGGCCGCCTTAGGCGCATCGTGATTTTGACCGACTTCGGCTTGAGTTGCCAGAACTTAAAAGATATTTTCCACTCCCGGGGACTCTAAACTAACTCATGATGGCCTTGGTTTTCAGTGAAATTGAGAGAGGAAAACTTTTTGAACGCTCACTTTCGAGCTTCTGGACCGAAATATAGCCCTACTTCACTTTCAGACTCAAAGAGTAGCCGAGACGGCCTTACGCGAATCGTTATTTTGACCAACTTCGTCTCGATTTGGCGGAACTTGGAGGATATTTTCCAGTTCCGGGGACTGTAAACTACTTCCTGAGGGCCTTGCTTTGCAGTGAAATGGGCACAGCATAACTTTTTGATCGCTCACTTTCGAGCTTCTGGGCCAAAATATACAGCCACGTCACTTTAAGACTAAACAAGTAGCCGAGACTGCTTTACGCGCATCGTGATTTTCACAACCTTCGGCTCGATTTCCCAGAACTTGGGGGATATTTTGATGTCCCGGAGACTGTAAACTATCTCCTGATGTGGCTTGGTTCGCGGTGAAATGGACACAGCAAAACTTTTTGAACTTTCACTTTCGAGCTTCTGGGCCGAAATATAGCCCGAGTTCACTTTAAGAATGAAAGAATAGCCGAGACCGCCTTACGCGCATCGTGATTTTGACCAACTTTGGCTCGATTTCCCAGGAAATGGGGAATATTTTCTGGTACTGGGGACTCTAGAGTAACTCCTGATTGCCTTGGTTTGCATTGAAATGGAGAGAGCAAAACTTTTTCAACGCTCCCCTTCGGGCTTCTGAGCCGAAATATAGCCCCACTTCAGTTTAAGACTGAAAGAGTAGCCGAGACCGTCTTACGCGCATCGTGATTTTGACCAACTTTGGGTGGATTTCCCGAAACTTCGGGGATATATTCAAGTTCCAAGGACTCTAAACTAACCCCTGATGGCCTTGGTCTGCAGTGAAATGGACACAGCAAATTTTTTTGAACGCTTACTTTCGAAATTCTGGGCCGAAATATAGCCCCACTTCACTTTAAGACTGAAATAGTAGCCGAGACCGCCTTAGACGCATCGTGATTTTGACCAACTTCGGCTTGAGTTGCCAGAACTTAAGGTATATTTTTTAGTCCCGTGGACTCTAAACTAACTCATGATGCCCTTGGTTTTCAGTTAAATTGAGAGAGCAAAACTTTTTGAACGCTAACTTTCGAGCTTCTGGGCCGAAATATACAGCCACGTCACTTTAAGACTAAAAGAGTAGCCGAGACTACTTTAACGCGCATCGTGATTTTGACAAACTTCGGCTCGATTTCCCGGGACTTGGGGGATATTTTGATGTCCCGGACACTGTAAACAATCTGCTGATGTGGCTTGGTTTGCGGTGAAATGGACACAGCAAAACTTTTTGAACTTTCACTTTCGAGCTTCTGGGCCGAAATATACAGCCACGTCACTTTAAGACTAAAAGAGTAGCCGAGACTACTTTAACGCGCATCGTGATTTTGACAAACTTCGGCTCGATTTCCCGGGACTTGGGGGATATTTTGATGTCCCGGACACTGTAAACAATCTGCTGATGTGGCTTGGTTTGCGGTGAAATGGACACAGCAAAACTTTTTGAACTTTCACTTTCGAGCTTCAGGGCCGAAATATAGCCCCAGTTCACTTTAAGAATCATAGAGTAGCCGAGACCGCCTTACGCGCATCGTGATTTTGACAAAATTCGGCTCGATTTCCCCGAACGTGGGCAATATTTTCCAGTCCCGAGGAGTCTAAACTAACTCCTGATGGCCTTGGTTTGCAGTGAAATGAACACAGCAAAACTCTTTGAACTTCCACTTCCTAGCTTCTCGGCCAAAATATAGCCCCAGTTCACTTTAAGAATCAAAGAGTAGCCGAAACCGCCTTACCCGCATCGTGATTTTGACAAAATTCGGCTCGATTTCCCCGAACTTGGCCGATATTTTCCAGTCCCGAGGAGTCTAAAGTAACTCCTGATGGCCTTGGTTTGCAGTGAAATGAACACAGCAAAACTTTTTGAACTTTCACTTTCTAGCTTCTCGGCCGAAATATAGCCCCAGTTCACTTTAAGAATCAAAGAGTAGCCGAAACCGCCTTACCCGCATCGTGATTTTGACAAAATTCGGCTCGATTTCCCCGAACTTGGCCGATATTTTCCAGTCCCGAGGAGTCTAAAGTAACTCCTGATGGCCTTGGTTTGCAGTGAAATGAACACAGCAAAACTTTTTGAACTTTCACTTTCTAGCTTCTCGGCCGAAATATAGCCCCAGTTCACTTTAAGAATCAAAGAGTAGCCGAGACCGCCTTACGCGCATCATGATTTTCAAAAAAATTCGGCTCGATTTCCCCGCACTTGGGCGATATTTTCCAGTCCCGAGCAGTCTAAACTAACTCCTGATGGCCTTGGTTTGCAGTGAAATGAACAAGGTAACACTTTTTGAACGCTTATTTTCGAGCTTCTGGGAAGAAATATAGCCCTACTTCACTTTAAGACTGAAAGAGTAGGCGAGACCGCCTTACGCGCATCGTGATTTTGAGCAACTTCCGCTCGATTTTCTAGAATTTTGGCGATATTTTCAAGTCCCGGGGACTCTAAACTAACTCCTGATGGCCTTGGTTTGATGTGAAATGGACGCAGGAAAACTTTTTCAACGCTCAGTTTCGAGCTTCTCGGCCGAAATACAACCGTACTTCACTTTAAGACTGAAATAGTAGCCGAGACCTCCTTACGAGCATCGTGATTTTGACCCAGTTCAGCTCGATTTCCCGGAACTTGGAGGATATATTCCAGTCCGGGGGACTTGAAACTAACTCCTGATGGCCTTGGTTTGCAGTTAAATGCACAAACCGTAACTTTTTAAAGGTTCACTTTCGAGCTTCTGGGCCGAAATATAGCCCCACTTTACTTTAAGACTGAAAGAGTAGCCGAGACCGTCTTACGCGCATCGTGATTTTGACCAATTCCGTTCGATTTCACGGAACTTCGGTGAGATATTCCAGTCCCGGGGACTCTAAACTAACTGCTGATGGCCTTGGTTTGCAGTGAAATGGACACAGCACATTTCTTTGAACGCTCACTTTCAAGCTTCTCGGCCGAAATATAGCCCTACTTCACTTTAAGACTGAAAGAGTAGCCGAGACCGCCTTACGCCCATGGTAACTTTATCGAACTTCGGCTTGATTTCCTGGGACTTGGGGGATATTTTCTAGTCCCGGAAGCTCTAAACTAACTCCTGAATGCCTTGGTTTTTAGTGAAATGGACACAGGTAAAAGGAGCGCACGTTCGGTTTCCAGGTTGTAGGCCGAAATATAGCCCCACTTAACTTTAAGACTGAAAGTGTACACAAAACCGCCTTGAGCCCATCGAAAGTTTTAGCCACTATGGCTCGATATGCCAAGACTTGGGGGATATTTTCCAGTCCCAGGGACTCTACCCTAACTCTTGATGGCCTTAGTTTTCAGTAAAAAGGTCACAGGTAACAGGAGCGCACGCTCGGTGTCGAGCTTCTAGGCCGAAATGTAGCCCCAGTTCATTTTAAGACTGAAAGACTAAACGAAACTGCCGTACGCCTATCGTAATTTTAAGAAAGTATGGCTCAATTTGCCGAAACTTGGAGGATAGCTTCCAGTCTCGAGGATTCTAAACTATCTCCTGATGGACTTAGTTCTTAGTGAAATGGACACAGGTAAAAGGAGAGCACGCTCGGTGTCGAGCTTGTAGAACCGAAATATAGCCCCACTTCATTTTCGGAGTAAACGAGTAGCCGAGACCGCCTTACGCGCATCGTGATTTTGAGCATCTTTGGCTCGATTTGCCGGAATTCGGGGAATATTTTCCAGTCCCGAAGACTCTATGTTAACTCCTGATGAACTTAGTTTTCAGTGATATGTACACAGGCAAAAGGAGCAACCGCTCGGTGTTGAGCTTCTCGGGCGAAATACAGCCCCACTTCATTTTGAGACTGAAAGAGTAGCCAAGACCGCCTTACGCGCATCGTGATTTTGAGCAACTTTGCCTCGATCTGCCAGAATTTGGGAAATATTTTCCAGTCCCAAGGACTCTAAACTAACTCCTGATGGCCTAAGATGTCAGTGAAATGGACACAGGTAAAATTAGCGCACGCCCGGTCTCGAGCTTCTAGGTCGAAATATAGCCCCTCTTAATTTTAAGACTGAAAGAGTAGCCGAGACCGCTTTACGCGCATCGTGATTTTGGGCCACTTTTGCTCGATTTCCCGCAAGTTGGCGAATAATTTAAAGTCCCGGGGACGCTAAACTAACTCCCGATGACCTTGGTTTGCAGTTTAATGAACACAGCAAAACATTCTGAACGCTCACCTTCGAGCTTCAGTGCCGCAATATAGCCCTACTTAAATTTAAGACTGAAAGAATAACCGAAAGCCCGTTACGCGCATCGTAATTTTCATCAACTTCGGCGCCATTTCCTGGAACTTGGAGAATATTTTCCAGTTCCGGGGACTCTAAACTAACTCCTGATTGCCTTGGTTTGCAGTCAAATGGACACAGCAAAACTTTTTGAACGCTCACTTTCGAGCTTGTGGGCCTAAATATAGCCACACTTCACTTTAAGACTGAAACAGTAGCCGAGACCGCGTTACGCGCATCGTGATTTTGAGCAACTTCTCCTCGCTTTCCTGGAACTTGGGGAATATTTTCCAGTCCCGGGGACTCTAAACTAACTGCTGATGGCCAGGGTTTGCAGTGAAATTCACACAGCACAAGATTTTGTACGACACTTTCGAGCTTTTAGGCCGAAATATAGTCCCACATCACTTACGACTTAAAGAGTAGCCGAGACCGGCGCGCGCGCATCGTGATTTTGACCAACTTCGGGTCGATATTCCGGAACTTGGGGGATATTTTCCAGTCCCAGGGACTCTAAACTAACTCTTGATGGCCTTGGTTTGCAGTAAAATGGAGACAGCAAAACTTTTTGAACGCTCACCTTCAAGCTTCTGGGCCGAAATATAGACCACTTTACTTTAATACTGAAAAAGTAGCCGAGACCGCCTTACGCGCATCGTGATTTGGACAAACTTCGGGTGGATTTCCCGGAACTTGGGGGATATTTTCCAGTCCCTTGGACGCTAAACTAGGTGCCGATTGCCTTGTTTTGCAGTGAAATGGACACAGCAAAGCTTTTTGAACGCTCACTTTCGAGCTTGTGGGCCGAAATATAGCCATACTTCACTTTAAGACTGAAACTGTAGCCGAGACCACGTTTCGCGCATCGTGATTTTGATCAACTTGGGCCCGATTTCCCGGAACTTGCGAAATATTTTACAGTCCCGGTGACTCTAAACTAACTCGTGCTGGTCTTGGTTTGCAGTGAAACGGAAACAGAAAAAGTTTTTGAACGCATACTTTCGAGCTTCTGGACCGAAATAGAACCCCACTTCACTTGAAGACTGAAAGAGTAGCCGAGACCGCCTTGCGTGCATCGTGATTTTGAGCAACTTCGGCTGGATTTGCCGGAACTAAGGGGATATATTCCAGTTCTGAGGACTCTAAACTAATTCCTGATGGCCTTGGTTTGCAGTAAAATGTACCCAGCAAAACTTTTTGAACGCTCAATTTCGAGCTTCTGGGCCGAAATATAGCCCCCCATTACTTTAACACTGCAAGAGTAGGCGAGCCCGCCTTACGTGCATCGTGATTTTGAGCAACTTCGGCTCGATTTGCCGAAATTAAGGGGATATATTCCAGTTCTGAGGACTCTAAACTAATTCCTGATGGCCTTGGTTTGCAGTAAAATGGAGCCAGCAAAACTTTTTGAACGCTCAATTTCGAGCTTCTGGGCCAAAATATAGCCCCCCATTACTTTAACACTGAAAGAGTAGCCGAGACCGCCTTACGTGCATCGTGATTTTGACAAACTTCGGGTTGATTTCCCGGAACCTGGGGGATATTTTCCAATCCCGGGGGCTCTAAACTAACTCCTGCTTGTCTTGGTTTGCAGTGAAATGGACACAGCGAAAGTTTTTGAACGCTCACTCTCGAGCTTCTGGGTCGAAATAGAGCCCCATTTTACTTTAAGACTGAAAGACTAGGCGAGACCGTCTTGAGCGAATCGTGATTTTGAGCAATTTCGCGTTTATTTCCCGAAACTTGGGGGATATATTCCAGTCAAAGGGACTCTACAGTAACTCCTGATGGCCTTGGTTTTCAGTGAAATGGACAGAGCATAACTTTGGAGCTTCTGGGTAGAAATATAGCCCCACTTTACTTTAAGACTGAAAGAGTAGATGAGACTGCCTTACGCGCATCGTAATTTTCACGATCTTCTAATGGATTTCCCGGAACTTGGGGGATATTTTGCAGTCCCTTGGACGCTAAACTAAGTCCTGATGGCCTTGTTTTGAAGTCAAATGGACACAACAAAACTTTTTGAACGCTCACTTTCTAGCTTGTGGGCCGAAATATAGCCACACTACACTTTAGGACTGACACAGTAGCCGAGACCATGTTACGCGCATCGTGAATTTGATCAACTTCGGCTCAATTTCCCGGGACTTGGGGGATATTCTCCTGTCCCGGGGACTCTAAACTAACTTCTGATGGCCTTGGTTTGCAGTCAAAGTGACAGAGCAAAACTTTTTAAACACTCACTTTCGAGCTTCTGGGCCGAAATATCGCCCCACTTCACTTTAAGACTGAAAGAGTAGCCGAGACCACCCTACGCACATCGTGATTTTGACCAACTTCGGCTGGATTTACCGGAACTTGGGGGATATTTTCCAGTCCCGGGGACTCTAAACTAACTCCTGATCGCCTTGCGTTGCAATGAAATGGACAGAGCAAAACTTTTTGAACGCTCAATTTCGAGCTTGTAAGCCGAAATATAGCCACACTTTACTTTAAGACTGAAACAGTAGCCGAGACCGCATTTCGCGTATCGTGATTTTGATCAACTTCGGCTCGCTTTCCCGGAACTTGGGGAATATTTTCCAGTCCCGGGGACCCTAAACTAAGTCCTGATGGCCTTGTTTTGAAGTGAAATGGACACAGCAAAACTTTTTGAACGCTCACTTTCTAGCTTGTGGGCCGAAATATAGGCACACTTGACTTTAAGACTGAAACAGTAGCCGACGCCACGTTACGCGCATCATCAATTTGATCAACTTTGGGTCCAATTCCCGGGACTTGGGGGATATGGTCCAGTCCCGGGGACTCTAAACTAACTCCTGATGGCCTTGGTTTGCAGTGAAATGGACACAGCACAATTTTTTGAACGCACACTTTCGAGATTCTCGGCCGAAATAAAGCCCCACTTCACTTAAGACTGAAAGAGTAGCCGAGACCGCCTTGCTCGCATCGTGAGTTTGACAAACTTCCGGTCGATATTCCGGAACTTGGGGGATATTTTCCAGTCCCAGGAGCTCTAAACTAACTCCTCATGGCCTTGGTTTGCAGTGAAATGAACAGAGCAAAACTTTTTGAACGCTCACCTTCGAGCTTCCTGGCCGAAATAAACCCCCACTTTACTTTAAGACTTAAAGAGTAACCGAGACCACCTTACGCGCATTGTGATTTTGATAAACTTTGGGCGGATCTCCCGGAACTTGGGGAACATTTTCCAGTCCCCTGGACGCTAAACTAAGTCCTGATGGCCTTGTTTTGCAGTGAAATGGACACAGCAAAACTTTTTGAACGCTCACTTTCGAGCTTGTGGGCCGAAATATAGCCACACTTTACTTTAAGACTGAAACAGTAGCCGAGACCGCATTTCGCGCATCGTGACTTTGATCAAGTTCGGCTCGCTTTCCTGGAACTTGGGGAATATTTTCCAGTCCCGGGGACCCTAAACTAACTTTTGATAGCTTTGGTTTGCAGTGAAATGCACACAGCAAAACTTTTTGAACGCTCACTTTCGAGCTTCTGGACAGAAATATAGCCCCATTTCAGTTTAAGACGGAAAGGGTAGCCGAGACCGCTTTGGGAGCATCGTGATTTTGACCAACTTCAGCTCGATTTACCGGAACTTGGGGAATATTTTCCAGTCCCAGGGACGCTAAACTAACTTGTGATGGCCTTGTGTTTCAGTCAAAGAACACAGGAAAACATTTTGAAGGCTCACTTTCGGGCTTCTGGGCCGAAATATAGCCACACTACACTTTAAGACTGAAAGAGTAGCCGATACCGCATTTCGCGCATCGTGATTTTGATCAACTTCGGTTCGATTCCCCGGAAATTGGGCAATATTTTTCAGTCCCGGGGACTCTAAACTAACCCCTGATGGCGTTGATTTGCAGTGAAATGGAGACAGCAAAACTTTTTGAACGCTCACTTTCGGGCTTCTCGCCCGAAATATAGCCCCACTTCACTTTAAGACAGAAAGAGTAGCCGAGAGCACTTTAGGGGCATCGTGATTTTGACCAACCTCGGCTCAATTTCCCGGACCTTGGGGCATATTTTCTTGTCCCGGGGACGCTAAACTAACTCCTGATGGCCTTGGTTTGCAGTGAAATGAAGACAGCAAAACTTTTTGAACGCTCACTTTCGGGCTTCTCGCCCGAAATATAGCCCCACTTCACTCTAAGACTGAAAGACTAGCCAAGACCGTCTTGCGCGCATCGTGATTTTGACCAACGTCTTGTCGATTTTCCGGAACTTGGGAAATATATTGCAGTCCCGGGGACTCTAAACTAACTCCTGATGGCCTTGGTTTGCAGTGAAATGGACACAGCAAATTTTTTGCAGCGCTCACTTTGGAGCTTCTGGGCCGAAATAGAGCCCCACCTCACTTTAAGACTGAAGGGGTAGCCGAGGCCGCCTTAGGCGCATCGTGATTTTGACCGACTTCGGCTTGAGTTGCCAGAACTTAAAAGATATTTTCCACTCCCGAGGACTCTAAACTAACTCATGATGGCCTTGGTTTTCAGTGAAATTGAGAGAGGAAAACTTTTTGAACGCTCACTTTCGAGCTTCTGGACCGAAATATAGCCCTACTTCACTTTCAGACTGAAAGAGTAGCCGAGACGGCCTTACGCGAATCGTTATTTTGACCAACTTCGTCTCGATCTCGCGGAACTTGGAGGATATTTTCCAGTTCCGGGGACTGTAAACTACTTTTTGAGGGCCTTGCTTTGCAGTGAAATGGGCACGGCATAACTTTTTGAACGCTCACTTTCGAGCTTCTGGGCCAAAATATACAGCCGCGTCACTTTAAGACTAAAAGAGTAGCCGAGACTGCTTTACGCGCATCGTGATTTTCATAAACTTCGGCTCGATTTCCCGGAACTTGGGGGATATTTTGATGTCCCGGAGACTGTAAACTATCTCCTGATGTGGCTTGGTTCGCGGTGAAATGGACACAGCAAAACTTTTTGAACTTTCACTTTCGAGCTTCTGGGCCGAAATATAGCCCGAGTTCACTTTAAGAATGAAAGAATAGCCGAGACCGCCTTACGCGCATCGTGATTTTGACCAACTTTGGCTCGATTTCCCAGGAAATGGGGAATATTTTCCGGTACCGGGGACTCTCATGGAACTCCTGATTGCCTTGGTTTGCATTGAAATGGAGAGAGCGAAACTTTTTCAACGCTCCCCTTCGACCTTCTGAGCCGAAATATAGCCCCACTTCAGTTTAAGACTGAAATAGTGGCCGAGACCGTCTTACGCGCATCGTGATTTTGACCAACTTTGGGTGGATTTCCCGAAACTTCGGGGATATATTCAAGTTCCAAGGACTCTAAACTAACCCCTGATGGCCTTGGTCTGCAGTGAAATGGACACAGCAAATTTTTTTGAACGCTTACTTTCGAAATTCTGGGCCGAAATATAGCCCCACTTCACTTTAAGACTGAAATAGTAGCCGAGACCGCCTTAGACGCATCGTGATTTTGACCAACTTCGGCTTGAGTTACCAGAACTTAAGAGATATTTTTTAGTCCCGCGGACTCTAAACTAACTCATGATGGCCTTGGTTTTCAGTTAAATTGAGAGAGCAAAACTTTTTGAACGCTCACTTTCGAGCTTCTAGGCCGAAATATACAGCCGCGTCACTTTAAGACTAAAAGAGTAGCCGAGACTGCTTTACGCGCATCGTGATTTTGACAAACTTCGGCTCGATTTCCCGGGACTTGGGGGATATTTTGATGTCCCGGACACTGTAAACAATCTGCTGATGTGGCTTGGTTCGCGGTGAAATGGACACAGCAAAACTTTTTGAACTTTCACTTTCATGTCAGTGCAGTTTCAGTTCACTTTAAGAATCAGAGTAGCCGAGACCGCCTTACGCGCATCGTGATTTTGACACAATTCGGCTCGATTTCCCCGAACTTGGGCGATATTTTCCAGTCCCGAGTAGTCTAAACTAACTCCTGATAGCCTTGGTTTGCAGTGAAATGAACACAGCAAAACTTTTTGAACTTTCACTTTCTAGCTTTTCGGCCGAAATATAGCCCCAGTTCACTTTAAGAATCAGAGTAGCCGAGACCGCCTTACGCGCATCGTGATTTTGACAAAATTCGGCTCGATTTCCCCGAACTTGGGCGATATTTTCCAGTCCCTAGCAGTCTAAACTAACTCGTGATGGCCTTGGTTTGATGTGAAATGAACAAGGTAACACTTTTTGAAAGCTTAGTTTCGAGCTTCTGGGCCGAAATACAACCGTACTTCACTTTGAGACTGAAATAGTAGCCAAGACCTCCTTACGAGCATTGTGATGTTCACCCAGTTCAGCTCACTTTCCCGGAACTTGGGGGATATTTTCCAGTCCGGGGGACTTGAAACTAACTCCTGATGGCCTTGGTTTGCAGTTAAATGCACAAGCGTAACTTTTTAAAGGTTCACTTTCGAGCTTCTGGGCCGAAATATAGCCCCACTTTACTTTAAGACTGAAAGAGTAGCCGAGACCGCCGTACGCGCGTAGTAATTTTGACCAACTTCGGTTAAATTTCCCGGAACTTGGTGGATATTTTCCAGTCCCGGGGACTCTAAACTGACCCCCGACGTCCTTGGTCTGCAGTAAAATAGACACAGCAAAACTTTTTGAACGTTCACTTTTGAGCTTCTGGGCCGAAATATAGCTCCACTTCACTTTAAGAGTGAAAGAGTAGCCGAGACCGCCTTACGCCCATCGTAATTTTGACCAACTTCGGCTCGATTTCCCGGAACTTGGGGGATATTTTCCAGTCACGCGGACTCTAAAGTAACTCCTGATGGCCTTGCTCTGGAGTGAAATGGACACAGCACAACTTTTTGAACGCTCACTTTCGAGCTTCTGGGGGGAAATATTGCCCCAGTTCACTTTAAGAATGAAAGAGTAACCGGGACCGCCTTACGCGCATCGTGACTTTGACCAACTTTGGCTCGATTTCCCGGGAAATGGGGGATATATTCCGGTACCGGGGACTCTAAACTAACTCCTGACTTCCTCGGTTTGCAGTGAAATGGACACAGCACAACTTTTTGAACGCTCACTTTTGAGCTTCTGGGCCGAAGCATAGCCTTACTTCACTTTAAGACTGAAAGACTAGCCGAGACCGCCTTACGCGCATCGTGATTTTCGGCTACTTCGGCTCGATTTCCCGGAACTTGGGAGATAATTGCCAGTCCCGGGCACTCTAAACTAATTGCTGATGGCCTTGGTTTTCAGTGAAATGGACACAGCCAAACTTTTTGAACGTTTACTTTCGAGCTTCTGGGCCGAAATATAGCCCCACTTCACTTTAAGACTGAAAGAGTAGCCGAGACCGCCTTACGCGCATGGTAATTTTGTCGACTTTCGGTTTGATTTCCTGGGACTTGGGGGATATTTTCCAGTCCCGGAAGCTCTAAACTAACTCCTGAATGCCTTGGTTTTTAGTGAAATGGACACAGGTAAAAGGAGCGCACGCTACGTTTCCAGGTTGTAGGCCGAAATATAGCCCCACTTTATTTTAAGACTGAAAGTGTACACGAAACCGCCTTAAGCCCATCGAAATTTTTAGCCACTATGGCTCGATATGCCAAAACTTGGGAGATATTTTCCAGTCCCGGGGACTCTACCCTAACTCTTGATGGCCTTAGTTTTCAGTAAAATGGTCACAGGTAACAGGAGCGCACGCTCGGTGTCGAGCTTCTAGGCCGAAATGTAGCCCCAGTTCATTTTAAGACTGAAAGACTAAACGAAACTGCCGTACGCCTATCGTAATTTTAAGAAAGTATGGCTCAATTTGCCGAAACTTGGAGGATACCTTCCAGTCTCGAGGATTCTAAACTATCTTCTGATGGACTTAGTTCTTAGTGAAATGGACACAGATAAAAGGAGAACACGCTCGGTGTCGAGCTTGTAGAACCGAAATATAGCCCCACTTCATTTTCGGAGTAAACGAGTAGCCGAGACCGCCTTAGGCGCATCGTGATTTTGAGCATCTTTGGCTCGATTTGCCGGAATTCGGGGAATATTTTCCAGTCCCGAGGACTCTATGTTAACTCCTGATGAACTTAGTTTTCAGTGATATGTACACAGGCAAAAGGAGCGCACGCTCGGTGTCGAGCTTCTCGGCCGAAATATAGCCCCACTTCATTTTAAGACTGAAAGAGTAGCCGAGACGGCCTTACGCACATCGTGATTTTGAGCAACTTTGGCTCGTTCTGCCAGAATTTGGGAAATATTTTCCAGTCCCAAGGACTCTAAACTAACTCCTGATGGCCTAAGATGTCAGTGAAATGGACACAGGTAAAATTAGCGCACGCCCGGTCTCGAGCTTCTAGGTCGAAATATAGCCCCCCTTAATTTTAAGACTGAAAGAGTAGCCGAGACAGCCTTACGCGCATCGTGATTTTGGGCCACTTTTGCTCGATTTCCCGCAAGTTGGCGAATAATTTAAAGTCCCGGGGACACTAAACTAACTCCCGATGACCTTGGTTTGCAGTTTAATGAACACAGCAAAACATTCTGAACGCTCACCTTCGAGCTTCAGTGCCGCAATATAGCCCTACTTAAATTTAAGACTGAAAGAATAACCGAGAGCCCGTAACGCGCATCGTAATTTTCATCAACTTCGGCGCCATTTCCTGGAACTTGAGAATATTTTCCAGTTCCGCGGACTCTAAACTAACTCCTGATTGCCTTGGTTTGTAGTGAAATGGACACAGCAAAACTTTTTGAACGCTCACTTTCGAGCTTGTGGGCCTAAATATAGCCACACTTCACTTTAAGACTGAAACAGTAGCCGAGACCGCGTTACGCGCATCGTGATTTTGAGCAACTTCTGCTCGCTTTCCTGGAACTTGGGGAATATTTTGCAGTCCCCGGGACTCTAAACTCAATCCTGATGGCCATGGTTTGCAATGAAATTCACACAGGACAAGTTTTTGAACGAACGCTTTCGAGCTTTTAGGCCGAAATATAGTCCCACATGACTTACGACTTAAAGAGTAGCCGAGACCGGCGTGCGCGCATCGTGATTTTGACCAACTTCGGGTCGATATTCCGGAACTTGGGGGATATTTTCCAGTCCCAGGGACTCTAAACTAACTCTTGATGGCCTTGGTTTGCAGTGAAATGGAGACAGCAAAACTTTTTGAACGCTCACCTTCAAGCTTCTGGGCCGAAATATAATCCACTTTACTTTAATACTGAAAAAGTAGCCGAGACCGCCTTACGCGCATCGTGATTTTGACAAACTTCGGCTGCATTTCCCGGAACTTGGGGGATATTTTCCAGTCCCTTGGACGCTAAACTAGGTGCCGATGGCCTTGTTTTGCAGTGAAATGGACACAGCAAAGCTGTTTGAACGCTCACTTTCGAGCTTGTGGGCCGAAATATAGCCATACTTCACTTTAAGACTCAAACAGTAGCCGAGACCACGTTTCGCGCATCGTGATTTTGATCAACTTCGACTCGATTTCCCGGAACTTGCGAAATATTTTGCAGTCCCGGGGACTCTAAACTAACTCGTGCTGGTCTTGGTTTGCAGTGAAACGGAAACAGAAAAAGTTTTTGAACGCATACTTTCGAGCTTCTGGACCGAAATAGAACCCCACTTCACTTGAAGACTGAAAGAGTAGCCGAGACCGCCTGACGTGCATCGTGATTTTGAGCAACTTCGGCTGGATTTGCCGGAACTAAGGGGATATATTCCAGTTCTGAGGACTCTAAACTAATTCCTGATGGCCTTGGTTTGCAGTAAAATGGACCCAGCAAAACTTTTTGAACGCTCAATTTCGAGCTTCTGGGCCAAAATATAGCCCCTCATTACTTTAACACTGAAAGAGTAGCCGAGACTGCCTTACGTGTATCGTGATTTTGACAAACTTCGGGTTGATTTCCCGGAACTTGAAGGATATTTTGCAGTCCCGGGGACTGTCAACTAACTCCTGCTTGTCTTGGTTTGCAGTGAAATGGACACAGCGAAAGGTTTTGAACGCTCACCCTCGAGCTTCTGGGCCGAAATACAGCCCCATTTTACTTTAAGACTGAAAGAGTAGGCGAGACCGTCTTGAGCGAATCGTGATTTTGAGCAATTTCGCGTTTATTTCCCGAATCTTGGGGGATATATTCCAGTCAAAGGGACTCTACAGTAACTCCTGATGGCCTTGGTTTTCAGTGAAATGGACAGAGCACAACTTTGGAGCTTCTGAGCAGAAATATAACCCCACTTTACTTTAAGACTGAAAGAGTAGATGAAACCGCCTTACTCGCATCGTAATTTTGACGAACTTCGAATGGATTTCCCGGAACTTGGGGAATATTTTGCAGTCCCTTGGACGCTAAACTAAGTCCTGATGGCCTTGTTTTGAAGTAAACAGGACACAACAAAACTTTTTGAACCCTCACTTTCTAGCTTGTGGGCCGAGATATAGCCACACTTCACTTTAGGACTGACACAGTAGCCGAGACCACGTTACGCGCATCATGAATTTGATCAACTTCGGCTGGATTTCCCGGGACTTGGGGGATATTCTCCAGTCCCGGGGACTCTAAACTAACTTCTGATGGCCTTGGTTTCCACTGAAAGTGACAGAGCAAAACTTTTTAAACACTCACTTTCGAGCTTCTGGGCCGAAATATAGCCCCACTTCACTTTAAGACTGAAAGAGTAGCCGAGACCACCTTACACACATCGTGATTTTGACCAACTTCGACTGGATTTACCGGAACTTTGGGAGATATTTTCCAGTCCCGAGGACTCTTAAGTAACCCTTGATATGCCTTGGTTTGCATTGAAATGGATACAGCAAAACTTTTTGAACTCTCACTTTTGAGTTTCTGGGCCGAAATATAGCCCCACTTCACTTTAAGACTGAAAGAGTAGCCGAGACCGCTTTGGGAGCATCGTGATTTTGACCAACGTGTTCTCGATTTTCCGGAACTTGGGAAATACATTCCACTGCCGGGGACTCTAAACTAACTACTGATAGCCTTGGTTTGCAATGAAATAGACACAGTAATTTTTTTTGAGCTTTGACCTTCTGGGCCGAAATAGAGCCCCACTTCACTTTAAGACTGAAAGAGTAGCCGACAACGCCTTAAGCGCACCGTGATTTTGACCAACTTGGGCTCAATTTGCAGGAACTTGGGGGATATTTTCCAGTCCCGGGGACTCTAAACTAACTCCTGATTGTCTTGGTTTTCAGTGAAATGGAAACAGCGAAACTTTTTGAACGCTCACTCTCGAGCTTCTGCACCGAAATATAGCCCCACTTTACTTTAAGACTGAAAGAGTAGCCGAGACCGTATTGCGCAAATCGTGATTTTGACCAATTTCGGGTCGGTTTCCCGGAGCTTGGGGGATATATTCCATTTCCGCGGGCTCTAAACTAACTCCTGATGGCCTTGGTTTTCAGTGAAATGGACAAAAGAAAGCTTTTTGAACACTCTCTTTGTAGCTTCTGGGCCGAAATAAAATCCCACTTCGCTTTCAGACTGAAATAGTAGCCGAACCGCCTCACGCGCATCGTCAGTTAGACCAAGTTCAGCTCGATTTCACGCAACTTTTGGGATATTTTCCAGTCCGGGGGACTCTACACTAACTCCTGATCGCCTTGCTTTGCATTGAAATGGACAGAGCAAAACTTTTTGAACGCTCAATTTCGAGCTTCTGGGCCGAAATATAGCCACACTTTACTTTAAGACTGAAACAGTAGCCGAGACCGCATTTCGCGCATCGTGATTTTGATCAACTTCGGCTCGCTTTCCCGGAACTTGGGGAATATTTTCCAGTCCCGGGGACCCTAAACTAAGTCCTGATGGCCTTGTTTTGAAGTGAAATGGACACAGCAAAACTTTTTGAACGCTCACTTTCTAGCTTGTGGGCCGAAATATAGGCACACTTGACTTTAAGACTGAAACAGTAGCCGAAACCACGTTACGCGCATCATGAATTTCATCAACTTCGGCTCCGATTCCCGGGACTTGGGGGATATGTTCCAGTCCGGGGGACTCTAAACTAACTCCTGATGGCCTTGGTTTGCATTGAAATGGACACAGCACAATTTTTTGAACGCACACTTTCGAGATTCTGGGCCGAAATATAGCCCCACTTCACTTAAGACTGAAAGAGTAGCCGAGACCGCCTTGCTCGCATCGTGAGTTTGACAAACTTCCGGTCGATATTTCGGAACTTGGGGGATATTTTCCAGTCCCAGGAACTCTAAATTAACGCCTCATGGCCTTGGTTTGCAGTGAAATGCACACAGCAAAACTTTTTGAACGCTCACCTTCGAGCTTCCTGGCCGAATTAAAGCCCCACTTCGCTTTAAGACTGAAAGAGTAGCCGAGACCGCTTTGGGAGCATCGTGATTTTGACCAACTTCAGCTCGATTTACTGGAACTTGGGGAATATTTTCCAGTCCCAGGGACGCAAAACTAACTCGTGATGACCTTGTTTTTCAGTCAAAGAACACAGCAAAACTTTTTGAACGCTCACCTTCGAGCTTCCTGGCCGAAATAAAGCCCCACTTTACTTTAAGACTTAAAGAGTAACCGAGACCACCTTACGCGCATTGTGATTTTGACAAATTTCGGGTGGATCTCCCGGAACTTGGGGAACATTTTCCAGTCCTTTGGACGCTAAACTAAGTCCTGATGGCCTTGTTTTGCAGTGAAACGGACACAGCAAAACATTTTTGAACGCTCACTTTCGAGCTTGTGGGCCGAAATATAGCCACACTTTACTTTAAGACTAAAACAGTAGCCGAGACCGCATTTCGCGCATCGTGATTTTGATGAACTTCGGCTGGCTTTCCCGGAACTTGGGGAATATTTTCCAGTCCCGGGGACCCTAAACTAACTTTTGATAGCTTTGGTTTGCAGTGAAATGCACACAGCAAAACTTTTTGAACGCTCACTTTCGAGCTTCTGGACAGAAATATAGCCCCACTTCATTTTAAGACTGAAAGGGTAGCCGAGACCGCTTTGGGAGCATCGTGATTTTGACCAACTTCAGCTCGATTTACCGGAACTTGGGGAATATTTTCCAGTCCCAGGGACGCTAAACTAACTGGTGATGGCCTCGTTTTTCAGTCAAAGAACACAGCCAAACTTTTTGAAGGCTCACTTTCGGGCTTCTGGGCCGAAATATAGCCCCACTTCACTTTAAGACTGAAAGAGGAGCCGATACCGCATTTCGCGCATCGTGATTTTGATCAACTTCGGTTCGATTCCCCGGAAATTGGGCAATATTTTTCAGTCCCGGGGACTCTAAACTAACCCCTGATGGCCTTGGTTTGGAGTGAAATGGAGACAGCAAAACTTTTTGAACGCTCACTTTCGCGCTTCTGACCCGAAATATAGCCCCACTTCACTTTAAGACAGAAAGAGTAGCCGAGAGCACTTTAGGGGCATCGTGATTTTGACCAACCTCGGCTCAATTTCCCGGACCTTGGGGCATATTTTCTTGTCCCGGGGACGCTAACCTAACTCCTGATGGCCTTGGTTTGCAGTGAAATAAAGACAGCAAAACTTTTTGAACGCTCACTTTCGGGCTTCTCGCCCGAAATATAGCCCCACTTCACTATAAGACTGAAAGAGTAGCCGACACTACCTTACGCAAATCGTGATTTTGACCAACTTCGGCTCAATTTCCCGGAAGTTGGGAAATATTTTCCAGTCCGGGGGACTCTAAACTAGCTCCTGATGGCTTTGGTTTGCAGTCAAATAAACACAGGGAAACTTTTTGAACTCTCACTTTCAAGCTCCTGGGCAGGAATAAAGCCCCACTTTACTTTAAGACTGAAAGAGTAGCCGAGACCGTCTTACGCGCATCGTGCTTTTGACCAACTTCCGTTGGATTTCCCGGAACTTCGGGGATATATTCCAGTCCCGGGGACTCTAAACTAACTGCTGATGGCCTTGGTTTGCAGTGAAATGGACACAGCACATTTTTTTGAAGGCTCACTTTCGAGCTTCTCGGCCGAAATATAGCCCTACTTCACTTAAAGACTGAAAGAGTAGCCGAGACCGCCTTACGCGCATCGTAATTTTGACCAACTTCGGCTCGATTTCCCGGAAGTTGGCGATTGTTTTCACTTCCCGGGGAAGCTCAACTAACTTCCGATAGCCTTAGTTTGCAGTTAAATGGACACAGCAAAACTTTTTGAACGCTGACTTTCGAGCTTATTGCTCGAAATATAGCCCCACTTGACTTGAAGACTGAAAGAGTAACCGAGACCGCCTTACGCGCAAAGTGATTTTGGGATACTTCGGCTCAATTTCCCGGAAATAGGGGGATATTTTCCAGTCCCGGGGACTCTAAACTAAATGCTGATGGCCTTGGTTTCCAGTGAAATGGACACAGGAACACTTTTTGAACGCGCACTTTCGAGCTTGCTGGCCGAAATATAGCCCTACTTCTTTTTAAGACTGAAAGAGTAGGCGGGAGCGCCTTACGCGCATTGTGATTTTGAGGATCTTCGGCTCGATCTGGCGAAACTTGGGAGATATTTTCCAGTCCCAAAGTCTCTAAACTCACTCCTGATTGTCTAAGATGTGAGTGAAATAGACACAAAAATTTTTGAACTCTTATTTTCGAGCTTCTGGAGTTAAATCTAAGCCCACTTTACCTTAAGACTGAAAGAGTAGCCGAGACCCCATTAAGCGTATGGTGATTTTGACTAACTTCGGGTGCATTTCCCGTAACTTGGGGGATATTTCCAGTTCCTTTGACGCTAAACTAAGTCGTGATGGCCTTGTTTTGCAGTGAAATGGACACAGCAAAACTTTTTAAACACTCATTTTCGAGCTTCTAGGCCGAAATATTGCCCCAATTCACTTTACGACTGAAAGAGTAGCCGAGACCGCCGTACGCGCGTCGTGATTTTGACCAACTTCGGTTAACTTACCCGGAACTTGGGGGATATTTTCCAGTCCCGGGGACTCTAGACTGACCCCCGAGGTCCTTGGTCTGCAGTAAAATGGACACAGCAAAACTTTTTGAACGCTCACTTTTGAGCTTCTGAGCCGAAATATAGCTCCACTTCACTTTAAGAGTGCAAGAGTAGCCGAGACCGCCTTACGCCCATCGTAATTTTGAGCAACTTCGGCTCGATTTCCCGGAACTTGGGGGATATTTTCCAGTCCCGCGGACTCTAAAGTAACTCCTGATGGCCTTGCTCTGGAGTCAAATGGACACAGCATAACTTTTTGAACGCTCACTTTCGAGCTTCTGGGGGGAAATATTGCCCCAGTTCACTTTAAGAATGAAAGAGTAACCGGGACCGCCTTACGCGCATCGTGATTTTGACCAACTTCGGCTCGATTTCCCGAAACTTGGGGGATATTTTCCAGTCCCGCGGACTCTAAAGTAACTCCTGATGGCCTTGCTCTGGAGTGAAATGGACACAGCACAACTTTTTGAACGCTCACTTTCGAGCTTCTGGGGGGAAATATTGCCTCAGTTGACTTTAAGAATGAAAGAGTAACCGGGACTGCCTTACGCGCATCGTGATTTTGACCAACTTTGGCTCGGTTTCCCGGGAAATGGGGGATATTTTCTGGTACCGGGGACTCTAAACTAACTCCTGATTTCCTCGGTTTGCAGTGAAATGGACGCAGCACAACTTTTTGAACGCTCACTTTTGAGCTTCTGGGCCGAAGCATAGCCCTACTTCACATTAAGACTGAAAGACCAGCCGAGACCGCCTTACGCGCATCGTGATTTTGGGCTACTTCGGCTCGATTTCCCGGAACTTGGGAGATAATTGCCAGTCCCGGGCACTCTAAACTAATTCCTGATGGCCTTGGTTTTCAGTGAAATGGACACAGCCAAACTTTTTGAACGTTTACTTTCGAGCTTCTGGGCCGAAATATAGCCCCACTTCACTTTAAGACTGAAAGAGTAGCCGGCACCGCCTTACGCGCATGGTAATTTTGTCGAACTTCGGCTTGATTTCCTGGGACTTGGGGGATATTTTCCAGTCCCGGAAGCTCTAAACTAACTCCTGAATGCCTTGGTTTTTAGTGAAATGGACACAGGTAAAAGGAGCGCACGCTCGGTTTCCAGGTTGTAGGCCGAAATATAGCCCCACTTTATTTTAAGTGTACACGGAACCGCCTTAAGCGCATTGAAATTTTTAGCCACTATGGCTCTATATGCCAAAACTTGGGGGATATTTTCCAGTCCCGGGGACTCTACCCTAACTCTTGATGGCCTTAGTTTTCAGTAAAATGGTCACAGGTAACAGGAGCGCACGCTCGGTGTCGAGCTTCTAGGCCGAAATGTAGCCCCAGTTCATTTTAAGACTGAAAGACTAAACGAAACTGCCGTACGCCTATCGTAATTTTAAGAAAGTATGGCTCAATTTGCCGAAACTTGGAGGATAGCTTCCAGTCTCGAGGATTCTAAACTATCTCCTGATGGACATAGTTCTTAGTGAAACGGACACAGGTAAAAGGAGAGCACGCTCGGTGTCGAGCTTGTAGAACCGAAATATAGCCCCACTTCATTTTCGGAGTAAACGAGTAGCCGAGACCGCCTTAGGCGCATCGTGATTTTGAGCATCTTTGGCTCGATTTGCCGGAATTCGGGGAATATTTTCCAGTCCCGAGGACTCTATGTTAACTCCTGATGAACTTAGTTTTCAGTGATATGTACACAGGCAAAAGGAGCGCACGCTCGGTGTTGAGCTTGTCGGCCGAAATATAGCCCCACTTCATTTTAAGACTGAAAGAGTAGCCGAGACCGCCTTACGCGCATCGTGATTTTGAGCAACTTTGGCTCGATCTGCCAGAATTTGGGAAATATTTTCCAGTCCCAAGGACTCTAAACTAACTCCTGATGGCCTAAGATGTCAGTGAAATGGACACAGGTAAAATTAGCGCACGCCCGGTCTCGAGCTTCTAGGTCGAAATATAGCCCCCCTTAATTTTAAGACTGAAAGAGTAGCCGAGACAGCCTTACGCGCATCGTAACTTTGGGCCACTTTTGCTAAATTTCCCGCAAGTTGGCGAATAATTTAAAGTCCCGGGGACGCTAAACTAACTCCCGATGACCTTGGTTTGCAGTTTAATGAACACAGCAAAACATTCTGAACGCTCACCTTCGAGCTTCAGTGCCGCAATATAGCCCTACTTAAATTTAAGACTGAAAGAGTAACCGAGAGCCCGTTACGCGCATCGTAATTTTCATCAACTTCGGCGCCATTTCCTGGAACTTGGAGAATATTTTCCAGTTCCGGGGACTCTAAACTAACTCCTGATTGCCTTGGTTTGCAGTGAAATGGACACAGCAAAACTTTTTGAACGCTCACTTTCGAGCTTGTGGGCCTAAATATAGCCACACTTCACTTTAAGACTGAAACAGTAGCCGAGACTGCGTTACGCGCATCGTGATTTTGAGCACCTTCTACGCGCTTTCCTGAAACTTGGGGAATATTTTCCAGTCCCGGGGACTCTAAACGAACTCCTGATGGCCATGATTTGCAGTGAAATTCACACAGCACAAGTTTTTGAACGAACACTTTCGAGCTTTTAGGCCAAAATATAGTCCCACATCACTTACGACTTAAAGAGTAGCCGAGACCGGCGTGCGCGCATCGTGATTTTGACCAACGTCGGGTCGATATTCCGGAACTTGGGGGATATTTTCTAGTCCCAGGGACTCTCAACTAACTCCTGCTTGTCTTGGTTTGAAGGGAAATGGACACAGCGAAAGGTTTTGAACGCTCACTCTCGAGCTTCTGGGCCGAAATACAGCCCCATTTTACTTTAAGACTGAAAGAGTAGGCGAGACCGTCTTGAGCGAATCGTGATTTTGAGCAATTTCGCGTTTATTTCCCGAAACGTGGGGGATATATTCCAGTCAAAGGGACTCTACAGTCACTCCTGATGGCCTTGGTTTTCAGTGAAATGGACAGAGCACAACTTAGGAGCTTCTGGGCAGAAATATAGCCCCACTTTACTTTAAGACTAAAAGAGTAGATGAGACCGCCTTACGCGCATCGTAATTTTGACGAACTTCGAATGGATATCCCGGAACTTGGGGGATATTTTGCAGTCCCTTGGACGGTAAACTGAGTCCTGATGGCCTTGTTTTGAAGTCAAAGGGACACAACAAAACTTTTTGAACGCTCACTTTCTAGCTTGTGGGCCGAAATATAGCTACACTTGACTTTAGGACTGACACAGTAGCCGAGACCACGTTACGCGCATCATGAATTTGATCAACTTCGGCTGGATTTCCCGGGACTTGGGGGATATTCTCCAGTCCCGGGGACTCTAAACTAACTTCTGATGGCCTTGGTTTCCACTGAAAGTGACAGAGCAAAACTTTTTAAACATTCACTTTCGAGCTTCTGGGCCGAAATATAGCCCCACTTCACTTTAAGACTGAAAGAGTAGCCGAGACCACCTTACGCACATCGTGATTTTGACCAACTTCGGCTGATTTACCGGAACTTGGGGGATATTTTCCAGTCCCTAGGACTCTTAAGTAACCCCTGATGGCCTTGGTTTGCATTGAAATGGATACAGCAAAACTTTTTGAACGCTCATTTTTGAGCTTCTGGGCCGAAATATAGCCCCACTTCACTTTAAGACTGAAAGAGTAGCCGAGACCGTCTTAAGCGCATCGTTATTTTGACCAACGTGTTCTCGATTTTCCGGAACTTGGGAAATACATTCCACTCCCGGGGACTCTAAACTAACTACTGATAGCCTTGGTTTGCAGTGAAATAGACACAGTAATTTTTTTTGAGCTTTGAGCTTGTGGGCCGAAATAGAGCCCCACTTCACTTTAAGACTGAAGGAGTAGCCGAGACCGCCTTAAGCGCACCGTGATTTTGACCAACTTCGGCTCCATTTGCCGGAACTTGGGGGATATTTTCCAGTCCCGGGGACTCTAAACTAACTCCTGATTGTCTTGGTTTTCAGTGAAATGGACACAGCGAAACTTTTTGAACGTTCACTCTCGAGCTTCTGGACCGAAATATAGCCCCACTTTACTTTAAGAACCGAAAGACTACCCGAGACCGTCTTGCGCAAATCGTGATTTTGACCAACTTCGAGCCGGTTTCCCGAAACTTGGGGGATATATTCCATTTCCGCGGGCTCTAAACTAACTCCTGATGGCCTTGGTTTTCAGTGAAATGGACAAAGGAAAGCTTTTTGAACACTCTCTTTGTAGCTTCTGGGCCGAAATAGAATCCCACTTCACTTTCAGACTGAAATAGTAGCCGAGACCGCCTCACGCGCATCGTGAGTTAGACCAAAATTCAGCTCGATTTCACACAACTTTTGGGATATTTTCCAGTCCCGGGGACTCTAACCTAACTCCGGATGGCCTTGGTTTGCACTGAAATGCGCACAACATAAATTTTTGAACGCCCACTTTGGAGCTTCTGGGCCGAAATATAGCCCCACTTCACTTTAAGACTGAAAGAGTAGCCGAGATCGCCTTACGCGCATCGTGATTTTGAGCATTTTCGGATCGATTTCTCGGAAGTTGGGGGATATTTTCCAGTCCCGGGGACTCTAAACTAACTCCTGATCGCCTTGCTTTGCATTGAAATGGACAGAGCAGAACTTTTTGAACGCTCACTTTCGAGCTTGTGGGCCGAAATATAGCCACACTTTACTTTAATACTGAAACAGTAGCCGAGACCGCATTTCGCGCATCGTGATTTTCATCAACTTCGGCTCGCTTTCCCGGAACTTGGGGAATGTTTTCCAGTCCCGGGGACCCTAAACTAAGTCCTGATGGCCTTGTTTTGAAGTGAAATGGACACAGCAAAACTTTTTGAACGCTCACTTTCTAGCTTGTGGGCCGAAATATAGGCACACTTGACTTTAAGACTGAAACAGTAGCCGAGACCGCGTTACGCGCATCATGAATTTGATCAACTTCGGCTCCAATTCCCGGGACTTGGGGGATATGTTCCAGTCCGGGGGACTCTAAACTAACTCCTGATGGCCTTGGTTTGCATTGAAATGGACACAGCACAATTTTTTGAACGCACACTTTCGAGATTCTGGGCCGAAATATAGCCCCACTTCACTTAAGACTGAAAGAGTAGCCGAGACCACCTTGCTCGCATCGTGAGTTTGAAAAACTTCTGGTCGATATTCCGGAACTTGGGGGATATTTTCCAGTCCCAGCAACTCTAAACTAACTCCTCATGGCCTTGGTTTGCAGTGAAATGGACAGAGCAAAACTTTTTGAACGCTCACCTTCGAGCTTCCTGGCCGAAATAAAGCCCCACTTTACTTTAAGACTTAAAGAGTAACCGAGACCACCTTACGCGCATTGTGATTTTGACAAACTTCGGGTGGATCTCCCGGAACTTGGGGAACATTTTCCAGTCCCTTGGACGCTAAACTAAGTCCTGATGGCCTTGTTTTGCAGTGAAATGGACACAGCAAAACTTTTTGAACGCTCACTTTCGAGCTTGTGGGCCGAAATATAGCCACACTTTACTTTAAGACTGAAACAGTAGCCGAGACCGCATTTCGCGCATCGTGATTTTGATCAACTTGGGCTCGCTTTCCCGGAACTTGGGGAATATTTTCCATTCCCGGGGACCCTAAACTAACTTTTGATAGCTTTGGTTTGCAGTGAAATGCACACAGCAAAACTTTTTGAACGCTCACTTTCGGGCTTCTGGACAGAAATATAGCCCCACTTCACTTTAAGACTGAAAGGGTAGTCGAGACCGCTTTGGGAGCATCGTGATTTTGACCAACTTCAGCTCGATTTACCGGAACTTGGGGAATATTTTCCAGTCCCAGGGACCCTAAACTAACTTTTGATAGTTTTGGTTTGCAGTGAAATGCACACAGCAAAACTTTTTGAACGCTCACTTTCGGGCTTCTGGGCCGAAATATAGCCCCACTTCACTTTAAGACTGAAAGAGTAGCCGATACCGCTTTTCGCGCATCGTGATTTTGATCAACTTCGGTTGGATTCCCCGGAGCTTGGGCAATATTTTCCAGTCCCGGGGACTCTAAACTAACCCGTGATGGCCTTTGTTTGCAGTGAAATGGACACAGCAAAACTTTTTGAACGCTCACTTTCGGGCTTCTGGCCCGAAATATAGCCCCACTTCACTTTAAGACAGAAAGAGTAGCCGAGACCACTTTAGGGGCATCGTGATTTTGACCAACGTCGGCTCAATTTCCCGGAAGCTGGGGCATATTTTCTTGTCCCGGGGACGCTAAACAAACTCCTGGTGGCCATGGTTTGCAGTGAAATGAACACAGCAAAACTTTTTGAACTTTCACTTTCTAGCTTCTGAGCCAAAATATAGCCCCAGTTCACTTTAAGAATCAAAGAGTAGCCGAGACCGCCTTACGCGCATCGTGATTTTGACAAAATTCGGCTCGATTTCCCCGAACTTGGCCGATATTTTCCAGTCCCGAGCAGTCTAAACTAACTCCTGATGGCCTTGGTTTGCAGTGAAATGAACAAGGTAACACTTTTTGAACGCTTATTTTCGAGCTTCTGGGATGAAATATAGCCCCACTTCACTTTGAGACTGAAAGAGTAGGCGAGACCGCCTTACGCGCATCGTGATTTTGAGCAACTTCCGCTCGATTTTCTAGAATTTTGGCGATATTTTCAAGTCCCGGATACTCTAAAGTAACTCCTGATGGCCTTGGTTTGATGTGAAATGGACGCAGGAAAACTTTTTGAACGCTCAGTTTCGAGCTTCTGGGCCGAAAAACAACCGTACTTCACTTTAAGACTGAAAGAGTAGCCGAGACCTTCTTACGAGCATCGTGATTTTGACCCAGTTCAGCTCGATTTCCCGGAACTTGGGGGATATTTTCCAGTCCGGGGGACTTTAATCTAACTCCTGATGGCCTTGGTTTCCAGTGAAATGGACACAGGAACACTTTTTGAACGCACACTTTCGAGCTTGCTGGCCGAAATATAGCCCTACTTCTTTTTAAGACTGAAAGAGTAGGCGGGAGCGCCTTACGCGCATTGTGATTTTGAGGATCTTCGGCTCGATCTGGCGAAACTTGGGAGATATTTTCCAGTCCCAAAGTCTCTAAACTCACTCCTGATTGTCTAAGATGTGAGTGAAATAGACACAAAAATTTTCAACCCTTACTTTCGAGCTTCTGGAGTTAAATCTAAACCCACTTTACCTTAAGACTGAAAGAGTAGCCGAGACCCCCTTAAGCGCATCGTGATTTTGACAAACTTCGGGTGGATTTCCCGTAACTTGGGGGATATTTCCAGTTCCTTTGACGCTAAACTAAGTCGTGATGGCCTTGTTTTGCAGTGAAATGGACACAGCAAAACTTTTTAAACACTCAGTTTCGAGCTTCTGGGCCGAAATATTGCCCCAATTCACTTTAAGAGTGAAAGAGTAGCCGAGACTGCCGTACGCGCGTCGTGATTTGACCAACTTCGGTTAAATTTCCCGGAACTTGGGGGATATTTTCCAGTACCGGGGACTCTAAACTGAGCCCCGACGTCCTTGGTCTGCAGTAAAATAGACACAGCAAAACTTTTTGAACGCTCACTTTGAGCTTCTGAGCCGAAATATAGCTCCACTTCACTTTAAGAGTGAAAGACTAGCCGAGACCGCCTTACGCCCATCGTAATTTTGACCAACTTCGGCTCGATTTCCCGGAACTTGGGGGATATTTTCCAGTCCCGCGGACTCTAAAGTAACTCCTGATGGCCTTGCTCTGGAGTGAAATGGACACAGCACAACTTTTTGAACGCTCACTTTCGAGCTTCTGGGGCGAAATAATACCCCAGTTCACTTTAAGAATGAAAGAGTAGCCGGGACCCCCTTACGCGCATCGTGATTTTGACCAACTTTGGCTCGATTTTCCGGTACCGGGGACTCTAAACTAACTCCTGATTTCCTCGGTTTGCAGTGAAATGGACGCAGCACAACTTTTTGAACGCTCACTTTTGAGCTTCTGGGCCGAAGCATAGCCCTACTTCACCTTAAGACTGAAAGACTAGCCGAGACCGCCTTACGCGCATCGTGATTTCGGGCTACTTCGGCCCGATTTCCCGGAACTTGGGAGATAATTGCCAGTCCCGGGCACTCTAAACTAATTCCTGATGGCCTTGGTTTTCAGTGAAATGGACACAGCCAAACTTTTTGAACGTTCACTTTCGAGCTTCTGGGCCGAAATATAGCCCCACTTCACTTTAAGACTGAAAGAGTAGCCGGCACCGCCTTACGCGCATGGTAATTTTGTCGAACTTCGGCTTGATTTCCTGGGACTTGGGGGATATTTTCCAGTCCCGGAAGCTCTAAACTAACTCCTGAATGCCTTGGTTTTTAGTGAAATGGACACAGGTAAAAGGAGCGCACGCTCGGTTTCCAGGTTGTAGGCCGAAATATAGCCCCACTTTATTTTAAGACTGAAAGTGTACACGAAACCGCCTTAAGCGCATCGAGATTTTTAGCCACTATGGCTCGATATGCCAAAACTTGGGGAATATTTTCCAGTCCCGGGGACTCTACCCTAATTCTTGATGGCCTTAGTTTTCAGTAAAATGGTCACAGGTAACAGGAGAGCACGCTCGGTGTCGAGCTTGTAGAACCGAAATATAGCCCCACTTCATTTTCGGAGTAAACGAGTAGCCGAGACCGCCTTACGCGCATCGTGATTTTGAGCATCTTTGGCTCGATTTGCCGGAATTCGGGGAATATTTTCCAGTCCCGAGGACTCTATGTTAACTCCTGATGAACTTAGTTTTCAGTGATATGTACACAGGCAAAAGGAGCGCACGCTCGGTGTTGAGCTTGTCGGCCGAAATATAGCCCCACTTCATTTTAAGACTGAAAGAGTAGCCGAGACCGCCTTACGCGCATCGTGATTTTGAGCAACTTTGGCTCGATCTGCCAGAATTTGGGAAATATTTTCCAGTCCCAAGGACTCTAAACTAACTCCTGATGGCCTAAGATGTCAGTGAAATGGACACAGGTAAAATTAGCCCACGTCCGGTCTCGACCTTCTAAGTCGAAATATAGCCCCCCTTAATTTTAAGACTGAAAGAGTAGCCGAGACCGCCTTACGCGCATCGTGATTTTGAGCAACTTTGGCTCGATCTGCCAGAATTTGGGAAATATTTTCCAGTCCCAAGGACTCTAAACTAACTCCTGATGGCCTAAGATGTCAGTGAAATGGACACAGGTAAAATTAGCCCACGTCCGGTCTCGACCTTCTAAGTCGAAATATAGCCCCCCTTAATTTTAAGACTGAAAGAGTAGCCGAGACCGCCTTACGCGCATCGTGATTTTGGGCCACTGTTGCTCGATTTCCCGCAAGTTGGCGAATAATTTAAAGTCCCGGGGACGCTAAACTAACTCCCGATGACCTTGGTTTGCAGTTTAATGAACACAGCAAAACATTCTGAACGCTCACCTTCGAGCTTCAGTGCCGCAATATAGCCCTACTTAAATTTAAGACTGAAAGAATAACCGAGAGCCCGTTACGCGCATCGTAATTTTCATCAACTTCGGCGCCATTTCCTGGAACTTGGAGAATATTTTCCAGTTCCGGGGACTCTAAACTAACTCCTGATTGCCTTGGTTTGCAGTCAAATGGACACAGCAAAACTTTTTGAACGCTCACTTTCGAGCTTGTGGGCCTAAATATAGCCACACTTCACTTTAAGACTGAAACAGTAGCCGAGACCGCGTTACGTGCATCGTGATTTTGAGCAACTTCTGCTCGCTTTCCTGGAACTTGGGGAATATTTTCCAGTCCCGGGGACTGTAAACTAACTGCTGATGGCCATGGTTTGCAGTGAAATTCACACAGCACAAGTTTTTGAACGAACACTTTCGAGCTTTTAGTTCAAAATATAGTCCCACATCACTTACGACTTAAAGAGTAGCCGAGACCGGCGTGCGCACATCGTGATTTTGACCAACTTCGGGTCGATATTCCGGAACTTGGCGGATATTTTCCAGTCCCAGGGACTCTAACCTAACTCTTGATAGCCTTGGCTTGTAGTGAAATGGAGACAGCAAAACTTTTTGAACGCTCCCCTTCAAGCTTCTGGGCCGAAATATAGCCCACTTTACTTTAATACTGAAAAAGTAGCCGAGACCGCCTTACGCGCATGGTGATTTTGACAAACTTCGGGTGGATTTCCCGGAACTTGGGGGATATTTTCCAGTCCCTTGGACGCTAAACTAGGTGCCGATGGCCTTGTTTTGCAGTGAAATGGACACAGCAAAACTTTTTAAACACTCAGTTTCGAGCTTCTGGGCCGAAATATTGCCCCAATTCACTTTAAGACTGAAAGAGTAGCCGAGACTGCCGTACGCGCGTCGTGATTTGACCAACTTCGGTTAAATTTCCCGGAACTTGGGGGATATTTTCCAGTACCGGGGACTCTAAACTGAGCCCCGACGTCCTTGGTCTGCAGTAAAATGGACACAGCAAAACTTTTTGAACGCTCACTTTGAGCTTCTGAGCCGAAATATAGCTCCACTTCACTTTAAGAGTGAAAGACTAGCCGAGACCGCCTTACGCCCATCGTAATTTTGACCAACTTCGGCTCGATTTCCCGGGAAATGGCGGATATTTTCCGGTACCGGGGACTCTAAACTTACTCCTGATTTCCTCGGTTTGCAGTGAAATGGACGCAGCACAACTTTTTGAACGCTCACTTTTGAGCTTCTGGGCCGAAGCATAGCCCTATTTCACCTTAAGACTGAAAGACTAGCCGAGACCGCCTTACGCGCATCGTGATTTCGGGCTACTTCGGCCCGATTTCCCGGAACTTGGGAGATAATTGCCAGTCCCGGGCACTCTAAACTAATTCCTGATGGCCTTGGTTTTCAGTGAAATGGACACAGCCAAACTTTTTGAACGTTTACTTTCGAGCTTCTGGGCCGAAATATAGCCCCACTTCACTTTAAGACTGAAAGAGTAGCCGGCACCGCCTTACGCGCATGGTAATTTTGTCGAACTTCGGCTTGATTTCCTGGGACTTGGGGGATATTTTTCAGTCCCGGAAGCTCTAAACTAACTCCTGAATGCCTTGGTTTTTAGTGAAATGGACACAGGTAAAAGGAGCGCACGCTCGGTTTCCAGGTTGTAGGCCGATATATAGCCCCACTTTATTTTAAGACTGAAAGTGAAGACGAAACCGCCTTAAGCGCATCGAGATTTTTAGCCACTATGGCTCGATATGCCAAAACTTGGGGAATATTTTCCAGTCCCGGGGACTCTACCCTAACTCTTGATGGCCTTAGTTTTCAGTAAAATGGTCACAGGTAACAGGAGCGCACGCTCGGTGTCGAGCTTCTAGGCCGAAATGTAGCCCCAGTTCATTTTAAGACTGAAAGAGTAAACGAAACTGCCGTACGCCTATCGTAATTTTAAGAAAGTATGGCTCAATTTGCCGAAACTTGGAGGATAGCTTCCAGTCTCGAGGATTCTAAACTATCTCCTGATGGACTTAGTTCTTAGTGAAATGGACACAGGTAAAAGGAGAGCACGCTCGGTGTCGAGCTTGTAGAACCGAAATATAGCCCCACTTCATTTTCGGAGTAAACGAGTAGCCGAGACCGCCTTAGGCGCATCGTGATTTTGAGCATCTTTGGCTCGATTTGCCGGAATTCGGGGAATATTTTCCAGTCCCGAGGACTCTATGTTAACTCCTGATGAACTTAGTTTTCAGTGATATGTACACAGGCAAAAGGAGCGCACGCTCGGTGTTGAGCTTGTCGGCCGAAATATAGCCCCACTTCATTTTAAGACTGAAAGAGTAGCCGAGACCGCCTTACGCGCATCGTGATTTTGAGCAACTTTGGCTCGATCTGCCAGAATTTGGGAAATATTTTCCAGTCCCAAGGACTCTAAACTAACTCCTGATGGCCTAAGATGTCAGTGAAATGGACACAGGTAAAATTAGCCCACGTCCGGTCTCGACCTTCTAAGTCGAAATATAGCCCCCCTTAATTTTAAGACTGAAAGAGTAGCCGAGACCGCCTTACGCGCATCGTGATTTTGAGCAACTTTGGCTCGATCTGCCAGAATTTGGGAAATATTTTCCAGTCCCAAGGACTCTAAACTAACTCCTGATGGCCTAAGATGTCAGTGAAATGGACACAGGTAAAATTAGCCCACGTCCGGTCTCGACCTTCTAAGTCGAAATATAGCCCCCCTTAATTTTAAGACTGAAAGAGTAGCCGAGACCGCCTTACGCGCATCGTGATTTTGGGCCACTGTTGCTCGATTTCCCGCAAGTTGGCGAATAATTTAAAGTCCCGGGGACGCTAAACTAACTCCCGATGACCTTGGTTTGCAGTTTAATGAACACAGCAAAACATTCTGAACGCTCACCTTCGAGCTTCAGTGCCGCAATATAGCCCTACTTAAATTTAAGACTGAAAGAATAACCGAGAGCCCGTTACGCGCATCGTAATTTTCATCAACTTCGGCGCCATTTCCTGGAACTTGGAGAATATTTTCCAGTTCCGGGGACTCTAAACTAACTCCTGATTGCCTTGGTTTGCAGTGAAATGGACACAGCAAAACTTTTTGAACGCTCACTTTCGAGCTTGTGGGCCTAAATATAGCCACACTTCACTTTAAGACTGAAACAGTAGCCGAGACCGCGTTACGCGCATCGTGATTTTGAGCAACTTCTGCTCGCTTTCCTGGAACTTGGGGAATATTTTCCAGTCCCGGGGACTGTAAACTAACTGCTGATGGCCATGGTTTGCAGTGAAATTCACACAGCACAAGTTTTTGAACGAACACTTTCGAGCTTTTAGGCCAAAATATAGTCCCACATCACTTACGACTTAAAGAGTAGCCGAGACCGGCGTGCGCGCATCGTGATTTTGACCAACTTCGGGTCGATATTCCGGAACTTGGGGGATATTTTTCAGTCCCAGGGACTCTAACCTACCTCTTGATAGCCTTGGCTTGTAGTGAAATGGAGACAGCAAAACTTTTTGAACGCTCACCTTCAAGCTTCTGGGCCGAAATATAGCCCACTTTACTTTAATACTGAAAAAGTAGCCGAGACCGCCTTACGCGCATCGTGATTTTGAGCAACTTCGGCTCGATTTGCCGGAACTAAGGGGATATATTCCAGTTCTGAGGACTCTAAACTAATTCCTGGTGGCCTTGGTTTGCAGTAAAATAGACTCAGCAAAAGTTTTTGAACGCTCAATGTCGAGCTTCTGGGCCAAAATATAGCGCCCCATTACTTTAACACTGAAAGAGTAGCCGAGACTGCCTTACGTGCATCGTGATGTTGAAAAACTTCGGGTTGATTTCCCGGAACTTGGGGGATATTTTGCAGTCCCGGGGACTCTCAACTAACTCCTGCTTGTCTTGGTTTGCAGTGAAATGGACACAGCGAAAGTTTTTGAACGCTCACTCTCGAGCTTCTACGCCGAAATACAGCCCCATTTTACTTTAAGACTGAAAGAGTAGGCGAGACCGTCTTGAGCGAATCGTGATTTTGAGAAATTTCGCGTTTATTTCCCGAAACGTGGGGGATATATTCCAGTCAAAGGGACTCTACAGTCACTCCTGATGGCCTTGGTTTTCAGTGAAATGGACAGAGCACAACTTAGGAGCTTCTGGGCAGAAATATAGCCCCACTTTACTTTAAGACTGAAAGAGTAGATGAGACCGCCTTACGCGCATCGTAATTTTGACGAACTTCGAATGGATTTCCCGGAACTTGGGGGATATTTTGCAGTCCCTTGGACGCTAAACTAAGTCCTGATGGCCTTGTTTTGAAGTCAAATGGACACAACAAAACTTTTGTAACGCTCACTTTCGAGCTTGTGGGCCGAAATATAGCCACACTTGACTTTAGGACTGACACAGTAGCCGAGACCACGTTACGCGCATCATGAATTTGATCAACTTCGGCTGGATTTCCCGGGACTTGGGGGATATTCTCCAGTCCCGGGGACTCTAAACTAACTTCTGATGGCCTTGGTTTGCACTGAAAGTGACAGAGCAAAACTTTTTAAACATTCACTTTCGAGCTTCTGGGCCGAAATATAGCCCCACTTCACTTTAAGACTGAAAGAGTAGCCGAGACCACCTTACGCACATCGTGATTTTGAGCAACTTCGGCTGGATTTACCGGAACTTGGGGGATATTTTCCAGTCCCTAGGACTCTTAAGTCACCCCTGATGGCCTTGGTTTGCATTGAAATGGACACAGCAAAACTTTTTGAACGCTCACTTTTGAGCTTCTAGGCCGAAATATAGCCCCACTTCACTTTAAGACTGAAAGAGTAGCCGAGACCGTCTTACGCGCATCGTGATTTTGACCACCGTCTTCTCGATTTTCCGGAACTTGGGAAATACATTCCACTCCCGGGGACTCTAAACTAACTACTGATAGCCTTGGTTTGCAGTGAAATAGACACAGTAATTTTTTTTGAGCTTTGAGCTTGTGGGCCGAAATAGAGCCCCACTTCACTTTAAGACTGAAGGAGTAGTCGAGACCGCCTTAAGCGCACCGTGATTTTGACCAACTTCGGCTCCATTTGCCGGAACTTGGGGGATATTTTCCAGTCCCGGGGACTCTAAACTAACTCTTGATTGTCTTGGTTTTCAGTGAAATGGACACAGCGAAACTTTTTGAACGCTCACTCTCGAGCTTCTGGACCGAAATATAGCCCCACTTTACTTTAAGACTGAAAGAGTAGCCGAGACCGTCTTGCGCAAATCGTGATTTTGACCAACTTCGGGTCGGTTTCCCGAAACTTGAGCGATATATTCCATTTCCGCGGGCTCTAAACTAACTCCTAATGGCCTTGGTTTTCAGTGAAATGGACAAAGGAAAGCTTTTTGAACACTCTCTTTGTAGCTTCTGGGCCGAAATAGAATCCCACTTTACTTTCAGACTGAAATAGTAGCCGAGACCGCCTCACGCGCATCGTGAGTTAGACCAAGTTCAGCTCGATTTCACGCAACTTTTGGGATATTTTCCAGTCCGGGGGACTCTAACTAACTCCGGATGGCCTTGGTTTGCACTGAAATGCGCACAACATAAATTTTTGAACGCCCACTTTGGAGCTTCTAGGCCGAAATATAGCCCCACTTCACTTTAAGACTGAAAGAGTAGCCGAGATCGCCTTACGCGCATCGTGATTTTAACCATTTTCGGATCGATTACTCGGAACTTGGGGGATATTTTCCAGTCCCGGGGACTCTAAACTAACTCTTGATCGTCTTCCTTTGCATTGAAATGGACAGAGCAGAACTTTTTGAACCCTCACTTTCGAGCTTGTGGGTCGAAATATAGCCACACTTTACTTTAAGACTGAAACAGTAGCCAAGACCGCATTTCGCGCATCGTGATTTTCATCAACTTCGGCTCGCTTTCCCGGAACTTGGGGAATGTTTTCCAGTCCCGGGGACCCTAAACTAAGTCCTGATGGCCTTGTTTTGAAGTGAAATGGACACAGCAAAACTTTTTGAAAGCTCACTTTCTAGCTTGTGGGCCGAAATATAGGCACACTTGACTTTAAGACTGAAACAGTAGCCGAGACCACGTTACGCGCATCATGAATTTGATCAACTTCGGCTCCAATTCCCGGGACTTGGGGGATATGTTCCAGTCCCGGGGACGCTACACTAACTCCTGATGGCCTTGGTTTGGATTGAAATGGACACAGCACAATTTTTTGAACGCACACTTTCGAGATTCTGGGCCGAAATATAGCCCCACTTCACTTAAGACTGAAAGAGTAGCCGAGACCGCCCTGCTCGCATCGTGAGTTTGACAAACTTCCGGTCGATATTCCGGAACTTGGGGGATATTTTCCAGTCCCAAGAGCTCTAAACTAACTCCTCATGGCCTTGGTTTGCAGTGAAATGGACAGAGCAAAACTTTTTGAACGCTCACCTTCGAGCTTCCTGGCCGAAATAAAGTCCCACTTTACTTTAAGACTTACAGAGTAACCGAGACCACCTTACGCGCATTGTGATTTTGACAAACCTCGGGTGGATCTCCCGGAACTTGGGGAACATTTTCCAGTCCCTTGGACGCTAAACTAAGTCCTGATCGCCTTGTTTTGCAGTGAAATGGACACAGCAAAACTTTTTGAACGCTCACTTTCGAGCTTGTGGGCCGAAATATAGCCACACTTTACTTTAAGACTGAAACAGTAGCCGAGACCGCATTTCGCGCATCGTGATTTTGATCAACTTGGGCTCGCTTTCCCGGAACTTGGGGAATATTTTCCAGTCCCGGGGACCCTAAACTAACTTTTGATAGCTTTGGTTTGCAGTGAAATGCACACAGCAAAACTTTTTGAACGCTCACTTTCGAGCTTCTGGACAGAAATATAGCCCCACTTCACTTTAAGACTGAAAGGGTAGCCGAGACCGCTTTGGGAGCATCGTGATTTTGACCAACTTCAGCTCGATTTACCGGAACTTGGGGAATATTTTCCAGTCCCACGGACGCTAAACTAACTGGTGATGGCCTTGTTTTTCAGTCAGAGAACACAGAAAAATTTTTTTGAAGGCTCACTTTCGGGCTTCTGGGCCGAAATATAGCCCCACTTCACTTTAAGACTGAAAGAGGAGCCTATACCGCATTTCGCGCATCGTGATTTTGATCAACTTCGGTTGGATTCCCCGGAACTTGGGCAATATTTTCCAGTCCCAGGGACGCTAAACTAACTGGTGATGGCCTTGTTTTTCAGTCAGAGAACACAGAAAAATTTTTTTGAAGGCTCACTTTCGAGCTTCTGGGCCGAAATATAGCCCCACTTCACTTTGAGACAGAAAGACTAGCCGAGACCACTTTAGGGGCATCGTGATTTTGACCAACCTCGGCTCAATTTCCCGGAACTTGGGGCATATTTTCTTGTCCCGGGGACGCTAAACTAACTCCTGATGGCCTTGGTTTGCAGTGAAATGAACACATCAAAACTTTTTGAACTTTCACTTTCTAGCTTCTCGGCCGAAATATAGCCCCAGTTCACTTTAAGAATCAAAGAGTAGCCGAGACCGCCTTACGCGCATCGTGATTTTGGGATACTTCGGCTCGATTTCCCGGAAATAGGGGCATATTTTCCAGTCCCGGGGACTCTAAACTAACTCCTGATGGCTTTGGTTTCCAGTGAAATGGACACAGGAACACTTTTTGAACGCACACTTTCGAGCTTTCTTGCCGAAATATAGCCCTACTTCTTTTTAAGACTGAAAGAGTAGGCGGGAGCGCCTTACGCGCATTGTGATTTTGAGGATCTTCGGCTCGATCTGGCGAAACCCTGGAGATATTTTCCAGTCCCAAAGTCTCTAAACTCACTCCTGATTGTCTAAGATGTGAGTGAAATAGACACAAAAATTTTTGAACCCTTACTTTCGAGCTTCTGGAGTTAAATCTAAGCACACTTTACCTTAAGACTGAAAGAGTAGCCGAGACCCCCTTAAGCGCATCGTGATTTTGACTAACTTCGGGTGGATTTCCCGTAACTTGGGGGATATTTCCAGTTCCTTTGACGCTAAACTGAGCCCCGACGTCCTTGTTTTGCAGTGAAATGGACACAGCAAAACTTTTTAAACACTCACTTTGAGCTTCTCAGCCGAAATATAGCTCCACTTCACTTTAAGAGTGAAAGACTAGCCGAGACCGCCTTACGCCCATCGTAATTTTGACCAACTTCGGCTCGATTTCCCGGAACTTGGGAGATAATTGCCAGTCCAGGGCACTCTAAACTAACTCCTGATGGCCTTGGTTTTCAGTGAAATGGACACAGCCAAACTTTTTGAACGTTCACTTTCGAGCTTCTGGGCCGAAATATAGCCCCACTTCACTTTAAGACTGAAAGAGTAGCCGGCACCGCCTTACGTGCATGGTAATTTTGTCGAACTTCGGCTTGATTTCCTGGGACTTGGGGGATATTTTTCAGTCCCGGAAGCTCTAAACTAACTCCTGAATGCCTTGGTTTTTAGTGAAATGGACACAGGTAAAAGGAGCGCACGCTCGGTTTCCAGGTTGTAGGCCGATATATAGCCCCACTTTATTTTAAGACTGAAAGTGAACACGAAACCGCCTTAAGCGCATCGAAATTTTTAGCCACTATGGCTCTATATGCCAAAACTTGGGGGATATTTTCCAGTCCCGGGGACTCTACCCTAACTCTTGATGGCCTTAGTTTTCAGTAAAATGGTCACAGGTAACAGGAGCGCACGCTCGGTGTCGAGCTTCTAGGCCGAAATGTAGCCCCAGTTCATTTTAAGACTGAAAGAGTAAACGAAACTGCCGTACGCCTATCGTAATTTTAAGAAAGTATGGCTCAATTTGCCGAAACTTGGAGGATAGCTTCCAGTCTCGAGGATTCTGAACTATCTCCTGATGGACTTAGTTCTTAGTGAAATGGACACAGGTAAAAGGAGCGCACGCTCGGTGTTGAGCTTGTCGGCCGAAATATAGCCCCACTTCATTTTAAGACTGAAAGAGTAGCCGAGACCGCCTTACGCGCATCGTGATTTTGAGCAACTTTGGCTCGATCTGCCAGAATTTGGGAAATATTTTCCAGTCCCAAGGACTCTAAACTAACTCCTGATGGCCTAAGATGTCAGTGAAATGGACACAGGTAAAATTAGCCCACGTCCGGTCTCGACCTTCTAAGTCGAAATATAGCCCCCCTTAATTTTAAGACTGAAAGAGTAGCCGAGACCGCCTTACGCGCATCGTGATTTTGGGCCACTTTTGCTCGATTTTCCGCAAGTTGGCGAATAATTTAAAGTCCCGGGGACGCTAAACTAACTCCCGATGACCTTGGTTTGCAGTTTAATGAACACAGCAAAACATTCTGAACGCTCACCTTCGAGCTTCAGTGCCGCAATATAGCCCTACTTAAATTTAAGACTGAAAGAATAACCGAGAGCCCGTTACGCGCATCGTAATTTTCATCAACTTCGGCGCCATTTCCTGGAACTTGGAGAATATTTTCCAGTTCCGGGGACTCTAAACTAACTCCTGATTGCCTTGGTTTGCAGTCAAATGGACACAGCAAAACTTTTTGAACGCTCACTTTCGAGCTTGTGGGCCTAAATATAGCCACACTTCACTTTAAGACTGAAACAGTAGCCGAGACCGCGTTACGCGCATCGTGATTTTGAGCAACTTCTGCTCGCTTTCCTGGAACTTGGGGAATATTTTCCAGTCCCGGGGACTGTAAACTAACTGCTGATGGCCATGGTTTGCAGTGAAATTCACACAGCACAAGTTTTTGAACGAACACTTTCGAGCTCTTAGGCCAAAATATAGTCCCACATCACTTACGACTTAAAGAGTAGCCGAGACCGGCGTGCGCGCATCGTGATTTTGACCAACTTCGGGTCGATATTCCGGAACTTCGGGGATATTTTTTAGTCCCAGAGACTCTAACCTAACTCTTGATAGCCTTGGTTTGGAGTGAAATGGAGACAGCAAAACTTTTTGAACGCTCACCTTCAAGCTTCTGGGCCGAAATATAGACCACTTTACTTTAATACTGAAAAAGTAGCCGAGACCGCCTTACGCGCATGGTCATTTTGACAAACTTCGGGTGGATTTCCCGGAGCTTGGGGGATATTTTCCAGTCCGTTGGACGCTAAACTAGGTGCCGATGTCCTTGTTTTGCAGTGAAATGGACACAGCGAAAGTTTTTGAACGCTCACTCTCGAGCTTCTGGGCCGAAATACAGCCCCATTTTACTTTAAGACTGAAAGAGTAGGCGAGACCGTCTTGAGCAAATCGTGGTTTTGAGCAATTTCGCGTTTATTTCCCGAAACTTGGGGGATATATTCCAGTCAAAGGGACTCTACAGTCACTCCTGATGGCCTTGGTTTTCAGTGAAATGGACAGAGCACAACTTAGGAGCTTCTGGGCAGAAATATAGCCCCACTTTACTTTAAGACTGAAAGAGTAGATGAGACCGCCTTACGCGCATCGTAATTTTGACGAACTTCGAATGGATTTCCCGGAACTTGGGGGATATTTTGCAGTCCCTTGGACGCTAAACTAAGTCCTGATGGCCTTGTTTTGAAGTCAAATGGACACAACAAAACTTTTGTAACGCTCACTTTCGAGCTTGTGGGCCGAAATATAGCCACACTTGACTTTAGGACTGACACAGTAGCCGAGACCACGTTACGCGCATCATGAATTTGATCAACTTCGGCTGGATTTCCCGGGACTTGGGGGATATTCTCCAGTCCCGGGGACTCTAAACTAACTTCTGATGGCCTTGGTTTGCACTGAAAGTGACAGAGCAAAACTTTTTAAACATTCACTTTCGAGCTTCTGGGCCGAAATATAGCCCCACTTCACTTTAAGACTGAAAGAGTAGCCGAGACCGTCTTACGCGCATCGTGATTTTGACCACCGTCTTCTCGATTTTCCGAAACTTGGGAAATACATTTCACTCCCGGGGACTCTAAACTAACTACTGATAGCCTTGGTTTGCAGTGAAATAGACACAGTAATTTATTTTGAGCTTTGAGCTTGTGGGCCGAAATAGAGCCCCACTTCACTTTAAGACTGAAGGAGTAGTCGAGACCGCCTTAAGCGCATCGTGATTTTGACCAACTTCGGCTCGATTTGCCGGAACTTGGGGGATATTTTCCAGTCCCGGGGACTCTAAACTAACTCCTGATTGTCTTGGTTTTCAGTGAAATGGACACAGCGAAACTTTTTGAACGCTCACTCTCGAGCTTCTGGACCGAAATATAGCCCCACTTTACTTTAAGACTGAAAGAGTAGCCGAGACCGTCTTGCGCAAATCGTGATTTTGACCAACTTCGGGTCGGTTTCCCGAAACTTGAGCGATATATTCCATTTCCGCGGGCTCTAAACTAACTCCTGATGGCCTTGGTTTTCAGTGAAATGGACAAAGGAAAGCTTTTTGAACACTCTCTTTGTAGCTTCTGGGCCGAAATAGAATCCCACTTTACTTTCAGACTGAAATAGTAGCCGAGACCGCCTCACGCTCATCGTGAGTTAGACCAAGTTCAGCTCGATTTCACGCAAATTTTGGGATATTTTCCAGTCCGGGGGACTCTAACTAACTCCGGATGGCCTTGGTTTTCACGGAAATGCGCACAACATAAATTTTTGAACGCCCACTTTGGAGCTTCTGGGCCGAAATATAGCCCCGCTTCACTTTAAGACTGAAAGAGTAGCCGAGATCGCCTTACGCGCATCGTGATTTTAACCATTTTCGGATCGATTACTCGGAAGTTGGGGGATATTTTCCAGTCCCGGGGACTCTAAACTAACTCCTGATCGTCTTCCTTTGCATTGAAATGGACAGAGCAGAACTTTTTGAACGCTCACTTTCGAGCTTGTGGGTCGAAATATAGCCACACTTTACTTTAAGACTGAAACAGTAGCCAAGACCGCATTTCGCGCATCGTGATTTTCATCAACTTCGCCTCGCTTTCCCGGAACTTGGGGAATGTTTTCCAGTCCCGGGGACCCTAAACTAAGTCCTGATGGCCTTGTTTTGAAGTGAAATGGACACAGCAAAACTTTCTGAACGCTCACTTTCTAGCTTGTGGGCCGAAATATAGGCACACTTGACTTTCAGACTGAAACAGTAGCCGAGACCACGTTACGCGCATCATGAATTTGATCAACTTCGGCTCCAATTCCCGGGACTTGGGGGATATGTTCCAGTCCCGGGGACTCTAAACTAACTCCTGATGGCCTTGGTTTGCATTGAAATGGACACAGCAAAACGTTTTGAACGCACACTTTCGAGCTTCTGGGCCGAAATATAGCCCCACTTCACTTAAGACTGAAAGACTAGCCGAGACCGCCTTGCTCGCATCGTGAGTTTGACAAACTTCCGGTCGATATTCCGGAACTTGGGGGATATTTTCCAGTCCCAGGAACTCTAAACTAACTCCTCATGGCCTTGGTTTGCAGTGAAATGGACAGAGCAAAACTTTTTGAACGCTCACCTTCGAGCTTCCTGGCCGAAATAAAGCCCCACTTTACTTTAAGACTTAAAGAGTAACCGAGACCACCTTACGCGCATTGTGATTTTGACAAACTTCGGGTGGATCTCCCGGAACTTGGGGAACATTTTCCAGTCCCTTGGACGCTAAACTAAGTCCTGATGGCCTTGTATTGCAGTGAAATGGACACAGCAAAGCTTTTTGAACGCTTACTTTCGAGCTTGTGGGCCGAAATATAGCCACACTTTACTTTAAGACTGAAACAGTAGCCGAGACCGCATTTCGCGCATCGTGATTTTGATCAACTTGGGCTCGCTTTCCCGGAACTTGGGGAATATTTTCCAGTCCCGAGGACCCTAAACTAACTTTTGATAGCTTTGGTTTGCAGTGAAATGCACACAGCAAAACTTTTTGAACGCTCACTTTCGAGCTTCTGGACAGAAATATAGCCCCACTTCACTTTAAGACTGAAAGGGTAGCCGAGACCGCTTTGGGAGCATCGTGATTTTGACCAACTTCAGCTCGATTTACCGGAACTCGGGGAATATTTTCCAGTCCCAGGGACGCTAAACTAACTGGTGATGGCCTTGTTTTTCAGTCAGAGAACACAGAAAAATTTTTTTGAAGGCTCACTTTCGGGCTTCTGGGCCGAAATATAGCCCCACTTCACTTTAAGACTGAAAGAGTAGCCGATACCGCATTTCGCGCATCGTGATTTTGATCAACTTCGGTTGGATTCCCCGGAACTTGGGCAATATTTTCCAGTCCCAGGGACTCTAAACTAACCCGTGATGGCCTTGGTTTGCAGTGAAATGGACACAGCAAAACTTTTCGAACGCTCACTTTAGGGCTTCTGGCCCGAAATATAGCCCCACTTCACTTTAAGACTGAAAGAGTAGCCGAGACCACTTTAGGGGCATCGTGATTATGACCAACCTCGGCTCAATTTCCCGGACCTTGGGGCATATTTTCTTGTCCCGGGGACGCTAAACTAACTCCTGATGGCCTTGGTTTGCAGTGAAATGAACACAGCAAAACCTTTTGAACTTTCACTTTCTAGCTTCTGGGCCGAAATATAGCCCCAGTTCACTTTAAGAATCAAAGAGTAGCCGAGACCGCCTTACGCGCATCGTGATTTTGACAAAATTCGGCTCGATTTCCCCGAACTTGGGCGATATTTTCCAGTCCCAAGGAGTCTAAACTAACTCCTGATGGCCTTGGTTTGCAGTGAAATGAAAGAGATTACACTTTTTGAACGCTTATTTTCGAGCTGCTGGGATGAAATATAGCCCCACTTCACTTTAAGACTGAAAGAGTAGGCGAGACCACCTTACGCGCATCATGATTTTGAGGAACTTCCGCTCGATTTTCTAGAATTTTGGCGATATTTAAGTCCCGGATACTCTAAAGTAACTCCTGATGGCCTTGGTTTGATGTGAAATGGACCCAGGAAAACTTTTTGAACGCTCAGTTTCGAGCTTCTGGGCCGAAATATAACCGTACTTCACTTTAAGACTGAAATAGTAGCCGAGGCCTCCCTAAGAGCATCGTGATTTTGACTCAGTTCAGCTCGATTTCCCGGAACTTGGGGGATATTTTCCAGTCCGGGGGACTTTAAACTAACTCCTGATGGCCTTGGTTTGCAGTTAAATGCACAAAGCGTAACTTTTTAAAGGTTCACTTTCGAGCTTCTGGGCCGAAATATAGTCCCACTTTACTTTAAGACTGAAAGAGTAGCCGAGACCGTCTTACGCGCACCGTGATTTTGACCAACTTCCGTTGGAATTCCCGGAACTTGGGGGATATATTCCAGTCCCGGGGACTCGAAACTAACTGCTGATGGCCTTGGTTTGCAGTGAAATGGACACAGCACATTTTTTTGAACGCTCACTTTCGAGCTTCTCGGCCGAAATATAGCCCTACTTCACTTTAAGACTGAAAGAGTAGCCGAGACCGCCTTATGGGCATCGTAATTTTGACCCACTTCGGCTCGATTTCCCGGAAGTTGGCGAATATTTTCAATTCCCAGGGAAGCTAAACTAACTTCCGATGGCCTTAGTTTGCAGTTAAATGGACACAGCAAACCTTTTTGAACGCTCACTTTCGAGCTTATTGCTCGAAATATAGCCCGACTTAACTTTAAGAATGAAAGAGTAGCCGAGACCGCCTTACGCGCATCGTGATTTTGGGATACTTCGGCTCGATTTCCCGGAAATAGGGAAATATTTTCCAGTCCCGGGGACTCTAAACTAACTCGTGATGGCCTTGATTTCCAGTGAAATGGACACAGGAACACTTTTTGAACGCACACTTTCGAGCTTGCTGGCCGAAATATAGCGCCATACGCGCATTGTGATTTTGAGGATCTTCGGCTCGATCTGGCGAAACTTGGGAGATATTTTCCAGTCCCAAAGTCTCTAAACTCACTCCTGATTGTCTAAGATGTGAGTGAAATAGACACAAAAATTTTTCAACCCTTACTTTCGAGCTTCTGGAGTTAAATCTAAGCCCACTTTACCTTAAGACTGAAAGAGTAGCCGAGACCCCCTTAAGCGCATGGAGATTTTGACTAACTTCGAGTGGATTTCCCGTAACTTGGGGGATATTTCCAGTTCCTTTGACGCTAAACTAAGTCGTGATGGCCTTGTTTTGCAGTGAAATGGACACAGCAAAACTTTTTAAACACTCAGTTTCGAGCTTCTGGGCCGAAATATTGCCCCAATTCACTTTAAGAGTGAAAGAGTAGCCGAGACTGCCGTACGCGCGTCGTGATTTGACCAACTTCGGTTAAATTTCCCGGAACTTGGTGGATATTTTCCAGTCCCGGGGACTCTAAACTGAGCCCCGACGTCCTTGGTCTGCAGTAAAATGGACACAGCAAAACTTTTTGAACGCTCACTTTGAGCTTCTGAGCCGAAATATAGCTCCACTTCACTTTAAGAGTGAAAGACTAGCCGAGACCGCCTTACGCCCATCGTAATTTTGACCAACTTCGGCTCGATTTCCCGGAACTTGGGGGATATTTTCCAGTCCCGCGGACTCTAAAGTAACTCCTGATGGCCTTGCTCTGGAGTGAAATGGACACAGCACAACTTTTTGAACGCTCACTTTCGAGCTTCTGGGGCGAAATAATGCCCCAGTTCACTTTAAGAATGAAAGAGTAACCGGGACCGCCTTATGCGCATCGTGATTTTGACCAACTTTGGCTCGATTTCCCGGGAAATGGCGGATATTTTCCGGTACCGGGGACTCTAAACTAACTCCTGATTTCCTCGGTTTGCAGTGAAATGGACGCAGCACAACTTTTTGAATGCTCACTTTTGAGCTTCTGGGCCGAAGCATAGCCCTACTTCACCTAAAGACTGAAAGACTAGCCGAGACCACCTTACGCGCATCGTGATTTCGGGCTACTTCGGCCCCATTTCCCGGAACTTGGGAGATAATTGCCAGTCCCGGGCACTCTAAACTAATTCCTGATGGCCTTGGTTTTCAGTGAAATGGACACAGCCAAACTTTTTGAACGTTTACTTTCGAGCTTCTGGGCCGAAATATAGCCCCACTTCACTTTAAGACTGAAAGAGTAGCCGGGACCGCCTTACGCGCATGGTAATTTTGTCGAACTTCGGCTTGATTTCCTGGGACTTGGGGGATATTTTTCAGTCCCGGTAAGCTCTAAACTAACTCCAGAATGCCTTGGTTTTTAGTGAAATGGACACAGGTAAAAGGAGCGCACGCTCGGTTTCCAGGTTGTAGGCCGAAATATAGCCCCACTTTATTTTAAGACTGAAAGTGTACACGAAACCGCCTTAAGCGCATCGAAATTTTTAGCCACTATGGCTCGATATGCCAAAACTTGGGGGATATTTTCCAGTCCCGGGGACTCTACCCTAACTCTTGATGGCCTTAGTTTTCAGTAAAATGGTCACAGGTAACAGGAGCGCACGCTCGGTGTCGAGCTTCTAGGCCGAAATGTAGCCCCAGTTCATTTTAAGACTGAAAGACTAAACGAAACTGCCGTACGCCTATCGTAATTTTAAGAAAGTATGGCTCAATTTGCCGAAACTTGGAGGATAGCTTCCAGTCTCGAGGATTCTAAACTATCTCCTGATGGACTTAGTTCTTAGTGAAATGGACACAGGTAAAAGGAGAGCACGCTCGGTGTCGAGCTTGTAGAACCGAAATATAGCCCCACTTCATTTTCGGAGTAAACGAGTAGCCGAGACCGCCTTAGGCGCATCGTGATTTTGAGCATCTTTGGCTCGATTTGCCGGAATTCGGGCAATATTTTCCAGTCCCGAGGACTCTATGTTAACTCCTGATGAACTTAGTTTTCAGTGATATGTACGCAGGCGAAAGGAGCGCACGCTCGGTGTTGAGCTCCTCGGCCGAAATATAGCCCCACTTCATTTTAAGACTGAAAGAGTAGCCGAGACCGCCTTACGCGCATCGTGATTTTGAGCAACTTTGGCTCGATCTGCCAGAATTTGGGAAATATTTTCCAGTCCCAAGGACTCTAAACTAACTCCTGATGGCCTAGGATGTCAGTGAAATGGACACAGGTAAAATTAGCGCACGTCCGGTCTCGAGCTTCTAGGTCGAAATATAGCCCCCCTTAATTTTAAGACTGAAAGAGTAGCCGAGACCGCCTTACGCGCATCGTGATTTTGGGCCACTTTTGCTCGATTTCCCGCAAGTTGGCGAATAATTTAAAGTCCCGGGGACGCTAAACTAAGTCCCGATGACCTTGGTTTGCAGTTCAATGAACACAGCAAAACATTCTGAACGCTCACCTTCGAGCTTCAGTGCCCCAATATAGCCCTACTTAAATTTAAGACTGAAAGAATAACCGAGAGCCCGTTACGCGCATCGTGATTTTCATCAACTTAGGCGCCATTTCCTGGAGCTTGGAGAAAATTTTCCAGTTCCGGGGACTCTAAACTAACTCCTGCTTGCCTTGGTTTGCAGTCAAATGGACACAGCAAAAACTTTTTGAACGCTCACTTTGGAGCTTGTGGGCCTAAATATAGCCACACTTCACTTTAAGACTGAAACAGTAGCCGAGACCGCGTTACGTGGATCGTGATTTTGAGCAACTTCTGCTCGCTTTCCATGAACTTGGGGAATATTTTCCAGTCCCGGGGACTCTAAACTAACTCCTGATGACCATGGTTTGCAGTGAAATTCACACAGCACAAGTTTTTGAACGAACACTTTCGAGCTCTTAGGCCGAAATATAGTCCCACATCACTTACGACTTAAAGAGTAGCCGAGACCGGCGTGCGCGCATCGTGATTTTGACCAACTTCGGGTCGATATTCCGGAACTTGGGGGATATTTTCCAGTCCCAGGGACTCTAAACTAACTCTTGATGGCCTTGGTTTGCAGTGAAATGGAGACAGGAAAACTTTTTGAACGCTCACCTTCAAGCTTCTGGGCCGAAATATAGCCCACTTTACTTTAATACTGAAAAAGTAGCCGAGACCGCCTTACGCGCATCGTGATTTTGACAAACTTCGGGTGGATTTCACGGAAACTGGGGGATATTTTCCAGTCCCTTGGACGCTAAACTAGGTGCCGATGGCCTTGTTTTGCAGTGAAATGGACACAGCAAAGCTTTTATAACGCTCACTTTCGAGCTTGTGGGCCGAAATATAGCCATACTTCACTTTAAGACTCAAACAGTAGCCGAGACCACGTTTCGCGCATCGTGATTTTGATCAACTTCGGCTCGATTTCCCGGAACTTGCGAAATATTTTCCAGTCCCGGGGACTCTGAACTAACTCGTGCTGGTCTTGGTTTGCAGTGAAACGGAAACAGAAAAAGTTTTTGAACGCATACTTTCGAGCTTCTGGACCGAAATAGAACCCCACTTCACTTGAAGACTGAAAGAGGAGCCGAGACCGCCTTACGTGCATCGTGATTTTGAGCAACTTTGGCTCGATTTGCCGAGACTAAGGGGATATATTCCAGTTCTGAGGACTCTAAACTAATTCCTGGTGGCCTTGGTTTGCAGTAAAATAGACACAGCAAAACGTTTTGAACGCTCAATGTCGAGCTTCTGGGCCAAAATATAGCCCCCCATTACTTTAACACTGAAAGAGTAGCCGAGATCGCCTTACGTGCATCGTGATTTTGACAAACTTTGGGTTGATTTCCCGGAACTTGGAGGATATTTTGCAGTCCCGGGGACTCTCAACTAACTCCTGCTTGTCTTGGTTTGCAGTGAAATGGACACAGCGAAAGTTTTTGAACGCTCACTCTCGAGCTTCTGGGCCGAAATACAGCCCCATTTTACTTTAAGACTGAAAGAGTAGGCGAGACCGTCTTGAGGGAATCGTGATTTTGAGCAATTTCGCGTTTATTTCCCGAAACTTGGGGGATATATTCCAGTCAAAGGGACTCTACAGTAACTCCTGATGGCCTTGGTTTTCAGTGAAATGGACAGAGCACAACTTTGGAGCTTCTGGGCAGAAATATAGCCCCACTTTACTTTAAGACTGAAAGAGTAGATGAGACCGCCTTACGCGCATCGTAATTTTTACGAACTTCCAATGGATTTCCCGGAACTTGGGGGATATTTTGCAGTCCCTTGGACGTTAAACTAAGTCCTGATGGCCTTGTTTTGAAGTGAAACGGACACAGCAAAACTTTTTGAACGCTCACTTTCTAGCTTGAGGGCCGAAATATAGGCACACTTGACTTTAAGACTGATACAGTAGCCGACACCACGTTACGCGCATCATGAATTTGATCAAGTTCGGCTGGATTTCCCGGGAGTTGGGGGATATGTTCCAGTCCCGAGGACTCTAAACTAACTCCTGCTGGGCTTGGTTTGCATTGAAATGGACACAGCACAATTTTTTGAACGCACACTTTCGAGCTTGTGGGCCAAAATATACAGCCACGTCACATTAAGACTAAAAGAGTAGCCGAGACTGCTTTACGCGAATCGTGATTTTCACAAACTTCGGCTCGATTTACGGAACTTGGGGGATATTTTGATATCCCGGAGACTGTAAACTATCTCCTGATGTGGCTTGGTTCGCGGTGAAATGGACACAGCAAAACTTTTTGAACTTTCACTTTCGAGCTTCTGGGCCGAAATATAGCCCGAGTTCACTTTAAGAATGAAAGAATAGCAGAGACCGCCTTACGCGCATCGTGATTTTGACCAACTTTGGCTCGATTTCCCAGGAAATGGGGAATATTTTCCGGTACCGGGGACTCTAAAGTAACTCCTGATTGCCTTGGTTTGCATTGAAATGGAGAGAGCAAAACTTTTTCAACGCTCCCCTTCGGGCTTCTGAGCCGAAATATAGCCCCACTTCAGTTTAAGACTGAAAGAGTAGCCGAGACCGTCTTACGCGCATCGTGATTTTGACCAACTTTGGGTGGATATCCCGAAACGTCGGGGATATATTCAAGTTCCAAGGACTCTAAACTAACCCCTGATGGTCTTGGTCTGCAGTGAAATGGACACAGCAAATTTTTTTGAACGCTTACTTTCGAAATTCTGGGCCGAAATATAGCCCCACTTCACTTTAAGACTGAAATAGTAGCCGAGACCGCCTTAGACGCATCGTGATTTTGACCAACTTCGGCTTGAGTTGCCGGAACTTAAGGGATATTTTTTCGTCCCGCGGACTCTAAACTAACTCATTACGGCCTTGGTTTTCAGTTCAATTGAGAGAGCAAAATTTTTTGAACGCTCACTTTCGAGCTTCTGGGCCGAAATATAGCCCCAGTTCACTTTAAGAATCAAAGAGTAGCCGAGACCGCCTTACGCGCATCGTGATTTTGGGATACTTCGGCTCGATTTCCCGGAAATAGGGGGATATTTTCCAGTCCCGAGGACTCTAAACTAACTGCTGATGGCCTTGGTTTCTAGTGAAATGGACACAGGAACACTTTTTGAACGCACACTTTTGAGCTTGCTAGCCGAAATATAGCCCTACTTCTTTTTAAGACTGAAAGAGTAGGCGGGAGCGCCTTACGCGCATTGTGATTTTGAGGATCTTTGGCTCGATCTGGCGAAACTTGGGAGATATTTTCCAGTCCCAAAGTCTCTAAACTCACTCCTGATTGTCTAAGATGTGAGTGAAATAGACACAAAAATTTTTCAACCCTTTTTTTCGAGCTTCTGGAGTTAAATCTAAACCCACTTTACCTTAAGACTGAAAGAGTAGCCGAGACCCCCTTAAGCGCATGGTGATTTTGACTAACTTCGGGTGGATTTCCCGTAACTTGGGGGATATTTCCAGTTCCTTTGACGCTAAACTAAGTCGTGATGGCCTTGTTTTGCAGTGAAATGGACACAGCAAAACTTTTTAAACACTCAGTTTCGAGATTCTGGGCCGAAATATTGCCCCAATTCACTTTAAGACTGAAAGAGTAACCAAGACCGCCGTACGCGCGTCGTGATTTGACCAACTTCGGTTAAATTTCCCGGAACTTGGGGGATATTTTCCAGTCCCGGGGACTCTAAACTGACCCCCGACGTCCTTGGTCTGCAGTAAAATGGACAGAGCACAACTTTTTGAACGCTCACTTTGAGCTTCTGAGCCGAAATATAGCTCCACTTCGCTTAAAGAGTCAAAGAGTAGCCGAGACCGCCTTACGCCCATCGTAATTTTGACCAACTTCGGCTCGATTTCCCGGAACTTGGGGGATATTTTCCAGTCCCGCGGACTCTAAAGTAACTCCTGATGGCCTTGCTCTGGAGTGAAATGGACACAGCACAACTTTTTGACCGCTCACTTTCGAGCTTCTGGGGCGAAATATTGCCCCAGTTCACTTTAAGAGTCAAAGAGTAACCGGTACCGCCTTACGCGCATCGTGATTTGGGGCTACTTCGGCTCGATTTCCCGGAACTTGGGAGATAATTGCCAGTCCCGGGCACTCTAAACTAATTCCTGATGGCCTTGGTTTTCAGTGAAATGGAAACAGCCAAACTTTTTGAACGTTCACTTTCGAGCTTCTGGGCCGAAATATAGCCCCACTTCACTTTAAGACTGAAAGAGTAGCCGGCACCGCCTTACGCGCATGGTAATTTTGTCGAACTTCGGCTTGATCTCCTGGGACTTGGGGGATATTTTTCAGTCCCGGAAGCTCTAAACTAACTCCTGAATGCCTTGGTTTTTAGTGAAATGGACAAAGGTAAAAGGAGCGCACGCTCGGTTTCCAGGTTGTAGGCCGAAATATAGCCCCACTTTATTTTAAGACTGAAAGTGTACACGAAACCGCCTTAAGCGCATCGAAATTTTTAGCCACTATGGCTCGATATGCCAAAACTTGGGGGATATTTTCCAGTCCCGGGGACTCTACCCTAACTCTTGATGGCCTTAGTTTTCAGTAAAATGGTCACAGGTAACAGGAGCGCACGCTCGGTGTCGAGCTTCTAGGCCGAAATGTAGCCCCAGTTCAATTTTAAGACTGAAAAAGTAAACGAAACTGCCGTACGCCTATCGTAATTTTAAGAAAGTATGGCTCAATTTGCCGAAACTTGGAGGATAGCTTCCAGTCTCGAGGATTCTAAACTATCTCCTGATGGACTTAGTTCTTAGTGAAACGGACACAGGTAAAAGGAGAGCACGCTCGGTGTCGAGCTTGTAGAACCGAAATATAGCCCCACTTCATTTTCGGAGTAAACGAGTAGCCGAGACCGCCTTACGCGCATCGTGATTTTGAGCAACTTTGGCTCGATTTGCCGGAATTCGGGGAATATTTTCCAGTCCCAACAACTCTAAACTAACTCCTGATGGCCTAAGATGTTAGTGAAATGGACACAGGTAAAATTAGCGCACGCCCGGTCTCGAGCTTCTAGGTCGAAATTTAGGCCCCCTTAATTTTAAGACTGAAAGAGTAGCCGAGACCGCCTTACGCGCATCGTGATTTTGGGCCACTTTTTCTCGATTTCCTGGAAGTTGGCGAATAATTTAAAGTCCCGCGGACGCTAAACTAACTCCCGATGACCTTGGTTTGCAGTTTAATGAACACAGCAAAACATTCTCAACGCTCACCTTCGAGCTTCAGTGCCGCAATATAGCCCTACTTAAATTTAAGACTGAAAGAATAACCGAGAGCCCGTTACGCGCATCGTAACTTTCATCAACTTCGGCGCCATTTCCTGGAACTTGGAGAATATTTTCCAGTTCCGGGGACTCTAAACTAACTCCTGATTGCCTTGGTTTGCAGTGAAATGGACACAGCAAAGCTTTTTGAACGTTCACTTTCGAGCTTGTGGGCCTAAATATAGCCACACTTCACTTTAAGACTGAAACAGTAGCCGAGACCGCGTTACGCGCATCGTGCTTTTGAGCAACTTCTGCGCGCTTTCCATGAACTTGGGGAATATTTTCCAGTCCCGGGGACTCTAAACTAACTCCTGATGGCCATGGTTTGCAGTGAAATTCACACAGCACAAGTTTTTGAACGAACGCTTTCGAGCTTTTAGGCCGAAATATAGTCCCACATCACTTACGACTCACAGAGTAGCCGAGACCGGCGTGCGCGCATCGTGATTTTGACCAACTTCGGGTCGATATTCCTTAACTTGGGGGATATTTTTCAGTCCCAGGGACTCTAAACTAACTCTTGATGGCCTTGGTTTGCAGTGAAATGGAGACAGGAAAACTTTTTGAACGCTCACCTTCAAGCTTCTGGGCCGAAATATAGCCGACCGTACTTTAATACTGAAAAGGTAGCCGAGACCGCCTTACGCGCATCGTGATTTTGACAAACTTCGGGTGGATTTCCAGGAACTTGGGGGATATTTTCCAATCCCTTGGACGCTAAAATAGGTGCCGATGGCCTTGTTTTGCAGTGAAATGGACACAGCAAAGCTTTTTGAACGCTCACTTTCGAGCTTGTGGGCCGAAATATAGCCATACTTCACTTTAAGACTCAAACAGTAGCCGAGACCACGTTTCGCGCATCGTGATTTTGATCAACTTCGGCTCGATTTCCCGGAACTTGCGAAATATTTTGCAGTCCCGGGAACTCTAAACTAACTCGTGCTGGTCTTGGTTTGCAGTGAAACGGAAACAGAAAAAGTTTTTGAACGCATACTTTCGAGCTTCTGGACCGAAATAGAACCCCACTTCACTTGAAGACTGAAAGAGTAGCCGAGACCGCCTTACGTGCATGGTGATTTTGAGCAACTTCGGCTCGATTTGCCGGAACTAAGGAGATATATTCCAGTTCTGAGGACTCTAAACTAATTCCTGATGGCCTTGGTTTGCAGTAAAATAGACCCAGCAAAACTTTTTGAACGCTCAATGTCGAGCTTCTGGGCCAAAATATATCCACCCATTACTTTAACACTGAAAGAGTAGCCGAGACCGCCTTACGTGCATCGTGATTTTGACAAACTTTGGGTTGATTTCCCGGAACTTGGAGGATATTTTGCAGTCCCGGGGACTCTCAACTAACTCCTGCTTGTCTTGGTTTGCAGTGAAATGGACACAGCGAAAGTTTTTGAACGCTCACTCTCGAGCTTCTGGGCCGAAATACAGCCCCATTTTACTTTAAGACTGAAAGAGTAGGCGAGACCGTCTTGAGGGAATCGTGATTTTGAGCAATTTCGCGTTTATTTCCCGAAACTTGGGGGATATATTCCAGTCAAAGGGACTCTACAGTAACTCCTGATGGCCTTGGTTTTCAGTGAAATGGACAGAGCACAACTTTGGAGCTTCTGGGCAGAAATATAGCCCCACTTTACTTTAAGACTAAAAGAGTAGATGACACCGCCTTACGCGCATCGTAATTTTGGCGAACTTCCAATGGATTTCCCGGAACTTGGGGGATATTTTGCAGTCCCTTGGACGCTAAACTAAGTCCTGATGGCCTTGTTTTGAAGGCAAATGGACACAACAAAACTTTTTGAACGCTCACTTTCTAGCTTGTGGGCCGAAATATAGCCACACTTGACTTTAGGACTGACACAGTAGCCGAGACCACGTTACGCGCATCATGAATTTGATCAACTTCGGCTGGATTTCCCGGGACTTGGGGGATATTCTCCATTCCCGGGGACTCCAAACTAACTTCTGATGGCCTTGGTTTGCACTGAAAGTGACAGAGCAAAACTTTTTAAACATTCACTTTCGATCTTCTGGGCCGAAATATAGCCCCAATTCACTTCAAGACTGAAAGAGTAGCCGGGACCACCTTACGGACATCGTGATTTTGACCAACTTCGGCTGGATTTACCGGAACTTGGGGGATATTTTCCAGTAACGAAGACTCTTAACTAAACCCTGATGGCCTTGGTTTGCATTGAAATGGACACAGCAAAACTTTTTGAACGCTCACTTTTGAGCTTCTGGGCCGAAATATAGCCCCACTTCACTTTAAGACTGAAAGAGTAGCCGAGACTGTGTTACGCGCATCGTGATTTTGACCACCGTCTTCTCGATTTTCCGAAACTTCGCAAATACATTCCACTCCCGGGGACTCTAAACTAACTACTGATAGCCTTGGTTAGCAGTGAAATAGACACAGTAATTTTTTTTGAGCTTTGAGCTTGTGGGCCGAAATAGAGCCCCACTTCACTTTAAGACTGAAGGAGTAGGCGACACCGCCTTAAGCGCACCGTGATTTTGACCAACTTCGGCTCGATTTGCCGGAACTTGGGGGATATTTTCCAGTCTCGGGGACTCTAAACTAACTCCTGATTGTCTTGGTTTTCAGTGAATTGGTCACAGCGAAACTTTTTGAAGGCTCACTCTCGAGCTTCTGGACCGAAATATCGCCCCACTTTACTTTAAGACTGAAAGAGTAGCCGAGACCGTCTTGCGCAAAATCGTGATTTTGACCGACTTCGAATCGGTTTCCCGGAGCTTGGGGGATATATTCCATTTCCGCGGGCTCTAAACTAACTCTTGATGGCCTTGGTTTTCAGTGAAATGGAAAAAGGAAGGCTTTTTGAGCACTCGCTTTGTAGCTTCTGGGCCGAAATAGAATCCCACTTCACGTTCAGACTGAAATAGTAGCCGAGACCGCCTCACGCGCATCGTGAGTTAGACCAAGTTCAGCTCGATTTCACGCAACTTTTGGGATATTTTCCAGTCCGGCGGACTCTAAACTAACTCCGGATGGCCTTGGTTTGCACTGAAATGTGCACAGCATAAATTTCTGAACGCCCACTTTGGAGCTTCTGGGCCGAAATATAGCCCCACTTCACTTTAAGACTGAAAGAGTAGCCGAGATCGCCTTACGCGCATCGTGATTTTGACCATTTTCGGATCAATTTCTCGGAACTTGGGGATATTTTCTAGTCCCGGGGACTCCAAACTAACTCCTGATGGCCTTGCTTTGCATTGAAATAGACAGAGCAAAACCTTTTGAACGCTCACTTTCGAGCTTGTGGGCCGAAATATAGGCACACTTGACTTTAAGACTGAAACAGTAGCTGACACCACGTTACGCGCATCATGAATTTGATCAACTTCGGCTCCAATTCCCGGGACTTGGGGGATATGTTCCAGTCCCGGGGAGTCTAAACTAACTCCTGATGGCCTTGGTTTGCATTGAAATGGACACAGCACAATTTTTTGAACGCACACTTTCGAGATTCTGGGCGAAATATAGCCCCACTTCGCTTAAGACTGAAAGAGTAGCCGAGACCGCCTTGCTCGCATCGTGAGTTTGACAAACTTCCGGTCGATATTCCGGAACTTGGGGGATATCTTCCAGTCCTAGGAACTCTAAACTAAGTCCTCATGGCCTTGGTTTGCTGTGAAATGGACAGAGCAAAACTTTTTGAACGCTCACCTTCGAGCTTCCTGGCCGAAATAATGCCCCACTTTACTTTAAGACTTAAAGAGTAACCGAGACCACCTTACGCGCATCGTGATTTTGATCAACTTCGCCTCGATTCCCGGAACTTGGGCAATATTTTTCAGTCCCGGGGACTCTAAACTAACCCCTGATGGCCTTGGTTTGCAGTGAAATGGACACAGCAAAACTTTTTGAACGCTCACTTTCGGGCTTCTGGCCCGAAATATAGCCCCACTTCACTTTAAGACAGAAAGAGTAGCCGAGACCACTTTAGGGGCATCGTGATTTTGACCAACCTCGGCTCAATTTCCCGGACCTTGGGGCATATTTTCTTGTCCCGGGGACGCTAAACTAACTCCTGATGGCCTTGGTTTGCAGTGAAATGAAGACAGCAAAACTTTTTGAAGGCTCACTTTCGGGCTTGTGGGCCGAAATATAGCCCCACTTCACTCTAAGACTGACAGAGTAGCCGACACTACCTTACGCAAATCGTGATTTTGACCAACTTCGGCTCGATTTCCCGGAAGTTGGGGGATATTTTCCAGTCCCGGGGACTCTAAACTAGCTCGTGATGGCTTTGGTTTGCAGTGAAATAAACATAGGGAAACTTTTTGAACGCTCACTTTCAAGCTCCTGGGCAGGAATAAAGCCTCACTTCACTTTAAGACTGAAACAGTAAGCGAGACCGCCTAACGCGCACCGTGATTTTGACCAACTTCGGCTAAATTTCCCTGAACTTGGGGGGATATTTTCCAGTCCCGAAGACTCTTGAGTAATCCCTGATGGCCTTCGTTTGCATTGAAATGGATACAGCAAAACTTTTTGAAGCTCATTTTTGAGCTTCTGGGCCGAAATATAGCCCCACTTCACTTTAAGACTGAAAGACTAGCCAAGACCGTCTTGCGCGCATCGTGATTTTGACCGACGTCTTCTGGAGTTTCCGGAACTTGGGAAATATATTGTAGTCGCGGGGACTCTAAACTAACTCCTGATGGCCTTGGTTTGCAGTCAAATGTACACAGCAAATGTTTTGCAGCGCTCACTTTGGAGCTTCTGGGCCGAAATATAGCCCCACTTCACTTTAAGACTGAAATAGTAGCCGAGACTGCCTTAGACGCATCGTGATTTTGACCAACTTTGGCTTGAGTTGCCAGAACTTAATGGATATTTTTTAGTGCCGCGGAGTCTAAACTAACTCATGATGGCCTTGGTTTGCAGTTAAATTGAGAGAGCAAAACTTTTTGAACGCTCACTTTCGAGCTTCTGGGCCGAAATATACAGCCACGTCACTTTAAGACTAAAAGAGCAGCCGAGACCGCCTTACGCGAATCGTGATTTTGACAAAATTCGGCTCGATTTCCCCGAACTTGGGCGATATTTTCCAGTCCCGAGCAGTCTAAACTAATTCCTGATGGCCTTGGTTTGCAGTGAAATGAACAAGGTAACAGTTTTTGAACGCTTATTTTCGAGCTTCTGGGATGAAATATAGCCCCACTTCACTTTAAGACTAAAAGAGTAGGCGAGACCGCCTTACGCGAATCGTGATTTTAAGCAACTTCCGCTCGATTTTCTAGAATTTTGGCGATATTTTCAAGTCCCTGGGACTCTAAACTAACCCCTGATGGCCTTGGTTTGATGTGAAATGGACGCAGGAAAACTTTTTGAACGCTCAGTTTCGAGCTTCTGGGCCGAAATACAACCGTACTTCACTTTAAGACTGAAATAGAAGCCGAGACCTCCTTACGAGCATCGTGATTTTCACCAACTTCAGCTCGATTTCCCGGAACTTGGGGGATATTTTCCAGTCCGGGGGACTTTAAACTAACTCCTGATGGCCTTGGTTTGCAGTTAAATGCACAAAGCGTAACTTTTTAAAGGTTCACTTTCGAGCTTCTGGGCCGAAATATAGCCCCACTTTACTTTAAGACTGAAAGAGTAGCCGAGACCGTCTTACGCGCATCGTGATTTTGACCAACTTCCGTTGGATTTCCCGTAACTTCGCGGATATATTCCAGTCCCGGGGACTGTAAACTAACTGCTGATGGCCTTGGTTTGCAGTGAAATGGACACAGCACATTTCTTTGAACGCTCACTTTCGAGCTTCTCCGCCGAAATATAGCCCTACTTCACTTTAAGACTGAAAGGGTAGCCGAGACCGCCTTACGCGCATCGTGATTTTGGGATACTTCGGCTCGATTTCCCGGAAGTTGGCGAATATTTTCAATTCTCGGGGAAGATAAACTAACTTCCGATGGCCTTAGTTTGAAGTTAAATGGACACAGCAAACCTTTTTGAACGCTCACTTTCGAGCTTATTGCTCGAAATATAGCCCCACTTAACTTTAAGACTGAAAGAGTAGCCGAGACAGCCTTACGCGCATCGTGATTTTGCGATACTTCGGCTCGATTTCCCGGAAATAGGGGCATATTTTCTACTACGGGAGACTCTAAACTAACTCCTGATGGCTTTGGTTTCCAGTGAAATGGACACAGGAACACTTTTGGAACGCGCACTTTCGAGCTTGCTGGCCGAAATATAGCCCTACTTCTTTTTAAGACTGAAAGAGTAGGAGGGAGCGCCTTACGCGCATTGTGATTTTGAGGATCTTCGGCTCGATCTGGCGAAACTTGAGAGATATTTTCCAGTCCCAAAGTCTCTAAACTCACTCCTGATTGTCTAAGATGTGAGTGAAATAGACACAAAAATTTTTCAACCCTTACTTTCGAGCTTCTGGAGTTAAATCTAAGCCCACTTTACCTTAAGACTGAAAGAGTAGCCGAGACCCCCTTAAGCGCATGGTGATTTTGACTAACTTCGGGTGGATTTCCCGTAACTTGGGGGATATTTCCAGTTCCTTTGACGCTAAACTAAGTCGTGATGGCCTTGTTTTGCAGTGAAATGCACACAGCAAAACGTTTTAAACACTCGGTTTCGACCTTCTGGGCCGAAATATTGCCCCTATTCACTTTAAGAATGAAAGAGTAGCCGAGACCGCCCTACGCGCGTCGTGATTTTGACCAACTTCGGTTAAATTTCCCGGAACTTGGGGGATATTTTCCAGTCCCGGGGACTCTAAACTCAGCCCCGACGTCCTTGGTCTGCAGTAAAATGGACACAGCAAAACTTTTTTAACCCTCACTTTTGAGCTTCTGAGCCGAAATATAGCCCCACTTAACTTTAAGACTGAAAGAGTAGCCGAGACCGCCTTACGCCCATCGTAATTTTGACCAACTTCGGCTCGATTTCCCGGAACTTGGGGGATATTTTCCAGTCCCGCGGACTCTAAAGTAACTCCTGATGGCCTTGCTCTGGAGTGAAATGGACACAGCACAACTTTTTGAAGGCTCTCTTTCGAGCTTCTGGGGCGAAATATTGCCCCAGTTCACTTTAAGAATGAAAGAGTAGCCGGGACCGCCTTACGCGCATCGTGATTTTGACCGACTTTGGCTCGATTTCCCGGGAAATGGCGGATATTTTCCGGTACCGGGGAGTCTAAACGAACTCCTGATTTCCTCAGTTTGCAGTGAAATGGAGCCAGCACAACTTTTTGAACGCTCACTTTTGAGCTTCTGGGCCGAAGCATAGCCCTACTTCACTTTAAGACTGAAAGACTAGCCGAGACCGCCTTACGCGCATCGTGATTTTGGGCTACTTGGGCTCGATTTCCCGGAACTTGGGAGATAATTGCCAGTCCCGGGCACTCTAAACTAATTCCTGATGGCCTTGGTTTTCAGTGAAATGGACACAGCCAAACTTTTTGAACGTTCACTTTCAAGCTTCTGGGCCGAAATATAACCCCACTTCACTTTAAGACTGAAAGAGTAGCCGACACCGCCTTACGCGCATGGTAATTTTGTCGAACTTCGGCTTGATTTCCTGGGACTTGGGGGATATTTTTCAGTCCCGGAAGCTCTAAACTAACTCCTGAATGCCTTGGTTTTTAGTGAAATGGACACAGGTAAAAGGAGCGCACGCTCGGTTTCCATGTTGTAGGCCGAAATATAGCCCCACCTTATTTTAAGACTGAAAGTGTACACGAAACCGTCTTAAGCGCATCGAAATTTTTAGCCACTATGGCTCGATATGCCAAAACTTGGGGGATATTCTCCAGTCCCGGGGACTCTACCCTAACTCTTGATGGCCTTAGTTTTCAGTAAAATGGTCACAGGTAACAGGAGCGCACGCTCGGTGTCGAGCTTCTAGGCCGAAATGTAGCCCCAGTTCAATTTTAAGACTGAAAGAGTAAACGAAACTGCCGTACGCCTATCGTAATTTTAAGAAAGTATGGCTCAATTTGCCGAAACTTGGAGGATAGCTTCCAGTCTCGAGGATTCTAAACTATCTCCTGATGGACTTAGTTCTTAGTGAAATGGACACAGGTAAAAGGAGAGCACGCTCGGTGTCGAGCTTGTAGAACCGAAATATAGCCCCACTTCATTTTCGGAGTAAACGAGTAGCCGAGACCGCCTTAGGCGCATCGTGATTTTGAGCATCTTTGGCTCGATTTACCGGAATTCGGGGAATATTTTCCCGTCCCAAAGACTCTATGTTAACTCCTGATGAACTTAGTTTTCAGTGATATGTACACAGGTAAAAGGAGCGCACGCTCGGTGTTGAGCTTGTCGGCCGAAGTATAGCCCCACTTCATTTTAAGACTGAAAGAGTAGCCGAGACCGCCTTACGCGCATCGTTATTTTGAGCAACTTTGGCTCGATCTGCCAGAATTTGGGAAATATTTTCCAGTCCCAAGGACTCTAAACTAACTCCTGATGGTCTAGGATGTCAGTGAAATGGACACAGGTAAAATTAGCGCACGTCCGGTCTCGAGCTTCTAGGTCGAAATATAGCCCCCCTTAATTTTAAGACTGAAAGAGTAGCCGAGACCGCCTTACGCGCATCGTGATTTTGGGCCACTTTTGCTCGATTTCCCGCAAGTTGGCGAATAATTTAAAGTCCCGGTGACGCTAAACTAACTCCCGATGACCTTGGTTTGCAGTTTAATGAACACAGCAAAACATTCTGAACGCTCACCTTCGAGCTTCAGTGCCGCAATATAGCCCTACTTAAATTTAAGACTGAAAGAATAACCGAGAGCCCGTTACGCGCATCGTAATTTTCATCAACTTCGGCGCCATTTCCTGGAACTTGGAGAATATTTTCCAGTTCCGGGGACTCTAAACTAACTCCTGCTTGCCTTGGTTTGCAGTGAAATGGACACAGCAAAGCTTTTTGAACGCTCACTTTCGAGCTTGTGGGCCTAAATATAGCCACACTTCACTTTAAGACTGAAACAGTAGCCGAGACCGCGTTACGCGCATCGTGATTTTGAGCAACTTCTGCTCGCTTTCCTGGAACTTGGGGAATATTTTCCAGTCCCGGGGACTCTAAACTAACTCCTGATGGCCATGGTTTGCAGTGAAATTCACAGCACAAGTTTTTGAACGAACACTTTCGAGCTTTTAGGCCGCAATCTAGTCCCACATCACTTACGACTTAAAGAGTAGCCGAGACCGGCGTGCGCGCATCGTGATTTTGACCAACTTCGGGTCGATATTCCGGAACTTGGGGGATATTTTCCAGTCCCAGGGACTCTAAACTAACTCTTGATGGCCTTGGTTTGCAGTGAAATGGAGACAGCAAAACCTTTTTGAACGCTCACCTTCAAGCTTCTGGGCCGAAATATAGCCCACTTTACTTTAATACTGAAAAAGTAGCCGAGACCGCCTTACGCGCATCGTGATTTTGACAAACTTCGGGTGGATTTCCCGGAACCTGCGGGATATTTTCCAGTCCCTTGGACGCTAAACTAGGTGCCGATGGCCTTGTTTTGCAGTGAAATGGACACAGCAAAGCTTTTTGAACATTAACTTTCGAGGTTGTGGGCCGAAATATAGCCATACTTCACTTTAAGACTCATACTGTGGCCGAGACCACGTTTCGCGCATCGTGATTTTGATCAACTTGGGCTCAATTTCCCGGAACTTGCGAAATATTTTCCAGTCCCGGGGACTCTAAACTAACTCGTGCTGGTCTTGGTTTGCAGTGAAACGGAAACAGAAAAAGTTTTTGAACGCATACTTTCGAGCTTCTGGACCGAAATAGAACCCCACTTCACTTGAAGACTGAAAGAGTAGCCGAGACCGCCTTACGTGCATCGTGATTTTGAGCAACTTCGGCTCGATTTGCCGGAACTAAGGCGATATATTCCAGTTCTGAGGACTCTAAACTAATTCCTGGTGGCCTTGGTTTGCAGTAAAATAGACCCAGCAAAACTTTTTGAACGCTCAATGTCGAGCTTCTGGGCCAAAATATAGCCACCCATTACTTTAACACTGAAAGAGTAGCCGAGACCGCCTTACGTGCATTGTGATTTTGACAAACTTCGGGTTGATTTCCCGGAACTTGGGGGATATTTTGCAGTCCCGGGGACTCCCAACTAACTCCTGCTTGTCTTGGTTTGCAGTGAAATGGACACAGCGAAAGTTTTTGAACGCTCACTCTCGAGCTTCTGGGCCGAAATACAGCCCCATTTTACTTTAAGACTGAAAGAGTAGGCGAGACCGTCTTGAGCGAATCGTGATTTTGAGCAATTTCGCGTTTATTTCCCGAAACTTGGGGCATATATTCCAGTCAAAGGGACTCTACAGAACTGCTGATGGCCTTGGTTTTCAGTGAAATCGACAGAGCACAACTTTGGAGCTTCTTGGCAGAAATATAGCCCCACTTTACTTTAAGACTGAAAGAGTAGATGAGACCGCCTTACGCGCATCGTAATTTTGACGAACTTCGAATGGATTTCCCGGAACTTGGGGGATATTTTGCAGTCCCTTGGACGCTAAACTAAGTCCTGATGGCCTTGTTTTGCAGTGAAATGGACACAACAAAACTTTTTGAACGCTCACTTTCTAGCTTGTGGGCCGAAATATAGCCACACTTCACTTTAGGACTGACACAGTAGCCGAGACCACGTTACGCGCATCATGAATTTGATCAAGTTCGGCTGGATTTCCCTGGACTTGGGGGACATTCTCCAGTCCCAGGAACTCTAAACTAACTTCTGATGGCCTTGGTTTGCACTGAAAGTGAGAGAGCAAAACTTTTTAAACATTCACTTTCGAGCTTCTGGGCCGAAATATAGCCCCACTTCACTTTAAGACTGAAAGAGTAGCCGAGACCACCTTACGCACATCGTGATTTTGAGCAACTTCGGCTGGATTTACCGGAACTTGGGGGATATTTTCCAGTCCCTAGGACTCTTAAGTAACCCCTGATGGCCTTGGTTTGCATTGAAATGGATACAGCAAAACTTTTTGAATGCTCACTTTTGAGCTTCTGGGCCGAAAGAAAGCCCCACTTCACTTTAAGACTGAAAGAGTAGCCGAGACCGTCATACGCGCATCGTGATTTTGACCAACGTCTTCTCGATTTTCCGGAACTTGGGAAATACATTCCACTCCCGGGGACTCTAAACTAACTACTGATAGCCTTGGTTTGCAGTGAAATAGACACAGTAATTTTTTTTGAGCTTTGAGCTTGTGGGCCGAAATAGAGCCCCACTTCACTTTAAGACTGAAAGAGTAGCCGATACCGCATTTCGCGCATCGTGATTTTGATCAACTTCGGTTCGAATCCGCGGAAGTTGGGCAATATTTTTCAGTCCCGGGGACTCTAAACTAACCCGTGATGGCCTTGGTTTGCAGGGAAATGGACACAGCAAAACTTTTTGAACGCTCCCTTTCGGGCTTCTGGCCCGAAATATAGCCCCACTTCACTTTAAGACAGAAAGAGTAGCCGAGACCACTTTAGGGGCATCGTGATCTTGACCAACCTCGGCTCAATTTCCCGGACCTTGGGGCATATTTTCTTGTCCCGGGGTCGCTAAACTAACTCCTGATGGCCTTGGTTTGCGGTGAAATGAACACAGGAAAACTTTTTGAACTTTCACTTTCTAGGTTCTCGGACGAAATATAGCCCCAGTTCACTTTAAGAATCAAAGAGTAGCCGAGACCGTCGTACGCGCATTGTGATTTTGACAAAATTCGGCTCGATTTCCCCGCACTTGGGCGATATTTTCCAGGCCCCAGCAGTCTAAACTAACTCCTGATGGCCTTGGTTTGCAGTGAAATGAACAAGGTAACACTTTTTGAACGCTTATTTTCGAGTTTCTGGGATGAAATATAGCCCCACTTCACTTTAAGACTGAAAGAGTAGGCGAGACCGCCTGACGCGCATCATGATTTTGAGGAACTTCCGCTCGATTTTCTAGAATTTTGGCGATATTTTCAAGTCCCGGGGACTCTAAAGTAGCCCCTGATGGCCTTGGTTTGATGTGAAATGGACGCACGAAAACGTTTTTAACGCTCAGTTTCGAGCTTCTGGGCCAAAATACAACCGTACTTCACTTTAAGACTGAAATAGTAGCCGAGTCCTCCCTAGGAGCATCGTGATTTTGACCAACTTCAGCTCGATTTCCCGGAACTTGGGGGATATTTTCCAGTCCGGGGGACTTTAAACTAACTCCTGATGGCCTTGGTTTGCAGTTAAATGCACAAAGCGTAACTTTTTAAAGGTTCACTTTCGAGCTTCTGGGCCGAAATATAGCCCCACTTTACTTTAAGACTGAAAGAGTAGCCGAGACCGTCTTACGCGCATCGTGATTTTGACCAACTTCCGTTGGATTTCCCGGAACTTCGGGGATATATTCCAGTCCCGGGCACTCTAAACTAACTGCTGATGGCCTTGGTTTGCAGTGAAATGGACACAGCACATTTCTTTGAACGCTCACTTTCGAGCTTCTCGTCCGAAATATAGCCCTACTTCACTTTAAGACTGAAAGAGTAGCCGAGACCGCCTTAAGCACATCGTAATTTGGACCAACTTCGGCTCGATTTCCCGGAAGTTGGCGAATATTTTCAATTCCCAGGGAACCTAAACTAACTTCCGATGGCCTTAGTTTGCAGTTAAATGGACACGGCAAACCTTTTTGAACGCTCACTTTCGAGCTTATTGCTCGAAGTATAGCCCCACTTAACTTTAAGACTGAAAGAGTAGCCGAGACAGCCTTACGCGCATCGTGATTTTGGGATACTTCGGCTCGATTTCCCGGAAATAGGGAAATATTTTCCAGTCCTGGGGACTCTAAACTAACTCCTCATGGCCTTCGTTTTCAGTGAAATGGACACAGGAACACTTTTTGAACGCACACTTTCGAGCTTGCTGGCCGAAATATAGCCCTACTTCTTTTTAAGACTGAAAGAGTAGGCGGGAGCGCCTTACCCGCATTGTGATTTTGAGGATCTTCGGCTCGATCTGGCGAAACTTGGGAGATATTTTCCAGTCCCAAAGTCTCTAAACTCACTCCTGATTGTCTAAGATGTGAGTGAAATAGACACAAAAATTTTTGAACCCTTACTTTCGAGCTTCTGGAGTTAAATCTAAGCCCACTTCACCTTAAGACTGAAAGAGTAGCCGAGACCCCCTTAAGCGCATGGTGATTTTGACTAACTTCGGGTGGATTTCCCGTAACTTGGGGGATATTTCCAGTTTCTTTGACGCTAAGCTAAGTCGTGATGGCCTTGTTTTGCAGTGAAATGGACACAGGAAAACTTTTTAAACACTCAGTTTCGAGCTTCTGGGCCGAAATATTGCCCCAATTCACTTTAAGACTGAGAGAGTAGCCGAGACCGCCCTACGCGCGTCCTGATTTGACCAACTTCGGTTAAATTTCCCGGAACTTGGGGGATATTTTCCAGTCCCGGGGACTCTAAACTGAGCCCCGACATCCTTGGTCTGCAGTAAAATGGACACAGCAAAACTTTTTGAACGCTCACTTTGAGCTTCTGAGCCGAAATATAGCTCCACTTCACTTTAAGAGTGAAAGACTAGCCGAGACCGCCTTACGCCCATCGTAATTTTGACCAACTTCGGCTCGATTTCCCGGAACTTGGGGGATATTTTCCAGTCCCGCGGACTCTAAAGTAACTCCTGATGGCCTTGCTCTGGAGTGAAATGGACACAGCACAACTTTTTGAACGCTCACTTTCGAGCTTCTGGGGCGAAATATTGCCCCAGTTGACTTTAAGAATGAAAGAGTAACCGGGACCGCCGTACGCGCATCGTGATTTTGACCAACTTTGGCTCGATTTCCCGGGGAATGGGGGATATTTTCCGGTACCGGGGACTCTAAACTAACTCCTGATATCCTTGGTTTGCAGTGAAAGGGACGCAGCACAACTTTTTGAACGTTCACTTTTGAGCTTCTGGGCCGAAGCATAGCCCTACTTCACTTTAAGACTGAAAGACTAGCCGAGACCGCCTTACGCGCATCGTGATTTTGGGCTACTTGGGCTCGATTTCCCGGAACTTGGGAGATAATTGCCAGTCCCGGGCACTCTAAACTAACTCCTGATGGCCTTGGTTTTCAGTGAAATGGACACAGCCAAACTTTTTGAACGTTCACTTTCGAGCTTCCTGGCCGAAATATAGCCCCACTTCACTTTAAGACTGAAAGAGTAGCCGACACCGCCTTACGCGCATGGTAATTTTGTCGAACTTTGGCTTGATTTCCTGGGACTTGGGGGATATTTTTCAGTCCCGGAAGCTCTAAACTAACTCCTGAATGCCTTGGTTTTTAGTGAAATGGACACAGGTAAAAGGAGCGCACGCTCGGTTTCCAGGTTGTAGGCCGAAATATAGCCCCACTTTATTTTAAGACTGAAAGTGTACACGAAACCGCCTTAAGCGCAACGAAATTTTTAGCCACTATGGCTCGATATGCCAACACTTGGGGGATATTTTCCAGTCCCGGGGACTCTACCCTAACTCTTGATGGCCTTAGTTTTCAGTAAAATGGTCACAGGTAACAGGAGCGCACGCTCGGTGTCGAGCTTCTAGGCCGAAATGTAGCCCCAGTTCATTTTAAGACTGAAAGACTAAACGAAACTGCCGTACGCCTATCGTAATTTTAAGAAAGTATGGCTCAATTTGCCGAAACTTGGAGGATAGCTTCCAGTCTCGAGGATTCTAAACTATCTCCTGATGGACTTAGTTCTTAGTGAAACGGACACAGGTAAAAGGAGAGCACGCTCGGTGTCGAGCTTGTAGAACCGAAATATAGCCCCACTTCATTTTCGGAGTAAACGAGTAGCCGAGACCGCCTTAGGCGCATCGTGATTTTGAGCATCTTTGGCTCGATTTGCCAGAATTCGGGGAATATTTTCCCGTCCCGAGGACTCTATGTTAACTGCTGATGAACTTAGTTTTCAGTGATATGTACACAGGTAAAAGGAGCGCACGCTCGGTGTTGAGCTTGTCGGCCGAAATATAGCCCCACTTCATTTTAAGACTGAAAGAGTAGCCGAGACCGCCTTACGCGCATCGTGATTTTGAGCAACTTTGGCTCGATCTGCCAGAATTTGGGAAATATTTTCCAGTCCCAAGGACTCTAAACTAACTCCTGATGGCCTAAGATGTCAGTGAAATGGACACAGGTAAAATTAGCGCACGCCCGGTCTCGAGCTTCTAGGTCGAAATATAGGCCCCGTTAATTTTAGGACTGAAAGGGTAGCCGAGACCGCCTTACGCGTATCGTGATTTTGGGCCACTTTTGCTCCATTTTCCGGAAGTTGGTGAATAATTTAAAGTCCCGGGGACGCTAAACTAACTCCCGATGACCTTGGTTTGCAGTTTAATGAACACAGCAAAACATTCTGAACGCTCACCTTCGAGCTTCAGTGCCGCAATATAGCCCTACTTAAATTTAAGACTGAAAGAATAACCGAGAGCCCGTTACGCGCATCGTAACTTTCATCAACTTCGGCGCCATTTCCTGGAAGTTGGAGAATATTTTCCAGTTCCAGGGACTCTAAACTAACTCCTGATTGCCTTGGTTTGCAGTGAAATGGACACAGCAAAACTTTTTCAACGCTCACTTTCGAGCTTGTGGGCCGAAATATAGCCACACTTTACTTTAAGACTGAAACAGTAGCCGAGACCGCATTTCGCGCATCGTGATTTTGATCAACTTCGGCTCGCTTTCCCGGAACTTGGGGAATGTTTTCCAGTCCCGGGGACCCTAAAGTAAGTCCTGATGGCCTTGTTTTGCAGTGAAATGGACACAGCAAAACTTTTTGAACGCTCACTTTCGAGCTTGTGGGCCGAAATATAGCCACACTTTACTTTAAGACTGAAACAGTAGCGGAGACCGCATTTCGCGCATCGTGATTTTGATCAACTTGGGCTCGCTTTCCCGGAACTTGGGGAATATTTTCCAGTCCCGGGGACCCTAAACTATCTTTTGATAGCTTTAGTTTGCAGTGAAATGCACACAGCAAAACTTTTTGAACGCTCACTTTCGAGCTTCTGGACAGAAATATAGCCCCACTTCACTTTAAGACTGAAAGGGTATTCGAGACAGCTTTGGGAGCATCGTGATTTTGACCAACTTCAGCTCGATTTACGGGAACTTGGGGAATATTTTCCAGTCCCAGGGACGCTAAACTAACTCGTGATGGCCTCGTTTTTCAGTCAAAGAACACAGCAAAACTTTCTGAAGGCTCACTTTCGGGCTTCTGGGCCGAAATATAGCCCCACTTCACTTTAAGACTGAAAGAGTAGCCGATACCGCATTTCGCGCATCGTGATTTTGATTAACTTCGGTTCGATTCCCCGGAACTTGGGCAATATTTTTCAGTCCCGGGGACTCTAAACTAACCCGTGATGGCGTTGGTTTGCAGTGAAATGGACACAGCAAAACTCTTTGAACGCTCACCTTCGGGCTTCTGGCCCGAAATATATAGCCCCACTTCACTTTAAGACAGAAAGAGTAGCCGAGACCACTTTAGGGGCATCGTGATCTTGACCAACCTCGGCTCAATTTCCCGGACCTTGGGGCATATTTTCTTGTCCCGGGGACGCTAAACTAACTCCTGATGGCCTTGGTTTGCAGTGAAATGAACACAACAAAACTTTTTGAACGCTCACTTTCGGGCTTCTCGCCCGAAATATAGCCCCACTTCACTCTAAGACTGAAAGAGTAGCCGACACTACCTGACGCAAATCGTGATTTTGACCAACTTCGGCTCGATTTCCCGGAAATTGAGGGATATTTTTCAGTCCCAGGGACTCTAAACTAGCTCCTGATGACTTTGGTTTGCAGTCAAATAAACACAGGGAAACTTTTTGAACGCTCACTTTCAAGCTCCTGGGCAGGAATAAAGCCTCACTTCACTTTAAGACTGAAACAGTAAGCGAGACCGCCTAACGCGCACCGTGATTTTGACCAACTTCGGCTAAACTTCCCTGAACTTGGGGGATATTTTCCAGTCCCAAAGACTCTTAAGTAACCCCTGATGGGCTTCGTTTGCATTGAAATGGATACAGCAAAACTTTTTGAAGCTCACTTTTGAGCTTCTGGGCCGAAATATAGCCCCACTTCACTTTAAGACTGAAAGACTAGCCAAGACCGTCTTGCGCGCATCGTGATTTTGGGCAACGTCTTCTCGATTTTCCGCAACTTGGGAAATATATTGCAGTCCCGGAGACTCTAAACTAACTCCTGATGGCCTTGGTTTGCAGTGAAATGGACGCAGCAAATTTTTTTGCAGCGCTCACTTTGGAGCTTCTGGCCGAAATAGAGCCCCACTTCACTTTAAGACTGAAAGAGTAGCCGAGGCCGCCCTAGGCGCATCGTGATTTTGACCAACTTCGGCTTGAGTTGCCAGAACTTAAAAGATATTTTCCACTCCCGGGGACCCTAAACTAACTCACTTTTGAGCTTTTGGGCCGAGATATAGTCCAACTTCACTTTAAGACTGAAAGACTAGCCAAGACCTTCTTGCGCGCATCGTGATTTTGACCAACGTCTTCTCGATTTTCCGGAACTGGGGAAATATATTGCAGTCCCGGGGACTCTAAACTAACTCCTGATGGCCTTGGTTTGCAGTGAAATGAACACAGCAAATGTTTTCCAGCGCTCACTTTGGAGCTTCTGGGCCGAAATATAGCCCCACTTCACTTTAAGACTGAAAGAGTAGCCGAGGCCGCCTTAGGCGCATCGTGATTTTGACCAACTTCGGCTTGAGTTGCCAGAACTTAAAAGATATTTTCCAGTCCCAGGGACTCTAAACTAACTCATGATGGCCTTGGTTTTCAGTGAAATTGAGAGAGCAAAACTTTTTGAACGCTCACTTTCGAGCTTCTGGAGCGAAATATAGCCCTACTTCACTTTCAGACTCAAAGAGTAGCCGAGACCGCCTTACGCGAATCGTTATTTTGACCAACTTCGTCTCGATTTGGCGGAACTTGGAGGATATTTTCCAGTTCCGGGGACTGTAAACTACTTCCTGAGGGCCTTGCTTTGCAGTGAAATGGGCACAGCATAACTTTTTGAACGCTCACTTTCGAGCTTCTGGGCCAAAATATACAGCCACGTCACTTTAAGACTAAAAGAGTAGCCGAGACTGCTTTAGCGCATCGTGATTTTGACAAACTTCGGCTCGATTTTTCGGAACTTGGGGGATATTTTCACGTCCCGGAGACTGTAAACTATCTCCTGATGTGGCTTGGTTTGCGGTGAAATGGACACAGCAAAACTTTTTGAACTTTCACTTTCCAGCTTCTGGGCCGAAATATAGCCCCAGTTCACTTTAAGAATCAAAGAGTAGCCGAGACCGCCTTCCGCGCATGGTGATTTTGACAAAATTTGGCTCGATTTCCCCGAACTTGGCCGATATTTTCCAGTCCCGAGCAGTCTAAACTAACTCCTGATGGCCTTAGTTTGCAGTGAAATGAACAAGGTAACAGTTTTTGAACGCTTATTTTCGAGCTTCTGGGATGAAATATAGCCCCACTTCACTTTAAGACTGAAAGAGTAGGCGAGACCACCTTACGCGCATCGTGATTTTGAGCAACTTCCGCTCGATTTTCTAGAATTTTGGCGATATTTTTAAGTCCCGGGGACTCTAAACTAACTGCTGATGGCCTTGGTTTGATGTGAAATGGACGCAGAAAAACTTTTTGAACGCTTAGTTCCGAGCTTCTGGGCCGAAATACAACCGTACTTCACTTTAAGACTGAAATAGAAGCCGAGACCTCCTTATGAGCATCGTGATTTTGACCCAGTTCAACTCGATTTCCCGGAACTTGGGGGATATTTTCAAGTCCGGGGGACTTTAAACTAACTTCTGATGGCCTTGGTTTGCAGTTAAATGCACAAAGCGTAACTTTTTAAAGGTTCACTTTCGAGCTTCTGGGCCGAAATATAGCCCCACTTTACTTTAAGACTGAAAGAGTAGCCGAGACCGTCTTACGCGCATCGTGATTTTGACCAACTTCCGTTGGATTTCCCGGAACTTCGGGGATCTATTCCAGTCCCGGGCACTCTAAACTAACTGCTGATGGCCTTGGTTTGCAGTGAAATGGACACAGCACATTTCTTTGAACGCTCACTTTCGAGCTTCTCGGCCGAAGTATAGCCCTACTTCACTTTAAGACTGAAAGAGCGGCCGAGACCGCCTTACGGGCATCGTAACTTTGACCAACTTCGGCTCTATTTCCCGGAGGTTGGCGATTATTTTCAATTCCCGGGGAAGCTAAACTAACTTCCGATGCCCTTAGTTTGCAGTTAAATGGACACAGCAAAACTTTTTGAACGCTCACTTTCGAGCTTATTGCTCGAAATATAGCCCCACTTAACTTTAAGACTGAAAGAGTAGCCGAGACCGCCTTACGCGCATCGTGATTTTGCGATACTTCGGCTCGATTTCCCGGAAATAGGGAAATATTTCCCAGTCCTGGGGACTCCAAACTAACTCCTGATGGGCTTGGTTTCCAGTGAAATGGACACAGGAACACTTTTGGAACACGCACTTTCGAGCTTGCTGGCCGAAATATAGCCCTAATTCTTTTTAAGACTAAAAGAGTAGGCGAGAGCGCCTTACACGCATTGTGATTTTGAGGATCTTCGGCTCGATCTTGCGAAACTTGGGAGATATTTTCCAGTCCCAAAGTCTCTAAACTCACTCCTGATTGTCTAAGATGTGAGTGAAATAGACACAAAAATTTTTGAACCCTTACTTTCGAGCTTCTGGAGTTAAATCTAAGCCCACTTTACCTTAAGACTGAAAGAGTAGCCGAGACCCCCTTAAGCGCATGGTGATTTTGACTAACTTCGGGTGGATTTCCCGTAACTTGGGGGATATTTCCAGTTCCTTTGACGCTAAGCTAAGTCGTGATGGCCTTGTTTTGCAGTGAAATGGACACAGGAAAACTTTTTAAACACTGAGATTCGAGCTTCTGGGCCGAAATATTGCCCCAATTCACTTTAAGAGTGAAAGAGTAGCCGAGACCGCCTTACGCCCATCGTAATTGTGACCAACTTCGGCTCGATTTCCCGGAACTTGGGGGATATTTTCCAGTCCCGCGGACTCTAAAGTAACTCCTGATCGCCTTGCTCTGGAGTGAAATGGACGCAGCACAACTTTTTGAACGCTCACTTTCGAGCTTCTGGGGGGAAATATTGCCCCAGTTCACTTTAAGAATGAAAGAGTAGCCGGGACCGCCTTACGCGCATCGTGATTTTGACCAACTTTGGCTCGATTTCCCGGGAAATGGGGGATATTTTCCGGTACCAGGGACTCTAAAGTAACTCCTGATTTCCTCGGTTTGCAGTGAAATGGACACAGCACAACTTTTTGAACGCTCACTTTTGAGCTTCTGGGCCGAAGCATAGCCCTACTTCACTTTAAGACTGAAAGACTAGCCGAGACCGCCTTACGCGCATCGTGATTTTGGGCTACTTAGGCTCGATTTCCCGGAACTTGGGAGATAATTGCCAGTCCAGGGCACTCTAAACTAATTCCTGATGGCCTTGGTTTTCAGTGAAATGGACACAGCCAAACTTTTTGAACGTTCACTTTCGAGCTTCTGGGCCGAAATATAGCCCCTTTTCACTTTAAGACTGAAAGAGTAGCCGACACCGCCTTACGCGCATGGTAATTTTGTCGAACTTCGGCTTGATTTCCTGGGACTTGGGGGATATTTTTCAGTCCCGGAAGCTCTAAACTAACTCCTGAATGCCTTGGTTTTTAGTGAAATGGACACAGGTAAAAGGAGCGCACGCTCGGTTTCCAGGTTGTAGGCCGAAATATAGCCCCACTTTATTTTAAGACTAAAACTGTACACGAAACCGCCTTAAGCGTATCGAAATTTTTAGCCACTCTGGCTCGATATGCCAAAACTTGGGGGATATTTTCCAGTCCCAAGGACTCTAAACTAACTCCTGATGGCCTAAGATGTCAGTGAAATGGACACAGGTAAAATTAGCGCACGTCCGGTCTCGAGCTTCTAGGTCGAAATATAGCCCCCCTTAATTTTAAGACTGAAAGAGTAGCCGAGACCGCCTTACGCGCATCGTGATTTTGGGCCACTTTTGCTCGATTTCCCGCAAGTTGGCGAATAATTTAAAGTCCCGGGGACGCTAAACTAACTCCCGATGACCTTGGTTTGCAGTTTAATGAACACAGCAAAACATTCTGAACGCTCACCTTCGAGCTTCAGTGCCGCAATATAGCCCTACTTAAATTTAAGACTGAAAGAATAACCGAGAGCCCGTTACGCGCATCGTAATTTTCATCAACTTCGGCGCCATTTCCTGGAGCTTGGAGAATATTTTCCAGTTCCGGGGACTCTAAACTAACTCCTGATTGCCTTGGTTTGCAGTGACATGGACACAGGAAAGCTTTTTGAACCCTCACTTTCGAGCTTGTGGGCCTAAATATAGCCACACTTCACTTTAAGACTGAAACAGTAGCCGAGACCGCGTTACGCGCATCGTGATTTTGAGCAACTTCGGCTCGATTTCCCGGAACTTGGGGAATATTTTCCAGTCCCGGGGACTCTAAACTAACTCGTGCTAGTCTTGGTTTGCAGTGAAATGGAAACAGAAAGAGTTTTTGAACGCATACTTTCGAGCTACTGCACCGAAATAGAACCCCACTTCACTTGAAGACTGAAAGAGTAGCCGAGACCGCCTTACGTGCGTCGTGATTTTGAGCAACTTCGGCTCGATTTGCCGGAACTAAGGGGATATATTCCAGTTCTGAGGACTCTAAACTAACTCCTGATTGCCTTGGTTTGCAGTAAAATGGACCCAGCAAAAGTTTTTGAACGCTCAATGTCGAGCTTCTGGGCCAAAATATAGCCTTCCATTACTTTAACACTGAAAGAGTAGCCGAGACCGCCTTACGTGCATCGTGATTTTGACAAACTTCGGGTTGATTTCCCGGAACTTGGGGGATATTTTGCAGTCCCGGGCACTCTCAACTAACTCCTGCTTGTCTTGGTTTGCAGTGAAATGGACACAGCGAAAGTTTTTGAACGCTCACTCTCGAGCTTCTGGGGCGAAATAGAGCCCCATTTTACTTTAAGACGGAAAGAGTAGGCGAGACCGTCTTGAGGGAATCGTGGTTTTGAGCAATTTCGCGTTTATTTCCCGAAACTTGGGGCATATATTCCAGTCAAAGGGACTCTACAGTAACTGCTGATGGCCTTGGTTTTCAGTGAAATGGACAGAGCACAACTTTGGAGCTTCTGGGCAGAAATATAGCCCCACTTTACTTTAAGACTGAAAGAGTAGATGAGACCGCCTTACGCGCATCGTAATTTTGACGAACTTCGAATGGATTTCCCGGAACTTGGGGGATATTTTGCAGTCCCTTGGACGCTAAACTAAGTCCTGATGGCCTTGTTTTGAAGTCAAATGGACACAACAAAACTTTTTGAACGCTCACTTTCTAGCTTGTGGGCCGAAATATAGCCACACTTCACTTTAGGACTGACACAGTAGCCGAGACCACGTTACGCGCATCATGAATTTGATCAACTTCGGCTGGATTTCCCGGGACTTGGGGGATATTCTCCAGTCCCGGGGACTCTAAACTAACTTCTGATGGCCTTGGTTTGCATTGAAGTGGATACAGATATACTTTTTCAACGCTCACTTTTGAGCTTCTGGGCCGAAATATAGCCCCACTTCACTTTAAGACTGAAACAGTAGCCGAGACCGCGTTACGCGCATCGTGATTTTAAGCAACTTCTGCTCGCTTTCCTGGAACTTGGGGAATATTTTCCAGTCCCGGGGACTTTAAACTAACTCCTGATGACCATGGTTTGCAGTGAAATTCACACAGCACAAGTTTTTGAACGAACACTTTCGAGCTTTTAGGCCAAAATATAGTCCCACATAACTTACGACTTAATGAGTAGCCGAGACCGGCGTGCGCGCATCGTGATTTTGACCAACTTTGGGTCGATATTCCGGAACTTGGGGATTATTTTCCAGTCCCAGGGACTCTAAACTAACTCTCTATGGCCTTGGTTTGCAGTGAAATGGAGACAGCAAAACCTTTTTGAACGCTCACCTTCAAGCTTCTGGGCCGAAATATAGCCCACTTTACTTTAATACTGAAAAAGTAGCCGAGACCGCCTTACGCGCATCGTGATTTTGACAAACTTCGGGTGGATTTCCCGGAGCTTGGGGGATATTTTCCAGTCCCTTGGACGCTAAACTAGGTGCCGATGGCCTTGTTTTGCAGTGAAATGGACACAGCAAAGCTTTTTGAACGCTCACTTTCGAGCTTGTGGGCCGAAATATAGCCATACTTCACTTTAAGACTCAAACAGTAGCCGAGACCACGTTTCGTGCATCGTGATTTTGATCAACTTCGGCTCGATTTCCCGGAACTTGCGAAATATTTTCCAGTCCCGGGGACTCTAAACTAACTCGTGCTCGTCTTGGTTTTGCAGTGAAACGGAAACAGAAAAAGTTTTTGAACGCATACTTTCGAGCTTCTGGACCGAAATAGAACCCCACTTCACTTGAAGACTGAAAGAGTAGCCGAGACCGCCTTACGTGCATCGTGATTTTGAGCAACTTCGGCTCGATTTGCCGGAACTAAGGGGATATATTCCAGTTCTGAGGACTCTAAACTAATTCCTGATGGCCTTGGTTTGCAGTAAAATAGACCCAGCAAAACTTTTTGAACGCTCAATCTCGAGCTTCTGGGCAAAAATATAGCCCCCCATTACTTTAACACTGAAAGAGTAGCCGAGACCGCCTTACGTGCATCGTGATTTTGACAAACTTCGGGTTGATTTCCCGGAACTTGGGGGATATTTTGCAGTCCCGGGGACTCTCAACTAACTCCTGCTTGTCTGGGTTTGCAGTGAAATGGACACAGCGAAAGTTTTTGAACGCTCACTCTCGAGCTTCTGGGCCGAAATACATTCCCATTTTACTTTAAGACTGAAAGAGTAGGCGAGACCGTCTTGAGCGAATTGTGATTTTGAGCAATTTCGCGTTTATTTCCCGCATCTTGGGGGATATATTCCAGTCAAAGGGACTCTACAGTAACTCCTGATGGCCTTGGTTTTCAGTGAAATGGACAGAGCACAACTTTGAAGATTCTGGGCAGAAATATAGCCCCACTTCACTTTAAGACTGAAAGAGTAAATGAGACCGCCTTACGCGCATCGTAATTTTGACGAACTTCGAATGGATTTCCCGGAACTTGGGGGATATTTTGCAGTCCCTTGGACGCTAAACTAAGTCCTGATGGCCTTGTTTTGAAGTCAAATGGACAAAACAAAACTTTTTGAACGCTCACTTTCTAGCTTGTGGGCCGAAATATAGCCACACTTCACTTTAAGACTGAAAGAGTAAATGAGACCGCCTTACGCGCATCGTAATTTTGACGAACTTCGAATGGATTTCCCGGAACTTGGGGGATATTTTGCAGTCCCTTGGACGCTAAACTAAGTCCTGATGGCCTTGTTTTGAAGTCAAATGGACAAAACAAAACTTTTTGAACGCTCACTTTCTAGCTTGTGGGCCGAAATATAGCCACACTTCACTTTAGGACTGACACAGTAGCCGAGACCACGTTACGCGCATCATGAATTTGATCAACTTCGGCTGGATTTCCCGGGACTTGGGGGATATCCTCCAGTCCCGGGGACTCTAAACTAACTTCTGATGGCCTTGGTTTGCACTGAAAGTGACAGAGCAAAACTTTTTAAACATTCACTTTCGAGCTTCTTGGCCGAAATATAGCCCCACTTCACTTTAAGACTCAAAGAGTAGCCGAGACCACCTTACGCACATCGTGATTTTGAGCAACTTCGGCTGGATTTACCGGAACTTGGGGGATATTTTCCAGTCCCTAGGACTCTTAAGTAACCCCTGATGGCCTTGGTTTGCATTGAAATGGACACAGCAAAACTTTTTGAACGCTCACTTTTGAGCTTCTGGGCCGAAATATAGCCCCACTTCACTTTAAGACTGAAAGAGTAGCCGAGACCGTCTTAAGCGCATCGTTATTTTGACCGACGTCTTCTCGATTTTCCGGAACTTGGGAAATACATTCCACTCCCGGGGACTCTAAACTAACTACTGATAGCCTTGGTTTGCAGTGAAATAGACACAGTAATTTTTTTTGAGCTTTGAGCTTGTGGGCCGAAATAGAGCCCCACTTCACTTTAAGACTGAAAGAGTAGCCGACATCGCCTTAAGTGCACCGTGATTTTCACCAACTTCGGCTCGATTTGCCGGAACTTGGGGGATATTTTCCAGTCCCGGGGACTCTAAACTAACTCCTGATTGTCTTGGTTTTCAGTGAAATGGACACAGCGAAACTTTTTGAACGCTCACTCTCGAGCTTCTGGACCGAAATATAGCCCCACTTTACTTTAAGAACTGAAAGAATAGCCGAGACCGTCTTCGGCAAATCGTGATTTTGCCCAACTTCCGGTCGCTTTCCCGGAACTTGGGGGATATATTCCATTTCCGCGGGCTCTAAATTAACTCCTGATGGCCTTGGTTTTCAGTGAAATGGACAAAGGAAAGCTTTTTGAACACTCTCTTTGTAGCTTCTGGGCCGAAATAGAATCCCACTTCACTTTCAGACTGAAATAGTAGCCGAGACCGCCTGACGCGCATCGTGAGTTAGACCAAGTTCAGCTCGATTTCACGCAACGTTTGGGATATTTTCCAGTCCGGAGGACTCTAAACTAACTCCGGATGGCCTTGGTTTGCACTGAAATGCGCACAGCATCAATTTTTGAGCGCCCACTTTGGAGCTTCTGGGCCGAAATATAGCCCCACTTAACTTTAAGACTGAAAGAGTAGCCGAGATCGCCTTACGCGCATCGTGATTTTGAGCATTTTCGGATCGATTTCTCGGAACTTGGGGGATATTTTCCAGTCCCGGGGACTCTAAACTAACTCCTGATCGCCTTGCTTTGCATTGAAATGGACAGAGCAAAACTTTTTTAACGCTCACTTTCGAGCTTGTGGGCCGAAATATAGCCACACTTTACTTTAAGACTGAAAGAGTATCCGAGACCGTCTTAAGCGCATCGTTATTTTGACCAACGTCTTCTCGATTTTCCGGAACTTGGGAAATACATTCCACTCCCGGGGACTCTAAACTAACTACTGATAGCCTTGGTTTGCAGTGAAATAGACACAGCAAAACTTTTTGAACGCTCACTTTTGAGCTTCTGGGCCGAAATATAGGCACACTTGACTTTAAGACTGAAACACTAGCCGAGACCACGTTACGCGCATCATGAATTTGATCAACTTCTGCTCGCTTTCCCGGAACTTGGGGAATATTTTCCAGTCCCGGGGACCCTAAACTAACTTTTGATAGCTTTGGTTTGCAGTGAAATGCACACAGCAAAACTTTTTGAACGCTCACTTTCGAGCTTCTGGACAGAAATATAGCCCCACTTCACTTTAAGACTGAAAGGGTAGTCGGGACCGCTTTGGGAGCATCGTGATTTTGACCAACTTCAGCTCGATTTACCGGAACTTGGGGAATATTTTCCAGTCCCAGGGACGCTAAACTAACTCGTGATGGCCTCGTTTTTCAGTCAAAGAACACAGCAAAACTTTTTGAAGGCTCACTTTCGGGCTTCTGGGCCAAAATATAGCCCCACTTCACTTTAAGACTGAAAGAGTAGCCGATACCGCATTTCGCATCGTGATTTTGATCAACTTCGCCTCGATTCCCGGAACTTGGGCAATATTTTTCAGTCCCGGGGACTCTAAACTAACCCCTCATGGCGTTGGTTTGCAGTGAAATGGACACAGCAAATTTTTTGCAGCGCTCACTTTGGAGCTTCTGGCCGAAATAGAGCCCCACTTCACTTTAAGACTGAAAGAGTAGCCGAGGCCGCCTTAGGCGCATCGTGATTTTGACCAACTTCGGCTTGAGTTGCCAGAACTTAAAAGATATTTTCCAGTCCCGGGGACCCTAAACTAACTCACTTTTCAGCTTCTGGGCCGAAATATAGTCCCACTTCATTGTAAGACTGAAAGACTAGCCAAGACCGTCTTGCGCGCATCGTGATTTTGACCAACGTCTTCTCGATTTTCCGCAACTTGGGAAATATATCGCAGTCCCGAGGACTCTAAACTAACTCCTGATGGCCTTGGTTTGCAGTGAAATGGACACAGCAAATGTTTTGCAGCGCTCACTTTGGAGCTTCTGGCCGAAATAGAGCCCCACTTCACTTTAAGACTGAAAGAGTAGCCGAGGCCGCCTTAGGCGCATCGTGATTTTGACCAACTTCGGCTTGAGTTGCCAGAACTTAAAAGATATTTTCCAGTCCCGGGGACCCTAAACTAACTCACTTTTCAGCTTCTGGGCCGAAATATAGTCCCACTTCATTTTAAGACTGAAAGACTAGCCAAGACCGTCTTGCGCGCATCGTGATTTTGACCAACGTCTTCTCGATTTTCCGCAACTTGGGAAATATATTGCAGTCCCGGGGACTCTAAACTAACTCCTGATGGCCTTGGTTTTCAGTGAAACGGACAGAGCAAATGTTTTGCAGCGCTCACTTTGGAGCTTCTGGGCCGAAATATAGCCCCACTTCACTTTAAGACTGAAAGAGTAGCCGAGGCCGCCTTAGGCGCATCGTGATTTTGACCAACTTCGGCTTGAGTTGCCAGAACTTAAAAGATATTTTCCAGTCCCGGGGACTCTAAACTAACTCATGATGGCCTTGGTTTTCAGTGAAATTGAGAGAGCAAAACTTTTTGAACGCTCACTTTCGAGCTTCTGGACCGAAATATAGCCCTACTTCACTTTCAGACTCAAAGAGTAGCCGAGACCGCCTTACGCGAATCGTTATTTTGACCAACTTCGTCTCGATTTGGCGGAACTTGGAGGATATTTTCCAGTTCCGGGGACTGTAAACTACTTCCTGAGGGCCTTGCTTTGCAGTGAAATGGGCACAGCATATCTTTTTGAACGCTCACTTTCGAGCTTCTGGGCCAAAATATACAGCCACGTCACTTTAAGACTAAAAGAGTAGCCGAGACTGCTTTACGCGCATCGTGATTTTGACAAACTTCGGCTCGATTTTTCGAAACTTGGGGGATATTTTGATGTCCCGGAGACTGTAAACTATCTCCTGATGTGGTTTGGTTCGCGGTGAAATGGACAAAGCAAAACTTTTTGAACTTTCACTTTCCAGCTTCTGGGCCGAAATATAGCCCCAGTTCACTTTAAGAATCAAAGAGTAGCCGAGACCGCCTTACGCGCATCGTGATTTTGACAAAATTCGGCTCGATTTCCCCGAACTTGGGCGATATTTTCCAGTCCCGAGCAGTCTAAACTAACTCCTGATGGCCTTGGTTTGCAGTGAAATGAACAAGGTAACAGTTTTTGAACGCTTATTTTCCAGCTTCTGGGATGAAATATAGCCCCACTTCACTTTAAGACTGAAAGAGTAGGCGAGACCGCCTTACGCGCATCGTGATTTTGAGCAACTTCCGCTCGATTTTCTAGAATTTTGGCGACATTTTGAAGTCCCGGAGACTCTAAAGTAACTCCTGATGGCCTTGGTTTGATGTGAAATGGACGCAGGAAAACTTTTTGAACGCTCAGTTTCGAGCTTCTGGGCCGAAATACAACCGTACTTCACTTTAAGACTGAAATAGAAGCCGAGACCTCCTTACGAGCATCGTGATTTTGACCCAGTTCAGCTCGATTTCCCGGAACTTGGGGGATATTTTCCAGTCCGGGGGACTTTAAACTAACTCCTGATGGCCTTGGTTTGCAGTTAAATGCACAAAGCGTAACTTTTTAAAGGTTCACTTTCGAGCTTTCTGGCCGAAATATAGCCCCACTTTACTTTAAGACTGAAAGAGTAGCCGAGACCGTCTTACGCGCATCGTGATTTTGACCAACTTCCGTTGGATTTCCCGGAACTTCGGGGATGTATTCCAGTCCCGAGGACTCGAAACTAACTGCTGATGGCCTTGGTTTGCAGTGAAATGGACACAGCACATTTTTTTGAACGCTCACTTTCGAGCTTCTCGGCCGAAATATAGCCCTACTTCACTTTAAGACTGAAAGAGTAGCCGAGACTGCCTTACGCGCATCGTAATTTTGACCAACTTCGGCTCGATTTCCCGAAAGTTGGCGATTATTTTCAATTCCCGGGGAAGCTAAACTAACTTCCGATGGCCTTAGTTTGCAGTTAAATGAACACAGCAAAACTTTTTGAATCCTCACTTTCGAGCTTATTGCTCGAAATATAGCCCCACTTAACTTTAAGACTGAAAGAGTAGCCGAGACCACCTTACGCGCATCGTGATTTTGGGATACTTCGGCTCGATTTCCCGGAAATAGGGGCATATTTTCTACTACGGGAGACTCTAAACTAACTCCTGATGGCTTTGGTTTCCAGTGAAATGGACACAGGAACACTTTTGGAACGCGCACTTTCGAGCTTGCTGGCCGAAATATAGCCCTACTTCTTTTTAAGACTGAAAGAGTAGGCGGGAGCGCCTTACGCGCATTGTGATTTTGAGGATCTTCGGCTCGATCTGGCGAAACTTGGGAGATATTTTCCAGTCCCAAAGTCTCTAAACTCACTCCTGATTGTCTAAGATGTGAGTGAAATAGACACAAAAATTTTTCAACCCTTACTTTCGAGCTTCTGGAGTTAAATCTAAGCCCACTTTACCTTAAGACTGAAAGAGTAGCCGAGACCCCCTTAAGCGCATGGTGATTTTGACTAACTTCGGGTGAATTTCCCGTAACTTGGGGGATATTTCCAGTTCCTTTGACGCTAAACTAAGTCGTGATGGCCTCGTTTTGCAGTGAAATGGACACAGCAAAACTTTTTAAACACTCAGTTTCGAGCTTCTGTGACGAAATATTGCCCCAATTCACTTTAACAGTGAAAGAGTAGCCGTTACCGCTTTACGCCCCTCTTAATTTTGACCAACTTCGGCTCGATATCCCGGAACTTGGGGGATATTTTCCAGTCCCGCGGACTCTAAAGTAACTCCTGATGGCCTTGCTCTGGAGTGAAATGGACACAGCACAACTTTTTGAACGCTCACTTTCGAGCTTCTGGGGGGAAATAATTCCCCAGTTCACCTTAAGAATGAAAGAGTAACCGGGACCGCCCTACGCGCATCGTGATTTTGACCAACTTTGGCTCGATTTCCCGGGAAATGGGGGATATTTTCCGGTACCGGGGACTCTAAACTAACTCCTAATTTCCTCGGTTTGCAGTGAAATGGGCACAGCACAACTTTTTGAACGCTCACTTTTGAGCTTCTGGGCCGAAGCACAGCCCTACTTCACTTTAAGACTGAAAGACTAGCCGAGACCGCCTTACGCGCATCGTGATTTTGGGCTCCTTCGGCTCGATTTCCCGGAACTTGGGAGATAATTGCCAGTCCCGGGCACTCTAAACTAACTCCTGATGGCCTTGGTTTTCAGTGAAATGGACACAGCCAAACTTTTTTGAACCTTCACTTTCGAGCTTCTGGGCCGAAATATAGCCCCACTTCACTTTAACACTGAAAGAGTAGCCGGGACCGCCTTACGCGCATGGTAATTTTGTCGAACTTCGGCTTGATTTCCTGCGACTTGGGGAATATTTTCCAGTGCCGGAAACTCTAAACTAACTGCTAAATGCCTTGGTTTTTAGTGAAATGGACACAGGTAAAAGGAGCGCACGCTCGGTTTCCAGGTTGTAGGCCGAAATATAGCCCCACTTTATTTTAAGACTGAAACTGTACACGAACCCGCCTTAAGCGCATCGAAATTTTTAGCCACTATGCCTCGATATGCCAAAACTTGGGGGATATTTTACAGTCCCAAGGACTCTAAACTAACTCCTGATGGCCTAAGATGTCAGTGAAATGGACACAGGTAAAATTAGCGCACGTCCGGTCTCGAGCTTCTAGGTCGAAATATAGCCCCCCTTAATTTTAAGACTGAAAGAGTAGCCGAGACAGCCTTACGCGAATCGTGATTTTGGGCCACTTTTGCTCGATTTCCCGCAAGTTGGCGAATAATTTAAAGTCCCGGGGACGCTAAACTAACTCCCGATGACCTTGGTTTGCAGTTTAATGAACACAGCAAAACATTCTGAACGCTCACCTTCGAGCTTCAGTGCCGCAATATAGCCCTACCTAAATTTAAGACGTAAAGAATAACCGAGAGCCCGTTATGCGCATCGTAATTTTCATCAACTTCGGCGCCATTTCCTGGAACTTGGAGAATATTTTCCAGTTCCGGGGACTCTAAACTAACTCCTGCTTGCCTTGGTTTGCAGTGAAATGGACACAGCAAAGCTTTTTGAACGCTCACTTTCGAGCTTGTGGGCCTAAATATAGCCACACTTCACTTTAAGACTGAAACAGTAGCCGAGACCACGTTTCGCGCATCGTGATTTTGATCAACTTCGGCTCGATTTCCCGGAACTTGCGAAATATTTTCCAGTCCCGGGGACTCTAAACTAACTCGTGCTAGTCTTGGTTTGCAGTGAAACGGAAACAGAAAAAGTTTTTGAACGCATACTTTCGAGCTTCTGGACCGAAATAGAACCCCACTTCACGTGAAGACTTAAAGAGTAGCCGAGACCGCCTTACGTGCATCGTGATTTTGAGCAACTTCGGCTCGATTTGCCGGAACTAAGGGGATATATTCCAGTTCTGAGGACTCTAAACTGATTCCTGGTGGCCTTGGTTTGCAGTAAAATAGACCCAGCAAAACTTTTTGAACACTCAATGTCGAGCTTCTTGGCCAAAATATAGCCCCTCATTACTTTAACACTGAAAGAGTAGCCGAGACCGCCTTACGTGCATCGTGATTTTGACAAACTTCGGGTTGATTTCCCGGAACTTGGGGGATATTTTGCAGTCCCGGGGACTCTCAACTAACTCCTGCTTGTCTTGGTTTGCAGTAAAATGGACACAGCGAAAGTTTTTGAACGCTCACTCTCGAGCTTCTGGGCCGAAATACAGCCCCATTTTACTTTAAGACGGAAAGAGTAGGCGAGACCGTCTTGAGCGAATCGTGATTTTGAGCAATTTCGCGTTTATTTCCCGAAACTTGGTGGATATATTCCAGTCAAAGGGACTGTACGGTAACTCCTGATGGCCTTGGTTTTCAGTGAAATGGACAGAGCACAACTTTGGAGCTTCTGGGCAGAAATATAGCCACACTTTACTTTAAGACTGAAAGAGTAGATGAGACCGACTTACGCGCATCGTAATTTTGACGAACTTCAAATGGATTTCCCGGAACTTGGGGGATATTTTCCAGTCCCTTGGACGTTAAACTAAGTCCTGATGGCCTTGTTTTGAAGTCAAGTGGACACAACAAAACTTTTTGAACCCTTACTTTCGAGGTTGTGGGCCGAAATATAGCCACACTTGACTTTAGGACTGACACAGTAGCCGAGACCACGTTACGCGCATCATGAATTTGATCAACTTTGGCTGGATTTCCCGGGACTTGGGGCATAGTTTCCAGTCCCGGGGACTCTAAACTAACTTCTGATGGCCTTGGTTTGCACTGAAAGTGACAGGGCAAAATTTTTTAAACAGTCACTTTCGAGCTTCTGGGCTGAAATATAGCCCTAGTTCACTTTAAGACGGAAAGAGTAGCCGAGACCACCTTACGCACATCGTGATTTTGACCAACTTCGGCTGGATTTACCGGAACTTGGGGGATATTTTCCACTAACGAGGACTCTTAACTAACCCTTGATGGCCTTGGTTTGCATTGACGTGGATACAGAATACTTTTTGAACGCTCACTTTTGAGCTTCTGGGCCGAAATATAGCCCCACTTCACTTTAAGACTGAAAGAGTAGCCGAGACCGTCTTACGCGCATCGTGATTTTGACCAACGTCTTCTCGATTTTCCGGAACTTGGGAAATACATTCCACTCCCGGGGACTCTAAACTAACTACTGATAGCCTTGGTTTGCAGTGAAATAGACACAGTAATTTTTCTTGAGCTTTGAGCTTGTGGGCCGAAATAGAGCCCCACTTCACTTTAAGACTGAAGGAGTAACCGACACCGCCTTAAGCGCACCGTGATTTTGACCAACTTCGGCTCCATTTGCCGGAACTTGGGGGATATTTTCCAGTCCCGGGGACTCTAAACTAACTCCTGATTGTCTTGGTTTTCAGTGAAATGGACACAGCGAAACTTTTTGAACGCTCACTCTCGAGCTTCTGGACCGAAATATAGCCCCACTTTACTTTAAGACTGAAAGAGTAGCCGAGACCGTCTTGCGCAAATCGTGATTTTGACCAACTTCGGGTCGGTTTCCCGAAACTTCCGGAATATATTCCATTTCCGCGGGCTCTAAACTAACTCCTGATGGCCTTGGTTTTCAGTGAAATGGACAAAGGAAAGCTTTTTGAACACTCTCTTTGTAGCTTCTGGGCCGAAATAGAATCCCACTTTACTTTAAGACTAAAATAGTAGCCGAGACCGCCTCACGCGCATCGTGAGTTAGACCAAATTCAGCTCGATTTCACGCAACTTTTGGGATATGTTCCAGTCCGGGGGACTCTAAACTAACTCCGGATGGCCTTGGTTTGCACTGAAATGCGCACAGCATAAATTTTAAAACGCCCACTTTGGAGCTTCTGGGCCGAAATATAGCCCCACTTCACTTTAAGACTGAAAGAGTAGCCGAGATCGGCTTACGCGCATCGTGATTTTGAGCATTTTCGGATCGATTTCTCGGAAGTTGGGGGATATTTTCCAGTCCCGGGGACTCTAAACTAACTCCTGATCGCCTTGCTTTGCATTGAAATGGACAGAGCAAAACTTTTTGAACGCTCACTTTCGAGCTTGTGGGCCGAAATATAGGCACACTTTACTTTAAGACTGAAACAGTAGCCGACACCACGTTACGCGCATCATCAATATGATCAACTTCGGCTGGATTTCCCGGGACTTGGGAGATATGTTCCAGTCCCGGGGACTCTAAACTAACTCCTGATGGCCTTGGTTTGCATTGAAATACACACAGCACAATTTTTTGAACGCACACTTTCGAGATTCTGGGCCGAAATATAGCCCCACTTCACTTAAGACTGATAGAGTAGCCGAGACCGCCTTGCTCGCATCGTGCGTTTGAGAAACTTCCCGTCGATATTCCGGAACTTGGGGGATATTTTCCAGTCCCAGGAACTCTAAACTAACTGCTCATGGCCTTGGTTTGCAGTGAAATGGACAGAGCAAAACTTTTTGAACGCTCACCTTCGAGCTTCCTGGCCGAAATAAAGCCCCACTTTACTTTAAGACTTAAAGAGTAACCGAGACCACCTTACGCGCATCGTGATTTTAATCAACTTCGGTTGGATTCCCCGGAACTTGGGCAATATTTTTCAGTCCCGGGGACTCTAAACTAACTCCTGATGGCGTTGGTTTGCAGTGAAATGGACACAGCAAAACTTTTTTAACGCTCACTTTCGGGCTTCTCGCCCGAAATATAGCCTCACTTCACTCTAAGACTGAAAGAGTAGCCGACACTACCTTACGCAAATCGTGATCTTGACGAACTTCGGCTCGATTTTCTGGAAGCTGGGGGATATTTTCCAGTCCCGGGGACTCTAAACTAGCTCGTGATGGCTTTGGTTTGCAGTCAAATAAACACAAGGAAGCTTTTTGAACGCTCACTTTCAAGCTCCTGGGCAGGAATAAAGCCTCACTTCACTTTAAGACTGAAACAGTAAGCGAGACCGCCTAACGCGCACCGTGATTTTGACCAACTTCGGCTAAACTTCCCTGAACTTGGGGGGATATTTTCCAGTCCCGAAGACTCTTAATTAATCCCTGATGGCCTTCGTTTGCATTGAAATGGATACAGCAAAACTTTTTGAAGCTCACTTTTGAGCTTCTGGCCCGAAATATAGCCCCACTTCACTTTAAGACTGAAAGACTAGCCAAGACCGTATTGCGCGCATCGTGATTTTGACCAACGTCTTCTCGATTTTCCGCAACTTGGGAAATATATTGCAGTCCCGGGGACTCTAAACTAACTCCTGCTGGCCTTGGTTTGCAGTGAAATCTACACAGCAAATTTTCTGCAGCGCTCACTTTGGAGCTTCTGGGCCGAAATAGAGCCCTACTTCACTTTAAGACTGAAAGAGTAGCCGAGGCCGCCCTAGGCGCATCGTGATTTTGACCAACTTTGGCTCGATTTCCCAGGAAATGGGGAATATTTTCCGGTACCGGGGACTCTAAAGTAACTCCTGCTTGCTTTGGTTTGCGTTGAAATGGAGAGAGCAAAACTTTTTCAACGCTCCCCTTCGGGCTTCTGAGCCGAAATATAGCCCCACTTCAGTTTAAGACTGAAAGAGTAGCCGACACCGTCTTACGCGCATCGTGATTTTCACCAACTTCGGCTGGACTTCCCGAAACTTCGGGGATATATTCAAGTTCCAAGGACTCTAAACTAACCCCTGATGGCCTTGGTCTGCAGTGAAATGGACACAGCAAATTTTTTTGAACGCTTACTTTCGAAATTCTGGGCCGAAATATAGCCCCACTTCACTTTAAGACTGAAATAGTAGCCGAGACCGCCTTAGACGCATCGTGATTTTGACCAACTTCGGCTTGAGTTGCCAGAACTTAAGGGATATTTTTTAGTCCCGCGGACTCTAAGCTAACTCATGATAGCCTTGGTTTGCAGTTAAATTGAGAGAGCAAAACATTTTGAACGCTCACTTTCGAGCTTCTGGGCCGAAATATACAGCCACGTCACTTTAAGACTAAAAGAGTAGCCGAGACTGCTTTACGCGCATCGTGATTTTGACAAACTTCGGCTCGATTTCCAGGGACTTGGGGGATATTTTGATGTCCCGGACACTGTAAACAATCTGCTGATGTGGCTTGGTTTGCGGTGAAATGGACACAGCAAAACTTTTTGAACTTTCACTTTCGAGCTTCTGGGCCGAAATATAGCCACAGTTCACTTTAAGAATCAAAGAGTAGCCGAGACCGCCTTACGCGCATCGTGATTTTGACCAACTTTGGCTCGATTTCCCCGAACTTGGGCGATATTTTCCAGTCCTAAGGAGTCTAAACTAACTCCTGATGGCCTTGGTTTGCAGTGAAATGAACACAGCAAAACTTTTTGAACTTTCACTTTCTAGCTTCTCGCCCGAAATATAGCCTCGGTTCACTTTAAGAATCAAAGAGTAGCCGAGACCGGCTTACGCGCATCGTGATTTTGACAAAATTCGGCTCCATTTCCCCGAACTTGGCCGATATTTTCCAGTCCCGAGCAGTCTAAACTAACTCCTGACGGCCTTGGTTTGCAGTGAAATGAACAAGGTAACAGTTTTTGAACGCTTATTTTCGAGCTTCTGGGATGAAATATAGCCCCACTTCACTTTAAGACTGAAATAGTAGCCGAGACCTTCTTACGAGCATCATGATTTTGACCCAGTTCAGCTCGATTTCCCGCAACTTGGGGGATATTTTCCAGTCCGGGGGACTTTAAACTAACTCCTGATGGCCTTGGTTTGCAGTTAAATGCACAAAGCGTAACTTTTTAAAGGTTCACTTTCGAGCTTCTGGGCCGAAATATAGCCCCACTTTACTTTAAGACTGAAAGAGTAGCCGAGACCGTCTTACGCCCGTCGTGATTTTGACCAACTTCCGTTGGATTTCCCGGAACTTCGGGGATATATTCCAGTGCCGGGGACTCTAAACTAACTGCTGATGGCCTTGGTTTGCAGTGAGACGGACACAGCACATTTTTTTGAACGCTCACTTTCGAGCTTCTCGGCCGAAATATAGCCCTACTTCACTTTAAGACTGAAAGAGTAGCCGAGATCGCCTTACGCGCATCGTGATTTTGAGCATTTTCGGATCGATTTCTCGGAAGTTGGGGGATATTTTCCAGTCCCGGGGACTCTAAACTAACTCCTGATCGCCTTGCTTTGCATTGAAATGGACAGAGCAGAAGTTTTTGAACGCTCACTTTCGAGCTTCTGGGCCGAAATATAGCCACACTTTACTTTAAGACTGAAACAGTAGCCGAGACCGCATTTCGCGCATCGTGATTTTCATCAACTTCGGCTCGCTTTCCCGGAATTTGGGGAATGTTTTCCAGTCCCGGGGACCCTAAACTAAGTCCTGATGGCCTTGTTTTGAAGTGAAATGGACACAGCAAAACTTTTTGAAAGCTCACTTTCTAGCTTGTGGGCCGAAATATAGGCACACTTGACTTTAAGACTGAAACAGTAGCCGAGACCGCGTTACGCGCATCATGAATTTGATCAACTTCGGCTCCAATTCCCGGGACTTGGGGGATATGTTCCAGTCCCGGGGACTCTAAACTAACTCCTGATGGCCTTGGTTTGCATTGAAATGGACACAGCACAATTTTTTGAACCCACACTTTCGAGATTCTGGGCCGAAATATAGCCCCACTTCACTTAAGACTGAAAGAGTAGCCGAGACCGCCTTGCTCGCATCGTGAGTTTGACAAACTTCCGGTCGATATTCCGGAACTTGGGGGATATTTTCCAGTCCCAGGAACTCTAAACTAACTCCTCATGGCCTTGGTTTGCAGTGAAATGGACAGAGCAAAACTTTTTGAACGCTCACCTTCGAGCTTCCTGGCCGAAATAAAGCCCCACTTTACTTTAAGACTTAAAGAGTAACCGAGACCACCTTACGCGCATTGTGATTTTGACAAACTTCGGGTGGATCTCCCGGAACTTGGGGAACATTTTCCAGTCCCTTGGACGCTAAACTAAGTCCTGATGGCCTTGTTTTGCAGTGAAATGGACACAGCAAAACTTTTTGAACGCTCACTTTCGAGCTTGTGGGCCGAAATATAGCCACACTTTACTTTAAGACTGAAACAGTAGCCGAGACCGCATTTCGCGCATCGTGATTTTGATCAACTTGGGCTCGCTTTCCCGGAACTTGGGGAATATTTTCCAGTCCCGGGGACCCTAAACTAACTTTTGATAGCTTTGGTTTGCAGTGAAATGCACACAGCAAAACTTTTTGAACGCTCACTTTCGAGCTTCTGGACAGAAATATAGCCCCACTTCACTTTAAGACTGAAAGGGTAGTCGAGACCGCTTTGGGAGCATCGTGATTTTGACCAACTTCAGCTCGATTTACCGGAACTTGGGGAATATTTTCCAGTCCCAGGGACGCTAAACTAACTGGTGATGGCCTTGTTTTTCAGTCAAAGAACACAGCAAAACTTTTTGAACGCTCACTTTCGGGCTTCTGGGCCGAAATATAGCCCCACTTCACTTTAAGACTGAAAGAGTAGCCGATACCGCATTTCGCGCATCGTAATTTTGATCAACTTCGGTTGGATTCCCCGGAACTTGGGCAATATTTTCCAGTACCAGGGACTCTAAACTAACCCGTGATGGCCTTGGTTTGCAGTGAAATGGACACAGCAAAACTTTTTGAACGCTCACTTTCGGGCTTCTGGCCCGAAATATAGCCCCACTTCACTTTAAGACAGAAAGAGTAGCCGAGACCACTTTAGGGGCATCGTGATTTTGACCAACGTCGGCTCAATTTCCCGGAAGCTGGGGCATATTTTCTTGTCCCGGAGACGCTAAACAAACTCCCGGTGGCCATGGTTTGCAGTGAAATGAACACAGCAAAACTTTTTGAACTTTCACTTTCGAGCTTCTCGCCCGAAATATAGCCTCGGTTCATTTTAAGAATCAAAGAGTAGCCGAGACCGCCTTACGCGCATCGTGATTTTGACAAAATTCGGCTCCATTTCCCCGAACTTGGCCGATATTTTCCAGTCCCGAGCAGTCTAAACTAACTCCTGACGGCCTTGGTTTGCAGTGAAATGAACAAGGTAACACTTTTTCAACGCTTATTTTCGAGCTTCTGGGATGAAATATAGCCCCACTTCACTTTAAGACTGAAAGAGTAGGCGAGACCGCCTTACGCGCATCGTGATTTTGAGCAACTTCCGCTCGATTTTCTAGAATTTTGGCGATATTTTCAAGTCCCGGATACTCTAAAGTAACTCCTGATGGCCTTGGTTTGATGTGAAATGGACGCAGGAAAACTTTTTGAACGCTCAGTTTCGAGCTTCTGGGCCGAAATACAACCGTACTTCACTTTAAGACTGAAATAGTAGCTGAGACCTTCTTACGAGCATCGTGATTTTGACCCAGTTCAGCTCGATTTCCCGGAACTTGGGGGATATTTTCCAGTCCGGGGGACTTTAAACTAACTCCTGATGGCCTTGGTTTTCAGTGAAATGGACACAGGAACACTTTTTGAACGCGCACTTTCGAGCTTTCTGGCCGAAATATAGCCCTACTTCTTTTTAAGACTGAAAGAGTAGGCGGGAACGCCTTACGCGCATTGTGATTTTGAGGATCTTCGGCTCGATCTGGCGAAACTTGGGAGATATTTTCCAGTCCCAAAGTCTCTAAACTCACTCCTGATTGTCTAAGATGTGAGTGAAATAGACACAAAAATTTTCAACCCTTACTTTCGAGCTTCTGGAGTTAAATCTAAGCCCACTTTACCTTAAGACTGAAAGAGTAGCCGAGACCCCCTTAAGCGCATCGCGATTTTCACTAACTTCGGGTGGATTTCCCGTAACTTGGGGGATATTTCCAGTTCCTTTGACGCTAAACTAAGTCGTGATGGCCTGGTTTTGCAGTGAAATGGACGCAGCAAAACTTTTTAAACACTCAGTTTCGAGCTTCTGGGCCGAAATATTGCCCCAATTCACTTTAAGAGTGAAAGAGTAGCCGAGACTGCCGTACGCGCGTCGTGATTTGACCAACTTCGGTTAAATTTCCCGGAACTTGGGGGATATTTTCCAGTCCCAGGGACTCTAAACTGAGCCCCGACGTCCTTGGTCTGCAGTAAAATGGACACAGCAAAACTTTTTGAACGCTCACTTTGAGCTTCTGAGCCGAAATATAGCTCCACTTCACTTTAAGAGTGAAAGAGTAGCCGAGACCGCCTTACGCCCATCGTAATTTTGACCAACTTCGGCTCGATTTCCCGGAACTTGGGGGATATTTTCCAGTCCCACGGACTCTAAAGTAACTCCTGATGGCCTTGCTCTGGAGTGAAATGGACACAGCACAACTTTTTGAACGCTCACTTTCGAGCTTCTGGGGCGAAATAATACCCCAGTTCACTTTAAGAATGAAAGAGTAACCGGGACCGCCTTACGCGCATCGTGATTTTGACCAACTTTGGCTCGATTTTCCGGTACCGGGGACTCTAAACTAACTCGTGATTTCCTCGGTTTGCAGTGAAATGGACGCAGCACAACTTTTTGAACGCTCACTTTTGAGCTTCTGGGCCGAAGCATAGCCCTACTTCACCTTAAGACTGAAAGACTAGCCGAGACCGCCTTACGCGCATCGTGATTTCGGGCTACTTCGGCTCGATTTCCCGGAACTTGGGAGATAATTGCCAGTCTCGGGCACTCTAAACTAATTCCTGATGGCCTTGGTTTTCAGTGAAATGGACACAGCCAAACTTTTTGAACGTTCACTTTCGAGCTTCTGGGCCGAAATATAGCCCCACTTCACTTTAAGACTGAAAGAGTAGCCGGCACCGCCTTACGCCCATGGTAATTTTGTCGAACTTCGGCTTGATTTCCTGGGACTTGGGGGATATTTTTCAGTCCCGGAAGCTCTAAACTAACTCCTGAATGCCTTGGTTTTTAGTGAAATGGACACAGGTAAAAGGAGCGCACGCTCGGTTTCCAGGTTGTAGGCCGAAATATAGCCCCACTTTATTTTAAGTTTGAAAGTGTACACGAAACCGCCTTAAGCGCATCGAAACTTTTAGCCACTATGGCTCGATATTCCAAAACTTGGGGGATATTTTCCAGTCCCGGGGACTCTACCCTAACTCTTGATGGCCTTAGTTTTCAGTAAAATGGTCACAGGTAACAGGAGCGCACGCTCGGTGTCGAGCTTCTAGGCCGAAATGTAGCCCCAGTTCATTTTAAGACTGAAAGAGTAAACGAAACTGCCGTACGCCTATCCTAATTTTAAGAAAGTATGGCTCAATTTGCCGAAACTTGGAAGATAGCTTCCAGTCTCGAGGATTCTAAACTATCTCCTGATGGACTTAGTTCTTAGTGAAATGGACACAGGTAAAAGGAGAGCACGCTCGGTGTCGAGCTTGTAGAACCGAAATATAGCCCCACTTCATTTTGGGAGTAAACGAGTAGCCGAGACCGCCTTAGGCGCATCGTGATTTTGAGCATCTTTGGCTCGATTTGCCGGAATTCGGGCAATATTTTCCAGTCCCGAGGACTCTATGTTAACTCCTGATGAACTTAGTTTTCAGTGATATGTACACAGGCAAAAGGAGCGCACGCTCGGTGTTGAGCTTGTCGGCCGAAATATAGCCCCACTTCATTTTAAGACTGAAAGAGTAGCCGAGACCGCCTTACGCGCATCGTGATTTTGAGCAACTTTGGCTCGATCTGCCAGAATTTGGGAAATATTTTCCAGTCCCAAGGACTCTAAACTAACTCCTGATGGCCTAAGATGTCAGTGAAATGGACACAGGTAAAATTAGCCCACGTCCGGTCTCGACCTTCTAAGTCGAAATATAGCCCCCCTTAATTTTAAGACTGAAAGAGTAGCCGAGACCGCCTTACGCGCATCGTGATTTTGGGCCACTTTTGCTCGATTTCCCGCAAGTTGGCGAATAATTTAAAGTCCCGGGGACGCTAAACTAACTCCCGATGACCTTGGTTTGCAGTTTAATGAACACAGCAAAACATTCTGAACGCTCACCTTCGAGCTTCAGTGCCGCAATATAGCCCTACTTAAATTTAAGACTGAAAGAATAACCGAGAGCCCGTTACGCGCATCGTAATTTTCATCAACTTCGGCGCCATTTCCTGGAACTTGGAGAATATTTTCCAGTTCCGGGGACTCTAAACTAACTCCTGCTTGCCTTGGTTTGCAGTCAAATGGACACAGCAAAACTTTTTGAACGCTCACTTTCGAGCTTGTGGGCCTAAATATAGCCACACTTCACTTTAAGACTGAAACAGTAGCCGAGACTGCGTTACGCGCATCGTAATTTTGAGCAACTTCTGCTCGCTTTCCTGGAACTTGGGGAATATTTTCCAGTCCCGGGGACTCTAAACTAACTGCTGATGGCCATGGTTTGCAGTGAAATTCACACAGCACAAGTTTTTGAACGAACACTTTCGAGCTTTTAGGCCAAAATATAGTCCCACATCACTTACGACTTAAAGAGTAGCCGAGACCGGCGTGTGCGCATCGTGATTTTGACCAACGTCGGGTCGATATTCCGGAACTTGGGGGATATTTTTCAGTCCCAGGGACTCTAACCTACCTCTTGATAGCCTTGGTTTGTAGTGAAATGGAGACAGCAAAACTTTTTGAACGCTCACCTTCAAGCTTCTGGGCCGAAATATAGCCCACTTTACTTTAATACTGAAAAAGTAGTCCCACATAACTTACGACTTAAAGAGTAGCTGAGACCGCCTTACGCGCATCGTGATTTTGACGAACTTCGGGTGGATTTCCCGGAGCTTGGGGGATATTTTCCAGTCCCTTGGACGCTAAATTAGGTGCCGATGGCCTTGTTTTGCAGTGAAATGGACACAGCAAAGCTTTTTGAACGCTCACTTTCGAGCTTGTGGGCCGAAATATAGCCATACTTCACTTTAAGACTCAAACAGTAGCCGAGAACAAGTTTCGCGCATCGTGATTTTGATCAACTTCGGCTCGATTTCCCGGAACTTGCGAAATATTTTGCAGTCCCGGGGACTCTAAGCTAACTCGTGCTGGTCTTGGTTTGCAGTGAAACGGAAACAGAAAAAGGTTTTGAACGCATACTTTCGAGCTTCTGGACCGAAATAGAACCCCACTTCACTTGAAGACTGAAAGAGTAGCCGAGACCGCCTTACGTGCATCGTAATTTTGAGCAACTTCGGCTCGATTTGCCGGAACTAAGGGGATATATTCCAGTTCTGAGGACTCTAAACTAACTCCTGATGACCTTGGTTAGCAGTAAAATGGACCCAGCAAAAGTTTTTGAACGCTCACTGTCGAGCTTCTGGGCCAAAATATAGCCACCCATTACTTTAACACTGAAAAAGTAGCCGAGACCGCCTTACGTGCATCGTGATTTTGACAAACTTCGGGTTGATTTCCCGGAACTTGGGGCATATTTTCCAGTCCCGGGGACTCTCAACTAACTCCTGCTTGTCTTGGTTTGCAGTGAAATTGACACAGCGAAAGTTTTTGAACGTTCACTCTCGAGCTTCTAGGCCGAAATACAGCCCCATTTTACTTTAAGACTGAAAGAGTAGGCGAGACCGTCTTGAGCGAATCGTGATTTTGAGAAATTTCGCGTTTATTTCCCGAAACTTGGGGGATATATTCCAGTCAAAGGGACTCTACAGTCACTCCTGATGGCCTTGGTTTTCAGTGAAATGGACAGAGCACAACTTAGGAGCTTCTGGGCAGAAATATAGCCCCACTTTACTTTAAGACTGAAAGAGTAGATGAGACCGCCTTACGCGCATCGTGATTTAGACGAACTTCGAATGGATTTCCCGGAACTTGGGGGATATTTTGCAGTCCCTTGGACGCTAAACTAGGTGCCGATGGCCTTGTTTTGCAGTGAAATGGACACAGCAAAGCTTTTTGAACGCTCACTTTCGAGCTTGTGGGCCGAAATATAGCCATACTTCACTTTAAGACTCAAACAGTAGCCGAGAACAAGTTTCGCGCATCGTGATTTTGATCAACTTCGGCTCGATTTCCCGGAACTTGTTAAATATTTTCCAGTCCCGGGGACTCTAAACTAACACGTGCTGGTCTTGGTTTGCAGTAAAACGGAAACAGAAAAAGTTTTTGAACGCATACTTTCGAGCTTCTGGACCGAAATAGAACCCCACTTCACTTGAAGACTGAAAGAGTACCCGAGACCTCCTGACGTGCATCGTGATTTTGAGCAACTTCGGCTCGATTTGCCGGAACTAAGGGGATATATTCCAGTTCTGAGGACTCTAAACTAATTCCTGGTGGCCTTGGTATGCAGTAAAATAGACCCAGCAAAACTTTTTGAACGTTCACTTTTGAGCTTCTGGGCCGAAATATAGCCCCACTTCACCCTAAGACTGAAAGAGTAGCCGACACTACCTTACGCAAATCGTGATATTGACCAACTTCGGCTCGATTTCCCGGAAGTTGGGGGATATTTTCCAGTCCCGGGGACTCTAAACTAGCTTCTGATGGCTTTGGTTTGCAGTCAAATAAACACACGGAAACTTTTTGAACGCTTACTTTCAAGCTCCTGGGCAGGAATAAAGCCTCACTTCACTTTAAGACTGAAACAGTAAGCGAGACAGCCTAACGCACACCGTGATTTTGACCAACTTCGGCTAAATTTGGGGGGATATTTTCCAGTCCCAAAGACTCTTAAGTAACCCCTGATGGCCTTCGTTTGCATTGAAATGGATACAGCAAAACTTTTTGAAGCTCACTTTTGAGCTTCTGGGCCGAAATATAGCCCCACTTCACTTTAAGACTGAAAGACTAGCCAAGACCGTCTTGCGCGCATCGTGATTTTGAGCAACGTCTTGTCGATTTTCCGCAACTTGGGAAATATATTGCAGTCCCGGGGACTCTAAACTAACTCCTGATGGCCTTGGTTTGCAGTGAAATGGACACAGCAAATTTTCTGCAGCGCTCACTTTGGAGCTTCTGGGCCGAAATAGAGCCCCACTTCACTTTAAGACTGAAAGAGTAGCCGAGGCCGCCTTAGGCGCATCGTGATTTTGACCAACTTCGGCTTGAGTTGCCAGATTTTAAAAGATATTTTCCACTCCCGGGGACTCTAAACTAACTCATGATGGTCTTGGTTTTCAGTGAAATTGAGAGAGCAAAACTTTTTGAACGCTCACTTTCGAGCTTCTGGACCGAAATATAGCCCTACTTCACTTTCAGACTCAAAGAGTAGCCGAGACCGCCTTACGCGAATCGTTATTTTGACCAACTTCGTCTCGATTTGGCGGAACTTGGAGGATATTTTCCAGTTCCGGGGACTGTAAACTACTTCCTGAGGGCCTTGCTTTGCAGTGAAATGGGCACAGCATAACTTTTTGAACGCTCACTTTCGAGCTTCTGGGCCAAAATATACAGCCACGTCACTTTAAGACTAAAAGAGTAGCCGAGACTGCTTTACACGCATCGTGATTTTCACAAACTTCGGCTCGATTTCCCGGAACTTGGGGGATATTTTGATGTCCCGGAGACTGTAAACTATCTCCTGATGTGGCTTGGTTCGCGGTGAAATGGACGCAGCAAAACTTTTTGAACTTTCACTTTCGAGCTTCTGGGCCGAAATATAGTTCGAGTTGAGAATAAAGTAAAGTATAGCCGAGACCGCCTTACGTGCATAGTGATTTTGACCAACTTTGGCTCGATTTCCCAGGAAATGGGGAATATTTACCGGTACCGGGGACTCTAAAGTAACTCCTGATTGCCTTGGTTTGCGTTGAAATGGAGAGAGCAAAACTTTTTCAACGCTCCCCTTCGGGCTTCTGAGCCGAAATATAGCCCCACTTCAGTTTAAGACTGAAAGAGTAGCCGAGACCGTCTTACGCGCATCGTGATTTTGACCAACTTCGGCTGGATTTCCCGAAACTTCGGGGATATATTCAAGTTCCAAGGACTCTAAACTAACCCCTGATGGCCTTGGTCTGCAGTGAAATGGACACAGCCAATTTTTTTGAACGCATACTTTCGAAATTCTGGGTCGAAATATAGCCCCACTTCACTTTAAGACTGAAATAGTAGCCGAGACCGCCTTAGACGCATCGTGATTTTGACCAACTTCGGCTTGAGTTGCCACAACTTAAGGGATATTTTTGCGTCCCGCGAACTCTAAACTAACTCATGATGGCCTTGGTTTTCAGTTAAATTGAGAGAGCAAAACTCTTTCAACGCTCACTTTCGAGCTTCTGGGCCGAAATATACAGCCACGTCACTTTAAGACTAAAAGAGTAGCCGAGACTCCTTTACGCGCACCGTGATTTTCACAAACTTCGGCTGGATTTCCCGGGACTTGGGGGATATTTTGATGTCCCGGACACTGTAAACAATCTGCTGATGTGGCTTGGTTTGCGGTGAAATGGACACAGCAAAACTTTTTGAACTTTCACTTTCTAGCTTCTGGACCGAAATATAGCCCCAGTTCACTTTAAGAATCAAAGAGTAGCCGAGACCACTTTAGGGGCATCGTGATTTTGACCAACCTCGGCTCACTTTCCCGGACCTTTGGGCATATTTTCTTGTCCCAGGGACGCTAAACTAACTCCTGATGGCCTTGGTTTGCAGTGAAATGAACACAGCAAAACTTTTTGAACTTTCACTTTCTAGCTTCTGGGCCGAAATATAGCCCCAGTTCACTTTAAGAATCAAAGAGTAGCCGAGACCGCCTTACGCGCATCGTGATTTTGACAAAATTCGGCTCGATTTCCCCGAACTTGGCCGATATTTTCCAGTCCCGAGGAGTCTAAACTAACTCCCGATGGCCTTGGTTTGCAGTGAAATGAACACAGCAAAACTTTTTGAACTTTCACTTTCTAGCTTCTCGGCCGAAATATAGCCCCAGTTCACTTTAAGAATCAAAGAGTAGGCGAGACCGCCTTACGCGCATCGTGATTTTGACAAAATTCGGCTCGATTTCCCCGAACTTGGCCGATATTTTCCAGTCCCCAGCAGTCTAAACTAACTCCTGATGGCCTTGGTTTGCAGTGAAATGAACAAGGTAACACTTTTTCAACGCTTATTTTCGAGCTTCTGGGATGAAATATAGCCTCACTTCACTTTAAGACTGAAAGAGTAGGCGAGACCGCCTTACGCGCATCGTGATTTTGAGCAACTTCCGCTCGATTTTCTAGAATTTTGGCGATATTTTCAAGTCCCTGGGACTCTAAACTAACTCCTGATGGCCTTGGTTTGCTGTGACATGGACGCAGGAAAACTTTTTGAACGCTCAGTTTCGAGCTTCTGGGCCGAAATACAACCGTACTTCACTTTAAGACTGAAATAGTAGCCGAGACCTCCTTACGAGCATCGTGATTTTGACCCAGTTCAGCTCGATTTCCCGGAACTTGGGGGATATTTTCCATCCGGGGGACTTTAAACTAACTCCTGATGGCCTTGGTTTGCAGTTAAATGCACAAAGCGTAACCTTTTAAAGGTTCACTTTCGAGCTTCTGGGCCGAAATATAGCCCCACTTTACTTTAAGACTGAAGGAGTAGCCGAGACCGTCTTACGCGCATCGTGATTTTGACCAACTTCCGTTGGATTTCCCGGAACTTCATGGATATATTGCAGTCCCGCGGACTCTAAACTAACTGCTGATGGCCTTGGTTTGCAGTGAAATGGACACAGCACATTTCTTTGAACGCTCACTTTCGAGCTTCTCGGCCGAAATATAGCCCTACTTCACTTTAAGACTGAAAGAGTAGCCGAGACCGCCTTACGCGCATCGTGATTTTGACCAACTCCGGCTCGATTTCCCGGAAGTTGGCGAATATTTTCAATTCCCAGGGAAGCTAAACTAACTTCCGACGGCCTTAGTTTGCAGTTAAATGGACACATCAAAACTTTTTCAACGCTCACTTTCGAGCTTATTGCTCGAAATATAGCCCGACTTAACTTTAAGACTGAAAGAGTAGCCGAGACCGCCTTACGCGCATCGTGATTTTGGGATACTTCGGCTCGATTTCCCGGAAATAGGGGCATATTTTCCAGTCCCGGGGACTCTAAACTAACTCGTGATGGCCTTGATTTCCAGTGAAATGGACACAGGAACACTTTTTGAACGTGCACTTTCGAGCTTCCTGGCCGAAATATAGCCCTACTTCTTTTTGAGACTGAAAGAGTAGGCGGGAGCGCCTTACGCGCATTGTGATTTTGAGGATCTTCGGCTCGATCTGGCGAAACTTGGGAGATATATTCCAGTCCCAAAGTCTCTAAACTCACTCCTGATTGTCTAAGATGTGAGTGAAATAGACAAAAATTTTTCAACCCTTACTTTCGAGCTTCTGGAGTTAAATCTAAGCCCACTTTACCTTAAGACTGAAAGAGTAGCCGAGACCCCCTTAAGCGCATGGTGATTTTGACTAACTTCGAGTGGATTTCCCGTAACTTGGGGGATATTTCCAGTTCCTTTGACGCCAAGCTAAGTCGTGATGGCCTTGTTTTGCAGTGAAATGGACACAGCAAAACTTTTTAAACACTCAGTTTCGAGGTTCTGGGCCGAAATATTGCCCCAATTAACTTTAAGACTGAAAGAGTAGCCGAGACCGCCGTACGCGCGTCGTGATTTTGACCAACTTCGGTTAAATTTCCCGGAACTTGGGGGATATTTTCCAGTCCCAGGGACTCTAAACTAAGCCCCGACGTCGTTGGTCTGCAGTAAAATGGACACAGCAAGACTTTTTGAACGCTCACTTTTGAGCTTCTGGGCCGAAATATAGCTCCACTTCACTTTAAGAGTGAAAGACTAGCCGAGACCGCCTTACGCCCATCGTAATTTTGACCAACTTCGGCTCGATTTCCCGGAACTTGGGGGATATTTTCCAGTCCCGCGGACTCTAAAGTAACTCCTGATGGCCTTGCTCTGGAGTGAAATGGACACAGCACAACTTTTTGAAAGTTGACATTCGAGCTTCTGGAGCGAAAATTGCCCCAGTTCACTTTAAGAATGAAAGAGTAACCGGGACCGCCGTACGCGCGTCGTGATTTTGACCAACTTTGGCTCGATTTCCCGGGAAATGGTGGATATTTTTCGGTACCGGGGACTCTAAACTAACTCCTGATTTCCTCGGTTTGCAGTGAAATGGACACAGCACAACTTTTTGAACGCTCACGTTTGAGCTTCTAGGCCGAAGCATAGCCCTACTTCACCTAAAGACTGAAAGACTAGCCGAGACCGCCTTACGCGCATCGTGATTTTGGGCTACTTCGGCTCGATTTCCAGAACTTGGGAGATAATTGCCAGTCCCGGGCACTCTAAACTAATTCCTGATGGCCTTGGTTTTCAGTGAAATGGACACAGCCAAACTTTTTGAACGTTCACTTTCGAGCTTCTGGGCCGAAATATAGCCCCACTTCACTTTAAGACTGAAAGAGTAGCCGGAACCGCCTTACGCGCATGGTAATTTTGTCGAACTTCGGCTTGATTTCCTGGGACTTGGGGGATATTTTTCAGTCCCGGAAGCTCTAAACTAACTCCTGAATGCCTTGGTTTTTAGTGAAATGGACACAGGTAAAAGGAGCGCACGCTCGGTTTCCAGGTTGTAGGCCGATATATAGCCCCACTTTATTTTAAGACTGAAAGTGTACACGAAACCGCCTTAAGCGCATCGAAACTTTTAGCCACTATGGCTCGATATGCCAAAACTTGGGGGATATTTTCCAGTCCCGGGGACTCTACCCTAACTCTTGATGGCCTTAGTTTTCAGTAAAATGGTCACAGGTAACAGGAGCGCACGCTCGGTGTCGAGCTTCTAGGCCGAAATGTAGCCCCAGTTCATTTTAAGACTGAAAGACTAAACGAAACTGCCGTACGCCTATCGTAATTTTAAGAAAGTATGGCTCAATTTGTCGAAACTTGGAGGATACCTTCCAGTCTCGAGGATTCTAAACTATCTCCTGATGGACTTAGTTCTTACTGAAATGGACACAGGTAAAAGGAGCGCACGCTCGGTGTCGAGCTTGTAGAACCGAAATATAGCCCCACTTCATTTTCGGAGTAAACGAGTAGCCGAGACCGCCTTAGGCGCATCGTGATTTTGAGCATCTTTGGCTCGATTTGCCGGAATTCGGGGAGTATTTTCCAGTCCCAAGGACTCTATGTTAACTGCTCATGAACTTAGTTTTCAGTGATATGTACACAGGCAAAAGGAGCGCACGCTCGGTGTTGAGCTTGTCGGCCGAAATATAGCCCCACTTCATTTTAAGACTGAAAGAGTAGCCGAGACCGCCTTACGCGCATCGTGATTTTGAGCAACTTTGGCTCGATCTGCCAGAATTTGGGAAATATTTTCCAGTCCCAAGGACTCTAAACAAACTCCTGATGGCCTAAGATGTCAGTGAAATGGACACAGGTAAAATTAGCCCACGTCCGGTCTCGACCTTCTAAGTCGAAATATAGCCCCCCTTAATTTTAAGACTGAAAGAGTAGCCGAGACCGCCTTACGCGCATCGTGATTTTGGGCCACTTTTGCTCGATTTCCCGGGAAAATTTAAAGAAATTTAAAGTCCCGGGGACGCTAAACTAACTCCCGATGACCTTGGTTTGCAGTTTAATGAACACAGCAAAACATTCTGAACGCTCACCTTCGAGCTTCAGTGCCGCAATATAGCCCTACTTAAATTTAAGACTGAAAGAATAACCGAGAGCCCGTTACGCGCATCGTAATTTTCATCAACTTCGGCGCCATTTCCTGGAACTTGGAGAATATTTTCCAGTTCCGGGGACTCTAAACTAACTCCTGATTGCCTTGGTTTGCAGTCAAATGGACACAGCAAAACTTTTTGAACGCTCACTTTCGAGCTTGTGGGCCTAAATATAGCCACACTTCACTTTAAGACTGAAACAGTAGCCGAGACCGCGTTACGCGCATCGTGATTTTGAGCAACTTCTGCTCGCTTTGCTGGAACTTGGGGAATATTTTCCAGTCCCGGGGACTCTAAACTAACTGCTGATGGCCATGGTTTGCAGTGAAATTCACACAGCACAAGTTTTTGAACGAACACTTTCGAGCTTTTAGGCCAAAATATAGTCCCACATCACTTACGACTTAAAGAGTAGCCGAGACCGGCGTGCGCGCATCGTGATTTTGACCAACTTCGGGTCGATATTCCGGAACTTGGGGGATATTTTTTAGTCCCAGAGACTCTAACCTAACTCTTGATAGCCTTGGTTTGGAGTGAAATGGAGACAGCAAAACTTTTTGAACGCTCACCTTCAAGCTTCTGGGCCGAAATATAGCCCACTTTACTTTAATACTGAAAAAGTAGCCGAGACCGCCTTACGCCCATCGTGATTTTGACGAACTTCGAATGGATTTCCCGGAGCTTGGGGGATATTTTCCAGTCCCTTGGACGCTAAACTAGGTGCCGATGGCCTTATTTTGCAGTGAAATGGACACAGGAAAACTTTTTGAACGCTCACTTTCGAGGTTGTGGGCCGAAATATAGCCATACTTCACTTTAAGACTGAAACAGTAGCCGAGACCACGTTTAGCGCATCGTGATTTTGATCAACTTCGGCTCGATTTCCCGGAACTTGCGAAATATTTTGCAGTCCCGGGGACTCTAAACTAACTCGTGCTGGTCTTGGTTTGCAGTGAAACGGAAACAGAAAAAGTTTTTGAACGCATACTTTCGAGCTTCTGGACCGAAATAGAACCCCACTTCACTTGAAGACTGAAAGAGTAGCCGAGACCGCCTTACGTGCATCGTGATTTTGAGCAACTTCGGCTCGATTTGCCGGAACTAAGGGGATATATTCCAGTTCTGAGGACTCTAAACTAATTCCTGATGGCCTTGGTTTGCAGTAAAATAGACCCAGCAAAACTTTTTGAACGCTCAATGTCGAGCTTCTTGGCCAAAATATAGCCCCCCATTACTTTAACATTGAAAGAGTAGCCGAGACCGCCTTACGTGCATCGTGATTTTGACAAACTTCGGGTTGATTTCCCGGAACTTGGGGCATATTTTCCAGTCCCGGGGACTCTCAACTAACTCCTGCTTGTCTTGGTTTGCAGTGAAATTGACACAGCGAAAGTTTTTGAACGCTCACTCTCGAGCTTCCTAGCCGAAATACAGCCCCATTTTACTTTAAGACTGAAAGAGTAGGCGAGACCGTCTTGAGCGAATCGTGGTTTTGAGCAATTTCGCGTTTATTTCCCGAAACGTGGGGGATATATTCCAGTCAAAGGGACTCTACAGTCACTCCTGATGGCCTTGGTTTTCAGTGAAATGGACAGAGCACAACTTAGGAGCTTCTGGGCAGAAATATAGCCCCACTTTACTTTAAGACTGAAAGAGTAGATGAGACCGACTTACGCGCATCGTAACTTTGACGAACTTCGAATGGATTTCCCGGAACTTGGGGGATATTTTGCAGTCCCTTGGACGGTAAACTAAGTCCTGATGGCCTTGTTTTGAAGTCAAATGGACACAACAAAACTTTTTGAACGCTCACTTTCTAGCTTGTGGGCCGAAATATAGCCACACTTCACTTTAGGACTGACACAGTAGCCGAGACCACGTTACGCGCATCATGAATTTGATCAACTTCGGCTGGATTTCCCGGGACTTGGGGGATATTCTCCAGTCCCGGGGACTCTAAACTAACTTCTGATGGCCTTGGTTTGCACTGAAAGTGACAGAGCAAAACTTTTTAAACATTCACTTTCGAGCTTCTGGGCCGAAATATAGCCCCACTTCACTTTAAGACTGAAATAGTAGCCGAGACCACCTTACGCACATCGTGATTTTGACCAACTTCGGCTGGATTTACCGGAACTTGGGGGATATTTTCCAGTCCCTAGGACTCTTAAGTAACCCGTGATGGCCTTGGTTTGCATTGAAATGGACACAGGAAAACTTTTTGAACGCTCACTTTTGAGCTTCTGGGCCGAAATATAGCCCCACTTCACTTTAAGACTCAAAGAGTAGCCGAGACCGTCTTACGCGCATCGTGATTTTGACCAACGTCTTCTCGATTTTCCGGAACTTGGGAAATACATTCCACTCCCGGGGACTCTAAACTAACTACTGATAGCCTTGGTTTGCAGTGAAATAGACACAGTAATTTTTCTTGAGCTTTGAGCTTGTGGGCCGAAATAGAGCCCCACTTCACTTTAAGACTGAAGGAGTAGTCGAGGCCGCCTTAAGCGCACCGTGATTTTGACCAACTTCGGCTCCATTTGCCGGAACTTGGGGGATATTTTCCAGTCCCGGGGACTCTAAACTAACTCCTGATTGTCTTGGTTTTCAGTGAAATGGACACAGCGAAACTTTTTGAACGCTCACTCTCGAGCTTCTGGACCGAAATATAGCCCCACTTTACTTTAAGACTGAAAGAGTAGCCGAGACCGTCTTGCGCAAATCGTGATTTTGACCAACTTCGGGTCGGTTTCCCGAAACTTGAGGGATATATTCCAATTTCCGCGGGCTCTAAACTAACTCCTAATGGCCTTGGTTTTCAGTGAAATGGACAAAGGAAAGCTTTTTGAACACTCTCTTTGTAGCTTCTGGGCCGAAATAGAATCCCACTTTACTTTCAGACTGAAATAGTAGCCGAGACCGCCTCACGCGCATCGTGAGTTAGACCAAGTTCAGCTCGATTTCACGCAACTTTTGGGATATTTTCCAGTCCGGGGGACTCTAACTAACTCCGGATGGCCTTGGTTTTCACTGAAATGCGCACAACATAAATTTTTGAACGCCCACTTTGGAGCTTCTGGGCCGAAATATAGCCCCACTTCACTTTAAGACTGAAAGAGTAGCCGAGATCTCCTTACGCGCATCGTGATTTTAACCATTTTCGGATCGATTACTCGGAACTTGGGGGATATTTTCCAGTCCCGGGGACTCTAAACTAACTCCTGATCGTCTTCCTTTGCATTGAAATGGACAGAGCAGAACTTTTTGAACGCTCACTTTCGAGCTTGTGGGTCGAAATATAGCCACACTTTACTTTAAGACTGAAACAGTAGCCAAGACCGCATTTCGCGCATCGTGATTTTCATCAACTTCGCCTCGCTTTCCCGGAACTTGGGGAATGTTTTCCAGTCCCGGGGACCCTAAACTAAGTCCTGATGGCCTTGTTTTGAAGTGAAATGGACACAGCAAAACTTTTTGAAAGCTCACTTTCTAGCTTGTGGGCCGAAATATAGGCACACTTGACTTTAAGACTGAAACAGTAGCCGAGACCACGTTACGCGCATCATGAATTTGATCAACTTCGGCTCCAATTCCCGGGACTTGGGGGATATGTTCCAGTCCCCGGGACTCTAAACTAACTCCTGATGGCCTTGGTTTGGATTGAAATGGACACAGCACAATTTTTTGAACGCACACTTTCGAGCTTCTGGGCCGAAATATAGCCCCACTTCACTTAAGACTGAAAGAGTAGCCGAGACCGCCCTGCTCGCATCGTGAGTTTGACAAACTTCCGGTCGATATTCCGGAACTTGGGGGATATTTTCCAGTCCCAGGAACTCTAAACTAACTCCTCATGGCCTTGGTTTGCAGTGAAATGGACAGAGCAAAACTTTTTGAACGCTCACCTTCGAGCTTCCTGGCCGAAATAAAGCCCCACTTTACTTTAAGACTTAAAGAGTAACCGAGACCACCTTACGCGCATTGTGATTTTGACAAACTTCGGGTGGATCTCCCGGAACTTGGGGAACATTTTCCAGTCCCTTGGACGCTAAACTAAGTCCTGATGGCCTTGTTTTGCAGTGAAATGGACACAGCAAAGCTTTTTGAACGCTTACTTTCGAGCTTGTGGGCCGAAATATAGCCACACTTTACTTTAAGACTGAAACAGTAGCCGAGACCGCATTTCGCGCATCGTGATTTTGATCAACTTGGGCTCGCTTTCCCGGAACTTGGGGAATATTTTCCAGTCCCGGGGAGCCTAAACTAACTTTTGATAGCTTTGGTTTGCAGTGAAATGCACACAGTAAAACTTTTTGAACGCTCACTTTCGAGCTTCTGGACAGAAATATAGCCCCACTTCACATTAAGACTGAAAGGGTAGCCGAGACCGCTTTGGGAGCATCGTGATTTTGACTAACTTCAGCTCGATTTACCGGAACTTGGGGAATATTTTCCAGTCCAGGGGACGCTAAACTAACTGGTGATGGCCTTGTTTTTCAGGCAGAGAACACAGAAAAATTTTTTTGAAGGCTCACCTTCGGGCTTCTGGGCCGAAATATAGCCCCACTTCACTTTAAGGCTGAAAGAGTAGCCGATAGCGCATTTCGCGCATCGTGCTTTTGATCAACTTCGGTTGGATTCCCCGGAACTTGGGCAATATTTTCCAGTCCCGGGGACTCTAAACTAACCCGTGATGGCCTTGGTTTCCAGTGAAATGGACACAGCAAAACTTTTCGAACGCTCACTTTCGGGCTTCTGGCCCGAAATATAGCCCCACTTCACTTTAAGACAGAAAGAGTAGCCGATACCACTTTAGGGGCATCGTGATTATGACCAACCTCGGCTCAATTTCCCGGACCTTGGGGCATATTTTCTTGTCCCGGGAACGCTAAACTAACTCCTGATGGCCTTGGTTTGCAGTGAAATGAACACAGCAAAACTTTTTGAACTTTCACTTTCTAGCTTCTCGGCCGAAATATAGCCCCAGTTTACTTTAAGAATCAAAGAGTAGCCGAGACCGCCTTACGCGCATCGTGATTTTGACAAAATTCGGCTCGATTTCCCCGAACTTGGGCGATATTTTCCAGTCCCAAGCAGTCTAAACTAACTCCTGATGGCCTTGGTTTGCAGTGAAATGAAAGAGATTACACTTTTTGAACGCTTATTTTCGAGCTTCTGGGATGAAATATAGCCCCACTTCACTTTAAGACTGAAAGAGTAGGCGAGACCGCCTTACGCGCATCATGATTTTGAGGAACTTCCGCTCGATTTTCTAGAATTTTGGCGATATTTAAGTCCCGGATACTCTAAAGTAACTCCTGATGGCCTTGGTTTGATGTGAAATGGACGCAGGAAAACTTTTTGAACGTTCAGTTTCGAGCTTCTTGGCCGAAATACAACCGTACTTCACTTTAAGACTGAAATAGTAGCCGAGGCCTCCCTAAGAGCATCGTGATTTTGACTCAGTTCAGCTCGATTTCCCGGAACTTGGGGGATATTTTCCAGTCCGGGGGACTTTAAACTAACTCCTGATGGCCTTGGTTTGCAGTTAAATGCACAAAGCGTAACTTTATAAAGGTTCACTTTCGAGCTTCTGGGCCGAAATATAGTCCCACTTTACTTTAAGACTGAAAGAGTAGCCGAGACCGTCTTACGCGCACCGTAATTTTGACCAACTTCCGTTGGAATTCCCGGAACTTGGGGGATATATTCCAGTCCCGGGGACTCGAAACTAACTGCTGATGGCCCTGGTTTGCAGTGAAATGGACACAGCACATTTTTTTGAACGCTCACTTTCGAGCTTCTCGGCCGAAATATAGCCCTACTTCACTTTAAGACTGAAAGAGTAGCCGAGACCGCCTTACGCGCATCGTAATTTTGACCAACTTCGGCTCGATTTCCCGGAACTTGGGGGATATTTTCCAGTCCCGCGGACTCTAAAGTAACTCCTGATGGCCTTGCTCTGGAGTGAAATGGACACAGCACAACTTTTTGAACGCTCACTTTCGAGCTTCTGGGGCGAAATAATGCCCCAGTTCACTTTAAGAATGAAAGAGTAACCGGGACCGCCTTATGCGCATCGTGATTTTGACCAACTTTGGCTCGATTTCCCGGGAAATGGGGGATACTTTCCGGTACCGGGGACTCTAAACTAACTCCTGATTTCCTCGGTTTGCAGTGAAATGGACGCAGCACAACTTTTTGAACGCTCACTTTTGAGCTTCTGGGCCGAAGCATAGCCCTACTTCACCTAAAGACGGAAAGACTAGCCGAGACCGCCTTACGCGCATCGTGATTTCGGGCTACTTCGGCCCAATTTTCCGGAACTTGGGAGATAATTGCCAGTCCCGGGCACTCTAAACTAATTCCTGATGGCCTTGGTTTTCAGTGAAATGGACACAGCCAAACTTTTTGAACCTTCACTTTCGAGCTTCTGGGCCGAAATATAGCCCCACTTCACTTTAAGACTGAAAGAGTAGCCGGCACCGCCTTACGCCCATGGTAATTTTGTCGAACTTCGGCTTCATTTCCTTGGACTTGGGGGATATTTTTCAGTCCCGGAAGCTCTAAACTAACTCCTGAATGCCTTGGTTTTTAGTGAAATGGACACAGGTAAAAGGAGCGCACGCTCGGTTTCCAGGTTGTAGGCCGAAATATAGCCCCACTTTATTTTAAGACTGAAAGTGTACACGAAACCGCCTTAAGCGCATCGAAACTTTTAGCCACTATGGCTCGATATGCTAAAACTTGGGGGATATTTTCCAGTCCCGGGGACTCTACCCTAACTCTTGATGGCCTTAGTTTTCAGTAAAATGGTCACAGGTAACAGGAGCGCACGCTCGGTGTCGAGCTTCTAGGCCGAAATGTAGCCCCAGTTCATTTTAAGACTGAAAGAGTAAACGAAACTGCCGTACGCCTATCGTAATTTTAAGAAAGTATGGCTCAATTTGCCGAAACTTGGAGGATAGCTTCCAGTCTCGAGGATTCTAAACTATCTCCTGATGGACTTAGTTCTTAGTGAAATGGACACAGGTCAAAGGAGAGCACGCTCGGTGTCGAGCTTGTAGAACCGAAATATAGCCCCACTTCATTTTCGGAGTAAACGAGTAGCCGAAACCGCCTTAGGCGCATCGTGATTTTGAGCATCTTTGGCTCGATTTGCCGGAATTCGGGGAATATTTTCCAGTCCCGAGGACTCTATGTTAACTGCTGATGAACTTAGTTTTCAGTGATATCTACAGAGGCAAAAGGAGCGCACGCTCGGTGTTGAGCTTGTCGGCCGAAATATAGCCCCACTTCATTTTAAGACTGAAAGAGTAGCCGAGACCGCCTTCCGCGCATCGTGATTTTGAGCAACTTTGGCTCGATCTGCCAGAATTTGGGAAATATTTTCCAGTCCCAAGGACTCTAAACTAACTCCTGATGGCCTAAGATGTCAGTGAAATGGACACAGGTAAAATTAGCCCACGTCCGGTCTCGACCTTCTAAGTCGAAATATAGCCCCCCTTAGTTTTAAGACTGAAAGAGTAGCCGAGACCGCCTTACGCGCATCGTGATTTTGAGCAACTTTGGCTCGATCTGCCAGAATTTGGGAAATATTTTCCAGTCCCAAGGACTCTAAACTAACTCCTGATGGCCTAAGATGTCAGTGAAATTGACACAGGTAAAATTAGCCCACGTCCGGCCTCGACCTTCTAAGTCGAAATATAGTCCCCCTTAATTTTAAGACTGGAAGAGTAGCCGAGACCGCCTTACGCGCATCGTGATTTTGGGCCACTGTTGCTCGATTTCCCGCAAGTTGGCGAATAATTTAAAGTCCCGCGGACGCTAAACTAACTCCCGATGACCTTGGTTTGCAGTTTAATGAACACAGCAAAACATTCTGAACGCTCACCTTCGAGCTTCAGTGCCGCAATATAGCCCTACTTAAATTTAAGACTGAAAGAATAACCGAGAGCCCGTTACGCGCATCGTAATTTTCATCAAACTTCGGCGCCATTTCCTGGAACTTGGAGAATATTTTCCAGTTCCGGGGACTCTAAACTAACTCCTGATTGCCTTGGTTTGCAGTCAAATGGACACAGCAAAACTTTTTGAACGCTCACTTTCGAGCTTGTGGGCCTAAATATAGCCACACTTCACTTTAAGACTGAAACAGTAGCCGAGACCGCGTTACGCGCATCGTGATTTTGAGCAACTTCTGCTCGCTTTCCTGGAACTTGGGGAATATTTTCCAGTCCCGGGGACTCTAAACTAACTGCTGATGGCCATGGTTTGCAGTGAAATTCACACAGCACAAGTTTTTGAACGAACACTTTCGAGCTTTTAGGCCAAAATATAGTCCCACATAACTTACCACTTAAAGAGTAGCCGAGACCGGCGTGCGCGCATCGTGATTTTGACCAACTTCAGGTCGATATTCCGGAACTTGGGGGATATTTTCCAGTCCCAGGGACTCTAAACTAGCTCTTGATAGCCTTGGTTTGCAGTGAAATGGAGACAGCAAAACTTTTTGAACGCTAACCTTCAAGCTTCTGGGCCGAAATATAGCCCACTTTACTTTAATACTGAAAAAGTAGCCGAGACCGCCTTACGCCCATCGTGATTTTGACAAACTTCGAATGGATTTCCCGGAGCTTGGGGGATATTTTCCAGTCCCTTGGACGCTAAACTAGGTGCCGATGGCCTTGTTTTGCAGTGAAATGGACACAGCAAAGCTTTTTGGACGCTCACTTTCGAGCTTGTGGGCCGAAATATAGCCATACTTCACTTTAAGACTGAAACAGTAGCCGAGACCACGTTTCGCGCATCGTGATTTTGATCAACTTCGGCTCGATTTCCCGGAACTTGCGAAATATTTTCCAGTCCCGGGGACTCTAAACTAACTCGTGCTGGTCTTGGTTTGCAGTGAAACGGAAACAGAAAAAGTTTTTGAACGCATACTTTCGAGCTTCTGGACCGAAATAGAACCCCACTTCACTTGAAGACTGAAAGAGTAGCCGAGACCGCCTTACGTGCATCGTGATTTTGAGCAACTTCGGCTCGATTTGCCGGAACTAAGGGGATATATTCCAGTTCTGAGGACTCTAAACTAATTCCTTGTGGCCTTGGTTTGCAGTAAAATAGACCCAGCAAAAGTTTTTGAACGCTCAATGTCGAGCTTCTTGGCCAAAATATAGCCCCCCCTTACTTTAACACTGAAAAAGTAGCCGAGACCGCCTTACGTGCATCGTGATTTTGACAAACTTCGGGTTGATTTCCCGGAACTTGGGGCATATTTTCCAGTCCCGGGGACTCTCAACTAACTCCTGCTTGTCTTGATTTGCAGAGAAATTTACACAGCGAAAGTTTTTGAACGCTCACTCTCGAGCTTCTGAGCCGAAATACAGCCCCATTTTACTTTAAGACTGAAAGAGTAGGTGAGACCGTCTTGAGCGAATCGTGGTTTTGAGCAATTTCGCGTTTATTTCCCGAAACGTGGGGGATATATTCCAGTCAAAGGGACTCTACAGTCACTCCTGATGGCCTTGGTTTTCAGTGAAATGGACAGAGCACAACTTAGGAGCTTCTGGGCAGAAATATAGCCCCACTTTACTTTAAGACTGAAAGAGTAGATGAGACCGACTTACGCGCATCGTAATTTTGACGAACTTCCAATGGATTTCCCGGAACTTGGGGGATATTTTGCAGTCCCTTGGACGGTAAACTAAGTCCTGATGGCCTTGTTTTGAAGTCAAATGGACACAACAAAACTTTTTGAACGCTCACTTTCGAGCTTGTGGGCCGAAATATAGCCATACTTCACTTTAAGACTCAAACAGTAGCCGAGACCAGGTTTCGCGCATCGTGATTTTGATCAACTTCGGCTCGATTTCCCGGAACTTGCGAAATATTTTCCAGTCCCGGGGACTCTAAACTAACACGTGCTGGTCTTGGTTTGCAGTGAAACGGAAACAGAAAAAGTTTTTGAACGCATACTTTCGAGCTTCTGGACCGAAATAGAACCCCACTTCACTTGAAGACTGAAAGAGTAGCCGAGACCGCCTTACGTGCATCGTGATTTTGAGCAACTTCGGCTCGATTTGCCGGAACTAAGGGGATATATTCCAGTTCTGAGAACTCTAAACTAATTCCTGATGGCCTTGGTTTGCAGTAAAATAGACCCAGCAAAACTTTTTGAACGTTCACTTTCGGGCTTCTCGCCCGAAATATAGCCCCACTTCACTCTAAGACTGAAAGAGTAGCCGACACTACGTTACGCAAATCGTGATATTGACCAACTTCGGCTCGATTTCCCGGAAGTTGGGGGATATTTTCCAGTCCCGGGGACTCTAAACTAGCTTCTGATGGCTTTGGTTTGGAGTCAAATAAACACACGGAAACTTTTTGAACACTTACTTTCAAGCTCCTGGGCAGGAATAAAGCCTCACTTCACTTTAAGACTGAAACAGTAAGCGAGACAGCTTAACGCGCACCGTGATTTTGACCAACTTCGGCTAAATTTCCCTGAACTTGGGGGGATATTTTCCACTCCCAAAGACTCTTAAGCAACCCCTGATGGCCTTCGTTTGCATTGAAATGGATACAGCAAAACTTTTTGAAGCTCACTTTTGAGCTTCTGGGCCGAAATATAGCCCCACTTCACTTTAAGACTGAAAGACTAGCCAAGACCGTCTTGCGCGCATCGTGATTTTGAGCAACGTCTTGTCGATTTTCCGCAACTTGGGAAATATATTGCAGTCCCGGGGACTCTAAACTAACTCCTGATGGCCTTGGTTTGCAGTGAAATGTACACAGCAAATGTTTTGCAGCGCTCACTTTGGAGCTTCTGGGCCGAAATAGAGCCCCACTTCACTTTAAGACTGAAAGAGTAGCCGAGGCCGCCTTAGGCGCATCGTGATTTTGACCAACTTCGGCTTGAGTTGCCAGATTTTAAAAGATATTTTCCACTCCCGGGGACTCTAAACTAACTCATGATGGTCTTGGTTTTCAGTGAAATTGAGAGAGCAAAACTTTTTGAACGCTCACTTTCGAGCTTCTGGACCGAAATATAGCCCTACTTCACTTTCAGACTCAAAGAGTAGCCGAGACCGCCTTACGCGAATCGTTATTTTGACCAACTTCGTCTCGATTTGGCGGAACTTGGAGGATATTTTCCAGTTCCGGGGACTGTAAACTACTTCCTGAGGGCCTTGCTTTGCAGTGAAATGGGCACAGCATAACTTTTTGAACGCTCACTTTCGAGCTTCTGGGCCAAAATATACAGCCACGTCACTTTAAGACTAAAAGAGTAGCCGAGACTGCTTTACACGCATCGTGATTTTCACAAACTTCGGCTCGATTTCCCGGAACTTGGGGGATATTTTGATGTCCCGGAGACTGTAAACTATCTCCTGATGTGGCTTGGTTCGCGGTGAAATGGACGCAGCAAAACTTTTTGAACTTTCACTTTCGAGCTTCTGGGCCGAAATATAGTTCGAGTTGAGAATAAAGTAAAGTATAGCCGAGACCGCCTTACGTGCATAGTGATTTTGACCAACTTTGGCTCGATTTCCCAGGAAATGGGGAATATTTACCGGTACCGGGGACTCTAAAGTAACTCCTGATTGCCTTGGTTTGCATTGAAATGGAGAGAGCAAAACTTTTTCAACGCTCCCCTTCGGGCTTCTGAGCCGAAATATAGCCCCACTTCATTTTAAGACTGAAAGAGTAGCCGAGACCGTCTTACGCGCATCGTGATTTTGACCAACTTCGGCTGGATTTCCCGAAACTTCGGGGATATATTCAAGTTCCAAGGACTCTAAACTAACCGCTGATGGCCTTGGTCTGCAGTGAAATGGACACAGCCAATTTTTTTGAACGCATACTTTCGAAATTCTGGGCCGAAATATAGCCCCACTTCACTTTAAGACTGAAATAGTAGCCGAGACCGCCTTAGACGCATCGTGATTTTGACCAACTTCGGCTTGAGTTGCCACAACTTAAGGGATATTTTTTCGTCCCGCGAACTCTAAACTAACTCATGATGGCCTTGGTTTTCAGTTAAATTGAGAGAGCAAAACTCTTTCAACGCTCACTTTCGAGCTTCTGGGCCGAAATATACAGCCACGTCACTTTAAGACTAAAAGAGTAGCCGAGACTGCTTTACGCGCACCGTGATTTTCACAAACTTCGGCTGGATTTCCCGGGACTTGGGGGATATTTTGATGTCCCGGACACTGTAAACAATCTGCTGATGTGGCTTGGTTTGCGGTGAAATGGACACAGCAAAACTTTTTGAACTTTCACTTTCTAGCTTCTGGACCGAAATCCCCAGTTCACTTTAAGAATGAAAGAGTAGCCGAGACCACTTTAGGGGCATCGTGATTATGACCAACCTCGGCTCAATTTCCCGGACCTTGGGGCATATTTTCTTGTCCCAGGGACGCTAAACTAACTCCTGATGGCCTTGGTTTGCAGTGAAATGAACACAGCAAAACTTTTTTAACTTTCCCTTTCTAGCTTCTGGGCCGAAATATAGCCCCAGTTCACTTTAAGAATCAAAGAGTAGCCGAGACCGCCTTACGCGCATCGTGATTTTGACAAAATTCGGCTCGATTTCCCCGAACTTGGCCGATATTTTCCAGTCCCGAAGAGTCTAAACTAACTCCCGATGGCCTTGGTTTGCAGTGAAATGAACACAGCAAAACTTTTTGAACTTTCACTTTCTATCTTCTCGGCCGAAATATAGCCCCAGTTCACTTTAAGAATCAAAGAGTAGCCGAGACCGCCTTACGCGCATCGTGATTTTGACAAAATTCGGCTCGATTTCCCCGAACTTGGCCGATATTTTCCAGTCCCCAGCAGTCTAAACTAACTCCTGATGGCCTTGGTTTGCAGTGAAATGAACAAGGTAACACTTTTTCAACGCTTACTTTCGAGCTTCTGGGATGAAATATAGCCTCACTTCACTTTAAGACTGAAAGAGTAGGCGAGACCGCCTTACGCGCATCGTGATTTTGAGCCACTTCCGCTCGATTTTCTAGAATTTTGGCGATATTTTCAAGTCCCTGGGACTCTAAACTAACTCCTGATGGCCTTGGTTTGATGTGAAATGGACGCAGGAAAACTTTTTGAACGCTCAGTTTCGAGCTTCTGGGCCGAAATACAACCGTACTTCACTTTAAGACTGAAATAGTAGCCGAGACCTCCTTACGAGCATCGTGATTTTGACCCAGTTCAGCTCGATTTCCCGGAACTTGGGGGATATTTTCCATCCGGGAGACTTTAAACTAACTCCTGATGGCCTTGGTTTGCAGTTAAATGCACAAAGCGTAACCTTTTAAAGGTTCACTTTCGAGCTTCTGGGCCGAAATATAGCCCCACTTTACTTTAAGACTGAAAGAGTAGCCGAGACCGTCTTACGCGCATCGTGATTTTGACCAACTTCCGTTGGATTTCCCGGAACTTCATGGATATATTGCAGTCCCGCGGACTCTAAACTAACTGCTGATGGCCTTGGTTTGCAGTGAAATGGACACAGCACATTTCTTTGAACGCTCACTTTCGAGCTTCTCGGCCGAAATATAGCCCTACTTCACTTTAAGACTGAAAGAGTAGCCGAGACCGCCTTACGCGCATCGTAATTTTGACCAACTTCGCCTGCATTTCCCGGAAGTTGGCGAATATTTTCAATTCCCAGGGAAGCTAAACTAACTTCCGACGGCCTTAGTTTGCAGTTAAATGGACACATCAAAACTTTTTGAACGCTCACTTTCGAGCTTATTGCTCGAAATATAGCCCGACTTAACTTTAAGACTGAAAGAGTAGCCGAGACCACCTTACGCGCATCGTGATTTTGGGATACTTCGGCTCGATTTCCCGGACATAGGGGCATATTTTCCAGTCCCGGGGACTCTAAACTAACTCGTGATGGCCTTGATTTCCAGTGAAATGGACACAGGACCACTTTTTGAACGTGCACTTTCGAGCTTCCTGGCCGAAATATAGCCCTACTTCTCTTTGAGACTGAAAGAGTAGGCGGGAGCGCCTTACGCGCATTGTGATTTTGAGGATCTTCGGCTCGATCTGGCGAAACTTGGGAGATATTTTCCAGTCCCAAAGTCTCTAAACTCACTCCTGATTGTCTAAGATGTGAGTGAAATAGACACAAAAATTTTTCAACCCTTACTTTCGAGCTTCTGGAGTTAAATCTAAGCCCACTTTACCTTAAGACTGAAAGAGTAGCCGAGACCCCCTTAAGCGCATGGTGATTTTGACTAACTTCGAGTGGATTTCCCGTAACTTGGGGGATATTTCCAGTTCCTTTGACGCTAAACTAAGTCGTGATGGCCTTGTTTTGCAGTGAAATGGACACAGCAAAACTTTTTAAACACTCAGTTTCGAGGTTCTGGGCCGAAATATTGCCCCAATTAACTTTAAGACTGAAAGAGTAGCCGAGACCGCCGTACGCGCGTCGTGATTTTGACCAACTTCGGTTAAATTTCCCGGAACTTGGGGGATATTTTCCAGTCCCAGGGACTCTAAACTAAGCCCCGATCACAACGCGCGTACGGCGGTCTCGGCCACTCTTTCAGTCTTAAAGTGAAGTGGGGCAATATTTCGGCCCAAAAGCTCGAAACTGGGTGTTTGAAAAGTTTTGCTGTGTCAATTTCACTGCAAACCAAGGCCATCAGGAGATAGTTTAGAGACCCAGGGAGGGGAAAATATCCCGTAAGTGCCGAAAAGTCGGGACAAAGTTTGCAAAATAAATAAGCGCGTAAGGCCGTCTCGGCTACTCTTTTAGTGTTAAAATTAAGTGGGGCTCTATTTCGGCCCAGAAGCTCCAAAGTAAGGGTTCAAAAAAATTTGCTGTGTCCATTTCACTGGAAACCAAGGCCATCAGGGGTTAGTTTAGTGTTCCCGGGACTGGAATATATCCCCCAGGTTCCGGCAAATCGAGTCGAGGTTAGTCAAAATCACGATTTGCGTAAGACAGACTCGGCTACTCTTACTCTTAAAAAGAAGTGGGGCTATATTTCGGCCCAGAAGCTCGAAGGTGAGTCTTCACAACGTTTTGCTCTGTCAGTTTCAATGCAAAGCAAGGCGATCAGGAGTTAGTTTAGAGTCCCCGGGACTGGAAAATATCCCCCAAGTTCCGGGATATCGATCCAAAGTTGGTCAAAATCACGATGCGCGAAACGCGATCTCGGCTATTGTTTCAGTCTTAAAGTGAAGTGGGGCTATATTTCGGGGCAGAAGCTCGAAAGTGACTGTTTAAAAAGTTACGCTTCGTGAATGTAACTGCAAACAAAGGCCATCAGGAGTTAGTTTAAAGTCTCCCGGACTGGAAAATATCCCCCAAGTTCCGGGAAATCGAGCTAAAGTTGGTCAAAATCACGATGCCAGTAAAGCGGTCTCCGCTACTCTTTCAGTCTTAAAGTGAAGTGGGGCTATATTTCGGCCCAGAAGCTGCAAAGTGATCGTTAAAAAAGTTATGCTCTGTGCATGTCACTGCAAACCAAGGCCATCAGGAGTTAGTTTAGAGTCCCCCGCACTGGAAAATATCCCCCAAGTTCCGGGAAATATAGCTGAACTTGGTCAAAACCACGATGCGCGTAAGGCGGTCTCGGCTACTATTTCAGGGTTAAAGTGAAGTGGGCTTCTATTTAAGCCCACAAGCTAGAGGGTGAGTGTTAAAAAAGTTCTGCTCTGTCCATTTCTCCGAAAACCAAGGCCATAAGGAGTTAATTTAGAGCTCGCGGGACTCGAATATATCCGCCAAGCTCGGGGAAATCGACCCGAAGTTCGTCAAAATCACGATTCGCGCAAGACGGTTTCGGCTACTCTTTCAGTCTTAAAGTAAAGTGGGCTATATTTCGGGCCAGAAGCTCGAAAGTGAGCGTTCAAAAAGTTTCGCTGTGTCTATTTCAATGCAAACCAAGACGATCAGGAGTTAGTTTAGAGTCTCCGGGACTGGAAAATATCCCCCAAATTCCGGGAAATCGAGCCGAAGCTGGTCAAAATCACGATGCGCGCAAGGCGGCCTCAGCTATTCTTTCAATCTTAAAGTGAAGTTAGGCTATATTTTAGGCCAGAAGCTCGAAGATAAGCGTTCAAAAAGTTTTGCTGTGTCCATTTCACTGCAAACCAAGGCCATCAGGAATAAGTTTAGAGTCCACAGAACTGGAAAATATTCCCTAATTTCCGGCAAATCGAGCCGAAGTTGGTCAAAATCACGATGTGCGTAAGGCGGACTCGGCTCATCTTTCACTTTTCAAGTGAAGTGGGGCTATATTTGGGCCTAGAAGCTCGAAACTTTGCTTTCGTAATGAGGGTAAGACGTATTTATAGAAGCTGCCTGCTCTTAGCCATTTTAGTGCTTTTAAGATGCTCGGTTACGGAATACAAGTACTTGGCAGATGGTCTAAGCCAAAAAGGTCATGTGTGGGAAAGTTTCAAGACTCAAGACCATTTATCCACTCAGGAAATACGGAATTTTACTTCTGGACTACAAGCGACTTGGTGGTTTCAAGGTGACGGAATTTCGTACAAAGAAAATTTTCTTGATTTCGCTTTGTACTCAAGCAATGATGTATTGTTTACAACGCGCATACCACACGGCTGGATGGATAATTACGCAATCACTGATAATCTTCTACACAGGTATTTACCAAAGCGGCATAGGATGAAAAGACACAAAAGACCATGTTTTTATTATCCCAACAGCTCCGCCGCTTTCAACATGGAATTAATTGGCGATCTGACATTCAAGCTAAATCCCGGGCCTTCTGTGAACAGAACAATACCGGTCATTGTTTCATCGCAAGCCGAACGTAGCCATGCATCACGGCCCACCACTGTGTCACACAACGTCACCCTTGGCTCCAAAAATTGCTGCTCCAGAGGAGTGAATTGGCACAATCTTACCAGCATAAGATGCTCAAACAAAAATCTGCAGAATAGTATTATACCAATCGACTTCTGTTTATTGAACACTAGATCGATCAACAAGAAGGAACTTGCGATAAAAGATTATGCAGTCGGCAATAACGTGGATATTTTTGCAGTGACTGAGACATGGCTGCGCAATAATGAAAACTATAATTTTTCAATTACTGAAGTTTGTCCAACCGGATACCGCTTCTACCATGTTCCACGGAAAAACTCACGAGGGGGAGGAGTTGGTCTCCTAATAAAGAAACAAATGAAAGTCACGAAACAAACCCAGACAAATTTCAGCTCCTTCGAATACCTGGACATTGTGACGACATGCTCCACTGGTTCTATAAGAATTGTAACTATCCATAGACCGCCTCCATCCAAGGGAAATCAATTAAATTGTTCTCTATTCTTTGAAGAATTTTGCACCCTCGCAGAACAGTTCGTTGTTTCCCCTGGCAACCTTCTAATAGTGGGTGACTTCAATTATCACATGGATAAAATCAGCAATTTGGAGACTGTAAAATTTAACAAGATCTTAGAATCGCTCAGTCTAGTCCAGCATGTAAATGGACCCACCCATAAGAAAGGCCACACCTTAGACCTGATCATAACTAGGGCCGAGGACGAGCTAGTTACTAGCGTTGAAATACGCGATCCAATGCTGTCCGATCACTCTGCTGTACACTGCAAGCTACGCCTAAAGAAACCACCTCTGGAACGAATGGAAATTAGTTATCGTAAACTGCGCTCGGTAAATATGGTCAGTTTTAATGACGACCTAAAGCAATCTGACCTCCTGACAACCAACGCCTTTGATCTTATGGATCTCACTGAAAAATACGAAAATACTCTGACGGAAATACTTCAAAGGCATGCACCTTTAAAACGACGCATGATAACTCTCCGTCCATCAGCACCATGGTACCATGAGGGTATTAGTAACGCCAAGAGAAAACGTCGAAGGCTGGAGCGCCACTGGCGATCGTCGAGACTGTGCGTCGACAGACAGATGTTTGTCGACCAGTGCCAGGTAGTGAACAAAATGCTAAGGGACGCAAAGGCTTCATACTATTCATCTATTATTTCAGAGAATGCATCAGATCCAAAAATACTTTTCAACGCAGTCGACAAGCTATTACACCGCAGAGTAGATGGACGCTATCCGACCGCACCCTCAACGTTTGTGCTTACGAACAATTATGCCGACTTTTTTGACAAGAAGATAGCATCCATAAGAACGGAGCTATCCAAAGAAGTGACTTCTGGTACCCAGTCCTGCGAAGCATACAAACAGCCATGTCAAGCCGAATTCACAGAGTTCAGGGTGATGTCAGAAAGAGAGATTGAAAGTTTTGTGGACAAAATCGGTAAAAAATCCTCTGATCTTGACCCTATACCGGCTTCTATTCTTAAGGAATGTAAATCAACTATTCTACCGGTGTTAACTAACATCGTTAACATGTCTCTCCAATCAGCATCTATGCCCGCTGCACTGAAAGAAGCAATGATCAAACCGAAGCTGAAGAAGGACAACCTGGACTCTGAGGATTATTCAAACTTTAGACCTATCTCAAATCTGAAGGTTGTATCTAAGATAATTGAAAAGGCAGTATCTTGTCAATTGAGCGACTATCTACGCAATAATGATCTAGAGGAATCAGACTGCTCTCCTGAGGGTGCAAAATGACATTCTCTGTGAGATAGATAATCAGAAATGCGTTATCCTGCTACTGTTGGACATGTCTGCGGCGTTTGATACCGTCGACCATAAACTGCTACTAGAAAGAATGGAAAAACGCTACGGCGTGAAAGGAAATGCGCTAAAATGGTTTCGATCCTATCTTCAAGACCGAAAACAGTTTGTGATGATTGACGGAACCAAGTCAGAGATGAAAGAACTTCGCTACGGTGTTCCCCAGGGATCCGTTTAGGGCCAATCCTGTATTTGTTATACACATCGCCCATCGGGGACATCATCAAACGGCACGGACTTAACTACCATCTATACGCTGATGACACCCAGCTCTACCTCTCATTTAAGCTCAACTACGCCGAACAACCTGGTTCTATAGCTAAAATAGGAGCATGTGTTTCTGAGATCGACTCGTGGATGGTGTGCAATAAGCTGAAACTAAACAGAGGAAAGACGGAGCTTTTGATCTTGAGCGCACCACATCGTCCACCCCCATTAATAGACCACGTCGATGTGTCTGGTGAACAGATCGAGCCATCTACTTCTGCAAAGAACATTGGAGTCATCTTTGATGAGTACATGTCACTGGAAAAGCATGTTACCAGTACCTGCAAGGCCTGTTTCTTCCATCTTAGAAACATTAGCAGGATAAGAGTCTGTCTATCTCTAGCAGACACTGAAAAGTTAGTACATGCATTCATCACTTCCAAACTAGATAACGCCAACTCGCTTCTATATGGACTACCAAAATTTTTGATAGATCGTCTACAAAATGTCCAGAATGCTGCGGCTCGCGCTGTTACCAGAACAAGGAAATACGATCATATCAAGCCGGTTTTAAAGCAGCTACACTGGCTTCCAATAAGCCAGCGCATCAATTATAATATTTTACTTTTAACCTATAAAGCGCTCAACGGCCAGGCCCCTAATTACATTACTGAGCTGCTAGAGCCTTATGTACCAAGCAGAAATCTTCGATCCTCCTCCAAAAACCTGTTGAAAGTACCACCTGTCAAGTTAATAGGCTATGGTCATAGGTGTTTCTCTTTTGTAGCACCTAGCCTATGGAACTCTCTTCCGAACAATATAAGAGGGAGCGGCTCGCTATCAGATTTTAAGACTTGTATAAAGACATATCTTTTTAACAAATTTTCTAGCTAGACTTTTGGTTAGTTAGTTAATTAGTAGATTAGATAGTTTAGCTAGTTAGTTAGTCAGTCACTTAGTTAAGTTAGTCAGTTTTTACTTAAAGGTTTTAATGATTCCTAGTTTTACTTTCATTTTTACAGCTTAGCTATTTTATTTGTTAGTAATTTTTTATCACTGATGTAAATTTTTAATGTAAATTTTATTTTTAATAACATTTTTTACTGTAAAGCGCCATGAGCCCTGGATATGGCGCTATGCAAATCTATTATTATTATTATTCAAAAAGTTTGGCTGTTTCAATCTCACTGCAAAACAAGGCCATCCGGACTTAGTTTAGAATCCCCGGGACTAGAAAATATCCCCCAAGTCCCGCGAAATCAAGCCGAAGATGGTCAAAATCACGATGCGCGTAAGGCGGTCTCGGCTACTCTTTAAGTCTTAAAGTGAAGTGGGGCTATGTTTCGGCCCAGAAGCTCGAAAGGAAGCGTTCAAAAAGTTTTCCTGTGTCCATTTCACTGCAAACCCAGCCCATCAGGAGTTAGTTTAGAGTCCCCGGGACTGGAATATATCCCCCAAGTTCCGGGAAATCGAGCCAAATTTGGTCAAAATCACCATGCGCGTAAGCCGGTCTCGGCTACTCTATCAGTCTTAAAGTAAAGTTGGGCTATATTTTGTTCCAGAAACTCACAAGTGAGCGTTTAAAAAGTTCTGCTAAGTCCACTTCACTGCAAACCACGACAATGAGGAGTTAGTTTAGAAATCCCGGGACTGGAAAATATCCTCGAAGTTGCGGGAAATCGAGCCGAAGTTGGTGAAAATCACGATGCGCGGAAGGCGTTCTTTGCTATTCTTTCCGTCTTAAAGTGAAGTGGGGCTATATTTCGGCCTAGAAGCTCGACACCGAGCGAGCGCTCCTTTTATCTGTGTCCATTTTAGTAAAAATTAAGGCCATCAGAAGTTAGTTTAGAGTCCCCGGGACTGTAAAATATCAACCAAAATCCGGCAAATCAAGCAAAGTTGCTGAAAATCACGATGTGCGTAAGAGTTTATGGTACTCTTACCGTTTTAAATTAAAGTGGGGCTATATTTCGGCCTAGAAGCTCCACACCTAGCGTCCGCTTCGTTTACCTCTGTCCTTTTCACTTAATAATACGGCAATCAGGAGTTAGTTTAGAGTCCCCGGGACTGAAAAATATCCCCCTAGTCCCCGCAAATCCAGCCAAAGATGCTCAAAAATCACCATTCGCGTAAGGCGGTCTCGGCTACTCTTTTAGTCTTAAAATGAAGTGGGGCTATATTTCGGCCTAGAAGCTCGACACCTAGCTTGCGCTTCTTTAACCTGTGTCCATTTCAGCAAAAATAAAGACATCCGCGTTTAGTTTAGAGTTTCTGGCACTGGAAAATATCCCCCAATTTCCGGAAAATCGAGCCGAAGTTGATCAAAATCACGATGCGCGTAAGGCGGTCTCGGCTACTCTTATAGTCTTGAAGTGAAGTGGGGCTACATTGCTGCCCAAGAGCTTGAAAGTGAGCGTTTAAAAAGTTTTGCTCTGTCTATTTCACTGCAAACGAAGGCCATCAGGAGTTAAATTAGAGTTTCCGGGAGTAGAAAATATCCCCCAACTTCCTGGCAATCGAGCCGAGGTTGGTTAAAATCACCATGCCTGTAAGGCGGTCTCGGCTACTCTTTCAGTCTTAAAGTGAAGTGGGGCAATATTTCGGCCCAGAAGCTCTAAAGTGAGTGTTTAAAAAGGTTTTGCTGTGTCGATTTCACTGCAAACCAAAGCCATCAGGAATTAGTTTAGAGACCCAGGGAGTGGAAAATATCCCCCAAAATTCAGGGAAATTTAGCCGAAGTAGGTCAAAATCACCATGTGCGTAAGGCGGTCTCGGCTAATCTTTCAGTCTTAAAGTGAAGTGGGGCTATATTTCTGCCCAGAAGCTCGAAAGTGACCGTTCAAAAGGTCTTCCTGTGTCAATTTCACTGCAAACAAAGGCGAGCAGAAGTTAGGTTAGAGTCCCAGGGACTGGAAAATACCCTGTAAGTGCGGGAAAATGGGGACAAAGGTTGTCAAAATGAAGATACGCGTAAGGCCGTCTCGGCTATTCGTTCAGTCTTAAAGTGAAGTGAGGCTCTACTTCGGCCCAGAATGTCCAAAGTGAGCGTTCAAAAAAAAATTGCTGTGTCCATTTCACTGCAAACCAAGGCAATCAGGAGATAGTTTAGAGTCCCCGAGACTTGAATATATCCCCTAAGTTCCGGGAAATCGAGCCAAAGTTTGTCAAACTCACGATGCGCGTAAGACGGACTCGGCTACTCTCTCAATCTTAAAGTAGAGTCGGGCTATATTTCGGCCCAGAAGCTCGAAGGTGAGCGTTCAAAATGTTTTCCTCTGTCCATTTCAATACAAACCAAGGCGATCAGGGGTTAGTTTAGAGTCTTCGGGACTGGAAAATACCCCCCAAGCTCCTAGAAATCGATCCGAAGTTGGTCAAAATCACGATGCGCGTAAAGCGATCTCGGCTACTCTTTCAGTCTCAAAGTGAAGTGTGGCTATATTTCGGCAAAGAAGGTCGAAAGTGAGCGTTGAAAAAGTTATGCTGTGCCCAATTCACTGCAAACGAAGGCAATCAGGTGTTAGTTTAGAGTCCGCCGGATTTGAAAATATCCCCCAAGTTCCGGGAAATCGAGCCTAAGCTGCTCAAAATCACGATGCGCGTAAGGCGGTCTCGGCTACTCTTAAAGTCTGAAAGTGAACTGGGGCTATATTTGGGCACAGAAGCTCGAAGGTGAGCGTTCAAAATGTTTGCCTATGTCCATTTCAATGCAAACCAAGGCTATCAGGAGTTAGTTTAGAGTCCCCGGGACTAAAAAAATATCCCCCAAGTTTCGGGAAATCGAGCGAAAGTTGGTCAAAATCACGATGCGCGTAAGGCGCTCTCGCTAACTCTTTCAGTCTTTAAGTGAAGTGGGGCTATATTTGGGCCAAGAAGCTCGAAAGTGAACGTTCAAAAAGTTTTGCTGTGTCCATTTCAATGCGAACCAAGGCCATCAGGAGTTACTTTAGAGTCCGCGGGACTAAAAAATATTCCCCAAGTTCCCGGAAACCGAGCCGAAGTTGGTCAAAATCACGATGCGCGTAAGGCGGGCTCGGCTACTCTTTTAGTCTTGAAGTGAAGTGTGGCTACATTGCTGCCCAAGAGCTTGAAAGTGAGCGTTTAAAAAGTTTTGCTCTGTCTATTTCACTGCAAACGAAGGCCATCAGGAGTTAAATTAGAGTTTCCGGGAGTAGAAAATATCCCCCAACTTCCTGGCAATCGAGCCGAGGTTGGTTAAAATCACCATGCCTGTAAGGCGGTCTCGGCTACTCTTTCAGTCTTAAAGTGAAGTGGGGCAATATTTCGGCCCAGAAGCTCTAAAGTGAGTGTTTAAAAAGGTTTTGCTGTGTCGATTTCACTGCAAATCAAAGCCATCAGGAATTAGTTTAGAGACCCAGGGAGTGGAAAATATCCCCCAAAATTCAGGGAAATTTAGCCGAAGTAGGTCAAAATCACCATGTGCGTAAGGCGGTCTCGGCTAATCTTTCAGTCTTAAAGTGAAGTGGGGCTATATTTCTGCCCAGAAGCTCGAAAGTGACCGTTCAAAAGGTCTTCCTGTGTCAATTTCACTGCAAACAAAGGCGAGCAGAAGTTAGGTTAGAGTCCCAGGGACTGGAAAATACCCTGTAAGTGCGGGAAAATGGGGACAAAGGTTGTCAAAATGAAGATACGCGTAAGGCCGTCTCGGCTATTCGTTCAGTCTTAAAGTGAAGTGAGGCTCTACTTCGGCCCAGAATGTCCAAAGTGAGCGTTCAAAAAAAAATTGCTGTGTCCATTTCACTGCAAACCAAGGCAATCAGGAGATAGTTTAGAGTCCCCGAGACTTGAATATATCCCCTAAGTTCCGGGAAATCGAGCCAAAGTTTGTCAAACTCACGATGCGCGTAAGACGGACTCGGCTACTCTCTCAATCTTAAAGTAGAGTCGGGCTATATTTCGGCCCAGAAGCTCGAAGGTGAGCGTTCAAAATGTTTTCCTCTGTCCATTTCAATACAAACCAAGGCGATCAGGGGTTAGTTTAGAGTCTTCGGGACTGGAAAATACCCCCCAAGCTCCTAGAAATCGATCCGAAGTTGGTCAAAATCACGATGCGCGTAAAGCGATCTCGGCTACTCTTTCAGTCTCAAAGTGAAGTGTGGCTATATTTCGGCAAAGAAGGTCGAAAGTGAGCGTTGAAAAAGTTATGCTGTGCCCAATTCACTGCAAACGAAGGCAATCAGGTGTTAGTTTAGAGTCCGCCGGATTTGAAAATATCCCCCAAGTTCCGGGAAATCGAGCCTAAGCTGCTCAAAATCACGATGCGCGTAAGGCGGTCTCGGCTACTCTTAAAGTCTGAAAGTGAACTGGGGCTATATTTGGGCACAGAAGCTCGAAGGTGAGCGTTCAAAATGTTTGCCTATGTCCATTTCAATGCAAACCAAGGCTATCAGGAGTTAGTTTAGAGTCCCCGGGACTAAAAAAATATCCCCCAAGTTTCGGGAAATCGAGCGAAAGTTGGTCAAAATCACGATGCGCGTAAGGCGCTCTCGCTTACTCTTTCAGTCTTTAAGTGAAGTGGGGCTATATTTGGGCCAAGAAGCTCGAAAGTGAACGTTCAAAAAGTTTTGCTGTGTCCATTTCAATGCGAACCAAGGCCATCAAGAGTTACTTTAGAGTCCGCGGGACTAAAAAATATTCCCCAAGTTCCCGGAAACCGAGCCGAAGTTGGTCAAAATCACGATGCGCGTAAGGCGGGCTCGGCTACTCTTTTAGTCTTAAAGTAAAGTGGGGCTATATCTCGTCCCAGAAGCTCGAAAATGAGCGTTCAAAAAGCCTCACTTTGTCCAGTTTACTGCAGACCAAGGACGTCGGGGGTCACTTTAGAGTCCCCGGGAATGGAAAATATCCCCCAAGTTCCGGGAAATTTAGCCGAAGTTGGTCAAAATCATGACGCGCGTACGCGGTCTCGGCTACTGTTTCAGTCTTAAAGTGAAGTGGGGCAATATTTCGGCCCAGAAGCTCGAAACTGAGTGTTTAAAAAGTTTTGCTGTGTCAATTTCACTGCAAAGCGAGGCCATCAGAAGTTAGTATAGAGCCCCAGGCAGTGAAAAATATCCCCCAAATTCCGGGAAATTTAGCCTAAGTTTGTCAAAATCACGTGAGCGTAAGACGTTCTTGGGTAATCTTTCAGTCTTAAAGTGAAGTGGGGCTATATTTCGCCCCAGAAGCTCGAAAGTGAGCGTTCAAAAAGTTTTTCCTTGTCAAGTTCACCTCAAACCAAGGTGATCAGGAGTTAGTTCAGGGTCCCCAGGACTGGAAAATATCCCCTAAGTTCTGGGATATCGATCCGTGGGTGGTCAAAATCACGATTCGCGAAACGCGGGTCGGCTATTGTTGCCGTCTTAAAGTGAAGTGGGGCTATATTTCAGCCCAGAAGCTCGAAAGTGACCGTTTAAAAAGTTACGCTTCATGCATTTAACTGCAAAAAAAGGCCATCAGGAGTTATTTTAAAGTCCCCCGGACTGGAAAATATCCCCCATGTTCCGGGAAATCGAGCTGAACTTGGTCAAAATCACGATGTCTGTAAGGCGGTCTCGGCTATTCTTTCAGTCTCCAAGTGAAGTGGGCGTATATTTTGGCGCAGAAGCTCCAAGATGCGCGTTCAAAAAGTTTTGCTGTGTCCATTTCATTGCAAACCAAGGCAATCAGGAATTAGTTTAGAGTCCACAGAACTGGAAAATATTCCCTAAGTTGCAGCCAATCGAGCCGAGGTTGGTCAAAATCACGATGCGCGCAAGGCGGACTAGGCTCATCTTTCACTCCTCAAGTGAAGTGGGGCTATATTTCGGCAGAGAAGCTCGAAACTCTGCTTTCAAAAACTTTTGCTCTTCCAATTTCACTGCAAAACAAGGTCATCAGGACTTAGTTTAAAGTCCCCGAGACTAGAAAATATCCCCGAAATCTCGGGAAATCAAGCCGAAGATGGTCAAAATCACGATGCGCGTAAAGCGGTCTCGGCAACTCTTTAAGTCTTAAAGTGAAGTGGGGTTATATTTGGGCCCAGAAGGTCCAAAGTGAGCGTTCAAAAAGTTTTGCTGTGTCCATTTCACTGCAAAGCAAGGCCATCAGGAGTTAGTTTAGAGTCCCCGGGACTGGAAAATATCCCCCAAGTTCCGGAAAATCAAGCCAAAGTTGGTGAAAATCACGATGCGCGTAAGACGGTCTCGGCTACTCTTTCAGGCTTAAAGTGAAGTGGGGCTATATTCGGCTCAGAAGCTTGAAGGTGAGCGTTTAAAATGTTTTGCTCTGTCCATTTCAATGCAAACCAAGGCGATCGGGAGTTAGTTTACAGTCCCTGGGACTGAGAAATATCCCACAAGTTCCGGCAAATTGAGCCAAAGTTGCTCAAAATCACGATGCGCGTAAGGCCGTTTCGTCTATTTTTTCAGTCTTAAAATGAAGTGGGGCTATATTTCAACCTAGAAGCTCGGCACCGAGCGTGCGCTAATTTAATCTGTGTCGATTTCACTTAAAACTAAGGCAATCAGGAGTTAGTTTAGAGCTCCCAAAGCTGGAAACTATCCCCCAAGTTCCGGGAAATCCAGCCATAGAGGCTCAAAATCACGATGCGCGTAAGGCGGTCTCGTCTACTCTTTCAGCCTTAAAATGAAATGGGCTATATTTCGGCCCAAAGGCTCCAAAGTGAGCGTTCAAAACGTTTTCCTGTGTCCATTTCACTGCAAACCAAGGCCAAGAGGAAATACGTTAGAGTCCCCGGGACTGTAAAATATCCCGCAAGTTGCGATAAATCAAGCGGAAGTTGGTCAAAATCACGTTGCGCGCAAGGCGGTCTCGGCTACTCTTTCAGTTTTAAAGTGAAGTGGGGCTATATTTCGACCCAGCAGCTCGAAAGTGAGCGTTCAAAAAGTTTTCCTGTGTCCATTGCTCGGCCATCCAAGGCAATCAGGAGTTAGTTCAGAGTCCCCGGGACTGGAAAATATCCCCCAGTTCCGGGAAATGGAGCCGAACCTGGTCAAAATCACGATGCGCTTAAGACGGTCTCGGCTACTCTTTAAGTCTTAAAGTGAAGTGGGGCTATGTGTTGGCCCACAAGCTTTAAAGCGAGCGTTGAAAAAGTTTAGCCGTTTCCATTTTACTGCAAACCAAGGCAATCAGGAGTTAGTTTAAAGTTCTCGGCTCTGGAAAATATCTCCCAAATTCCGGGAAATCGAGGCGTAGTTTGTCAAAATCACGATTCGCATGAGGCGGTCTCGGCTACTCCTTCAGTCTTAAAGTGAAATGTGGCTATATTTTGGCCCAGAAGCTCGCACCAGAGCGTTAAAAAAGTTTTCCTGTGTCCATTTCACTGCAAAGCAAGGCCATCAGGAGTTAGTTTAGAGTCCCCGGGACTGGAAAATATCCCCCAAGTTTCCGAAAATCGAGCTTAAGTTAGTCAAAATTACGATGCGCGTAAGGCCGCCTCGGCTACTCGTTCAATCTTAAAATGAAGTGGGGCTAAGCTTTCGGGCTCAGAAGCTGGAAAGTCAGCGTTCAAAAAGTTTTGCTGTTTCCATTTCACTCCAAACCAAGACAAGCAGGAGTTAGTTTAGAGTCCCCGCGACTGGAAAATATCCCCCAAGTTCCGGGAAATCAACCCGAAGTTTGTCAAAATCACCATGCGCGTAAGACGGTCTCGGCTACCCTTTTAGTGTTAAAGTAAAGTGGGGCTATATTTTGGCTCAGAAGCTCGAAATTGAGCGTTCAAAAAGTTTTGCTGTGTCCATTTTACTCCAAGCCAAGGCCATCAGGAATTAGTTTAGAGTCCTCAGAACTGGAATAGATCCCCTAAGTTCCGCCAAATCGGGCCGAAGTTGCTAAAAATCAGGATGCGCGTAAGTCGGTCTCGGCTACTCTTTGAGTCTTCAAGTGAAGTGGGGCTCTATTTCGGTCCAGAACCTCGAAAGTGTGCGTTGAAAAACTTGTGCTGTGTAAATTTCACTGCAAATCATAGCCATCAGGAGTTAGTTTAGAGTCCCCGGGACTGGAAAATATTCCCCAAGCTCCGGGAAATCGAGCAGAAGTTAATCAAAATCACGCTGCGCGTAACGCGGTCTCGTCTACTGTTTCAGTCTTAAAGTGAAGTATGGCTGTATTTCGGCCGAGAAGCTCGACACCGAGCGTGCGCTCCTTTTGCCTTTGTACATATCACTGAAAAGTAAGTTCATCGTGGGTTAGCACAGAGTCCTCGGGACTGGAAAATATTCCCCGAATTCCGGCAAATCGAGCCAAAGATGCTCAAAATCAAGATGCGAGTAAGGCGGTCTCGGCTACTCTTTCACTCTGAAAATGAAGAGGGGACATATTTCGGTTCTACAAGCTTAACACCGAGCGTGCGCTCCTTTTGCCTGTGTCCTTTTCACTAAGAACTAAGTCCATCAGGAGATAGTTTAGAGTCCTTGAGACTGGAAACTATCCTCCAAGTTTCGGCAAATTGGGCCATAGTTTCTTTAAATTACGATAAGCGTACGGCAGTTTCGTTTACTCTTTCAGTCTTAAAATGAAGTGGGGCTTTATTTCGACCTAGAAGCTCGACAGGGAGCGTGCGCTCCTGTTACCTGTGACCATTTTACTGAAAACTAAGGTTATCAGGAGTTAGCTTAGAGTCCCCGGGACTGGAAAATATCCCCCAAGTTTTGGCAGATCGAGCCATAGTGGCTAAAAATTTGGATGCGCTTAAGGCGGTTTCGTCTACCCTTTCCGTCTTAAAATAAAGTGGGGCTAGATTTTGGCCTACAACCTGGAAACCTAGCGTGCGCTCCTTTTACCTGTGTCCATTTCACTCAAAACCAAGGCAATCAGGAGTTAGTTTAGAGCTTGCGGGACTGGAAAATATCCCCCAAACCCCGAGAAATCAAGCCGAAGTTGGACAAATTTACCATGCGCGTAAGGCGGTCTCGGCTACTCTTTCAGTGTCAAAGTGAAGTGGGGCTATATTTCGGCCCAGAAGCTCGAAAGTGAAGGTTCAAAAAGTTTGGCTGTGTCCATTTCACTGAAAACCAAGGCCATCAGGAATTAGTTTAGAGTTTCCGGGACTGGGAATTATTTCCCAAGTTCCGGGAAATCGAGCCGAAGTAACCCAAAATCACGATGCGCGTAAGGCAATCTCAGCTACTCTTTCAGTCTTAAAGTGAAGTAGGGCTATGCTTCGGCCCAGAAGCTCGAAAGTGAGCGTTCAAAATGTTATCCTGTGTCCATTTCACTGCAAACCAAAGCCATCAGGAGTTAGTTTAGAGTCCCCGGAACTGGAAAATATCCCCAAGTTCCGCGAAATGGAGACGGAGTTGGTCAAAATCACGATGCGCGTAAGGCGGTCTCGGCTACTCTTTCAGTCTTAAGGTGAAGTAGGGCTATATTTCGGTCCAGAAGCTCGAAAGTGAGCGTTCAAAAAGTTTTGCTCTCACAATTTAACAGAAAACCAAGGTCATCCTGAGTTAGTTTAGAGTCCCCGGGACTGAAAAATATCCCTTAAGTTCCGGAAACTCGAGCCGAAGTTGCTCAAAATCACGATGCGGCTAAGGCGGTCTCGGCTACACTTTCAGTTTTAAAGTGAAGTGGGGCTATATTTCTCCGCAGAATTTCGAAAGTATGCGTTCAAAAAAATTGGCTGTGTCCATTTCACTGCAAACCAAGGCCATCAGGAATTACTTTAGGGTCCTTGGGAGTGGAATATATCCCCGAAGTTTCGGGAAGTCTAGCCGAAGTTGGTCAAAACCACGATGCGCGTAAGACGGTCTCGGCTACTCTTTCAGTCTTAAAGTGAAGTGGGGCTATATTTCGGCTCAGAAGCTCGAAAGGGAGCGTTCAAAAAGGTTTGCTCTCTCCATTTCAATGCAAACCAAGGCAATCAGGAGTTACTTTAGAGTCCCCGGTACCGGAAAATATCCCCCATTTCCCGGGAAATCGAGCCAAGGTTGGTCACAATGACGATAACCGTAAGGCGGTCTCGGCTACTCTTTCATTCTTAAAGTGAACTAGGGCAATATTTCCGCCCAGAAGCTTGAAAGTGAGCGTTCAGAAAGTTTTGCTGTGTCCATTTTACTGCAGACCAAGGACGTTGGGGGCCAGTTCAGAGTCCCCGGGAATGGAAAATATCCCCCAAGTTCCGGGAAATTTAGCCAAAGCTGGTCAAAATCACGACGCGCGTACGGCGGTCTCGGCTACTCTTTCAGGCTTAAAGTGAAGTGCGAACACATTTCGGCCCAGAAGCTCAAAAGTGAGCGTTCAAAAAGTTTTCATGTGTCAATTTCACTTCGAACCAAAGCCATCAAGAGTTAGTTTAGAGTCCCAGGGACTGGAAAATATCCCGTAAGTGCCGAAAAATCGAGACAAAGTTTGGCAAAATAAATAAGCGCGTAAGGCCGTCTCGGCTACTCTTTTAGTGTTAAAATAAAGTGGGGCTCTATTTCGGCCCAGAAGCTCCAAAGTAAGGGTTCAAAAAAATTTGCTGTGTCCATTTCACTGGAAACCAAGGCCATCAGGAGTTAGTTTAGAGTCCCCCGCACTGGAAAATATCCCCCAAGTTCCGGGAAATCGAGCTGAACTTGGTCAAAATCACGATGCGCGTAAGGCGGTCTCGGCTACTATTTCAGGGTTAAAGTGAAGTGGGCTTCTATTTAAGCCCACAAGCTAGAAGGTGAGTGTTAAAAAAGTTGTGCTCGGTCCATTTCTCCGAAAACCAAGGCCATAAGGAGTTAATTTAGAGCTCGCGGGACTCGAATATATCCGCCAAGCTCCGGGAAATCGAACCGAAGTTGGTCAAGGCCACGATTCGCGCAAGACCGTTTCGGCTACTCTTTCAGTCTTAAAGTAAAGTGGGCTATATTTCGGGCGAGATGCTCGAAAGTGAGCGTTCAAAAAGTTTCGCTGTGTCCATTTCAATCCAAACCAAGACGATCAGGAGTTAGTTTAGAGTCTCCGGGACTGGAAAATATCCCCCAAATTCCGGGAAATCGAGCCGAAGCTGGTCAAAATCACGATGCGCGCTAGGCGTTCTCAGCTATTCTTTCAGTCTTAAAGTGAAGTGAGGCTATATTTTAGGCAAGAAGCTCGAAGATAAGCGTTCAAAAAGTTCTGCTGTGTCCATTTCAGTGCAAAACAAAGCCATCAGGAATTAGTTTAGAGACCCAGGGAGTGGAATATATCCCCCAAATTCCGGGAAACTTAGCCGAAGTTGGTCAAAATCACGATGTGCGTAAGGCGGTCTCGGCTCATCTTTCAGTCTTAAAGTGAAGTGGGGCTATATTTCTGCCCAGAAGCTCGAAAGTGCCCTACTTAAATTTAAGACTGAAAGAATAGCCGAGAGCCCGTTACGCGCATGGTGATTTTGATCAACTTCGGCGCGATTTCCTGGAACTTGGAGAATATTTTCCAGTCCCGGGGACTCTAAACTAACTCCTGACGGCCTTGGTTTCCAGTGAAAGGGACAGAGCAAAACTTTTTGAACGCGCACTTTCGAGCTTCTTGGCCGAACTATAGCCCAACTTCACTTTAAGACTGAAAGACTAACCGAGAGCGCCTTACGCGCATCGTGACTTTGACCAACTTCGGCTCGATCTGGCGGAACTTGGGAAATATTTTCTAGTCCCAAGGGCTCTAAACTAACTCCTGATGGCCTTGCTTTGCAGTGAAATGGAGACAGCAAAACTGTTTGAACGCTCACTTTCGAGCTTGTGGGCCGAAATACAGCCACACTTCACTTTAAGACTGAAAGAGTAGCCGGGACGGCCTTGCGCGCATCGTGATTTTGACCAACATGGGCTCGATTTCCCGGAACTGGGGGGATATTTTCTAGTTCCGCGTACTCTAAATTAACGCCTGATGGCCTTGGTTTGCAGTGAAATGGAGACAGCAAAACTTTTTGAACGCTCACTTTCGAGCTTGTGGGCCGAAATACAGCCACACTTCACTTTAAGACTGAAACAGTAGCCGAGACCGCCTTACGCGCATCGTGATTTTGATCAACTTCTCCTCGATTTCCCGGAACTTGGGGAATATTTTCCAGTCCCGGGGACTCTAAACTAACTCCTGATGGCCATGGTTTGCAGTGAAATTTACACAGCACAAGTTTTGAACGCACACTTTCGAGGTTCTGGACCGAAATAGAGCCCCACTTCACTTGAAGACTCAAAGAGTAGCCGAGACCGACTTACGCGCATCCTAGTTTTTGAGCAACTTCGGCTCGATTTGGTGGAACTTAGGGGGTATATTCCAGTTCTGAGGATTCTAAACTAACTCCTGATGGCCTTGGTTTGCAGTAAAATGGACACAGCAAAACTTTTTGAACGCTCAATTTCGAGCTTCTGGGCCAAAATATAGCCCCACTTTACTTTAACACTAAAAGGGTAGCCGAGACCGCCTTACGCGCATGGTGATTTTGACAAACTTCGGGTTGATTTCCCGGAACTTGGGGGATATTTTCCAGTCGCGGGGACTCTAAACTAACTCCTGCTTGTCTTGGTTTGGAGTGAAATGGAAACAGCAAAACTTTTTGAACGCTGACTTCCCAGCTTCTGGGCCCAAAAGTTTAGCCCCACTTGATTTTAAGATTGAAAGAGTAGCCGAGGGCGCCTTACGGGCATCGTAATTTTGACTAACTTAAGCTCGATTTTCGGAAACTTGGGGGATATTTTCCAGTCCCGGGGACTCTAAACTAACTCCTGCTTGTCTTGGTTTGGAATGAAATGGAAACAGCGAAAGTTTTTGAACGCTGACTTTCCAGCTTCTGGGCCCAAAAGTTTAGCCCCACTTCACTTTAAGACTGAAAGAGTAGCCGAGACCGCGTGATTCGAATCGTAATTTTGACAAACTACGCCTCGATTTCCCGGAACTTGGGGGATATTTTCCAGACCCGGGAACTTTAAGCTAACTCCTGATTGCCTTGGTTTGCAGTAAAATGGAAAAGGCAAAACTTTTTCAACACTCACTTTAAAGCTTCTGGGCCAACACATAGCCCCACTTCACTTTAAGACTTAAAGAGTAGCCGAGACCGTCTTAAGCGCATCCTGATTTTGACCAAGTTCGGCTCTATTTCCCGGAACTGGGAGGATATTTTCCAGTCCCGGGGACTCTAAACTAAATCCTGATTGCCTTGGTTGGCCGAGCAATGGACACAGGAAAATCTTTTGAACGCTCACTTTCGAGCTGCTTGGTCGAAATATAGCCTCACTTCCCTTTAAGACTGAAAGAGTAGCCGAGATCGCCTTACACGCAACGTGATTTTGACAACCTTCCGCTTGATTTCCCGGAATTTGGGGGATATTTTACAGTCCCGTGGACTCTAACGTATTTCCTCTTGGCCTTGGTTTGCAGTGAAATGGACACAGGAAAACTTTTTGAACGCTTACTTTCGAGCCTTTGGGCCGAAATATAGCCCATTTCATTTTAAGGCTGAAAGAGTAGACGAGACCGCCTTACGCGCATCGTGATTTTGAGCCTCTATGGCTGGATTTCCCGGAACTTGGGGGATAGTTTCCAGCTTTGGGAGCTCTAAACTAACTCCTGATTGCCTTAGTTTCCAGTAAAATCGACACAGATTAAATTAGCGCACGCTCGGTGCCGAGCTTCTAGGTCGAAATATAGCCCCACTTCATTTTAAGACTGAAAAAATAGACGAAACGGCCTTACGCGCATCGTGATTTTGAGCAACTTTGGCTCAATTTGCCGGAACTTGTGGGATATTTTTCAGTCCCAGGGACTGTAAACTAACTCCCGATCGCCTTGGTTTGCATTGAAATGGACAGAGCAAAACATTTTAAACGCTCACCTTCAAGCTTCTGAGCCGAATATAGCCCCACTTCACTTTAAGCCTGAAAGAGTAGCCGAGACCGTCTTACGCGCATCGTGATTTTCACCAACTTTGGCTTGATTTTCCGGAACTTGGGGGATATTTTCCAGTCCCGGGGACTCTAAACTAACTCCTGATGGCCTTGCTTTGCAGTGAAATGGACACAGCAAAACTTTTTGAACGCTCACTTTGGACCTTCTGGGCCGAAGTATAGCCCCACTTCACTTGAAGACTGAAAAAATAGCCGAGACCGCCTTACGCGCATCGTGATTTTTACCAACCTCGGCTCGATTGGCCGGAACTTAGGGAATATTTTCCAGTTCTGTGGACTCTAAACTAATTCCTGATGGCCTTGGTTTGCAATGAAATGGACACAGCAAAACTTTTTGAACGCTCATCTTCGAGCTTCTGCGCCAAAATATAGCCCCACTTCACTTGAAGACTGAAAGAATAGCCGAGACCGCCTTACAGACATCGTGATTTTGACCAAGTTCAGCTCGATTTCCCGGAACTTGGCGGATATTTTCCAGTCCGGGGGACTTTAAAATAACTCCTGATGGCCTTTTTTGCAGTTAAATGCACGAAGCGTAACTGTTTAAACGGTCACTTTCGAGCTTCTGGGCTGAAATATAGCCCCACTTCACTTTAAGACTGCAACAATAGCCGACCCGCGTTTCGCGAATCGTGATTTTGACCAACTTCGGATCGATATCCCGGAACTTGGGGGATATTTTTCAGTCTTGGGGACCCTAAACTAACTCCTGATCACCTTGGTTTGAAGTGAACTTGACAAGGGAAAACTTTTTGAACGCTCACTTTCGAGCTTCTGTGGCGAAATATAGCCCCACTTCACTTTAAGACTGAAAGATAAGCCAAGACCGTCTTACGCCCATGGTTTTTGACAAACTTAGGCTAAATTTCGTGGAAGTAGGGGGATATTTTCCACTCCCTGGATCTCTATACTAACTCCTGATGGCCTTGGTTAGCAGTGAAATTGACACAGCAAAACTTTTTGAACACTCAGTTTCGAGCTTCTGGGCCGAAATATTGCCCCACTTTACTTTAAGACTAAAAGAGTAGCCGAGACCGCCTTACGCGCATCGTGATTTTGACCAACTTCGGCTCGGTTTCCCGGAACTTGGGGAATATTTTTTAGTCTCGTGGACTCTAAAGTAACTCCTGATGGCCTTGGTTCGCATTGAAATGGACACAGCAAAACTTTTTGAACGTTCACTTTCGAGCTTCTTCGCCAAAATATAGCCCCACCTCACTTAAAGACTGAAAGAGTAAGCGAGAGCGCCTTACGCGCATCGTGATTTTGACCAACTTCGGATCGATATCCCGGAACTTGCGGGATATTTTCCAGTCCCGGGGACTCTAAACTAACTCCTGATGGCCTTGCTTTGCATTGAAACTGACAGAGCAAAACGTTGTGAAGACTCACCTTCGAACTTTCTGGCCGAAATATTGCCCCACTTCACTTTAAGACTGAAAGAGTAGCCGAGACCGTCTTACGCGCATCGTGGTTTTGACCAACTTCGGCTAGATTTCCCGAAACTTCGGGGATATTTTTCAGTCCCGGGGACTCTAAAGTCACTCACGATGGCCTTGGTTTTCAGTTAAATTGAGAGAGCAAAACGTTTTGAACGCGCACTTTCGAGCTTCTGGACCGAAATATAGCCCTACTTCACTTTAAGACTGAAAGAGTAGCCGAGACCGCCTTACGCGCATCGTGATTTTGACCAACTTCGTCTCGATTTCGCGGAACTTGGGGGATATTTTGCAGTTCCGGGGACTCTAAACTGACCCCCGACGTCTTTGGTGTGCAGTAAATTGGACACAGCAAGGCTTTTTGAACGCTCATTTTCGAGCTTCTGGGACGAGATATAGCCCCACTTTACTTTAAGACTAAAAGAGTAGCCGAGCCCGCCTTACGCGCATCGTGATTTTGACCAACTTCGGCTCGGTTTCCCGGAACTTGGGGAATATTTTTTAGTCTCGTGGACTCTAAAGTAACTCCTGATGGCCTTGGTTCGCATTGAAATGGACACAGCAAAACTTTTTGAACGTTCACTTTCGAGCTTCTTCGCCAAAATATAGCCCCACCTCACTTAAAGACTGAAAGAGTAAGCGAGAGCGCCTTACGCGCATCGTGATTTTGACCAACTTCGGATCGATATCCCGGAACTTGCGGGATATTTTCCAGTCCCGGGGACTCTAAACTAACTCCTGATGGCCTTGCTTTGCATTGAAACTGACAGAGCAAAACGTTGTGAAGACTCACCTTCGAACTTTCTGGCCGAAATATTGCCCCACTTCACTTTAAGACTGAAAGAGTAGCCGAGACCGTCTTACCCGCATCGTGGTTTTGACCAACTTCGGCTAGATTTCCCGAAACTACGGGGATATTTTTCAGTCCCGGGGACTCTAAAGTCACTCACGATGGCCTTGGTTTTCAGTTAAATTGAGAGAGCAAAACGTTTTGAACGCGCACTTTCGAGCTTCTGGACCGAAATATAGCCCTACTTCACTTTAAGACTGAAAGAGTAGCCGAGACCGCCTTACGCGCATCGTGATTTTGACCAACTTCGTCTCGATTTCGCGGAACTTGGGGGATATTTTGCAGTTCCGGGGACTCTAAACTAAGTTCTGATGGCTGTGGTTTTCAGTGAAATGGACACAGGATAACTTTTTGAACGCTCACTTTCGAGCTTCTGGGCCGAATTATAGCCCTACTTCACTTTAAGACTGAAAGAGTAGCTGAGATTGCCTTACGCGCATCGTGATTTTGGGTGACTTTGGCTCGATTTCCCGGAACTTGGGAAATAATTCCCAGTCCCGGAAACTCTAAACTAATTCCTGATGGCCTTGGTTTTCAGTGAAATGGACACAGCCAAACTTTTTGAACCTTCACTTTCGAGCTTCTGGGCCGAAATATAGCCCCACTTCACTTTGACACTGAAAGAGTAGCCGAGACCGCCTTACGCGCATGGTAAATTTGTCCAACTTCGGCTTGATTTCTCGGGGTTTGGGGGATATTTTCCAGTCCCGCAAGCTCTAAACTCACTCCTGATTGCCTTGGTTTTTAGTGAAATGGACACAGGTAAAAGGAGCGCACGCTAGGTTTCCAGGTTGTAGGCCAAAATCTAGCCCCACTTTATTTTAAGACGGAAAGGGTAGACGAAACCGCCTTAAGCGCATCCAAATTTTTAGCCACTATGGCTCGATCTGCCAAAACTTGGGGGATATTTTCCAGTCCCGGGGACTCTAAGCTAACTCCTGATAACCTTAGTTTTCAGTAAAATGGTGACAGGTAACAGGAGCGCACGCTCCCTGTCGAGCTTCTAGGTCGAAATAAAGCCCCACTTCATTTTAAGACTGAAAGAGTAAACGAAACTGCCGTACGCTTATCGTAATTTTAAGAAACTATGGCTCAATTTGCCGAAACTTGGAGGATAGTTTCCAGTCTCGAGGACTCTAAACTATCTCCTGATGGACTTAGTTCTTAGTGAAAAGGAGACAGGCAAAAGGAGTGCACGCTCGGCGTCAAGCTTGTAGAACCGAAATATAGCCATACATCATTTTCAGAGTGAAAGAGTAGCCGAGACCGCCTTACTCCCATCTTGATTTTGAGCATCTTTGGCTCGATTTGCCGGAATTCGAGGAATATTTTCCAGTCCCGAGGACTCTGTGCTAACTCATGATGAACTTAGTTTTCAGTGATATGTACAAAGGCAAACGGAACGCACGCTCGGTGTCGAGCTTCTCGGCTCAAATACAGCCACACTTCACTTTAAGACTGAAAGAGTAGCCGAGACCGCCTTAGGCGTATCGTGATTTTGAGCAACTTTGGCTCGATCTCCCAGAATTTGATACATATTTTCCAGTCCCGCGGACTCTAAAGTAACTCCTGATGGCCTTGCTCTGGAGTGAAATGGACACAGCACAACTTTTTGAAAGTTGACATTCGAGCTTCTGGAGCGAAAATTGCCCCAGCTCACTTTAAGAATGAAAGAGTAGCCGAGACCGCCTTACGCGCATCGTGATTTTGAGCAACTTTGGCTAGATCTGCCAGAATTTGGGAAATATTTTCCAGTCCCAAGGACTCTAAACTAACTCCTGATGGCCTAAGATGTCAGTGAAATGGACACAGGTAAAATTAGCCCACGTCCGGTCTCGACCTTCTAAGTCGAAATATAGCCCCCCTTAATTTTAAGACTGAAAGAGTAGCCGAGACCGCCTTACGCGCATCGTGATTTTGGGCCACTTTTGCTCTATTTCCCGGGGAAATTTAAAGAAATTTAAAGTCCCGGGGACGCTAAACTAACTCCCGATGACCTTGGTTTGCAGTTTAATGAACACAGCAAAACATTCTGAACGCTCACCTTCGAGCTTCAGTGCCGCAATATAGCCCTACTTAAATTTAAGACTGAAAGAATAACCGAGAGCCCGTTACGCGCATCGTAATTTTCATCAACTTCGGCGCCATTTCCTGGAACTTGGAGAATATTTTCCAGTTCCGGGGACTCTAAACTAACTCCTGATTGCCTTGGTTTGCAGTCAAATGGACACAGCAAAACTTTTTGAACGCTCACTTTCGAGCTTGTGGGCCTAAATATAGCCACACTTCACTTTAAGACTGAAATAGTAGCCGAGACCGCGTTACGCGCATCGTGATTTTGAGCAACTTCTGCTCGCTTTGCTGGAACTTGGGGAATATTTTCCAGTCCCGGGGACTCTAAACTAACTGCTGATGGCCATGGTTTGCAGTGAAATTCACACAGCACAAGTTTTTGAACGAACACTTTCGAGCTTTTAGGCCAAAATATAGTCCCACATCACTTACGACTTAAAGAGTAGCCGAGACCGGCGTGCGCGCATCGTGATTTTGACCAACTTCGGGTCGATATTCCGGAACTTGGGGGATATTTTTCAGTCCCAGGGACTCTAACCTAACTCTTGATAGCCTTGGTTTGCAGTGAAATGGAGACAGCAAAACTTTTTGAACGCTCACCTTCAAGCTTCTGGGCCGAAATATAGCCCACTTTACTTTAATACTGAAAAAGTAGCCGAGACCGCCTTACGCGCATGGTCATTTTGACAAACTTCGGGTGGATTTCCCGGAGCTTGGGGGATATTTTCCAGTCCCTTGGACGCTAAACTAGGTGCCGATGGCCTTGTTTTGCAGTGAAATGGACACAGCAAAACTTTTTGAACGCTCACTTTCGAGGTTGTGGGCCGAAATATAGCCATACTTCACTTTAAGACTGAAACAGTAGCCGAGACGACGTTTCGCGCATCGTGATTTTGATCAACTTCGGCTCGATTTCCCGGAACTTGCGAAATATTTTCCAGTCCCGGGGACTCTAAACTAACTCGTGCTGGTCTTGGTTTGCAGTGAAACGGAAACAGAAAAAGTTTTTGAACGCATACTTTCGAGCTTCTGGACCGAAATAGAACCCCACTTCACTTGAAGACTGAAAGAGTAGCCGAGACCGCCTTACGTGCATCGTGATTTTGAGCAACTTCGGCTCGATTTGCCGGAACTAAGGGGATATATTCCAGTTCTGAGGACTCTAAACTAACTCCTGATGGCCTTGGTTTGCAGTAAAATAGACCCAGCAAAAGTTTTTGAACGCTCAATGTCGAGCTTCCTGGCCAAAATATAGCCCCCCCTTACTTTAACACTGAAAAAGTAGCCGAGACCGCCTTACGTGCATCGTGATTTTGACAAACTTCGGGTTGATTTCCCGGAACTTGGGGCATATTTTCCAGTCCCGGGGACTCTCAACTAACTCCTGCTTGTCTTGGTTTGCAGTGAAATTGACACAGCGAAAGTTTTTGAACGCTCACTCTCGAGCTTCCTAGCCGAAATACAGCCCCATTTTACTTTAAGACTGAAAGAGTAGGCGAGACCGTCTTGAGCGAATCGTGATTTTGAGCAATTTCGCGTTTATTTCCCGAAACGTGGGGGATATATTCCAGTCAAAGGGACTCTACAGTCACTCCTGATGGCCTTGGTTTTCAGTGAAATGGACAGAGCACAACTTAGGAGCTTCTGGGCAGAAATATAGCCCCACTTTACTTTAAGACTGAAAGAGTAAATGAGACCGCCTTACGCGCATCGTAATTTTGACGAACTTCCAATGGATTTCCCGGAACTTGGGGGATATTTTGCAGTCCCTTGGACGCTAAACTAAGTCCTGATGGCCTTGTTTTGAAGTCAAATGGACACAACAAAACTTTTTGAACGCTCACTTTCTAGCTTGTGGGCCGAAATATAGCCACACTTGACTTTAGGACTGACACAGTAGCCGAGACCACGTTACGCGCATCATGAATTTGATCAACTTCGGCTGGATTTCCCGGGACTTGGGGGATATTCTGCAGTCCCGGGGACTCTAAACTAACTTCTGATGGCCTTGGTTTGCACTGAAAGTGACAGAGCAAAACTTTTTAAACATTCACTTTCGAGCTTCTGGGCCGAAATATAGCACCACTTCACTTTAAGACTGAAAGAGTAGCCGAGACCACCTAACGCACATCGTGATTTTGACCAACTTCGGCTCGATTTACCGGAACTTGGGGGATATTTTCCAGTCCCTAGGACTCTTAAGTAACCCCTGATGGCCTTGGTTTGCATTGAAATGGATACAGCAAAACTTTTTGAACGCTCACTTTTGAGCTTCTGGGCCGAAATATAGCCCTACTTCACTTTAAGACTGAAAGAGTAGCGCAGACCGTCTTACGCGCATCGTGATTTTGACCACCGTCTTCTCGATTTTCCGAAACTTGGGAAATACATTCCACTCCCGGGGACTCTGAACTAACTACTGATAGCCTTGGTTTGCAGTGAAATAGACACAGTAATTTTTTTTGAGCTTTGAGCTTGTGGGCCGAAATAGAGCCCCACTTCACTTTAAGACTGAAGGAGTAGTCGAGACCGCCTTAAGCGCACCGTGATTTTGACCAACTTCGGCTCGATTTACCGGAACTTGGGGGATATTTTCCAGTCCCTAGGACTCTTAAGTAACCCCTGATGGCCTTGGTTTGCATTGAAATGGATACAGCAAAACTTTTTGAACGCTCACTTTTGAGCTTCTGGGCCGAAATATAGCCCTTCTTCACTTTAAGACTGAAAGAGTAGCCCAGACCGTCTTACGCGCATCGTGATTTTGACCACCGTCTTCTCGATTTTCCGAAACTTGGGAAATACATTCCACTCCCGGGGACTCTGAACTAACTACTGATAGCCTTGGTTTGCAGTGAAATAGACACAGTAATTTTTTTTGAGCTTTGAGCTTGTGGGCCGAAATAGAGCCCCACTTCACTTTAAGACTGAAGGAGTAGTCGAGACCGCCTTAAGCGCACCGTGATTTTGACCAACTTCGGCTCGATTTACCGGAACTTGGGGGATATTTTCCAGTCCCTAGGACTCTTAAGTAACCCCTGATGGCCTTGGTTTGCATTGAAATGGATACAGCAAAACTTTTTGAACGCTCACTTTTGAGCTTCTGGGCCGAAATATAGCCCTTCTTCACTTTAAGACTGAAAGAGTAGCCCAGACCGTCTTACGCGCATCGTGATTTTGACCACCGTCTTCTCGATTTTTCGAAACTTGGGAAATACATTCCACTCCCGGGGACTCTGAACTAACTACTGATAGCCTTGGTTTGCAGTGAAATAGACACAGTAATTTTTTTTGAGCTTTGAGCTTGTGGGCCGAAATAGAGCCCCACTTCACTTTAAGACTGAAGGAGTAGTCGAGACGGCCTTAAGCGCACCGTGATTTTGACCAACTTCGGCTCGATTTGCCGGAACTTGGGGGATATTTTCCAGTCCCGGGGACTCTAAACTAACTCCTGATTGTCTTGGTTTTCAGTGAAATGGACACAGCGAAACTTTTTGAACGCTCACTCTCGAGCTTCTGGACCGAAATATAGCCCCACTTTACTTTAAGACTGAAAGAGTAGCCGAGACCGTCTTGCGCAAATCGTGATTTTGACCAACTTCGGGTCGGTTTCCCGAAACTTGAGGGATATATTCCAATTTCCGCGGGCTCTAAACTAACTCCTAATGGCCTTGGTTTTCAGTGAAATGGAAAAAGGAAAGCTTTTTGAACACTCTCTTTGTAGCTTCTGGGCCGAAATAGAATCCCACTTTACTTTCAGACTGAAATAGTAGCCGAGACCGCCTCACGCGCATCGTGAGTTAGACCAAGTTCAGCTCGATTTCACGCAACTTTTGGGATATTTTCCAGTCCGGAGGACTCTAAACTAACTCCGGATGGCCTTGGTTTTCACTGAAATGCGCACAACATAAATTTTTGAACGCCCACTTTGGAGCTTCTGGGCCGAAATATAGCCCGACTTCACTTTAAGACTGAAAGAGCAGCCGAGATTGCCTTACGCGGATCGTGATTTTAACCATTTTCGGATCGATTACTCGGAACTTGGGAGATATTTTCCAGTCCCGGGGACTCTAAACTAACTCCTGATCGTCTTCCTTTGCATTGAAATGGACAGAGCAAAACTTTTTGAACGCTCACTTTCGAGCTTGTGGGCCGAAATATAGCCACACTTTACTTTAAGACTGAAACAGTAGCCAAGACCGCATTTCGCGCATCGTGATTTTCATCAACTTCGGCTCGCTTTCCCGGAACTTGGGGAATGTTTTCCAGTCCCGGGGACCCTAAACTAAGTCCTGATGGCCTTGTTTTGAAGTGAAATGGACACAGCAAAACTTTTTGAACGCTCACTTTCTAGCTTGTAGGCCGAAATAAAGGCACACTTGACTTTCAGACTGAAACAGTAGCCAAGACCGCGTTACGCGCATCATGAATTTGATCAACTTCGGCTCCAATTCCCGGGACTTGGGGGATATGTTCCATTCCCGAGGACTCTAAACTAACTCCTGATGGCCTTGGTTTACATTGAAATGGACACAGCACAATTTTTTGAACGCACACTTTCGAGCTTCTGGGCCGAAATATAGCCCCACTTCACTTAAGACTGAAAGACTAGCCGAGACCGCCTTGCTCGCATCGTGAGTTTGACAAACTTCTGGTCGATATTCCGGAACTTGGGGGATATTTTCCAGTCCCAGGAACTCTAAACTAACTCCTCATGGCCTTGGTTTGCAGTGAAATGGACAGAGCAAAACTTTTTGAACGCTCACCTTCGAGCTTCCTGGCCGAAATAAAGCCCCACTTTACTTTAAGACTTAAAGAGTAACCGAGACCACCTTACGCGCATTGTGATTTTGACAAACTTCGGGTGGATCTCCCGGAACTTGGGGAACATTTTCCAGTCCCTTGGACGCTAAACAAAGCCCTAATGGCCTTGTTTTGCAGTGAAATGGACACAGCAAAACTTTTTGAACGCTCACTTTCGAGCTTGTGGGCCGAAATATAGCCACACTTTACTTTAAGACTGAAACAGTAGCCGAGACCGCATTTCGCTCATCGTGATTTTGATCAACTTGGGCTCGCTTTCCCGGAACTTGGGGAATATTTTCCAGTCCCGGGGAGCCTAAACTAACTTTTGATAGCTTTGGTTTGCAGTGAAATGCACACAGCAAAACTTTTTGAACGCTCACTTTCGAGCTTCTGGACAGAAATATAGCCCCACTTCACTTTAAGACTGAAAGGGTAGCCGAGACCGCTTTGGGAGCATCGTGATTTCGACCAACTTCAGCTCGATTTACCGGAACTTGGGGAATATTTTCCAGTCCCAGGGACGCTAAACTAACTGGTGATGGCCTTGTTTTTCAGTCAAAGAACACAGCAAAACTTATTGAAGGCTCACTTTCGGGCTTCTGGGCCGAAATATAGCCCCACTTCACTTTAAGACTGAAAGAGTAGCCGATACCGCATTTCGCGCATCGTGATTTGGATCAACTTCGGCTCGATTCCTTGGAACTTGGGCAATATTTTCCAGTCCCGGGGACTCTAAACTAACCCGTGATAGCCTTGGTTTGCAGTGAAAGGGACACAGCAAAACTTTTTGAACGCTCACTTTCGAGCTTGTGGGCCTAAATATAGCCACACTTCACTTCAAGACTGAAACAGTAGCCGAGACCGCGTTACGCGCATCGTGATTTTGAGCAACTTCTGCTCGCTTTCCTGGAACTTGGGGAATATTTTCCAGTCCCGGGGACTCTAAACGAACTCCTGATGGCCATGGTTTGCAGTGAAATTCACACAGCACAATTTTTTGAACGAACACTTTCGAGCTTTTAGGCCGAAATATAGTCCCACATCACTTACGAATTAAAGAGTAACGGAGACTGGCGTGCGCGCATCGTGATTTTGACCAACTTCAGGTCGATATTCCGGAACTTGGGGGATATTTTCCAGTCCCAAGGACTATAAACTAACTCTTGATGGCCTTGGTTTTCAGTGAAATGGACAGAGCACAACTTTAGAGCTTCTGGGCAGAAATATAGCCCCACTTTACTTTAATACTGAAAGAGTAGATGAGACCGCCTTACGCGCATCGTGATTTTGACGAACTTCGAATGGATTTCCCGGAACTTGGGGGATATTTTCCAGTCCCTTGGACGCTAAACTAGGTGCCGATGGACTTGTTTTGCAGTGAAATGGACACAGGAAAACTTTTTGAACGCTCACTTTCGGGCTTCTGGCCCGAAATATAGCCCCACTTCACTCTAAGACTGAAAGAGTAGCCGACACTACCTTACGCAAATCGTGATTTTGACCAACTTCGGCTCGATTTCGTGGAATTTGGGGGATATTTTGCAGTCCTGGGGACTCTAAACTAGCTTCTGATGGCTTTGGTTTGCAGTCAAATAAACACACGGAAACTTTTTGAACGCTCACTTTCAAGCTCCTGGGCAGGAATAAAGCCTCACTTCACTTTAAGACTGAAACAGTAAGCGAGACCGCCTAACGCGCACCGTGATTTTGACCAACTTCGGCTAAATTTCCCTGAACTTGGGGGGATATTTTCCAGTCCCGAAGACTCTTAAGTAACCCCTGATGGCCTTCGTTTGCATTGAAATGGATACAGCAAAACTTTTTGAAGCTCACTTTTGAGCTTCTGGGCCGAAATATAGCCCCACTTCACTTTAACACTGAAAGACTAGCCAAGACCGTCTTGCGCGCATCGTGATTTTGAGCAACGTCTTCTCGATTTTCCGGAACTTGGGAAATATATTGCAGTCCCGGGGACTCTAAACTAACTCCTGATGGCCTTGGTTTCCAGTGAAATGGACACAGCAAATGTTTTGCAGTGCTCACGTTGGAGCTTCTGGGCCGAAATAGAGCCCCACTTCACTTTAAGACTGAAAGAGTAGCCGAGGCCGCCTTAGGCGCATCGTGATTTTGACCAACTTCGGCCTGAGTTCCCAGAACTTAAAAGACATTTTCCACTCCCGGGGACTCTAAACTAACTCATGATGGCCTTGGTTTTCAGTGAAATTGAGAGAGCAAAACTTTTTGAACGCTCACTTTCGAGCTTCTGGACCGAAATATAGCCCTACTTCACTTTCAGACTCAAAGAGTAGCGGAGACCGCCTTACGCGAATCGTTATTTTGACCAACTTCGTCTCGATTTCGCGGAACTTGGAGGATATTTTCCAGTTCCGGGGACTGTAAACTACTTCCTGAGGGCCTTGCTTTGCAGTGAAATGGGCACAGCATAACTTTTTGAACGCTCACTTTCGAGCTTCTGGGCCAAAATATACAGCCACGTCACTTTAAGACTAAAAGAGTAGCCGAGACTGCTTTACGCGCATCGTGATTTTCACAAACTTCGGCTCGATTTCCCGGAACTTGGGGGATATTTTGATGTCCCGGAGACTGTAAACTATCTCCTGATGTGGTTTGAATCGCGGTGAAATGGACACAGCAAAACTTTTTGAACTTTCACTTTCGAGCTTCTGGGCCGAAATATAGCCCGAGTTCACTTTAAGAATGAAAGAATAGCCGAGACCGCCTTACGCGCATAGTGATTTTGACGAACTTTGGCTCGATTTCCCAGGAAATGGGGAATATTTTCCGGTACCGGGGACTCTAAAGTAACTCCTGATTGCCTTGGTTTGCGTTGAAATGGAGAGAGCAAAACTTTTTCAACGCTCCCCGTCGGGCTTCTGAGCCGAAATATAGCCCCACTTTGGTTTAAGACTGAAAGAGTAGCCGAGACCGTCTTACGCGCATCGTGATTTTGACCAACTTCGGCTGGATTTCCCGAAACTTCGGGGATATATTCAAGTTCCAAGGACTCTAAACTAACCCCTGATGACCTTGGTCTGCAGTGAAATGCACACAGCAATTTTTTTTGAACGGTTACTTTCGAAATTCTGGGCCGAAATATAGCTCCACTTCACTTTAAGACTGAAATAGTAGCCGAGACCGCCTTAGACGCATCGAGATTTTGACCAACTTCGGCTTGAGTTGCCAGAACTTAAGGGATATTTTTTCGTCCCGTGGACTCTAAACTAACTCATGATGGCCTTGGTTTTCAGTTAAATTGAGAGAGCAAAACTTTTTCAACGCTCACTTTTGAGCTTCTGGGCCGAAACATACAGCCACGTCACTTTAAGACTAAAAGAGTAGCCGAGACTGCTTTACGCGCATCGTGATTTTGGCAAACTTCGGCTCCATTTCCCCGAACTTGGGCGATATTTTCCAGTCCCGAACAGTCTAAACTAACTCCTGATGGCCTTGGTTTGCAGTGAAATGAACAAGGTAACACTTTTTGAACGCTTATTTTCGAGCTTCTGGGATAAAATATAGCCCCACTTCACTTTAAGACTGAAAGAGTAGGCAAGACCGCCTTACGCGCATCGTGATTTTGAGCAACTTCCGCTCGATTTTCTAGAATTTTGGCGATATTTTCAAGTCCCGGGGACTCTAAACTAACTCCTGATGGATTTGGTTTGATGTAAAATGGACGCAGGAAAACTTTTTGAACGCTCAGTTTCGAGCTTCTGGGCCGAAATACAACCGTACTTCACTTTAAGACTGAAATAGTAGCCGAGGCCTCCCTAGGAGCATCGTGATTTTGACCCAGTTCAACTCGATTTCCCGAAACTTGGGGGATGTTTTCCAGTCCGGGGGACTTTAAACTAACTCCTGATGGCCTTGGTTTGCAGTTAAATGCACAAAGCGTAACTTTTTAAAGGTTCACTTTCGAGCTTATGGCTCGAAATATAGCCCCACTTCACTTTAAGACTGAAAGAGTAGCCGAGACCGCCTTACGCGCATCGTGATTTTGGGATACTTCGGCTCGATTTCCCGGAAATAGGGGGATATTTTGCAGTCCCGGGGACTCTAAACTAACTGCTGATGGCCTTGGTTTCCAGTGAAATGGACACAGGAACACTTTTTGAACGCGCACTTTCGAGCTTGCCGGCCGAAATATAGCCCTACTTCTTTTTCAGACTGAAAGAGTAGGCGGGAGCGCCTTACGCGCATTGTGATTTTGAGGATCTTCGGCTCGATCTGGCGAAACTTGGGAGATATTTTCCAGTCCCAAAGTCTCTAAACTCACTCCTGATTGTCTAAGATGTGAGTGAAATAGACACAAAAATTTTTGAACCCTTACTTTCGAGCTTCTGGAGTTAAATCTAAGCCCACTTTACCTTAAGACTGAAAGAGTAGCCGAGACCCCCTTAAGCGCATCGTGATTTTGACTAACTTCGGGTGGATTTCCCGTAACTTGGGGGATATTTCCAGTTCCTTTGACGCTAAACTAAGTCGTGATGGCCTTGTTTTGCAGTGAAATGGACACAGCAAAACTTTTCAAACACTCAGTTTCGAGCTTCTGGGCCGAAATATTGCCCCAATTAACTTTAAGACTGAAAGAGTAGTCGAGACCGCCGTATGCGCGTCGTGATTTGACCAACTTCGGTTAAATTTCCCGGAACTTGGGGGATATTTTCCAGTCCCAGGGACTCTAAACTGAGCCCCGACGTCGTTGGTCTGCAGTAAAATGGACACAGCAAAACTTTTTGAACGCTCACTTTGACTTCTGAGCCGAAATATAGCTCCACTTCACTTTAAGAGTGAAAGAGTAGCCGAGACCGCCTTACGCCCATCGTAATTTTGACCAACTTCGGCTCGATTTCCCGGAACTTGGGGGATATTTTCCAGTCCCGCGGACTCTAAAGTAACTCCTGGTGGCCTTGCTCTGGAGTGAAATGGACACAGCACAACTTTTTGAACGCTCACTTTCGAGCTTCTGGGGCGAAATATTGCCCCAGTTCACTTTAAGAATAAAAGAGTAACCGGGACCGTCCTACGCGCATCGTGATTTTGACCAACTCTGGCTCGATTTCTCGGGAAATGGGGGATATTTTCCGGTACCGGGGACTCTAAACTAACTCCTGATTTCCTCGGTTTGCAGTGGAATGGACACAGCACAACTTTTTGAACACTCACTTTTGAGCTTCTGGGCCGAAGCATAGCCCTACTTCACTTTAAGACTCAAAGACTAGCCGAGACCGCCTCACGCGCATTGTGATTTTGGGCTACTTCGGCTCGATTTCCCGGAACTTGGGAGATAATTGCCAGTCCCGTGCACTCTAAACTAATTCCTGATGGCCTTGGTTTTCAGTGAAATGGACACAGCCAAACTTTTTGAACCTTCACTTTCGAGCTTCTGGGCCGAAATATAGCCCCACTTCACTTTAAGACTGAAAGAGTAGCCGGCACCGCCTTACGCGCATGGTAATTTTGTCGAACTTCGGCTTGATTTCCTGGGACTTGGGGGATATTTTTCAGTCCCGGAAGCTCTAAACTAACTCCTGAATGCCTTGGTTTTTAGTGAAATGGACACAGGTAAAAGGAGCGCACGCTCGGTTTCCAGGTTGTAGGCCGAAATATAGCCCCACTTTATTTTAAGACTGAAAGTGCACACGAAACCGCCTTAAGCGCATCGAAATTTTTAGCCACTATGGCTCGATATGCCAAAACTTGGGGGATATTTTCCAGTCCCGGGGACTCTACCCTAACTCTTGATGGCCTTAGTTTTCAGTAAAATGGTCACAGGTAACAGGAGCGCACGCTCGGTGTCGAGCTTCTAGGCCGAAATGTAGCCCCAGTTCATTTTAAGACTGAAAGAGTAAACGAAACTGCCGTACGCCTATCGTAATTTTAAGAAAGTATGGCTCAATTTGCCGAAACTTGGAGGATAGCTTCCAGTCTCGAGGATTCTAAACTATCTCCTGATGGACTTAGTTCTTAGTGAAATGGACACAGGTAAAAGGAGAGCACGCTCGGTGTCGAGCTTGTAGAACCGAAATATAGCCCCACTTCATTTTCGGAGTAAACGAGTAGCCGAGACCGCCTTAGGCGCATCGTGATTTTGAGCATCTTTGGCTCGATTTGCCAGAATTCGGGGAATATTTTCCAGTCCCGAGGACTCTATGTTAACTCCTGATGAACTTAGTTTTCAGTGATATGTACACAGGCAAAAGGAGCGCACGCTCGGTGTTGAGCTTGTCGGCCGAAATATAGCCCCACTTCATTTTAAGACTGAAAGAGTAGCCGAGACCGCCTTCCGCGCATCGTGATTTTGAGCAACTTTGGCTCGATCTGCCAGAATTTGGGAAATATTTTCCAGTCCCAAGGACTCTAAACTAACTCCTGATGGCCTAAGATGTCAGTGAAATGGACACAGGTAAAATTAGCCCACGTCCGGCCTCGACCTTCTAAGTCGAAATATGGCCCCCCTTAATTTTAAGACTGGAAGAGTAGCCGAGACCGCCTTACGCGCATCGTGATTTTGGGCCACTTTTGCTCGATTTCCCGGGGAAATTTAAAGAAATTTAAAGTCCCGGGGACGCTAAACTAACTCCCGATGACCTTGGTTTGCAGTTTAATGAACACAGCAAAACATTCTGAACGCTCACCTTCGAGCTTCAGTGCCGCAATATAGCCCTACTTAAATTTAAGACTGAAAGAATAACCGAGAGCCCGTTACGCGCATCGTAATTTTCATCAACTCCGGCGCCATTTCCTGGAACGTGGAGAATATTTTCCAGTTCCGGGGACTCTAAACTAACTCCTGATTGCCTTGGTTTGCAGTGAAATGGACACAGCAAAACTTTTTGAACGCTCACTTTCGAGCTTGTGGGCCTAAATATAGCCACACTTCACTTTAAGACTGAAACAGTAGCCGAGACCGTCTTACGCGCATCGTGATTTTGAGGAAATTCTGCTCGCTTTCCTGGAACTTGGGGAATACTTTACAGTCGCGAGGACTCTAAACTAACTGCTGATGGCCATGGTTTGCAGTGAAATTCACACAGCACAAGTTTTTGAACGAACACTTTCGAGCTTTTAGGCCGAAAAATAGTCCCACATCACTTACGACTTAAAGAGTAGCCGAGACCGGCGCGCGCGCATCGTGATTTTGACCAACTTCGGTTCGATATTCCGGAACTTGGGGGATATTTTGCAGTCCCAGGGACTCTAAACTAGCTCTTGATGGCCTTGGTTTGCAGTGCAATGGAGACAGCAAAACTTTTTGAACGCTCACCTTCAAGCTTCTGGGCCGAAATATAGCCCACTTTACTTTAATACCGAAAAAGTAGCCGAGACCGCCTTACGCGCATAGTGATTTTGACAAACTTCGGGTGGATTTCCCGGAACTTGGGGGATATTTTCCAGTCCCTTGGACGCTAAAGTAGGTCCCGATGGCCTTGTTTTGCAGTGAAATGGACACAGCAAAGCTTTTTGAACGCTCACTTTCTAGCTTGTGCGCCGAAATATAGGCAGACTTGACTTTAAGACTGAAACAGTAGCCGAGACCGCGTTACGCGCATCATGAATTTGATCAACTTCGGCTCCAATTCCCGGGACTTGGGGGATATGTACCAATCCCGGGGACTCTAAACTAACTCCTGATGGCCTTGGTTTGCATTGAAATGGACACAGCACAATTTTTTGAACGCACACTTTCGAGATTCTGGGCCGGAATATAGCCCCACTTCACTTTAAGACTGAAAGGGTAGCCGAGACCGCTTTGGGAGCATCGTGATTTTGACCAACTTCAGCTCGATTTACCGGAACTTGGGGAATATTTTCCAGTCCCAGGGACGCTAAACTAACTCGTGATGGCCTTGTTTTTCAGTCAAAGAACACAGCAAAACTTTTTGAACGCTCACTTTCGGGCTTCTGGCCCGAAATAGAGCCCCACTTCACTTGAAGACAGAAAGAGTAGCCGAGACCGACTTACGCGCATCCTGATTTTGAGCAACTTCGGCTCGATTTGCCGGAACTTAGGGGATATATTCCAGTTCTAAGGACTCTAAACTAATTCCTGATGGCCTTGGTTTGCAGTAAAATGGACACAGCAAAACTTTTTGAACGCTCAATTTCGAGCTTCTGGGCCAAAATATAGCCCCACTTTACTTTAACACTAAAAGGGTAGCCGAGACCGCCTTACGTGCATCGTGATTTTGACAAACTTCGGGTTGATTTCCCGGAACTTGGGGGATATTTTCCAGTCGCGGGGACTCTAAACTAACTCCTGCTTGTCTTGGTTTGGAGTGAAATGGAAACAGAAAAACTTTTTGAACGCTGACTTTCCAGCTTCTGGGCCCAAGAGTTTAGCCCCATTTCATTTTAAGATTGAAAGACTAGCCGAGGCCGCCTTACGCGCATCGTAATTTTGACTAACTTAAGCTCGATTTTCGGAAACTTGCGGGTTATTTTCCAGACCCGGGAACTTTAAACTAACTCCTGATTGCCTTGGTTTGCAGTAAAATGGAAAAGGCAAAACTTTTTCAACGCTCCCTTTAAAGTTTCTGGGCCAACACATAGCCCCACTTCACTTTAAGACTTAAAGAGTAGCCGAGACCGTCTTAAGCGCATCGTGATTTTGACCAGGTTCGGCTCTATTTCCCGGAACTGGGGGGATATTTTCCAGTCCCGGGGACTCTAAACTAAATCCTGATTGCCTTGGTTGGCCGAGCAATGGACACAGGAAAACTTTCTGAACGCTCACTTTCGAGCTGCTGGGTCGAAATATAGCCCCACTTCACTTTAAAACTGAAAGAGTAGCCGAGACCGCCTTGCACGCAACGTGATTTTGACCAACTTCCGCTTGATTTACCGCAACTTGGGGGATATTTTACAGTCCCGGGGACTCTAACGTATTTCCTCTTGGCCTTGGTTTGCAGTGAAATGGACACAGGAAAACGTTTTGAACGCTCACTTTGGAGCCTTTGGGCCGAAATATAGCCCATTTCATTTTAAGGCTGAAAGAGTAGACGAGACCGCCTTACGCGCATCGTGATTTTGAGCCTCTATGGCTGGATTTCCCGGAACTTGGGGGATAGTTTCCAGCTTTGGGAGCTCTAAACTAACTCCTGATTGCCTTAGTTTTCAGTAAAATCGACACAGATTAAATTAGCGCACGCTCGGTGCCGAGCTTCTAGGTCGAAATATAGCCCCACTTCATTTTAAGACTGAAAAAATAGACGAAACGGCCTTACGCGCATCGTGATTTTGAGCAACTTTGGCTCAATTTGCCGGAACTTGTGGGATATTTTTCAGTCCCAGGGACTGTAAACTAACTCCCGATCGCCTTGGTTTGCATTGAAATGGACAGAGCAAAACATTTTAAACGCTCACCTTCAAGCTTCTGAGCCGAATATAGCCCCACTTCACTTTAAGCCTGAAAGAGTAGCCGAGACCGTCTTACGCGCATCGTGATTTTCACCAACTTTGGCTTGATTTTCCGGAACTTGGGGGATATTTTCCAGTCCCGGGGACTCTAAACTAACTCCTGATGGCCTTGCTTTGCAGTGAAATGGACATAGCAAAACTTTTTGAACGCTCACTTTGGACCTTCTGGGCCGAAATATAACCCCACTTCACTTTAAGACTTAAAGAGTTGCCGAGACCGCTTTACGCGCATCGTGATTTTGACCATCTTCGGCTTGATTTCCCGGGACTTGGGGGATATTTTCTAGTCCCGGGGACTATAAACTAAGTCCTGATGACCTTTTTTGGCAGTGAACTTGAAACAGCAAAAGTTTTTGAAAGCAGAGTTTCGAGCTTCTGGGCCGAAATATAGCCCCACTTCACTTGAGGAGTAAAAGATGAGCCGAGTCCGTCTTACGCGCATCGTGAGTTTGACAAACTTTGACTCGATTTCCCGGAACTTAGGGGATATATTCAAGTCTCGGGGACTCTAAACTATCTTCTGATTGCCTTGGTTTGCAGTGAAATGGACACAGCAATTTTTTTGAACGCTCACTTTAGACCTTCTGGGCCGAAGTAGAGCCTCACTTCACTTTAAGACTGAACGAATAGCAGAGACGGCCTTACGCGTATCTTCATTTTGACAACCTTTGTCCCCATTTTCCCGCACTTACAGGATATTTTCGAGTCCCTGGGACTCTAACCTAACTTCTGCTTGCCTTTGTTTGCAGTGAAATGGACACAGGTAAAATTAGCGCACGCCCGGTCTCGAGCTTCTAGGTCGAAATATAGCCCCCCTTAATTTTAAGACTGAAAGAGTAGCCGAGACCGCCTTAGGCGTATCGTGATTTTGAGCAACTTTGGCTCGATCTCCCAGAATTTGATACATATTTTCTAGTCCCAAGGACTCTAAACTAACACCTGATCGCCTAAGCTGTCAGTGAAATGGACACAGGTAAAATTAGCGCACGCCCGGTCTCGAGCTTCTAGGTCGAAATATAGCCCCCCTTAATTTTAAGACTGAAAGAGTAGCCGAGACCGCCTTACGCGCATCGTGATTTTGGGCCACTTTTGCTCTATTTCCCGGAAGTTGGCGAATAATTTAAAGTCCCGGGGACGCTAAACTAACTCCCGATGACCTTGGTTTCCAATTTAATGAACACAGCAAAACATTCTGATCGCTCACCTTCGAGCTTCAGTGCCGAAATAGAGCCCTACTTAAATTTAAGACTGAAAGAATAGCCGAGAGCCCGTTACGCGCACGGTGATTTTGATCAACTTCGGCGCGATTTCCTGGAACTTGGAGAATATTTTCAGTCCCGGGGACTCTAAACTAACTCCTGACGGCCTTGGTTTCCAGTGAAAGGGACAGAGCAAAACTTTTTGAACGCGCACTTTCGAGCTTCTTGGCCGAACTATAGCCCAACTTCACTTTAAGCCTGAAAGACTAACCGAGAGCGCCTTACGCGCATCATGACTTTGACCAACTTCGGCTCGATCTGGCGGAACTTGGGAAAATTTTTCTAGTCCCAAGGGCTCTAAACTAACTCCTGATGGCCTTGCTTTGCAGTGAAATGGACACAGTAAAACTTTTCGAATGCGCACTTTCGAGCCTCTGGGCCGAAATATAGCGCAACTTCACTTTAAGACTGAAAGAGTAGCCGGGACCGCCTTGCGCGCATCGTGATTTTGACCAACTTCTCCTCGATTTCCCGGAACTTGGGGGATATATTCCAGTCCCGGGCACTCTAAACTAACTCCTGATGGCCTGAGTTTGCAGTGAAATGGACACAGCAAAACTTTTTGAACGCTTCCTTTCGAGCCTCTGGGCCGAAACATAGCCCCACTTTACTTTAAGACTGAAAGAGTAGCCGACATTGCCCTACGCGCATCGTGATTTTGACCATCTTTGGCTTGATTTCGCGGGACTTGGGGGATATTTTCTAGTCCCGGGGATTCTAAACTAAGTTCGGATGGCCTTGTTTTGCAGTGAAATTGAAACAATGAAACTTTTTGAAAGCAAAGTTTCGAGCTTCTAGGCCGAAATATAGCCTCACTTCACTTGTAGAGTGAAAGATGAGCCGAGTCCGCCTTACGCGCATCGTGATTTTGACCAACTTCGGCTCGATTTCCCGGAAATTAGGGAATATTTTCCAGTTCTGTGGACTCTAAACTTATTCCTGATGGCCTTGGTTTGCAGTGAAATGGCTACAGCAAAACTTTTTGAACGCTTATCTTCGAGCTTATGGCGAAAATATAGCCCAACTTCACTTTAAGACTGAAAGAATAGGTGAGACGGCCTTGCGCGAATCGTGATTTTGACCAACTTCGGCTCGATTTCCCGGAATTTGGGGGATATTTTCCAGTCCCGGAGACTCTAAACTAACTCCTGATCGTCTTGGTTTGCATTGAAATGGACACAGCGAAACTTTTTGAACGCTCACTTTCGAGCTTCTGGCCCGAAATATAGCCCACTTTACTTTAACACTGAAAGAGTAGCCGAAACTGTCTTGCGCGAATCGTGATTTTGACCAACTTCGGGTCGATTTCCCGGAGCTTGGCGGATATGTTCGAGTCCCGCGAGCTCTAAATTAACTCCTTATGGCCTTGGTTTTCGGAGAAATGGACAGAGCACAACTTTTTTAACACTCACCTTCTAGCTTGTGGGCTTAAATAGAAGCCCACTTTAATTTAACCCTGAAATAGTAGCCGAGACCGCCTTACGCGCATCGTGATTTTGACCAAGTTCAGCTCGATTTCCCGGAACTTGGGAGATATTTTCCAGTCTGGGGGACTCTAAGCTAACTCCTGATGGCCTTGGTTTGCAGTGACATGCACAGAGCATAACTTTTTTAACGATCACTTTGCAGCTTCTGGGCCGAAATATAGCCCCACTTCACTTTAAGACTGAAAGAGTATCGGAGACCGCCTTACAGGCATCGTGATTTTGACTAACTTCAGCTCGATTTCCCGGAACTTGGCGGATAATTTCCAGTCCGGGGGACTTTAAACTAACTCCTGACGGCCTTTGTTTGCAGTTAAATGCACAAAGCGTAACTTTTTAAACGGTCACTTTCGAGCTTCTGGCCCGAAATATAGCCCCACTTCACTTTAAGACTGAAACAATAGCCGAGATCGCGTTTCGCGCATCGTGATTTTGACCAACTTCGGATCGATATCCCGGAACTTGGGGGATATTTTCCAGTCCCGGGGACTCTAAACTAACTCCTGATCGCCTTGCTTTGCATTGAAACTGACAGAGGAAAACGTTGTGAAGACTCACCTTCGAGCTTCTGGGCCGAAATATAGCCCCACTTCTTTTTAAGAGTAAGAGTAGCCGAGTCTGTATTACGCAAATCGTGATTTTGACTAACTTCGGCTCGATTTCCCGGAATCTGGGGGATATATTCCAGTTCCAGGAACACTAAACTAACTCCTGATGGCCTTGGTTTCCAGTGAAATGGACACAGCAAATTTTTTTGAACCCTTACTTTGGAGCTTCTGGGCCGAAATAGAGCCCCACTTAATTTTAACACTAAAAGAGTAGCCGAGACGGCCTTACGCGCTTATTTATTTTGCCAAACTTTGTCTCGATTTTTCGGCACTTACGGGATATTTTTCAGTCCCTGAAACTCTAAACTAACTCTTGATGGCTTTGGTTCGAAGTGAAATTGACACAGGAAAACTTTTTGAACGCTCACTTTCGAGCTTCTGGGCCGAAATATTGTCCCACTTCACTCTAAGCCTGAAAAAGTAGCCGAGACCGCCGTACGCGCGTCGTGATTTTGACCAGCTTTGGCTAAATTTCCCGGAACTTGGGGGATATTTTCCATTCCCGGGGACTCTGAACTGGCCCCCAACGTCCTTGGTCTGCAGTAAAATGGACAGAGCAAAACTTTTTGAACGCTCACTTTCAAGCTTCTGGGCCGAAATATAGCTCCACTTTACTTTAAGATTGAAAGAGTAGCCGAGACCGGCTTACGTGCATCGTAATTTTGACCAACTTCCGCTCGATTTCGTGGAGCTTGGGGGATATTTTACAGTACCGCGGACTTTAAAGTAACTCCGGATTGCCTTGCTTTGGAGTGAAATGGACACAGCAAAACTTTCTGAACGCTCACTTTCAAGCTTCTGGGCGGAAATATTGCCCCAGTTCACTTTAAGAATGAAAGAGTAGCCGAGACCGCCTTACGCTTATCGTGATTGTGACCAACTTTGGCTCGATTTCTCGGGAAATGGGGGATATTTTCCGGTACCGGGGACTCTAAAGTAACTCCTGATTGCCTTGGTTTGCATTGAAATGGAGAGAGCAAACCTTTTTGAACGCTCCCTTTCGAGCTTCTGAGCCGAAATATAGCCCCACTTCACTTTAAGACTGAAAGAGTAGCCGAGACCGTCTTACGCGCATCGTGGTTTTGACCAACTTCGGCTAGACTTCCCGAAACTTCGGGGATATATTCCAGTCCCAAGGACTCTAAAGTAATTCCTCATGGCCTTGGTTTGCAGTGAAATGGACACAGCCAATTTTTTTGAACGCATACTTTCGAAATTCTGGGGAGAAATATAGCCCCACCACTTTAAAGCTGAAAGAGTAGCCGAGACCGCCTTCGGCGCATCGTGATTTTGACCAACTTCGGCTCGAGTTTCCAGAACTTAAGGGATATTTTTCAGTCCCGGGGACTCTAAACTAACTCACGATGGCCTTGGTTTTCAGTTAAATTGAGAAAGCAAAACTTTTTGAACGCTCACTTTCGAGCTTCTGGACCGAAATATAGCCCTACTTCACTTTAAGACTGAAAGAGTAGCCGAGACCGCCTTACGCGCATCGTGATTTTGACCAACTCCGTCTCGATTTCGCGGAACTTGGGGATATTTTCCAGTTCCGGGGACTCTAAACTAACTCCTGATGACTTTGGTTTGCAGTGAAATGGACACAGGATAACATTTTGAACGCTCACTTTCGAGCTCCTGGGCCGAAGCATAGCCCTACTTCACTTTAAGACTGAAAGAGTAGCTGAGATTGCCTTACGCGCATCGTGATTTTGGGTTACTTCGGCTCGATTTCCCGGAACTTGGGAAATAATTCCCAGTCCCGGGCACTCTAAACTAATTCCTGATGGCCTTGGTTTTCAGTGAAATGGACACAGCCAAACTTTTTGAACCTTCACTTTCGAGTTTCTGGGCCGAAATATAGCCCCACTTCACTTTGAGACTGAAAGAGTAGCCGAGACCGCCTTACGCGCATGGTAAATTTGTCCAACTTCGGCTTGATTTCTCGGGGTTTGGGGGATATTTTCCAGTCCCGCAAGCTCTAAACTCACTCCTGATTGCCTTAGTTTTCAGTGAAAAGGACACAGGTAAAAGGAGCGCACGCTAGGTTTCCAGGTTGTAGGCCAAAATCTAGCACCACTTTATTTTAAGACTGAAAGGGTAGACGAAACCGCCTTAAGCGCATCCAAATTTTTAGCCACTATCGCTCGATCTGCGAAAACTTGGGGGATCTTTTCCAGTCCCGGGGACTCTAAGCTAACTCCTGATAACCTTAGTTTTCAGTAAAATGGTCACAGGTAACAGGAGCGCACGCTCCCTGTCGAGCTTCTAGGTCGAAATAAAGCCCCACTTCATTTTAAGACTGAAAGAGTAAACGAAACTGCCGTACGCTTATCGTAATTTTAAGAAACTATGGCTCAATTTGCCGAAACTTGGAGGATAGTTTCCAGTCTCGAGGACTCTAAACTATCTCCTGATGGACTTAGTTCTTAGTGAAAAGGACACAGGCAAAAGGAGCGCACGCTCGGTGTTAAGCTTGTAGAACCGAAATATGGCCCCACTTCATTTTCAGAGTGAAAGAGTAGCCGAGACCGCCTTACTCGCATCTTGATTTTGAGCATCTTTGGCTCGATTTGCCGGAATTCGGGGAATATTTTCCAGTCCCGAGGACTCTATGCTAACTCACGATGAACTTAGTTTTCAGTGATATGTACAAAGGCAAACGGAGCGCACGCTCGGTGTCGAGCTTCTCGGCTCAAATACAGCCACACTTCACTTTAAGACTGAAAGAGTAGCCGAGACCGCCTTACGCGCATCGTGATTTTGATTAACTTCTGCTCGATTTCCCGAAACTTGGGGAATATTTTCCAGTCCCGGGGACTCTAAACTAATTCCTGATGGCCATGATTTGCAGTGAAATTTACACAGCACAAGTTTTTCAACGCACACTTTCGAGGTTCTGGACCGAAATAGAGCCCAACTTCACTTGAAGACTGAAAGAGTAGCCAAGACCGACTTACGCGCATCCTGATTTTGAGCAACTTCGGCTCGATTTGCCGGAACTTAGGGGATATATTCCAGTTCTGAGGACTCTAAACTAATTCCTGATGGCCTTGGTTTGCAGTAAAATGGACACAGCAAAACTTTTTGAACGCTCAATTTCGAGCTTCTGGGCCAAAATATAGCCCCACTTTACTTTAACACTAAAAGGGTAGCCTAGACCGCCTTACGCGCATGGTGATTTTGACAAACTTCGGGTTGATTTCCCGGAACTTGGGGGATATTTTCCAGTCGCGGGGACTCTAAACTAACTCCTGCTTGTCTTGGTTTGGAGTGAAATGGAAACAGCAAAACTTTTTGAACGCTGACTTTCCAGCTTCTGGGCCCAAAAGTTTAGCCGCACTTCATTTTAAGATTGAAAGAGTAGCCGAGGCCGCCTTACGCGCAACTTGGGGGATAATTTACAGTCCCGTGGACTCTAACGTATTTCCTCTTGTCCTTGGTTTGCAGTGAAATGGACACAGGAAAACTTTTTGAACGCTCACTTTCGAGCCTTTGGCCCAAAATATAGCTCATTTCATTTTAAGGCTGAAAGAGTAGACGAGACCGCCTTACGCGCATCGTGATTTTGAGCCTCTATGGCTCAATTTCCAGGAACTTGGGGGATAGTTTCCAGCTTTGGGAGCTCTAAACTAACTCCTGATTGCCTGAGTTTTCAGTGAAATCGACAGAGATTAAATTAGCGCACGCTCGGTGCCGAGCTTCTAGGTCGAAATATAGCCCCACTTCATTTTAAGACTGAAAAAATAGACGAAACGGCCTTACGCGCATCGTGATTTTAAGCAACTTTGGCTCAATTTACTGGAACTTTTGGGATATTTTTCAGTCCCAGGTACTGTAAACTAACTCCCGATCGCCTTGGTTTGCATTGAAATGGACAGAGCAAAACATTTTAAACGCTCACCTTCAAGCTTCTGAGCCGAATATAGCCCCACTTCACTTTAAGCCTGAAAGAGTAGCCGAGACCGTCTTACGCGCATCGTGATTTTCACCAACTTTGGCTTGATTTTCCGGAACTTGAGGGATATTTTCCAGTCCCGGGAACTCTAAACTAACTCCTGATGGCCTTGCTTTGCAGTGAAATGGAGACAGCAAAACTTTTTGAACGCTCACTTTGGACCTTCTGGGCCGAAATATAACCCCACTTCACTTTAAGACTTAGAGTTGCCGAGACCGCTTTACGCGCATCGTGATTTTGACCATCTTCGGCTTGATTTCCCGGGACTTGGGGGATATTTTCTAGTCCCGGGGACTATAAACTAAGTCCTGATGACCTTGTTTTGCAGTGAAATTGAAACAGCAAAAGGTTTTGAAAGCAGAGTTTCGAGCTTCTGGGCCGAAATATAGCCCCACTTCACTTGAGGAGTGAAAGATGAGCCGAGTCCGCCTTACGCGCATCGTGATTTTGACCAACTTCGGCTCGATTGGCCGGAACTTAGGGAATATTTTCCAGTTCTGTGGACTCTAAACTAATTCCTGGTGGCCTTGGTTTCCAATGAAATGGACACAGCAAAACTCTTTCAACGCTCATCTTCGAGCTTCTGCGCCAAAATATAGCCCCACTTCACTTGAAGACTGAAAGAGTAGCCGAGACCGCCTTACAGACATCGTGATTTTGACCAAGTTCAGCTCGATTTCCCGGAACTTGGGAGATATTTTCCAGTGCGAGGGACTTTAAAATACCTCCTGATGGCCTTTTTTCCAGTTAAATGCACGAAGCGTAACTTTTTAAACGGTCACTTTCGAGCTTCTGGGCTGAAATATAGCCCCACTTCACTTTAAGACTGAAAGATTAGCCAAGACCGTCTTACGCCCATGGTGATTTTGACAAACTTAGGCTAAATTTCCCGGAATTTGGGGGATATTTTCCACTCCCTGGGTCTCTATACTAACTCCTGATGGCCTTGGTTTGCAGTGAAATTGACACAGCAAAACTTTTTAAACACTCAGTTTCGAGCTTCTGGGCCGAAATATTGCCCCACTTCACTTTAAGACTGAAAGAGTAGCCGAGACCACGTACGCGCGTCGTGATTTTGACCAACTTGGGCTAAATTTCCCGGAATTTGGGGGATATTTTCCATTCCCGGGGACTCTAAACTGATCCCCGACGTCCTTGGTCTGCAGTAAACCGGACACAGCAAGGCTTTTTGAACGCTCATTTTCGAGCTTCTGGGACGAGATATAGCCCCACTTTACTTTAAGGATAAAAGAATACCCGAGCCCGCCTTACGCGCATCGTTATTTTGACCAACTTCGGCTCGGTTTCCCGGAACTTGGGGAATATTTTTTAGTCCCGCGGACTCTAAAGTAACTCCTGATGGCCTTGGTTCGCATTGAAATGGACACAGGAAAACTCTTTGAACGTTCACTTGCGAGCTTCTTGGCCCAAATATAGCCCCACTTCACTTAAAGACTGAAGGAGTAAGCGAGAGCGCCTTACGCGCATCGTGATTTTGACCAACTTCGGCTTGATTTCCCGCAACTTCGGGAATAGTTGTTTAGTCCCCGGGACTCTAAACTAACTCCTGATGGCCTTGGTTTGAATTGAAATGGACATACGAAAACATTTTGAACGCTCACCTTCGAGCTTCTGGGCCCAAATATAGCCCCACTTCACGTTAAGACTTAAAGAGTAGCCGAGACCGCCTTACGCGCATCGTGATTTTGAGCAGCTTAGGCTCGATTTCCCGGAACTTGGGGGATATTTTCAAATCCCCGGGACTACAAAATATCCCCCAAGTCCCGCGAAATCAAGCCGAAGATGGTCAAAATCACGATGCGCGTAAGGCGGTCTCGGCTACTCTTTAAGTCTTAAAGTGAAGTGGGGCTATATTTCGGCCCAGAGGCTCGAAAGGAAGCGTTCAAAAAGTTTTCCTGTGTCCATTTCACTGCAAACCCAGGCCATTAGGAGTTAGTTTAGAGTCCCCGGGACTGGAATATATCCCCCAAGTTCCGGGAAATCGAGCCAAATTTGGTCAAAATCACCATGCGCGTAAGCCGGTCTCGGCTACTCTATCAGTCTTAAAGTAAAGTTGGGCTATATTTTGTTCCAGAAACTTACAAGTGAGCGTTTAAAAAGTTCTACTAAGTCCACTTCACTGCAAACCACGACAATGAGGAGTTAGTTTAGAAATCCCGGCACTGGAAAATATCCCCAATTTCCGGAAAATCGAGCCAAAGTTGATCAAAATCACGATGCGCGTAAGGCGGTCTCGGCTACTCTTTCAGTCTTGAAGTGAAGTGGGGCTACATTGATGCCCAAGAGCTTGAAAGTGAGCGTTTAAAAAGTTTTGCTCTGTCTATTTCACTGCAAACGAAGGCCATCAGAAGTTAATTTAGAGTTTCCGGGAGTAGAAAATATCCCCCAACTTCCTGGCAATCGAGCCGAGGTTGGTTAAAATCACCATGCCTGTAAGGCGGTCTCGGCTACCCTTTCAGTCTTAAAGTGAAGTGAGGCAATATTTCGGCCCAGAAGCTCTAAAGTGAATGTTTCAAAAGGTTTTGCTGTGTCAATTTCACTGCAAACCAAAGCCATCAGGAATTAGTTTAGAGACCCAGGGAGTGGAAAATATCCCCCAAATTCCGGGAAACTTAGCCGAAGTTGGTCAAAATCACCATGTGCGTAAGGCGGTCTCGGCTAATCTTTCAGTCTTAAAGTGAAGTGGGGCTATATTTCTGCCCAGAAGCTCGAAAGTGACCGTTCAAAAGGTCTTCCTGTGTCAATTTCACTGCAAACAAAGGCAAGCAGAAGTTAGGTTAGAGTCCCAGGGACTGGAAAATATCCTGTAAGTGCGGGAAAATGGGGACAAAGGTTGTCAAAATGAACATACGCGTAAGGCCGTCTCGGCTATTCGTTCAGTCTTAAAGTGAAGTGAGGCTCTACTTCGGCCCAGAAGGTCCAAAGTGAGCGTTCAAAAAAAATTGCTGTGTCCATTTCACTGCAAACCAAGGCAATCAGGAGATAGTTTAGAGTCCCCGAGACTTGAATATATCCCCTAAGTTCCGGGAAATCGAGCCAAAGTTTGTCAAACTCACGATGCGCGTAAGACGGACTCGGCTACTCTTGCAATCTTAAAGTAAAGTGGGGCCATATTTCGGCCTGGAAGCTCGAAGGTGAGCGTTCAAAATGTTTTCCTCTGTCCATTTCAATACAAACGAAGGCGATCAGGGGTTAGTTTAGAGTCTTCGGGACTGGAAAATAGCCCCCAAGCTCCTAGAAATCGATCCGAAGTTGGTCAAAATCACGATGCGCGTAAGGCGGTCTCGGCTACTCTTTCAGTCTTAAAGTGAAGTGTGGCTATATTTCGGCAAAGAGGGTCGAAAGTGAGCGTTGTAAAAGTTATGCTGTGCCCAAGTCACTGCAAAGCAAGGTAATTAGGTGTTGGTTCAGAGCCCGCCGGATTTGAAAATATCCCCCAAGTTCCGGGAAATCGAGCCTAAGCTGGTCAAAATCACGATGCGCGCAAGGCGGTCTCGGCTACTCTTAAAGTCTTAAAGTGAAGTGGGGCTATATTTGGGCCCAGAAGCTCGAAGGTGTGCGTTCAAAATGTTTTCCTATGTCCATTTCAATGCAAACCAAGGCCATCAGGAGTTAGTTTAGAGTCCCCGGGACTAAAAAATATCCTCCAAGTTGCGGGAAATCGAGCCAAAGTTGGTCAAAATCACGATGCGCGTAAGGCGCTTTCGCTTACTCTTTCAGTCTGTAAGTGAAGTGGGGCTACATTTGGGCCAAGAAGCTCGAAAGTGAACCTTCAAAAAGTTTTGCTGTGTCCATTTCAATGCGAACCAAGGCCATCAGGAGTTACTTTAGAGTCCGCGGGACTAAAAAATATTCCCCAAGTTCCGGGAAACCGAGCCGAAGTTGGTCAAAATCACGATGCGCGTAAGGCGGGCTCGGCTACTCTTTTAGTCTTAAAGTAAAGTGGGGCTATATCTCGTCCCAGAAGCTCGAAAATGAGCGTTCAAAAAGCCTTGCTGTGTCCGGTTTACTACAGACCAAGGACGTCGGGGGTCAGTTTAGAGTCCCCGGGAATGGAAAATATCCCCCAAATTCCGGGAAATTTAGCCCAAGTTGGTCAAAATCACGACGCGCGTACGCGGTCTCGGCTACTCTTTCAGTCTTAAAGTGAAGTGGGGCACTATTTCGGCCCAGAAGCTCGAAACTGAGTGTTTAAAAAGTTTTGCTGTGTCAATTTCACTGCAAACCAAGGCCATCAGGAGTTAGTATAGAGATCCACGGAGTGGAAAATATCCCCCAAATTCCGGGAAATTTAGCCTAAGTTTGTCAAAATCACCATGAGCGTAAGACGGTCTCGGCTAATCTTTCAGTCTTAGTGTGAAGTGGAGCTATATTTCGCCCCAGAAGCTCGAAAGTGAGCGTTCAAAAAGTTTTCCCTTGTCAAGTTCACCTCAAACCAAGGTGATCAGGAGTTAGTTTAGGGTCCCCAGGACTGGAAAATATCCCCCAAGTTCCGGGATATCGATCCGAAGTTGGTCAAAATCACGATTCGCGAAACGCGGGTCGGCTATTGTTGCAGTCTTAAAGTGAAGTGGGGCTATATTTCAGCCCAGAAGCTCGAAAGTGACCGTTTAAACAGTTACGCTTCCTGTATTTAACTGCAAAAAAAGGCCATCAGGAGGTATTTTAAAGTCGCGCGGGCTGGAAAATATCCGCCAAGTTCCGGGAAATCGAGCTGAACTTGGTCAAAATCACGATGTCTGTAAGGCGGTCTCGGCTATTCTTTCAGTCTTCAAGTGAAGTGGGGCTATATTTTGGCGCAGAAGCTCGAAGATGAGCGTTCAAAAAGTTTTGCTGTGTCCATTTCATTGCAAACCAAGGCAATCAGGAATTAGTTTAGAGTCCACAGAACTGGAAAATATTCCCTAAGTTCCGGCCAATCGAGCCGAGGTTGGTCAAAATCACGATGCGCGTAAGGCGGACTCGGCTCATCTTTCACTCCTCAAGTGAAGTGGGGCTATATTTCGGCCCAGAAGCTCGAAACGCTGCTTTCAAAACCTTTTGGTGTTTCAATTTCACTGCAAAACAAGGTCATCAGGACTTAGTTTATAGTCCCCGGGACTAGAAAATATCCCCCAAGTCCCGGGAAATCAAGCCGAAGATGGTCAAAATCACGATGCGCGTAAAGCGGTCTCGGCAACTCTTTAAGTCTTAAAGTGAAGTGGGGTTATATTTCGGCCCAGAAGGTCCAAAGTGAGCGTTCAAAAAGTTTTGCTATGTCCATTTCACTGCAAAGCAAGGCCATCAGGAGTTAGTTTAGAGTTCCCGGGACTGGAAAATATCCCCCAAGTTCCGGAAAATCAAGCCAAAGTTGGTGAAAATCACGATGCGCGTAAGACGGTCTCGGCTACTCTTTCAGGCTTAAAGTGAAGTGGGGCTATATTCGGCTCAGAAGCTTGAAGGTGAGCGTTTAAAATGTTTTGCTCTGTCCATTTCAATGTAAACCAAGGCGATCGATAGGTAAGGGTCAAGCCACTTAATGGATAGATTTTTTAGATAGATTTTTTTCATTGTTATGTAAATCTGCCACTAAATTGTAATAAATAAAGTCTGTATACAGGCCAAGTGGCCCACCAGGCTGGAGCTTATCCCGGTTTTTGTAGTGTGAGGCAACTAGGGGTATTTCTACTCCCCCCTGGATGGGATGCAGTCCATTGCAGGGTTTTCTCCAGCATTAGGTTCGCCGGTACCCATTTATACACGGGGTAGAGAGAGGCACTGTGAGAATAAAGTGTCTTGCCCAAGAACACAACGCAATGTCCACGGTCAGAACCTGAACCTGGACCACTTGATCCAGAGACGAGTGCACTAACCATGAGGCCACCACGCCTCCCACCCTTTAGGTGGCTGAATTTGCTCTCCGTTAAAATTACTTTATAAATTATAAATAATTATTTATTACATAATTGAAAATGGTTTTCAACAGAGTGCAACAACAAAAATCAAGAGGAACACTGCTTTTATTAGGAGCATTTTCTTTGTTATTAAGTCCACTGAAATACTGACTACCATAATGTAGCACATAAAAGGTAAGAGGAGACATTCTAGCCAGCAGTCTCCTACTGATACAGATTTTACAATTTTTGCTGAGTTATAAATAACAATCTTTAAAGCAGCAGGACATACACGTAGTAGAAGTACAGCATGATAACCACCATTTTAAGAACTGAATGGAAATTCAAAAGGTATAAGCTGGAACAGTTAGGACAGCTTATACTTCGAATAAACATTGCAAGATTTGTATTTTATGAATAGAGACAGATTAAAACATTCAACTTTTGTGTTCCTTAATGATGGGTTCTAGGAGTTTCATTTAATTGTAGTCCTAATATTAAGACTGATTGCGATACTCTACACGTATATGTTCATGTATATGAACATGGTATAGAACTGCTAATTTTAAGCTTCTGTTATATAATTTCTGTATTTCAGTGTAAAGCTATAAGTTCATTTCTCGAGTTAAGTTTTGACACGCATAGCAAGTTCAGATGGATTTCAATTGTCAACATTCTTGAGTTTAAGAAACATATATGGATAAATTTCTAAAGTGTTTCCAACTCTGTAATTATACATGCAGCCTGGAGAGCCATTTTATATGCTTGCACCCAATGTATTTTGCAAAGAGTGAGTTTCAAAAGTTCAAGTGTCAGCTGACTTAAGTCTTGAAAACATCTTATTCTTTTTGTAAGCAGGAGAATTCCACATCCATCTGTAATTCTCAGATTAATTCCATGAAGTTTAAATGGTGATTTTTGTTGTTAAAGCCAGTTTCTACTAAGTCTTTTGATATTATTTTTGACGGCTAATAAACCTGTATAGCATCAGTAATGTTGTGTTAATAGTAACATCTGCTTACTGTCACTTGCATATCATACTGTAGTTGTTATTGCAGTGTTCATCTGGGTTATATGCACATGTACAATAGTACAACTTGCCTAACCTGCAATACACAATGAATGTAATAGTGACACATTTTAAAAGTGTATAAATGATTATATGCAGAAAAAATATTGTATTTCTTTAATTTGCTTTCCTTTCTATTCTCTCCCCCCCCCCCTGCTGCCCCAATAAAAATAAGCTACCTACCTAACTAAGGTGTCCAAGTGATATTTCTTTCTTTTCTGGAAAGGGTTAAGAAAGAAAATGCTAGCTATAATGCCGTGCTCTCTCTAAAGAAACACTGGAGTTAAAATAATTCTTTTAACCTAGAAAAAAGGTATTGTCATGTACAGCATCTGTAAAGTTTGGTAGAGTTACATGTAATTTTGAATCTCTATGAAGACTAGGAATTTAGGGACATTAATAGCACAGTAAATTCAAACCATTCTTTGTTTCTGCAAATAAATTTTCTGACTGTTTTGCTGTGTGATTTAAATAGTTGCTTGATACATTTAGACACATGTATTTCTTTGGTATGTAAAGTTTCCAAATTCAGCTAAATTATATATTAATAATGATCTCATATGATAAATACAGGGAAATATTCAAACAGCTTTCATGAAAATGTAAATAGGTTTATAATCACTGTAGTAAGACTCCAGAGTACCTGCTAATTGTACACATTGTAATACATTGGTATATACATGATCTATCTGTGTACTGTAGTCAGTAGTAAACTGGTTAATCAGCTGAGTGTATCCTTTGTCTGTTATAAGATATTTTTCAGAGCCATTTGTTCTGAATTTGCCTGCATTAGATCAGTATTGAAATCCCCAAGCAGTACATTCGGAGTGTTAGATTCTGTGAATACTAAGTCATGAAGATGAGTAAGAGGATCAATCAACTGTGAAATTGTAACTAGTTTTCGATCGATAGATACCAATGACATTAATATTTGGAATTGGTTGGCTCAACACCATTACAGTGATTTCCAAATTATTAATTAAAAGTTATATCTGTATGGAATTTTAGTACAATTCAAATCATTCTTAATGTACAAAGCAGTTCCATAGCAAGTTCTTATGTTAGACTGATTAAAGTCATTTCTGTAAAGAGTTAATTTACTAAGCTGATATGTATCATCTCTATCTAACAAGCAAAGTTTTGATCCAACAAAAATGTTGTCATCAGCTTCTTGAATGTTGTAATCACTTTGTACATCATCTAGGTGGAGGTGGAGAGATCTAACATTCTGAAACAAGACTGTTTTTGTTTGGGGTGAATCGTCAGTCCGTAACACTGCTTAAGGCACAAGGTTTACTTGTGTTCTTAGTCTGCTCATCTCACTTTTAACTTTCTCACTAACCTTTAGTTTGTTTTCATTCAAATTAAAAATATGTATTGCAGAGCTGTTTCGTACATGGCTCAAGCCATCATAATGTATGTGCTCTCTTCTGGATACTGGAAAATCAACAACTACCTCATTTAATGTATCGCCTTGACAACGGTGAATAGTGTTGGAAGCAGCAGGTCTAAGTGGAAATTGGCGCCGGAGAATTTGGACCTCACTTTTTTTGTTGGCTCAAAATTGTCTTGTTACTTCCAATACTGGTGTCCAATTTCTATTTATAGTTGCCTTGTATAAATGTGCATTTTCTCTAAGCTGGTTTCTGCCTATGTCAGGATGTGGAAATGACACCCAAATAATAATTGGTCTGGTATAATTTCAACTCTGTAGTCTCTGTGTTCTGTGACACACTCTGCACCATTGGTGAGTCCGTCAGTCACATCAATGTAGTTGTCAGTCATATTTTGTTGCAGTTACTACTGACATGAGCAAATATAAACCCATTGTCTTTGTTGGATCATCTGGGATTTTGTTTTTCATTTGTTTCTTGAGATCATCAGAGATGTCCCCGATTACAATGTCCAAAGCCTTAGTTTGAGCTTTATCAGCTTTAGAGAGGGCATACAATGCATTGTTGTGAGCATCTACGGATGCATTTTTAGTAAATAAATGTGCCATGTTCATATTGTAATTATCTTGTCCAGGCCTTACATTCAGAAGTCTTTGTTTCAAAATGGTTATATCATCTTCAGAGTGCTTTCACTCTCTCAAACGATCGAGTAGCTGAGCAAATTCTTTGTCATCTCTTTGTCTCATTATCTCTGTCAATTCAACGAGGGTGAAGTACTCTGTCCAAATTTTTGTTGCAAATTCATTACAGCCAGATTGGGAATTTTCAAAGATCCACTTATCAAAAACCTGCTTAAGCTGGAAAAGATCTCCAGCAGTTACCAAGCTTATTCCACCAAATGGTTCATTAGTTCCAATAATTTGTTGTAATCTTTAAGTCAAAAAGTTGAACATGCCACTTTCAACCATAGAAATCTTATCAATGAAAATCACCCTGTTTGTTTAGTTTTGCTCTAATGGTATTCAGTCTATCACTGTCCAGTGCAAAATGCTCAAAACCTCTATTGGCAGGTATCTTAAAAGCAGCATGTAGTGTATTGCCTTTAATGCTGAATGCTGCTTTACTAGTTGGGGCAGTCTTGACATTTTTCACATCATCTGGATTTTCTCCAGTGATACTATTTAGAAATCTGATAAGACATGATAAAAAACTGTCTTTGTTTTTCATTCAAAGAGCGGTCGACCCTGCACCAGAGCTACTTTCCGAACGAAATAATCCCCCTCCTATAAAAGACGTAGTAAAAAAAATTCCGACACAACAAGGAGGCTCACCTTAGGTTCCAGATGATACAGAATTCATGGCCCATTGGATTGTTTCCTCCTCCGGGTGACATTTTAAAAGACTTTTTGTCCTCGGCCGTGACATGACATCGTCGCTTTTTAACATCGTAGCTTTAAAGATTTCGAAACGAGCATCGTAGCTTTCAGGATTTCAATGTCCGTTGCCGAAGCTAGTGTTCCTTAGCTTGATAATTTTCCATTTTACCACTCCACGAAGGTCTCCTCAAAATGCCGCACAAAAATGGTATAGTATGTCCTTCTAGTCTTTCCATGTGCATTTGTCGCAGCTACTGCTGATTAGCGTAACAACTTTCCATTTTAAAACTCCACGGATTGAACCAAAACCCATCTTCGTGCCGTCTTAACCGCCATGTATAAACTCCCCTGTATAAACTCCGTGTTATAGGACAAAATTTCGCCTTTCTTGTCCCCCCTAAAACAAGCCAAACAAACAGTACGAAGTGTCTGGGACAAAAATTATACTTAGCAGGGGAGGGATAGGTGAAAACTATTTAATCCACTTTTAATGAATAAATTAATCACAATGGACTGAGTGAGTGAGTGAACGCCATCCGACTGCCTTATAAGCTCATGGATGTCTAACATCCATGAGCAAAAAGGTAACCGAGACCGCCTTACTCGCAGCGTACTTTTGACCAACTTTGGGCCGATTTCCAGGAATTTGGAGGATATTTTCCAGTTTCGGGGACTCTGAACTAAATACTGATGGCCTTGGTTTTCAGTGAAATGGGCAGAGGAAAAATATTTGAGCGCTCGATTTCGAGCTTTTAGGCCGAAATATAGCTTCACTTATTTTAAGACTAAAAGGGTAGCCGAGACCGCGTTATGCGCAGCGTAATTTTGAACAACTGCGGGTCGATTTCCAGGAGCTTGGAGGAGATTTTCCAGTCCCAGGGACTCTAAACTAACTCATAATGGCCTTTGGTTTTGTGTGAAATAAGCGGAGGAAAATATTTGAACGCTCTTTTTCGAGCTTCTAGGCCGAAATATAGCCCCGAAATATAGCCGAAACCGCCTTACGCGCAGCGTAATTTTGAACAACTTTGTGTAGATTTCCAGGAACTTGGGGGATATTTTCCAGTCTCGGGGGCTCTAAACTAACTCGTGATAACCTTGGTTTTAGGTTAAATTGGCAGAGGAAAAAAGTTTGAATGCTCGGTTTCTAGCTTCTAGGCCGAAATATAGCTCGCCTTACGCGCATCGTAATTTTGGCTAGCTTTGGCTCGATTTGCCAGAGCTTAGGGGATATTTTCCAGTGGGAGGGACTCTAAACTAATTCGTGATGGCCTTGGTTTTAAGTGAAATGGACACAGGAGAAATATTTGAACGCTCGGTTTCCAGCTTCTACGCCGAAATATAGCCCCACTTCATTTTAAGACTAAAAAAGTAGCCGAGACCGCCTTACGCGCATCGACGGTAATTTGGACCAACTTTGGCTAAATTTGTCGGAACGTCAGGGATATTTTCCCGTCCCAGGGACTGTAAACGAGCTGGTGATGGCCTTGGTTTTCAGTGAAATGGCCAGAGGAAAAATATTCGAACGCTTGGTTTCGAGCTTCTAGGGCGAGATATAGCCTCACTTCATTTTAAGACTGATAGAGTAGCCGAGACTGCCTTGCGTGCATCTTGATTTTGACCAACTTTGGCTCGATTTTGCGGAACTTCGGGGATATTTTCCAATCCCAGGGACTCTAAAGTAGCTGGTGATGGCCTTGGTTTTTAGTAGAATGGACAGAGGAAAATATTTGAACGCTCGATCTCGAGCTTCCAGGTTGAAATTTAGCCCCAGGTCACTTTATTTTAATCCTGATTGAGTAGCCGAGACCGCCTTACGGGCATAGGGATGTTGACCAACTTTGACTCGATTTGCCGGAACTTGGTGGATATTTTCTAGTCACATGGACTCTAAACTTAACTTGTGATGGCCTGGGTTTTAGTGAAATGGACAGAGGAAAAATATTTGAACGCTCGGTTTCGAGGTTCTAGGCCGAAAGATAGCTCCACGTCACTTCATTTAAGGACTGATTGAGTAGCCGAGACCGCCTTATGAGCATCGTGATTTTGACCAATTTTGGCTCGATTTCCTGGAGCTTTTCGGATATTTTCCAGTCCCAGGGACTCTAAACTAATTCGTGATGGCCTGGGTTTTTAGTGAAATGGAGAGAGAAAAATATTTGAACGCTCGGTTTCGAGCTTGTAGGCCAAAATATAGCCCCACTTTATCTTAAGACTGATAGAGTAGCCGAGACCGCCTTACGTGCATTGTGATTTTGATCACCTTTGGCTCGATTATTTTCCAGTCCCAGGGACTTCAAACTAACTTGTGATGGCCTTGATTTTCAGTGAAATGGACAGAGGAAAAATATTTGAACGTTTGGTTTTGAGCTTCTAGGCCGAATTATAGCCCCACTTCATTTTAAGACTGAAAGAATAGCCGAGACCACCTTACGCGCATCGTGATTTTGACCAATTTTGGCTCGATATGCCGGAACTTTGATGATATTTTCCAGTCCCAGGGACTCTAAACTTCATCGTGATAGCCTTGGTTTTCAGTGACATGGATGGAGGTAAAACTATCGCACGCTCGCTTTGGAGCTAATTTCTAGCGCCAAAATAGCCCCACTTAATTTTAAGAGTGAAAAAGGTAGCGAAGACCGACTTACACGCATCGTGATTTTGACCAACTTTGGCTCGATTTCCCGGAACTTGGGGGATATTGTCCAGTCCCAGGGACTCTATACTAACTTCTGATGGCCTTGGGTTGCAGTGAAATGGACAAGGAAAAACAATTGAACGCTCGGTTGAGCAACTATGGGTTGATATCCAGAACTTGGATCATATTTCCCAGTACCCGGGACTCTAAACTGGCACGTGATGGCCTTGGTTTGCAGGGAAATCGTCAGGGGAAAAATTATTGCACGCTCGGTTTCGAGCTTACAGATTTGTGCTCGGTGAAAGGAGTGCCTACTACTTGACTCACCTTTCACGAGTTAATGTTCGCTTTATCACTATGGTAACGAAGGAAGTAAGGTACTGAAGCACCCGTTTCTTAAAATACGTATTTGTAATTTGCGAAATGGAGCACTTGTGATCTTTCGGCTATAACTCGCTGTTAAAAAATATCACTGCATCCAGTTGTATGTACGAAGTGTTAAACAATCTGAAGCAATAAGTGTTATATAGTACAGTCTTGGAAGGACTCGGTTCTCGAAATACAGATCTTCGAATTTACAAATTTCGGAGTTCCGCTGTTTTATTCCTTTTTAGGTTTTCGTACTGAGGAATTTTACTGTTTTGATACTTGATACGTTTATTTCGGTATAGATTTGTTTCTTTCGTTTTGTATCGTTGTGTAAAATAAAGTAAGCCCTGCAAGGGCTTGTATTTACATCAAATTGTCTAATGGAGGAGTGTGCTTGTAGGTTCGTGCAGAAAATTTTCCTTTCCACGAATGAAAGGAATCTGTCGTATCGACAAACTTAGACAATGGTAACATGATGTTGTGAAATATCTGTGAGTCGTAGTAATTATATGCAATTGTGGAATGGATAATTTCGCTTGTCATATCTTGCATGAAATTCTCGATGGGACGAAAGTTTCGAATTGGTCGTTTCGAGAAACTTCTATTGGGGTACGCAATGTCCTGAAATATTTTAAGTCGATGTTATGACATGCGATTCTCGAATGGAGAACTCTGCTTGTGTTATTTGCCTTTCATGTAATGTAACGAGTTGATAACATCAAAAGCCTTCTGCTTGCTTTATTTGACACCCAACAACTGCTACCCAAACTTTAATGTTTACAAAGCAAAATCTATTGGCTTTTGTTTGCAGACCATCTGTTTGTTGAAAACGAAGACAAATCCTTATATATAAATTTTTTGTTGTTAAAATTGTTTACAAGCCATTACCCAACGCATAATTATGGTTTGTTTCGTGGGTTAAGCGGAAATAACTTGCTCGTTACTTGAATTAATTTTTTCGCGGCTGTCAGAAATCGAACTAGCCAACGTCGCTAATGAAAATAGCACATTGTCAGAAAATATTTTAACCCATTTTTTAGTTCTTTAATAAACTATGCTCCTAGCTTATATAGTATATAGAGCAAAGGAGGGAGTATAATGCTGATAAACATCCAGTGCTGCTCGTGTCGAATAACGACAATGCATCTACAGATAGGCGAGACGCGAATTCTGTTTACATTATTTAAAGTCAGCCGTATTTAGTTGATAGACTCGCTGTTGTTAAGATTCAAAGATTTACCAAATGGAAGTTCTATTCAAATTTTATTTCGTGCCAGATACTAGTTAATGTCCAGAGATATTTTTATTTTTGATGAAGGTCGGTAGCTTGATCTTGAGGATATTGTCAAATTTTCATCTTCCGCCAACCTGCGGGGGTAAGTATGATGAAATTTGAGCACTACATCAGAATTAAAGACTGACAGTGAATTTTTTTGCGTTTCCTGCTGTGAAATTCCTTAAAATTTGGCAGACTGGTGACAAATATTAAGTTTAACAATAATTTTCTGTTTTCTTTAAAATTGTTTACAAGCCATTCTCAGTGTGTAATTATGTTTTGTTTCGTGGGTTAAGCGTAAATAACTAGCTCTCT